>NC_090924.1:343058471-344308471 GCF_040938575.1 Ambystoma mexicanum | reverse complement strand
GTGGTCACATGTCTGTGGTGTGTGTGTGTGTGCCCCTGTGGTTCTAGACATTCCTGCACTATCTATGAGCATCTGTTCTGTGGATGGCCACATGCTTGTGTGTGCTACATATGCAGATGTATCGGATGTGGGTTGCCTTGCCAGTGTGTTTCAGTTCGGTCATAACGCTATGGCAGGTCGACTCACGCATTTTAGCATTTGCTTACAGTGCCGCTATTTGTAAAGGGATTATGATCTATGTGTACATTACAGCATTTGATCTTGTGGAAGTTCCCTTGAAGGCAGGCAGGTATTTAATTTTCTTTTCCTAATTTAATGTTTGTTATTTATAACTTACATTTAATTCCTTCATTCAGTAAGTCTGCACTTGGTGCATGGATGGATGCTGTTGCGTCTTACAGCTAGTATCAAACTTTGTGGCCTTGAAGAGTCTGGCTAGCTTGACGACAACAACTAGCAGGAGCTAGTTTCAACTCCCCAGGCACACTGGTGTGACACAAACATACCTATATGACATATGACTATGTACACGTCAGAATAATTTACCATCATAAGTACCCAAAACGTAATGCTTTTTAGGCAATGTTTGTGTGAAATTTAATTGTAAATTGCATATTTTGGACCACATTATTCCAAAATGTTCGCAGGGGAAAACCCCCACATGCCCAGAACTCCCCTTAAGAGGTTTGGACTTGCCCGCAAATTTGGGATTTACCATTTATTCCCCACTTTCCAAAGTCACCAGCCGCCACTGGGTATATCTCGATCTTTGTTTCCTACCATGAGGGTGTTGGTCAATTGTTCGCTATCCCTGAATCCTATGGTATCTCTGATCTCTGTAAAATACACAGGTGGGCTCCCAGGGTAGATATTTCTCGTTCCTCCTGTTCTACTGGGTAGTACTATAGAGGGAACCCACATTCTTCCCACAAGGAATCTAGTTCATATTTTATAGACGATGGAAAAAGGTAAAGTGGTATCTTTTCCTTTTCCTGTTCCATTATGAACCTATGTGGGGGTCTATCATCTGCCCGAAATAGATCCGAAATTCCTTCTGGTAATGTGGGAAATGCTATTTGAGTAGACCTTTTCAGGGCCTACCTGTACTTGAGTAGTCTACTTGTACTTGAGCAGCCAGAGGGGGACTTTAATTTTCCTGATTTTCAGATTTCAGGACAAAACAGAGGATTACCTCTCAGTGGATGGTTCCACTTCTTCTCATTCTTCCCGAAGACAGCCTAGGTGGGAGTTTTCTGAATGAGGGTTCTCGGAAACTGCTTGTTTACCAAGGGGAAAAGATCTCAGACTGGGGTTCTGTAAGGTTTCCGAAGAAGGTGGAGGATCAGAAAGGTTAGTAATTTCCCCAGTAGAGGTCTTAACCAGCGCTTTCATCTGTTGGATGGTCGGGTGAAATATCTCTTTCTGTTGGATGGGTGATTTAACGTTTTCAAGATATTGAGTGGTACCTTCCAAAGAGATTAGTATACTGGGTGAGTTAGTTTTCCCATTACCCAGGATTCATGGAGATCTCTCCTCAAGGCAAGATAAGAATGAGTATGTGGGGTTTTGAATGCTATTATGTTGTGCAGCAGAAATCAAACTAGTCTAAGGGCCTCATTACACGGATGGCGGTAGGGATTTACCGGTACCGGTAAAATACCGGTACCGGTAAATCCCTACCGCCTTACTACGAGGTCCCTTTGCGGGTTGGGGGATTTAACGCCTGCTTTTTGCAGGCGTTAAAATCCAACCCGCTAAGGGACCTCGGAGCTAAGTACGGCACCGCAAAATTGCGGTGCCGTAATTAGCGCCTTCCCCATTCCCATAGAGCCCTATGGGGCAGAAATGGGAATGGGGAAGGGCAATGGCGGAAGGGGGATTTACCGCCCCTCCAACCTTGGAATGGGGCGGTAAATCCCCTTTCCGCCAAGGCAGTGCCGGTATTTTACCGGCATGAGCCATGGCGCTAAAAGCGCCATGGCTCACCGCCTACCGGGTAATGAGGCCCTAAGTCTTTATTAGGGGAAGTAGGTTTGTATTTCTCTTTGGGTATTTTCAACCTATTACTGTGAGGAAAGGTGTTACTGGTTGGATTAGCCTTTAGAGGTGAACATTTTAAGGCTGTAGTTTCTGGACTGTCACAATCTTTGTTTATCAATGGGTGAGGGATATCCTGTGATATTGAGGTAATTGGGGAGTTCATCCCTCCATGAAAACACGAACTCTGATTGATCGTAATTATAGTCAGGGTTTAACTCTGTCTCCACCTTTGAGTTGTCGCAACAATTTCCATGATCCTATTTCCCACTGGTTTGGTTCTCTGGGACCTTAGCACTCCCTTTCTTAGAGCTTTTCTGGAAGTGAGGTTCCCATAGGGTTTCATACACCAAGGATCCAACCGGTACGCCTCTTTTGATCTGTCTTGATTTGTAGGAAAAATTCAGGAGGGCAACTTTCATCTCCTCTCTGCTGTATAGGAGAGGTAGTAAGTATCCTTAATTTCCTTTTCTGCCTAGTCTCTGCTAGAGGCATAAGACAGATAGCAGAAATATTTGGAACCTACCTCTATCAGATTCTTGTTCTATTGCTCAGCTGGTAAGTGGGTCTTTGAGTTATATCTCCAGGATCCAGGCCACTAGACCAAAATACAGTTTTGGGACTGGAATTGAGGTTGGTCACTTTGGAAAATAGCGGGGTCTCCCAGTTTGTGTCAGCTGCGCCAGATCCCATTCTGACACCATTTATAAGGGATCAAGAGTAAGACTCGGACATAGTTGCATGTTAAGTGATGGTTATAGATTTTTATTTCCAGAAAATAAGGTTAAAGGTGTCGGGGAAATCCTATCTATCCCTAATCCTAAAAGGGGTTTCCCTGTCTCAACAAAACTAAGAAACGTCTGTGTCAGGATGTTGAACAAAAGAACGTCCTCCATCATGTGTCCAAAATTCTAAACTGACCCTTACACTCTAAAACTCAATATAATGTGCACAAGGGGTTCTAATAAGATATTTACTTGTAGCCTGCTTCTAGAGTTCTCAACATAAAGGTTTAAAGTGCAGAACAGAAAAGAATAAATAGGTTCTGCCAGGAAAGGGGCCTCCCTTCCCGTAGGGTCCTTTTGGCAGTTTAAAATGTCTCTTTCTTATGGTTCAATTGTACTCAAAGGGTATGGGGGTCATTACGAGTATGGTGGTAGGGGCTTAACGGCACCGTTAAGGATGGTGGTGCTGTTAAGCCCCTACCGCCATATTCCGAGGTCCCTTAGCAGGTCCCAGTAGGAACGGCTGGTCTGATCAGCCGTTCTTTGCGGGCCCCATTAAGGGACCTTGGAGTTAATAACGGGCCTGCAATTTGCGTGCCCGTTATTAGCACCTTCCCCATTCCCATTGAGCCCTATAGGGGCTCAATGGGACTGGGGAATGGTTTAGTGAATGGGGATTTACCGGGTCCGCATAGGTCGGAATGTCCCGGTAAATCCCCATTCACTGAGACCGGACCCGGGTTTGGAGGCAGCCATGGTGCTAAAAGCGCCATGGCTGCCTCCAAACTCGTAATGACCCCCTATGAGTCTTCCTCTAAGTTTCCTTCAAGCAGTTCTTTGCAATGTTCAATTTCTCACACTCTGTCTACTTTCTACCCTTGGTGTACTCTCTCACCAGGGTATTTGCGACCTTCTTTGTATTACTTACTAGGGGTATGAGTCTTCCCTTTTGTATCCACAACTTTAGGTATATTTGCCTCCACACCCCTGGTTTACTCCTTTGCCAAGATTTCATTTGACTTCTCTTCTCACTCCTGGTTTACTCTCCTGCCTAGGATATCACTTCACTTCTCACTCCTGGTTTACTCTCCTGCCATGATATTGCTTCACTTCTGACTCCTGGTTTACTATCCTGCCAGGATATCACTTTACTTCTTATCTTGCCCTCTTAGGTGTGAGTCTCAGACTCCATGTTTGCCTGGTGCACTGTCCTGCCATGGCTTTCTCTTTCTGCATTCACTCTTTCTTTCATCAATGTTTCAATAGCTTTCCTAAGTTGGGTCACTGACCCCTTTTGATAAAGTTTGTATTGACTTTGTCTTCCCTTGTCAACATTTTTCATATGTGTATCAATTCCTCTTTTTAAGTTTTCGGCTTCTGTTCCACTTTTAACACTGTTCATATAAATCATTACCAGAATTGCTCTCCAAACCATAAAATCTTGTTCACAGTACTTTGCCGGAGCATATTTACAATATTTTAAAAGGATTTTCCTAATGTGGGCATAAAGGGGAGCCAACTTTGGTTTTGTTGTTGCGCCTATATCATGAGTTCTCAACTTGATTATATTTTCAGAAAAATATACAGGCCGATTCATGGAATAAATGTGCGCCGAAAATCCCGGCGCAGAGGGGCCAATACGTGCGCTGCGCCGAAAATTAGCGCAAAGCGCAGGGAAACCAGCGCACGTCGATTCATGGAAGTCCGTGCGCAAGAAAAGCAGAGGACGTGCGCGGAAAAAGCGCGCGGCGCAGGCCGGCGCACAGGTCAACCAACGTCGTGCGCCACTGCGCTATCACTCCGAGCGCAGCGCACAGCTCTAAAGTAGGCGGAACACAGGGCGGGACACTCGGAATGGGGAATAAAATGGGGCACAACACTCGGAATGGGGAAGAATGTGGGCGGCACGGGGAAAGTTTAGGAGGCAAGTGCGCGGAACGCCCACACGCTCGCATACAACACGTATTCATGGAATAGAATAGGGCAAAAAAGCGCACGCTCAAAGCAGCGCACAGGCACAAACAGGCACAAACACGACCGCCACAAGAAAGCAGGCGGTAGCGTCTCTGCGCCTGCAAGAAATGTGCGCTAAAAGGTGCGCCAACAAATAGCACCTATATACAGACATGATCAATGTCCAATACTGTGGCCCTCCAGGACAAATGACGTACAAAGGGGTACCCACAAACACAGACACGCGCTGAGAGAAAAAATAAACGTGTGCGTGTATACCGGGCTGCGCGGTAAGTTGCACACGCGATATGGCCGGGTACGTGGATTTCAGGGGTGCGCGGGAAGTTCCACACGCGATATGGCCGGGTACGTGGATTCCAGGGGTGCGCGGGAAGTTCCACACGCGATTAGTCAGGGTACGTGGATTGCAGGGGTGCGCGGGAAGTTCCACACGCGATATGGCCGGGTACGTGGATTCCAGGGGTGCGCGGGAAGTTCCACACGCGATTAGTCAGGGTACGTGGATTGCAGGGGTGCGCGGGAAGTTCCACACGCGATATGGCCGGCTACGTGGATTTCAGGGGTGCGCGGGAAGTTGCACACGCGATATGGCCGGGTACGTGGATTTTAGGGGTGCGCGGGAAGTTCCACACGCGATATGGCAGGGTACGTGGATTGCAGGGGTGCGCGGGAAGTTCCACACGCGATATGGCCGGGTACGTGGATTCCAGGGGTGCGCGGGAAGTTCCACACGCGATTAGTCAGGGTACGTGGATTGCAGGGGTGCGCGGGAAGTTCCACACGCGATATGGCCGGGTACGTGGATTCCAGGGGTGCGCGGGAAGTTCCGCACGCGATTAGTCAGGGTACGTGGATTGCAGGGGTGCGCGGGAAGTTCCACACGCGATATGGCCGGCTACGTGGATTTCAGGGGTGCGCGGGAAGTTGCACACGCGATATGGCCGGGTACGTGGATTTCAGGGGTGCGCGGGAAGTTCCACACGTGATATGGCAGGGTACGTGGATTGCAGGGGTGCGCGGGAAGTTCCACACGCGATATGGCCGGCTACGTGGATTTCAGGGGTGCGCGGGAAGTTCCACACGCGATATGGCTGGCTACGTGGATTTCAGGGGTGCGCGGGAAGTTCCACACGCGATATGGCAGGGTACGTGGATTGCAGGGGTGCGCGGGAAGTTCCACACGCGATATGGCCGGCTACGTGGATTTCAGGGGTGCGCGGGAAGTTCCACACGTGATATGGCCGGCTACGTGGATTTCAGGGGTGCGCGGGAAGTTCCACACGCGATATGGCAGGGTACGTGGATTGCAGGGGTGCGCGGGAAGTTCCACACGCGATATGGCCGGCTACGTGGATTTCAGGGGTGCGCGGGAAGTTCCACACGCGATATGGCAGGGTACGTGGATTGCAGGGGTGCGCGGGAAGTTCCACACGCGATATGGCCGGCTACGTGGATTTCAGGGGTGCGCGGGAAGTTCCACACGCGATATGGCCGGCTACGTGGATTTCAGGGGTGCGCGGGAAGTTCCACACGCGATATGGCCGGCTACGTGGATTTCAGGGGTGCGCGGGAAGTTCCACACGCGAATTGGCTGTGTGCTCCCAGGCATTACCTGTACACCCTCCACGGCCCCTGCAGGCAGCACACACCACAGGGAACTACCCTGCACACCTGCTCATGTCTCCCACCACCCCCACCCCCCATCCACCAGGGACACCCTCCACCAGGCCCCCACCCATGTCTCCCACCACCCCCACCCCCCATCCACCAGGGACACCCTCCACCAGGCCCCCACCCATGTCCAACCCATGTCTCCCACCACCCCCACCCCCAGCACTGTGGGGAACCTGCCAGCAGGCCCCCACCCATGTCCAACCCATGTCTCCCACCACCCCCACCCCCCATCCACCAGGGGCACCCTCCACCAGGCCCCCACCCATGTCTCCCACCACCCCCACCCCCAGCACTGTGGGGAACCTGCCAGCAGGCCCCCACCCATGTCCAACCCATGTCTCCCACCACCCCCACCCCCCATCCACCAGGGACACCCTCCACCAGGCCCCCACCCATGTCTCCCACCACCCCCACCCCCCATCCACCAGGGACACCCTCCACCAGGCCCCCACCCATGTCTCCCACCACCCCCACCCCCAGCACTGTGGGGAACCTGCCAGCAGGCCCCCACCCATGTCCAACCCATGTCTCCCACCACCCCCACCCCCCATCCACCAGGGACACCCTCCACCAGGCCCCCACCCATGTCTCCCACCACCCCCACCCCTCATCCACCAGGGACACCCTCCACCAGGCCCCCACCCATGTCTCCCACCACCCCCACCCCCCATCCACCAGGGACACCCTCCACCAGGCCCCCACCCATGTCTCCCACCACCCCCACCCCCAGCACTGTGGGGAACCTGCCAGCAGGCCCCCACCCATGTCCAACCCATGTCTCCCACCACCCCCAACCCCCCATCCACCAGGGACACCCTCCACCAGGCCCCCACCCATGTCTCCCACCACCCCCACCCCCCATCCACCAGGGGCACCCTCCACCAGGCCCCCACCCATGTCTCCCACCACCCCCACCCCCAGCACTGTGGGGAACCTGCCAGCAGGCCCCCACCCATGTCCAACCCATGTCTCCCACCACCCCCACCCCCCATCCACCAGGGACACCCTCCACCAGGCCCCCACCCATGTCCAACCCATGTCTCCCACCACCCCCACCCCCAGCACTGTGGGGAACCTGCCAGCAGGCCCCCACCCATGTCCAACCCATGTCTCCCACCACCCCCACCCCCCATCCACCAGGGACACCCTCCACCAGGCCCCCACCCATGTCCAACCCATGTCTCCCACCACCCCCACCCCCAGCACTGTGGGGAACCTGCCAGCAGGCCCCCACCCATGTCCAACCCATGTCTCCCACCACCCCCACCCCCAGCACTGTGGGGAACCTGCCAGCAGGCCCCCACCCATGTCCAACCCATGTCTCCCACCACCCCCACCCCCCATCCACCAGGGACACCCTCCACCAGGCCCCCACCCATGTCTCCCACCACCCCCACCCCCCATCCACCAGGGACACCCTCCACCAGGCCCCCACCCATGTCTCCCACCACCCACACCCCCAGCACTGTGGGGAACCTGCCAGCAGGCCCCCACCCATGTCCAACCCATGTCTCCCACCACCCCCACCCCCCATCCACCAGGGACACCCTCCACCAGGCCCCCACCCATGTCTTCCACCACCCCCACCCCCCATCCACCAGGGACACCCTCCACCAGGCCCCCACCCATGTCTCCCACCACCCCCACCCCCCATCCACCAGGGACACCCTCCACCAGGCCCCCACCCATGTCTCCCACCACCCCCACCCCCCATCCACCAGGGACACCCTCCACCAGGCCCCCACCCATGTCTCCCACCACCCCCACCCCCAGCACTGTGGGGAACCTGCCAGCAGGCCCCCACCCATGTCCAACCCATGTCTCCCACCACCCCCACCCCCCATCCACCAGGGACACCCTCCACCAGGCCCCCACCCATGTCTCCCACCACCCCCACCCCCCATCCACCAGGGACACCCTCCACCAGGCCCCCACCCATGTCTCCCACCACCCCCACCCCCAGCACTGTGGGGAACCTGCCAGCAGGCCCCCACCCATGTTCAACCCATGTCTCCCACCACCCCCACCCCCCATCCACCAGGGACACCCTCCACCAGGCCCCCACCCATGTCCAACCCATGTCTCCCACCACCCCCACCCCCAGCACTGTGGGGAACCTGCCAGCAGGCCCCCACCCATGTCCAACCCATGTCTCCCACCACCCCCACCCCCCATCCACCAGGGACACCCTCCACCAGGCCCCCACCCATGTCCAACCCATGTCTCCCACCACCCCCACCCCCAGCACTGTGGGGAACCTGCCAGCAGGCCCCCACCCATGTCCAACCCATGTCTCCCACCACCCCCACCCCCCATCCACCAGGGGCACCCTCCACCAGGCCCCCACCCATGTCTCCCACCACCCCCACCCCCAGCACTGTGGGGAACCTGCCAGCAGGCCCCCACCCATGTCCAACCCATGTCTCCCACCACCCCCACCCCCCATCCACCAGGGACACCCTCCACCAGGCCCCCACCCATGTCTCCCACCACCCCCACCCCCCATCCACCAGGGACACCCTCCACCAGGCCCCCACCCATGTCTCCCACCACCCCCACCCCCAGCACTGTGGGGAACCTGCCAGCAGGCCCCCACCCATGTCCAACCCATGTCTCCCACCACCCCCACCCCCCATCCACCAGGGACACCCTCCACCAGGCCCCCACCCATGTCTCCCACCACCCCCACCCCCCATCCACCAGGGACACCCTCCACCAGGCCCCCACCCATGTCTCCCACCACCCCCACCCCCCATCCACCAGGGACACCCTCCACCAGGCCCCCACCCATGTCTCCCACCACCCCCACCCCCCATCCACCAGGGACACCCTCCACCAGGCCCCCACCCATGTCTCCCACCACCCCCACCCCCAGCACTGTGGGGAACCTGCCAGCAGGCCCCCACCCATGTCCAACCCATGTCTCCCACCACCCCCACCCCCCATCCACCAGGGACACCCTCCACCAGGCCCCCACCCATGTCTCCCACCACCCCCACCCCCCATCCACCAGGGACACCCTCCACCAGGCCCCCACCCATGTCTCCCACCACCCCCACCCCCAGCACTGTGGGGAACCTGCCAGCAGGCCCCCACCCATGTCCAACCCATGTCTCCCACCACCCCCACCCCCCATCCACCAGGGACACCCTCCACCAGGCCCCCACCCATGTCTCCCACCACCCCCACCCCCCATCCACCAGGGACACCCTCCACCAGGCCCCCACCCATGTCTCCCACCACCCCCACCCCCCATCCACCAGGGGCACCCTCCACCAGGCCCCCACCCATGTCTCCCACCACCCCCACCCCCCATCCACCAGGGACACCCTCCACCAGGCCCCCACCCATGTCTCCCACCACCCCCACCCCCCATCCACCAGGGACACCCTCCACCAGGCCCCCACCCATGTCTCCCACCACCCCCACCCCCCATCCACCAGGGACACCCTCCACCAGGCCCCCACCCATGTCTCCCACCACCCCCACCCCCCATCCACCAGGGGCACCCTCCACCAGGCCCCCACCCATGTCTCCCACCACCCCCACCCCCCATCCACCAGGGACACCCTCCACCAGGCCCCCACCCATGTCTCCCACCACCCCCACCCCCCATCCACCAGGGGCACCCTCCACCAGGCCCCCACCCATGTCTCCCACCACCCCCACCCCCCATCCACCAGGGACACCCTCCACCAGGCCCCCACCCATGTCCCCCTGGCCCCAGGTCCTGACGATACACAATCATGGCAGTAATGGCCAGCATACCCAGCACAAACACCCAGGCAAGGATTGCATGCACCCACATAGTGAATGCAATCACATGACACAACCCCAAAGGCAAGTATGCAAAAGAACACATGTCCGTCACACACACATACACAATGGGTGCAAGTGAATGTCAAAACCCATATCATGACATGTAAGAAACCAAAGAGAAAATGACACAAGTGTAAGATAATATAAAAATGTATTAAAAACAAAAAATAAGTAAACTAATAAAACATACAACTATGTGGCAAAGTAAATAAAAGGTCCATGTCCGAGAACAAAAATGATAAACCAAAAAACAAAGGATTAAAAAATCAATAGAATTTGTCCAAAGCAAAACCATGTAGTAGGAAATCAAAGAAAAACCATTACGTCATGGTGTAAACAATAAGAAATTAAAAAAATGTATCTCCCAAAAAATAACAATATATACAGGAATGTTCCAGGGTCCATGAGCCCAACACCACAAATGAAACCTAATACTAACTAATTAAAAACATATGTACAAAAAAGTGGCCATTGTCCAAGCGGTCCAAAATAATAAAAATAAATAAAGGAAACCTAGCACTAACTAACTAAAAAACTATATACAAAGGCAGCGGGCTAGTCCTGCGGCTCACTTGGTGATGCTGGCCAGGGCATCCTCGAACTCCATGTCAATGTCCTGGAGGCGGGACTCAGTCCTGGCCCCGAGGTCTCGCAGGGACAACCCCATGTGCTCACCAAAATCCCTGCGAGCCTCCTCGAGGCACTCAGCCCGCCTCAATGCCCGACGCATGGAGATCTCCGCCCTGGCCATGGCGAGCCGCTCCTCTTCCGCCCGCTGCTGCTCCGCACCTATCCGCTGGCCAAACTCCTCCCACACGGAACACACCGCCATGCCAGGGTTGCCCTGCCCTCCGGCCGATGCCTGCCCCTCTGATCTTGATGGCCCTGAGCCATGATGCCTCCCACGTCGAGCCCGCTGCTGCCTCCGACGCCACTGCCTCTGCCAGCACGACGGCATCCAGGCTGATGGTAACCACCGACGCCGTCGTGCACGTGCCCGGCCCGATGATGCCGGCACATCTTCCATCTGCTGGGGTCCACTTGCTGTGTTGTCCACCCCTGCTGGACCTCCGACTCCCAACTGTGGCAGGGATGGGATCCCCACCGAGCTGGCTGCATTGGTCGGGGCAGGTCCACAGGGGGCCATGGTGGCATCTGGGCCGGAAGACGGCAAGGAGAACGACCGGTGGATAGCCTGCACAGAGGAGGAGAGGGCCGTCAGATTGGCCAACACATGCAGGAACCCCCCGAACATGGCCGATCCCAATTGGGCCACGTCGGCACGGTGCACTTCGTGATGACGTGCGTGCTCCTCCCGGGAAGCACGCACGTCATCACGAATCACAGCCGTGCGCATCGCGACCCCAATCAGGACCTGCTCCACGCGGCCAGGGGTTCCCACGGCCGCAGGTGGAGGGGAGTCAGTTGACATGGACATCCCCTCTACCTGCGGACGGGCCTGGGACGGGGCATCCCTGCTGGTGCATGGTGGTGCACTCACAGGGTCAGGGACAGCGACATGCACAGGCACCTCCACGGTGACCTGTGCTGCCTCCTGCCCCTGGCCCTGGACTGCACCACTTGCACCAGCAGGGATGCTCCCACCAGGCCCCATGTGTGCACCAGTGTCGGCCTCCTCCTCCTCTGTGCAAACCACCAACCTGGATGGCTCCTCACCGTCTCCCGCCGTAGCAGGCCCCTGTGGGGGCTCACCCACCCCTTCCGCTGCAGCCGTGGGGGCATCCCCGCCGCCTTGCTCCACAGCGCCGTCTCCGCCCTCTTCTTCACTAGCCGCTGCGTAGAGGGAGACAAAGGACACAAGCATCAGGCTACTGTACAATGGTCCCCTAGACAGGAAGCAATAGCAGATGAGCACCCCTGTCAAAGTACACTTCCATCATGTCCCTCCACAACACATGGGTCAGTCCAGGCAAAGCACACACAGTAACAGGCATGGTGCATGCCATGCACATTTCCATGCATGTCCAATTGACTCTTGAAACATTCAATGATATGTAACTCACATGCATCATGGCTCATGCATATCACATGCACACACTTCACCTCAGTCACATCCATCTGGCCCCAAACACAACGAACACAGGCGAAACAAGGGTAAGTTGGGTGCGTCACTGAATCTGTGCATTGTCACACACATGTGTCATGCATCCATGGCATGCACAAGTCACAGACACGCAGGTCAGGCACACAGACATGGCTACCATATATGTACCTGGCATCAGCACCCATCCTACACCCCCATCCATGTCCAGGTACAGAGACTGGCATGCTCTCATGTCCTAAATCTGCATAGGGCTCCCCATGCCGCATTTCAACACATGCAACAACCATGTGGGTCACACATCACTGGTCGCACATGCATTACCATGATGTCCCTGCACACATACATGCATACATGGCCCATGGCACACATACAGGCAAGTATCATAGAACCAGCACACCGCAACATGCCCTGTCTCACACAGTAATGCTTGCACACTTACCGCTCAACTCCAGACGGGCCTCCCTCTCAAGGACCTGGGCGTGGAGCGCTGGGCGTACGCGTTCCAGGACCCTCTTCTGGATGTAACTCATGCGGCCCCGGCCCCCCTCCACGAGGCGCCGGGCCTTCACAAGGGTCCTGGACCTCAAGTCCTCCCAGCGCTTCTTGATCTTCTGGACGTTGCGGGTTGCCACCCCCTCCGCGTTGATGGCAACCACACAGTCGGCCCAGATCCTCTCCCGTCCTTCCTTGCTGGCGCGGGACGATCCAAAGAGGGCATCATACTGCCCCAGGACATGCTCCACCAGGACACCAACTTCGGTGGCAGTGAAGCTGGTGCCCCTCTGCCCCTCTGGCCTGGGGTTGCCACTGGTGCCAGATGTGGAAGTGCCCGACATGGCAACCCCAGAGGCAGGTGTGGGTGGGCAACTGGGTCCTGGGGCTGGGCTGTGGAGCGATGTAATCCCAGTTGGGAGTCTTCAGTTCCAGCAGGGGTGGACACAGCAACTGGACCCCTGCAGATGGCTGATGTGCAGGCACCAAATGGCAGGGCACGGTGGCAGCAGGCAGGCAGGCAGGCAGGCAGCAGCAGATAGCACGTGGGAGGCTGCTCAGGGCACTGGGGGGGCAGTAACTCGGCCTTCTGGGCAGGAGCGTGGTGTTCCGTGTGTTTTCGGGTGGCCAGCTTGATACGGAGTGATTTGGCACGTGAAATTCCTGCACGTCAGCGTGAAATCCGAGGAAAGGCCCTTAGCGCGTAAGTGCGTCAGCACGCATACGCGATTCTATTGGACCAGAGTCCCTCACCGCGTAAGCGCGTCTGACGTGATCCGCACGGGCGTTCCCCACTCAGCACGTGATGACGGAGCACACGTGGAAATACTGCACGTCAGAGTGTCATCGCGTGTAATTGGCCAAAAGTACGCGTCCACGCCATTGGCCCATGTACGTGTATTTCATCGCGTGTAATTGGCCAAAAGTGCGCGTACACGCCATTGGCCTATGTACGTGTATTTCATCGCGTGTAATTGGCCAAAAGTGCGCGTACACGCCATTGGCCTATGTACGTGTATTTCATCGCGTGTAATTGGCCAAAAGTGCGCGTACACGCCATTGGCCTATGTACGTGTATTTCAGGGGTGCGCGGCCACTTACACACGCAAGTACGTCAGCGCACCTGTATGCCTGCTGCGTGGGAATTTCCACACGCTATTGGAGTGGGAACTAGATTCCAGGGGTGCGAGGGTCACACGCTCGCCTAGAACACGCGCAAGGCATTAATTTGCGCACTTTTCAATAAACAAGCCAGATGCCAGGATGAACATACCGTTCCTAGCAGCAGTGGCAGTGGGCTACCAAAGGAGGAGGAGGAGGAGAGTCAGGGCCAGAATATTCACACCCAGAACCAGCCTATTCGGGATGCCTGATGACCAGGTGTATGGGAGGTACAGGTTTCCAGCACACATCATACTGGACCTGGTCAGTGAGTGGGAGGATGACCTCACATCACCCACCCTGTGCTCCCAAGCACTCAGCCCCCTGCAGAAGGTCCTGAATGTACTGCACTTCTTGGCCACTGGATCCTTTCACATACATGCCAACATTCTGTGACCAAAAATCTGTAGGAATCTTAAAGTTTCAAAAATAGTCAGTCGAGGAGGTAATGATAGGAATAGGGCGCGTCAGCAGCCCATTGTCATTGAATGAGCCCGCCGCCGCGGGTGCATTCAATGACAATGAGGCGCCTGCCACGCCTTCTGCCATCACGCCAGCTCGGGGGAGCCCTTGAAAGACTCACCAGAGTTGACGTGGTGGGGGGGCTAATGGCGCCTTTTGTGAAAGGCACTCGCGGCGGAGGGGCGCCTTTAGCCCACCGCAGTGGACGCCTTTTACATCAAAGGCCTGCATGCTGCGCCTTCTCCCGCTACGGCAGCTCGGGGAAGTCCTTGAAAGACTCCCCCGAGCTGGCGTGGTGGGGGGCTAATGGCGCCTTTGACCAAAAGGCACCCGCGGTGGAGGGGCGCTTTTAGCCCACCGCCGTGGGTGCCTTTGACATTAAAAGCCTGCATGCTGCGCCTTCTCCCGCTACGCCAGCTCGGGGGAAGTCCTTGAAAGACTCCCCGAGCTGGCGTGGTGGGGGGCTAATGGCGCCTTTTGCCAAAGGCACCCGCGGGGGAAGGGCGCTTTTAGCCCACCGCCGTGGGTGCCTTTGACATTAACAGCCTGCATGCCGCGCCTTCTCCCGCTACACCAGCTCGGGGAAGTCCTTGAAAGACTCCCCGAGTTGGCGTGGTGGGGGGCTAATGGCGCCTTTTGCCAAAGGCACCCGCGGCGGAAGGGCGCTTTTAGCCCACCGCCGTGGGTGCCTTTGACATTAAAAGCCTGCATGCCGCGCCTTCTCCCACTACGCCAGCTCGGGGAAGTCCTTGAAAGACTCCCCGAGTTGGCGTGGTGGGGGGCTAATGGCGCCTTTTGCCAAAGGCACCCGCGGCGGAAGGGCGCTTTTAGCCCACCGCCGTGGGTGCCTTTGACATTAAAAGCCTGCATGCCTGGCATTCTCCCGGTACGCCAGCTCGGGGGAGCCCTTGAAAGACTCCCCGAGCTGGTATGGGCAAAAAAAAAAAATGTAAAAAAAAAAAAATTTTTTTTTTTTTTTTTTTTTTTTTTTTTTTACAAAAAAAAATCGGTATTTGATGTCAAAAAATCGGTAGGCGGTAGGACTGCTTAAAAAGCGGTATCCTACCGCCTAAATCGGTAGGGTTGGCAAGTATGCTTTCAGCGGACAAGTGCCATAGTGGGTGGTGTGTCACAGGCCACGCAGTCACGCTGCCTACACCAGGTCTTGAACATCATCACTGCAAGGCCATCAGTCCGCAGGCACATATATCTCCCCAGGACTCATGCAGAAAGGCGGACGTGCATCCAGGAATTCTATGGTGTGGCTCAATTCCCCAAAGTGCTTGGTGCAATTGACTGCACACATGTGGCTCTACGTCCACCCAGGGCAACAGAGCACATCTATAGAAACCGCAAGCACTGGCATTCCATCAACGTGCAAGTTGTATGCAATGCCAAGGGAATAATCACATCAGTATATGCCAACTATCCCGGGTCCACCCACGACAGCTTCATCTACAGAATGTCTACCCTATGCCGGGACCTAGAGGCTGGCCAGCATGGAGATACATGGCTGCTTGGTGACCATGAATGCCACTGCACATGCATGCATGTCAGATACTGGGTCATGACACAACACCACTAATGATACCCATCACCACCTCCGCAGGGGACAGTGCCTACCCTATCAGCCCCCACATGATGACCCCAATCCGGAACCCCACCACGCCACCCGAGGTAAGGTACAACACAGCCCACATTGCAACACGGGGCATAGTGGAGCGCACATTCGGAGTGCTGAAGTCACGCTTTCGCTCCCTTGACCGTTCTGGCGGGCAGCTGTTATATGCTCCCCGAATAGTGTGCAGGATCATAGTGGCAGCATGTGTCCTGCACAATGTTGCAACACGCCGGGGCCTGCCCGTGGACATGGTGGTGCCCCCACATCCACAACCACATGCACGCCCGCTGCGCATGGGAGGGGAAAGGGCACGGGGGGAGGCAGCCCGTACGCAACTGGTGGCCAACTTCTTCACCTAGGAATCACAGTGCTGGCTAGTGCACACTGCTCTGGCACATACCATCTGACAATCAATGATGACACTACCTGACAATGTCACAAAATTACTTGACAATAAACTGTCAGATACACATCAGCCTGAGATTGTTAACATGGAAGTGTCACTATGTGTGCACCCCTACCTACACATACACCAGCAATGCATCACAACGAAAAGACACAACTCCATCAATCAAATATGCATTGCCACAGGCGATTCACTACATGACAACATTGCCATGTCACCCATTCCCTTCACAGTCCCGCCACTGAGGACACCATGTCATGGTATGTGAGAGCAAACAAACTGGCCATCACAACATGACACCAGTGTCACAAATAGCAGTGCCCCAAATGGAACATAGCCGCACTTGAACAGCTAACCGCGCTGGAGCCACTACTACACACCTGTGTAAGAGTAATTTCAATCAAATTACACACCAACCCACCCTGAAGCCCACCCAAACAAGACACAATGCATGTAATCAATGGTAGTCTCATTACCTGATTCTGCTGGTATGTCCTCACCGTCCAGATGTACAGTGATGGCGCCACGCAAAAGTGTCAGTGCACATCTACCGACATGTAGTCTGACTCCAGAGAGTATGCCCGTGTGAAGAACTGTGTGAAATACCTGCAAAACATGGGCAACATATGTAAGTAGAGGCACATATCAAACCATCATGCATAGTTAGGTGCAACAACAATGTACACTATGAATGTCTACACAGTATTGACTATGGACTGGCCAACAGCTCATGGGAGTCCAATGTCACCGTGTAATTTGCTGTCACTTGGGCACACCCTTTGCAAGCCCATGGAAACGGAAGCAGGAGGGGTGTGGATGTCTGGTACCCAAGCATCGAAACCAAACTCAGGACAAGCCTGCATGTGCCCAGCCACAATACAGTGTATGCCCAGGTACCCACACAAGGCAACACTCTTGAAAAAGAAAAAAAAAATTGAGAAAAAATGGCCATGAAAGGGCCGGCGGGGGGGGGGGGCCACCTATGAGGTCCGAGGACAGGATGCACGCCACAATCCACCTGTGTGGATCATGGGAAACTAAAACACCCCATAGGCTCGTGGCCCACACGGCTACTCTGTTGTGGGAGATGAGTCGCTATCGCTCTGGCCAGACCCTGCAGCTGACTCAGGAGGTGGGGGAGCTGCCTCAGAAGATGGTGTGACAATGGGAGGCAGCCCACGCAAAGCACAAGTTTGCTCCTCCATGGCTGCAAGCAGGCGGGTCTGGTAGTTCTGGTTCTGGGTTATAATCATGCGGAGGTCCCCATGCAGTAACTTCCGGGATGACCTGACCTCCGCACGAGTTGCCTGCATCTCGGCCGAGAGCGTCCGTGTCAGACGCTCCAGCTGCTCCTCTGTCCTTCTATGGGATGAAGCCTCAAGCTCTAACAGGGTCGACCTGAGGTGATGGAATTCTTCCCTCAGGCCTTCCCTGTGGCGCTGGGACTCCATGGAAAGTGATTCCCGCAGAGTCGCCAGTGCCGCCCGCCTGTCCATGTTGGACGCCAACATATCCTCCCTGTGTGCCTGGCAGATGGACTCTGTAGCCTGCTCCAGTCGCTCCATCAGCCTTTCTGGGGGGACAATGGAAGTGGCCACCCTATCCATGGCCTGTGCAATCATCTCGGATGATGCTGCCTGTTGGGTGGCCATACCGTAGATGGATTGCTCCCAAGCGGTATTGCCAGGTGGCATACGGCCACCACGTTGACGGGCACCACACCTGCCTGGGGCAAGGCGGACTGCGCCTTGCTGTGCCGGCAAGGCCTCAGGCTGCAGGACTGCATTCCCTCTCTGATCTGCAGCCCCAGGAACAGGATCAGAGATTGTGTGGTGTGGCCCTGCATCCGTAACCACCGGAGGCTGAGCTGCCGACACTGACATCCCCATTGAGGGCAATGGCCCGGCTGCAGGTGGGTCGGACAGAGGAGATTCTCTCCCAAGAACACTCACCTGCGACTGCACATAGGTGTCATCCTCCGAGTCTACACCTGAATACTGCTCGGGGGAGGAACCCCCAGAGACACCCCTCGACAGCACGACCTGCAGCAATTGTGGGTTTTCACCCACAAACACACCACGTCCCTCACTTGTGGAAGGTCGGCCCGGGTTGCCCTCCTGGGACAGCTCAACCACCACATCCCCAGCATCAACAAGTGCTTCGTCCCCTGCAAAGACATGAAAGAGAAAAATGGAAACAGGCATTAGCACCATGGCATGCAACAAGGGCTGATGAACAACAGAGGCAGTAGTTCTACGACACATGTCCCACATGACTGGGAGACTTCCTATGCATTCACCATCACTGGGTCTGTAGGGGAGGCTCAGGGCATACAATGTACAGATTGGAGAGCAACGCCTGCTCACCATGCTGCCTAGCACTGCCATCACACATTGGCCGGTGATTGCCATGTCAAAGGCACATGCCATCACACACATGGCATGTGACATAGCCACCAAGTGAAGAGGGAGAGGAGGGCAACTTTTTTGGATTTCAACCACTCTGGTCCTGACATTGCATCGTCACATCAATAAGTTAACATGTTGTACATGGATCTGCTAGTCCAAATTGGCCACGATGCACAGTGCCTTGTCTACATCAACAAAATGCAGTAAACAATGTGATTCCACCTCCCCATCACCTGTAAAGGAATCATATAGCATTCGTGAAGCACCGGTCCAGAAATGTATGAAGGTACAGCGGAGCACTGAGGGGTGGTGGGGCAGAAGGGGATGCCAGTCAACAATCCTACTGGTGCTGGTGTCATTCATGTCACGCAAGTGCAGGGGTGGGTGGCACAATGAAGTGCAAGGGGAAGTGGCGGCTGGAAGTGCTGTACAAGGTAAGTAGGACTTAACGTCAAGGGCAGATGGTGTTAGGCGCAGACAAGTGCTGGGGGGGGGTGGCCTATAGGGGTACAGAGACAATCATGCAGTGCTGTGGGCTCGGAGGGGACAGGGGAGGTACACACTGCATCTGGCTCGGCAAGGTCCTTGCAGATTTCTATGTGTCCTGCAGAGTTGTCACATGCCGCAGATATGTGCCCTTGGATTGGGGATCTCATCTTGGTGAAAAGGGTGAGGCGCTATTGCCTTTGGAGCATGTGGCAGGCCAGTTTGCCAGAGGATGGGCATGATGCAGGACATTCCCTCTCTGCCACCCGGCACCTGTGGTTTGGGTTCACAAGATCCGAGTCATGCCAGGACTCTGCATTGGCATGGGGCTTCAGACAGGTGGTCATGACCGTGGCAAAGACATCCAGTGTACCTGACATAGAGTGGAGCATGGAGTGGGCCCTGTCAGGATGGGAGTGAGCCTAAGGGGGAGCTGGATGGGGGGGAGATTTTGGCAGCATGAGCCTCGACTGACACACACTTCATGGGTTGGAATACCAAGAAGGTGTGTGACAGTGGTGAGGGTGGCTTTGCCTGTGGGGTGGTGAGGGTGAGCTGGGAGGAGAGGAGAATGTGATCACTCCAGGAGAGAGGAGTGCAGAGATGGACGGAGAGGGGAAAGTCAGATGAGATCAGAGCATCAAGAGTGTGCCCTGCAGAATGAGTAGGGACAGACGGGAGTCTAGAGGGTGAGAGGGAGTTGCTGAGGTCACAGAAAGGTCACGTGGGGGGGTCAACAAGCATGCAGGTGGATGCGTACAGCACCAAGGAAGAGGATTTCTGTGTCTGGGGACATGAGTGAGGAGGAGAGGTGAGGACACTCAGAAAGGAAGTAGTACATTTGACCAGTTTTCCCAGACACAGTACGCACAGTTTGTGAATGTCAAGGTGTGGTAGAGAGAGACGTCACACAAGCCATTCCAGAGTGGAGTAGGTCTAAGTAGGAGTGACAGTGGCAGGAATACCCTCAGGGAAGCCAAGGGCACACCCCCCCTGCACAGTAGTGGCGGGCCAAGGAGAGGGTCTCCTGAACATCAGGTAGGAGTGTGTGAAGGATGCAGACAGAGCTGGCCGTCAGACATGTTTCCATGAGACCAAGGATGTCAAGGTGCATAACCTCATGTAAGTGACAGATATCGGAGGAATGCCTGATGCAGCCGCAGTGAAAGGAGTGTAATTGTGGAGGAGGTTGACAGCCTTGTAGGACTTACGGGGAGTGCTAGAGATCAGAGGTGCAGCATGTGTAGGAGTTGGAGTGGGAGGCGGAGAAGGATCATGGGAGGGTGCAGGGAGGCAGTGCAGGATTGATGAGGAGAGAGGAGGGGGGACAGCAGGAGAGGAAAGGAAGTTGATGAGATGTGGGTAGCATTTCTCAAGGAGAATGAGGTTGGCCTAAGGGCCTTGGACTGAGATGCTCCCATTACCATGCACATCAATTGTGGCCTCTGAGGATTGGAAGGAGGCCAGGAGTACACCCCAACGGGTCCCACCATTGATGGTGGAAGAGGAGCAAGGAGAGAGGACAGGGACCATGTGAAGGGTCTATGGGACAGGCAAAGGCATGTATGAGCAGATGTCAGTGAGAGTTAGCTTTGAGTAGGCTCAGATGCACTTGTCAGCAATAGGGTGGGTCGCATTGGAGGGCAGGGTGCCCTCATTTGACTGTTGGCAAGCAGGTGTCGTGAGTAGGGCACGATGGTCTGAACTGTAGAAGTCATGGAAGATAGACCATGAAGAGCAGCATGGAGTGTGAGGGAATGGGGCTCGAAACCAGACGGTACCAAAGCACACAGGTAGGAGGTGGATGTCAAGGCAACATCCACAGTATGACAGCATGTTGGTTGGCATTTATATACAGAGGACGCATTAGCATGTGGTATCATTGCATGTCAGGCATGTGAAGATGAAACTTGATTGGCTGGGGGAAAGTATAGGAATGGTATGTAAGACATCAGATGAATAGACAGGGGAGTATGAGCAACAATGTAGTGACAAAATGACAATTCAAGGGCAACTTCCATGGTGTAGGGCCATATGTGCACTGTTGCCAGTAGGGATAGTGCTGTGGGCAGATGGTGTTGCACTGAACATACTGGATGAGGCACATGGGTGCCACTATCAACTCTGCCACACACCCCCTTGACAGGCACCCAACATGAATGCTTCACACACACACCATGCACATGGATAATACACACATGCATGTGCACTCACCGGATGATGCCTCGTAATCAGGGAGATCTCCCACACCTTGGAGTTGTCCCTCGGTGACGTAGGATCCAGCTACGGACTCGTGTGGTGTGAGTTCTATTTCCTGTGCTGGGGACCCACCTCCAGTCACCAAGGTTGCGGCATGACTTGAGGCCAGCTTATCCTTTGCCCTGCGCTTAAGGTCATTCCAGCGCTTCTGGCAATCACTAGCTGTGCGCCTCACTACTCCAAGGGCACTTATTCTGTCAGCAATGGTCTGCCAGTGTGCCTGGCGTCTGGCATGTGTGGTCTTGGACCCTGCAACGATGACCATTTCCCTATCATGATCTGACACATACTGAACAAGTGCATTCAGTTCGGCGTCTGTGAAGCTTGGCTTCCTTGATGGGCCGGACTGTGCAGCCGTGCCTGGGGCATCAGCCTGTGCCGGACGTGCACTCTTCCTCTTGCGCTTGGAAGGGGGTGGGGATCCAGAGTGTCCTACGCCGCTGTGGACACTAGGGGCAGGAGCCGTGGTGGACTCAGTACTGGGTGTGTGGGATTGCACACTCAGCATGGGAGTAGGTGCAGGCATTGGGGGTAGTGGGATGGGGTCAGGCCTGATCTGAGGTGCATGAACTAGGACCGACACAGTCTTGGCAGGGTGTATGAGAGGTGGGGTGGATGGAGCCACACCCTGGCTACGGGGGCCAGCAGATGACCTATCTGGCATAGATGCGCGTGCCCTGATGACACCAATGTGCACCGGTGCACGTGCAGTGGACCTGCTGACCTGGATGTCAGCGATGGGATCACCCTCGGACAGGTCTGGTGCCACAATGGGCTGGTCCGACAAGGGCTGATCAGGGTTGGTATCAGCCACATGACTCTCAACTGGGGGGGGGGGGGCATGGGTGTCCCTGACTGGTCCTCCAGACTGGGGGGGACAGGGGCACCCTGCAAGTCACAACCACGTCCCCTGGTGGATCCTCCACGGCCACCACGTGTGGCTCGGCCACCTTTGCCACCCTTACGGCTTGCACGCCTCCCAACCATGGCACTGATGTTATTGTGCGTATGGGAGTCGGTGTGCACAATTGTCCTGGGCAATTGGGTGTCAAAGGGGTTGGGTACCAGATGGTATTCGTACCCTAGTGCAGTGGCAAGGCTATATGACACCCCTGGGGAAAGATGACGGGTCACGCAACGCACAGGCACCCCAAAAAAGTTAAGGAACGTGCACAATACCCCTCCTAGACCACGTGTGCTGATGGAAAACCCTGCACTACGCTGTGGCATCCAGTAACACAATGAACGTATGCGTGTCACACGCAGCCTAGAATGACCTCTGAAGGGGTAGGCTACACACGGGGCAAGCACAGAAGTTAGATACGTGCGTGACTCACCGTCTGCCAGGTAAAAGAGCGTGAAAAATGAGCGCGTTTGGTTGGCAACACCCCCGCCAAAAGAAGATGTGTACGCTGTCTGAGGAGACAGGACAACAGTAGAAGGGGACACTGTTTGAGGGAACAGGCCCAGGTAAACCAGTACAAGAGGAAAAAGAGAAAAAGCTGTCAGAGGTAACAGGGGGTACGAACTGGAAACGCCGTGAAGTAAATCGCGTGTGAAACGACAAGAAGTACAGAATTCACCCACTCGCTCTCCACGAAAAGCACGTACAAGGAAATGGTGTTCTACACTACCTTATATACAGGCCCACACGTACAGCGTCACTTACGGCGTGTACGTGCTTGGCCCATGTTCACCAATCACACGCTTTGTCACTTCTGCGTGTGGATCCTTTTTCACCAATCACACGCTTTGACACTCCTGCGTGTAGCTCACTTTTCACCAATCACACGCTTTGTCACTCCTGCGTGTAGATCCATTTTCACCAATCACACGCTTTGTCACTCCTGCGTGTAGATCCATTTTCACCAATCACACGCTTTGACACTGCACGTGCAGGTAACTATAGACGCACATATGCTGGTGACGGGTTTTCGCGCGATTCGCTGAGTGTGGGATTTTCACGTGCAAAATCACTCCCTATCAGGCTGTCCACGCGTTCAAACACGAAAGACCACGCTCCTGGCCAGGAGGCCAAATTACAGTCCCCCAGAGCCCTGAGCACGCTCCCACCTGCCATCTGCTGCTGCCTGACTGCCTGCTGGCCACGTGCCCCACAGTGCTGGTGGGTGGGGGTGGTGGGAGACATGGGTGGGGGCCTGGTGGAGGGTGCCCCTGGTGGATGGGGGGTGGGGGTGGTGGGAGACATGGGTGGGGGCCTGCTGGCAGGTGCCCCTGCACTGCTGGGGGGTGGGGGTGGTGGGAGACATGGGTGGGGGCCTGGTGGAGGGTGCCCCTGGTGGATGGGGGTGCAGGGGGACATGATCAGGTGTGCAGGGTAGTCCCCTGTTTTGTGGGCTGCCTGCAGGGGCCGTGGAGGGTGTACAGGGTACACCTGTGAGGGCCCACCCAGCCTATTCGCGTGTGATAATTCCCACGCACCCCTGTAATACACGTACCCTGGCCATTCGCGTGTTGAACTTCCCGCTACCCCTGTAATACACGTTCCCTGGCCTATCGCGTGTTCTAATTCACGCGTACCCCTGTAATGCACGTACCCTGGCCAATCGCGTGTTGTACTTCCCGCTACCCCTGTAATACACGCATCCTGGCTGTTCGCGTGTGATAATTCCCGCGTACCCCTGTAATACACGTTCCCGGGCCTATCGCGTGTTCTACTTCACGCGTACCCCTGTAATACACGTTCCCTGGCCTATCGCGTGTTCTACTTCACGCGTACCCCTGTAATACGCGTTCCCTGGCTGTTCGCGTGTGATAATTCCCGCGTACCCCTGTAATACACGTTCCCGGGCCTATCGCGTGTTCTACTTCACGCGTACCCCTGTAATACACGTTCCCTGGCCTATCGCGTGTTCTACTTCACGCGTACCCCTGTAATACGCGTTCCCTGGCTGTTCGCGTGTGATAATTCCCGCGTACCCCTGTAATTCACGTTCCCTGCCTAGTCGCGTGTAGAACTTCCCGCGTACTCCTGATTTGAAGATTGCCCGCTTTGCTTTCCTTGTTTGCCTGCCCTGTGAAGTGGTCCAGGGTTTGCGCAGCCCTTAGCGATGATTTAGCGATTTTGATGGCTTTTCCTTGCGCGAGGGCGTTCTTGGGGGCGTTACTGGCGCTGCTGCAGGCACGCTGCGATTCTCTGCGCCACGGCTGGTTTGGGAGCATGAAATCCATGAATACGCTGTGCGCGGAAATCAGTTTTAGCGCACGTGCCTGGCGCAGACTATCGCAGGCGCACGCTGTGCGCCAGCCGCGTGCGCTACTTGTGCGCTGGATTCTATGAATTACCCTGATAGTGTGTGAATATTCTATTATGCATTAACAAAAAGTATGCACTGTGCCTGTGAACCACCCCACTTCACTTCCTGAGAGTTAGTCATGTGATACTTCATCACAAATACCACTTAGAGAGCCTGGTGAGCTTGAGGGACTAGGGAAAATCTCTCCAATACTTCGATCATGTTTGATTTCCCTACTATCAACCAGTTCACTACACACAATGTTTGAAGCAATATTTGCAGTAGCTCTCCTATTTGTGATGACATCAATGTAGTTTTAGCTCCTGAAGAAGATGGAGTTAGTAGTACCACTGCTTGGGTTGACATGTCAGACATAGGACATATTGATGGCACTGAAATGTGTGTCGGGTCATCTAAAGTGTTGTGCGAAAATGGACATGGTTCAACCTCCAAAAGGTGGGCACTAAGGTTTGATTGTTATATGGAAGCCTACTTGCTGAAAAGAAATACAAAACCAACACAGCTGTAGACTTTCTGGTGGGGTCAGTAGAGGCCTCAGTTGCAAGAACGATGTCTTACCTCAAGTCATCCTTGTTACATGTTTTTCTCATGCTAGACCTTCCTTAGTTCTCTGCACCTCTTTGACCTTGAAAGGTGGGTGGAGGCAGTTTGGTAGGGGGTTAAGTGTCTGTACTAATTTAATTTATGTTTAGAATACAAACTGCAAAAGAGTTTGAAGAAACAAAGGTCCAAGAGTTTACAGAGGACACAGAACCCAGGAGTACATTTTAGGTAAGCTTTGATGTCCTATGGTATGCTGGTGACATGAAGGTAACAATCACCGGACAATCAACAACCTGTCAGCATCCAATCCAACAGTCAACAGTCAACATCAGAACTCTCGCACAGCTTCTAAACAGACAATACAATACATTACAATACAACCCCTCTAATCTGACCTCAGAGTCCATCATCATCCATGCCAGCATTGGCAGGCCACGTCTCCCCATGTTATACCAACAACAACCAATAATGTCCTGTCTAGGAAGCGTACCACAGTTGACAGCTGGGAGAAAACATACCCATTGGAAATCCTCATCATGACTGGACATAAGGGCACAACCTACAAAACAAACATGGACTACTGCACCCACTCTCTTGCACACCCGTAACACAACCCAGAGACCCACACCAACCATCAGGCAAACACAACCAGGATGAAACTAAAGGCAATAAATGAATGTTTAGCATCACAGCTTACAAGTGACCAACTGGCATGCTGGCAGAAGAGAACCCATAACCACATGGATCTATGAAGATTTTCTGAGTTTGCATGCCAAATTACTTTTTTGCCGACTTATTTTTGCTGATTTTACCACTTTCTTTACCGCAAAACAGCAGGGAGGAACCTCCCCCACATCCCTGTTCCCCTCTTCTCACCCACTTTATATACCTAATCGAAAACCCCCATCTATATTATTGTGGTAAAATATAGTGGTAACAAATTCAGCAAAAATGTCATTCGGCAAAAATGGGTAATACGGACCACACCAGTGAAAAACACAAGGAAACCCCAAGCTGTGTGAAGTTACAACCCTGCTGCAGAAACACCAAAAAGAAAGTGATGCAACCTAAATGCCACACAATAAGGGGAACAAAGCGACCAAAAGAAAGGCAGAAGTACACAAAGGTGTGTTATGAACAACTAGATGATCCAAGGGGCAAACAGCCACATCCAGCCTTGCAGCCCTCTGCTGCAGGTTATCCATGGGTAAACAGGCACAACCGAATGTTGCAGCACTCCACATTTGGTGATCCATGGGCCAAACATCACAGGCAATCTTGCGGCAAACCACCACACCAAATCCTTGCAGCACACGGCTGCAGACAATCCTTGGGGCAAACATCCATGCCCAACCCTTGCAGCAAACTATGTAGATGATCCATCAGGCAAACAGGCACACGCAACCTTGCAGTGCACTATTTTTTGTATAATCCATGGCCAAGCAGCCACAACCAAACTTTACAGGACACTGCTGCATGCAATCCATCGAGCTAAAAACAACAACCAAATCTTACAGCACATCACTGCATATGATCCTAGAGAAGACAGTACCATCCAAAGCTTGGAGTGTACCACTATACCAACCCCAAACAGAAAGATAATCTCTGGAACCCATCAGGTCATTTGAGAGGATGATGGCACTCTAAAATGTGGAACCCAGCACTCCACACAATAACGTAAAAAGGATATTATGAAATGAGATGTACTTTTTCTGGGACCAGCCAACCTCACCAGAGGGTGGACAGTATTCCTTACACCAGGAATCGGCCTGCAAAATGTGCCCCTCCATGAGATTATCACATTGTCCTAAAATGTCAAGAAAACCCACAGAGCCATTTCCCAAACCTGACAGACATGAGAAAACAAAACCTGACAACTAATGCACAACCCCAGAATTTGCCCAGAGGTTCCACGAGGATTATGATATCTGTGAATGGGTGTGCAGCACAATCATGAACCCACCTCACTCCCACATATCAAGGACATTACACTCCTTATGAAGAGAATTCGGAGTGCCCAACTGGCAAGGGGCAAATAGAGTTCTAATCCTTCCCAAAACTGCACACGAGGCCACCACTCAGAAACAACAACTAGAAAAAGTAGACCCCCTCCCCCCGCCAATACTTAACATTGACCCACTGCACCCCCTTAGAGGGACACAACCACAGGGCCATATACACCCGGCCAGCATCTAGGTCAACTGTCGCCACCAGAACATTCCGACAGCTCCACATAGGCATTCCGACACAGCATTCGACCTTGACCTCTCAGGCCAGCATCATCCATGCCAGCAGCAGAAGGCTAGTACACTCCCCCCCCTTATACCAACACCAACTAACGGTCCCTAGGCAAGAGAGATCACCAAATCCTACATGTGAGGAGAAACCCATCCAAGGGACATCCCTAACATGAGTGGCACAAAAAGGGAACACCCTTCAACTCAAACATAAACAACCACACCTACCAAGATGCAGATCCATAACACAACTGGGGGAACCAATCCAACCATCAAGAAAACACGGCCAGTGGGCTAGCCCCCCAGCCACCTTTTGATCCAACTCCAAGCTGCGTGGAGTTGCAAAACCTCCTGCGGCAACACCAAAAGGGAAGCACTCACACCTAAATGCCATGCAATAAGGGGAACAACCCAATCTGTAGATAAGCAAAAGTACACAATTGTGTGTCTTGAACATTTTCTGGGACCAAATGGCCAAACCTGGTGGTCAACAGCATTCTCTACACCAGGAACCCAGGCAGAAAATGTGCCCCACCCACGAGTTTTTCATATTGTCCTCAAAAGTTGAAGAAATCCACCAGGCCATTTCCCAAACCTGACAAACATGACAAAATAAAATCTGCCAACAAATGCACCATCCCAGCATTTACTCAGAAGTCCCAAAATGATTATTATGTTTGTAAATGGGCATGCAACCCCATCATGGGCCAACCCCACTACCACATGCCAAACACATTACACTACTATACCTGAGAAAGGGGCACCAGAGACGTAGCCCCTCATGAACATGGGGCCACCACACAGAAACAACAACCCGAACATGTACAGTTCCCCAAAACAAAAACATTGACCCTCTCCGCCCCCTTGGAGGGAATGGGAATCCTTGATCTTACCATTCGAGGTCACCAAACACAACAAACAACATAACATTGGCACAGGCCTCACAACATGAACATTAAATCCTGTCCACAAATCAGAGTCACACTCGCACAGGGCAGACGCATGCACACTCATGTCTGGCTGTAGTGCAACCCTACAATTTATGCCATCTCAAAATAGATCACCAGCAGTGCAGTTCTCTTTAGCCCTGGTATCAGAGTAGTGATGCTGCAGGGCAACTCATCACATTGACGACAATGAAGCTGGACTCTGCATTCCCACTACACTGAACATCAGTGAGGGAGCAGGCTGTGCTTGGCCCAATGAAGCCCCCATGCAGTCCCCATTGGTCAATGAATTAGCACCGCAGCAGCTGAAGGGTGAGGAGCCCCAGGAGAGAACACACACTGCTTATCTCGATGCCCGGGGAGAGCAATAACATCACCCTCACCATGGTCCCCGACTGGAGGAGGGGTATGAACGAGTACTAACGAGTACTGTCACTGCACCTCAATCCCCATATACCTGGACCTCTATACTAAAGCTCCCCAGGGATAAAAGCCTTAACAGGAGTCTTTGCCAAATGCTGCAATCCCAGTTGCAGGCCTTATACATGCTGGCAAGATGGTATTAGATCCCCAGCCTTCAGGGGCCTGGGGCTTTTGACAGTATACATTTAATTAAATGATGTCCACAATTCTGGCCGAGCTTAGGATACCACACATACAAATCTGCAGGCCATCTGTGACCTTGACTAGAAGCCCCCAAATGCTCTTCCCAGCCCTGTGCCCAATTACACCCTCATTGGGGATGCGCATGGGTCCTTGAGAAGCAGTGATTGTCCAGACCTTCACTGCTCTCCGCACTACAGCACTTCGGTTCACTTCCACTCCAGCCTAGAAGGCCACCTCGCCACCATAGAAGTAACCAGGGCCCAGGAGGTCACAGAAGGCACAGGATCCAGAGGTACATGGAGGGTAAGTGTTATTGTCTGCTGGTAGGCCGGTCACATGACAGGAAGTCACGAAAAGTAGATAGGCACCCAACCATGGGCTGATCCACCCCGTGCCAGCATCCAATCCAACTGTGCCCTCCAGAAGATTCACACAGCTTCCACGGCGACATTCTGACACATGATTCCTGTCCGAGCTCCTAGGTCGTCATCAGCCGTCATCAGCCAGCAGCAGCATGCGAACACACAGCTCGAATAAACTGCCGAGGGCCTGATCAGGATGGCCCCAAATACCCACAGGCTTCCACTTTCAAGTGCTGCAAATCTTCACCAAAGTCGTTCACAGATCCCTTTCGGCTGTGTCTCCATTGGTTATGTCAAGCCACCAATCGCTCCCCATCTGTCTAAACTTCCGGCTCATGTCTGTGTTCCCTTATTTGGCACAGCTGAGTGGGGTGGATAGGAGGTAATGCCCATAACCTCAGGGCCAGTCTTGCTACCCATGATCAAATCCGCAACCACCTTCCCTCGCCAAAACAATGATGATGAGTCATGGATGGACTGGAATAAGCCAGTTAAAACGGCTACATCGAAACAAACCATCTTAATCCAAACAGAAAAGATGGCTGGCAAGCCTCTGTCTCAATCATGAGCAGTACATCCCCACATTAAAAGGAAACCTCAGGCTGCACAACAACCCAGTCATAGTCCACCCTGATGGTTGCTGGACTGCAGCTGGCACTTTATCGCACATTACCCATCAATAACAGGAGAGACGTGTGCGAGTTACTCTGCTAAACCGTCAGAGCAGCGGCCCAGCCCCGGGCCCAGCATAGCCTAGCAGCTCCGAGGCCCAAGACCCCTATGGCTGGCCCTGGAAGGATTCTGGGCAGGGGTCAGTTCAGCTCACCAGCCCTCTCTGGTGCCCAGGGACCCTTCATGGGTGTTATGCCATGTCACATTATATTACCATTTATAACTGCACCCATCACCACCAAAGTGGTTTTACGGCACTGGGGGTGGTCTGGAAAGTGGTGTATTTTGCCTCACCCAGGGAAAATCCAGATCTGTGGTTGGTGGAAAAAAAGTGGGAGTGGTAGTAGAATGGAAACTAACAGATACACGACTGGAACGTTGCAAGGGGGTTGAGGGGAAAGAGGCTCTGTTGCCGAACACGTAGGGGTTAAGGAGCGCAGGCCCCCACCGTTGTGGGGGCGGAGCTAGAGTACGGCGGTAGGGGAATAGGGGATTATGGGAAAGGCGCGCTGTGGCGCCAGTTCGGGTTGGAGTTTGGGGAATAAAGAAGTTACGAGAGAACCTCCGTGTGTGCGCGTCCTTATAAACACTGGCGACGAGGTTGTCTCCATAAGCGCACACGGAGTCCTTCACGGCAATCCGCCGTTCCTCCTTTGGCTCTTCGTGAGTCCTCCGCGGCGGCCTGCCGCTCCTCCTGATCTCCGCCAATTTCATCGCGCTGTGAGCGCGCACGTCCGTTTTGGCTGTCCGCCAAATTTTCGCGCCCTGACTGCCCCAGGCCTCCTCGAGCGCACGCTCCACGCCCACATTGGCAGCCCGCCAATTTTATGCGCTCTGAAGGCCCCGGGCCTCCTCCTCCTCCGCTCTCATCCTGGTGTCCCACTCTTCCTCCTCGCAGTACCTCCAGCATCACGCCCTGAAGGCTCCCAAGTCCTCCTCCTCCCACATCTGGACATATTTCCACTCCACACCCCTGGAAAGTCATTGAAGGAACAAAGGACCCTGCGGGCCCAGCACTCGCCCCTGGCACAGCAGCACCCCACACGTGGGCGAACATCTCCTGCGACACCCCAACACGTCGGAAGCTGGTGAGCTTGGCCTACCCACACAAGGAATTCAGGTACACATTGCGTCCGGCACCATGAGCGCGCCAGCCTCCCCGTCAGGGTCCAACCCGGGGTCACCTACGCCGGCTCACGTGGTACAGCCGATTCAACTGCGATTACCGCCCCCTTTCACCATGACCCCACAAGCAACGAAAGGTCCCAGATGGACTGACTGGATGGAAGATTTCCAGCACTACGTCAGGGGATCTGGGGATGGAAATTCCCCCAACATCAGAGACATCTTCCTTAATCTGGTGGGGGGCGAAATAAAGACTGTGGTCAAAACTATTCCTGCAGCTGAACAGAACACTTTCAAGGATCTAATAAAGGCCCTCGACAAACTCCTCATCATCGAAGTCAATCGCGACTATGAACGTTACCTTTTCAACAAGTGCACCCAAATGCCACAGGAAACAGTCGACGAATTCATAACCCGTCTGAGAGTAAAAGGTGCAAATTGTCAATTCGACGCATTTTCTCTGGAAGAAGCCATAAGGTTAAGAGTAATTGAAGGCTGTTTGTCCCCTGCCCTCAAGAAACAGCTCTTAAAGAAGCCCCTCTCCATCCAGGAAGTGAGTGAGCTCGCTCGCATACATGAGAGGGTCGATGCCCAGGCCACATCCATGGCCAGCCCAAGCAACCCCAAACATGACGCTGCAGAACTCATCGCAACCATACAACCATCTCGTCCAGGCGACAGGGTGCCTCAGCCACATAGAACCCAAAACTTCCAAACACCCCGATTTCAGAGACAATGCTATCGCTGCGGAATGTCTTTTCCGCACGCGGGATCTTGTCCCGCTCTGTCGCAACGATGCACAAACTGCGGAAGAGAGGGGCATTTCCACTCAGTGTGCAGGGAAGGCATACCATTTCCTCCCGTCAGACCCCAAACGCCAGCGAGGACTCTCGTCCGTCCGCCACCTCCTAGACATTTTCAACCCCGATCCTACCAACAGAGCCAAGGACTAAGACGATACGTCAGAGCCATTGACGAATACCACATGCCGGGATACCTACCACAGCCTGAGCTGACGGATCGGACCAGATACGTCACCGATGAATATGACCACCCACCTGAAGAATATGGGCCTGAAACGTTCTACCAGGAGATGCAGGGAGCTGCATATGACATACCGTATGACTCATATGACCATGATGAGTTTGTTAATCTCATTCTCGACACCGAAGAAGCCAGTGAAGCTCCGAAAATCCCCATCAAAATGGGAAATAGACAGTTTCAGTTCATGATTGACTCGGGCGCCACTGTTAACATCATGGGCGAACAGGACTATGCCATGCTACCGAACCCACCTGAACTCCAACTGTCCCGCTCAAGAATATTTCAGTGGGGCGCCACCACCCCCCTACCGACAGTAGGATGCTTCACACAATGCCTCCTCCTGAATGGCCGGAAAGTAGTCACCACAATACACATCATCCGATCACTTGCCAGAAGCCGATGCCTGCTCAGTTATCACACAGCGTCCCGTCTGGGCCTAATTGAAATACATGTGAAGGCAGGAGACTCCATCACGGCAACCTCTGAGAATATGCACACAAGAGATGCCGTCAGCACCGTCGCTTGCCATCAAATACGGAACCTGTTGACGCAAGCCGACATCACTAGAGACTTCCCCGACCTCTGCAGGGGGCTGGGCAAACTCAAGGCCCCTCCCATCCGACTACACATCGACACGTCGGTGAGGCCGGTACCGCAACACCCCCGGAGAGTAGGTTTCCACCTGCAAACGGCAGTATCAGACGCACTCCAACAACTATTATCTGATGGTATTATTGAACCAGCCACAGGTCCGACACCATGGGTTTCCCCGCTCGTGATAGTACTAAAGGAGGGAGGAAAGATCCGTTTGTGCGTGGACATGAGGGTGGCAAATACGGCCATTCAGCGCGAGAGGCACCCGGGCCCTTGCATCGAGGACATGATCGTGCAACTGAACAACGCCCAGATGTTCTCCAAACTCGACCTCAACCAAGGATACCATCAGCTCGAGCTACACCCGGAATCCAGACCCATCACGACATTCGCGACCCATGACGGCCTATACAGATATAGACGCCTGAATTTCGGCATCTCATCAGCCGCAGAAATATTTCAAGAGGCAATCCGACAGGTGATCAGACCCATCAAAGGTACACTGAACTACAGTGACGACATCCTCGTTTTCGGATCATCACAGGAGACTCACGACAAGGCTCTGATCGCTACATGTGCAGCACTCCAAGATGCGGGCCTCACCCTCAACATTGCAAAATGCCGTTTCAGCAAGACCAAGCTGAAATTTTTCGGACACATTTTCTCCAGCGAGGGAATGCTGCCGGATCCAGATAAGGTTGACACCATCACCAACCTGGAAGAACCGCGACAAGTTGCTGACGTCCGTTCATTCCTTGGCATGGCTGGCTACTGTGCGCGATACATACCGCACTACGCGTCCCTCACCGACCCCCTAAGGAAACTCCTCCAGAAGGACACGCAATTTGAGTGGACCCCCGCATGTCTCCAGGCTTTCTCCGACATCAAGCGTGCTTTGATGGAAGCACACCGCCTGGCATACTTCAATCCCGCCTGGCACACTGAAATAGTGGTGGATGCGAGCCCGGTGGGCCTTGGAGCCATCTTAGCCCAAACCAGCGGGGCGGATGTCCACCCGAGGCACGTTGTCGCATACGCAAGCAGGGCCCTCTCCACCCCAGAACTAGCTTACTCCCAGGCAGAAAAAGAGAGCTTAGCGGCTGTCTGGGCGTGTGAACATTTCCACGACTTCATCATTGGGAAGAAGTTTACCCTAATAACCGACCACCAAGCTTTGCTCTCATTGTTTGGCAACCCACACACCAAGATGCCTCCGAGAATTGAGCGGTGGGGAATCCGCTTACAGGAATACGACTACGACATCGTGCATCGCCCCGGGGGTGACCTTAACCCCGCTGACTACCTGTCACGTCACCCAGTGGGGGCCCCACTGACCCGAGAGGGAGACATTGCCTATGTACAGTACATAGCGTCAAACTCACTACCACCGGCGCTGTCCTTGGAGAGAGTGGCTGCTGCATCCGCTGCTGACCCCACCATGGCACTTGCAATCAGCCTCACATTGTCCAGCAAATGGAGAGACCATCATAGAGCGACGTTGGCACACCCAGGAGCGTGCAAACAAGAAATTGAAAGACTGGCCAGGGTACACAGCGAATTGGCCGTCAAGGACAACGACATCCTCCTCAGAGGGTGCAAAATAGTCATCCCCGCCACGCTCAGGAACGAAGTGGTAAGCACAGCCCATGAGGGCCATAGAGGAGCAGAAAACACTAAGAGACAGCTGAGACGCCATGTCTGGTTCCCGTTCCTGGACGCGGCAGTAGACGAATGGGTAAAACACTGCCAGGCCTGTCAGTGCACAGCCCCCGCAGAACATCCACCCCCGCTTCAACACACACAGATACCCGAACGGCCATGGGAACGGGTAGCCATGGACTTCTACGGACCCACGGACGAAGGGGACTACCTCTTGCTCATAATAGACGAACACTCACGCTTCCCGATAGTCAAAACGGTCAACACTACCGCATTCCCCCAAGTAGCGGCGGTGATAGAAGAAGTATTCAGCGAGTGGGGGATCCCCAAGATAGTCAAATCTGACAACGGGCCCCCATTCAGTGGCCATGAATTCAGAACACTGGCAGAGCACCTAGGATTTGGACATACAAAAATAACTCCTCGCCACCCTCAAGCAAATGGAATGGCTGAACGATTCATGGCATCAATCAAAAAAACGAGACAGAGAGCAAGAGTGGAAGCGGTCGACCCACACCAGGCGCTGTGCCGACTCCTACGAGACTACAGAAACACCCCTCACGAAGCCACCAATAAGACACCTGCTGAACTCATATTTCGCTACAAAGTACGAACCCGCATACCGTACAACCCATCTGACGAGGAGCCGCTTGACATGGATGTGCTCCGAAGGGATGCAGAGGTCAAGGAGAGAGCGAGACGAGAGACAGACGCCCGCCGTCACGCAGTGATGCAAGACTTCCACCTTGGAGACGAAGTACTCGTCCAACAACCAACGCCCAGAAAGACAGATCCGCGGTTTGCTCCAAGCCCCATGAGAGTAACCGCAGTGAAAGGCACTATGGTGACAGCCGAGGATCATAACAGAACTGTCACCAGGAACTGTCAGCAATTCAGACACTACTCCAGACGAGAAGGAACAGGGCCGCCATGTCGACCGGCCTCTCCAGAGCCGCGAGAACCATGGGATGACCTATGGCTTCCACCAGGAGGAGACCCAGGAGGGACAAGCAGAGAAGAGAGAACTTTGGAACCACAAGATGCAGGTGACCAAGAGGAGAGGCCACGGAGAACTGTAAGGAAACCTATGAGACTTGTTGAAGAATGTTAATCTTTGATATTTGGATATATTGTTCGGGGGTGATGTTGCCGAACACGTAGGGGTTAAGGAGCGCAGGCCCCCACCGTTGTGGGGGCGGAGCTAGAGTACGGCGGTAGGGGAATAGGGGATTATGGGAAAGGCGCGCTGTGGCGCCAGTTCGGGTTGGAGTTTGGGGAATAAAGAAGTTACGAGAGAACCTCCGTGTGTGCGCGTCCTTATAAACAGGCTCGATTTTGGATATGCACTCATTGCATCAACTGAATGTTCATTTGGAAGAGTGGGAGTAAAACTCATCTGTAATGCTAAGCAGTTTTTCATGAGGGTAATTCTATTCCACCTATTGCTTGATCCTAGAATGGGTTAGTGCATGGTCGTGTGAAAGAGCCGAGATGTGCTCAGGCATGCGCTTGAAGTGTGGAGGCTTCTATGTCATGTCTAGTTTGTAAACATCCCGCCCCCAGTGAAACTAGAAGGATAACCTGGCAGTGCCAAGCCGACTTACAGAAGTGTGAGAGCCAAGAGGTGGCCATGTGCAGATGAATACAGGGAACACCAGCGGGAACGAGGAAGAAAGAACCCGCAAGAGTCATACCTGCTTGAACTTGATAAGAGATGACAGTACAGTGGTTCCACGGGCCTCATTACGACCCTGGCGCTAAGTGTTTAACGGCGCCGTAAAAGGCTGCGGCGCCGTTAAACACTTAGCGCCTTACTACGAGGTCCCTTTGCGGGACCCGACCTTAAGGGCTGGTCTACACCAGCCATTAAAGTAGGGACCCGCAAAGGGACCTTGGTGCTAAGTACGGTACCGCAGTTTGCGGTACCGTACTTAGCGCCTTCCCCATTCCCATAGAGCCCTATGGGGCGAAAATGGGAATGGGGAAGGGCCATGGTTCAATGGGGAATTACCGCCCCGCCAAGCTTGGAATGGGGTGGTAATTCCCCATTGAACCATGGGGGACCCGTTACAACACCGGCACCAACCATGGTGCTAATAGCGCCATGGTTTAGCACCGGTGTTGTAATGAGGGCCCATGTGTTAATACCCCCGCAAAAATATTGCCATACAAAAATATTGCCATATTTTAGCGGCAATATTAAGCCCTGGAACCTGTGGGGGACACCCCTGCAACACCCGTGATGTTTTTAATGGAGCAGGGCACACCGCCGCAACTCCCGTCCCAATAACCCCATAAATTATCCCCACCAAAAATATCGCCTATGCCTTACCCCACGTGGTGGGGATAATGTTACCTGATATTATTAGTGTAGCCCATTAAATAATAGTAGGCTATCAAAACCTAATAATATGTACCCATCTATAATTGAAGAATATATGCTGAACTCCTCATGCAGGCCGCATTCCATGGCATAAGAAAGAAAAAGTCCACATCACAGCGAGGGACACAGATGGTCCACAACTACTGTAGGTGATGTACCTATAAATGACTCATTTAAATATCCATATAAACCTACAAGGTAGTCGCTCTTCCAGTGCCACTTTCCCAAGTATGCGGTAGTGTCATAGCTTCTCCGTGCATTGGTGGATGGGACAGTGGCTACATGTCAGCAGCCATTGCCAGGATATTTGTGCCATACCCACACTTGCCAAAGGTCATCGTGTGCAATGGAGCTCAAAGTACAAAAGACGTTTTACAATGGAAAGAAGATATCCGTGGGCAGTATGAAAACACACGAGCTGGCGCGGAAATCATGCATCCGTCTAAATGTGGCAAGAATCAAACAAGTCTCCTTTCCTCCCTCGAAAATAGCATGTACTGGAACTTTGAATGGTGCGCATTAGAGAATACACTAGGTCCATTCAAGTGGGTGTATTGAAGAGCTTTGCAAGTAATAAGGACATCTATGGTAATGCCCAAAAGATTAACAGGCATTAAAAATACAAGACGGTGCAATAGTAAAGGCAAAACATGAGTTCGAAAGGGTGCATTTTAGAACCTATGCAAATATGCAATAAAGTTATGTCACCAATACGATCAAGAAATAACCCCATTTTGGATCCATCACACAGGTTGGAAGACAACATTTACCCAGACTACCATTTGGCCTGGCTGGAACCCCCTAAAAGGAAAATAATTGGGGCCAATGACATGAGAATCCCTCCCTGAAGCCAGAGCAGGTTGGGGCATGCCAGCGGTGACCTGTAATAAGTGGGAGGGGCCAGAGAGAGGGCACACTTTCCATTTCCATAATGCCTGCTCACCCTGCAGTGAACAGATAGGAGTCTGGCGCGGGGTCCGTGCAGCGTGCAGAAGCAATGAGAAGCCTCGCACTGTGAGGAGTTCCCACCCTGTACCCTCCAGTCAGGTGAAATGTACGCAGCTGTAGTGTGAAATGTTCATCCCAATACACCCCGCCAGGAGCCTTCCCCATTTCACGTGTGTCATGGCTTTCTCTAATATGCTATGTTTGAGTGCCTGGGCACTGCCCCTGTGGGGTAGCGGTGCACAGTATAAACCAACATAACGTAACATATTCGCAAAAAGGTGCAGCTGCACAGTAAGGATTGTCTGTAGGACGAGCAGCCGGGATGAGGTCTGTCGTGTTGTGCAGGGGCAACTACTCATTTGATGTTAGTGGGGCCTAGATGTTTCTGAAGAGTTAATATTATATCACGTTTTAATGTTAAATGGCAAGAATCGTCCAGCTTCTAACATAATACGCGTATTGGTAAAGCGCATGTTCACCCCAGGAGGGGAATCTTGGCGCTAATAATAGATGGTTATTGTTACCCAACTTAATGGTACTCTTTTGATCGATCTCAGAAGGATGAAGGGCTGAGTGGACCTGCTGGGATTCAAACCTGTGACCATGAGGTCAAACACACGCCCTGTAGCTGCATTAGTCCACTGAGCCACAGACCCAGCTTGGTTCTAACGGTTGTTTGTTACACGTGTTTTACTCCAAATGCAATGCTACTCAATTTATCACCCTTACATGGATCAATTCAGCCCAGCAAAGATTTGAACTCAGAAAATTCAGGCTGGCACATGCATGAGATGAGTGTTTAACTCGCTCAGCTATGTACTTGCACCTGAGTATATTGTTTGACCAACCGCGCGGTTAAAAATAAATGTTTATTATGATGTCTAACTCCCGCATTCTCCTGTCCTCAACAGTCTATTTTAATACAACATCTAACGTTGACATTATCACATTTATACATGACACATTCCTACAGCTTCTAAGAACTTTAATAATCTATGTTATATTAATAAGAAAGACACCCACAGAGTCGAGGCCTCCCGCAAAATATTTCGGTATGCTTTAATAAGCTAAAATAATTGATTAAAATAGTTCAGTGGGTTAAGTGCTCGCCAGTGAGATCTATGTGTGTTTTGCAGCTTGCAGATTCAATTCCTAGGAAGGTCAATTTAGCTTTTAATCCTATCGAAGTTGTCAAATGAGAACTAACTTTGGTTCAGTATTAATAACTGTATATGGAAGTGTTCTGTACAAAGCACTATATAAGTAACAGATCATTTTTATTTAATTCATAGTTTTTTTATAACACACCTTATACCGAACCTGACTTAGGTTTCTAAGCACGTATCCAGGACTCAAACCTCTGTAGCTCTGTGTTGTCTTGCTTCCAATACCAGTGCGTTGCCCCTGTGCCACCCTCCATTCATTCTAAACATTCTAAATGTTTGCATCAAAAATGCCAAAGGCCCAGACTGATGCCATTGTTTAAAATGAGATTGACTTTAAGTGTGACTGCTGTGATTCTTAATCAGCCTGTATAGAAACATTATCCAAGCGTTTTTTTGCTTCCTTGAGATTGTATGAGTCTCATGATTATACTGGCATGCCTGTAACTTTCTGAGACTGGGTTATGAATGCATTGGCAGTGAGATGATAAGGCTTCTTCGCAGCTCACTCTGAAAAAATAAGGATGGTATCCATCTATAAATAGTTTTTTCATATCTATATGTTATGTTATGTTGATTTATACTGAACACAGCTGCCATTGTATGGTCTCTAGATGCTCTTGTGGTTCTGAAACTCAAAGTGCGGTGGGTTGGTTAGGGTGGAAAGAGGGAGACGACAGGCGATGTACTCAGCTGTTGATGGGTCTAGAAGCAGGAATAACTTCTGTCTGTGCGTGTGTGTTTGTTTAGGTGCATTTTTGTTTTGTACACTGGAGGCTTATTATTTCCAGATGGTATTGTCGCGTGTTGAGGGCTAGTAGGGGTGTGTGTGAGTTGGTTTGAGAATAAATGTGATTTAGGTTTGTTTGGAAGTAGGTTTTCTCAAGCCACCTGGGGCGTGTATGGTCAGTATGTGGTGAGCGAGGGTGGTTGAAAACGAAAGGGTTAGTAGGTTTTGGGTATCAAGTTTCTATAGCCTCCAGGCACAGTGCAGTCATGCGATTCGATTTCGTTTTTTGTATTGTTTATTGCGAAATACATTCTAAAATAATTTTTTCACAGTTATGATTAAAAAACAAGTTAAAATCCGTCATTACAATTCACATTATTTAACAAAACTTGATAACAACACTGATAAAAGCATAATTTCATAATGTAGATAAAAGCACACAGACACAGTTGAGCTACCATTACATAAACAAGACTTTCAAGAAACAGAAAGCTGCCAATCCCCAACGATTACTTTTGAACGTCATGAGTTGTTGCCATTCATCCCCACTCGATAAGTTTGATAAGCTTTTGAAATCACGAAAAAGGTGCTTGAAGTGTAAAATACACTGCTCATTTAAAATCTCACATTCCAGTAACACATGGGCAATAGTTTCAATGGTCCTCTCCGACTTACAGAATCTACATGTTCTTAGGTTGCTGCAGAGGAGCTGCCAACTGCCCCAGAAGGAAGTGCTGCCCCCCTACTACCTGTATGCTGTAAGCCTGAAATTGTGCCATGTTTGACACCAGCAGTTGTGACTATTCCTCATTGAGTCTTTGAGTAAAGGTATCCATTAAGAAAACCCTACCTGATGTATTGCCGAAGAGATGACAATCTCGTGGAGGAGATCCCAGAAGGAATATGAAAAAGAGAGCAAGAGAAGCTGGTGACGTCACAAGAAGTGAGCGTAACGCACTAAGAAGACTGGCTGAAGAAGAGAATGTATGGACCTTATAGAAATGTATGAAGTAAAGGATCGAGTAAACTTTCATACGGGAAACGAAGATTGCATGTGTGAAGAGCACCACAGAAAATGCAGGCCTTTGAGAATTGTACAGATGCAGCAACGCAAGTAGATTAAGTGATCATAGAAGCTGGCTATACGTAGTGAATAGACTGCAGGCGTAGCCACCATATATATATATATAGGATCTGGACATCAATGTCACAATCTTAGTAAGCTCAAGCCCATGAAGAAGAATGCTGAAGGCTGTGTCGCAGCTGAGAGCATGGAAGGCTTGAGAAGGGCTGTCTGGCCTGATGTCAAGACTGGAAGCTGCCAAAGACTGGTTATCTATCCTTGAAGAACAGTGAACCTGAGAAGCTGAATTAAGGTGCAAGGAAAGAACACCATGAGTGCCAAGTTTATTAATCCAAGACAATTAAATGCTGCAAAGAGGCTGAATTGCAGTCTCCTGTCATGTGAGCAAAGGATGGAAATAGAAGTTGGGCATGAAGTCCTGAACTATGTACTCCCTTACAGTTCCAGAGACGAGAATACATGGCAAGGCCAAGTTCAAAGACAATCTTCATGCCAGACGGCATGGGTGATGAGAGATGTAGGGCTAATTAGGTGGGGGAGACACAGTCAAGTCCACCTCCTGGCATCTGGAGTATGGGTTTATGTGCTGCTAGTGAATTGACAGTTCCAGAATGGCACGAGCGTGTCAACCAATACTAGAAGGCCATATACCGAAGGACCTTATAGTTTGAGAGCCAATAGTGTACCGTGTTTCTAATAACTATTGAAGATGACTTACACTAGGGGTGGGCATGAGTTGTCCACCTGACTGTAGAGCCCCAATCACAACCCAATCCCTTATAGAAAGTATACTCAGATGTTCGCCTTGAGACAACCATAACCCTCATAGGTTTTCGCTTATTTGCCACGTAGTATGACATCACGTAGGATGAGTTTCTGCTATAAAAGTATTGCTTTTTTAGTAAATGCTTCGAGAGAGCTTGTGCAACGTCCGTTGATGTCTGTTGTAACTCCCTGTTGTAACAATTAATATTAAAACAGTAAAACAAACTGTACCATCTTGCTGAGTTAGTCTGATTATTTGGTGTAAAGTGTTACTCTGAATCATATCTACTGTATGATGCGCTACCTGTAAAGGGCCCTAAGTTCACGTGGTAGCAGTGGTAGGATGGTTTAGACCCATGAACCTGTTAGCTCCAGATTTTTGGACGATCGGACATCCTCCGCCATCTAGCCGTAAGATTGCTGGGTTTCCTGTGGAGAGCGGCCGAATAGAAAACTTGCAAGAAAACCGAGATGGTGGGCAGGGTCTCTCTTTTACGAAATCCCTACCTGATTTCCACGGGTGCTCTGCGGACTGAAGGCAAAAGTGGTCAGTTGGTGGAGGAGATGATACCAAGGGCCTTGAGTCAAACGACCGAATGGTGAGTAGACTGAGGGGAATGGCAAATTAAGGGGCCAGGGTTGTGGTGATTTAAAAGTAATGGGAAATATTGTGTGGAGACAGAGATAGAAATAAAAATGCCCCGAAACCTGACCCAAGGGGGTCGAGAAGAAGTTCTCTTAAACTCCAGTTGGAGTCACTAGGCTGTGTGTGACCAGGTTCACATGAGTAGACGATTTAAATCCTGTGACAGGATATTTGAATAGGGGTGAAGATAATAAAGGTTGATCACTAGTATGTAAAGTCGACTAGTCTGTCTGTATGTTTGTGTTGAGAAAAGGTGTTGAAGAGTGATATATGTTGTAAAGGAATTGAAACAAAATTAAGGAGCTAAAGGGACTACCTCTAGGGAAGTGGTTGGTACCAATCCAGAAATAGACAGAGATAATTGGAAAGATAGAGGCTTGCGCAGTGATTGTTGGAGAACGCTAATATTTGTTGTTTTAAGAATATTGAAAAAGTGGTGAAAATATTGTATAAAATCTGTTAAGTATTGACAGTCAATTGAGACTCGTCACAATAGGAGAAATTATCTTGATGCATTTATGTAAGACATTGCCAAAGCACATGCCCAGGGTCAAACAGTATAGTCTGGAATGGGTGAAAGGCACGGCAGATCAGATGTTCATGCCGTGGCCACAAGGGGGATCGCTGTCAAAAGCGGTATTCCAACACATGACCACATACTTGCGCGCTGAGTACAAGGGGAAGAAATTGGAGAAAAGGTTGGCTATTCTAGAGCTTTGGAAAATGTACCAAGAAGAGAGAGAGGATCCGCCACCTGAGGAGCGGATGTTTAATCAGTATAAGGAGGAAGGTGTAGAGCCTTAAGGAGATTAAGAGAAAAGGGGAGATCTTTAAGATCGTTCAAGATAAAGAAGAGAAGAGTGAGTGATTGAATGCATCGACAGAAATAGAAAGAGAGATTAAGAGATGGAACAAATGGATGGGAGGACAGATATTACTGAAGCTAGATGGAAAAGCATCAAGGAAGTAAGGCAATTAGAAGATAAGGACGAACTGGATAGAAAAGACAGAGAACGAGAAAAGAGGTTGAAGGAAGACGAGCATAAAAGAAAGAAACAGGGAAAGGCGAGAACAGATGTATCAAGAGGAGCAAGAGAAAAAACAGGAGCGGGCAGAGGGGCAAAGAAACTGAGATAATAGGCAGAGAGCAATAGAAGAAAGACAGAGAGAAGAGGAGGAAGCGCAGAAATTAAGGGACAAAAGGATACCAATTGCGAAGCGAAGAAGAAAATCCATTTAGTCTCGAGCACTGAGCCTTGTCTTAAGCAGACTGACCTTAGTTGGGGACTAGACATGTCAGATGAGGAAAGAGAATGCTTCTTGGGGAAGAGGGAGGGAGCATGTGTGCCCCTGAGGGAAGCCTGCAGATGGTCAGAGAAGTAAGATGGTCCGATCTAGAGCAACCTAAGGATAGGACTCCCGATCCCATAGCATATCCAGAGCGTCCCAGAGGACGATTGTATAGTGAGAAAGGAGAATCACCGCCATATGTGAACTGGTAAAAATCGCTACCAGCAGGGAGACAGGCAGGGACAATTGTCCCTACCATGAATAGGCAGACAATGGGAGCAGACTGCGGTTTAGGGTTTACGCTGTTTCCCTTATTGGAAAAAGGGGGAGGGAGACCACAGTATATTCCATGGCCACAGATGGATAAGGATAATTTAAGGTGGAAGCTCCTGAGTTTGACGTCGGGTGCTGGGAAATGGATATATGAGTTAGAAAAAAATGACAGGAGGAACCACATTGGCGGCAGGGGACATTAAGGGTCTCCTGGCAGCTATTGTTGGGGAAGGAGCTGATGACATATGGAGGCGAGCAGGCTATTCAAGCATATCAGCACAAAACACAGCGCACAACGGAGTGCCATTCAATAATTGTAGAGCAGATGTTTGAAGGGCTCTCAGGGTGCAGTATCCTGACACATCAGATATGAGTGCAATTATGACACATAAGATGAAAGAGGATGAAAACCCTATTTCTTCCATTCAGGATATTCAAGAGCGTTGGCCACTTGAAACGCGGGAACCATGGGAAAAAATGTGGCAGTATTTTACCACAATATATCTCAGGGGTTGACCGAGCAAGTGCATAGGCAAATGAAGAAACAAGTGAGAATGGAGGCAAAGCTGTGGGCTGAAATACAGTTGACGATAGTGCATCACTGTCTGCTGTTGCAAGAAAAAAACAAGAAGAAAGATGAGGCTAGGAAAATAGAGAAAGCCAAATTAGTTCAGAAGAAACTGTCAAAAATTGCCATGGAAGGGGCAGTATTGACACGTGGAGAAGTGTTGGGAACGCAGCAATCAGTGAGTGCATCACAGGCGAATAATCAGTGCCAGGTGGACCAAGGAGGGAATGTGTTCATGCCACGAGGCAGAGGTATGGGCTATATAGGAAGAGGTGGATTCCAAAACAATCAAGGTGGGTCTAAAAATGCACACAATGATAATCAGAATGCATAAGGAGGATTCAACCACGGGGGACTAGTCAGACGGCCTCCCCTTGTACGTTGGACTTGCGGGATGACAGGGCACATTGCACGCGTATGTGGGAGCCAAGGGAATGTACAAAATAGTCAATTCTCAAGAGGGGGGACAGCTTATCCTCCACCATATAGCACACAAACTAGGGAAGGGTGTGCCCAAGATCAGACAGTGTATCAGACACAATCGCCCCAAATGCAACAGACACAGCAACCAAAGCAAGCGCAAATGAATGCACCACAAGTGCAGTCACAACATGCCCCCATGCAGACACACCAGTATGCAAACACAGGACAATTAGTGACACCTAGAATAGGAGGTGCAATTGTGGTAGGAGGAAATCCCTTCACAGGTACAGGGATATGCATGTACCCACAATAGGACAGCTCACAGGGCGACTTGATGTTTACAGTACTATCAGTGATACCAGACCCCCAAGAGGAACCAAGGGTTGATGTGACGATATGAGGCAAAAGGGTTTCTTTTCTAGTAGACACTTGGGCGACTCGTTCATGTATACAAGAGGGAAAATATCCAATGTCGGGAATTGCCATGAATGCTCAAGGGTTCTCTGGAGCTACGAGTCGAGTTGCTTTTACTGACAAATTTCCAGTCTCTGTAGGAGAGTGTGACATGTCTGTTCCATTGTTGTATTCACGAGAGATACCAGTTAACATTTTGGGAAGAGATTTGATGACAAAACTTAACATGACGATTTCATTTACTGACGGAATACACCACTTAAATGTGGGTGAATTTATACTGGCATTCGCAGGGCAAATGGCTTTGCGAGGTGTTCCCATAGAGCCAGAGGTTATTCTTTATTGGGTAAGCATTTTACTGACATGGCTACCTGGCTTAGTGGGGAAGACTGTGAGGATACCTGACACATTCTTGTCCAGACCACAGATACCTATGGACAAAGAGGAGAGACAGACTATTCCTATAGAATTAGAAGCAGCCATATGGAAATGGCGATGCTCGATGGAACGGATGATGACGGTAGACCTTAGAGGACAGTACTGATGATGACATGTTAAGAGAATACCAAACAGACGATGAAGTAGTGTTCTTTATGAGCATTACATATTGGATAAGAATAGAGAAAAGAGAAAATCCCACCGCGAATGGCAATAATGTGGCAGCATCCAGCATTTGCTGAGGAAGACTTGGAGAAGGTGCCAAGTGTCCTATGGACTACAGGCCCTTATGACGTAGGATTATTCAAGGGAATAGGGGAAGTCAAAATAAAGCTCAAGCCAGGAGCGATTTTACCTTGAGCAAGACAGCATCCCATGTCTCAAGAGGTTGATGAGGGTATATTTAAGACCATTCCAGCACTGACGAAACAAGGTATCCTGGTGCCATCAGAATCATTGTGTAACACTGCGGAGTATCCTATCATAAAAATGAAAGGGTGGGTTGTGGATATTCATACAAGACAAAGAGACCGATTAACCAGATTGTAGAGGCAGATTTTCCTCTAGTTCCTAATACACAGACGATACTATGCAGTATTCCAGTAGAAGCACAATATTTCATGGTTATTGATTTGAAGAAATGCATTTTTCTCAATCCCGTTGCAGAAAGAATCACAAGATTTGACTTCATTTACGTCTCACCAAACTCATCTGCAGCACACTAGGCTGCCTCAAGGGTACTGTGAATCTCCATTAATCTTTAACAGGGCCCTCGAGATGGATTTTATCAATGTTGTTTTGAAAAGCACTGTGATACAATACGTAGATGACATTTTAATTAGTAGCACCACAGAGGATGAGTGTAGGCAGGACTCGATTCAGTTGATGACTATCTTCGCAGACAAAGGATACAAGGTAGACAAGGAGAAGCTACAATATTGTCAAGGAGAGGTGTTATACATAGGACAGTTGATTTCACATGAGGGAGAAAAGGTGACACCTTAGAGAGCAGAGGCAATTATGAAAACCGCAAAACCGCACACAGTAAAACAGATGCAACAATTTTTGGGACTATGCAACTATGTTAGAGCCTGGGTGTTTGACTAAAGTTCGGGCCCCCCATCTCTTTTGCAGGCTTTAAAGAAAGCACGGGTGAATGAGGTTAAAATACAATGGACTGAGGAGATGGAGGAAGGGTTTGAGTAGTTGAAAAATGCTATTTGTACAGCTCCTGTCTTTGGAATTCCCAATTATGCTGAGGAATTTTGCTTATTTTCGCACACGAATGGGACGGTCATGATAGCAGTACTGACACACAGGACCACATTGGGGTACAAGACTCTAGCGTATTCCAGTGGGATTCTAGACCCAGTTTTGGCAGCTGCCGCATTCGCAATTGAGAAGTCTACAAGCATTGTTATGGGCTACTCTATGACTCTCTTTGTGGAGCATGCTCTGTGTGCCATTTTAGAGAAACCCAAAGGTACATTGACATCTCAGCGTGCCTCAGCCTATGAAGTAATGATTTCAAACGCAACGATTAAAATTGTCAGATGTAAAATAGTTAAACCTGTCAGCTGAACAATTAGCAGAAGGCAATCATGTGGATAACTGTGCAAATTATGTTGAATTTTATGGTGATATACCTTGTGTGAAAGAAAATGCATTGTTGGGAGGGTTCTCTTTATTGATGGTTTTGAGAGAATTGATCAAATTAGTGGAGAAAGGCTTTCTGGCGCAGCTGTAGTGAGGTATATAACAAATGGCAAGTTTGAAGTTGTAGCAAGTGCTAGGCTACCGTCTCACTTTTCAGCGCAAGTGGCAGAATTGGTAACCCTCATTGTCGTGTTCGAGAATCACGAAGGCCAGGAAGTGACGGTTGTAAAGACCGGTAGGGGGTGTCTGTACCTCTGCTCCCTATATGGTAGAAGAGAGGCACAGAAGACCCCAGCCAAGATTCTCTATTACGGTAGCAATGGACGAGCAATTAAGGCCTAGCTTCTCAGGAGGTGATGCAGGCTGGTTCTTAAGTACAGTGTATCCCCCAAGCCCCCACAAAGGAATGTCCACACACTGTATTACTGAAAACACAGTCTTTATATAATTAATATTCAAAGGTTATGTACACTTATCACAATAACGCACTTTGTGCTCAGGAAAATCAATAATGGTAAATATCTACAATTCTAAAGTGGTACCACTAATATTAGACCTCATTAAAGTGCACCCACAATACTGTCAAAATGTCACACAGGTCAATAGGAAGGAAACCAGCAATAGAGAGAGGAGAGATAACAGAGGGTTGAAACAATAGGCAGAATACTGGCCCCTACCACTGGACACAGTTCTGTGTGGAGATCCCCCCCACCTGGGCAACCTGTAAAATAAAGAGATATAACACAAGCCCAGTCCATATATTGTTCAATAGTCTTATTCTCTCCTACAATGTTTTTACCCCCCCAATGTACCTGGTGGAGTCGAGTTCTTCGAGGAGGCGTCGACAGATCCTTCTTGAGTGACCCCCTTTAAAGCAGGAGTCACGGATCGTCGAGAGGCGTCGAGAAGCGTCGAGGAACTCGGTGTTCGGTGTCGGGGAATCGACTGCCCTTCTTGAATGCCTTCCCTTTCAAGCGGGAGACACGGGGCGTCGAACGTCCGACAACAAACAGGGTAGAACGGCGTCGATGAGGCGGCAGGCTTCGATCCGAGCGGTGCTCGTCGGCGTCGAGACGTCGGCGTCCTGCGAGGAAGAGGCGTGCGGGGCACCTCGGCGACACTAGTTCTGGACCCCAAAGATTGGGAATGACGGTGGCCCAACAAGGGCGTCGAGTCGCTCGAGTCTTTGGGGTCGTGAGGTGGCGGGAAACCCACCGGCGGATTCTCCTCGGCGCGTTGGTCGTCCTCGACTTTCTCCGGCAGGACAAAAAGCGGTCGACGAAGCGGACGAGGGAGTCCTTCGATTCGAATGTTCTTAGGCAAGGAGCGGACGGCTCCGGTCGTCGGCGGCACGGCGTCAAGCGGTTCCCACGGCTGGGCAACACAACTTCGACAGGCCTCCAGCGGTTCCACAGACCTGCGAACCCTGGTCGACGGCAATGGACTTCGACGGCGTCGATGTCCGGGTGCTTCACTTCGATCTCCTCGGTGGTCCCTTCTCGGGTCGGCAGCCTTTCGAGGGTCTGACTTCCAGGGCGCTTCGGCGAAGATGCAGCGGTGCTCGATGATCCCTCGGAGCACGGGAAGAGGGCGCCTTACCAGGTCCTCTCTCGGATCAGTCCTCGACGAATTCGGCAACCTTCAGATCTGTCGAAGCAAATGCAGCAGCAAGTCTTCTTCTTCCAGCTGGACGTCGAGGATCAGCAGTTCCAGTTACTCTTGAGTGGAGACTCAGCTTCTGAACGCTTCTGAACGCTTCCAGTGGTGAGAGGTCCCCAGATATACTATTCTGTCTCTCATCCACACTGCTGGCACACACACAGCAGCCAATCACACAGAAGGGCATTCATGCAGTCAGTCAGCCAATCAGGCACACAGTGCATTCAGGCCACACTCCTCCCTTTCAGACACTCACAACAAGGAATGTGGATTGGGACAAGTACTCAGCCATTCAACACTACACACTGCATTCAGGCCAGTTTCGGGCAGGGCTGTCTCAGTCTTTGTCTCATATGCCAGAAACCAGACAACCACAACAAGGAGTGTATATTGGTCACATACTCCATTCACCCAGGTCCCACCCACAGGAGGTACCCATAACATACAGTCACTGGGAAGGCTCCAGTCAGTCTAGCTGGGCCTTCACAACAACACCATAGATGGAACTTCCACCCAACAGCCAGTCAGGGGGAAGGGACAGAGTCAGGGCTTCCCAGGACTTTGGGAAAAACAAGACAACAGGCAATAGAAAGCAAGAGGCCACAGGGGCCATCTTGTTTCTATCAGGAATCAACTGATCCCAATGGCAGGGCCTGGGTATCCCAAAATGGAGGACACCCAGAGCACCTGTCAAGTTCAGCATGGAGCTGCCACCAGCCCATACCCTGCTCTGTGGGCCACCCACAGGTGCCCAAAAACATACACTAGGGGCACAGGGTTGTACCCCTACCCATGGGTGCCATAAGGGTATCCCATGGGTCTGTTCACCAAACCAAAAGAGAGCTGCACTGCCAGGAGTCCCAAATGGACTCCTGGGCAGAAAACATGACAGAACACACGATAAAAGGCAGTAAATGACAAGGATTCAGAGGCCCTGTCCCTCTGATGCATTTCCAGCATCACAGTCGCCCCCCCCAGACTGAGGTGGAGGGTGTCTAATCTCCCACGGGATAGACACCCTCATCCAGACGGTCAACATACCTTCTGGAAAGGCCATCTGCATTATCGTGACTCTTCCCTGGTCTGTGCTCTATGGTGAAGTCTAGCCCTTGCAGGCTAATGGACCACCTGAGCAATTTCGGATTTTCACCCTTCATTTGCATAAGCCACTTCAGGGGCTTATGATCTGTTTGGACCTTGAAGGCAGACCCCGTAAGGTAGGGCCTAAAACGCCTAAGGCTCCAAACTATGCTAAAACACTCCTTTTCAACAGTAGCCCACCTAAGTTCTCTACCCTTGAGTTGTCTACTGATGAATATGATAGGATGTTCTCTCCCTTTGTCATCTAACTGGGACAAGACAGCTCCAATTCCGGTGTCGCAGGCATCCGTCTGGACGATAAAGGGTCGGCTGTAGTCAGGCGCACTCAACACAGGTGCCCTACACAGACTTTCTTTCAAGCCATCAAAGGCCCTCTGACAGTCTTCAGTCCAATTAACCTTCCTAGGCTGTTTGGGTGAAGTTAGAGCTGTCAGGGGTGCAGCTATGGTTCCATAGTCTGCCATGAAATTGCGATAGTACCCAGTGAGGCCCAAAAAGGCTCTCACCTGGGTTTGAGTAGTGGGAGTCTCCCAGTTCTGTACATCCCGTACTTTACTGGAGAGAGGTTGGATTTGACCCCCTCCTACCTCATGACCAAGATAGGTAACTTTCCCCTGAGCTATCTGGCACTTGGTGGCCTTGATAGTGAGGTTAGCCCTTTTCAAGGCCTGCAACACCTTATCCAGATGTGTCAAATGCTCTTCCCAGGTGGAACTGTAGACGGCAATGTCGTCTAAGTAAGCCACACAAAAGGCTTCCAGCCCACTGAGCGCATGGTTGACCAATCTCTGGAAGGTGGCAGGGGCATTCTTCAACCCAAAGGGCATGACCCTAAACTGGTAGAGTCCCTCAGGTGTGGAGAATGCCGTCTTTTCCTTGGCATGGTCCGTCAGAGCTATTTGCCAATAGCCTGAGGTAAGGTCAAAGGTGCTCACAAATTTGGCAGCACCTATAGTGTCCACGAGCTCATCAGCCCTGGGCAATGGGTGCGCGTCAGTTTTGGTGACGGCATTGACTCCTCGGTAGTCCACACAGAACCTCCAATCCTTGGTACCCGCCTGGGAACTTGCCTTGGGGACAAGGACCACTGGACTGGACCAGGGACTGGTTGAGGGTTCAATAACACCCAGATCCAACATCTTGGCGACCTCAGCCTGGATGTGGTTTTTGACGGTATCTGACATACGATAGCTCCTGCTTTTGACAGGCACACTGTCACCAGTGTCAATTTCGTGCTTACACCACGGTGTAAGGCCCGGTGTCAGTGAAAACAGAGAGGCATACTGCTGGAGCAAAGCCCTGCAGGCCCTCTGCTGCTCTGTTGTCAAATCTGGAGAGAGTTGTACTCCCTCCACTGAGCCATCCTGAGGGTTGCTATGCAGCAAATCAGGAAGGGGCTCACTCTCATCCTCCTCTTGCCCTGAAGCTAGCAAGAGACATGAGACCTCTGCTCGCCTGTGGAAAGGCTTGAGCCTGTTGACATGGAATACCTGGGGGGCTACCCCAGAGGCTCCCATGTCAACCAGATAATTGACTTCGCCCATCTTGGAGATGATCCTGAAGGGTCCAGTCCACTTGTCTGCCAAAGCTCTAGGCTTGGTAGGCTCCATCACAAGGATTTCCTGTCCCGGAGTCCAATCCACTTGCGAAGCCTTCAGGTCATGCCAGTACTTATTCAATTCCTGGCTGGCCTTGAGATTTGCTGTTGCCTGACCCATCATTTGTGTCATCCTCCGCCTGAGGCCTAACACATAGTCCCCCACTTGCTTGGCGGAACCTGGAGGGGTGGCTTCCAAGCCTTCTCGGATCAAGGCGAGGGGCCCCCTCACGGGATGTCCAAAGAGTAACTCAAAGGGGGTGAAACCAACACCCTCTTGAGGTACCTCTCTGTAAGCAAACAGCAGGCATGGCAGGAGGAGATCCCATTTCCTCCTTAGGGGTTCTTCCAAAGCCCCTAGCATGCCCTTGAGAGTTTTATTAAATCTCTCAACCAGACCATTGGTCTGGGGGTGGTAAGAGGTGGAGAACTTGTAGGTTACCCCGCACTCTTTCCACATGGTTTTCATGTAACTAGACATGAAGTTGGATCCTCTGTCAGAGACAACCTCCTTGGGGAATCCAACACGGGTGAAAATGCCCAGGAGAGCCCTGGCAACCACCTTGGCAGTAACAGTCCGAAGGGGTATTGCCTCAGGGTACCTGGTGGCATGATCTACCAAGACCAGGATGAACCGATGTCCACCTGAAGTGGGAGGGTCAAGGGGACCGACGATGTCGATGCCCACCCTCTCAAATGGTGTGCCAACCACTGGTAATGGCTGCAGTGGGGCAATGACCCTGCCTCCAGTCTTGCCAGACAACTGACAAGTGGGGCAGGTCCTGCAGTGGGACTCCACCTCTACTCCCATCCGTGGCCAGTAGAAATGGGCAGAGAGCCTCTGCTTAGTCTTCTTAGTCCCAAGATGACCAGCCAAGGGCACCTCATGCGCCAACTGCAGTAGGAAGGGCCTGTAAACCTGGGGTACCACCAACCTCTTGCGGGCACCAGGTTCAGGCTTAGTGGGCTCACTAACAAGGAGCTCACCCTCCCAATAAATCCGGAATGTCTTAGGCACTTCTCCTTGTGCCTGGGACAGGGCCTGTTTCCTCAGTCCCTCGAGAGAGTGGCACTCTCTCTGTCCCTTACAGAAGTCTGCCCGGGAGGGTCCCCCTTCAGCTAACAAGCATTGAAGGTCGGGACGATCCTCCGGGTTGAGAACCTCTCCCACAGGAGAGTCTTCTGTCTCTTCTCCCACAGGAGTTGAGTTTGGGTTTTCCACTGGACCCAGCCCGTCCGGAGCATGGATCCCAATGGGTGCTGTCGGAACAGCAGGAAGAGAAGGTGTTCCCTCCACAGAGGTGGCCTTCTTGGTCTTCCTTCTTCTTGCCTTAGGCCTCGCCTTTGGCTCGGGTACCGGACTCACAGCCAGACCCGGTGTCACCTGTGACCTAGTGACTGCAGCAGCAGTCATGGGAAGACCATCCGAGATCAACCCCAACTCTACTAGATCATTTCCTAACAGAATGTTAGCAGGGACATTGTCCTGAACCAGGACAGGAAGCTTTGCTGTCTTGTCTCCAATCATGAGTGTGACTAGGGCTACAGGCGATAATTTGGGAGGCCCACCAGCTAACCTGGTGGTTCTCAGAGGAGCACCTACATAGTCCTCTGGCTTGAGCAGGGTCCTGTCCACCACTGTCATGCTTGCCCCAGTGTCTCTCAAACCAGTAGAAGGCTGGCCATTCAAGAGGACACTTCTCAAAAACCTACGGGTGTTCTGCGGGATAGTTGCCAGTACTTCTGCGTACTGGTCCCAGGCCCCAAGGGACACTAAGGAAATCTCTACCGGAGCACCAAATGTGATTCCTGTAGAGGAGGGGAGGACAGTGGCCTCCACCTCAGACACGGGGTAAGGGTAGGTCAGGCTGACAGCCTGTACTCCAAGTGCCTTACCTTTACACTTGGGGTCACCCCTTTTGTGATCCAGAGCCCCACAATCCCAACAAGTGCCAGGAGTGCGGGGTACGGTACTGGAACCACTGGGAACCTGCTTTGCAGCAGGTGGACCACTACTCTTATTCCCACCCACAGAGGACTTATCCCCACTAGATTTTTGGGTCTTAGGAGAGGAAGGTTTTGGTTTACCCGACTGTGATTGCTTTTGGGACTCCTCAGCTTTCTGAGAGGTCCCCTTTTCTTTGTCCTTGTCCTTCCCACTGGAGTCCTTAGGGGACACCCGGTGGGAGACCCACTTGTCAGCCAACCTAGCCAGCTTAAAGGGGTCCAAAATGTTCTGGTCAGCCACATACTGACGCAGCTCTGGTGAACAGGCTTCAGAAAAATGCTCAAAAAACAAGAGGTGGGACAACTCAACAAAAGTTTTCACCTTGTAACCATCAATCCACCCCATCATGTTCATGTGCGCAGTACTCACCCAGTCAACCCAAGACACATTCTCTCTTTTCTTAAAATCCCTGAACCTTTTAAGGTATTGGGTAGGTGTCTTGCCAAACTTGGCAATCAAAGCAGACTTCATACACTCATACTGACCCCTTTCTTCCACACTCAGCTTCAGAATACAGTCATATCCAGTTTGAGGCACTCTGCTTAACAAACACTTAGCCCAATCTCTTTTATCTACATCATGAATTGCACAAGCCATTTCAAACGCTTCAATCCATTGGAGGATATCTGAACCCTCCACAAACACACCAACCAAATCTTTCATAAACTTGGTGGCTGGGGACCTGCCACTCTCAATTGGTCTAGCTGAAGTCTCCACTCTAGCTCTCTCTAGCTGGATTCTCTGACATTCAGTGTCCTTGTCTTTGAGCGCAAGATCCCTATTCTTGAGTTCCACTTGCTGTGCCAGCTCCTCTTTCTTAAGCTCAGCTTCTATTTCCAACTTGCGATATTCAAAGGCCAATTTCATCCTTAATAACTCAAGTTCCATGGAATTGCTGGGGTTTGGAACAGAGGCAGCAGGAATGGTGGCATTCCCAGAAACAGATTCAGCGACAACCCCAGGGGCAGAGTCCTCACTGGTTGCATCCCCCCCTTCATCAAGGGTTTCACCATCAGTCTGGTAGTCCACCAGGGCAGCTATCAGCTCAGCTCTAGACTTATCCACAAAGTCTAACTCCCTGGCTTCACAAGCACTCTGGAGAGCCTCTAAGCTCATCCGAGTCAATTTACCATTTGCAATGGGCTCCATTGCCTGTAATGCAGTTATTTGGTACACACCCAAACCTTAATCTAATAAAGTGCGGATATTTTGTAAGTGGCACGGTTATACACTGAGTCTTAAAACCATAAGCATCCCACCGCTGCCACCAGCTTGTAAAGACCGGTAGGGGGTGTCTGTACCTCTGCTCCCTATATGGTAGAAGAGAGGCACAGAAGACCCCAGCCAAGATTCTCTATTACGGTAGCAATGGACGAGCAATCAAGGCCTAGCTTCTCAGGAGGTGATGCAGGCTGGTTCTTAAGTACAGTGTATCCCCCAAGCCCCCACAAAGGAATGTCCACACACTGTATTACTGAAAACACAGTCTTTATATAATTAATATTCAAAGGTTATGTACACTTATCACAATAACGCACTTTGTGCTCAGGAAAATCAATAATGGTAAATATCTACAATTCTAAAGTGGTACCACTAATATTAGACCTCATTAAAGTGCACCCACAATACTGTCAAAATGTCACACAGGTCAATAGGAAGGAAACCAGCAATAGAGAGAGGAGAGATAACAGAGGGTTGAAACAATAGGCAGAATACTGGCCCCTACCACTGGACACAGTTCTGTGTGGAGATCCCCCCCACCTGGGCAACCTGTAAAATAAAGAGATATAACACAAGCCCAGTCCATATATTGTTCAATAGTCTTATTCTCTCCTACAATGTTTTTACCCCCCCAATGTACCTGGTGGAGTCGAGTTCTTCGAGGAGGCGTCGACAGATCCTTCTTGAGTGACCCCCTTTAAAGCAGGAGTCACGGATCGTCGAGAGGCGTCGAGAAGCGTCGAGGAACTCGGTGTTCGGTGTCGGGGAATCGACTGCCCTTCTTGAATGCCTTCCCTTTCAAGCGGGAGACACGGGGCGTCGAACGTCCGACAACAAACAGGGTAGAACGGTGTCGATGAGGCGGCAGGCTTCGATCCGAGCGGTGCTCGTCGGCGTCGAGACGTCGGCGTCCTGCGAGGAAGAGGCGTGCGGGGCATCTCGGCGACACTAGTTCTGGACCGCAAAGATTGGGAATGACGGTGGCCCAACAAGGGCGTCGAGTCGCTCGAGTCTTTGGGGTCGTGAGGTGGCGGGAAACCCACCGGCGGATTCTCCTCGGCGCGTTGGTCGTCCTCGACTTTCTCCGGCAGGACAAAAAGCGGTCGACGAAGCGGACGAGGGAGTCCTTCGATTCGAATGTTCTTAGGCAAGGAGCGGACGGCTCCGGTCGTCGGCGGCACGGCGTCAAGCGGTTCCCACGGCTGGGCAACACAACTTCGACAGGCCTCCAGCGGTTCCACAGACCTGCGAACCCTGGTCGACGGCAATGGACTTCGACGGCGTCGATGTCCGGGTGCTTCACTTCGATCTCCTCGGCGGTCCCTTCTCGGGTCGGCAGCCTTTCGAGGGTCTGACTTCCAGGGCGCTTCGGCGAAGATGCAGCGGTGCTCGATGATCCCTCGGAGCACGGGAAGAGGGCGCCTTACCAGGTCCTCTCTCGGATCAGTCCTCGACGAATTCGGCAACCTTCAGATCTGTCGAAGCAAATGCAGCAGCAAGTCTTCTTCTTCCAGCTGGACGTCGAGGATCAGCAGTTCCAGTTACTCTTGAGTGGAGACTCAGCTTCTGAACGCTTCTGAACGCTTCCAGTGGTGAGAGGTCCCCAGATATACTATTCTGTCTCTCATCCACACTGCTGGCACACACACAGCAGCCAATCACACAGAAGGGCATTCATGCAGTCAGTCAGCCAATCAGGCACACAGTGCATTCAGGCCACACTCCTCCCTTTCAGACACTCACAACAAGGAATGTGGATTGGGACAAGTACTCAGCCATTCAACACTACACACTGCATTCAGGCCAGTTTCGGGCAGGGCTGTCTCAGTCTTTGTCTCATATGCCAGAAACCAGACAACCACAACAAGGAGTGTATATTGGTCACACACTCCATTCACCCAGGTCCCACCCACAGGAGGTACCCATAACATACAGTCACTGGGAAGGCTCCAGTCAGTCTAGCTGGGCCTTCACAACAACACCATAGATGGAACTTCCACCCAACAGCCAGTCAGGGGGAAGGGACAGAGTCAGGGCTTCCCAGGACTTTGGGAAAAACAAGACAACAGGCAATAGAAAGCAAGAGGCCACAGGGGCCATCTTGTTTCTATCAGGAATCAACTGATCCCAATGGCAGGGCCTGGGTATCCCAAAATGGAGGACACCCAGAGCACCTGTCAAGTTCAGCATGGAGCTGCCACCAGCCCATACCCTGCTCTGTGGGCCACCCACAGGTGCCCAAAAACATACACTAGGGGCACAGGGTTGTACCCCTACCCATGGGTGCCATAAGGGTATCCCATGGGTCTGTTCACCAAACCAAAAGAGAGCTGCACTGCCAGGAGTCCCAAATGGACTCCTGGGCAGAAAACATGACAGAACACACGATAAAAGGCAGTAAATGACAAGGATTCAGAGGCCCTGTCCCTCTGATGCATTTCCAGCATCACAACGGTATACAGTGACTCCGCCTATGTGATGTCAACCATACATGCAGGGCTAGAATGTTGGAAAAAGAGCGGCTACCTCCAAGCGAACGACACTCCAGTGCAGCACGTATCCTTATTGGAGAGGCTTATTAAGGCACTACACCTCCCAGGAGCCATAGCAGTTGTTAAATGCACGGCTCACACTAAGCAAACTGATTTTATTTCTTGCGGGAATGCAGATGCAGTAGCCAAAAGGGTTGTGTATTCCCCACATATTTCAAGTTTTGACACCCCGAATGTCTTGTCTATAACTCAACCAATTTCGTTAAATTCTCTTGAAGGCGAGTTTTGGCCTGAATCTGATGGGCGGCTAGCTGGGCCATGATGGCTGCCAAGTCGCCATGTCTTCTGGCAGGTTAAGGGTTCACTCTGTTCCAGTTCTTTAAGTGGGGTAAGAAATTGAGGGGGGGCCCTCGTTTGGGGGCGTGGCATCCGCTGTGGGCGTGGCCTAAAAGTGCACAAATCATAGTAGGGTGCGCAAACAAATATATAGATGTAGTACAAAATTTATATATTTGTATGCGTACTAGTATGGTTTGTGTATTTTTCAAGCCTTCTTTTATAAACATAGCAATGTTACATATTTGTATGTTTATAAAAGGTGGCTTGAAAGTGTACAAACCATAGTAAGTTACGCACACTTGTGTGCTTACCTTACTATGGTTTGTGTACTTTTCAAGCCACCTTTTATAAACATAGACATTTGTAACATATTTCTATGTTCATAAAAGATGGCTTGAAACGTACAAGCCATCTTTTATAAAGCGTTGAGGACGGCCAAAACCCAAGGTGGTTTTGTCCGTCGACAAAGCTTTATAAAAGATGCCTTGAATTGTGTACGTTTCAAGCCATCTGTTATAAACGTAGAAATATTTCTACGTTTGTAACAGATGGCTTGAAACGTACACATTTCAAGGCATCTTTTATAAAGACTTGCCAAAGGAGACATGCACCTCGGGCTCAGTGATCGCTGCTCTGACCAGAGGTCACAGAGCCCAAGGCGTCTTTCGCCCTCTGGGAACCCGCGGGCTCCGTGATATAATCTACATATTAGATCATGGAGCCTGCAGGTTCACAGAGGGTGAGTGACCTGGCGAGGGCAAACAAAGCAACTGTAACTTCTCTGATGACCCCTCAGATGGGGGGTCATCAGGGAAGTTACAGTGACTGACAGAAGTGCCAGCCAGCCTCAGCGACGCTGTGGCTGGCTGGCACTTCTGTCCACTTGCCTAACGTTACACTGGCGGGCGCATCTCCCGTTGCGGCTGTGGCGGGATAATGCGTCCTGCCATGGCCTGGTGGGACCGTAGGGCCCCGGCGGGGCCCCGGCTCAGCCCCACTTTTTGGAGACTGGCGGGGCCCGGCCTCGGCAGGCCCCGGCCCACTTAAAGCACTGCTCTGTTCTATTTTCTGAATGAAAGAAAACAGGTGTCAACTCCCTCTAATAGGGTTTCAAAGTTGTCTGATTCCTCCGAGTTTGACTCTGACTGAGGGACAGATCTGGATAGGTTGATTGCTAAACCTGATGGACCAGGGACCGAAGTGGATTTGGTATCATAACGAAAACATTTTGGGAAGAGGTGGATTCAGAGCGCTAGGTCTAATGAAGTTGTATGTGGGTCGTATTCTTAAGAATATTCGGTCCCATTGTTGGATGTTATAGTGGGAAAGTGGAAGGTTATCTAATAACAGCTGTTTTGAAAAATAAATCTTGTTGATCAGTTAGGACATGAAGCTGGTAAAAGACATCCTCTTTAAGAGTGGATACACGATCAGAATCGAGGCGTTCAACAATTCTATTTTCACCTTCTGGTGGTACAATGATTATCAGCATGGAGTCTCCATGTGTGTCAATTGAATCAAATCCCACAGACAGACACAAGTGACCACAATTCAAGAGTGTTTACTGAACTTCAAATCAGGTTTGAAAAACGCCTATCTAATCCTAAATCTAAAGATGGGAGTAAGCTACAACCATCTAATAATAATAACGCAGTCCTAGTCGACTCTGTCAAAATAAAAGGGCCTATACTAATAAACCTATTGCCAATCCTTACTACTAAATACAAATAGTGTGGGAAACAATGTTATGTAAAAGAAAGGTGTACAAGAAATTATATGTCAGGATATTCAAGCCATTGGCTTCCCTTCTCCACGTTTTCAGCACGGGATCAGGGAGCACACTCGAGCTTAGCACAGTCTCTGGTTTCTCTAGCACAAGGATGCAGTTCAGATCTCAATATCAGGGACTTCTGTGTCAAAGTCTCTTTATCATTCAAAGTCTTTTACTTCGGAAGGCATGATGTGAAAAACAAATATTCAACAGTTCCTTTCTCTTCAGGATTCTCATGTACAACTTCTTGGGTGATTTTCGATTCACCCCGGATTCCCCTCCGCCGGGCTCAGATCCACTTTAACACAAACATGTACCACTTCTTGGGTGATTTTCGATTCACCCCGGATCCCGCTCCGCTGGACTCATATCCACTTTAACACAAACATGTACACCTTCTTGGGTGATTTTCAATTCACCCCAGATCCCCCTGTGTCAGGCTCAGATCTTCAACACAAAACCTTCAATTGGTCTCCATCTGCCGGGCTCGGACCAGATTCATTTGCTTTTCCAAACTTTCTCTATTTCATCGAAATTGAAGACTTTCGACTGTGAGCAGGATTTAGCTGGACCCGTTGCATGACTACTTCGATACACATTTATCCGATCACTTTTAAATGATCTCCCTCTGCCGGGCTCGGATCAAATGTATCTACTTTCATTACACCTCAGCTAGGTACCTTACAGAGACCATTGATTGAGCACCCATGCGGTGCCGGACCACTCTGTCAAAGGTATTGTAGCTTGTTTCAAAGTTCAATCACTCATCAGCAGTTTAACTTCACTTGCCCCTCTTATCACACGCCTTTTAACAATGTTCGTTCCAGCGCTCGCTATACAATGTTGCTTCTTGCAACCTTAGCTTCAACACAGACTGGCCTTGTATCGTTCTCCCCAACTCACCGGCTGTGTTAAACTGATGCTTCTTTGTTCTTGGAGCTAAGGTCAGAACCACAGCGGCTGATGATTCTCCCCACCTTCGTTACTGACGCGGGAGGGCCCCGGGTATCTCTGACACACAATGCAGAATTGTTCAGCCTGGTTTCCTGGTCTTATGCTTTATATTCTCGAGATTTTTGGAAAGTAACGGTTCCTTGTCGAAAAGGTCAAGGGAATATCCTTCTTGTAATCTCCTGCGATTCTGCCGTCTTTCCCCTCTTACTCAGCTGCTATCTCGAAACTGTGGCTTCCTTGTGTGCTTTGCCTCACTCAGAGTGTGCTCTCCTGATCCGCCTTTTATCCATGTGGGGAACTGTAATGGAGGTCAGGTGTGGGTGATGGTCAGTAATTGCCTGACCTCACCTGACCATTGTATTGGGACACGCCAGGTATACGTCTTGGGTGTTAGTCTGTTTTCCCTTGTAATCTGTTTTCCCTTATCACGTGCTGTCTTTGAGAAAGTGTTCATGTTGTAAAAAGGGGGGTGGGGTTGAGTTCCTAAATATCCTACCTGGTAGGATGGGGTAAAGGTGTTACAATGAAGGGGTTAACAATATACTATAAAGGGGGAAACCCAATCTTTACTACCTTAGTAGTAGCTCTACCTTTTATCGGGAGAACAATACCGTTAGACTTAGAGGTAGTTAGCTCTTATCAACAACTTACAGTCAACATTCATTACATTTGCGCCATAAAACAAGTAATTCATTCATATTTTAACAATCATTTCTATGCAAAAACACATAATAGCTTAAAAAAGGCGGTGGGCCAATTCCATTCACTTTACGTAAACCAATTGTACATTGTTTAAAAAACAAACAACTATGTTCTGACACTTTGTATTTGCCAATGAACTAATGGCTTCTGTCTTATTGACAGGTATTTGGTTCAGTGATGAGCTTGGGGAGCAGTTGCTGTCTCACACTGTTCACGGAGCTTATATTAGGATTAATTAATCATTATTCTAGTATTGATTCTAGATGGTAGAACTCAACATGTTTCAGTTCTTTCAACAATTCACAGAACTTTCTTCAGGAGTAGTGTCATATTCTAAAAAACAACAACTTTGACAACAACATTAGAGCGTGGTATGATTCCGCATCTCTTGGGTTGATAGTTGCTGTTGCCAGTGTTTAGTATTGAACTTGAATGTTCTTTCTGTAGCTGTTGATAACAAGAAAATATAAAAAAGATGAAGCTTTTAGTGCTAATTGTACCTTATAGATAAATATAATTTATCAGGCAAGGCCAGGTGAAATGATTACCCAGTCTTGTCGGAGGCGAATGGTTCTTAAGGAGGGATATTCCTCTAGGCAGGCAATTATCCTCTAGAGCCGTAATGGACTCTTCAATATGGCTATTAGGACCTGCAAGTTTAATTTGCATAGGTTTAAAAAATACTGTCAGTATAGACTGGTTTAATCTCCTGTAACGCATGCTGTGAAATAGATAGCAGCTTACCTCTAATAGAGGTTAGAATCTTTAGGAATTAAACAATGGTTGGACATAGGTGTTGAGGTAGTCAGTCCTTCTGTGTAATACGGGCCGTCTCCTAAAGGAAAGGCAGTCATATGGGTCTAAAAAGATTAGAATACTAACATTACTATTTAATAACTGGCTTTGTTAACACGTAATAAGCATTTGGTTGTCGCCATGCTATTAAGAGCTCACCTTAATGGTGTTTATGTAGAGGCTCAAGTGACTGGAGGTGACTACCACACAGACCATAAACCATACTGGTCTTAAGAATCCCTCACATGTCTGTCCACCAAGGCACTCCTATTCCCCGGAATCAATAATCTTTGAAAAAAATGTCCTTAGAGAAATAGAGAAACTGGAAAAGAAAAATCATCCTCTCTTCCAGAATCTAAGCCATCTAGAAATTAAAGCACTAAATAGTCTCTCTAAAAATGAAGATATTATAATAAAAAGAGCCGACAAAGGAGGAGGAATAGTAATCCTCGATAAAAAAGACTATATGGATGAGTGTCTTAGTCAGCTAAACAACACTAAATATTACAAAAAACTACCAGAAAATCCTACTAAAGAACTATTACAAATGATCGAGTTAAAAGCAGAAAAAGCTTAAGACAGAGGATGGATTAGCCGTCAGTAATGCGAGTTCCTTACCAACACAGAGCCCTCAACTCCTACTTTTACTGCCTACCCAAGATTCATAAGACCTAGGGGGCGCTGTTGCGCAAGACGGAAATGGCCGCCTGATTCCAGAGCTCCCGCTCCACTAAGATATCCTGCGCCATATAATCCGTTATAACATTGCCTGCGTAGCCCAAAGGCTCTGGGAAGGTAGCCCAGCCATCCGTGGTGGGTCAGTCGAACTCCTGTAAATCAGAGGTCAGGAACGCCGGAGATACAGCTCCAGGCAGATCGGCGGACACACGCAGCTGAATATATCCTGCGCCGAGCTCCAGGGAGATCCACGCGAGTGCCGCTGCGCGGCAGAAGGACCGAGGCCCCTGATGGGAGGAGCCTGAACTGCGGCCCAGGCCCTACGCCCTGCTGGTAATACGCTGCTGTCTCTGGGTTGGCCGTGACACGGGTGGTTCAGTCGGACGAACCGACCCGCGTTCCAGTCCGGCCCCAGTGTGTGGCGGCCCGCGGCCGATGAGCTCCAGAAAAGCCCTTCACAGAACCTGCATTACAACACGGGGCGAGGCGTGCGACGGGCCCGCGATACAGGACCACGAAGAGGCCCGGAGATGAGAATGTCTGGTAAGGAGGCATGGCTGGGTGGCGGATGAGTGGCTGAAAAAGGACACATTATTTTCCTGGGGCAGCGGCTTGGAGACCCGGCGACAATCCTCACTGAGCCAATATACTTTATCTGCTGTTCCGTTGGACCGGCGAATCCCGGTGGTGCACGCGGCAAGTTGAGGTCACTCGGGTGGTTCCGTTGTGCGGGGAGTGCCCCTCCAAGGCCCCCGATACCGGCCCTGACCTCTGCCGGCGGCGCACTGGGCGGGCCGCTGCGGGCCCACGCTCTGGTGATCTGCTCTGGCTCCCAGGCACACCATAGTACGCGCCACGGGACCTCTGGTGGCACAAGCTTGCACCGCTGAATACGGAGCACGTCCGGCGAGGGGGACCAGGCTGGGTGGAGACCCCCAACATATACAGCACCTGCGGAACGGAGCGGCTCAGAAACCCTCTTAAAACGACACAGAACTATTAAGCACTTCGAATGCAGTAAGCGTGGAGTACTGTACATGGGGGGACACAGTCCACTCGGACCACCAAGTTCTGGCTGGGTGCTCATTGTGTAATCGTTCATAACGCCTCTAGTCCCTTAATCTGATCCACTCCCAGGGCTCGAACACTGCATAAGGAGCAAGGGAGGATGGCGAATAGAAATTTGGCTAACAATATACAGCACTGCTTCAGAACACGATTCCGACAGTATCATGGGGGAACCACAGAAGTCGGGAAAAGGTGCCAAAACTCCGGAGAAACAGAAGAAAGGCCCAATGGACGCTTACACAGGCTGTCAGAGTCTGGCTACATCGGCTGACGCCCACAATAAAGAGGCCCCCACTACTGAGCCTAGTGAGAATTTAGACAGCATAACCACAATAGTGCAGAATGGTTTCCGTGCAGTCAACACGAAATTGGATGACATAGGGCCTCATTACGACCCTGGCGGAATGGGTTAAACGGCACCATAAAAGGTGCCGGCGCCGTTCAACCCGTTCCGCCACATTACGAGGTCCCCTTGCGGGACCTGGTAAGTAACGCCTGGGAAAACCAGGCGTGCTTACCGGGTCCCGCGAGGGGAAGAGGGAGCAAACAACGGGCCATCTCATAATGGGCCGTTGTTTGCTCCCTCTCCCATTCCCATTCAGCCCTATGGGGGCTGAAATGGGAATGGGGAAGGACCGTGTCCGAGTCCTTGGAGGGAGGAATTACCGGGACATCCGAACTCGGAATGGCCCGGTAAATCCTCATTCCGAGGACCCGGACACAGATGCGATTTCGCGGCAACCATGCCGCCAATAGCGGCATGGCTACCGCCGAACTCGTAATGAGGGCCATAGTGTCCACTATCGGCTCCTTAAAGGCTAGAGTGGCGAAAGAAAGTTTGCGTATAACAGAAACCGAAAGCAGGATAAGCATTAATGAAGACACTATCTCACACCACAGCCGTGACATCACCCAAATCAAAGAAAACATGGCGAAATGACAGAACAAATGCGAGGACTTAGAGTCGCGCTCCAGGAGAAACAATATCCGTGTGGTGAGCGTAGCGGAATCTTTTCACAAAGGCCAAATGGAGAAACAACTCGGGACACTGCTTAAAACCCTGTTCGGACCGGAGACATTCTCTGAACATTTTTGGGAGGAACGAGCACACCGTACATTGGCTCCAGCACCCAAACCAGGCGCACCACCTCGTACTATAATCGCACGACTCCTCAATTACAGGGACTGTGATACAATCCTACGTAAGGCAAGAGAGGCGGGCACCCTCCAATATGAGGAAAGTCACATTCACATTTACCCAGATTTCTCCTCGGGGGTGCAGGCAAGCAGAAGATCCTACGAGCCAGTCAAGAGGCTCCTAAGAGAACGCCAGATCCCATATGCTTTGATGTTCCCAGCAAAAATGAGGATTCAGCATGCAGGAAGGGCCCATTTCTTTGAGTCTCCGGCCGAAGCCACGCAATATATTGAAACGTCCATACCCCTTCCTCCTAGAGGGGGCAGACCGGCACAAAACAACAGACCCAGACCTGCAGACTAAGAAACACTCGACTGTAAACCCTTTCTAAGGCTATAGTCAAGATAAGTATTGGATCAAGCTGTACCAGGCAATTTGGTTGGTGGAGTTGTCGGACCTGATCGGCGGCCATGTGGAGCAACATGGCCACCCGCGGACTATTCCATAAGTTTTGTTGGACACATCATCAAGTTGGGGGTGATGATGAGGGTGGGGGGTGGTACAGGGTGAGGGGTTTGGTGAATTCAGCCCTTGTATTGACTTATGGTGGCATCTTGTTGGGGGTTGGTGCCACTCTACGGAGCCATGTTCAGGTGTAAAGTGGTTGGGGGTGACTTGTTGGTTGAAAAGTAAAATTATGGTGGCATCGAGGCTGGCACCGATTATGTTGCACGATTACTGTAAACCCGTTGAGTTTGACAATGGCTAATGCTCCTTTCCAGAGCCCAGGTGATGTGCTTAAGGTTGGAATGTGGAATGTGCGGGATTAAATAATCATATTAAGGTCAAGAAGATTTCCAACTATGTTTCAAGGCATAATCCCCAAATCCTGATGTTACAAGAAACCCATGCGGTAGGAATGAGTAACGCCCATATATTGCCCAGGTGGGGTCCCCGGAGGTTTTGCACTGACTATTCATCCCAGTCCAGAGGGGTGATCACCCTTATTCATTCAGGCCTTGGATTCAGGGTGGGTGGTAACAAGGCTGATCCTCTGGGCAGATATGTCATGGTTTGGGGGAGGTGGCTACTCAACAAATACTCCTGGTCAATATGTATGGGCCTAACATTGATGACCCTGCTTTTTACATGGATGTATACCAGATAATTATGTCACTTGATGTTCCGAATGTGCAATTTGGCCTTGGACCAGGTTCTTGATAGATCCTCGAAGGTGGTTAGAACCCCAAGTAGGCCAGTGCTAAATCTGAGACATGTTTTGTCACAAGTTTTGCTGGTCGATGCATGGCGTGAAACTCATCCTGATAGCAGGAGATATACGTTCTATTCCTCGGTACATGACTCGGAGTCATGACTATGATTGACTATTGGTTTGTTTCCATGTCTTTGATGGCTGTGGTGGGGGGGTGCGAAATCCTTCCTCGAACATTGTCAGATCATTCCCCAGTGCTGTTGGAACTAATGTTCCGGAATGCCCCGTGTCCTGCCAGGAGGTGGAGGATGCCGGGTGGAATGTTGGGAGACCCGGGGACAGTAGAAGCACACCATGCTGAGATCACAGAGTTTCTATCCAACAATGTGGGGTCAGTTGACAAATACTCAACGGTGTGGGAATCCTTCAAGGTCTGGATAAGGGGTGTGTTGATGTCCAAAACTACGGGTATGCTGAAGGCTGTGAGAACCGAATTGTCAACTATCGAAAGCAAACTAGATGTTCTGGAAAAAACATACACAAACACGCAAGACAAGGTAGTATTAGCCAATATACACACGCACCTTCAAGAGTTTGATAAGCTCGCCATAAGGGAGGTCCGATATGTGGCGGCCCCTATACGTGCGCGCAGATACGGGGAGGGTAACAAGGCTGGCCGAGCGCTTTCTAACTTACTCAAGCACGATAAACAACCTACACAGATCACAAGTATACGCACAGTACAGGGGAGGGTACTGCTCAGAGATGAAGACATTAATCGGGTTTATGGAATACTATAAGGAATTATATTCAAATAAAGATAAGAAAACACTTGCAGAATTTAAGATATACCTTGAGGCTCTCTCCCTCCCTAAACTCCCCAACGAAGAATGCCTAGCGCTAGATCAACCGGTGACTGCGAAAGAGATTGTAGAAGCGGTCCAAGCATTGGCTTCGGGCAGGGCACCAGGGACGGATGGGTTGGGAGCTGAATTCTACAAAGAATTTCATGAGGAACTCGTTCCGATACTGCTGCAGGTGCGGGAGGAGGCACTTGAGTGCGGCAAGTTACCCCAAACTATGAGAGAAGCTATTAAAACCGTACTCCATAAGCCTAGGCGACCACCACAGGACGTTTCGTCCTGCAGGCACCTGTAACTCACAAATATCGACGCTAAAATATTTGCAAAGGTCCTGGCGAATCGGCTTCTGCCGGCAGTCCCTACCCTAGTACATCCTGATCAGAACGGGTTTATCCCCGCACGATCTACAGCCCTGAACCTCCGAAGACTCTTTGGTATAATGGCATAAATAGATCCCGCAAGGAGCGCAGTGGCCATATCCCTTGACGCTGAAAAAGCGTTTGATTCTGTCTCGTGGGTCTATCTCCTTGCGGTGCTGGAGGCATTTGGGATGGGGCCCAACTTCATAAGATATGTGAAATTACTGTACACAGAGCCTGGAGCTTGTGTCCTAACCAATAGAGCCATTTCCCAGATGTTCCTGTTGGGGACGGGAACCAGACAGGGCTGCCCGTTTTCGCCCTTGCTGTTCGCATTAACCATTGAGCCAATGGCGGCTGCGGTACGTCTCAGACATGCGGATAGAGGGATCAAAATGAAGGGACCTACCCAACTAATATCACTCTATGCGGATGACACTTTATTATATGTCAAGGAACCTGAACTCAATATAACATCCATTATGGCAGAGATGCAGGAGTTTGCAGATTACTCTGGGTACACGATAAACAACGCCAAATCGGAAATATTTCCGCTTGCAACGGCCACCCAGTGTCCCACAGTGACAGATGGACTCAAATGGTCTGAAGACTGTATCAGATACCTGGAAATTCTTGTTTCCAGGAATAAGCTTACATTATATTCAGATAACCACGAAAGCGCCCTGCAAACTTTAACGGCCAAGCTCCAGATGTGGGGGCGGCTCCCGATCTCTTTAGCCGGTCGAGTCGCTATTCTTAAAATGGTTATCATACCTAAACTTCTTTATCTGTTTGTCAACATCCCTATATGGCCTGGCAGAGCCTTCATCGCCAAACTCAGATCCATGGAGGTAACATTTCTCTGGAATGGTAAGACAGCGAGGATAAGCTGGGAAAAAATGACAGAACCCTATTCTTCGGGAGTTATATCAGCCCCTGATTTCGAGCTTTACTATTATGTGGCCCAGGCTCAATTTGCTAAATATTGGTACAATGATGAGGACAGCACACCCCATGCATGGATAGAAGAATACACTACACATCCCACAAACATGCAATCAGTCATTTTTGATCCACACTATAAAGACACGTGTGAATACAATCCAGATAGCTGCACAGTCATGGCATGGGAAGCTATATACAAAAGGCTTAGACTTGAGGCCCCCTATAACCCTGAGATACCTCTGTGGAACTTTCCGGGAATTCCTCCTACATATGACACGAGCATACAGGAATCCTGGGACCCTAACTGTGAAATGAAGCTTGGTGATATGTTTGTCAATGGCATTATTCTAGACCTGGGTCTGTTGCTGAGGGGAGATGGTCCACTGAAAACGCTGCAATATTACCGTATGAGATCTGCATTTCAGAAAAGGTGGCCTCTCTTCCCGGATGAACCTCCACCACATCCATGTATACAACTAGTGACAGCTAAAAATGGCCTGGGAATCTCTAGGCTATACACTGAAGTCCAGACCCACACCCCCACAGTGAATCAGATAAGGGAGCGGTGGGAGACAGACTTACAAGTTCCCATCGAAAAGAAGAAATGGGCAGATATTGTTCACTAACTAAGAAGATCTCGCTTAACTCTGGACTGAGGTTGATCCAATTTAAAATTCTAAGTAGGTTACATTACACGCCGGCCAGGATCGCTAAATTCGCACAGGATGCCTCGGATGCCTGCCCTAAATGCAATGCTCCTCAGGCCGGTTCCTTTCATATGTAATGGGACTGTCTGGTGGTTGGGGGGTTCTGGAGGGCAGTAGCAGAAGTGTTGGAAGAAATAACTGAGGTTCCCCCCGATTTGACGCCCCAGAAATATCTGTTTGGGGACATAGACAAGCACTCAGAAAAAATCAGAAGACTATTCAACATTTCATGTGCGGTTGCCAATAAATGTATTTTATTGAAATGGAAAAGCGCTCTGCCACCCAGCATGAACAATTCCTACAAGAATTGACACATGTCAATGAGTCAGAGGAGCAGTTTGTTTTGACCCAACCTTTGACGTGTAGACCCAAAGACATTTGGGGCCCGTTTAGAGTTTACCTGTGCAATATGATTACTGATGATGACTTGTCACCATAATACTGTTTTGTAAAACTGCATTGAACAAATTTATTCCTGTTGTATCTGTGAAATGAACTGTGCAATGGTGCTGTTGGCCTTTTTGTTACCACTGATAAAAAAGAGTTAAAAAAAAAAAAGATTCATAAGACCTTAAGTAAACCCTCCGGACGACCTATTGTAGCTGGTATAAACTCCATCTTAGAACCACTCTCTAAATGTGCTGACCATTACTTGAAAAATGATGTCACCAAAATGGAATCATATCTAAAAGATACCAAAGATGTTATCACACGCTATGAAAATCTCCCATACAATATCAACACACAGTACCTCATTACCTTGGATATCATCTCTTTATATACCAACATTCCTCACCAACAAACTATAGAAACACTAGAGGAAATCCTATTAACTAGGCTAGACGAGGACCCAGTCCCTACATCTTTCATCTTATAGTGTATAGAAGTTGCACTAACTAAAAACTTCTTTGAATTCCAAGGTCAGTTTTACCAACAGACAGAAGGGACGGCCATGGGAGCCATCATGGCACCGAGTGTGGCAAACCTATATGTTGAATTTTTCGAGAAAAAACATATGTATTCCAACAACCCGTTCCAAACTCATCTACAATCTTGGGCTAGGTACATAGACGATATTATTGTCATATGGAAAGGAACAAAAGAAGAGGCCAAAAACTTTGTAATATGGCTCAATCAACGAAATTGCCACTTACAATTCACTATGACAATCGAAAGAGAGGAAATCAACTTCCTTGACCTAACCATCTTCCACCAACTATGAACTTTATTAGTACGACCTTATCATAAGATCACTGATAAGAACTCCCTCCATTACCATAGTCACCACGTTAAACATTTGAAAATTAACCTCTCTTATGGTCAATTTCTGCGTTTGAAAAGAAACAGCAGCACAAAGGAATCTTATGAACAAGAAGTAGACATCCTCTCTCAAAAACGGAGAAATCGAGAATACCCAAAAAAACTCATACGCAAAGCAGCAAAAAGAGTATACAATAATAATCGGGAATCTCTACTTGAAGAAAAAGTTACAAAACCTCTAGACGATAGAATAGTCAGTGTCAATACATTCACTAACCTGAGTTTATCCATAACAAATATTGTACATAAACAATGGAAGATTTTTAATCAATCTAGTAGCAAACTTCCCTGCCCACTCTTTGTCTACAGAAAATCCACCACGATTGGAAACAAGGTAAGTAGTAGCAAATTCAGAGGTAAGCCACCTGAACCAGAGAATTTAACCACAACATGGAGGATGAGCCCAATCATAGGCCATTACCCAAGCGGACAATGCTCTGCATGCAAATTTACCAAAAAATCTAAAGAAGAGATAGGCCTAACTACACCATGGAAACAGATGCAATTTACGAATTGTCATTCTGAATATGTCATATACATGATCACTTGTCCATGTGGCAAAAACTATATAGGTAAAACCATTTGTAAAGTAAAAACCCGAATGATAGAACATAGAAGCTGCATCAGAAATAAAACTTTAATAGCACCTATGGTCAAACACTATTTAGAACACAACCACTCAAGTGAAGTTCTCAAATGGACAGTTCTACTTATGATCAAAGGAAAGGACCCCTTGAAAAAGAAAAAATAACTACTGGAAAAAGAGCAAAGACTGATTTTTCAGACCCAAAGTGACAAAATAGGGCTTAAAGAAGCAATAGAATGGCACAAAATATAAACTTTTCCTCCTCGTCTGCTTTAATAGCCACCTTCCTACTAGATACACCATGGAATTAATCCACCTGATAATGCAGACCTTGAGCCCCACTCGTATGCCGGATATTTAAAGCTTTCCATCAAAGTATTTATAATTATAATTACTCATCCCTAATCCATATAGAGTTCAATGGGACCTATAATAGACCTCGTTGGAGAAATCCGCATGGATGTTTAGTAACCACACAGCCTTTTTTCCCCCCGCGGTCACTCATGCATAACTTTTATTATTTTTTCTCAAACTTGGGTTTTATTTAGGCAAGTAATATATCCACCTTACGGGTATTATGCCCCTACCTTGCCTAATTACCTTCAAATGACACTAGGCTTACAGCGCAGCTACTTTCCGCGATCAGCCTAGAGACTGAAAAAGGACTTTTGAGCCTATATAGTATCCCTCACCCAAAATGACGACCGTCATTTACATCCAAACGGCGCCACGAGTGTCCAAGGATTGAGTGAACACAGTCGAACGCACAGAGACAAGCGAATCAAGGTAAACGCACTTCCATTTGCGTCCTCTGTTTACATCACAGAATTCTCGGTAACGATCATAGATATATCACACTCCGAGAGACCGACTTAGTAGGCGTTCCTTAACTCTCCACCTAACAACTAATAGCCGTTATTTGTTTTTTACAGAAATCCACCCACTGCTTTCTTTTTTGATTAGACTGAAGAAGACTATATTAAGTATAGCCCCAAACGCCCTCCAGTCACTTGAGCCTCTACATAAACACCATTAAGGTGAGCTCTTAATAGCATGGCGACAACTAAATGCTTATTACGTGTTAACAAAGCCAGTTATTAAATAGTAATGTTAGTATTCTAATCTTTTTAGACCCATATGACTGCCTTTCCTTTATGAGACGGCCCGTATTACACAGAAGGACTGACTACCTCAACACCTATGTCCAACCATTGTTTAATTCCTAAAGATTCTTACCTCTATTAGAGGTAAGCTACTATCTATTTCACAGCATGCGTTACAGGAGATTAAACCAGTCTATACTGACAGTATTTTTTAACCTATGCAAATTAAACTTGCAAGTCCTAATAGCTCTATTGAAGAGTCCATTACGGACCTAGAGGATCATTGCCTGCCTCATACAGGAATATCGCTCCTTAAAAACCACTTGCCTCCGACAAGACTAGGTAATCATTTAACCTGGCCTTGCCTGATAAATTATATTTATCTATAAGGTACAATTAGCACTAAAAGCTTATATCTTTTTTATATTTTCACACTGGCAACAGAAACTATCAACCCAAGAGATGCGCAATCATAGCACGCTCTAATGTTGTTGTCAAAGTTGTTGTTTTTTAGAATATGACACCACTCCTGAAGAAAGTGCTGTGAATTGTTGAAAGAACTGAAACAGGTCGAGTTCTACCATCTAGAATCAATACTAGAATGATGATTCATTAATCCTAATATAAGCTCCGTGAACAGTGTGAGATAGGAACTGCTCCCCACGCTGATCACTGAACCAAATACCTGTCAATAAGACAGAAGCCATTAGTTCATTGGCAAATACAAAATGTACGATTGTTTTACGTAAAGTGAATGGAATTGGCCCACCTTTTTTTTAAGCTATTATGTGTTTTGCATAGAAATGATTATTAAAAAATGAATGATTTACTTGTTTTACAGCGCAAATGTAATGAATGTCGACTGTAAGTTGTTGATAAGAGCTAACTACCTCCTAAGTCTAACAACAATGAAGGGGTTACCATGTCTCACCTTCGGTATCCCACTCCCTGAAGACCTCTCACCCAGGTGATCCTCCCATACTGGTCCACCCCCAGGAACTGGATCCAAAAGCGATGGCCATGTGCTGGCCACCTGGATGACAGATCCTCGGGGACTAGTGGGTGGGACACCTTCTGGTACTTTTTATTATAGAATTCCACTACCGGTACCATTGAAAAATACCCACATTTCTTGTTGATGAGGGAGGCTCTAGCTTCCAAAGATGTAATCTTGACCTTTTGTTGAAGAAAGGATTTGTTATGGATGTGACCCTCAAACAGATAGAAGCCCAGATAAACAAAGTTTGGAACCTGCTCAATTTTGAGTTTCCCAAAAACAATTGGTAATTGCTATAACGTCTACTCTCTCCAGCCCTGAATTGGAAGACTTTAGTCTTGTTGACATTTATTGTTAATTTATTACACCTTGTATAGTTTGCCAAGCCTGTGAGTTGTCTTTGGAGGCCGATCAGGGTATAATCCAACAAGACTTGGTCGTCAGCATGCAGGAGATCATTTGTCCTACTGAATTGTAAATAGGGTAGGAAACAGCATATGTATGTGAAACCACCTGCAATGTAAAAAAATAAAGAGATTAAATAGGAAGGGAGCTAAAACGTAGCCTTGCTTAATGTTGTGCCTACTTTAGATCATACTTGACAATCCCCCCTACCATTTAGTCTCACCCTGGCACATGCGCAAGGCACTGATCATGCTCAGGAGATCCCTTGGACGACCTTCTGTATTACACAGAAGGACTGACTACCTCAACACCAACACAACCCCAAACCGAAAGCTGTTGCCACAACGGATCCCTGTTAACACTATCAAATACCATTGAAAAGTCAATGAATGCGATAAACACAGATCCCGACTTTGTCACAGCTTCACAATTTAGAAGACTAGTTTGCATTCATCCCCATTCCATTCATAAAACCTGTTTGGTGGGGATCCAACCTCCCTGCCCCCTTGGCCCATGGGAGCAGGTCGTAGAGCAGGATGGAAGCAAACATTTTTGATGGCACACCCAAAAGTGCGATGAGGCGATCGTTAGCGGGGTTAGGCCCTGGACCCCTTTCTAAATATCAGGACCAGGATTGAGTTCAACCATGAGTAAGGCAGCTTGTTGTTTGTATTGGGAAGGGTGGGCATAGCCCCAGGTCCCCTTATTGGCTCCGGATGAGGCAGGGGCCCGGGGAGGATACAGGGGTATTGGGTGTGGCAACAGGGGCTATTCTGTGGGAAGGTAGTGCATGGCATGGGTTTAGAGCACTCTCAGAATCAAGGTGCCATCTTAGATAATAGCATCCATATTGAAATTGAGGTCTAACGCTGCAGCCAGGACTGCAGGCCCAGGCCGCAAACATGAAAATAAGGATATGCATGCAAAAACTGGTTGTATCATGGGCACCGGTGAGAAAGGCCAGAGCTGTAGAGATTCATAGACCTTTCATTGTCTCCTGTTGCCAGCACTTTGTATCCCAGGAGGAATGCACCCTGCAAGGCCACAAGGGGGTTGAGAGCTCCCTTGGTAAAGCAATCCCACAAGAAGGAGGGCACGAGCCTCTGACCTTCCCCAGCTCTAAGTAATAGCTCCCAGATGCTCCTGCCCCAAGACCCCAGCATTCCAAGATACCAGTCAGCCCCAGACCACCGACCACAAAGCTGTTAGACCCCCAATCCATCAGAATTGGATTTGTGTTGTATGTAACTTACGTCACTGATGACGCTGTGTGCCCTTTTAACGTGCTGCTTGTACTAATTTTGCCTGAACGTTCCGTGGCAGCAGAGTGCTTTGCTGGAGCATCTCTATTTTTGTGGAAATAAACCTTGTTCTCCTTGCAAGAGGTGTGCTGGTCCTTTTTCCATAGTGGGTTGTATTTTTTCTGGTGTGAACGTTAAGAGGCTTCTCAACATTTTTAGTGACATCAACGTGATCCCAGCGACCCCGCAAAGACGGAGGTGTCCAGGCTGCATCACTGGAGGGGCTGCACCCACCTGCAGTGACCAGTCCCAAGTGTGCAACCCACAGTGGTTTACAGGAGCTGCTTTAACAAAATTTCTGTCTGCTCTTTGGAGCGGGCGTGGCTCCTAGGAAGGTGCAGACTGTTATTGGGACCCTGAGATGGAGGAGCTCGGGTTGGGTGAACACGCACATGTAAGTACACCTCTTGTGAGTGACAACAATGATGGCAACAGTGAGTGGGGGAGACATAGTATGCCTGTGTGAAAGGAGAGCGTGAGAGGCCACGTGGTGTTTTTTTGTATTTTTTATTATTATCATATTTGAGAGGATAACATGGAGGAAAACAGTGTGGGATCCTTTCAGAGTAAGGGGAGAAACTAGTACCATTAGCAATGAATGAAACAGTTCCTGTTGGCGCAAACACACAGTGCAACCACACTCTTGTGATCCCTGATATGATGAAAGGTACGGCAGCAGTGAAGGATTACTAGTGGGTTTCTGCCCAACAAACCTACTTGCATCTCCCACCATCCTGGAGGGGCAAGTGTTCACTGGCCACCCTGCACTCAGTGCTACCAGTAATCCTGGAAGAACACCTTAAGGGAAAAGAAATGCCTGTCGAGGTGCCAACAGCCACTCCAGCACCTAAAGAAGCAGAAAGAAACTTGCAGATCACACAAGAATTTGGTATGCTGCCAGAAAAAGGATGATTTCAACAGAAGGGATGAAAGAAGAGATAAAACTATGTCTCAAAGGACTCTTCAGCACTGCTCAGAGGAATACCTGATGAGTATCGACTTTTTAGCTCAGCAGAGACTTTCTTTTCATCTTTTTTGACTCCTGGCATACAAGCAGCTGCTAACGCCAAGTGGGTGCAGATATTCCGATGTGAGCTAGTCCACCTACCAAAAAACACAGAAAATGGGTTCAATTCCATTAAAGTAGAGCTCCGTGCATTGAGACTCATGACGATGCAGAACCACTACATGCTGGATTTGCTAACAGCCATGGGAGGAGGAGTGTGTAAAAAGTTGTGAAGCAGCTGCTGCACTTTTGTATCCCCGGACAATGCAGGGAATGGATCACTATCCGACATCATCGAGGCAGTGCACAATCTAGGTGTTCAAATGAAGAAAGAAGGTGGAGTTCAGAGCACGGATTGGCTATCGCTTGCCTTTGATTTGGTCCCATCATGGCTGGGGACAGCAGTAAAAATACTGGTGCCTGTTATCGTATTCTTCTTGGTCCTTTTCTGCACGTGCCAATTGGGTCTCTGATGTTGTGTCAATATAGTGCCTAATAGTGCAAATATGATGGTATTAATTGGGGGATCTAAAACACCTTGCCATTCAATAAACAGCGTAACTCAAACTAATATTTCTGGGGTTGTAGATACGTCGGGTGGGGATGAGTTTATTACTGTAGAAGTAACGAAAGTGGGGAATGTTGGGAAGGAACTACGGTCCTCCCGCACCCCCAAGCGCTTTAAAATTAGGCTTTTTCATACAAATATAATCACATACACAGATATGGGCAGGCACTGAAAAAAGGTAGTTATTGAGTCAAACCCCCCAGCCCCCTCCCGGAAAGAATGCCGCCTGTGCTAAAATTGGACTACAGACTACAGGCTTTGCAGTGTTTGTGCTAGCAGAACAGACTCACCAGCTGTCTGCTGTCTGTCAAGAGCCCATGCAGGCTAAAATGGGATTTACACGCTCATGCACAAAATGCTGAATTATAAAAACAAGGTTTAAAGGAGATTATAGGACCAGATACAAACATGAGTAGAATGAGTGAAATATGGATAGAATTAATGAAAATTGTGTATAGAAAATTGTTTAGTTTTTCCTGTGACTAGGCCTCAAGGTTTGTAAAAGTCTTCAGGGCTGCAGTGTGTTTCTATGTAAGGTAGCAAAATGTAAAGTAGCATGGCTTGACAGAAGTCGCTGAAAATGAAGAAAGGAAGACTTTGAAGCATCCCTGGTATAGAATCAGGATGGTTTGGGATGGAGCCATAGCCCTTATCCAGTGACTCAACTTCACCAATCCAGGAGTATATAAACCCCTGCCTGGCATCATTGTGGCCGGAGAAAGGAACGGGTGTGGGACAGAAGAAGGCCATTCAGAGAGCAGAGTTTTTTGTTACCTTCCTCATGTTCTGTAAGATTACATTTGTTATCCTTACAAGATAGACTTTTGGCCTTACTTCCCTAGAGGGGTGTATTTATTCTGGTGTGAGTGTAATTTAGGCACACCCTTACAATTAGGGACACCCTTACAGATTGTAAATGGAAGAGGGCATCCTGAGTACCAGTCACGGGCTCCACCGGCGCTTGTCAGGGTTTACTTATTCTAGGGTATGTTGGTTATTCCTTGGATTGTGTGTTTGGGTGGGAGAAAATCATTATGATTAAGATTTGTGTGTAATGTATACATTTTACACAGGTTGGGCCTTAACTTTCGTGTTTAAATTGTTGACTTCATCCCAAGCCAAGATGGAGGAACTAATCAGTGACCTGATTGGCTGGGGAACCCTTAAGGTCAGTAGGGGAACATGCCCAACTGCCTTTCATTGTCTTTGCTTCAGCTGAGTTGGTCAGGTTCTAGGAGGTTCCAGATTTTAGGCCTAAATCCAGAGGCCTACTCAAGATTTCCAGTCAAGCAGAAAAGAACTGTCGTGAATATCCTGCAGGAAGAAGTTTTCTGAAAGACACAGTATACTAACAAGAGCTAAGTGCACTTATCAAGTAATTTAAAAAGACTTATGGCTTGTGAACCGTTTAATATAATGACCAGTGTATATGTTTTCGATAGGAAAGCATTGCGTGCACTGAACTTGTGTATTAGACTAGTTCCGTCTTGGTAACGGTGCAGAGCATTTGTTTACTTTACATCCCTCCGGCGGCGTCGGAAAGAGCAGGATTTGTCTGTTTCTTTCGATGCGCAAATACAAATAACAGCTGTCCGCGTGTCAGCCTGACTTCATTCACGAGCAGTGACTATCATTATTAATCCTCGCAATACGTTACATTTTCAGGTTGCGGTATACCCGTCTTTATTATTTTTATTTTATTGTTATCTCTTCGTTCTATCATATTACGAGAAGGGAATGCAGATACAATTCGCTGAAGTTCTTTTCATATCGCCCGCCAAGCGGTCGCAGTAAAATGGACTCGCTTTGCTTTCTTGAAGAGCTACAGTGCTGCCACGCGCTACGGTGTAAAGTTCTTTGTTTTTCAGCGCACGGGGGGCTCATTTTTCTAAACCAATCTAGTGGTTTGTCCTTCTGCGACGGAGGGCGCGGTATTCTCTCTCCCTTAGGCAGCAGAAGAACTCTCTTTAGAGCTCCTATGCTAAACTATAAATAGTTTTAAATCCTTTATCTTCGCGAATTGCACAGTGACTTCCTCTCTTAATCTGTGGAGACAGGAGCATGGTTTTGAATGATTTCAGAGTGTTTTGAAAAGAGCAGAATCATCCAAGAGTGGTTTGTCAAAAGAATTCAGCAATGCTATTTATTTAGAGAACTCCACAGTGCCTAAGCAAGATATGAAGGTTCCACAGAGCCTTTGAAGAAGTACTTATCAACTTAATTTCACTTAAAATCTACAATCTCAGTTCTTCATCAAAGTTGCAACAAACAAGTTTTGAACAGAGAAGTCTGTTATTAGTTGGGCAGTTAAATTACATGGATCCACTGCAAAAGTTAAGTAGAAGTAAGCAGATGAATTTAAGTTATAAGAAGCAGAAGTCACATTAAAGTACATTGATCACGATTCAGGTGCAAGAAGAAAGCATAACCTTAATCTAGGCAAAGAGCAAATACAGATATACATTCTTTCGGTTTACAGACAAAGGGTAATAAGCAGGTTTAGCTAGTCATGTAGTTAACTGTTGTTCCTTTTTTCTTCTTCCCTGTTACAGATTATCCTGTGTGTGCTGAAGGAATCTGTTACTTTGTTATTTTATCCACTTCCCCTTTACCCCAGGGGTGTTGTTTGCTCAACTGTACATTTAGTGGTTGAGTGTTCCATGCCTTTGAGGTTCTGTCGGGGTTCAGCAGCTCCTGCAGATCTTCAGTCAAGACCCAGCCTGAAAGGGCTCAAGCGAGATGTTCTGTTGATGGCACCAGCACATTCTTTCTCTTTCACCAGAGATGCGAAATGTCTTTCACACTGCTCACACTGTGCACGCTCCACACTGTTCAGGGGATTTTTAGGTGCAGCCAGTTGAAACACTCAAAAGAACTGAAGAAAGAGTTTTGAAGAGTGTGTTTCAGTGTGGCCAGTCTGTCTTTCCTGTTCTATTTCCTACTTTAGCTTATTGTGCCATAAGCCTGAAAACAGCCCCCCCCCATTCACAGAGTGATCCGCAGAGTGTCGAGGAGTGGTTTCGGTGTGGCCAGCCTGTCTTCCCTGCCTATTGCCTATTGGAGCTTTGTGTGCCATGAAGCCTGAAAATAGCCTCCCCTTCGCGGAGCGAACCGCAGAGTGTTGAGGAGTGTGTTTCGGTGTTCCGGTGTGTCGTGGGCTGGGAGGCTCTCATCGGCTGCATTGATTTGTTTTGTTGATTTGCTTCTGCAGTCAGTAACTGGATTTGTGTCTTCACTACGCGGCTCGCCTGCAAACCGTTGAGCAAGTGCTCCTTTGCAAGTGTTTTCTACAGGTAAACGGCTCCAGGGGTTGAGTGCCCATACCCCCTTCTTTTTGTCTCTGTTTTCTCCACTGGGACTGCAGGACTTGGTCCTTTGATCCATGGGGATTGTTGCACACATGTCTGACTTGTTTCTAACTATATTGTTCTACAGGGAAATCCTATATTTGAAGGAAGGGGAAGGCTGTATGGTGGCCACATTGAGAAGCAAGGGGGAGGAATCCATCACACCCGCCACATTTCTAATTCACCAAAGATGCAGGGTGCTTCCTCTTCTAATAACTCTTCAGCACTAATGCATATAGGCACACAAGGGGAGGTGATGAACTTGCTAGCCATTGACAAACTGTTAGAAGGAAGGGGCACACCGGGAAAAGTGTGGAGTAATTCAGAGCTTCCTTTGTATAAAATCTTCAAACCTGCAACAGTGCCGCAAGTGGAGGGGGCAACGGAACCCATCTGCCCCGACGCTGTCCCGCATCATGGGGATACTGTGGTAGAGTGTGCAGGCAATTTAGACCAGGTTTTGTCACAGATTGAGGAACATGTGCAAACAATGGTCTCCCCTGAAATGGGGCAGAAAGTGGATTTGGTTTCTGATGTTTCTTTGTTGGCCCTAGTTATCTCCCATGAGCTGGGGAAATGTGGCAGGCTCTTCCTTGATTTTAAATCTAATCACTGGGTGATTGCAGAGTCACCAGCCCATAGTGGGACCCTGACTGAGATCATGCTCCACTAACCCGACCATCATCCGAGTGGTATCCAAGACTGCACAAGGGCTTTCAACATCAAGAAGGTTGACAACACGAGCTATCCGGAGAACACTCAGAAATTAATCCCTGTGCAAAAAGCGGCTAGCAGGGATTTATCCGGTTCAATGGACAAGCCCACTTTGACACCTCTTGGCAAGTGCCTAATCGACCTGGAACAGGGCAGGACACGTGTACTTCCCAGTGTTGGCAGGAATTTTGGACACAATGGACAGGAGCTATTAATCACTTCATTTTGAATTGCGGGAGGTCAGGTCTATTTTGAAGGCCCTTACTGCAAAGGTGAACTTTTTGGAGGGTTTTATAACAGCTACAACTTTAAGCCTGAGATCCTTGGATAAAACAGCGGTCCAGCACCCCGATTTGCAAATATTGGTGAGAAGTAACTCTGCACAGGAACAAGGTCGGGGTGGGTGTGTGGAGCAAGAGTGGCCAAAGCAGAGCGTAGTGGCAACACCCTTGCCGTCCGTGTCTGTGTCCAGTCTTGGTTTGCATCAAGAGTATGAGGAGGAAAGGGCTAGTTGCAATGTGTTCAGCAGTAGCCATATTGACATCATGTCTTCCAGGGCAGGGGATGGAACTAGTCCAGGGGGTGGGCTGTCAAAAAAGAAATTCAAAAATTGTAAGATGCCCCATAAGCGTAGAAATAGAGGCTCACGGAAATTCTTGAAAAATTTACGATGTATGCCGGATACGGTCCAAACTGCACAAAACCTAGCCGAGACCCCAAAGAGAGATAAGACTAAGAAGGTCACGGCAACCAGGGGGCTCCAGCAGGCTAAGGGGTTCAAATTCCAATCTGGACTAACAATACAGTGACTAGAGGATAAAGAAAGAAAATATTAAGATTGTGGAGGATGCTGGACCGTCATTTGACCTAAGCAAAATTTCTGTCTATCCTATTGAAGACGATCTAATGGAAGAAGCATTGCTGGATCAACTAGTGGGTGACGCCCAACCCAGTGTAGGGGGTACATAATCTATAGGATTTGGCAAACCTTGCACGTTGAGGGAGAGCGACTTTTACAGAGTCATATGGGAAGTTGAGCTCCCTCTCCGAAGTCATCGGTGTTGAGTCCCAAGTGCAGGGTCAAGTCCCTGATTTTTTTCCCTATGTTTACAAATGCGGCTGGCTCAAAAGCAGGCCCTAGGATAGAATCTATGGGTAAGGGATTAACAGAAAATGTGTCAGCCGCACTAAGATTTAGTGAAGTAACAGGGTCTGGGGAATCGAAATACATAAAGCTCCCTGAGGGTGTAATACAAAATGCTCCTCCGGTACCAAGATTGGTTGAAGAAACGGGGTCTGGGGAGCCGAAATATAAAGAACTCCCTGAGCCAAATCATACGCGGGAGCCTCCAAAGGTGGTTCAAAAGAGAGTGGGGGAAAGAAGGGGTTACTCTAACCAGGTTACTTCCATTGAAGGGGTGGCTAACCGTATTTGAGTCGTCTATTTGATAGTCCCCACCGAGCGCCATTAAATAGAAACTATATTCTGTCTCTCCTACCTGAGATCCCAAGTCTTAGACTGATTATCTCACCTGATATAAAAACAGTGGAATTTGTTGATGATGATTGCCTAGATGTAATGAGGATTCATCTACACTCACAAATTATTAAGAACGCTACACTAGGAGAATTCAAATCCCTCTCAATTCTGGGTTTTAAAGTCCTGGAAGGAGGCCCCAATAACAGCGCCGGTTCTCCAAAGGCTGGGGCAAGGGTATTTGACAAGGGAGAGGGTAGGCATGAAACTGATTACACTAGGATGAGCAGGTGGAGATCTCCAAGAGACCTGGATGGGTGGTCCCGGAGGGGAGATTGTCCTACTTGGATGCCAAGGGTAGTTCTAGGGAGGTTTGAAAGATGGAACCGGTGATGATGTCATGGAATTCGAGAGGGTTTGCAAGTATTGTAGGAAGTCAGGGTATATTCGAGTCATTAGACATAATTTGCTTGCAAGAGACGTTACTGCTGGACATCCCTATCATGGAAAGTTTTGAGGGGATGTTTATACGAGCGCAACATGGTATGCGGGGTCACCATTACAGCGTTTATTGACTGCTATTAGATGCAGCACAGGAATTGCAATGAGGCAGATCTAATCGCAGAGGTGGAACATGTTTAGGAGTGGAAGCTACAGGATTCGGGTGCATCACAGAAACGTGTGTTGATAAATCTGTACCCAAACCCTGATAGCACCAGTACAGAGGACATTTTGACATTTTCTACTCCTGGGTGAAATCCCAGAAGAGGGCGCAAAGGTGGTAATATTGGGGGACTTAAACACGGAATGCTTAGAATCTAGCTGCCATTCTGACACAGATAGAGTGAATACCTCCACCTTAAAATGGGACAGAGGGTTCCTGGTTTGTCAGGAACTGGAGGCATTGGGTTTGACACCACTTAACGATAACATGCATATAGACGTCCCGCCAGGGTTTACATGGCATAACAATATGGGAAAATCTACCATTGACTATATGTTTATGTCGTCCGAACTCTCCCAGTCAAATGGGAGCTTGAAAGTAAGGAGGTCAGAACTAAGTGACCATAGCATGTTGATTAGTAAGCTCCCTCTTTTAAATCAGGTGCATGTTGGGGATCCTCCCCTGATTGGTCAGATCATTGCACGCAATAATGAAGTTAAATGGTCACAAAAAATTGCAGCACCCTTCAACCATCTGGTTAGTAATCTACTGAGTAGTAGTGATAGTGGAGTGTGCTACCTGCAGGGTTTTGCGCCTTGTATGGGTTCCGTGCTCGGCGACTTGATGCCTGCCTCTGTCTTAGCAAAGAATTTTAAACGGTTGGGAACAAAGCACGTTTTTGATAATTAAGTTAGCTCTCGGAAAAAACAGCTGTGTGCAGTTGTAAAGACGATTCTCAAGGGTCATGAGGGTAGTGCTACGAGAGGGATTGTGGCCCTGAAGAGCAAGTTTAAAAACAGACTGAAAGGCCACAGGTTTGTAATGATGGTGGGCTGCATTTTAAGTAGAGATGGGAATTCATTCTGGCAACTAATAAAACCAAAGTGGTCAGAAAAATATCTCCAATCGCAATCTATAGCAGAGGAGATTTGGATAAACCACTTTTCTGCTCTCTACGCAAAAGGGGACATGAACGTTTTAAAGGTTTTTGCCTGTCTTAATTGGACGGGTGCGCTCTCCTGGGAAACTGAGAATATCGCTGCACTGATTAGGGCAGGCAAAAAGTCCAATGCCCCGGGCCCAGATGGCCTTTCCAATTTAACAATGAAGTCCGATATCCCGCTTTTTGGTCACATCTTTTGGCTGGTTTGTTTGATGGCATTATGCACCACATGGAATTCCCAGCCTCGTGGGGTAAAGCAACAAGTATATTGATTTTCAGGTAGGGTACAGATCTTCGCCCCTGCAATATAGGCCTATCTCCCGGTTGGATGCCTCAAATAAGATTTTCGCAAGACTATTACTTAAAGAGCTACAATTATGAGCATCACATTCTGGGGCTTTGGACTTTTGCCAGTCTGGTTTTAAGAAGGGAGTGGATACAGCATTAAACAGTTTTGTACTGTCCCTATTGGCGAAACAGGTCAGAAGACAAGGACGCTCAGCGTACATGGCTTTTCACGATATAAGCTAGGCTTTCGATCATGTAAACTGAGCACTTTTGTGGAAAGAATTGTAAGTATGTTGGAGGCCCTACACAGAGGGACAAAAATGAAGGTCAAATTAGATGCTGAGGGCGCATGAACAAGATGGATTGATACCACCCGGGAGCTACGGCAGGGATGCGTCCTCGTGCCATTTCTGTTAAATTCTGACCCAAAAAAAATATGGCAGCTTGTTGGCCGCTGGTGAGCACCAATCCCCATGTGTTGGGATCCACGAGACACCAGCACCTGAATCTGCGACCTGACCCCAATAGGCTTCAGAGAGCACTAAATTCTATTAGTGTGTATATAGAGAATTTAGATCTCTCTATTAACAGTAGACAATCAAAGATCTTGGTGCTTAATGGGTCAAGGTCCAAATGGAAAAAATTTGTTTGGTCTCTAAAGGGGCAACATCTGGAAGTGGTCTATCAGTACAAATACTTGGGCAGTTACGTGTATGCCAGTCGGGCATAGCCCATCCATATCGGGACTTGGAGGCAAAATGTATGGCCACTGCTGTGGAATTGGCACAGTTTGACTATACATTTGGAAGGTACTCAGCTCGCCCATTATTAAAATACTATCAACAAAAGGCACTGCCAAGGTTGATCTTTGGCACTGAGAGTTCTGAAGGGACGATTCCATGGCAGTCATTGGAGGCAAAAATGTGGAGGAGAATCTTCCGTTTGCCCAGTCCAGTCCCATTCGTGGGTCTCGGATTTGAACTGGGCATCCTGTACGAAAAGACTAATATTGAATGGGACCGTCTTTGGTTATATGCTAAGATATTATCTCTGCCTCCTGACTTGTCTTATGTATTTTAAAATTTGATGTGGGGTGAAGGACTGTATGCGGTTTTGAATGATTGGGTCGAGGATCGGGCAGTCCATTTTGCGGAAAATTGAATGCGCAGCTGACGAGTTCTTTAATAATCCCACCAACGTTAAGCAGTAGCTGTACAGGTCAGTTTGGATCGATACCAGGGAAGCAGTTCTGGATTATCAATGTTTCAATGATCACTTCTCTTGGTCGATAAAAAGTTGTAATATCATGGCGCCCTGCTTAAAGAAGCACCATTCAAGAGAGTTTCGTACAAAGGTTTTAAGATTTAAATTGAACTTGTTCCCCACAAAAGAATTGCAAGGAATGAGCAGAATTATTGATAAATCCATGACAATTGTCACTTCTGCTCTCAGGAGGTGGAATCATTGAAACATTTAATTACTGATTGCCCGGCCCTTATTGTGATTCAAGGCAAGAAACTGGCAATGTTTAGGGGGACATTAGGTGAAGAGTTATGGATTCGAATTTTAAACACTAATGAAATTTCGCTACTAATTAGGATGTTGGACGTTTTGTACCAAATGTTGGAAATGTAATATGTTTTTAGTTCTGTCCAGTTTTTAGTTTCTTTTTAGTGTTGTATTCAAGTGATTAACTGTTTTTCTCAACTATGGGCCTCATCATGAGTTGGGCGGTAACGCCGGCGCTAATAGCGCTGGCGCTATCTGCCCTACCGCCAAACCCCCCGGTGCTATTAGCGCCGGATCACGGGTTTGGCAGTAATGGAAGTCCCCATTCCCCACTGAGCCCATTCGGGAATGCCCCATTCCCCATTGGGCTCAATGGGGAATTTTCGCGCTCATACCGCCGGCGGATTTCCCGCTGGTGGTATGAGCGCGAATTTTCGGCGGATTTTCCCCCAGCTCAGAGCTGGGGAGAAAGCCGCCGAAGCGCTGATTTAGCGGACCCTTAAATCTGGCGGTAATACCGCTACCGCCAGATTTAAGGGTTACCGCTAAACCCGTGATGAGGCCCTATGTATCTATGATTTTATGTGTTGTGGCAATGCTTAAAAAGTTCTGTTGATAAACTACAAAAAGCAAATTAAATAAATAAATAAATAATAAACTGAAGAAAGACTCTCTTGGTCCACAGGTAGGAATACCCAGCTTCTCCTGCCAAATTGCTATTCACACTGCTCACACCGATTCGACTTTGTTGGGACACCACTTTCTCACATGGGTCGGGAGTGTGTTGCTTCAGAGAGACATGCAATGGAGTTGGCCTTGTCTTGGTGTGTTTAAAAGGGTACGGTAGAGCAAGAGTGTTCCTGATTAATGCTTGCAGGTTCTATAACTAATTAAAACATTTAAAAATGTGCTTTCTTTAATATGCTGGGTATGGATTATGGTGGTGGTCTTTTCACTGCACTAACTTAGGGACTCAGCTTTTGAAATGTTTTTGTGTAGTAACTTGGGTACCATTTTGGAGGGGTGTGACATGTTTTTCTTGATAGACTGGGGTAAAAACGTAGGTGTATTGTTGTTATCCCGTTCCTCTCAATTCACTAGTTTAGGGATTTGTGTTTCTAATGCCTTTGCTGAAGTGGTTTGGGCATTGTACGGAAAGGATGTGACGACCCCGGGATGGATGATTGCACTCTGGTTTTTGTTGGTCTGCATTCTATTCAGGATAGTTGAATAACCAGGTTTTTAGTCATTTTCGAAAAGCCAAGTGTTCATCTGTCATCCTGATTTCCTCAGGGATCGAGTTCCATAGTTTAGCTATGAAACTGGAGAAAGCTGTTCCTCCAAATTTGCCTATCTCAAAGTGTCTTGTTTCTATGTGGAGTTCAGTGGCCGACCTGAGAGTTCTTCTTGGCTGCTATTGGGTGATTCCAGTTTGGAGGAATTCTGCTTCTTGTCCGTGTAGCACTCTATGGGTGATAAAGAAGGCTTTGAAATTGATTCTTTTTTTTTACCTTGACCAGTAATCAGTGCAGACCTCTCTGGGCTGGGGTGATTTGTTCCCTAGGGTTTAGTCTGAGGAGGAGTCTTGCTGCTGTGTTTTGTATGAGTTGCAGGTTCCTGGTGAGGTAGTCAGGCTTTCTTATGTATAGGCTGTTCGCGAAGTCTATTCTTAACAATACCAGAGAGATAATAATGAGGGTCCGGTACAGGAAGTTGAAGTATGGGAGGATGCCTCTCATTAAGCGTAGATGGTAGAAACAATTCCTTACTATTGCATTAACCTGTGGTTCTAGTGTGAGGCCACTGTCCATGAACATTCCCAGTTTTTTAGCATTAAGGTTGAGGTTTCCGTTTGAGTTCCCATTCCTTGGGGCCAGTTGAGTGATGCCTGTGTTTGGTTACCATTTTGTGGGGTGATCATTATTTCCATTTTGGTTGGGTTCAGTTTTAGGCAATTAGTCATCCAGTGGTTTATAAAATTGAGGCAGTTAATGAGTGCACTGTTGGGCTCATAGTTGCTTGTCATCCTAAAGGTGAGCTAGGTGTCAGCTAATTCGTTGTAGCAAGTGAGTCCATGAGAGTTGATGAGTTTCATGAGCGGTGTCATGTAAATATTCAGAAGTAGAGAGAGGATTGATCGTTGAGGTACGCCGCAGATGGTTTTTGTCATGTTTGAGGTGAAATTGGCAGGTAAGTCCTTTCCATTCTTTCAGCGAGGAATGATTTTAGCCATTGTAGTGCAGAGTTTTGAGTACTGGATTCCACGTGGTTGGCCAGTTTTTTATACGCATGGTTTTCCAAGAATTTTGCAGGACAGAGCACTTTTGAAATTCATCTGTAGTTGGCGGGTTTACCTGTTTTTTACTGCCTCATTTTTTAAAAGTGGTTTAACATATGCAGCTTTGTTTGCTTTTGGAACAATTCTAGGATTCAGTGATAGGTTCATCAATTTGGTGGTGTAGAGTGCTGGTGTTTTAGAGTCAAGCTGTTTGTAGACATTCCCCGGGCACGGCTCGCAGGGAGACGTGGCCTTGTTGGTGTCTTTCAGTAGCTTTTTGGAGATTTCCTTGGTTTTTGGATTGAATTGGTTGAGAATTGTTCTGACTGGAGTGGTTCTCGTTTCTGGTAGGGTGTTGTTTGTGGTCACGGTGGATGTGCCTATAGCCTGTGGGATCATGTGTAGTTTTGTTCTGAGATGGTCCGCAATTTTGTCACATAGCGTTTGCGGTGTTATGGTAGAGCTGCCGCATGAGATGGGTTCTGCTATTTCCTTGATGATTTTGTACATTTCTTTGTGTTTTTTTTGTTTTGCTGATGGAATTCTTTCAGCATAGTGTGATTTCTTAGTGCATACACAAACACGTAGTATATTTCTTTATTTATGATATATTTAGGATATACCAGCAACTACGTGGCCCTCAACTTTTACCTGTGGACCAATGTGTGCCCCCAAATATAATTCCTGGAGACGCCACTGCCTGCAATTGTTTTGTTTTAGTAATCTTGCATAGTCTCGGCTCATTTAGAGTGTTGATGGTCTCTTTAATATCTTAGGTGGGGAGTTTAGTACTGTGCGTTGAAGCACCGGACCAATGCTCGAGGACGGATGACGTAAAGGTGTGCGCGTGCGTGAGGACTTCGGTGAAAATTGAGAGTGTGGAGCTAGCAGCAAACATCCCCTCCCTGGGCTGCTTCGAGTACAATCCTTCTTTAAAACCATAAATGTAAGAAATAAGGATTGTGAGCACTATTAAAACGTTGATATTTTTAGTACTGCTTCAGTCATTGTGTCCCCACTTGGCGACGTTTCAATGAGGCCTGTCCTTTTTTTCCTCACCCAACTGCATGTTGGAATTTCCATTTCGCCTCATGGATTAGTTGCTCGGAGGTTTGGCGCAGGAGAGAGTTGGCGAGTTACTGTGCCCCTCTTTGCTCCCATCCCATGTAGTGTGACATTGTTGACCTAATTTACGAGATCATGAAAGGAAGGTGAAGGCAGTTGCGACGAAAACCACAAGTTAACCTTTGCACAAAAGAACATTCTAGACTTAGAAAAGCCGTATCGCTGTCGGCGTGTTGATCGTTTCGGTGTGTGTTTTAGATAGACAGAATTATGAGAAATGGTGGGGGAAACTTTATTTCTTTCGTTCAAAAACATCTGGTCCCATCCTTGTGCTGCGTCCAGCGGAACACCCCGGACATCCCATTATTTCACGGTTGAGTTCAGATATTAAAATAGTGCAGGCTTCATTTAACAGCCGAGGTGTAAGGCAGCGGGTGTTAATTAGAAGTGCACAGCTTTAGTAGTAAAACGCATCTTATTTCCCTGATGTGCTGACATTGTACTTCCTCGCTGGACCCTCCTGCACATGATGTTTCAATTGTGTCTTGTACTGAGCAGAGCCACACTAGTCGGCCTGGGTGTGCATTGAATTACCCCACGTCCCACTTTTGCTTGTCCAGGTACCCACCCATGGCTGGCCCTATGCATTGGTAGTCTGTCAGGTGACAGCGGGCCCTATGTTGTTAGCACAGTAATGGGCACCTGCAGTCAGCAGCTGCCTCTACGTTTGCTGGCCTTGACCGTGGAGCGTGGATTGCCTGCTTCCCACTGCAATATCGAAACCCTGCAAAGCCCTGCCTGCCAGCCATCAATCCTCAAACAAAACAAGCATGGGCAATGACAAAAGTGTAGGCTTTTGTGTAGGCATGGGACAGGCACTGCCATAGTGGTATTAACTGGTCATTCATGGTATAAAGTGCAAAATGATGAGAATACCTGTTCATCTAATATCAGTGTCTGGCAAATGCATATTACTTATGCACAAGCCAAAGCGGTTGGCTTGGCCAATGTTTGTTTTTAACAGGACTTCCGTGAAGGACAGGCATAGTGCATATAAATCGAGTGGATGAAGTCAGACATGGTTAAGATGTTTTTATCACACCAGTAGCAGGTTTACAGCTCCAATTAAGTCATTTGGCCTCATTACGACCATGCTGGTCCGGAAAGAACGGTGGTGGTAAAACCTCCGCCACCGTTCTTTCCAGACTGGCTGATTCAGAGTCCTGCAGGCGGGAGGTGTCACTCCCGCCAGGTCTGACCTGGCGGGTTTAACACCACCCGCCTGCAGGCGGACATGGAAACACCGGCTCTGTCATAGACGGAACCGGTGTTTCCATTGTCCTCCTCCCCATGGATTGCTATCGGGCTCCATGGGAATTTGCACTTACACAATTCCGCTTTCGGAATTCCTGGGTCATAATGCCCAGGTGATTTCCAGAATCACAGAGGCGGAATGGTAATACGGGTCTGGCGGTTACCTTCCGGCTTGGTTACCGCCATACTCGTAATGAGGCCCATTAACTCTCAAAAGAAAACACTGGCAAGCACTAGAGTGCAAAGTTTGATAGTAAGGTTTTTTACAGTGAGCACTCAGAATACCCCTGAGGGGTTGTTTTGGGCAGGAACTTGGTGGGAATGGGAATGGGAATAATTATCACAGCCATGGGCAGTCAATGGGTGGGCAAATAACAAACAACACATACAAGCTGTGTGTCTCTCCTCATAAGCCATTTCACCCTATCTGTACTCTGATGCAATAGTTTTGGCTTATAAGCACCACCTAATAGCCCAAACTAAAAATTGCCACTTCCTTATGGAGGGCAGCCAATTTGTCCCCCAAGTAAGTGTGATAAGAACAGCAATCGTACCAGTTGTATGTAAAAACCATGCACAGATCCAACACACCTCCAGTTAGCTACTGAAATGTGTGCTATTTCTCAAGACAGGTAATCACCATAAAATGTACCCTGCTTTTTAAACCACCTACTTTATTTCAGTGGTGTATCCTTGTTGGTAGGCCAAAAGGGATTTTTTATAGAACTTTAAATTTGCATAGTAATAATGAACCTGTGGTTCTAGTGTGAGGCCACTGTCCATGAACATTCCTAGTTTTATCATTAAGGTTGAGGTTTCCGTTTGAGTTCCCATTCCTTGGGGCCAGTTGAGTGTCCGCATGTCTGTGTCAAACATTAGCTACAAGCAGCTAATCTTATCAAACTGCTTGTTTTGAACGGTGGCTTTAAGTCTTAGAGGCACAGTTGTAAAATGGTGGAGATTTTTAAGTCTCACATTACTTTCCCCTTCCTAACTGGAAAAATACATCTACAAGAATACTCTTTTTTTTTACACACTTCTACAAGAATTTGTGATTGTGTCTGCTTGGTGTAGTATTCGATTTTTGTACTTTTCAAGTCAAATTACATACAGCATTTTTTTTTGTGCTTAAAATCCAGGCATGAATACATATGTGTGCAACCAGAGCAGAGAGGATATGTGGTCCAGTGGCAAAATTGCAGACAAGGGTTAAATCCAGGTTTAACTAAGTAAAGTGTGTGATCCTGGGCAATTCATTTTCTCTCGCTGTGCTTCATCTTCCAAACTAGGGAAGCACTAAAAGTTAATCATTTTCATAGTGCACACTATTAGAAAACCTCAACCATGGTAAACTAGACAGTGGAGTGGCTTCACAAATACTAATCTTAGCGACCAGTCACATATTGCATTTCCCAAAGGAATGTGTGTCTTTGTTTACTCCTGGCAATTTCTTGTAACAGAACTTCTCATGATGCTCTTGAGTAATAAAGATTGATATCACTTCCTGTAACTTTCAGTGATGTCAATAAATATGCAAATGATGGGGCTTGCATGTCTTTTGCTGCACAGGGCCTCACATTTCCTAAGACCTGCTATGCAATCCCCCCACCGATTCTAATATTTCACTCATCTTTTCTTTAGCCAGGTATAGATCCAGCCACTTACCCATAGTCATCCTGTCTTCTTTGTTGTCTTCCCTGGACAGTGGTTCATGGTAACCTTGCTGGGCATGTTTTACCATTTTCTACAATGGAGATGGCTTCTCGGCTGCGGGGCAGAAGGTGAAGTAAAAGGTGCCCCCCTGGACCCTGAATGGCAGCATTGAGTGTGTAGATCAGGAGAAAGGAGGCCCACAATAAGTGTAGGAGTGTTTTTCAGGAAGTAGCTTTGCGCATTGTTGGGTGGATAGCGATAGCCGATGGTTTTCATGCTTGCTTCTGACACGGGACAATACTGAGCTTCACAAGTTCCAATGGCTGGCAGGCAGGGCCGGCCTTGAAAGCCGCAAGGCCCCAGGCAGCAAATCAAAAAATTGCCACCCCTCACCTTTCCCTGTGCGCCCCTAGTCATGGGGCAGGGGTGGGGGAAGTACCACATTTTTTAATTTGTATGGCAGACGCCCTATTGTTAGTAGATGCACTCCGCTCCCGAGAGCGGAGCACATTTAATTTCAATAGGGCGCCTGCCGCGCCTTCTCCTACCTCGCCAGCTCAGGGGAGACCTTGAAAGAGTCTCCTGAGCTGGCGTGGCGGGTGTCATTAGGCACCCCATACCCCCCCCCCCTGACCACCCGACCCGCCCTGCCCTAAGGCCGGCTCTGCTGGCAGCGTTGACTCAGCCCTTAATCTTTCTGGGTTTGATTAATTGAGTACCATTACACTGGGTAGTTAAAGCCTGTTATCACAGCGCTTAGAATTATGAGGAGCGCTACATTAAAACCTGATATAATTATCATCAAAAGACAATAAAGCAGACATGTACACTTGGTCACAATTTGTTTAGATTTAAAGGAAATGTGCTTTTTTTAAAAGTGAAGCATGGAGGCGAAAGCTGATCACATAGGGCCAAAGAACAGAACAAGTCGAGCAATGCACATTGGCCCTCATTATCACTTTGCCGGTCCAGGCAAATGCTGGTAATTCCGGCTCTGGTGTTTTTTCAGGACCGGCAAAACATACGTTTGCCAGTGGGGGCCACGGATCTCCCGGCAGGCCTGACCTTCCGGAAGATCAGGCTGCTACCCGCAATGAAATGCCTGAATCACTGGCACTGGTAACACCACTACCGGTGTTTCAGGCAATCCCAAAGGACTCCATGGGAATGGAAATTTACTGTTTTTCCTGTTAATACTGGGATATTGGGCAGAAGAGATGGTAAGGCAGTTTTGCCCATATCCCTTCAGTAATACTGGCGCGATCCCGGCAAAATTGTTGGTGTTAAAATCTGTGTAACCTTTAATCTCCTCAGATGAGTAAGAAATTCCTGTGGAGTTCATTTCCTCGTGCTTATAGCTCTGGATACTGCTGTTCAATCAGTAGCTGAAAGAACCTTCCTTTCGTCAGGCCTTGGCTCAGCAGTACGTGGCGAGGTTCAAAGGTGCTATCCAGTGTAGACTTTCAGAAGGATTGCGCGTTTTCTACAGTAGAGTATAGTAATACTCTCCATTGAACGCCTCCTCCAACGAAAAATGCACAATTAATCAGCGCAGAGCATCTACAGACAGGGAAGAGAGCTGCAATGGAGTCTTACACAGTTTGGGGTGGTAACATAGAACAATAGGAACGCAAGAGGAGGGTGGGTGTTGTGTCACATGACTGCATGCCGTGACGTTGCACGTTACGACGTGCAGAAGCTAATGAAGAGGCCCGGCTTCACGTGCTATAGTTAGAGCGGAGCGTGACCTGTCAGAGCAACAACGGTGTATGAGTCTTCCTTGCCGCGCCGTTCCTGCCAGGTCTCCCCCACATGCTCCACAACAATGGCGATGAGGTAACCCAGGGCACGCTCTTGCTAGTTAAGCAGACACACAGCGCCTGGGCTCACAATCACTACTGCCAGCTGTCAATCAGCCTGCCGCTGGGACACACTATGTTCCACATGAGCCAGTAAGAGGCCATGTGCTTCACGTTTGCATAACGTTTCCTCCAGCAGCATATTAAAGGTTCCTGCCTTAATTTTTTGACATGCCAGGCTACGCGTGCTCCTCACATTCCCACACAGGGCCACACCAGACCAAGGGAAGGCGCAGCTCTCACCTGAGAGCGTTTGTGCGCTACCCTCACGTGCTGGCACAGCAGACGATCCACCACCCCGGAAGCTGGGTAGCTGGGTCCCCCGGAGAGCCTGTGCAACCATTATCGTCAGTACGCTCACCCTTGACGGGCATCACATCCCCCAAGAAAAATGTCTGCCGATGAGGCTGCAGCACCTGCACCACAGCCACTAGGGGATACATTGCATTAACAGACGGGTCCCAGCCAACCTAGGGCCACAATGGGAGTTGTGGTGAGAATGCCTGGACATGTATTTTAACGCCACAGGGGAAAAGGATGACCTAATGAAGAAATACATGCTGATATTTTCAGCAGGCCCTGCGGTCCACAAGCCATTTAAGACCCTGCAGCCCACCGATAACTCTTATAGTGCTGCTGTCAAAGCACTGTCTGACTGCTTTGCTCCCATGGTTAACACAGATTACGAAAAATGTGTTCCTTACACCGCCTCAGAGGTACTCTTCCTTTTATCACCTTCCCACAGAGGCTCACTATCTCCAGAGCCCTGGTTCTCTAAAGGTTGACTACTGCAACAGCCTTTTTCTCAACCCTCCTGCCTCTGCTCTGCGCCCTCTGCAACTCATCCAGAACCGCAAGACTTATCCTTGGCCTCAAGCCCTGGGACCGCATCTCTTTGATGCTGAAATCCCTCCACTGGCTCCCTGGGATCAAGTTCAAGACCCTCTGCATTGTCCACAAGGCTTTCTGGGGCCTGGGACCCACCCATCTTCTCTGATGCCTTCCTAAATACTGTCCATCCCCAGCCCTCCGCTCATTTACCTCCAACCTTTTTTCAAGTGAGCCGGTTCTCTAAGCAGAGAGTTGGTGAGAGAGCCTTATCCGGAAACTCCTTAAGACATTTCTCCTCTTTCTTTTCTCTCCCCCTATCCTGCTAACCTCTCTCTCCGCTATATTCCCTATCTCCCTCCTTTTTCCACACAGCATGTGGACTGGCCACTGGGAGTACCTCAAAGTCTCACAGGTCCCCGGCACCCTCGCTAGTCCTCCAGCACTTGCCTCAGGTCCTGCACTTAACTCATTCTACTGCACTCGGGCTATTACCCATCGAGAATGACATCTCTCAGCACTTACCCAGTTTCCGATCAACTGGGCGCATCCGGACTCCCCCCCTGCACTTGCCCCCACCCTCTCCTGTAGCATCTGTGCACTTGCACGATCTGAATGCACCATGCCGTGTAGATCGTCTATCCTTTCCTCCCTGTCTCCCCTCCCGCATAGTGGCACCTCTATGCTCTTTCAAAAACATCAGAATCATCATCAGACCTATTTGTTGTTATCCACACTGTTAACAGTATTATATGCGGTTCTCTGCCTGGCAGACCGGTTATCATTCAGAAACTCAAGAGCCCTGAACAACTGTTGTTTTTCTCTCCTGTTCCCTCCCTCCTTGAGCACCTTGAAACACTTGCCTTGTGTATAGGCGCTTTACAATAAACATTACCATACCATGCCACGCGCACCACCATGCAGAAAAGCGATGAGAGCCTGGACAAATACCACAGCCACTTGAGGCAGCTTGCCACAACCTGCACCTGGGAAAACGAGGAGGAGGAGGTGAGGATTCAAATCATCATTGGATGCAATTCCGTTAAACTGCAGAGGCAAATCCTTTTTGAGCCAGAAATATCTCTCCCTAGTATCCTTGAACACTTCCTCTCACACTGACATTTGTTATACTCTGGTGAGGGTTAGGGAACCTCCATTTCCACTGTAGGCTGATACCCATGAGCCTTGATGATACCCGCTGTGGGAGGCCTGCATGGCGGGGTCTTTTGCTTTATGCTTCCTCTGTGCAAGCCATGCTGAATGCTTGATTCATTTTGTTTGTGGCAGCCCTTGGTCACATGCCATTGGGCTGGTCCTGTAAATGAAGCACCTTTTTTGATACAGTCATTCTCCAGATGTAGGGTTACCGTGACGGACAGCAGTTTCACAGGTGACACTCTTTCCTGATTAGGCAATTTCGAAAGGATGACCTACCTACCTGTCGTATTGAGACCTTTCTCTCACACTGACACTAATTAATCTGGTGAGGGGTAAGGAACTCCTAACGCCTGTGAGCAGTTCCTACTACCATCACTGGTTTACTCAGGTGACTGGCCTCTCTAGTTATCAACAATGTTCCCTGGCTATTTATGGGGTGCCATATGCATATTGGGCCCTTTGCTATCCCCTTTCCATTAATGGGGACACAGGTTTCATGGCCACTGTCATCTTGAGTCTTTGGATGTCCTGCCTGGAGTATATAGGGTTCCTGTGGATGTCTGAAATATTTAGGCTAACTATAACCGATGGGCATGGGGGCCCTCTGTGTACCCCCTCAAAGACCTGCATCAAGGTGCAAGTCTTAGCCCCCAAGCCCAATGGTCCCCCCAGCATCCAAAATAGGGAGATTTCACATAGTCAAAGGTTTTCCCTGTAGGATTCACACTCTTGAGATATGTGTAAGGTTAATTATGCAAGGTGTGCACTTTGGATATCTGGGGATGGGCAAGGATGCACACATTCTCTAACTAGATCAGTTGGCCAGAAGGACCAACACACTCTTATCAGAAACCCTCTCCCTTCTTTTTGCCTTCAATCATTTGTGGGAAAAGGTCCCTTGTGCTCGAGTGACATTCAGATCAATCTTTTTTTTTAATATCATATTTTATTGATTTTATAGCATACAATCACTGGGCCTTACCGGGCCAGATCTCAACAACAACAACCATAACATTCGATGGAGTGCCCACTCAAATAGATCACATACAATACATATCTTATAATTGGTTCTGTAGTATAATGTCCACATCCTACAATCACTGGTGTTACGTTATCAAAAGTTCAAAAAGTTCATATTGTGTCTTCCCATCGTTGCCAAATCTTGTCTGCTTTTTTGGGGCATCCTCTGGCTCTATACACTCTCCTTTCTATGGCGATGCAAATTTGTACATCTGTAATCCACTGGCCTACTTGCGGCGACTCCGCTGCCCCCCACAGCTGCGCTATGTTTCTTTTGATTATTCCTGTTGTAGTCATGAAACAGAGCTTTCCATATCTTGACAGGTCTATCTCGCTGTCTACTCCCAGTAACAGCAGTTTAGGATCTCTGGGGATCGTCTGTCTCAGGATTCTTGTGAGGATATCGCAATATTGCTGCCAATAATGGCTAATATTTGGGCATTCCCATAGGATGTGGAAGAAGGTTCCCTCCTCTCCTCGGCAGTGTAGACAGTTGGGTTCTGCTATTTTACCCCAGCGGTACAGGGCTACCCTCGGTAGTAAATTCTGTGTAATATCTTCAGTTGCACTAGACGTAACCTGGTCGATATGGCAACTTCATGGGGGTACATTAGGATCTGAACCCAGTCCTCCGACATGATCTCCCCACTTCAGTTTCCCATTTTGTTTTTAAGCGTATCAGTTCTGGTGTGGCAAAGGAGGTGATAACATTGTACATGACCCTGGTGACTTTTGCCTGAATATGATCTGTGACTATGTTTCGTTCCAGTGGGGTACAATCCGACATGTCAGAGAGGGTAGGGAGGTGTTGTTGTAATACATGCCTGAGCTGTGTGTAGTGATATCTTTCTGCTTCTAGGAGGTTAAAGGACAAAGTTAGGTCATCGTAGGGTCTAATAGTTCCTTCTGCTATAATGTCCCCCACTTTTTCTATGCCATGTCTCACCCACACTGGCCATTTCGGCAACTTAGCCACCTCGGGGAGGTTCCTATTGTTCCATAGCAGTTGTATCGGCGTGACTTTGTCCCCCCAACCTATAAAAGCGTGTGACGATCCACCAGGGGGCGCAGAGATGTGCTGAAGCATCTCAGCTCGTCTCCTCCGAAGGGCACCGTTTGAGGGTCTTGAGCCCCCCAACACCCCCGGAGTGAGGAGCAAACCATACCCCCACCTTGCCAACGTTGGTGGGCACATCACCCCGAAATTTGGACTTCCGCGGTGGAGCCGCTGCAAAGCCGCGACCCGTTGAAGTTTGGAGCGAGAGTGACCCCTCCCCCCTTCGGCGCTGCGGCTCCACAAGAAACTACGCGGAGCCCGGGCTAGAGAGCGGCCTGTGACTAGGCCGAGCGACGCTGGCTGGCGCCTTCCCCCTTCTCCCCGGAGGGAGGTAGTGGTGGCAGGGCGCACCCTGGTTGTAGCTGGACCCGCGCCCCCTGGGGCAGACGCAAGCCCCCTGCAACGTCTGGGGAGGGCCCGGAGCGGCGCCGCTGGGTCTCCCTGTGCCTGGAGAGCTGCCGCGAGGCCCGTGGAGAGCGGGATAGGGCAGAATAAGAGAGCCCCGCCGAGGGCTTACTGTGCCGTGAGAGGCACGAAAACGGAGAACTTGGACCTGGCCCCGAGGCGCGGGGACGGCTGGCGGGGCCCTTCCCCTGGCCCGCTCAGATTGGTTGCGGCATCAGCCCCACGGGGTGGCACCAGCGGGCCCATGAGGTGAGGAGACCAAGAACGGCACCCTGAGAACCCCCAAGATCGTGGAAGGAAACGGAGCAACACAGGGGGTGGTCCACTACCCCTCCCATTGAACCTGGAGGGGTATTGGGGGAGTCTCCTTGCATCTCCCGCCTGGCTGGGGTGGAGAGCCCATTTGCAGGACAAGGAAAGATGCAGAAGTGCGAGGTGCTATACCAGTGGCGGTGCATTCTGCAACTAAGAGGGGAAGCCGGCGGTGAGGCCCCCTGAACACACGCTTTTTGGAGGCAGACCCCTCGAGTCAGAGATGTCCGGGGGGGGGCCTATGAGCTGGAAGGAGGCACTACAGAGATTTTGCCGTCCGTCCCCGGGCCCCCAAATACGTCCTGAAATGGCGGCACAGACACACCAGGAAGCGGCCGACACCAGCACTGTCACCAGGGGCATGGCGGCCCTCCTGGAGGAAATCAGAGGCTTCAGTGCAGATATAGCGCTGCGACTGGACACCCTGGACAAGAAAGTTGACAAAATAGACGATAGAGTTCTTGCGCTCGAGAATAACACTGCTTCCAATGATATCTTCGAGACCCAATTCGATATGCGCCTTGCGGAGATTGAAAGGAGGGAAGAGAAATGCTCCTTGAAGTTGGATGACTTAGAGAACAGGGAACGTCGGTGTAACTTGCGCTTTCTAGGTTTCCCGGAGCACGAAGGTGAAACACAAGCGGACATCAATAAAGCTGTTAGCGCAGTGGTCGGTCTGCTGTTCGGAGGGGCCAACACGAATGTGCCCACCATCGACAGGGCCCACAGAGCGGGCGCATCCTCCAGAGGCCCCAGGTCCATTCTTGTTCGCTTTCACTATAATGTCGAGAAAAGCAAGATTCTCGAACTGGCTCGCAAGACAGGCCCAGTGGAGTGGGAAGGGGCCCAAATTTCAATCTATCAGGATCTGTCAGCTTTTACTTTGGCAAGGCGCCGATTATGCTCTCCGCTGACAAAAATGCTCCAGTCCAAGGGGGTCCGTTACAGGTGGGGATACCCCTTCTCACTCTCTTTCGAGCTTGAAGGCTATAAGTATGCCCTGGTGACGGAGGACGACATCCAGAGAGTGTCAGGCGAACTATTGGCCGGTCTGAATATGGAGCTGGGTGACCAGGAGGGTGAGCAAGCTCCGACAGGCCCAAAAGGGACCAGGGCCCCAAGGGAAAGTCGCAGGGTTCGAGGCCAAAGGAAATTCAGGAGACTGGCCCCGGCATCCCCGGGGCTCCCGGACACATGAAACGGACCCTGGTGTTTAATGAAAAAGCCTGCAATCGACTTTGTGAGTGGATGGGGGAAACAATTATTTATACCCAAGGACGACCTTGGGGGTGGGGGGGGGCTCGAGTTGTTGTTAATCAAGAGTTATTGAGCCAATGGTGGCCTGGTTGGCGATAGAATGACACCAACGACCTGCCAGGCGATCAGGGGGCAGGGGGGAGGAGGGGGGAAAGTAAGGGGGTTGGGATGTTGGGGTTACAGTTATGGAATGCCAAGTTTTGGGGGTGGACAGTCATAATGTCGACAGTAAAAATGTCGACAGTCAAAATTTCGAAAAATAAATGTCGAAAAAAATTATGTCGACAAACAATAATGTCGACATTTTTTTGAGATTTTTTCGAAATTTTGACTGTTTATTGTATGAATAAATAAATAAATAAATATATATAACTTAGATGTGTTGAGTATGAGGGGTGGTGGGGGTGTGGGGTGGTGGCAGGGGGGTGTTGGGTGAGGGGGGTTGGGGGGACCCCCCCATAGTAAATGATACTCTTTTTATTTATTTAATTATTGAATAAATAAATAAATAAATATATAATTAGTATGTGTTGAGTATGAAGGGTGGGAGGGTGGTGGTGGGGGGTGTGGGGGGGTTGCAGGGGGGTGTTGGGTGAGGTGTTGATAGTTATAAGTGACATTTTTTTTGTTGACATTTTTTTTTCTAAAAAATGACTTTTTACATTATAAGTATAGGATGTCGACATTATTGTTTTCGACATTTTTTTTTCGACATTTTTGTTTGTCGACATTTTTGTTTCGAAATTATGACTATAAACCGTTTTGGGGTCTACTACGCACCCCCAGGGCTTTCACGAGCCTCTAATGGGGTAGGCATGCACTGTGGGAGTAGGAACTGTTGTTGTTTGTCGAGGGGAGCTACGAGCTTTTATCAGTGCATTAATGGATGATCTGCTCCAATACTTGACAGTGGGATCGCTAAATGTGCGGGGGCTCAACTCGCCTACAAAGAGGTCGTTGTTGGTGCGGGAATTTGCAAGGCTCCGGCTTCACTTCTTATTTGTACAGGAAACTCACTGGGTTTGGGGCAAGGAACCAAAGCTCAGGGCTAAAACTATTCATCAGGTATTCACAGCATCTTCTCAGGCAAAAAAGCGAGGAGTAGCCTTGGTGGTATCCCCCGGGGCCCATTTTGTGCTTAAAGCTTTGAAATCAGATCCAGATGGACGATATCTCATGGTTAAGGGGGAGGTGCGGGGTCGGCTGTTTACACTGGTGTGCATTTATGCCCCGAATGAAGCACAAGATGCCTTCTGGGTTGGAATGAAAGAAAAAATAATATCATTCTCGGAGGGTACCCTATTGGTTGGGGGAGATTTTAATATGGTTCTATGCCCCTGGAGGGATAGGAAATCTGCTAGACCCTGCCCAAACATGCGCCTTCACGAGAGACTTGCTGTGGCCTTTCGCGAAGTGAACAGGGAGCTGGGCCTGAGTGACACATGCACCTGCAAGCAGGGTCGGAATCCCGACTATACCTTTTACTCAAGGCCTCACGCAGCTTTCTCTCGTATTGACTACATTTTGGTTGAGACTTCGCTTCTGAGGGAGGTCACTGACTCGGGAGTGGAGATTGTCCCCTGGACTGACCATGACATGGTGAAAATTAGACTGGGTCTCCCCCCTGCCCCAGCAGTAGGTTCCCGGTGGAGGTGTAATGACCTTCTTCTGCAGGACAAAGAGGTCCGCCAATCCCTTCTGGTGGCCATTGAGGACTATTTTTCCCTCAATGATAACGGTGAGGTTGGGGCCATGGGAGTATGGGAGGCATTTAAGGCTACTATTAGAGGCACCCTCATTGGGATAGGGTCGGGGAAAAAGAGGGAAAGAGCCCGGGAGGAGAAATCACTAAGGGAAAAGATAGAGGCAATACAACCAGGGGGAAAATTAAAAACACAGATGTTCCCTGGGAAATGGGAGGAATTGCAGAGGTTACGAACCAAATAAGCAGACCTCCTTGTGGGACAGACGGAGAAGAAACTCTCTTTCTTAAAACAGAAATATATGGAAAAGGGGGAAAAGGCGGATAGGATACTGGCTTGGAGGCTTGGTGAGTTCAGAAACAGCAGAAGGGTTAATTCCATCCACACCCCGGAGGGGGACTCGACTGTGCGGGATAGTAAAATCGCGGAACAATTTAGGCAATATTATGAAAGGCTGTACAGCTTGGAATGCGTGGGTGATGTAAACGAGGTTGACAGCTTTCTCGACTCCCTCCCGATACCGGGCCTCCACCCTGACAAAGCTGAGTTACTGGAGCTACCCATAACCCCACAAGAAATAATAGATACCATATCCTCGCTGAAAAGCGGAACAGCCCCAGGGGACGATGGCTACACAGTCAAGTTTTATAAAACATATCGGTCCACGCTTGCCCCATTCATGGCTAAGATGTTCAACGCCGCATTGAATCAGGGCTCCCTCCCACCCACGATGATGTCGGCTTTGATTGTAGTGCTCCCTAAGGAGGGAAAAGATCCCGCCCATTGCCAATCATATCGCCCCATTTCCCTTCTCAACACTGATGTTAAAATCCTGGCTAAACTCCTAGCAAATAGATTAGCGAGGGGATCTTGGCTCAGGTTAGTAGCTACCTTAAACGATGGGCTCCCCTTACACTCTCTTGGCTGGGGCGAATGGTTACGGTGAAGATGAATATCTTGCCGTGCGTCCTTTATCTCTTCACGGCGCTCCCTGTGGTGATACCCGAGGCCTTTTTTGAGGTACTCCAATCCCGGGTCCTCCAATTTATCTGGAATGACAAAAGGACGAGAGTCAAGACTTCTACCTTGACCCTTCCAAAGTCAGATGGTGGATTCGGTCTCCCGGACTTCAGGCTTTACTATAAAGCAGCCCAGCTCCGAGTAATGTTGGAACATATGAGGGATGACATGGGAACATATTGGACATATATTGAGGACATTCATGCCCACCCGAGAAAAGTTAGAGACCTTTTGTGGGGCCCCCCTAGAGTTCTCCCCCCACATCTCAGAACTCATCCCACTTTGGCGGCCCTCTGGGCGGTTTGGAAGCCCAACGCTGCTAACAAACAACTATCCTCTTGGCCATCCCCCCTGACTTCGCTCTGGGGCCCCCCTATTGATCTGGGCTCCAAGGGATTCCGAGACATCCAATCTTGGTCAGACATAAGCCTGGAGAGAATCTCTCAATTGTATCGTGAGGAGGGTTTTATAGAATATGACAAACTGACCGAAGCATTGGCGGACAACCCTCCCTCAGTCTTCGAATACCTACGCTTGAAGGGGATCTTGACCCACCCTCGCTGGGCCGATCGTCTCAAACGCCCCCTCACCCCTTTCGAGACTATCCTGGCCAAAAGCACAACTCGGAGGGGCTCCTTATCTTTATTCTATAGCGTCTTGATAACAGCGGACTTGGAGGGTAGACAACCTTTCAAAAAGATCTGGGAAACTAGGCTGGGCATGCCTCTGGATGATCATACGTGGAGGGCAATTTTTAAATGCATTTTCATTGGTTCTCTGTATACGGCTGCTATGGAACATAACTTCAAAATTCTCCATTCATGGCACCGCCCCCCGGCCACCCTGTCCAAAATGTTTAGGGACGTGTCCCCCTTTTGCCCCAGAGGGTGTCAACAACGGGGCACATGGTTTCATATGTGGTGGGAATGCCCAGTCATTCAGGTTTATTGGTCGGAACTACTTAGCTGGATTAAGGAAATTGAGGGGTTCTGCCCGACCTTACTGCCATTGGAAATCCTCCTGGGCACCCCTGCACCGGAGACAGAACTGAATGCGTTCCCTAAGGTCATTGGGGCCATGTTGAGAGCGGGGTGGCTAGCGCTCGCCCAAAAGTGGAAAAGTGCATTGGCCCCGTCCAAAGAGGAATGGCTCTGCAAACTCAGGTCGATTTTCATATATGAAAAGCTTACCGCAATAAAGAGCGACACCATGACGGACTTTGTGCAAGAATGGACTGCAGTTCTTCTCCACGAGGATTGTATTTCTATGCGCCTGTAGACTGTATCTTAGGTTGCCTCCACAAGATGCCTATCTCCATTCTTCCTTGAGACTGTGATTGTTTCCCTCCGGTCAATTCACAAGCTGAACCCACTGTGTCAAGTGATTTGTCTAATTGGTACTTGGCAAACAATCGTTCTCCCCAGAGCTATTATTGTTCGCGAACTCTCAAAACTTGGTATGTTGACATTGGGTTAGGGTGGGAGGGAGGAGGGCGGTGGGAAGGGAGTTAATATTGGAAAAACTGACAACCTGTTTCTTTTATTCTTCTGTGTCTTACTGGTGGAACGGACCGTTTCGTTCAGCCCTATATGTATGTTGTCAATAAAACAAATTGTTTAAAAAAAAAAGAGCGTGTGACTCTGTCCAGATACGAGACGTCTGTGATGGCCTATTTCGGGGGGGGTTGCAGCGTATAGCTCTATGGGAGGTGATGCTCGCACGTGTGGTATTGTGGCTTCAGCGTGTAGTGCATCGTTTATTACCGACATCTGGCTGGCCCAATAGTAAGTCTGTAGTCTCGGGAGGCCGATGCCACCCTCCCATACCGACCTCTGCAATGTTTGGAGAGCTATTCTCGAATGCCCACTGCCCTATAGGAGTTTCCTAAGTATGCAGTCTATTTTTTGGAACATCTTCATAGGTATGTGCAGTAGGGCGTTCTGAAGTATGTGCAGATAGCAGGGAAGTGTTAGCATTTTAAACAGTGCTGCGCGACCCAACACGGTCAAGGGTAGAGACATCCAGTGCTGCACATCACCCGTGAACCGATCTGTGATGGGTTGTAGGTTATTATGTATGTAGTCATTGAGATTTCTTGTGATCCGGATGCCCAGATATTGAAAGTGGTCGGGGGCGACTCTATACGGGCAAGGTTCAGGAGCCTCCATACCCAATTGATTTAATGCCAATAGTGTAGATTTGGACCAGTTCACCTTTCGGCCACTAAAGGCTCCATATTCTTGGAGCAGCTGTGTCACCACTGGGCATGTCGTTTTGGGGTCTCGCAAGTATATTAATAGATCGTCTGCAAACAGTGAGACTCTGTCCTCCCACTCTGTCCCGCCCAGGATGCCCTTCCATGTACATGTATCCCTCAGCAGCTGGGCCAATGGCTCCATGGCCAGTGCAAAGAGGAGGGCAGATAGTGGGCAGCCCTGCCGCATCCCTTTTCCCAGGACGAAGGATCGTGATGTCCAGCCATTTACTCTGACTTCAGCCATCGGTGCGTTGTACAGCAGTTGGACCCAGGATAGAAATCGCTCGCCGAACCCCATTTTTCACATGATCCCCCAGAGCACCTCTCAGTGGATTGAATCAAACGCCTTTTCAAAGTCTATTGCGAGTACCCCCAAAGGGATGTTCAGGGTTTGGGCGCGTTCAATGGCTAGATGTATTCTGTGTATGTTCATTCTTGTGGATCTACCGGGCATGAAGCCACATTGGTCTGGGTGAATTAGGGACGTTATGACCTGTTGTAGGCGTGTTGCTAGCAACTTAGCCAATATCTTCGCTTCGCTATTAATGAGTGATATTGGTCTATATGAGCTACAATTATCTGGAGGTTTATCTGCTTTGGGTATTACAATTATTGTTGCCTTCCTTAGGTCCGCTGGTAGGCTCCCTTTGGTTCGTGCCTGTTGATATATTTTGAGTAGATGGGGGGCCAGTTCATTACCGCCTATCTTTTTCCAGGCATCTATGGGATTGGAGTTGCATCATGGCTGCTAGAATCTCTTCTTCCGTGATTTCCCTTTCCAGGTTGGCAACTTGTTCGGTGTTTAGGGAGGGGAGGGTGATCCCTCCAGTATGGAGGTTTCTTGGGAAGCTTCTGGTGTCTTGTATAGTCCTTCATAGTAACTAGCAAACTCTTCTGCTAGGTCTGCGTCCGTCAGACGCGGTTCCGTATTCTGGGACGTGATTGCTCTTACTTGATTGTGTCCCTCATCCCTGCGTTCGAGCCACGCTAGCATCTTCCCCGCTTTGTCACCTGTTTTATAAATTCTGGCTCTCATTGCCCCATGCGCCTGTTTTGCGTTGTCCAATGCAATGTCTTGTAGTTTTCTTTGGGCCAGAACCAAAGCTCCGTTTGTGTCGGGACACATGTATTGTTGTGCGATAGTTGGAATGCTTGAATAGCGCATTAGCTGTTCATGCTAGGTGAGTTTCCATTAGGAAGGCTATGTCGGGGCCATGTCTATTCAGGAACTGTCGTACTAGTCTCTTCTGGCTGTTTCCTAGGCCATTCACATTCCAGGTAAGAAGCTTTAAGGCTCGGGTCTTAGTGTCTTGTGGGACCATTTAAGCACTTAGGGTTGTGGATGACAGCGGAGTCCCCCGTGGTGGAGGCATTGCTTATATGCGTCTTGTGGCATGGGACGATGGCCAATGTTCGGCTAACACCTGATTTACGTAGGTTTCAGTGTTCTATTGAGCTTCTCCATCTTCTGAACATATACCCAACTCCCCCCTCCCCATACTTTGCCCCCAACTGAAGTATCTGTCGCCCCTTTATAACTCAAACACAAATTAAACAAAAACTATACACTCTCAGTGCTCATGCAATGAGTTCCTGTCAGTTATACTCCTCCAATCTATTATTTGAACGGCATATGTCGACAGGGTCTGTGGTTGGGGGGCGTATAGTGCGACATATCGCAGGGCCGCCAGCTGTCATATTAAGCACGTATCATAGCTTTTGGTCGGTATGTCCACTGGGTGGGGCCGCCGTAGTTATTGTTGTCCACATGTCCTGCATCTGCTCTTATTCGTCGCCTTCTGGGGGTATTTCCTCTTCTCGTTGTTGTTGTTGTGGTGGCTCATCTGGTGGCCTATTTGGCCGATTTGGCCGAGGTCTGTTCCTTCGATTTTCTTGCCTTCTCCGTGGGCCCCAATCTCCTCCCAGGTTGCGTTCTGCCCAATTCCATGCCTCTCTTGGATCTGTGAAATGCTCTGTCGTGCCATTGTGGTATATTTTCATCTGAGGCGGAAATAATAGGCCATATTTCACATTTAACCTTTGGAGGCGTTTCTTAAGAGGGTCAAACGATTGTCTCGCTTTTTGCACTTCTTTAGTGAAGTCAGGGAAGAATGCTATCTTAGGGCCGTTGTATGTTGTCATGCCTTTTGTTCTGGCCATTTGGAGCACTGCATCACGGTCTCTATAGTTCAGTATTCTAGCGATCACTGTTCGTGGTGGTGCTCCAGGAATCGGTCTACCTGTTGGTATTCTATGGGCGCGTTCAATAGAGAAGAATTTGGACAAGGATTTGGGGGCAAACAGATCAGTGAGCAACTGTTCCAGAAAAAGCTCGTGTTTGCCCCCTCCGTTTTTTCCGGCAGCCTGAGGATTTGGATGTTGTTCCTTCTCGCTCGACCTTCTCCCTCTTCCACCCGCTTTTCCAATGCTTTGATACGTTCCATTGCCCTGTTCATTTGTTGACTCATGCCTCGTAGCTCATCTTCTGCCACTGATATGCGAGTCTCAGCATCTCCCGTACGGGATGATCATTTTTGGAGGACATGACGCAGTAGGGACATTTCAGTGATAATGCTGTCCATTTTTACCTCCATAGATGCTCGTGAGCTGGAGATGGCATTCGCCACATCTTTAAGTGATAAGTTTTCCCCCGGTTCTTGCGGGTCATCAGATCTGTTTTGGTCTGATGGAGGAGTCAGGGCCGTTGTTGTGCATTGCTCCATAGTGCTCTGGGTCCCTGCTTTCTTGGCTTTCTCCTTGCCCATCTCGAAGACAATTTTCCAGGTTCTTTATTCCTCTTATGTTTGGCAGCTGGTAGAATGGGTTTGGCTTCACGATTGGATCACACCCTGTCCTATAGTGCTCGCAGCCCGGGTGGTGGTTTTGTGGTCACTTTATGCCTTTTGTCCGTACTGTAGCCTGGTCATTTATTTTGGGTGGTTTGGTCACTCACGCCGCCTATATGAGTTATACATATGCAGGCTATGGGGCGGGGGGGTCCCAGACTTGCAAGGTCTGATTTTCAGGGGACCCGCCTGCCACGCGGGTTTCTCCCACTGTGGGTTGCGTAATGACAGCTATTTCCCGCTTCACCCCTCTCTCTACCTCCCTTATGGCTCCTGGATAGGTGCTGGAGGGCCGCGAATCGCCCGCCAACAAGATGGGGTACAGCGGGCGCTCTACGTAGCACGGAGCGCCCGCGACCTTCACGTAGTCCACCTTTATCGTATTAAGACTCCAGGTAGCACAGCGTCGGATCCGTTTGGGCAGCCCTACTTCCTGGAGATATCGTCTCCCACTTCATTTAGTGCATGACAGCGGGGGATGCTGAAGGGTGTCCCTTGCAGTGCCTCAGGCGTGTGTGGTTGGCTTATGCTATGGGGGCTCAAATGGGAATGGGGATGGATTTTTCCAATGAGGATTTACCGGGTCCTCCAAGGTTGGAATAGCCCGGTAAATCCTCATTGGAGGAACCCGGTACTGAAACCCGGTATGGAGGCAGCCATGCCCTTGTTGAGGGCATGGCTGCCTCCATACTCGTAATGAAGCCCTATGTGTTTTTTGCACTTAATCATTGTACTGTACGGTTCTATCATTACATTACTATTGTTGTGTAGTTTTGTGTAGGAAGGGTGTTTTTTCTAGTACTACACTGTGCACAGAAGGGTTGTTTTTATAAAGAATTGTTTTATGAACAATCTATTGTACATGTGTTTTTATGTCATGAATGTTCATATGTTTTTAGAATTATATTGCATCATTGATTTTTCAATAAAAATATGTTTGTTGATGAAGAAATCTAGACTCAGTACCTATTTGGTTCATGGACTGAGGTGGTTCATTTGAGGTAGAGGTTGTGAAGAGACCTCTAGGTTCTTTAGTCAATGATTGTCATTGATTAGCGTGGGCCGAACCCAGGAGTCTGTAAATTTGTCCTCTTGTCTCTCCTGGTATAAGTTCACCACCCAAGTCCCTCATATGCCCATTCACTTCTATGGGCTCTCACCCGCCAAAAAGAAAAGCGGGTGTTTTCACCAGCCTTGGTGACACAAAACGTTGGGAGCTATGCGTCTGCTCTGGTAGAATCATGGAGTGCTGAGATGCGAGGATGGTAGTGCTGTCAGCGTCTTCTTTTACGGGTCACGTGCGGATTGGCCATGCGCCGACACCACTACATTCGTGACGTAGGTGCGATGGCCACAAAGGAAAGGCAATCATCTGCCTTGCTCCTGTATCTCCTGTATCTCCAGGGACATGGCACAGCGATGCAGCACTGTTACAGTGATCTGAGTAATGACCACCTACCTTCTATTTTTATTTATTTTATTTATGTGCTTGTAGAGCGCCGAAAGACATAAAACATGTATTTTACATACAAGACAATCTGACCTAAACTGACAAAATATCCAGGTGCCGGTGTCCTCTATTTGAAAATGGTTGTTTTAAGGCTTTTTCTAAAGGCCCGGTAGCTTGGTTCAAGTCGGAGAGCTAAGGTAGGTTGTTCCAATCCTTAGCTGCCAGTATGGGAAAGGCCATGCCCGAGCCTGTTGCCCGACTGTGGGAAGGCACTATGATCCTGCCTTGCACATCAGATCTCAGTGAACGATTAGGGATGTATCGTGAGATCTTTTTCTTTAGGTATTCAGTTGCAGTGCAATACAGACACCTATGCACTAATGTCAAGGCTTTGAACTGAATCCTATCTCCGATCTAGAGCGAATGCAGTGCTTTCCTGTCTGTGGAGATATTATCACTTTTCTTCTTACCTTTAATTATTCGCACAGCTCAAGGCAGTTCTTACTGGCCCCAAGCATGAGAGAGCTTCCATAGTCCAAACGGGACAAAATGGTTGCCTTAGCAATCGTGGCACTGTTCTTCTCGCTCAAAAATGGGCGGATGGATCTGAGTAAGCAGAGGCAATAAGAATTGTTCTTGTGCAAGTAGGGAACCTGCACCTCTGCTCCCAAGGATGCTTCCATGGTAATTATGAGGGTTTTAACCTTCTCTAACGCCTGAATACGTGTGTCCTTGATGTAAAAGGCCTCATAGTCTGGCCCTAATTTGTCACAGGCTTGACGGGATCATCATCTCTGTCTTTTTACCATTAAGGCACACCCAGTTGCCCTCCATCCAATTCTCAATGATGTTATACAGTGTTGAGATTTTGGCGCTTTTCTTGAGGTAGTCGCCCTCCAGCACGACCACCAACTGGGTATCGGCAGCATAGTTTGTAAAAAACGCTCCGACACTTTCCAGTAATTCGCACATGCATCTCATGTACAGGTTAAAAAGGAGGGGGATGAGCTAGCCCCATGTGGGACCCCATAACTTATATGAGCTGCCTTGGAAAATATTCCCACCCCAGTGGATTTTTTCCTCTATGTCGGCTAGGAAGTATGCCAACCATGCCAATGCTTCCTTGGAGTAGCCGGCCACTTTATCCAGGACCAGTTGGAGTAGTTGGTGGACTACTAGATCAAAAGCGTCACTCAGGTCCAAGAGCATTAGAAGCCCTGTCTTGCCTTTATCTAGAACCCTAAGCATATGGGTCTGTAAGTCCAACATGACGGTCTCCGTACTGTGTGCAGTACGAAAGCCCGATTGTTTGTCATGCAGAATAGGATTCGCTTCCACATGCTTCTGAAGTTGAGCAGTTGCTATTTTGTCCAGGACTTTCAGCAGGAAATTGCAATTGGTGATAGGACGCACATTTCCTGGGTCTTTGGGATCAAGCCGGGCTTCTTTATAAGGGGTGTGATGGTAACTGCTTTAATGCTCTTGGGCACAGCGCCTTCTTTAAATGATGCATTTGCTATTTTGGTCAATACTGGTGTAAAGATCTCCTTATTCTCCAGTATTATTTTCAGGGGAATTATATTCTCGGAGCATAAGGTGGGCTTCATTGTGGCAAGCACTCTGACCATCTCTTCTTCTGACCGAACAAGAAAGCTTTATAGTTCCATTTCTGTGCGTGAAATCAGTGATACAACTTGGTGTGAGCAGCTGTATAAACAATCTCTTTCTCACAGCTCAATAACTTTATAGTATAAGGAACTGGAAGTTAGCTAGCTCCCGCTGCCTATGATCCCTGACAGATGTAGGAGTCACTTTGTTGGGTGTTTCCCTAGCTGATATTATATTGTGCCTGGCTTTCTGAATTTTGAGAGCAAATGCCTTTTGCAGCATCTCACAGTCTTCCTGCGTTGGGTGAAAAGGGGGGAACAAAGCCTTGGGTTTCTCTATGGAATTTAGGATGTCAAATAATTTGCTGGTGGAGTTAGGTGCGGATGCTATCAGCTCGTTGTAGTGTTTTTTTTTTGGCTTCTCTGACTCCGTTTTCTATAGCGCATTTCAGTGCATTTCCTTCGTTCTTTATTGGCTTGTGTCGGGTGTTTGAGCCACTTCCTTTCCAGACCTCTTTGTTCTTTGAGTTTGGTTAGCTCACTATGAAACCATTTCTGGTGGTTACTATTTCTTAGATTGAAGCGGTGCAAGCTGCTCCACTAGCTCTAGGACCGAGTTTGAGTATTGCAGTAATATGTCCTCACATGAGTGCCCTTCCTGGAAGTTCTCCTGTATCTTTTTCAGGCATTGTTCCAATTGTGCAGGCACTATGTTCTTAACATTCCTACTATGGACCTTTTCTGGGGGATTGATGGCTTTTTTGCAGGGGTAACTCATTTTTATCTCGAAGATGACCTTAAAGTGGTCTGACCAGATGCAAGGCGATGTCTCGACCACCTGTACCTCAAGGTACAGCATGAACGTTCAGCCGTGCAACCAAATGTTAAGCCGACTGTTCCAGTAGTTTGACATTGGATTAAGAGTTACCTATGCTAGGGTATCAGACATCTTAAAGGTGAGCACTCTTAGACCTCCCCAATACTCTGTGGGATTTACAGACCAACTCCCCGTCTCACAGTGAAGCCCTGGGTCCAGGGTAGTCAAGGTTATTGAGCCGTGAGAAAGAGATTGTTTATACAGCTGCGCACACCAAGTTGTATCACTGATTTCACGCACAGAAACGGAACTATAAAGCTTTCTTGTTCGGTAACAGCAGATTGCCAACTTTCCCACTGTTCTGAAAGATTGAGACTTTTATTTCCATTAGCAGGCACCAATATTCTGTCTCTAGAGGGCTTAGACTCATATGCAACCCGGTACTCCTACCAATGGAGACCCAGCTCAATCTCTGACATGGTCGATTGTCCTCCAGGAAGTGAAGTGGGAGAAGAAGATATGGTGTTACACAGCAACCTACATTTGGCCACATTTTTTGTCTGTAATGGTACAAAGTGGGTATTTCAAAACGCTGCATGTTTTAACACCGTGCCTGATTGTGAGCCTGGAGTAACAACCACATCCGGTATTCCATACCATCGTATGCCATATATGGTATGCAGTTGTTACCACTGTGTCCTGAATTAAAATACCTCATATTTAAAAACTCCCCAGGATTTTATTTGTTTTTTTCTTGTACTGTAGAAAAGCAGACACATTTCCATTTGACGCAGCAAAAAAGTTATTGTATAAGTATAATAAAAGAGAGTGAAAATGTGAGCATCTCTGATGCCGAACCGCTCACCAATTATGTAATACAAGTCACAAAAGAGTTATGAATATCCTCTGTTGGCATTGCACAAAGTGTATAATAGCTTTGTCACTGGCCACTGCACACAATCCATATCCCTTTCAGAATGAGGTTGGAAATCGTTTTAAATAAATGAAATATAATGCATGCAGATTTCCTGAAATACCACATTCCTTATTTCTGGATGGCTGGATCTGTTTCTGCCAACCTGGCAGATAACTTGCAGTCAGGTTAATTTCAAGAAACACTGCATGCAATAACATGAATTACCACGTGCCGTATTTTCATTCGGAGGCAAAGGCAGGCTTTTTCAAAGCATAGATATTTCTAAAAATGTTATATTAATATTTAAATAATATTTACATCTTACAAATTACTGAAACTCAAACAAGAATAGCATTTTCTTAACTAAATTGATAAGAATGAACAAAAAATAATCCAGCCTTATTGTCCAAGGGAGGTAATGGGCCTCATTACGACCCTGACGGAAATCGGAAAACGATGGCGGAAATGCAATACCGCCATCGAATAGCGCTCGGTGCGACTATGACCCGTCACCGCAAAGTACGAAGCCATTAGCGACACCGTAGTGAACGCCAACGCTAACTGCACCAAGTACGCGCGCGCGCGCCATGGCAAACCGTAAATACCACCATGGCTCAAGGGTACGCGAATTCCGACCCTAGCGGACATGTACCTAACGCCATCAAGCATGGCGGAAAGCACCATTCCGCCATGGTGAGAAGTACGGCATCGCGAATCAACCGTAAACGGCCCCACTGAGTGCATGTACACCGCTCCCTGCCCACAAAGTACAACTCCCCGTAGGTGCAATGAAGTCACAATGCAACCAGTGAAATGTACAAGTCACCCATGCATGCCAACGAACAAAAGAATCACAAGAGGGGCCAATGGGAGCTGCAGGGCCCAGACGGCACGAATACAGAAGCCATTCCAATGGACATGACCACAGTCCCCCCCCCAGAAACGCACGCAAACACAGGCACCTGGGACCAGCAATATTCCGAAAATCACATCATTCCACCAGTCCACCTGGCTGACCGGCATCTGTTACACAAAACCCAATCCCCCGCCCCTGAGCATGACAACATTCAAACAGTCACATTGGCAGCCCCCATCCCTGACCTCACTGGGCTTCGTAGGCAAACGCGCCCAGCACAGTACCACGCAACTAAACTCCGAAGCTGGAACCCAATGCAGATCTCCTCACAATACATCGCTCCCCAAATAGGAATATGCCACATCACTCGCAAAGAAGAACGCTACACGGCCCATATCAGAATAGAACTTTAATGCACAACAAAATCACCAAGCCCATACAGCCATTAGGCCATGAACTCCAAAACACATATCACCATTGTGGGCTGCATCCGCAAGGAATGACCAGCTACTACTTGTGTGACGCCCTGTTCCATCATGGTACACAGAGCCACATTCACGTACGAAAAGGCAACATGGAAGCGCACAGAACCGCAGGGCCGTCCCAATGGGGAGGCACTAGTCCAGCTGAAAGGCCGAAATGTTGCTCCGAGCCACTAGTACTGCGTAAGGGCATGTGGGCCATTGGCGATCGTCCCATAAGATAGTAATGCTGCTCCACTGATTAACACGAAGCAGCAGGTGTCGGGAGTAAAAGCCATCTGCAGGAGTGGCATACAGATGGCAGTGGCAAAAGGGGATGAGATACCTGTCAACCAAAAGAAAAGAAAAAGAACAGAATGGCCATCAGAACTACATTCGAACAACTCACTTCAATGATCACACAAAATCCACAGCCATATGCATGCTAGCCCACTCCAAAGGATCATCACCACCCCAAAACCACTTGCGACTCATAAACATCTATATCGAGGTGTAAACACCATCACAAACGAGTGTACCTGTGCATGCGTCTGTCAAAACAGAATCCATCAGATGGGAATGTTAACGTGCATGGACACAAGTGTCTGAAGGCGCGTCGAGACAGGGAGGGCTCAACAAGGCCAGATAGACGATGGTCCCACTATGGCAGCCCTGCATCACATAGCGCAGGGGAGGCGGAGAGATTCCAAGAAGCCCTGTACATGGCAAACTCTGTATCAAATCACCTGCCCATGCATCCATTCATCATTCCCTCATCCCGGTATAAAAATGCCTGAATATTTACTCACATAACATTAGAAATATCCATTGAGTCTGTGCGTTATGCAGCCTGCAAAATCCACAGTGCCCCAGCCCGTAATTCCAGTGTTGTGAAGTAACATGTATTTGGGAACGTCCGGCCTCATCGCCCACGTCGCTATTGCGCATCCCAAACTATTCATATCAATCATTGCTTCCACGCCATGGCCCCTGTCTCAAGGACATTGAACAATAGAACGTTATATTTGCAGTCAGACCTGTGGGCATCTCCTCGCCGCTAGCTGAAAACCGAAAGCGCCGCCCTTCGAATTCCTCATTTGCAACATCACGTCGAAAAGGCATCTGTGGCCGTTTGAAATCACTAATTATTCCAACTAGTGCGGCTGTGTGTGAAAATGGCAACTGCCTTCACCCACAAATGGGACGCCCCGCCCGTCGTTGCAACTCGGTACAGTGATGCATGAGGGCCCACCGTTACTCGAGTACTACGTTCCACTGACCCATCACAAGTCTGTTCGCGACTGCAAAGATTGTATGTGAAACAATGGGACCATAGCCGAATGTACATATCAACAAATGTTACACAGCCATCGGGAACAAATACATGATTGCAATAGCAAGATGCCATTCCTCGAATTGCAGCGTCGTGTGCGGGACGTGCTCGGCCAAAGGGGAGAGCAGCTTGCACAGGTGGAATGAATCACCACAGGTGGAGGCCATACAGCCTGAAAACACATAAATTGCACACCCAGTCTCCTCCCACAACCACACCCACTCCGAAATGCTAGCGGCAGGACTAGCGATGTTGGCCCTGGGGGACCTGATAGCACTGCAAGTACTCCAACTCCAAGAAGAAGACGAACACCAACTACAACCGGCCGCACGGAGGAGACGCAGGAGGAGGAGGAGGCCAAGGCAAGGCCAGCAAGGGCCGCCAGCACAGCCACTACCACCACGCAGGCAGCCCGCAATCCCACGCCTCCGAGCACATCCGTTCAACCTCACTGATGAGCAGATCCACACCCTCTACCGTTTGGACCGGGACACCATAGCCGCCATTGTGGACATGACACAGGCTGACCTTATCAGCATGATAGATAGCCCAACCGCCATCCCACCCCTACTGAAGGTGGTGTCTGTACTCCACTTCCTGGCCACAGGCACCTACCAGCACACAGTCGGACAGTTGCATGGCATTTCTCAGCCACTGTTCTCACGGACACTATTGCAAGTGCTCGATGCCCTCCTGCAGCACGCAGAGGACTACATCTCTCTACCACGCTCGGAGCAGGAAATTACCAACACAAAAGTGGGATTCCATGCACTTGGCGGCATACCGGGTTGCATTGGTGCCATCGACTGCACCCATGTGGAATTGGTCGTCCCACATGCCATGGAGGCCCAGTACCGCAACCGAAAACAATTCCATTCCCTGAATGTACAAATGGTGTGTGACTCCAACAGGATCATTACACATTGTTGTGCCAGATTCCCTGGATCAACCCATGATTCTATGGTCTTGAGGAACTCTACTATACCACGCTACATGGAGCGACACGCAGGGAACAGATCCTGGCTACTCGGTGAGTCTCATTTCATGCATGATGATGTGGGGTATGTGATGCGGCAATGACCTGGCAGGAAGGGGGGTGGGGGGTGTGTGCGTACGTAGCAATGGCATTCCACATCATACGTTTATCGTCCACATACAGGTGATGCTGGGTATCCACTGAAGAGATGGCTCCTCACACCAGTCCGGAACCCACGGGACCAGCATGAGGAGGACTACAACCATGCCCACTCACGTACCCGTGTAGTCATAGAACAGGCATTCGGCCTACTGAAGACTCGTTTCCGCTGCCTCAGCAGGTCTGGCGGGGCACTCCTGTACTGCCATGAGAAGGTTGCAAAGATGGTCATGGCATGTGTCATGCTCCACAACATGTGCGTACGTAGAAATGTGCCTATGCCCCCTGACGCAGAAGTGCAAGCACCTGATGATGGTCATGATGAGGGTGGGGATGTGGCAGCACCTCAAGGAGTCTGCGAGGCACCGGAGGGCCGTGACATTCGTCAGCATCTCATTGATGCATGCTTCTAGCACTCACGCCTGGTGGCTGATACATGGACACGGGACTCGTGGCACTGTGTGTGTCTGGTACATGCACAATATGGACTGTACGCCTATGATGGCCTAGTACACAAAGAACATTGTCCACACATCTCATTGGTTGATCGTGCACTGTTTATGGCATATGTGATATCATGTTGAACACCCTATCGACCTGCCACCCAAGTGAGCCCAACACACCCCCTCCACCCTCCTACCTCCCCCCCGAACACCAGTGTCCAAAGATGCTCATTGTCAGTGGGCTGTCGCTATTGCAAGCCCCCTCTGCGGGTATCAGGGGCACCCCTGCCTGTGGAGCGCAGGTTCCTCCCAGATCTACGTTGGGGGCTGCCCTGGACGGAACTTGCAACGGATGATGTCTCTGCCTGCTCACGTCCATGCATGTCCCTAAGGGTTTGTGAGAGCTCAGTGAGCACACGGCGCACTGCGGCAAGTTCGGCACATACGTCTTTGGACGTCGCATGCAGTTCCCCCCTCAGGCTCTCGGTGCTTCTCTCCATTTGGACTCTCAGGCTCTCGGTGCTACTCTCCATTTGGACTCTCAGGCTCTCGTTGCTTCTCTCCATTTGGACTCTCAGGCTCTCGGTGCTACTCTCCATTTGGACTCTCAGGCTCTCGGTGCTACTCTCCATTTGGACTCTCAGGCTCTCGGTGCTACTCTCCATTTGTGCCCTTAGTGTCTCTGTACTTCTCTCCATGTCTGCCCTAAGTGTCTCAGTTGATGTTTCTATGTCTGCCTTAGTGCCCCCACATTCATCGGCATGGTCCTTGAGGAGCGTGGCCAGTTGCTGCTGTTGCACGAGTAACTGGTCGAGGGACTGTTGCCTCTGCTGGGCCATGGCCATTTGCGGGGGTGTCACAGAGGGGCTGTTGACCTCATGTTGCCTTGCCACAGGGCTTGTGGGGGATGGCCAGTCGTCGTCTTGTGGGTGCCCCTGCGTGGTATCCTCATGTTGTACGGGATGGGACAGACAGGGGGATTGGGACAGGTCATGGATGGATCTGACTTCGACATCCCCGTCTTCTGTGTCGGAGCATGCTGCCATCAATGGGGTGTCACCTATGGTGCTGCTGCCACCAGAGGCAGTGCCTTCTGTGGCATCCGTTGGGGGGACCGGTGGTGGTGGTGTTGTGGGCATGCTGGCTGCTGGGGTGCCTGTTGATGTTCCCTCCTCTGTGCTGCCACCTGATTTGTGCTGCTGCCGTGTCTTGATGCGTGCAGCTGAGGTGGAGGGTCTTTGGCCGTTGGTCTTGGCCCTCTTTGCAGGTGTGCTGGTAGGGGTGTCCTGATGCTCGTCGTTTGGATCGGACCCTGTGGTGGAGTAAAGGAGGGCGAGGGTTATTAATGGGTCTGTGGGTATTGGAATGGCATTGTATCACATGCATTGGGGTGGTTCCTGAGGATGATTTGGGTCGGGGCCTTGGAGGTGCTTTCATTTGTGTGTGGAGTGAGGGTGCAGGTGTTTGGCAGCCTGCAGTTAGGGTGTGCCTGCTGCACGTGTAGTGGGTCTTTTAGGGGTTTTTAATTATTTATGTATTTATTGTGAGTTTTAAAGTGCGCTATCAGGCCGATGTGTGTGGACGTTCTCCTGGACATGTGTTTCTGTTGCACTATGTGGACACATGGCACTTCACATGATTGGACATTGTGGATTTAGCATTGTTTTATCTGGCCCACCTACCTGAATCTTCGGATGTCTGCACTCCTTTCTCCATCCCTCCGACTCCCTCTATGCTCTCCATTCCGATGGTGGAGGCACAGATTTCTTCCCAGGGGGTCAACTTGATGGGTGATTCAGGTCCTCCCCCGGTGGCTGTGGCAATGTTGCGGTTGGCAGAGAGTATGCTGCGGACGCGTATCCGCAGGTCGTCCCATCGCTTTCTGCATTGCTGTGGGTTGCGGGGTGCGGTCCCCACCGCACTTACCCGCTGTGCCACCAGAGCCCATATGGCCTTCTTGTTCGCAAATGCCGTCCTGGTCATTTGCGTGGAGAAGACGACGGCTGCATTCTCCTGGAGGGTCTGTTAGCACGGTGAGTTCCTCACGGGAGAAGTGGACCTGCCGCTTGCGGTCGCACGCTTTCTTCGCTACTTTTCCCATTTTTCTTGGTTTCGCTAGGGTGGATGACGGGTTGGGGTGTGTCTCAGGGTGGTGTTTTTAGTGGTTGTGTGGTTTTTGTGGTTTTATAGGTGTACGGCGGGATGTTTCCCCTTCCGGGCCCATGTTTTTACTTCCGTTTCCGTATATTTACGGTCACCGTACTTTCCGGTAGGCGCACACTGCGGTGTCCGCTGTGATGGGTGGCGGTATTGCACCTAGGGCGCCGTACGGCGGCGGTGTGGGCCGTTTTGGGGTCATTTCCGCCATCGCGGACTTTGCACTTCCGCCATGCCATGGTGCTCGTGCCCGATGGGTCGGAATGGGCCGCACTTTGCTCCTTCGTGCAATGGCGGAAACGCTATTTACGCTGTGGCGGTCCGGTCAGTCACTTTCCGCCAGGGTCGTAATGAGGGCCAATGTCTCGACTGGCAAAGGAAGAGTAACTATCTCAAAAGCACAATGACCACTTCTGACGTCGATGGGGCTATTAGCACATCGTGACAATAGCAAAATAGATTTGGGAGTTGCAGTGATGAAGAAAATAGTTTAATTGTGGGTAAATACACAAAATATGCTAGTAAATGAAATTAACTTTTATTTTGTTAAAGATAAATAACAAGGTTATCTTTATAAGGTAGGTATTTTAATCCTATATTTGGTTGATCTGGAATAGTTTCATCATGAGCATGCATAAGGTACAATATAAAAGTGAATGGTTTGTCTGTACAAAAGTGAACACATTGTTCAATATTTACCTTTCATTTTCTCGCTTGTCACATTGAAGGTGTAGTGAAAAAAGATCCTAACATGGGAGTGTCTTCTTGAAAAAAATATTTTTGTAAATTGCATAGGTGTTTCTTGATTGCAGGTAAATGCGTTTTGCTATTTGTCTATCTGTGTCTGAAGTTAGAATGTGCTTAAACCAGTAGTTACTGATTGAACCGCAAATATTCTGATTGGCTGAGAGGAGGTAACAATGACTTCCATGTCTCTTTTAGTCTCATGTGTCTCTTAATGTCCTTCTATTAGGCAAATGTAACCTTCCCTTTCCAACCACTTCTCTGAAAATTTGAACTTCAGTCTTTTCTTAGTGACCACACTCTCCACCCTATCCGCAAATGACCAACCCACACCAGGGGTAACTCTTTGCATATCTTATTCATCTCCTCCTCACTCTCAGCCACACATACTACTGTCACACCATCCCTATATAATCACTGCATTGTTATCACCACCATTTGGCCTCTGCGCTCTCCTCACCACTTGCCTCACCTATTACTAAAAGGAAATGTAAACCTTCTGCCATTCCTCCCCTTCTGTCTGACCTCTTTGGTCTAACGTTCTGACTCTCCTCCTTCACTCTCACCTCATACACTATCACTGCCTTCTCCAGCTTCCAATCTCTTTTATATGACTATTTCTCTTCTCACTTCCCACTGCTAACTTTCACCACTAAGTCTCAGCGTCCAGGGGCGTAGGAGACACATAAAATATGGGGGGACAGGGGACACCTTGGGGACTTTGCATGGTAAGATGACATGATCCTTCAGGCCAGGCCAGGCCAGCAGCTGGACAGTCCATGTTGTGCGCCCTGGTGTTTTATGCCCTACTGCTATACGGGTTGTTACGTGCGTCTCCATCCCATTACATAGCAACCGGGTTCAGGAAGTTGTCTCGGGACTCCCATTGCCTGGAGAGCCCGCGATTCCCTTGGGAAAGTTTTGGCGGGTGGTGCCCGCTCCCTGACGGCAGATGGAGCGGGTAAAATATGGCCCTGTGTGTTGCGTGAGTGTAAATGGGCCGGTAACATAATTGTTGCCATTGCTTCTTCCCAAGGGTGCCAAAGTACTGTCCAAGTGGTTTTCGTGGCCCAAAAAGAAACACAAGTGGTTTTAATGAGCCTGTATGTTCCACCTGTGCAGTGTTGCCGTGGAAACTAGGAGCGCCGGGATCCTGCAACAAAAGGATCCTGCGTATGACAGCATGACCATGGCAATCCAACAGCATTAGACCAGAGAGCATGGCACAGTAAAGAGCTCCCACCCCCCTTGAATGGTGCACGTAAAACGAGAGGCAGTGGCAGTCGGTTAAGGTCATTTGGGTTTAACGCAGGCAGTGTGAAATGGCTTGAGGGGAAATGGTGTCAGTAACAGCGCAGAGATCATATAGCCCAAGAGCTTGGTGATGGGATAGAGAACAGTTCAGGCAGAGTGTGAGGGAAGGGGGCAGGGGAAAGAATGAGAGATGTATGGAAGGTTTGAAGAGGAGTTGGGAGCCAGGATTATGTAATTGAAGGGCATAAACAGAATAATCAGTCACAGAGGGAATGGAACTAACATTGGAGAAAGCCGTCCATGAGAGGATAATTCTGGGCAACAAACAGCTAATAATGCCCAAAATTCCACAACTCTGATTGGGTGGGCCACCATAAACATTCTGGAAAGGCTCCTAAAACATATTTGTACCTATGCTGATCCAACTCTATGTTGTAGCTCATATTTCTGTTTATATTGTTCACCTGAGGCAGAAAGTGGTGGCATAATAAAGCATGACTAGCCAGTGTGTCCCAACCAGGAATGGCCCACCACCTGAATTAAGGTGTAAATGCAGTGAGGGCTTTTGGCAGGTGCTGCGCAGAGCTCTTTATTGCCAGTATGGCCTTTCGTAGCATGCTTTATCACTACTATGACCCAATTTGTTTGTGGCAAACAGATGCAAGCTGGAAGTGCAAACTTGTTTTTCAAAAGCAAATACAACTACAAAAAGGTGGCTGTCTTGGAGAATCCAATGGAAGCTTTATAAATATCCCCCTTTCCGTTTGAATGGCAGTCACAGTGCTTGAGTTAATATGGGTCGGGAGCAAGGGTGGAGTAAGCAAGCAGGCATATGCATTTTGATTCATTTAGTTCCATTATTCCAGATCTAGAAGGAAATGGAAAAATAGGGGAAAGCAGGGGAGATGGATAGTGAGCAAATGCTGGTAACCAACTAAGAAAGTGGGCTGGTTAAAATGGATAAAGCCCATGTCCAAGCGCACTCTGGCTGTAGCATCCACCGATAGCTCTAATTAATGATAACACATGAGTCTGTAGGCAAATGAATGTATTCATTGGACAGGAATACATATTTCTCATGGATTTGTGTGAGCAACCAAACATTGTGAGGGCTTCTAAAACCAAGCAATGGGCGATCAGATGGATAACCCCCGCACACCCTTAGATTTTATTTTTTAAATAAAAGTTTACAATTGTGCATTTTATGGCAGAGCATTTTTAAAACAATGGGTAAATACCTATAAAACATACAATTGGTTGTGCGGGGTATCACATGAATACAATACAAAAATGTAATGCAAGTTTACCAACAGTGCACAAGAGTATTGTTCAGTGCATTTCCGGATCCTACTGCACACAATATATCCCAGTATTCTGCTAGTGTCAAAAGACATGTTCAATCTCCATGTTTCAATATACGCCAGTATTCCAAAAATAAGAACACACTCATGTCGTTATTGCCCATAATGCCTGTAATGCCACTGTAAGAAGAAAAGTCTACACTGGCCGGACTCATACATGGCAGTATTCCTACATATGCTAGTACTCCCATATAAGAATACTTATGATGGATTGACCCATAATGTTGTTGCCACATCTTATTTGTGCTAATTAAGGGCAATATCCTTATCTAATAAAACTCAAATTGCCTTTTCACATAATACATCAATCCTGCATACGTAACTAGATAAAAAAAAGTGTCAATGGTGGCTGTGGCAATAGTGCCTAGTATCTCCATGGAAGAACCCTCATGATGTCTTCGCCAATAATATTACCACACCATTATAAACATGTCCATGCAGGTTATGCCACTATATGCCATTCTCCCTCCTAAGAACACTCACATTGTCTTTGCCAAAAATGCCAGTATTATTGACATGACACATGAAGAAAGTATGCCAATGCTGCCACTGCAAACATGTTCATGCAGGTTGTGTAACATTTACCCATATAAGAACACTCATTTTGGCTTTGCCCATAATGCCAGTAACATTGCAATGGCACAGCATAAAAACATGCACATGCAGGCTGTGCCAACACAGATAACTACCTACATGTAAGCAAACTCATGTTGGCTTGGCCCATAATGCCAGCCACATTGCCAGGCTATTGTATACAAATATGTTAATGCAAGCTATGCCAACATGGGCGATAACACCCTTAAGAATAGTCATGCTGTCATTTCCCATAATGCCAATAATGCCATGTCACATTAAAAAAAGATCAATGCTTGTCCACGCGTACCAATCACCATCCTCTCGCAAAGTGCCCATGCACCAGCTCCTTCGATCACAGCCTGCAACCTCCTATCTCTTCATCACATCACAAACACAACATCCCCACACAGACTAAATCTCACTCGAGAATTCATAACCACACAAGCTCACACACAAATACTCTAACACAAACCACAATTGAACACACACATATGCTCACATCCAGCCCCGGCCTGGCCTATAGGGTAATAGGCCCATGGCCGAACCAAAAATACAAAATGCTGGTGTGGGCCAGTTGTTGGTCAAACTGGGCCTCTTTTTTGGCCAATTTGGGCCAGTAGATGAGTTTATTCACTCTGCAGCTAGTAGTTTTGACCAGTGTTGCTGAATAAATATTCTTTAAAATGCACAATTTGTATCACACGTTATCAAAGAACTCCTCCTTGGTTAATATTCAAACCGTGTCACAAAAGGAATGAATGGCAATTTGCACCAGTGGGCACATTTTTCATTGGTGCCTGAGACAATTGTATGGCCCAATTCGACTCTGTTCACATCGTACATTCATACACCATTATAACACTTACACATGAACAGTATTGCTTTCTCTCTTACAGAGACATCTTCCCAAACTTTTAGACATCTATAATCATCGAGCCCCCTACAAGCAGGTTTCTACTCCTGTCACTCCACAGAAACTGCTGTCATGAATGTCTCCAACTTCATCATCTCTGCTAAGCACTCAGACCTATACTCTGTCCTAATTCTCCTTGAACTGTCCTTTGCCTTTGACACTGTAGATCACTTTGATTTAATGAACCAACATGAAAGGTACATATTGAACAATGTGTTCACTTGTGTATAGAGAAACCATTCACTTTTATATTGCACCTTATGCATGCTCATGTTGAAACTATTCCAGATAAGAAAAATATAGGATTAAAATACCTACCGTATAAAGATAACGTTGCAATTTATCTTTAACAAAACAAAAGTTAATACTCTCTTTCTTCTTGGGATTCACGATCAAGCCCTTGACTGGATTGAATTTTACCAAGCACCTTGCCAGTTCTCTGTCTCTTGGAGCAACAACACCTTTCAACTCACTCCTCTAACTGTTGGTGTTCTGAAAAGCACTGTTTTGGGTCCTCTCCTCTTTACACTCTTCTGCTCTTGGGGAACTAATCTCCACCTGTGGGTTTTTGTACCAAACCTTCTCTTTTCCTGAACTCTCATCTGATCTCTCTATCAAGATTTCCAACTGTCTCTCTGCCATTAAATATTGGATGGCTTCACACTTTCTGATGTGAAACTCTTCCAAAAACACAGGTGCTCTTCTCCCCTGCCAAAAGCTCTCTTACATCTCCTCCTTTGCCTATCCAGTTCCCAGCTGACACTCTCCACTACTGCTTTCAGCTAGAAACCTTAGGCATCATCTATGACTCTTTTTCGCACCTTCTCGAATTTCATCTCCAAAACTGCAACAACGGCCATAACATCTTAAATATATGAAAGTCAGACACCTCCGTCCTTTCAACAATGCCAGCCATCTCTTAACCACTATTGTCTTCTCTACACTGGACGAGTGTGCCAGCATCCTCTTTGGTCTCCCCAACTATGCTTTCAGTCTTCTCAGAAAGATCATTAACTCTGCTGCCAGGACTCTTTGAGCTCCCTCTCTTCACACCTACTTCCTCTTACCGTCACCAGGCTGGATGGCTGATGATGCAAAACAGGCAGATTTGCATTTCTTCTCCTGCTTCACAAAACTGTCCATGGTAAGGCACCACTGAATCTATCCTCCTCTATCCAAAACTTCAAGCCTTCTCGTAATCTCTGCTCTGCCTCCTCCACTACCCTTGTGGCACCTCACCCTCCATGTGCTTGCTCTGGCTTCCGCTCTTTGTCTCTTCTTGCTCCACTTGCATGGGATTATCTTCCCCCGGACATCTGAGAAACAGTCAACACTGATTTGTTCAACACCATTTTGAAAGTCTACCTCCTCACCTCCAAGTCCTCTTAACCTACCACTCATCTGCCTTTGGGCTATCATTTTCCCTTGCCTTTCACCTGTCTCTGTCCCTCACTTTCTCTGCCTCCACTCTAACACTTCATCCATCATGGTCACATGACTCACACAGCTGGCCGTACCGCCTAACTGCACTTACACATTTCTATTGTTCATTGTCCTCATTCTATGTATGTCCATCCATGTATTGTCTCAGTTCACTGTTCCAGTTACTCCCCTCCACAACCTGATGAGAAAGTAACTCAAACTCACACCATTGTAAGAACCTCACAACTGCCCTGCAAATATGATTTCTTATCTAGTGTAAGTTCTTTTGTGATCAAAAGAGCATTGTTCTTCCTTGCATATAAATGAATACATAAATACATAAATGCCCTAATTAACATTGCAAAACACCTCTCTCTATTTTCAGAAAACCACTTGTGTAAAATAGAGCGCATCAAGAATCCAAACATCAAGCAGCGGGGAGAAGTGTAACACGTCGCTCTTCCATGGATGCTACATCTTGGTTTAAATAGTAGAAGCAGGAGAACCCGCTTTTTCTCGGGAGCACCCAGAGGCACGGTGGGCCATTTGCATAATGCAGTGTTCTCCAGCATGGCTGTCTCATCCTTGAAACTACACCAGTGCTTTAAGTGGGAGGAGAAACCGAAGGGGCGCCAAAGACATTGCAAAACAATGTTTAGGGGTGGTGCCTAAGAAGCATCTGGCTCAGCCTCAGAATCCGACGCAGTTAAGGAACCTTTAAAAAATGTGAGGTCATGTAATTGAAAGGGTGGCCTAACAAATGGGAATGAAAGGGACTACAATATTTTTTCAAATGTGTTTTAAATGTAATATGATTATTGTACAGTCCAAAATTCAACTAAAATATATTCAAATGTAAAAACGATATCAAATCAAAGTAGGTCAATGCACGTGCCAGTTGCTTTTGAAGGAAATCCATGATTCTTATGCATTTGTAATGCAGCATTCTAATGACAAGAGTTTGATATAACACATTGCAAAACTGAAACAGTGTATTCTTTGTATACTATACATTTCCCTTCAGTATTAAAAAACAATATAATTAAAAATGTCACTAACTGCTGATATTATCCTAAATATGGCTGATAGTGACATCTACTGGTGAAGAGCAGTATTGTCACTTATCTTTTCATTCACTTTACCTGTTAAGAAATCAGCTTGGGTAAGTTTAGGACTCTTGTAGAGAGCTTGCGAGACGCAGCACTGCCATAGTCTCACGAGATGTCCTGACAAAGTGGGGAAATGACATTACAAAGGCACCAGTGACACGGAGCAGTCGGCTCCCAGTTAAGGGACATAAAGACTGCCACAAAGCCTGGAGGGTATCCCTGAGGCATTGCTTATCCTACACCTGCAGCCTATGGACACTCTGTGGGCACATTTATTAGTTATGTCTGTTAATGCAAGAGAAGAATAAAGAAAGCCTGTTGCTACAAGTTACATTGTACCTGATCATATAATACAACTCTCCAGAAGAGCTCCTGCCCATGGGACGTTTTTGGAGCTTGTTGGGTCTAACCCACGGTAATCCCCGGTCCACTTAAAGTCCTTCTCTAAGTCCTTTCCACCTCTATCCTCCTCGTCCCCCTGCCATGCACTATCCTGCTCCCCATGCCCACATCTCTTGACTTTTTACGCCTCGTCTTGAAATCTGCTCCCTTACATATTCTAGCAGGCTCACCTGCAGGACTTGTAATTGTGTAGTTGGCTTCAGCCGGATTTTAGCAGCAAGTGAGCACTGTGGTTGGAACACTTGCAGAGGACTTAACAACTCCCCAGCTATTCTTATTGGCCATGTGTGACCTTGTGTGGTTCAGTGGCCCGAAACTACAACTGGGAGGGTTGCCATGTTGGAGCTGCACTTCATGCTGCCATGACCACGGTCTCTGCGCAGAACTTTCAGCTCCTGTTGGCTATATGGTGGGTGATGGTAGGTCTTTCCACGCCGTGTTGGATGTTTTTGACCACAACAGTCTGAGTTCACAGGCGACTGCGCATGTGTGGTCACCAAGCATCTTCTATTATCAAACCACTCTTTTAAGGTTGCATTGTATGCTCCACCAAACCCATGGTAGTGGGTCGGCAGTCTGGCGAAACCAGAGAATCCAGTTTATTTTCTAACTCTTTTTGGCTCCTTTACATGTTTGCTAAGTTTATGGTGGGTGATAAAATTGACATCTTTTTAAAGAAAAGAGCAATCTTTTCCTGCCATTATGTAATATTAAGTAATGGGAAACGGTCTTGTGTTGCACCCATCGGCCATTTTGGTGGCCTCGCTGCGTGTGGCCCGGTAAGAAAAGGGAATTGTTAATGTGATAGAGGACAAGTCAGATGTGAAACCTGAGGTGTTGATGGGTGCACGCTGGAAGTACCCGAATCCTGTGTGTTACTCTGACTCTGTGAGCTTGGCAGGGATACTTGCTGATGTGTTCATCCGGGCGGAGACCACGTTCTGCTACTCCCTGATGGTGGTGTGTAGTACAGCTAAAGATCTGAAGTTATAAGAACCTTGCCCCTGAGTATGTGCAAGGGACCTCTCCTGGCTGAAGGCAGTGGTCTTCTTATTACCTGGTATGGGACTCCCTGGGGCAGCTCAGGTGCCAAAGCAAAGCAGTCTAGGGTTTGGGCTGTCTTCCTGAGACAAAGGGGCTAGGGATTGTCGTTTTGCTTTCCCAGAGTACCCAGGGGAATGAATGGTCCTCAGCAGGTCTCAAGTTGAGGGTACACGCGGGTGGATGGAGCCCCACGACCTTTCTCAGAAGTCCCCCCACTTTTTCAGAGGGCACCTTGATACCCTAATTTCTGGTATATTAATGAGTCCCCGCATTTTCTTTTGTTTAGGACTTGACCCATGGACCTCAGGGATTACATAGCCGATGCTCTATTGCTGTAAAACCTGGCTGTTAGATCCCTATTTTGGGAATCACCCATAAGATCCGCTCTGCCATTTTAGTCTTGAGATTGTGGTCGATCACCTTGGTTGGTGGAATTGCCTTTATCCGTACACAAACCACTCTTCTCCATTAACTTTTACCTCTTCTCGTCCAAAGTGAGAAATATCGGAAAAACTTGCTGCGGAGAAATCGGCTTCGTCTTATCCAAGCCAATCCCAATATGGGCAGATACATCCTGCCTGAGGGAAGCCCAAAGCACCCTGGGATTTTCGAGATAATGATCGCTTCCAGCATCTGGATTTTGCAAAGGTAAGCCCAGCGCTCTTAACCTCTTTTCCTCTAAAGTGAGGAAGATCGGCGCAGTCGGTAAAATAACTCCTGATCTCCCCAACCCCTTATCAGGAGACACTGGAGGGCTGATTCATGGAATTATTTGCACAGAAAAACGGGGATTTGTGCGCCATTCTGCCCGCAAATCCCTGTATAACAAATCGGGATTTGCGAGCAGAATGGCGCACAAATCCCTGTTTTTCGGCGCAAATAGTTCCATGAATCAATGTATATATCGTCTCATCTTGGGCAGGCTGGTTGCAAGTTGTTCTTATTGCCTGTGTTTACAGTCGGAGATTCAGATTCTAGATGAGACTGGATTGTCAGGATGCTTAGATTTGAGAAGTGCTCATACCTTTGAATTGGTTTTAGGAAGTGGGTAACAGCATTCCGCCGGCTATAGGGCTTTTTGGGGATTTTGGCCACACCTTTTTCGCTCCCCGCTTAGGCAAGGCGCCGTCCAACACAGAAAGCCAAAGGGACCTCTGCAGGTATCACCACCGAGATCAAGCTTCAATTAGGGACCTCGGATGCATATTCTGCGTTGTTATAAAAGAGACAAGACTTTAATTTACGCAGGGATTTATGTGAACCTTTATTTTGCTGCTTCAGTATATTTTGAATATTCTTAGACTTTTTTGACTTTTTCATACGTGAAGCAGCTCATGCCTTTAACGGGTTGGCGCCAGTGAGTATAGCAGATAATGGAGGGTCGGCGGCCACACTGAGACCCGTTCCCCGAAGTGTTTCATCGGCTTTTCTAGCCGAACTAACCTTATTCATTTCTTCTAGGTTAGACATGGGGTCATTAGAATGACACACACTTGTGGTTAGGAACCCCTCATTTATATCAGGAGGCCTCTCAGGAGTGGTCCCCTGGGTCTTCCTCCAGTATAATATCTGAGCACTTAGGCAGATTATTTCGATCAGGCATCAAGGTTTCCTCCCTAGAAATCGAGCTGTCCACATGGGCCACATAAGAGGAGTCCAACATGTTCGGTTTCGTGTTCGTAGTACCTGATATGTATCCCTCTCAAAACATTTATTTGGAAGCCATTGTAGACAACAGGTGTTCTTGCTCCTTAAAATCTTCCTGTGTGATTTCATAAACTTTCACCAATGAGGTTAGGGTAAAGTTTAATGCATGAAATGTTGACCCAGGCAGGTTTTTAGCATCCCCCGAGATTGGGCAGTGATTATCGGGGGCCGTGGTGGGGTAGTAAATAAGACAAAGCCGATGGCCCACATAATTTCAAACAATCCGAGGCAAATAGGGATGGGGAATGAGAAAGACTAGAGGCTGCAAGGTCGTGTTCAACCCTAGCTGGGTGTGGCCACAGATCTTGTTGCACCATTGGTGATTTCTCCCCTGTAGTGAGGCCCTCACCTAGAATGTCTGCCCCAGTAACTATTATATCAAGCAGTGACTTATCGCTGATTCCCTGCACATATTCATCTGAAAGCTCCACTGCGAGTATAGAAGGACTTCCCATAGATACTTGGGGGAAAGTGATTGGAGGCCCTCCCAGCTCAATGGAGGGGGGGTGGTGATAACATTGACGTATGTATCACTTTGGAGGCCAAAGGTGCGTCCGTCAAGTTGCTCAGCATTGACGTTGCTTTACTAGGCAAGGCGTATGAGTATATGTATAGCCCTAACAGTACTCAGGGTTGTAATATGCGCAGAACTCCAAGCTATGCTGGTTGTTCCGTCCAGTCGCAGACTGCCGCTGACTGCTCCAACTCACTCCGCGCAGTGCTCCGCACAGGCGGGCGTTCTTACACGCAGAGTGTGCTGTCCACCAATGAGTTCTCTGGCAACACCAGGCACCTCAAAAAGGTTCCACTGCTTTCACACTGCCGCTGACTGCTCCAACTCACTCGGCAGCTCACTCCGCGCGGCGCTCGGCACAGGAGGCCGTTCTTAAACGCAGAGTCTGCTGTCCACCAATGAGTTCTCCGGCAACACCAGGCACCTCAAAAAGGTTCTACTGCCTTCACACTGCTGCTGACTGCTCCAGCTCACTCCGCACCTCACTCCTTTTTCTGGCATTCTTGTTTTCGTAGGCAGTCACACGTCCGCCCACTGTCTCTGTCCACCGCTGGAGATCTTGAGAAGTGTTTGTTTGAGTGGAGGCTTCTCTCAGGCTCTTTTTCCCTCTTTTCTCCATTTTGTTCATGCTTCTTTCTCTTTGTCCTCTTTCATCCTTTCTCTATTTCAGGCACATGCTCACCCTGACTCTTTTTTCTGTGTCTTTCTTTGTGCCTTTTATTTCACTCTCTGTGTAGCTCACTCTTGACTTCATGACTTACCCCGGTTCCATTTTGCAGTCAGCTTTTTCTACCACCCTCTTCGGCTCATTCTTCCATTGTGTTGATCTTATTCTCTCCTGCTTGTTTTACCCTTTGAATCACTGCCACTCTGTCTTACACCAACTGTCCCTTTGTCTCTCACTCTCTCCCTTCAAACCATTTCCTCTATCGCTTTCAGTTCCTCCATCTCTACCCCTCATCTATCGCTCTCTCATCTCTTCTCTTCTCTGACACAGCCTCCCACTTTTCTCTTTCTTTGTCCCTCCCCCCTTTACTTCTTCTTAAATATAATATTTTATTGGATTTTAAATCTCTTAACAAATTCCGGATAACCACAGGTGCATAAAAACATCACTGTCCATGCATTTGCATAAGGTACAATTTCTCCCCTCCCTCCTACCTTGTCCCCCCGCAGGAGTATCTTCAGTAACATTCAAGTATACACAATATTGCCAGCCTTGAGATAGGCTTTGCACTCGAGCAGGTTGGTCAGGGCATATCTACTAAATTCAGAGCTCTCAGTGGAATAGGGCATGTTAGTGCATTGACCTACTTTTGCATATGGCTCAGGAATGGCGACCATATGGCCCTGAAAGATAAGGAGGTGCTCAGGTTTCGCTGTGAGCTTCACCATTCCCAATATGGACCAAGCTTTATCAAGCATACGTTTACTGATGGAGGTTCAGTGTTCTGCCACAGCTGTAGGATAGACAGCTTGGTGGCCAATAGGAGATGAGTCAGTAGTTTCAGTTCTGTTGTCATGGAGATCTGTTGTAGAGACGCATTAAGGCCCAGGATGCATACCACAGGGTCACTAGGTATATCGAAATTAAATATGTCCTTTAGCTTAGACCTTATTTCCAACCAGAATTCTTGAATCACCGGTCAACCTCAGAGTACATGCAAAAGTGTGCCCTCTTGGTTACACCCCCTCCAACACATTTTAGAGTTTTTTGGGTGACTGTAGCGGAGTCAGGCAGGGGTTTGTACCATCTAGTCAACATTTTCACTTGGGGTTCAGCTAGGCGGGGGCCGAGAGCAGAGACAGCTCCTCCATAAATCTTATCCCATTCATCCTCTGTAATGAAGAAGCCCAGTTCCCGCTCCCACCTAGCACAATAGGATCTGCGATGAGACGTATCTAATGCATTGATTGATTTGTAAAGACTAGAGATTAGCACCTTTGAGTTAGTCTCTGACTGAAACACCAGTTCCAATCAGTCAGCTGCCTGGCTGCAGGATTTGTATAGGACGGGTGCAGAACCCAGTGTCTGGCCTGTAAATATCAGAACCAATCAGACTCTTCTAGTCCCAAGGATTCCTTGCAGGCCTCAAATGTTCGGATCTTACTTCTTAGGATTAGATCACCCAGCTTACTCACTCCCTTATCCATCCACTGGGTAAACCCCTTGTCTGTCTTCCCAGGGCCAAAATCATCGTTATGTATCAAAGGAGTAAACGGGGAAGGATATGTAACAGATCCCTTCAACTTGCCCACACTATCCCAAGCATCAGGGGTTGCCCCTTTTATGGAGTTAATCTACAGGCTTTGCACTTGCATATAATGGGGTATCCATAGCTGCCATCCTGCAGTTGCCTGTGCCATTGTCTCCCAAATCTGGTTGGAGTCCCTTTGCACCCATTCAATCATTGGTCTTACCTGCAAAGCTCTGTAGTAGTTCAAGTGTTTGGAAAATGATAATCCCCATTGACTCTTGTTAGTGTATAGTGTGCGTTTGTTGACTCTAGGCGACTTCCCTTTCCATAGAAATTGTAGTATCATCGAGTCCCATTGGCCAATGTAGCTTCTGAAGTCGGGGACAGTGATTTATTGGAAAAAATACAGGAATCTTGGGAGAATGTTCATTTTCATAACTGCTATTTTTCCAAACCAGGAGAGGGGAAGGGCTCCCCATCGGCCTAGATCCTTTTTAATTTCTCTCACTAGCGCTGGATAATTAGCCCCAAACAAGTCTCTTAGCTTCCCCGGTATATTGACTCCAAGGTATCTCACCTTTTTGGCTGCCCATGAATGGGAAAATCGTTGTTCTAGTTCCTCCTCCAGTGGAGGAGAGATATTGAGACCTAATATCTTAGCTATGTTGACCTTAAACCCTGAAACCAAACCTTACTGATTAATTTCCTCTTCTATCTCTTGAAGGGAGTTATAGGGGTCTGTGATGGAGAGAATAACGCTGTCAGCAAAAATATTGTTTTTTTTGCTGCACTCCCCCAAATGTTTTGCCCCTAATATTTGCTTGTATGCGTTCTGCAAAGGGTTCCATTACCATTGCAAACAGTAACAGTGACAAGGGTCATCCCTGCCTTGTGCCCTCCTAAATCTAATGGATGCTGCAAGCACTCCATTAATAAGCAGTCATGCAGATGGGTCTACATAGTTAGACCGTATAATGTGACACATTCTGGCCCAAAGTTGAATTTAACTAATACCTCCATAAAAAAAAAATAAACACCCGATCAAAGGCTTTTTCGGTATCTAGTGTCAGAAGGAAGGAGTACAACAGTAATCTTCCAGATTTGTCTACTAAGTGTAGAACCCTTCTAATGTTATATACTGTGTCCTTGCCCCACATAAAGTCTGATTGGTCAGGGTCAATAAGGGTAGGCATAACTTTCTCAAACCAGTTGGTGGGGACTTTGGTGAAGATCTTAGAATCTAAGTTCAGGTGGGCTATCGGCCTGTAGGATGAGCATTGTTTGGGATCTTTGCCAGGTTTAGATATTAAAATCACTTGGGCTTCTTTAATTGAGTCTGGTAGGTTACGCCCGCTCCTAATAGAGTTGAAAACATCTACCAGGGGTTTCGCTAGTACCTGATTGAGTGACCTATAGGAAGTGACTGTAAAAACATCCGGGCCCAGGGTTTTATTTGCCTTCAATGTTTTCATAGCTATACCCCTTTGGGGTACTAATGGGGCCTCCAAAAAATCTCTCTCGCCTTGAGAAACTTGCCTTAATATCACCCCATTTAGGTAAGAGAGTATATGCTCCCAAGCCGGAGCACTCAATGTATAGAGTGCAGTATAGAAGCCATGAAATATGTCTCTTTTCTTATCCTCCTCACCCTAATCCCTGCTTCGGGTGTCCTGCACTGAATGCATGAGCGAGCAGCTCGTCTGCTGCCTAGGGATGTGCACCAGCAGCTTTACCAGCATATTACCTTGCTTGTAGCAACCCCAACATGGTGCATTCTGCTCTCTGTCTTCTTGATCATTTCAGTTCATTTTTGACTGTGTTAGGGTTGCTTAAAGTGGCACCTGGTTGGATTATCATTGTAGTCAGCCTGTTTAACTTCATTCACTCGTTGCGCTTCGACTAGGCCTCTAGCGCGTTTCATTGCTGCTGAGTTGGTGATGCTATTGCCCCTCACTACCCGAAAGCTGTAGCTAGTATTTACTTTACGAGTCTGAAGTAGTTGTTATGTAGTATAATGTTGATTAGTTCCAGGGCAAAAACCTTATGTATTAGTACATCCCCATGTCTCACTGGTGCGCTTGCTTCACATAGTGGGGCAGCTGGGTAAGAATAAACTTTTTACTTGCCTGACTCTCATTAGACACAGTACTTGATCTCGATGGTGGGTTCTAATATATTATTTCTGTTTACTTTAGGTTCTATTGGGACCTTAGTTAGAGGTTATGAAGAAAGACTGGGGAGACTGCCCCATCATCGACATTACGATCAATGTAACTACACAAAAGGTGAATTACCAAGCTTATTTCCAGGTATTTTGTTTTTAAAATACCTTGATGATCACTTAATTGATAATTATTTTTATGATTATTTGCGGACCCTGTAAAGCAATATACCCTGATGAAGAGAATTACTTATCGAAACGGGTTGGGTTTAGTTATATTTGTTGTTTTTGAAATGTGGAATGAGATCTGTGCGAATGTACAGCTTTGTTCGGTCAATCTGTGTGAACTTTCAAGACAAATTAAAGTTCTTAACAGGGTGTTTTGGTGTCCGGAGAAGCTCAAGAAGAGGGGCATGACTGATTCTGACGCGTGTTGGTGCTGTGGTTTGGATGTTGGGACTCTTGAACATATGCTCTGGGATTGTGTCAGGGTACGGGGCTTCTGGCATGAGGTTTGTAGTATGTGCTTGCGGGTCCTGGATCGCACAATTGACCTGGACTTTAAGACGATGGTTTTGGGATGTAGTGAATTACTTGAAGATCTTTCGGTGTCTGAGAAGAAATTTTTGTTTAGGGGAGCTTCAGTGTCTAAAAGACTGATCTTGAGGGGTTGGAAATCCCGGATTCCTCCAACTGCGGAAAGCTGGATTGATGAGATGATTTCCTTGGCAAATAATGAGAGGATAATATATAGGCGATTGAGGAAAATGCAAGTACATGCTAAGGTGTGGGATTCATTCTTAGATCTGTATTAGCAAGTAGACTATATGTAAACATTTATTGGCTTGAGGTTTGTATACATTGCTGGGTGAGGGTGGTTTTTTTTTTTTTTTTTTTTTTTTTTCTTTCTTTCCCTTTATTGTATTTATTGTATTTGCTATGTGATTGTTATATTCTTGTTGTGGTTAAATTGTAAATAAATATTTTAAAAAAAAAGAAATTTAAAAATACATGAATGATCAAATCTCTCTTTCACTATTGAATAATGAAATCATGCTTTTTTGAAATGACCTCGTCCTAGATACTGGTCATAATATAGATTACACGATTGAACTAACCTAGAGATCTAAATGAAAATATAGGGCTCAGCCAAGCCAAAGATAGAGTGCAGGGGACGCGAGTTCCCATATTTGGGAACCTTTGTTTCCTATGGCAATCCCCGAGTTTCAACAGTACCATGCTGTGGTCCGTCAGTCAACCTCCTTTACTTTTTACTGTTAAAACCGTCACTATTTTTCCTCTGTGAATTTGTCCCTCTCTTCTCCATCATTCTCTCACTTTCTGACCCTCCTTCAACCTCTGCTAATGTCCCGCTCTATTTAGATGACTTTCCATATGTGCCTCTCTAACTATGAATTTCCTATTCATATACCTTCCCTTATAACCATGAACCCCTCAATTTGGGTAGCTCTTTGTGCCCCCCTCTGTTTGGCCCCCGGTACTTCACTGCACCTATGTTCAGATCTGCTTGTTTCATTATTAATGACCCTCCCCATATGTCTCACCATCTGTGTGTGTGTGTGTCCCTTTACATTTGTCTCATTGCCTATTTTCAGTTGTATTTGTCATCCCTGTGTGTCCTTTCATTGTGAGTCCCTCTCAATGTGTGCTTCTTTATGTATGTGCCTTGCTACTTAATTTCCCCCCCTTATATGTGTTCTCCCGTCTACTTGCGTCTTTGCATTTGTGCCCCTGTCTATTTGTGCCCCTCTGAGTTGCTATCATTAACTTTTTTCTGTGCCCCTCTCTGTATTTGTGATCCTGTAGGCCCCACTATCCATTTGTACTTCTCTTTGTTTCACTACTTGTCTCATTGTCTGTTTGACTTCGATCAGTGTCCCTCTCTCCCTATGTGTCCCACTCTCTCTATTTGGGGTTCTCTCTCTATTTGTGTGACTCTTTATTTGTCTCACTGCATATTTATATCACTCTCTGTGTGTGGCCATATTTGTCTCACTGTATTTCTTACTATCTCTGCTTGTGGTCCTTTTCGTCTCACTATGTGTGTCCTTTTCTATTTGTTTCCTTATGTGTCTCACTGTGTTTGTGTGTCCCACTCCATTTACGCCTCACTTTGTTTGTATCACAATCTATTTGTCTCATTGTGTATTTGTTACCCCCTCTATTTGTGGTTCTATCTGCCTCACCTGTCACCTCCCATGAATGTCCAAGTCTTTTCTCAGTGTCTATTGGTTGTATTGTCTTTGCAAGTCCCACTCCGTCTCTTTGTCTGTTTGTTGCACCCACTATTTGTGTCCCTAGCTATTAGCACTTTTGCTGCACCACTCACACGTCTCTCTTTATCCTTTTCGAGGGTGACCAGATTTTGAAAGTAAATAAACGGGACAGCTCACCAATATAAAAGCATGCCTAGAATTGACAGTGGTTGCCAGGACTTCAATTCAGTAGTGGGAAAAGCAGAGGGCAGGTGGTCGGGGAATTTAAACGGTAGCTTTAGCACACATAATATCACAAGCAGGCTCTGTGGCACAATTGGTTAGTAGCTCGTGCTTGTCCCCCCAACTTTTGTCACACACCATTTTGTCCCATTCATTTGGCAGGGGCCCTTTCATTTAGAGCCCATGTCCCCCCAACATTTTCAGCAAAGTTACTAAACTGCTCAGTGCCTAGGGCTGTAAAGGTTGGTGGTTTGAACCCCTTCTCCCCTTTAGTCCCCCCGACCCCCTGTGTTGGTGGGATCCACCTTTAAACAAATTATTACAACAATTGGTGTGTGACAGTCTAAGTATTATGTAGCTATCTTAGTAAAACTCAATGCACTCGCAGTTGCACCCAACCCTTTCCCCAACATCGTGAGAGGGGACAGAGTTGCCAGCCCCGTCATAACCAGAACATATGGAGACACTATTGTTTCTTTTGTAACCTCTCTCTTTCATCTCCTTTCACTGGCTCTCGTTTCCACACACTTTTGTTTCTGTGTACGTCAAGCACGTTACATTGAAAAATCATGACGCAGTCAGTTACATGAAACAGTGATTTGTGTAGGCTAGAAACCAGGGACATCATTTGAGGGTTGCCAGGGGTCGCACCTTCGGCCCCTGAGGTCTCCCTTGCTACACCTAAAAAAAAGAAAAATCTTTTTTTTCTTTGTTTTTTTTACATTGAAGCTCCTGGGCTGTGGCCAGTGCCATGTGGCTCTTTGTTTCTGGAGTGGCTGGCATTTTTGTTGAGGCCTCTTAAAAAAACAGGGGGTTCCACAAGTGTAACACTTTGAGCAGAGACCCTAAATAAGAAAGAATAGGACTAACAAATCATTTGTCTTGCTGGAATTCCATACAATAATTGCTAGACTCCGTAAAAGGGGTGAAAGGTTGTGTTCTATTGCTTCCCATTATGTCACTTCGGGGTGGGGTCAGATGTCAAGGGTCATGCAATGTCACTTCCGCTACCACTGGCATTTTGGTGAAATGACGTCCCTGCTAGAAACCTGCTCATGCTAAAGAGATGCATTCAATATCTTCATCTCCGAAAACCTTCTGACGAAGGTGTTTTAGGAGTAACGAGTACATTTGAGGGTAATCGTTCGCCCGGCTTCATCCGGCTCCTTTAAAGACATTTAGCACTATCCATTAAAGAGACTCTCTCCAGTGATGGGCCAGGTGAGCAAAGAGAAGGAACAGCACGTGATGGTTTGGCACTCCTTTTTTATTTTTTGTGTCATAAAGGAAGAGAAAGTGAAGAATGTGAAGTTGTGGTCGATTTGTGGTACAAGTTAAGGGATTGTTATTATGTTCGTCGGCACACTTTTGAGTTCCTGTACTCCTCTGGAGCTCGAGCAAGTCCTGGTGCTCAATACGATTTAAAAAAAAATGGGAAGGGCCTGTACCGATAACTGGATAGTACCGTTCCTTTCAAAGCATTTTAGGGAGGCAATTCCCCCCTTTGTGATGCTCCGACTCCTCATCTGCTCCCCTAGCCCTGAAGAGTCATCGCTTAGGCGTTGCCTGCATTACCTGTGCGGAGATGGCATACAGGCTTTTATAAGAAATGAGAAGACAGCCTGCACTGCTTAGGTAAAGTTGCCCGGGTGTGACATCCTATGTAGCATCTACACGGTGTAAGTAACTTATCTTTTATTTTAAAAAAATATGACTGCAAACACTGAGGCAGGACTTTCCTCATTAAGACCAAAGTGTGATATAACTTTACTCCTGGCAACTTGGCAAGGTCTGGGTTTCGTACGACTTTGCTTCTATTGTGTTTCCTGTTTGAAGTAATTGCTTTTCATTTGAGATGGCATGGGGCAGGCTATCGCTGCCACATTGCTACTTTCAATATTAACTCAAGCCCTGGGCATCTCCCTCCTGGATCTGGATGGTGGCCGAGCCCTACTCACAGGAGTCCTAGATGCCACCTTGTCCCATCTTAAAGCTGTCCCGCTTGCTGCAGGATGCCTTGTCACAGGACTAAGAAAACCTGACACCATTTCACATTTGCACAAACTACCTCTACAAGCACTCAAAAAGCCTGGATCACCTACAAAGTAGTCACAACCAAAACACCAGTCTACCTGCCTTAAAAACCCACTGCCTCCAGCGGCCAGTGCACCGCCAGAAGCCACAACATAGCTGGGCTGAAATCAACTAACTGCAAGAGGGGAAAAAACTGAAAAGGGCATTTTCCTGTTGCAAATCCTACCCCCAGAACAAGTTAGCAGCACAGACGAGACTGACCCTTTCCATACTACACTTCAGGAAGGGCCTTAAGCACCTACTTTTCAAAAAACATTTTGATAATCGTTGATTGCACTGCTCAACTCTACTCCCCCGCCACACTCCCCCGGTGCTCCCCACCACTCCGTCTCCCAATATCCATTGCAACTCTTCTGCTACCCACACTCACACTTACTTGTAACCCCATGGGTGTGTCCCCTATGTAGATCTTCATGTTGCCTCCCTGCTAGTTTTTCACTTTATACATTTCATATAAACTTGGGGGTGAGTATATTTAACATCCCTTGATGATTAGGACGTTACTATGAGTGAGGTCAGATGTGGCTGATTGTAACACCTGGTAGAAATTGTGTCAAACAACACCATGAGTTATGTTCCAATGCCCTGAAAAATCTGCAGTTATGTATGTGATTTCCATTGCAATCCCCCTACCTCAAGCCTCCCTCATTGTTTTTGCTTTGTTGCAGCGGCAGACATGCTATGGTGATGGATTTGCAAGAGTAAAGCTAGAGTGTAGGGTTTATTCATATAAGGGAAGGAAAACTGGACGAGCGAGACTTGGTGCTTCTTATCTTCAGTCAAAAGTATTGTTTTATGTTTCTGTGGCTTACCTTTTTGTGTATGCCAAAATATTCCACGTTTTGATGTGATTGTGACCTAGGTTTTCCTGTTTTGAACAAGACTACAATATGTTGTTTCATCCACTATGTATTTCGACGGTGTCCTCCCATGGATTCCTCATCTTAGATATGATTTCCTCTGCTGCAGAATCTTGGAAACTTAGTCTCCCAATAGGGGGTGCTGCGCGGCTCGTCATGGAGGATCCTCGAGTCGTTGCTCCGGGTCCGGACATGACATAGGTAAAAATATCGCACATAGTGCCATGTGACCTCAGTTCTTTTTTTCTGCATGCCCAGCACACATTGATCGTGTGATAGAATTTCTCGGACGCATTTTGAAACATTTTCTAATTCCTTCAAATTCCCTCCTTTATTTGATCATGTCATCTCCCAAGCCTTCGGGCTTCATGAAATGCTGTGATGCAGGCGCTGAAATGTCATTAACTGATCCACACAGAATTTGTCTGTGGTGCCTCGGTGCCAACCATGTAGTGGCTCATGTCAAAACATGACGCTGAAAGACCTAAACAACAGAGCCTACAAATTACACTGGGTCGTTCAATGTCAATGTTGCCTAGTCTGACACCATCAAAGTGAAAATCCGACAATGGCAAAAGCTCCTTGGTCGGAAAATCGCCTGGAGAGGGAGAAAAAACATACAACGAAGCACTGTGAAAGGTCCCATTCGAGCAGCGACTCACCTCATTTGTCTTCTTCCTCGTCCAAGAAAAGGAGAAGGAGGAGGCATTCGTCCATAGACTTGTCACTGGATAGGCAGGTACGCTTTCCCTCAAAAACCACTTTGGCAGAAAGTGGGAAGAGTTCTGTATTAATATGATGCAGGTCTTTGGGAAAGTGGGCCAGCCTGCTTTAGCTTCCTCTGGGAAAAAGAGCTTCTAGCCCACTGTGCTGGAAAAAGCCAGCAGGGTCTCAGAGCACCAAACTCCTTGTGCACATAAGAGCCCGGTCACGGTGAAAGCCACAACAAGAATTTGAGAGCTATCGGCGCTACCAACATCCTCATAGGATTCCACGTTATTCAACGGGCCAGCGGCTCCATCAGTGTCAGCCTTGAAGGACCTCTCAGCATCGATGGTCAAAGAATCCCTCGACTTTGAGGTTTGCTCCAAAGTCAAGAAGAGACTTTATGTCTTCCTCTCAGGGCATCTTCGATGAAGATGATTACCCGTGCACTGGAGGACTTGAATTAAAGATATATTGAATCAACAACTGAATGAAGTGGAGGGCAGCCCCCCACTTAAACCTAAGCAGAGAAATTCGTATGGACTAATTTGATGTTGTAATTATGTGAAAATGGTATTCATAATGTTAGTATATACAAGTATTCAAAAGGGCATCGTGTTTATAATGTCGGAAATGTCATTATCATGATGTGGTAAGGTGACAAGGCACAGAATGGACAATAAGATTTTCTGTACACAGACAGAAAATAGTGCTGCCAAATGCCTTTACTGAAAATGCATGTAACTGAAAATGTGGCTACAATGAGAAGAAATTAGGTAGTGCTCAAAGTGTGTAGGATGAGGTAATTTTAAAGTTGAGACATTCGAGGACACCATGCTTTCAGAAACTTGACAAATAGGTAGAACCCAGACTTTTAATTAGGTCTTGTCTGGAATCTTATCTGAAGGGTCCAGCTGCACCAATTATAATTGAGCAGAGCACCGAAGAAAAAGTCAGAAATGCATGCTAGAGCGTATTTCATTTTGAAGGTTTAGTTCAATTAAAAAATAATTGCCCAGTGAGCTAATGCTAACGATGAGGTTGCCTAGACTGTGTAAGGAAGGTGGGGGCAGAATGCTCCCTCTCATTTTGCTATAAGAGTGAGCTCTGAGTGGAGCTGGGGGTGGTTGAGTCTGAGTATTTGACCACGACGCTGGGGGTGGTTGAGTCCGAGTATTTCACCGCAACGCTGGGTGTGCACTGTGTCAGCAATGGCATGAAATAAAAACTTGATGAATTAACAATCTCTGTGCTGAATCATTGAGTGGTCCTTATTTACTGGTGTTGGAGTATGTGAATCCTGCATCCCAACCTCCTCATGGTGCAGCTATCTTGTCTTACAGGTATTCGAGGGTGAGCACTGACCTATGGGCCCGTCAGTGGAAACACCACCCTCCTGTACACACCTGTAGTGTGAGGATGGTTTTTGACCATCAATTATTGATTAAAATAAGACACCTAATGGCTGTTGACACAAAGTAACTGTAGGTCTTCGGCAATATCACAAGTCCTTCTCCATTTCGGCTGAGTAGACTGTGAAGCTCCCCGTAGACAATGGTAGTGTAATTGAGACTGCAGTCGGGGCATGAAGGGACCCGTTTTTATAAACATATCCCTTCTCATTCCTACGGGCAGCTGACCAGACGAAAACCTGAAGAAGGCAGTGATCGCGAGAGTCAGGAAACAAACGGTGGGAGAGGTGAGTGGAAAACAAAAAATTGCTATGATTTAGGGATGGGGCAGACTGCAACTGCCCTAGCCGATAGAGACAGGGACACGGGGAAAAAGAATAATGGCAGTCAAGATTCGGGAACAAACCAAAACCTTAACAGCATTTAAAAATCAATAACAAGAGTAAAATATTAATGAGGGGCAGACATGCATGCAGGCGGCCAGAGTTGTGTTTGACTTTGTTACATGTCACGTTATGTATATTTCTAATTTTGCATGCTATGGCTGTTCATGTGGTTCGCTTCATGGCATAACTGTCTGTGTGCACTGTAAAAACATTGGAACTGGTATAAAAAATGATATTTTAAGCTAAATTAAAAAATTGGCGTCAAGCCAAGGTTTTGAAATTGCAAAAAATTACGTTAAGATAGGTGATCAGACAATGTGATTTAAGGCACACAAATTCGTGGTGATTTTGCCCCAAAAAGAGTTAAACAGTTCCAAGATAAGTGTAAAAAAGCTGGTGCACTTTAAGCAAACACAAAAAATTCGAACCTGCAACTATGGAGTTAAATTTGTAATTTCCTCGTAGCAGGCAAGATAACTGATAAATCGTGCTAAGAATGATAGATGTTTGCATTAAAATGGCTGAGTTATAGTGATTTATAGAAGTACTGTTCTCGTGCATTAAGCGCACGCTGAGTGAAAGGAATGCACCATGTGGTAATGCTTTTAACTGTGAAGTGCAGGGAGGTCCGGTTAGAACTAGGAACTGTGAGCCTGTGAAGTGTGTAAAATATAAGAAATGGTTGAAGGACTTTTAAAGCAAAAACAGAGCTTAGTGAAATGTAATCAAGGGCGCATGTGCGTCTGAATTCAAAAGATGTTGATCTGAAATATGTATTATAAGTTGGTTTTGTTAGAATGTCTGTATGAGGTTGCAAGTAGTGATCAAAGATAGTGTTTTTTTATGTTTTAACATCGGAGCAGTTGGCTGGAAAAACGCACAGTTGAAAGCTAAAGTGTCAGAGGATGACGAGAGAAATGAAACATGTTTGCATTATGGCTCACGAAAGTTAACGCAGTGATTTATCAAGAAACGAATTTGCAAAGACAGTCTTTTGAGATAAACACTGCGCGGCAAAGGATCCTGTCTTACAAAGCTGTATTTTATCGCACCCAAGCGATTGTGGTAAGGAGACAGGCTAACAGCCGATGTAATTGTGAGGTTATTTCAGTGATCTGGAAAATGCTTGAGTGAATTTGTGTCTTATACATTGCATTTATTTTTGAAAATAGAGTGCATTACATGCAGAATTAATGTGTTTCACGGCAGGACAGCCCCAGGAATTGTCTGGGTGTTGATTAAAAAAGTTAACTGACACTTGAGTTTAGAAAGTATGCCAGCTGTGGTGTGAGTCTAATAGGCACCTTTTCAGTGGTAGTCATTTAAACTTGTAGACGCACATTAGCCCAGTGGCATCTTTGGCGAGCGCAGAGGATGCTATGGTACTAACGCAAGAATACATTGAACAAGAGAAGAATTAGCACAGGACTAGCATTTCTAGAACCAGCCTAGCTGTTTATCATGAGGAAATTAGGAAAGGGGCTTGATTGCATATTAATGCGTCCAGCCTGTTGAGGAAAGCACTGCAAGATTCTTTCATTTTAGTACTGGTGGGTGGACATTCCAGCTTTCAGGAGCCGGATGACTAAAGCTAGGCCCCCGGTTGTGGAGTTTTAAGGATAGGCGTATATTATTGGTCTGACCTGGAGGGTCTGGAGGACTAAAAAGAGTGATTCATTCTGATAAGGATGAAAGAGCGCAGACAAAAAGACATCTTTTGCATGCTGCCAATGAGTTTAACAAAGAAATGCATTATTTTACTGATAGCCTGTGCGCTTCTCTCATGTCTTATGGGAGGCATCTGTATGGGAATATTCAGTAGTGCCTAGAGGCCTTACTCTCTGTGAGACATACTTATGCTGCCTCGCAGCATTCAAGATAAGAATGTTTACGCCCTTTTGAGTCCCCTACCCTCTCCATTCCTGCTCCAATCAGAATGATAAACAAGTATCATTTGAAGGCCAACATTAGCAATATACGAAGGGGTAAATTCTCTTCTAGTATAGAAACAAAATACTTTTTATCAAATAACATCCGGGAAAATATGCAGCCTGCAGTATTAATGTAGGACTATATGTGAAATGATACATGCAACCCAGAATAGGCAGAGAACTCACATTGGCTGCCTCAGAGAATGCAAAAGTGCTCACGCATCGATTGAATAGACCGTAAAGAAGGAGAAAGCTGCACATAGCATAGCATAAATAGTGAAGGCAGATTAGAAGCTGCCAGGAAGGTGTCTCTATCCAGGCAGACTGAGAGTAGGAGTGAGACATTGGCCCTCATTACGATACTGGCGCTAAACCATGGCGCTATTAGCACCATGGTTGGTGCCGGTATCGTAACGAGTCCGCCAATGTTCAATGGGGAATTACCACCCCATTCCAAAGTTGGCGGGGCGGTAATTCCCCATTGAACATTGGCCCTTCCCCATTCCCATTTTTGCCCCATAGGGCTCAATGGTACTGGGCAAGGCGCTAAGTATGGTACCGCAAATTGCGGTACCATAGTTAGCACCAAGGTCCCTTTGCGGGTCCCTACTTTAACGGCTGGTCTAGACCAGCTGTTCAGGTTGGGTCCCGCAAAGGGACCTCGTAGTAAGGTGCTAATGGGTTAACGGCGCTGCAGCCTTTTACGGCGCCTTTAACCCATTAGCGCCAGGGTCGTAATGAGGCCCATTGTTTTCAAAATGTGTTGCCATTAGAGATCAAGGGGACAAGTCCCTGTAGTGTGCAATATACATCAATGCTCACTATCATAGTGGAAACAACCCCATAGCCAGTGAAACTATGAGTGGTGCTTTTATGAAAGAACATACCCTGCGAAGAAAATCACCCTGAAGGGCTGATGGGTTTGAATGGTTCAAAGACTGCTAATTCAACAAAGATTAAATGAGATGCCCATGATCACACAGGGCCTCATTCCGAGGTGGGCGCAAAGGGATTACTGGCACCGGTAAGGTCCCCTGTGCCGGTAATCCCTTTGCGCCCTATTCCGAGAGCCCTTTGGGGCCGTGTCCTTTACCAGGCGTTATGGACGGGACCCGCAAAGGGACTTCAGAGCTAATAACGGTACCGTAATTACCGTTATTAGCGCCTTCCCCATTCCCATTGAGCCCTATGGGGGCTGAAATGGGAATGGGGAATGGCTTTTCAAATTTTCAAATTGGGACTTAACGATCCGGCAAAGGTCGGAATAGACCGGTAAGTCCTCATACCACCAAGTCGGTGGCGGTACCGGTATTGGTGCTAGTCATGGCGCTAATAGCACCATGACTAGCACCAACCTCGGAATGAGGCCCACAGTATTTAAGGGGTGAAGCTGGGATTTGCACCAATATTGCAATTCCTACATTTGAACACTTTCTCTTCCAGCTCTTAACATGTGCTAAAACAATCTAATTTCATAAAACTGACTTGCAAAGTACTCAAACCGCATTTCCAAACCTGACAATCTCAAACCAAAATGTTACAGAAGGATGTTACACAACGTGGGAATGATTCTAGCATAATTCTCTCCATTATCCAGGGGAGTACCAGCATGCAAGTAGGTAAAACCTCCCAGAAGACAGCACAGTAATGCAAGGGATCCCATATGATTTGACCAGGATCACTGTGTCGTCAGCTGGCAAAGCCAGGATACAACATGAACACTTTGGCTGCACAGTCCTGAATTTGCATACATATTTGCCTCTTGGACACATAGGGCCTCATCACGAGTTGGGCTGTATTCCCGGCTATAATATCACTGACTGTAATAGCCCTAGCACCGACCGGTCCGGTGGTATTACCACCGGATCACGGATTGGGCCTTAACGGTAAATCTCCATTCCTGATTTGGTCCATTGGATCCAATGGGGAATTTTCAGTGATAATACTGCGGGCTAATACAGCCGGCTGTAATACCGCCAAAAACAGGGAGTTTCACCGCCAGAAAAAAGCTGGTGGTAAAACAGCCAATTTAGCACCCAACTCATGATAGGGCCAGCCCTTTAATGCGACGGTAATGCCGTTACCACCGCATTTAAGGGCTACAGCCCAACTCGTGATGAGGCCCATAGTATGCACATCTTCTGAAGGGATTGCTTAGGTTTTAAGAATGCTCCATCTGAACAAACTCATTTCAACCCCTATCTGGTTCAGGAACAGTGCTGTTAATCGCACCGCTTGTGCTGCAAAACCAAGTAAATATGCAGGCATGTTTAGGAACTTCAGAATTAGAGATGGTTCGGCCAGCCTTGCCGAGATGTGCCCTTCTAATCTTTCATATGAACACATATCTCTGCAATGAGAGTTTAACACACTGAACCAACTTCTGAACCATCGTGGATGAATATGGATTTCAACTTTGGCTATTGCACGCGATCAGCAACATTCCCACAGAAGGGAAATAACGCTGCAGAGATCGTGCTACCCAAACTATGTATTCCACAATGAAAACAAAAGGCATTACATGTTTAATTGATCAAGGCAGAATGTACTTGTCAAAACAGACAGGCAATGGGTTTAGAGCCGCAGCAGCATGCATCCAAATTTTCCTGGCGTGCGCTATTTAAGCCTGATGTAAAGGGAACCTTACTTTAGGTTGGGCAGCATTGTGGGGGCCCTGGGCAGGTACCCCATTTTCCCTCCCATAAAACGTCCCTGGTGCCTATTGTAGTCTGGCAAGGAATGAGCGATTCCTAGTAGCATGGAGCACACAGAAGCTCGTAGGCATCGTGGTGCTATTACAAGGAAGGGGCTTGGAGATTACAATAAAAAGGCATACAGTAGGGGTTGCATGATGAAGCATCGTCTGTAGTTATAGGACAAATAGATATATATTGCAATTACTATGAATGAGCTGCATGTTAAGCTCACATTGAATAGGGCAGATATTAAGTAAAACACAGTATAGAGGTTAATTTAGCAGCAGGGGGATGAGCACAGACACTGCTGGGGGAACTGATAAGGGTAGGTAACCAAAGTAGGGTTGAAGGTTTTTTGTGAGAAATGAGGAGGGATGGTTCTGCGCCAAGTTCGCTAGAGAAAGCATTCCATGGTTTGAGGACAAGACGGGGGAGCTTAGCCCTGTGGCATTAGCTCCTTTGGTTTATGTGGACAGCAGCTGGTGACAAGGATTCCATGAGCATGAGCACTGGGTGGTAGCTCAGGATTTAAGAAGTGCTTGCCTCTCGTACTGCATACCGGAAAAGCTTCTCTAGGTAGGCCCTGCATCGACGCTTGTGTATGTGTTTATATATATATTGTTAAGTGCTGAATGGAAACAGAATGCTAAGCAGTAGTGGTGAATTTTAACACTGAGTGTGCAGGGTGAGCACGCCTAATTGGCTTGTTAACTAGGAATTTTATTCCTTGCATGAGGAGGGGGAATTCAAGGCAGTGTATGACCATCCTGCGCACCCAATAGGGGAGCCAGTGATGACAATGAAACAGGTCTTAGCTTCATTTCAATTCCTTTGTATTATGGGGTGGCAAGCATCCTGGTGCAGGTAGGCAACTTGGCCCTGGCTGAGCATCACAGAAGATATTGGCTGGGTCATTGCGCCAGCAGTCCCAGTGGCGCATACATGCAGGACTGCCAGCAACTTAGGCAGATGGAATATGGCAGTCAGTGTGTGAATGCTGCTTTCTATAGCGTGTGTGGCCCTGAAAGAGATAGAGAATGGAGTTTATAGTCTCATCTAGCTGTCTCCTCGCTCTCAACCCCTTTCTGGGCTGGCAGAGATCCTTCCAAGGGCAAAATCTGCATCTGTGCATATCTGTGGATGCTACCAGCCTCATACATGTTACTCAATGGTGTGCTTTTTGGACACTTGGCTTTCATACCCTTTGTTTGGTGACACCTTGGCTCAGATATTGCTTTGTATTTCTGATATGTGGACTTTTAGTTAAGTCTATTGTGTATGTGCATTATATGGCAGAGGCACAGTGTTCCCATTTTTGTGAACTGCCTTTGTTGGTGTTGATAGTGCTTCATTTGGGAAAAATGAATTTGTATGCATTAGTTGTTAATGCCTTCACATTGGTCCAATCCAGATGTCCTTAAGCTGGAGAAAACCATTGCCGACATTTCAGTAGATTCCAGGCTGGTTTCAACTTATAATTAGGCCATGATTTGTGATGTCATATTTCTGTGGGTTTGGACAGTAAATTGCACATTTGGAAGCCATTTCTCCAAATGTCTTGCAGGGGGAGAAGCCACCGGCACACTGATTGGTGTGAGTAGGCCTAGATCGCTCCCAAATTCCCACCAAGATATGTACGCCCCATCAACTTTCTAAGTCACCAGCCGCCACTGGGCTGAACTGACCCTAGTAACAGCATCAGTTAAATATACTAGTGCTGTGTGAGACATACACTTGTGATTTTAAAATTAACCTTTCCTCCACGAGTAGCCAGTGAGCAGCTTATCTGGCGCGAGTAATGTGTATTCTTTTAAAGAAGACTGAGAGCTGCACACAGCAGCACTCCGCACTTTTAGAGCCTGTGAAGATTTTGTAAGATGCCGGCAAGGATGGCAGTATAGTAATACAATTTAACACTGATAATGACACAGGAAATAAATGTGCAAGGTTTTGTAAGTATGACGGGGAAAGGAAAGGGCCGGAGGCATTAGCATATGTGGTAGTGAAAAGGAAGCAATGGCACAGGAACATCATTCCATCAAAAAGGATAGAGGTAGCGGTAGTGACATCACATGACCCTTGACCTCTGATGACATCAGTGTAGAAAAAGTTTAAACATTTTATTATTCTAGGGTAGCAAGGGAGACCACGGGGCAACAAGAGATACCTCAGTGGTTGTAGCTACGACCCCTGCGACCCCCACCCAAATGACGTCCCTGCAATGGCACTCAAACGATAAGTGCACCAAAACTGAGTGTAGCATGTAACCTGGCATGACATGAACAAGGGTTATTACAGCTACAGAAATAGTGTCAGAATTAAAAGAGGTAGCGATAAACTTCATGAGATGAGAAGCAAGTGATTTTACAGGTGGGTTTTAAATTAACGTGCGGGCAGGAGCAGGCATTGCCCTGTAGTTGAATGGTCCATTACCATTCCTGCTTTCTATCCTTTTTGACTTAGAATGCCCCCTGAAACTGAAGGAGGTTACTGGGTCATCTGTGACCTGCTTTTGGGGAATTTTGAGGATAGCACAAATGTAGTGAAGGGGGTTTTTGGGGTGCTCCTAAAAGCCTTTTTTCAGGAGCTCCACCGTGAGTGGTAGGACAGTTTGCATGGAATCATACCAGGGGTGGTATTTTATCATTTTGAGGCCTTGACGGCCGCCAGAGTGGAGAACATTTTTATTAATTAGGGAAAACCATTTTGTGATTTGAGATGATCAGTTGTGATTCAGGTGTTATAGGAATTAGATGGATAAAGAAGGTTTGAATGACAAAGCGTGAAAGCATGATGAATAGTGTTTAGGTTATCAAAGAAAGCATGTTATTTAGGACATGCCCTAGTTAAACACAAGCAATTTTGAATGAAATGAAAAGCGGCAGAAGGCCAATGAGATTAGGTGAGTGAGAAATTAAAGATTGTAGTATTTTTGCAGCGTGATGAATATAGCCAGCGGTATGACCTGGCGGAGAAATAATGAAATATTTTAGAAATTCAGGCGCAGGCCGCGAATTTATATGGGCATTTGCAAACAAGAGGTAGAGACAGATGACCTCCAGGAAAGTAAAGGCAGCCATACCATAGGGAAATATGGCAAATGATTAAGGAGCAAGCAGAATGAAATAAGAATCATGAAGGACAGTAGTGGTTCAAACGAGAGGTTTCAGGGTGGCACCCGAGTGAAAAACAAGTGGTTTCCGGGGGGGCACCCGAGAGAAAAATGAGTGGTTTCCGGGGGGGCACCCGAGAGAAAAACGAGAGGTTACCGAGGGGGCACCCAAGAGAAAAACGAGAGGTTACTGGGGGGACACCCAAGAGAAAAACAAGAGGTTACCGGGAGGACACCCGAGAGAAAAAAGTAAAGTTACCGGGAAGACACCCGAGAGGAAAAAGTAAGGTTACCAGGAGGGCACCCGAGAGAAAAAGTAAGAGGATTCGCCTTGTTCCTGCGCTTTAATATAGCGGTCAGAAGAAACATGAACTCATAGTCCCACATGATAGGGAAAAATTAGGCTACTATGACGATTAAAGACGTCATAAAAGGGGTTCGTTTAAACCCCATGTCGGGGTATTGATTAGAAGGCAGAGATATTTGTGTCCAGCTGGTGTTTGTCTAGTCTGTCAAGTGTCTGTCATACATGTCCTGTTGTATGTCACATGTAAGGAATTTTGTCTCCTTGTTGTTTGAAATTGAGTAAGGGTTTTACGCGATTCTATAGTTGAGAGGGAATCGCACACAGATTGATGTTCTTGAGTAAATTGGTGGTATAAATAGTTTGGCGGGAAAAGATTGGATTGGAGCTTGCAGTATTTGGTGCTCGCTCATAGTGATGGGAGTGTTGGACTGGCATAAGGATATTGTTAAAAACAGATTTAAGCTTGGAAAACATTACTCCACTTAGCACAGAGTGGGTTAAAGGTACCGCCCACAAGGTGTTTATGCCATGGCCAAAAATTAGGCCTCTATCTAAAGCCGTCATACAACGCATGGCAACTTACTTGCAGGCCGCATATACAAGCAAAAGGTTAGAAAACGCTGTGCTGTTCTCAAACTGTGAAAAATATAGGAACAAGGAAAGGAGGAAGAGCCACCAGCAGCTTGGATACTAAGTATATGCACTGGGGGTGGGGGGGTAGTTAGACGCCTACCGCGACACTTGCCCCGCCTGAAACAGGAACCGAGGGAAGTAAGCCTGAGGAATTCTACCCATTAAGAGAGCTAAAGCAGCTACAGGGTATAGCAACCCCGCTTATGAGTCGCCTACATACAGTAGTAACAAAAATCAAGGGAAGGATAAGGACAAGAATCTCACATCCCTAGCCCCATTGAGCAAGGGGAGACGCAATGATGCGATAATGAAGGAAGGGATCAGGCACAGACAAGTGCATCTCTCCATAAGGAGAGAGAGGGAAAGAAGTGAAGACAGAACTGGTGGGATAGCATTCGCAAAGGGCAAATGGATGGGAGGACAGATATTGTTGAAACTCGATGGTAAAGGAAGTGATGATGTGAGACTGAGAGGGAAGTTAGATGAGGCACAAAGAAAGAAGAAAGAGAAGGAGTTATGAGATGGAAGGATAAGAAGGAAAGATAGGCTGAGGCGAGAGCAGCTCTATCTCAAACCAGAGAGCAGCCTATGAACAAGACAGACAGAAACAGAAAAGGATAGAAGGAAAGCAAATGGTACGTGACAGAAGGGATGAGGAAGTTCGAAGGACAGATAAACGTAGAAATAAGTGGAAAAAGGAAGAAGATAGGGTCAGAGAAGAGGCGAGGAAGCAAAAAAGGATTGGATACAGGAATAAATAAATAAATCGGGAAAGGATGGAAGGGAGTGGTTATCTTGAATAAAACATTAATAAAGGGAAAATTGAGAAAAGTAACAATTGGGCAAATGAACAAAAGGATAAGGGATAAACTCAAAAAGCATAAACGGACAAAAAATCTGAACATTGGAAAAATAGCACTTATGAGGTTTCCTGGCCAAATAACAAAAAGGAGCGTTGGGCAATAAAAAACATCAAGAGACCATGAAGACCAAGAAAAGGAGTATGGCTGATAAAAATTGGGTCAATTAAACAATGGAAACTTGCACAAGCCATTTTAAGAAAATATGGTGAAGTAAGCAAAAACAACTTGTGAGTGCCTGTAACAATTTTGATTTATTTTACAGATAAGCTATGGACCTCTTGCGCGAAAGCACAAGAAATTGTCTGCATGGCCTTAAATTAGGGAGAAAAAGAAAAAGGTAAGTACTAGTTCACCCCAAAAGGGTGTGGATACACAATGATCAACACTAAAGGTAAGAGGATCCAGGTGAGTAACAGGAAAAAGGTAGTAAGAGACACAATGGGCCTCATTACAAGGTTGGAGGCAGCCATGGCGCTATTAGCGCCATGGCTGCCTCCAAAACCCTCCCGACTCCGCCCTGGTGAATGGAGCAATTACTGGTCCATTCCAAGGTTGGCGGGACCGGTAATTCCCCATTCACCAGGGCCCTTCCCCATTCCCATTGAGCCCCAATAGGGCTCAATGGGAATGGGGAAGGCGCTAATAACGGTACCTCAAATTGCAGTACCGGTATTAGCTCCAGAGTCCCTTTGCGGGTCCCATCCTTAACGCCTGGAAAAACCAGGCGTTTAGGGAGGACCGGCAAAGGGAACTCGTAGTAGGGCGGTAAGGAGTTACCGGCACCGGTACCCTTACCGGTGCCGGTAATCCCTTACCGCCCACCTCGTAATGAGGCCCAATGTCTTTAAAAGTTAGCTGTTTTTCCCAAGACAGGTACAACAGGTGTGGAAAGAGTAGAAAATAGATAACAACATGGCCATTTCAGACAACAACAGAAAACGGAAGTAGAATTGAAGGTGAGTAATCATTTCCATGTTCATAATGTCAAAGGATTGTTGTGATAGGGGTATGCAATCATTAGAAGAGGCAAACATTAATGGGAAGGATAAAAATGGAGGCACGTAGTAAGAATTGGTGCCATAGTCTTGGAAGACAGGGGTAGGCTAGAACAAGTTAGACAGGGACGGTGTGCAGCGAAACGCCTCTGTTTTATCTCCCTAGGATGAACACAAAGCACAAGCATAGACCATGGTCCAACTAATGACAAGAAAAGAATAGGAAGAATGGCTGCTGAGCTGAGGAAGTATGTGCCGCTAACCAGCAAGAATGTGCAGCTAAGCTGAGCAAAGAACCAAGCTGAAACTAAGTATCCCGTGGAGTGATTGGAAAATAGTTGTTATGTGCACCAACGAATAGGGGAGAATGATCCAGAGAGTATTTTTTGATAGCAGAAAAGGAGGAAAGGGGTTGAAGTTGGGAAGAAAACCTGACCCCTTGCCAATGCTGAATGACTTTTGTCTCTATTTTGACTTTCTACAGACGACGGGGATCCCCAAGGACGTTTCCATCATCTACTACGGACGGGCCAGGAAGACCAGAAAAGAAGAAGACGTTTTTTCTTTAGTTGTTTTGTCTCCTTAGGGTTGCATGTGGCATCCGGAAGGGAAAAAATGTGTCCCAAGAAGGACGAGGTGTTTTTGTTTTATTGAAAACAAAAATCATGTTCTAGCCAGCTGACACAGAGCTAGGAGTGAGGGTATTTTGGTTGTAATGGGAAAATGACCCACAGAAAGGCAATATGTTCATGAACATGTTTTGTAGCTTGTCTAGGAGGCAGGGGTGTCAAATAAGAGGGAATGTCTCACAATTTCTAGGGAATAAGGTATAAGAGCCAATACGAAAAAGAGGTTTTAAGGAAATGGGTTGGTAGGAAATGTGTTAAATAGTAGAGACATGTTTATTTTACAAAAGAAACTCATTCCGTTTTATATTACAGGTATGCATCGAGGGACCTGTATGCCTTGGGAAATTAATGTTGAACCGCGTGAGGAAAGAGGGAGGTCATAGAGAAACCCAGTGAAAGCCAGACGCAGAATTGTGTCTGCAAAAAGACTCCCCAACCCTGCGTCTCCATGCTGAAACGTCCCCTCTTTTGGACTCATTGAACAAATGAACCCTTTTGAAAGAGAGACACTTTGGCAAAATTGAACTTCATATGAAAAGAAACAAAAACAATGGACTCCTGGTCTGACCATCAAAGGAAACTGGGAGACCAACTATGAAAACAGCACAATGGAAAGGAAATGGCGGCAGGACGGGGACGGTCCACTAACGCCAAACAAAAGACGAGTAAATAGGAAGATACGGAAAAGGAAAGAATGTGGAAAAGAGGAAGTACAAAGTGAAAACGATATGCATGGGCAGGAGAAGATGATCGAGGAGAGATTGTACTTTGTTGGGGTGGGAGTTGCAGACAAGGTGTGACATACGAAGAGACAATGGGCTAATGGGTTACCTCAAAGCTTGACCAAACCTCTCGAGTCTCACAATGGCTGTGAATTGTCTAAGACATACAGTTAGTGTAAAAACGAATGATTACAGGAAGTGGGGCTTGCATGGAAGGAGATGACGCACACATGTTTGTTTTAAGAATAACAATACGTTAGTATGTGCCAAATTATAAGATTGTGTTAAGATGTGTTTAGATAAATATTAAGGAGAATGGACATCGGATATGGTTCAAAGTTGTTGTTTTACAAACAAAAGACCTTTAATACGGGGGAGTGTACTGGAGGACCCGAATTGAAGATGTATTGAATCAACAACTGAATGAAGTGGAGGGCAGCCCCCCCCACTTAAACCTAAGCAGAGAAATTTGTATGGCCTAATTTGAAGTTGTAATTATGTGAAAATGGTATTCATAATGTTAGTATATACAAGTATTCTTAAGGGCATCGTGTTTATACAGTCGAAAATGTCATTATCATGATGTGGTAAGGTGACAAGGCACAGAATGGACAATAAGATTTTCCGTACACAGACAGAAAATAGCGCTGCCAAATGCCTTTACTGAAAATGCATGTAACCGAAAATGTGGCTAAAATGAGAAGAAATTAAGTAGTGCTCAAAGTGTGTAGAATGAGGTAATTTTAAAGTTGAGACATTCGAGGACACCATGCTTTCAGAAACTTGACAAATAGGCAGAACCCAGACTTTTAATTAGGCCTTTTCTGGAATCTTATCTGAAGGGTTCAGCTGCACCAATTATAATTGAGCAGAGCACCGAAGAAAAAGTCAGAAATGCATGCTAGAGCGTATTTCATTTTGAAGGTTTAGTTCAATTAAAAAATAATTGCCCAGTGAGCTAATGCTAACAATGAGGTTGCCTAGACTGTGTAGGGAAGGTGGGGGCAGACTGCTCCCTTTCATTTTGCTATAAGAGTGAGCTCTGAGTGGAGCTAGGGGTGGTTGAGCCCGAGTATTTGACCACGACGCTGGGTGTGCACTGTGTCAGCAATGGCATGAAATAAAAACTTGATGCACTTAACAGTCTCTGTGCTGAATCATTGAGTGGTCCTTATTTACTGGTGTTGGGGTATGTGAATCCTGCACCCCAACCTCCTCATGGTGCAGCTAGCTTGTCTTACAGGTACTAGAGGGTGAGCACTGACCTATGGTCCCGTCAGTGGAAACACAGCCCTCCTGTACACCCAGTTCATTTCAGGTTTGAGCCCATGGGTCTCTCTCGACAGCCTCAGGAATTTCAGGCTGAGGAAAATAGTCTGGGTGACCTGGCTTCAATTTTACAGGATGCAAGAGGTCTGGATACCTCCGCTGAAGAGGAGTTTCCTCAAGCAGATCCTCAAGACGACTCTAATGTGGCATTTAGAAAGATGATGGCCAAGGTGGTTGATGCCTTGGGCGGTCGTTCCCCTGCCAGGGAAATTGTGGAATGTGATCTTACATATATTTTGGACAAAGGCACAAATGTTGAACCTGTCCTTCCTTTTCACAATGCCATCAAACATCCTCTATTAGAGCTGTTGACAACTCCCTGCTCGGGGCCAGTAGTTCATAAGGATTTTACAAGGAAATATAAGCCAACTTTCTCCGATCCGGAGTTTCTCACTAGACATCCATCCTATGACAGCATGGTGGTACAAGCAGTTTCTGTTGGTGCTAGGGTAAGCATCTAACCCTCTTTACCTCCAAATATGGACAGTAAAAAGTATAATACTCTGGCTAAAAATGTATCGGGCAGCATGACCCTGAAAGCAGTAAATGTCTCATGTCAACTTGCAAGCACACACATACCTTATGGTCTGTTGTTTTTGAGGAAGCAGACCACATCTCTGAGGAGGAAATGAGGGATTTATTGTGAATGAAGGAAAAGAGGCTATCCGACAAGTCCTAAAATCATGCATTGACATAGCTGACTGTGTCAGAAGGACTATGGCTGCAAGTTCTGTTAGAAGGATATTTTCCTGGTTATGTAGATTAGGTTTTGCGCAGGATGTGCAAGCAAAATTACTTAATGTGCCCTTTAATGGGTCACATTTATTCAGACCAAAGGCAGACAATATCCTGGAGAAATTGCAGGCCTCCAAGACGGCAGAAAAGTCCTTAGGTAAGGCAGCCTGCTCAAACTTCCTCACAGTGGAAGGCCAAGCCTGCTCAAACTTCCTCACAGTGGAAGGGCCAGCTTGCTCAAACTTCCTCACAGTGGAAGGGCAAGCTTGCTCAAACTTCCTCACAGTGGAAGGGCAAGCCCTTTCACTATTACAATTATGGGCAAAAGGGAAAACAAGTCACCACCCATCAAGGTCAGAGAGGATTGTCCAGACCTTCAAGAGGTAGAGGCTGCAAATGAACACAGGCCACTTCCGTATCTGTGCTCTTCAGTGCATCCCCCTCCGTACAACCTCTCTGAGGACTTATGCCATTCCACGCTGGAAGGGGGCCGCCTGTCTCACCATTTGCCAGAATGGCACAGACACGTGGGCATGGCAGGTGCTTTCTCAGGGATCCTGCCTCCACTTTTTAAAACACCCACCAGATTGCCCTCCTTCTTGATGACCACCTCCTGTTTCAAATCCACTGCTCGTGAAAGGAGTTTTCTCTCTTCTGCAGAAGGTTGCCATAGGGCTGCTACCAGGAGAGGAACAGGGGGTTGTACTCCCTTTATTTTTTGGTCCCAAAATACGGCGCTCCTCAGGAAGGACAACCTCAAGATGGTAACATTCTTGCAGATCCTCTAGCAAATTCAGGATTGGTTGATGTCACTCGACCTACAGGACGCTTACTTTCAGGTGCCGATTCATCCAAAGCACAGGAAGTACTTAAGGTTCATCATAGACAGCCCAGAGTGTGGCCGATACTATTCAAGAGCTTATGAATCTGAGGATATTCTCACTGAAGGGCATTTAAGAGGGACTGTGTTAGAAGAACAGTGATCGATCCAAAGATGGGTACCATTCGAAAGAGCACTACCCAGAGCATGACTGCAGACAAGACCTTGGTGATGGTGAGGGAGAGCAAGACCATCATGTTGAGGGGACTTTCCATCACAGTCACGGACTATTATTTAAGTTTTACCCTAGTCATCTGATTGGATTAGACATTAGAGCGTCTAATGGAAAAACCTCAACACTACGAATCACTCGGCGACTCTAGCCTGTGGAATGACTGAGTATTTAAATTGGGGTGGGAGGCTGGTCTGTTAACGTTGGTTTTGCAAATTTCAGTTTCTTCAGATATTGTATTCACTTGCCTTCTTGCATTGAGAAATTCAGCTAAGTGGCCCCATTTATTCTGCAGTGTGCCCACACCATCACAGTTTTTTATTCTGAAAAAAGCTAAAATATAATGCATACTCAAGTTACAAGCTCAGTACATTGAAATAAAACAATTCTCTGCTGTTGGTGCTTGGCCGTAGTGGTCATTCTGAGGAATTGCTGTGTTAGGAAAGATTGTTCTTTTAGCAACCATCCCTCCATAGTTCTATGGACCCCCAACGTTTTACTTTTGTTTTTGAACCTGTCCTGGCTTATAACAGGGAAGTGAAGCCTTCAGCTTCACTCCCCTGGCCTTTTGCTCATTTTGTCATGAGGAAACTGATAGGTCTTTCAGATAATCTGTGCTGGGAAACCTTTTGCCCTTTGCCTTTGGTAACTTTTTAACATTGCACACAGAATCATACAATTCAGTGCAGTGGGGATAATTTCGTATCACCCTAGTCTTTTACACTTGGGATTGTTGGTTACTTTTATGTGCCTAAAGACAAGCTGGTGGCAGCAATTAGATTTTTACAATTTTTGTATTATTTCTATTGTGCACATTTGCATTTACCGCCTCTGGCTACTGAACGTGGCTAGTGCCCTAAAATGGCCACGCCACTAGATTTTCACTTGTTCTTTGGCCATGTTAGGCTTGCATTTGAATCCCGCTGCTGTTTTGTGCCACTACCCTGCATCTTTTCCACAGTGATAGTGTTGTAGGCTTGCATTTGAATCTCTCTGCCTTTTTGTGCCACTACCCTGCATATTGTTCTTTAGGAACAGTTTGATAGGGTTGCATTTGAATCTAGCTGCTGTTTTGTGCCACTACCCTGCATCCTTTTCCACAGGCATAGTGTTGTAGGATTGCATTTTGTTTCTGCAGGGATCTAGGTGCTGGTCCCCCAACCCGCGTTCCTGCCCTATCCTCAATGTACTTGCATACACAGTACTTCATATACGAGGTCTGTCTGCACTCCCAACCCGCTATTGAAGCTCTCTCATTTGATTGTGGTTGCTGCTCTTCTCGGTTCACACACCCTAACACCTCCCTCCCTTAAAGCCGAGGTTGCAGGTCCCCCGTCATGTCTAGTAGCTCCAGGTTAGAGGCGCACCAGAATCTCCTCCTTACCATCGTCCAGATTCCATCCCTGCATGCTATTTCAACCTCCCATCCTGGCCCCTGCAAAAGAACGTAACCCCTCCCCCGGACATCCTAGATCCACCCTCCCACCTCATCCACTCAAGCCGCCCACCTGAATTTCCCAGACCACTAGCACTTCACCCTGCCCTCAACCAGCCTCCTCCTCCTCCACACCTCCACCTCATTACATAATCCCTCCTCTCATCTACTCTGCCACGACCCACTCTTTGCATTACCTAACTTTGTTGGGGCAGTCCTAACTGCAAGCCCCATTCAGCCACCCCACCAACCCTCATGCTCAGAATCCCCATAAAAATAGACACTGCACTACCTGGGTGCATTCTATACTTCACTTCTCAACCTATCCCTCTTCCAGACCCAGGACATCCCCCCTCACATACACCCTTATGGTCTCCCCATTCCACCCAACCCAATTAAATCTCTCTTCAACCTGCGAACCAACACACTTGGCACTCACACCAGACACCACTCCCTTGGCTACCCGAGATGTCAGTCCGCTGAGCACGTCACCGGCCATAGAAGACTGTCACCTGACATCTCCCTAGCAACAGGTATCATGTATGATTTTCCTTAGTCACAGCCCTGCACACCCTGCCACCCCACCCCATTCCCACCTCAGTACCCGCATCCCCCTTCACACCTCAGAACAGGGTCTCCCCCTCTCACACACTCCCACCATCATTAACCACTACACCCGCCAATACTCGGAGGACTCTAACCTCGCAAGTTCTCTTCTCAGATGCACCAACAATATGCTCAGCCTCCACTCCCTGGAATACAGAGACCATAGGCCCCCTAGAAACCTCTCACTCCTAACAATTCCAAGCCACAACACCTTCCTGCCCCTTCAAATACCTCCACACAGCACACCATTCTCACCAAGGGACGCCCCCAGCAGACCCCTCGCACCTCCACAGCAGCTATCACAGCTACAGCCCTCCTTACCCTTACATGCATTCCACCCAGTCAGGCCCTACCTCGTGGCAGCCACACCCGACTCCCTAGTCCCCCAGGAATTCTCCTCCCCTCGCATCAAACATTCAACCTAGCAATGGACTAACGTGCATCCTAATTAACGGCCAATCTGTTGCAAAAGAAAATTTGCAACATTTACAACCTAATTTTCTTTGAAGGCCCGGACATCCTCTTCATCACAGAAACCTGGTTCTCCCAAGACTTCCATCCCATTGCAAACGAGGCCTTCCCTCCGGGCTACACTCTTATTGTGCATAACAGAACCAGTAGAGCAGACGACATTGATATCCTATACAAATCCCTCCTCTTCATCTCACACTCTGAGAAACAAGCCTGCAACTCAGATTGTGAATCGCTCATAGTAAAATTGCTCATCACACCCACAAACACTCACAGCTTCCTACTCGTATACAACAGACATTTAGCAGAAAATCTCAGCAACTCTCTTAACTGCTATCCTGGTTTCTCACTCCTCCCTCACCATGCTAGGGGATTTCAATATCTGGCTCAATGTCCCACATAACCCTATGACATGACCTGGAATTACTTCATCTGACACAACTAGTATAAGGACCCACATACTCTGCAAGCCACACCCTAGACGCAATTTTCAGCTCTCCTGACCTGTTCACCATGCTCCCGCCTCGGCCACTCGTCTGGACGGACCAGCCATTTTTTTCACTCTCGACTGTAGACCCGCCTTCCTCACCAACAGCCCCAGGATCCCCCACTGTCACTGCTCTATGGAGCAAGGTAAAAGTAACTTTGAACCTGGCAGATTCCCTGCTTGCTTCCTTCCCTCCCTTCTAATCCAGTCGGGTAAGCTCTCCATCAGCCATTCTGACCAATGGCCCACAGAAGCTCTTAGCTCACTCCCTTATATCAGACCCAGCTCCAGCAGACAGGGCCTCTCCACCAGATGGTTCATCTCAGCTCACAAATCTCTCAAAACCAGTACCACACAGATGGTGGGCAGACTCATCGCCATAAAATAGAACAGCTTACACTCAGTAGTTTAAAGTCTAAAGGGCAGAAATGCACAAGGCCTACACATCCTTTTACTGGAATAGGATCACCAATGCACCAAATCCTTGTGGGGAACTCCACAAGATTATCTCTGAATATTCAAGGCCCCTTCCTACATCTCCTACACCCCATCCCACACCCAAGCACTATGTGACTCTCTCTCTGACTAATTCCTCAACATAGCCCTGGAATGAAACCTTGCCATTGGCCGCAAAATAGCGTTACTCCCGCTCCTGCACCCTGCATCCATGTCAGAGCGATCAGACCCGCACACTCAACCCGCTCGCTCGTCTTTTCTATTTCTCTATCTCCTGCCCAGAATTTCTAAAGCTACTAGATAACAGCCGACCCTCAGGATCCCCTGGGGAATCCTACCCTCCTTCTCTTCTAAAAGAAATCCTATCCTCAACCTGTGCATGAAACATCGCAAGATCGATTATTAACTCATGTCTCACCTCTGGCCCTTTCCCAGCAGTTTTCAAGACCTCGTACATCAAACCCCTGCTCAAAAAACCCACCCTGACCCCCTTCTACCGGCCAACTACAGACCTACCTCAAACAACCGCTTCATAGCTAAACTGATTGACCGAACATGCCTATTCACAGAAACCAATATCTTCTTCAAACCCGCTCAATCTGACGTCAGATCCCTATGAGGAACTGAATCATGCCTAGTCTCCATCTGGGATGATCTCAAAGGAACCTCAGATTCGGAAAGTTGTGCTGCCCCCAGCAATTAATCTCATTTTTATACTGGCATGTCTGATGCTGAATGGGACTGGGTTATGAATGGACCGGCAATGAGTCTCATTTTGTATACTGGCATATATACTTAATGTGACTGAGCTATGAATGGGCCGGCAATTGATTTAATTTCTGTACTGTAATATCTGATGTTGAATTGTGAAACCTGATTGTATGGAGAAGCCTGGTTTGTTATCATTACAGAATCATTACCCATTGTTAGAGAATCACTACCCATTTAGGGATCCAGTTATCCATCATTCATTCTGATTCATTCTGATTAGTAGTGACATGAAGTAGTGACATCATTAGAATATTCACATTATTCTGCCACTTTGTATGCATTTGCAATTTGCTATAGAATGAGGCCTGTTATATTTGAAGTGCCATGTAGAGACATGTAGACACATGTAGAGATATGTTGTTATGTATTATGTATGCATGTTGAGACACCACGCATGAGTGTGCACTTAGAATATGCATTGAGGCATTATAGATAGCGCTTGGGTTTGCGAGAGAAAGAGTAAACGCTAGACAGAGATGTAGCTTGCTCCTAAGCCATTCTGAATGAGACACAGAGAAGCCGCGGAGTGCGGAAAGTTGTTATGAGTTACAATGTACAAAGTATGCGTAAACAGTTGCTTGGCAGACAGATAACAGAGACCCTTGTCCGATTGGGGAAGGCATTGAGGCCTTATCAGGCCCTGGGCTGGTGCTTCGTAGACAGAGAGGAGGTGGGGGCAGCACCAGAGAGGGAGAGCTTTTGCAGGCAGAGGCATGCAAGGAGAGAGGGATTTGAATGGAGAAATATGAGGAGATGGTAGGTAAGGTAGGAGTGGCCCGGGAAGGAATAGAGTCATCACTCTACCCTGAAAACTCTGACACATAGCAACCTTACCTACACTAGAATAATACTGAGATTAATAGCCCGTGTCACTCTGAGATAACACTATGGTTATTGACCGTATTTAAACTGCATTGTGAAGGCCTTTCTCCCACTATACAGGACTCTCAGAAATAGGTGTGCCTTTTCTCTGGTATTTAAATTGCATGGTGAAAGTATTTAAATTGCATTGTGAAAGTATTTAAATTGCATTGTGAAACCTAGGTCTTTCTCCCACTATACAGGACTCTCAGATCTAGGTGTGTTTTGTCTCGGTATTTAAATTGCATTGTGAAAGTATTTAAATTACATTGGGAAACCTAAGCCTTTATCCCACTATACAGAACTCTCAGACCTAGGTGTGTTGTCTGCAGTGTTTAATCCACATTGTGAAATTAGTGCTGTTGTTGGTTTTGTCTTCTTAGCAAAGAGTTAATCTAGCAAACTGTTCTATTATTGTCTGAGCTCTTGTCATTTTGTTAAATTCTCTACTACTGTCTCGTCTCTCCTTATCTTGTCTGCTTGGCCCCCTCCCTGTGTCCTTCCCTAGTGTTCTACCTGCACCTACCCCCCTACCTCTTCTTTCCTCGCCCTACCTATTCTATGGTGTTCTCTGTCTCTCCTATCTTTTCTAACTGCTTCTCTATCGACTAGCCTGCTCTCCTCACTAAATCTGGTAGGAAGAAATTTAAAAAGGACATCCTGGTCTCCAACCCAGGCCTCCCTATCGCTGACACCTATACAAGTGCTTCCTCCAGGCAAACCCTCACCAACAACCTCTTTGTCGTTCCCTCGCCAGATATTCATATGGTCTCTGTGCTTTCTCCTTTCTCTTCTCCTCCCATTAATGGTGGCACCCGGTGGTCTTCATTAATGTTTGCAGGCCAACCTGCTCCTTTTTGATAGATGCTTCCTGCGCCTCAACAATTAACTTTCTTCTCCTGCTGTTCCCTCTCTTCCCTTCACAGCTTCCCTGCCTCCCCCTGCTGTCTTCTCCTTGGCTACCTTGCCCTCTCCTCCTTCCTCTTCTGCCCCCCCTCAGGCTTCTTCTACACCTCCGGAGGGCATACCTCTGATTTGTACTCCTCCCCGGAAGTCTTTCATGGACGGCAACCTTCTCCATATTGACACTCTAAACTCCAGCTCAGCTGTCAAACACTCCTCTGACATCTGCCGCCTCCTTGAAGCACTTAATCTCGATGTGCTTGGTCTGACCGAGAATTGGTTCACGGCCAACTCTGTCACGAGCTTTGACACTCTACTTCCTGATGGCTACAAGATCCTCTCCACGCTCAGGTCCAATTGTTCTGGAGGCGGGGTAGCCCTGATCTTCCCTGAGTGGATTCCTGCCTCTGTCATTCCTACGCAGGCCTACTCCTCTTTCGAATGCCTTGTCTGCAGGCTCTCTCTCCCTCCTAGCCACTCCCATACTGTGGCTACCATCTATCGGCCACCTGGTCAGATCTCCTCCTTCCTCTCTGAGTGGGCGGATCTCTCCTCTTCCCTCCTGGTCTCAACCATTCTACTCCTCCTTCTTGGAGGCTTTAACATCCACCTGGATGCTTCCTAACCTTCCACTGGACTCTTTTGCGACCTCTGTGACTCTCTCTCTCTTTCTATTCTCCCCTCTGGCCCAACTCACTCTGCAGGGCGCACTCTGGATGTGCTTAATGTTCTTATGTCTTCAGACCTTCCCCTTTCTATCCCTTTCACCACTCCTCTCTCCTGGAGTGATCACTTTCTCCTTTCCCGCCAGCTCACTCGCTCCACCCCTCAGGCCAAGCCAACTCCAGCACTGCCACCTACCTTCTTGGTTATCCGACCCATGAAGCGTGTGTCAGTTGAGGGTTTTGCTGCCACTTTCCCACCCCCCCTTCCCTCCTTCGGCTGACTCACACCCTGACAAAACTCCCTCTATGCTCCACTCGGCTATATCTGATACTCTTGATGTTCTTGCCCCTGTCATGAGGATCCGCATGAAGCCCAAACCCAAGTGCAACTCCTGGTACGACTCAGACCTTGTCACCCTTAAACGCAAGTGCAGGGTGGCTGAGAGGAAATGGCATGCTTCCTGTACATCCTCTGACAAACTGGTCTGCCGCCTGCTCCAAGGGCAATACAGGCTCTCTGTCTGCACCAAAAAGAGAGCCCTCATCCAAGCCTGTGTCTCTGTGGAATACAACAACTCAGCCAAACTCTTCAAAATCTGCAAGGAACTGGCAAATCCTGCTACAGTCTCTACCTCTCCAGTCCCCTACCAGGCCCTCTGCATGGCCCTGGCTTCTCATTTCATCTCCAAAACTCAGGACATCCTGTCCTCTCTCTCTCTTCCTTTCCTCCTCCCTCTACTCCTGGTCCTCCGCTGGCCCTTCTTTGGCCACCCCTCCTCCACCCTTCTCTGCCTTTCACCTATTCTCCCCCGACAAGGTTTCTAGACAAGTTCGATCTATGAAAGTTTTGTCAAAACACCCCTGTTCTTCTAAAGGCATCAAGGACCACATTGACACCCTGGCTCCTGCTTTGGCCAACTTCTGCAACCACTCCTTTGCCAATGGAGTCTTCTCTTCCCCCCTGAAGCATTCCTGTGTGCACCCTCTTCTTAAGAAACCCTCAGCCGACCCTTCCTGCCTGGCTAACTATCGCCCAATCTCCATCACTCCTTTCCTGGCAAAACTCCTGGAAAAGCCATTTCCCAGCTTAATCTCCACACTGAATCTGTTGGTTGTCTCCATGATCATTGGTCTGGCTTACGAGCTGCCAGAAGAACGGAAACTGCTCTCCTGAACATCCGTGAAAACCTGCTCTCCAACCTCTATTCCAACACCCCCTGTGTTCTCATCTTACTTGATCTCTCTTCTGCGTTTCACACGGTCAACCATGCCATCCTGCTCAACCGTCTCCGTGATAACCTGGGTATCACCTATCAGGGCCTGGCTTGGCTGACTTCTTTCCTCTCTGATCGACCCTCCCAGGTCCAACATGGGTCCTTCCTCTCCTCTATCTCTATCTGTGGTGTTCCCCAGGGGTTTCAAGGTGGCCAGGAGGCTGTTCCAAAGGGAGGCACACGCCGTAAGACTGAGATTCTCCTCATCGGCACACCTGCTCCCTCCTTTCCTGTCACTCCCTGGCCGGCCTCTCTTGGCCCTCTTCCTGCTCCGACCTGTGAGGCTAAAAACCTCAAGGTCATCTTCGACTCTACACTCTTCTCTCTCCTCACATCTCTGACGTCTCTAAGAAGTCACACTACCAGTTGCATGTCCTCAGAGGTATTCTTCCTTTCCTCGCCTTCCCCCAGCAGCTCTCTGTCTCCAGAGATCTGGTTCTCTCTAGGCTGGACTACTGCAACAGCCTCTTTCTAAATCTGCTTACCTCTACTCTCCGCCCTCTGCAACTCATCCAAAACAGGACTCCGAGACTTGTCCTTGGCCTCAAGCTCAGGGATCGTATCTCTCGAGGACTGAAATCTCTGCACTGGCTCCCAGTGGCTGTGAGGATTAAGTTCAAAACCCTCTGCATTGTCCTCCAACTCTCTCTTCCTAATTATCTTCCTTCTCGAGCCCTTCGCTCATCCGCTTCCAACTCCCTCGAGTTGGTGGTAGATCTCTTTTTATTCGGCCGGGGCCACCCTCTGGAACAGCCTCCCTGAAACTTGAGGAGAACCATCTCCGGTTCCGGAAGCACCTCAAGATCTTCCACTTTGCTTCAGCTTTCTCTCCTCCTCTCCCCTGCTGAACTCCTGGCTGAAACTGAAATTGCACTGGTCACCTGGCTGCCCTCTGGTCTCATGCCCAGGACTCCTACCCACCAGTTGCACACCTGCACTGCCCCCCTGGAAACCACCAGCACTCTGGGGCTGTTTCTGTATCCCTACAGCCCCCTACCATCACCTGACAGCTGATGTCTGCACTTACCCTGCACTTGCCACCACTTGGCTGCACTTCTTATTGTTTTTTACTTATTTTATTGTTATCCTATGTACTGCACTACCCCCGCTTTCCCCCTTGCACTTTTCCCTTCGCCCCTCCCCTGCACTTGTGCGATCTCAATGTCGCCTGGCCTAGTAAGATCGTTGTCTCTGTCTTCCCTCTGTTCCACGTCCCTTGCCTTGTTGCGCCTTACATCACTTGTGTGTAGGCGCTTTATAAATGCCATATCATGTCAATATTCAGTAATACATTTTATTTGAAGCGAGGCACAGAAAACGTACCGTTCCAGTTCGCACACCTGTGAGGCCAGCCAGCGATCAGCCGGCTATGCACAGGTCCTTAGCTGGCCTACCTGTCAACCTGGAATGTAACCAATTTTGAGCTAATATGGGACAATTGGTCCCTGATTGAATTTATTAAAATGGTGTTATCTCCTAAGTTCGCTTTTAAAATAAAATCATGTTACTGCCCACCAGGTCCTGCCAAGGATTTTTTGGAACATTTAAACAATTCTCTTTAACTACGCGCTAAAATATTCACGTTTACGTATAACAGGCGATTCTAACACATGGTTAGAAGCACAGAATAATACAGTTGCCTCTAGATTATCTGACATTTTTTCAAGCCATGGCCTTACACCCCTTACAACTTCCCCATCGCTCAAGATGGGGCAGTGTCTCGATATCTTGGCAGTGAGAGGCCACAGGTTTGTTATGCTCATTACCATCCCAGTATCATGGTCTGACCACTTTATAAGAACATGCGCCCTGGAAACTTTAAAGATGGCACAGTTTAATCCAGAAAAAGCACCAGATACCAATTGATGGCATTGTTCTACAAGAGATCTGGATAAAATATCAGAAGATTAATAGGGCTCTGATCAGTGAAAAGAATGGCACATGGGATGAGGAATATTTCACCACTAGTTTCAGAAAATTACAAGAACTGAGTAACATGATCTCACCCAGAAAACCAAAATATGCAAAAAAAATACTCTAATGCATGTTTTACATCAGATCTTAAAATTTTACAAACAAACTATAGACAGAAAGTAAATAAAAACTGAGAAAACACAAAGGTGCTATATCCGAAGTCCTGGAAAGTAGCACTAAAGGCTTACATGAAAGCCATTTTTACAGCTAAATTCTCTTTTTCACATAAAAACATTGCAAACGCCTTACACAGACCACGTGAACTCTTTTTAACACTGAAACATGTTATTAACCCTCCCGAGTATTTCATCCAAATTGGTCCTTTTACAAACCTTAGCCAATGATTTCAACACTTTCTTTAAACAAAAGATAGAATACAGGCAACAGAGTGTGGCTGCAGTCTGTCTAGTGTCTGTGCCCGAAATCTTCCATCGCTTTTTGCTGTGGACTGTAGGAGGAGCGTTCCCTTATTACAGCCGTGCGGCTGCGGAGTGGGCCGCGGATTGAAGACAGCAGAGTATGGCTGCAGTCTGTCTAGTGTCTGTTCCCAGAGACTTTCATCGCTTTTTGCTGTAGACTGGAGGAGGAGCGCGGCGTGAAGGCAGCAGAGCGTGGCTGCAGTCCGTCGTGGTCCTGTGCGGCTTGGCTCCTTCTTAACATCGACGACAAGGTAATAGCTCTCTGTGCGAATAGTAAAGCTTGGACCTTTCTGCCTTGAATACGAGTGAAAACGAATGACGCCACAAAACAAATGAACAAAATAGAGCAATAGACATTGTTTATGGACTTTATCCCGTCGCAAAACATTTGTCCTCTACTTTCTATCCCCGGATTCCCCTTGAGGCACTCCCCCACCCAATTTGAAAGATTTTAAATTACAAATAAGGATATTTACTTCTGCCGCCTCCCTTTGTGACTTCCTTTTTTGTTTCTCTCCCGCTAATTACTTGACTGTTTTTGTGGTGATAAGATCTTTATATATTAAAAAGCAAGCCACGAGGAAAGTCTCCAACCAAACAATAGCAGTCAAGTGGGGACCATTGGCACCTGGCGTTGGACTCGCCTGACGTGCATTTCACCTTCTTAAAGTGGGTGGAAAGGCGTTATTGCCTCTGCATTAAGTAACATCGATCAGGCGGGGACTGTGGGCGTTCTGCCTTTGACCCGCCTGACTCTGTGTTTTTCTCTCAAAGTACCTAAAAGGACATCCGGTTTTGCCATACAGTAAGATCGGCTTGGGGGAGACTGTGAGACTTTTGCTTTTAACCGTTGGTCTTCTAAGTTACTATCACATAAGATGAATATAAGGGGACTGTGTTATTCATCCAATAAAATGTACAAACTATACCGTAGGAAAAATACTAGACAATGACCTAGCAATGAAATGATTGCCCCGTTGAAAACCTACAACCTACTAAGTGCCTCTGCTGGATTGGATATTCGGTCCCTTGACTATAGAGAAACCAATCAGTTACAAATAAATAGATTGATCTTCAAATCACCCCCAAGGAGAAAGGGCCCAGCCAACTTTTTGGGGAAAATAAGTATCTTCCCTATGGATGAACAACAACCATCAGGGTCGGGTCTATCTCAAACATTTCCTTCCATACAGAGAGACCTGGAAGCTTCTACTCCTAAAGGTGCAGCATTAAATCAAAATTTTACTGCAACTAGAGATTAAACTCTTACAACCACCTTGTGACTATGCCCAGAGGAAAAAACACGTAACTGAAATAACTGTTAATGAGAAACAGAGTCCAGCCAAGCCTCTTTTCTCCCGCTTGACCCAGGGAGACACTAAAATGGACTTACCAGAGGAGGATCTTCTTAATTCAGATATCCTCCCGAAATTTGGACTCATCATTTGAATTTAATGCAATCTCTGCGCTGCTGGAGGTATCCAGAATAGCAAAAGTCCATCAAGAGAAAACAAAGGAGAAAGAGCAGGCCCCTCAGCAGGAGAAAATGAAGAGGCCGATTTCTCCAGAGGGTCAGTCGAATTTGTCAACCATGTCAGCCCTTAATTTTGTTTTGTGCTCTTTTGTGAAAGTATTCGAGGAAATTAAATTGGAAGTACAACAACATTCAGGCTATTTGTTGGAGATTACAAAGGACTTGGAAATTAACGACTCCTCCATACTAGACTTAAAATCAGCAGTCAATGAATCTATTAAAGAGACTTTGGCGGAACTGAGGTATCAATCCGTAACTCAATCTGAAAAACTTGAAAGCTTATCGACTAAATGGGAGGAGGTTAGAAGTGACTTGGCTACTCTGAATCAAAACTTTTTGAGAGTGGAGGTTTGTCTATGTCAAGAATCCTCCTTGTAAATGTTTGCAGTCATCCTCTCCAAACTCGGAGATGGATGATACACCACTTTCTAACTCGACGATGGATGACAACTGGTGGAGCTGGAAGAGGCGTGTAGACCTCAGGTGGTTGAAGTGACGGTGGAAGAAACTCCTGCCACTCCTCTATGAAACAATCTAGCTCAAAAAAGAACAAAAAAAACAATGGGAAGACTAAAAGAAAACGTAGAAGAAAACATCAAGGAATGATCTTGTCCAGAGACTCTCATAGACTCGCAAAACATAAATACTGAACCGGATAAAGATTCTTGCCTGTTAAGAAAGAAAAAGAGTAAATCAGCAACCACAAATCGGTTTATAAAAAATATTAAGGGCAAACAAGATGATTTACCGAGAAACAGAAACAGAAAAAAGGAAACAAACATTAAATAGATGAAGGGAGATTGGTTGGTGGCAACTGTGACAACTCTAATCATCCCACAAATCAATCTGACCGATAAGGAACCAGAAGTAAAAAAGCTTACAGTAGGGATCCAAACTGATCCAATCAAACCTCCCCTGAAGATTCCCCCCAATCTTTCGAAAGTCAGCCAAGCCATCAGTAAGGATTGCTCCTATTTTTTCAAAGCTAAACTAAAATGGAGTATTAATGATAAAATAGTAGTGAGTGCTATAAATAGTCAAATGGACCAGATCCTTGAGGATGAGATAGTCTCGAATCACGTAAAGGATAAAATTCTACCTTCCTCCAATTTGAAACTAGCACAAGACAATCCTCTAGCCTTCGCAGCTGAAGGCAAAATGAAGAAATCTGCAGAGAAACCCACATATGAGAAATGTCGTGTGGATCAATTGGGGGCTGAGAAAACAAATAAATCTGAGGACGGAATACAGACTTTGTCAGTATTTTTGTCGCGCTACCTCATCCAATAATGAAAAACTCTGCTGAACCGATCAGTAATTCTGGCAGAGATTAAGGAAATTCCAGCACTAAAATATTTAACAACAGCGGACATTGAGGATGTCGGATTTCCAAATTTTCCTAACACTGACATTGCAGAACTTGCCTTAAAATCTAAGTTAAGATGATCACAATACTGGGAGTAGAGGACTTAAAATCTCTGAGAATCTGCCGGAAGCGCACTATTCTGCTGTGTCCGCCAACCAAAGGATAGATCAAGCCCCTTTCTCCACCAAATGAGGAAAGACCTAAATCCACCAACAACATTCTTGGAGATGGTTCCAGAGATTGTCTCCCAGATTCTCCATAAATTGGGCCTGGCTGAAAAGCATCTCTAACTAATTTCACAATTAGAGCTCTATCATGGAACTCAAGGTGCTCTAATTCCTTTTGCAATGAGGCAATGAAACATCAGATATTTGGCTCCTTTGATTTGATTTTTTTTTCAGGAAACGTGGTTAACAAAAACATTTGACATTGACAGTTTTTCATATCATCAATTGGCAAGTGTGGTGGAGGTGGGGCGGTCTGCAGGTGGATTAGTAATTCTGTGTAGAAAGCATGTATTTGGGAGCTCATTTCTTCTCTCCAGCAAAATATTGGGAATTATGGTAATTAGAGTGGTGCTGAGCGATAGTGAGGAGGATAAGGGATGGCTACTGGTCAATCTTTACTGGAACCCGACCCAACTCCCCCTCACTATTTTTCTACAGAAACTGTGGGACATTTTAGTTTCTTCCACAACACTCTACCCAATGGATGAAATAATGATCATGGGAGATCTTAATCCCTACTGTTTAGTAGATACCCCTCTGAAAACTGGGCAAGGAAAACGAAAAATAGCAGACGGCAGAGTATGGTGTCAATTTATGTATAAATGTGGGAATTGTTGGTTTTGAATGGTAATCTCGATGGAGACCGACCTGCAGCGCCAACTTGGAAAAGGGGCTCCTCATACTTGATTATCGACTACAGTGATACTGAAGTGTTTTAAGTGGTCCCCACCCAACCGCACCACCAAATTCTTCTCTGGTCACAAATTTCCCATTCGGGAACATGTCACGCATTCAAACTTCTTTATTCGGGTCCCAGTGCCTATGTATTGTTTTATCCTTCGTGGCCGGTAAACCGGGGTATTTCCACAGTGGGACATCTGGGTCATATGGGGTTTCTATTTTCAGCTTTTTATACAATGTTATCCATGCGCGTACCGTAGTTCCCACTGGGTCATAAGGACAGGAATCTTTGTATTGAAGGTTGAATATAATGGAACAGAGGTCTATAGGAGATGCAGCAAATTTCTTAAGCCATATATCGGGTGAGCGGTTTTCCAGGTCACACCAGTGTTTCGCAAATTGCGCTTGCGCCACCAAGTAATATAATTTGAAATCCTGTGCCGCCATTCCCCCTGTGCTATAAGGTTCGGTCAGCTTTTCACGTTTCATTCTGGGTGTCTTCCCGTCCCACACAAATGTCACTGTCATTGCTCTTATTAAAAAGGTTCTACCCGGTCATATTGGTATATTTACAAACAGGTAGAGCAATTTGGGGAGAACCACCATCTTAAGGATGGCAACCCGTCCATTCAGGGATATAGGCAGCTTAGCCCATGTTCGGAACTTTACCTTAAGCACCTGTATAATTTGTTCATAGTTATCTGTATACAGTGTCTGCCTATCTCGGGATATCATTATACCTAGGTATCGTATATGTCTGGTTGCCCATTTGAGATTCTCCGTTGTCGTCGGGCATATGGTGTGCGGCGTCAACGGAAGGATTTCTGATTTTTCGTGGGTGCTAAGTTGGTTTCAGGGTCCCGGACATACAGTAAAGTATCATCCGCATGTAGCGAAATCGACTGGGATGGGCCTGACATTCGTATTCCCTTATCTCCATGATTTAGTCTGACCATTATAGCCATGGGTTCAATGGTTAGTGCAAACAGTATTGGTGAGAATGTGCAGCCTTGTCTGGTACCCCTGCCCAGCGCAAATAGGTCAGAGATTGTATTGTTTGTGAGCACTCTCGCCCCTGTTTTTGTGTAAAGCAACTTAACATATTTGACAAAGTTGGGGCCCATTCTAAACTTTCTGAGCACCTCCAGGAGATACACCCAAGACACTGAGTCAAATGCCTTCTCAGCGTCTAGGGATACTGCCACTGCCTGTGCTTCTGGGTTTATCTGCGCCATTATTGCGAACAGCCTGCATAAATTCAAAGCTGTGGATCTTGTGGGGATGAATCCATTCTGATCGGGATGGATCAGTGCCGGCATGTTTGGTAGTAACCTGTTCGCCAATACCTTGGCGTCTACATTTATGAGTGACAGTGGCCTATACGATTACATGTCCTGCGCAGGGTGGCAGAGTTTTGGTAACACTGGTATTATCGGTTCTCTCATTGAGTCAGGGAGTTCATTTAATTCCAGTGCCTCCTCCCATACCTTCAACATGATTGGGACCAGCTCTTTTCTGAATTCTTTGTATAATTCTACCCCTAACCCATCGGATCCCGGGGCCTTCCCTGAACTTAATGCTTTTATCGCTTCTGTGATTTCTTCCTGAGTAATCGGATTTTCAAGGGCCGTTTTAGTTTCTAACGAGATCGTTGGGAATTCCCGGCCATTTAAGTATGTTTGTATTTCTGGTATTGATTTCTTATCATTGTTTAAATATAATTTTTGAAGAATTCGTGGTTTATGGCCCGTCCCCCCGTTACCACCTCGCCCTCTCCGTTTTGGATGATTGTGATTGGAGTATGTTGGCGATCAGCTCTGATGAGGTTAGCCAGGGACCTTCCCGCCTTATTACCTTCCCCATATCTACGCGCTCGGGTTGGGGCTGCTATGTATTGTACTTCCCTTGTGGCCAGCCTGTCAATGTCCATGAGGAGTTTGTTTATCTCCGCTAGGGTGTCTGTATTTCGCGTTTCACTATAGGAGTTTTCCAGATTTTGGAGTTGTGTCTCCGTCTCAGATAGCTCGCGTCTCACTGACCTCAGCATTCCCATAGTTTTGGAAATCAATGCCCCCCTCACTGAGGCCTTGAACGTCTCCCAGAGTGTTGAGTATTTATCTACCGTCCCCACATTGTTATTAAAGAATTCTTCCATTTCTATGTGTAGGGATTTAGTCACATTAGGATCTTTAAGTATGTTTGCAGGCATTCTCCATTTCTTTTGTGGTTTTGGGGCATTCCTCAATACTAGATCTAGGGATACCGGGGAATGGTCTGACAGTGTTTGAGGATGTATCTCGCAGTTCTCAGGTCCTCCCAGTACATCCTCAGACAGGAGCCAGTAATCGATCCGCGATTCCGAGACATGTACACTCGAGTAATATGTATATTCTTTCGTGCATGGATGCAATGCCCTCCATGCATCTCACAATGTCAATTGTGGCATGATCTGACCCAGCGCAATGGATGCCTTGGTTTGTGTCCTTCTGACTTCAGAGGATCTATCTAATTCTAAGTCTAGGACCAGATTGAAGTCCCCACCCCATATGATGCTAGAGGTGTCCAGTGTTGCCAGTAATTCCAATATGTTGAGGTAAAAGTCTGGGTCATCTATATTTGGACCGTATGTGTTGACTAATGCAACAGATTTTTCTGCCATCTCTCCCCATACCATTACATATCTAGCCTGGAGGTCGATTCTATGTCCTTTGGTCTGTAATCCCAGTGACAGGAGTAGGAGTGTTATGACTCCTCTGGCTTGAGTGGAGTATTCTGTGTGGTATCTCTGCTTGCCCCAGGAGGCAAGTATGTTTGCATTGCTAGGTCCCTGTGTGTGCGTTTCTTACAACATCACTACATGGGGGGAGTGTCTATTCACATATGCCCCAACCTTTCTGGTCTTTGAGGGATTGTTTAGGCCTCTAACATTCCATGACAGGAGTTTAATCTTCAACCCATTCCCCCAGCTGGCGTTACTCATCTTTGTATCTATTCAGTGTTGTGTTCTTGTGAAGGTACTGTTTAGTATGCATAACGCAATTATCTGCAAGACCATTATTGAGAAAACTTTTGCAACTTTTTAACAGTTCAACGAACAGTCCTCCCTTTCCCCACCCATTCCGCCCGCCACCCCCATCATCTGCCCCAACTTGATGATTGTGCCTTACAAACTCTTGGAGATCTTCTGAGGTTGCCATGTTGTCGCCACATGGCCGCTGGCTCCAGGCTCACAGCCTGGCTTTCTTGTTCACATGCGGTGCCCCCTGCATATGTCTATTTCGTTCAATTCAATCGTTGCAAAGAGTATTTGCGCAGTTCATTCAAGTATCTGGACTGTGCCAGTCTGCCATGGGGGGGGTCTGCCATTTTGGTCCGGCCTGCGGCCTTCCGGGGGTAAGGATATGTGAGCTTCCACATAGGCCATGGCCGCGCTGTTGGCACTCTTGTTCAAAGGAGGTTTGCCAGGCATTTTGGTGCTGGACTGCCCTTGTGGGCGGGACAAAGAATGATATGCAAATAGATATTCCTCTTTTGTGAAAAGTGCAGTGAGCAAAAAGCGATGGCTACAGACTCTCAAAGTGGGGAAAAAAACACAGAACAGGTTATCATGCCATGTTCTTTCTAGAGAGGGGCTACCTTTTTGTACCTTTTTTGTATAAGGGGACTGAGTGATAAGGAAATGAGACATCATTAAGCAGCCCACAATTGTTTCTCTCCAAGCAAAGGTACTGAATGATTCAACAAGCTCCGGGAAGCATATTAGGAATTCAGACATCCTCCTTTGTTGAAATATAACAGCCAAAGCCTCACATCAACAGCCCAAGCTGTCCAAATCAGAATATGTTGCATGGGGGCTGCTGACATTTTACTGCTACAGTGAATGTTGTGACAAATGAATTGAGAAGAGAGCCCAGTGCATTTCAAGCTCAGAAGGGGTTCATGCTTGAATCACTATCGCAGACATATTTCAAATACAACATTCTATGGTCATTCTTGTGTTGGCAAATGCTCATTTTTATGCCAAAGCTACTAACTCTTATTGTGCTATTCCCCCCTTTTTGATAGGCGATTTATCGATTTATTTACAGATTGAGGGTGAGTTATTAACTCACCAATTAAATTGTTCATATACTGAGCCTTGTACCTGTCAGCTAGATTAAAATGTTCCCACTTCTACCACACAGACTGTGCAGTGAGCCTCACCCACTACAGATCACAGTACATTTGCACTTTACAAGTGAATATAGGCAGCTGTAAGACGACTCTGCCAATGGTCCTTTACTTATCACAATTTAATCACGGAAATATATTTTCCCTGATGTGAGGTCAGGTGATTTCTTATGAGGCCATTTCTGAGCCATCTGTAGACCTGCAGACCTTCTGGCATAATATGAGATTGATAACACGGAGAGGAAAGGGTGCAGTAACACTATATGCAGATGTCCTTCCGAAAAATACTTGGCATTCAACACTCCACGCCAATACAGGAAAACAAGCAATTTGCTGAGGGATTCTGACCATCACATGACTGGAGATCCTCCCAGTTTGAGCAAATATGTTTCTCAGTTAGGTTGTCTCATTCAGCAACTTACGTTAGCCAGTATTTTGCTCCCCTTCGTATTCTCCATTTTATTATGATCCTTTGTAAAAATAGCAATGTGTGAATTTTCTTTTAATTCGTTTCTAACCAGTTTATGCTACAGCGTGACTTGTGAGATTGTTTGCATTGGAATGGGTTAATTTAGACTTCTTTGAAAGGTGCATTGTACTTTTTATCACTGTACACAACTCCACACCAACACTCCACACACCACCCCATCATTTCACAATAGCACTCCATGCACCCAGTAAACAACACCCCATCTCCACTCCACACCACCACTTCACCTGCCCCCACACTTCATCACCCGACCCAACAACACCTCCACTCCAGACCCCCACTCCACAACTCCACAATACCACGTCACACCAACTCCCCGATTACATCCCACCATACCACTCCACATCATCCCACCACCCTCCCACATCACCACTTCAAACCACCACTCTGAGGGTAAAACCAGGCATCCTTAGCAGGTCCCGCGAGCAGACCAGGGTGCTAAAAACGTGCCCGTCATTAACAGGCCTGTTGTTAGCATCATCCCCATTCCCATTGAGCCCTATGCGGGCTGAAATGGGAATGGGGATGTACCGGGTCCGGGTTCCTTGAATGGGAAATACCGGGCCCTCCAAGGTCGGAATGGCCCGGTATTTCCCCATTCAGGGAACCCGGACCCGGTTCCCGGAATGGGGGTAGCCATGCTGCAAAAAGCAGCACGGTTACCTCCAGGGTCCTAATGAGGCCCTATGAGTACCAGTTAACTGGACTTCAAAACATTTCTACTGCGAACAGGTGGTTGATGGGTCACCAAAGGTATTTCGGAGCTACATAATGCCGCTTTCACTTGCACTCTTCTCCTGAAATGTTTTCAGCTGGATATTCTGAGTCTTGGTCCTTTCCTCTCGAAGAGAACAACTCAGATTTGCTTTATTCTCATTTAGTTCCTCTGCTAAGGTTGCCTTCTACTTTGCATTCAAGTTTCCCTTTCCCTGGTGTCCATTTCGAGAGAAAGTCATACAGTTCCAAACGTAAACATTGGGAAGTCATTCCATATTTTTGAAAGTCAATCCCCACATGCTTAAATTCTGAGGGTAAACAACTCCCATGAGGATAACATATAAGAACATTGTTAGGTAAAGAAGAGAGGTAGCATTCTCTTGCCTTCTGTCTGTCAACTCTAAGTACAAAATGGAAGACAAAACAATTGGATTTGTGAAAATCCTAACGTGATAAACTAGACTGCAGAAACCATTCAAGGAAACTAAACATATAATACACGGTTTAGAATGTTTCTGATGCTTAAAAAGTTGACTGTGCAATCTATAGCCATCTTTGACTCCCTGAATCCTATTTCTTTGAAGTTTGAGGCTTTTTCTGGCATCTTGATTTCGTGTGTGATTGGTAGGGCAGGTTGGCGGCTGTTGTGGTCAGTGTCATCTGGGTGCAATGCCCGGCAGAGTACTGTGTGTTGCTGCTGGCACTGCACTCTGTGTGCAGCATACTGGACTGAGACACCTTCCCAGGTAACTTAGCAGAACTCTCTGCAACACTAGAAGCAAGGCTTCGGTGCAACACTCCTGAGTTCACATTTTCATATAAAACTGGTACACTGCGAGGCCATGTCACATACTAGGATTAACTGCGAGTTGCTGCTGCAGAGAGACTATTAGAGACACAAGGAGGTTGTAGGTATTAAGCCTCCCTTGTGCCCGACTTGCTTTCTCCTCTCCATCCATTTACCTTTCTTTTTCCAGGAGTAAGTCGAGGTTAGTCCTGCTAATTACTTTGCGAATAAATAAAGCCTTATTACTAGATAGGTAGCAACAAACAGGCGGTATGCTAGAATATCACCTGTTTTTCTGCTCTGCCGGAATATAGGTTTAGAAACAAAGTGTCTGCTTGTGAGTAGAGGTATTACCTCTGGAAAGAGGTGGTCATTGTGGCACTAATGGTGGCAGTAATAGTTGGTGGTGTTACCGGCTGAGGCAGTGCTGCCAATCCCCATTAAACTCCTAAGGTACTTTTTTAATGGGTGTAAACCTTTCTCAAAGCCACGCAGCAATCTTTTTCATGATCTATCTGCAGTAATGGCAATGGAATGTGGCAGTTTTAGCAGCACTAATACCGCCTAACTTGTTATGAGGCCAGTAAGGAGGAAGTCAGAGTTACCAGCAGTAAGCTCATGGGAATCAGCCCATGGGCACGCAGCGTAGCCTGAAACCACATAACCCCTCCCCTGTGTCTCACAATGGACCAGGGTTTTGCAACCTTTGGCTCTCCAGATGTTTTGGATAACCAACGCCATCAACCCTAGCCAGCATAGTCAATGGTGAAGGATCATGGGAGTCATAGTTCAAAACATCTGTAGAGCTGCAAGTTGCAGACCCCGGTGCTAGGTCCACCGTATGCCAAAGATTTTGCCCCACACAGTGATAATCCACAATCATTCCAAAGTCGCAATTTTATATTCCTAGGAAGTAAAATATACACATCACACCGCCTTTTCTGTGAAACATAATCATGTATTCTGTAAGTACAGTGTTCATTCAAAGCTGAATCTTTTGAAAAGGTCTTGTTGTTTTCAGACATACGTGTGACGTTGGCGAACAGCCGTGGAATATTTCACTGTGTATAACTGGCACTTACACGTATGACAACTGAAGAACGTTGGAAAATGAAAACATTTTTCAACGCTGAATAAATACATACAGGCGATAAGGAGGGAGCAACGTGTTCGAGACACACCCCACCCTCTCCTGAGCTGAGGAGTGGAGACCCTGATTCGCCGCTTGAATGACAGCTATTTTGTGGAAAAGAGATCTCTGTAGTGTTTCCGCAGAAGACTGGAGCATATCCCCTCCAATGGCTGCGTGTGGTCATAGGATGGTGTGGGCTGCCTCTACCACGTGTCCACTTGATTGGTGGTGAAAGGAAGAGCTTACTCTTTCCTCACACCATCAGAGCTGATCATGACGTGCATCCTTCTCCACATATTCTCAGCGGTGGCGTGAAGCGCGCTCCGATTACTTTATGCGTATTACTAGGATAGCCTTGCTCTCGTCGCACATCACTTCTGAGGGGAAGGCCTCTCACCACCGACTGTCAGGTGCGATAGGAAGACCTCGTCAATGGAGAGATCCAGCCTTCATTGTATTTGTACTCTGTCTCAAAACAAAATGGATTCTCTGGCGTGCCCTCTCTTACACTCTCTCTCTCCCTGTATGTCCCTCACTCTATCCCTTGCTCAAAGCTCTTTCTCTCTCGCCAAACATGATCAGTGGTGATAATGACAGCTCATTCTTCTCTGCTTGCTCCATTTGTGGTGGTTTCAAGTTATCCATTTTCTCAGCCCTTTTGTAGCCATTGGAACATCTCTCGTTTCACACCACCGCTGAAGTCTAAAAGAGTCCCTCCTCACACTGCCAACGATGGCACCCCTTGCCTCTACCTGCACTATCTGAGGTCACCAGAGGCTCTCTAGCCCTTCACGCTCTCCACCCAGACATGATAACACACTATCAGTGGTGAGAGGCTGGTTTGATTCCCTGCACACTTTAATCAAAGTTAGGATGTCTCCTTTCCTCAGAGAATCACCTTTGATGGACCCCCCCCCCGCCCCTCATTGCACTGCCACTGTCCATAGACCAGAGGGCTGCTTCACATTGTCAGTCGGGGTAGACCGGTTCCACTCGATCTTCCCTACCCACACGTACACATGTCTACACAGTTGTTGGTGATATGAAGGTGTTTGTCCCCCAGGACTCCAGACAGTCATTGGTAATAGGAAGGCCTCTGATTCCTCGCTTTATCAGAAGTGACAGATTGGCTGTATTATCCCACAGAACTACTGGCCGTGGAATGAAGAGTCTGACCCGCAAGAGGGTCTTCAGAGAAGGCTGCCGGACTGATATTGTACCACCTGCCAAGAAAGAACCATGTGGTTTGCTTGTGCTTCTTGTTGTGGGGTTGGGAGGGCAAATGTGCCTAGACGGGGGATGATCAGACAGACACAGGAAACACCAAGAGGTGGGAGATGAAAAACCTTCCCGTCAGTGAAAGGGCTGTCCATCTGTCCCTAAGAGTAGACAGGACCGCCTCTTCCCAACCAAGGCAGGTATGAAACGGCGAAGTGTTCATCCTTCCCTTCTGCAATAGAGCAAGGAACGCATTGCCCTGAGACAAACGGCATAGAGTGTTGTAATGTGGAGGTAGGAAGTACCAGTCCAAAACCAAAACTTGTCATTTCCAGCTGGTCAGGTCTTTGGGTAAAAGGATCACGGGAGGGGATATGTCGCAAAAGTCGCTATCTGTATCCATATATCTCCATGGGGGAGTTCTGGCAGTGGCTTCTGCATGGTTGAGCAGTCTTGAATTGCAAGTGGTCTTCCTTTGCCAGAGAACCATGTCCCATCTTTGCCCCATGCAATCTGTGGTCTCTGTCTGCTCTACTCATCTTTGGCCAACACTGTGCAGTGGTCTGTGCTTGCGACCATAAAAAGAACACCTTGATGGAGGTGAACTAATTGCACTTAATTGGCTGGAAGGACCCAGTAGGTAGGCTGCGAGGAACTCTTGAGTATCACCAGGCGAGGGGGGACATCAAATGTGGGGTCCGCAGGCTTTCACTGGACTGGATATCACTTATCGCCCTCTGAAATAAAAGATGTACACAAGACAGTCAGCAAATATTGAGGAGCGTGGACATCGCACAAGCAGTCCATAGAAAGACAGTATTAGAGATGTATACAATATGTCTACCAAAGAGACCCTAATAGAAAATCAAGAACATAAGTACCCACTTTCTTTATAAAGGTGGAGACCCCATTTAGACATCCCACTGTGTGCCACGAGTCTTGCCCTCAAACCCCACAGACCTGGTCAAATTCTGTGTGTCCTCTCCATAGAACTCACATCAGATTCAAGAATCCTTGCAGCAATTCCTTATTCCTGCCTCTCCTCTGAGCTATCGATGCTCTTGCTACCCCTTAAAAGCTGACCCCTACTCTCGCGCTTTGTCCAGGTGTAGAAACGTTCATCGCTGCTCTTCACCTAAAGGTCCTAACTCCTAACCTTACGCCTCTCCATCCATGAGTTGATGCTTGACTGTGCATAGTGATTTCCACCTGTCATGCTGCACCTTGCTTTGTACTAGACTCTTTCCCATTTCCTCATTCCCTGTCACGGACCTCGCTGCTCCTCAAAGTAACTTTAACCATATCCTTATCTGCCAGACTCACTAACGTTTGCAATGGACTTTGGCTCTTACGCACTCTCGCTTGCTTACAACAGCCCCGCTGCCGAGAACTTCATGCACAGACTTTTGCATCTCCAAGTAGCTTCCTCACGTACTAGATCTCACTCTACATTGTGTCTTTTACTGAACACCCCAACACCTGTCCCTTCACACCACAGACCGTCCCTCACTATGCCATGCTACGCGTTCTTACGCAAGCCCCTTTTGGAATGCAAACCATCCCTTACTACCGCTTGCTGCACCGATACCATAGATTTCCATGAATCCAATTTCACCTACTCAGAAATCTTCACAAAATGTTTCCTTCGAACAGCCAGACTCTTCCCTCTGTGCAGCGTGGAATGCTCTCACTGCCCCTCGCTGAAAACCTGGACTCTTGACCCTTCTGCAATGCCGAGCTTCAGTTCCCCTCCGTGTACCCGATCTACAGTACCCCCATATTTATCGCTGGTGACCATGACTGCAATAGTCTCACTCCCTCTGAGATAAAGTGCACAATTATTGGCCCAGGGAAGACCCTACTGCTTCAAGATTAGCCCATTTTCTTTGCTCCTTTGCTAGAACAGTGGATAAATAAAATCAGTAGGGGTTTTTATGTTCTGCCCTGTGCTAATGTCGCCAGCCCTGTGCACATGCCCATTGCCATGGGAGCCTGTAGCCCCCTTCTACTCTTGGTGGTTCCATCTAAGGAGAGGTCGTGTACTACCCAAGCACTGGAGCTGATGCGGAGAATGCACCCTCCCCCCCCCGTCTTCCTACAAGCAGTCACCTTACCTCAAACTTGTGCTTGAACTCGGCAAAAATACCGAAAAAGGCTTCCGTTGCAGTAACTTTTGGGTCCTCGCCAAAAAACGATGAGACTTTGCTGAACTCCTCCATGGACTTCTGCTGCAGCTCATCCAAGGATTGAATACTTGGGTAGGCGTTCTCCAGGAAAGCCTGAACTCGGAGCGTTAAGGGAAGACAAGGCCACTAAAAAGGATAGCGCAGACACAGCATCCGGGAGAGTGACATGTCATGAAAGGGTGGTTGTGTTACTCCTTGTTCCATTAATAAAAACCTTTTTATCATTTTGGATGGACATTATGTATGAAGGAGATGTCGGAAGCTCAAGCGTGTTGGAATAGGAGAGGTTTAAAACGTCACAGGGGGCACACCCATGTTGGTCAGAGGGACGGGCTGCTTGTAGCACACAAGCACGTGGCCTTGGCACGGAGAAGAAGGCTTGTGTTCGACAGAGGGATGGAGTAGTGTTAGACAAATGGACAAGATGTAGTTGGCGCAAAGTGGATGAATAGCACTGACACAGGATTATGAAGGTTAATGTTGATAGAGGTCAGATGATGTTAAACAAATTGGCAAGTTGATGGTGGCCGATGTACAGGCTGATGTTGGCACAGAAGAAACCACCAACGTTGTTACAGAAAAACAGTTTAGGCATGGAGCCAATGTTTTATTGCTAGTCTAGAGGGACATGCCGGAAAAGGAATAAAAAAACAGATTAACTAATGTGACATAGGGCCAGGATTGATGTGTACAAAGAGATAGGCTTCTATTTCATGAAGGGTCAACCTGGTGCTGGACAAAGGAATACACTGGTGTTGGCACAGAGTGGAGGGCTGATGTTGGACAGAGAGACTGGTGGTAAAGCTAATATTGGACAAAAGGTTCATTACTGACCCTGGAATAGGCGGGTGGCTTGGGCTGGCAGAGAGAAGGCATGCTTTGGACAGGAGGAAATGCCTGTGTTGGACAAAGGAACAGGCTGTCTTTGACGCATAGGTATTGAGAGTGCTGCCACACAGGAGAAGTGTTGTGTGGAAAAGAGGCATAGGCCGTTTTAGGATGAATGGACATGCTAATGTTGATGCAGATGGTTTTGGTGCATAGTGGTGGGCCAATACAGGCCCAGAAAACAGCTTGATGTTAGCACTGTGGAATGGATTGATGTTAACATACTCGAAGGGGATGGTGTTGTCATAGAAGTACACTGGTTTTGGACAAAGCAATGGTATGTTATCAAAGATCGAATGGCTGGTCTTGACACAGAGGGACGAGTTGGTGTTGGCAAAATGGAAAAGGCTAGAGTTAGAAAAGAAGAAATCATGCACATTGGCACAGTTGGACAATGTAGTGCAGTCACAGAGGGACATGCTTTGGTTGGTACAGATGTCTCACAGTGATGCTGTATACAGCAACTGGCAGATACTGGACATAATTGTGATGGGGACAATGCACAGAAATCCAATTTAAGTTGGGCACTACCAGAACCAAAATAAGACCCTGTTACACCAATACACAACAGAGGGCTCTGCACTCTTCCTACCTTCACCCTCATCCCCTTCACCCTCGTTCGTCTTTGAATCACCCATAGTCCTTCTCAATCCCATGCTTCCTCAGCCCAAGTCCAATCTGAATACCAGGCCATACTCCCTGTACATGTGTATGCACCCCAACGCCTGTGGTAGCCATCCTTCATGCCCCATCATACAAGACTTGATCTTTGACTACAGCCTCAACAGTGGTATCAGAGTAGAAATTTGACTGACCTAGATCAGCATCCCAATATTCTGTCACATCTCCTAATTGCAGTATCCAACTGCTCAACAGGACCAACGTAACCACTCTCATGATTTCCACCACGGACTGAAACATCATAATGGTGGCTATCCTGCCAGACAGTACCTCCATCCCCAAGGCTGAAGCCACATCCTCAACACCTCCCTCTCCTTCTGCCTGACACCCATCCTCTGCTGCAGCCTATCTCTTTCTTCCAGTTTTACCTCATCTGAAGGCCAACCCAAATCATTGGCCATCGACAATGAACAAGTCTTGATCGGCAGCGACTACAATTTCTGGGTGAATCAATTAGACGTCCATTGTTTGAGGTGGAACAACCATCCCTCAACCACAACCTCAGAAACAATGTCACAAAGCCCAAACCACTCTACAAAGCAGACCCAAGAAACAACTTGCCTCTCAGGGATCTAATCAGACCACCCCCTGGAAATGGTGGCATGGATTTCTAAATTTTGTGGAAAGGAAAAGGAAAAGGAAATATTATTGCAGAAATATGCAAATTCTTTGGCATTCATGCTTAATTAAAATAGTTATTGGTAGCTACAAAACGTACAGACTCCATTCCTAATGTCCTTACTGTGCCTAGGGATTAAAAGCAATGAAGCAATCTATCCCACATTTTATTTGCCGTATAAGTGATGTGCAGGGCTTGGAACCACTGCTTCTCTGGCCACTGGAGATCAGAAATTGACATGCATTTGTCGGTCAGATGAATTCAAATAAGTTGCCGATTGGTGAAATTCTATATTGTTTGCTTTTTAAGTAGCATTTCAGTAATGTTGCGGTACATTGAAAAACAGCAGATTTTAAACTTTTTTTTTTCAAGCTTAAAATTGCTGTGATCTAATTAGTCTGTGTAAATTTATAGTCATAAAATCCTCCCTCAGCTTCATCCCACATCTGCATTCTAAGCCCCCTCCAGAAATCCACCAGCTGCTCTGCCAACCCTGCCTGGTTGCACGCAGAGTTTTTCACAAATAGCTCTTCAGCAGCATCGCATCACAATGCCGAAATTCAAAATAAAAACCACATGGTCGTGTACGTCAATAAAACCGTCTCCACAGCACTTTCTCAAGCCTACGTGAATGGAAGTCCTCATCAAAGCCCATACCCACTCTGAAGACATCTGAAACATCCAAACACAATTTCATCAGCAAAGTAGAAGACATTCAGAAGCAATCCCTACCATACTCTTATGGTTTCCCCGCCACCTGCCAACTCAACCCACACCAAGCCCCATCAACTCTCCCCTCCTTAACCCAACAATCCCATCCACTTCTAAAGCTTCCACCTACACAACGCTCACCTGGACCCACTCAGACCCTTCTAGGCCTCAGATGATGCTTCCATGACAACCTTGCACTGGGATTGTTCATCCATCCTTGTCCAACCCCAAACCGAAATCCAAAGTTATGATCTGTCCCAGATGCATGCAAACTAGCTTTCCTTGTTCCTTGCCAAAAAAAGTCTCCTGACACCATAGGTCTGTGAAACTGGGATCTGCTGCCTTGCCAGGCCTTACATGGGTTCGGAATCTAAAGACAATTACAGTTGTAGATTGGTCATTGTAGGCATCTTTTGCACCTAGATACCTCCGGTTTAGGTGCGCTACATACATGCATAAATAAAAATAAATAAATAAATAAATAAATATACAGTCATAGCTCATTTTGAGACTAGACACACGTCTGTTGGAACAGTGGAGCAGGTCAATGTTGAACAGAGGCAATACAGAGTATGTAAGGAGGAAAAGGTCATAGGATCATGGGTCGTATAAGGGTATCCTTTTTCTGACCTCCCCAGTTTCCCATGTTCTTGCTCTTCATTATTCTAAATCACGCCTATCCGGCAGATCTTTGTTTCATGGAAGGATACACTCATCACGACGGCAAACCTGTCCTGCGGCGTGGCCGGCATGGTCTGGCAGCAGTCCCTGATGTCCTGCATCGTGCTGTGGAGCTCAATCAGCTCTGCCGTGAGCACCCTTTGATTGACTGATGGAAGAGAAGAATCAGAAGAAAATGTCATCAGCACACAAAGGCCTTTGGAAGTGAGGTTTAGCCCCGCTCCTTGCAATTGCCGGCAGGACCCTTTTCCTCTTTGTGTATTCTAGGGCCATATCACAGTGCAAGAAAGCAAAGGGTGCTCTCCTGAGTTAAAGGAGGCCTGCCCTATAACAAGCAGAGATGTGAGTAGCAAGGCTATGGGTTTCCTATAGGATAGTGGAGCGTAAAGAGATCTCTTTCCATGCTCTACATATAGGCAAGTGAAATGATTGGTGGCACAGGATGCTTTCCGTAGCCTGGAGGGAATACAGTGCATCGAATAGTTTCCCATCATGATCGCCATCATTGTTCCAAGGATCTAGGATCCACAGCCATTTCCTGCAGGGCTCGACATTGCTGCGAGGGCACAAACCGCCAAGCACTTCTCTGCAGAAAAACATTGAATTGCTTGCAGGTACCCTCATGTACCCACAGAAACCATCCGACTTCATTACACTTGTGTTAGGATACAGGAGGAGATCATATCCATTACAGGAGACAACCATTGCCCATAACAACCAAAGGCAGCCCAACAGTGGATCTCTTCAAAGCTCGGCTTAAACTTCACTTACCTGGTACAGCGGGAGCTTCCCCTGCCCCCTCCCCATCCACACTACCTGACCCCATAACTGCCCCCATTGATGCTTTATAATGTAATTTTGTATATTTAAATAGTACTCCTCCTTAGTTTTAAGCACTTGCCCCCTTAGGCTAATGCTACCATTGTAAGTCACTTGTTTTCATATGCTAATATTTTTTTCTGTTTGTTTTTTCCCTGGTAAATGTCCCACTTTTTTGACATCCTCATAAACTGGCTCGCCTTTTGTTCTCATCTTTGTGTTATTGTACACACACCCTGTGTGGCAATGCTTCCACCCTTTGTATATCTGTGACTAAGTCATTTATTTTCAAAATTGACATCCCTGTTGCAAAATACAAATACCACATGGCATCAACTGCTCTGCCAAAGGGCAGGCTTTGTTTCAAGACAACAACTCCTGCCCACGCCTGCACCAGGACGCCCTCGTAGCTAGGAAACAACCGCTTCAGCCTCCTTCTTAAGAAAGGTTTACTGCTTGTCCAGCCCTCAACCATAGAAGCCACTAGCAGGAGGGAGTATGGAAAGACATTTGAGCAACGACTGCCTGTGCAGGATTGTCTTATTGCTGCATTCCTCTGGCCCTCATCCTTGGTTGCAATGGATGCATAGATAGATGTGAGGGCCTATGGCATGTGTCTGCAACGTTCTGGCCTCCAGGTGCTTTGGCCTGCAACTCATATCAACCTTAGCCAGCATAGTCAATGGTGAGGTATTATTGGAGTCACAGAAGAAATCATCCGGGGAGCCACAAGTTGCAGACTCCGGGCCCAGCGAGATGTGGTTTGCAGTTTACTTTTATAGGCTTTTGACTCAGGAGTGCGGTCAATGCGCAGTGACTGCTTCAATGGCGGCCTCATGTTTTACTAGAAGAGGTCCCCACCCTTGAACCACAACCACATGCCACGGTTGACCTACCTTTGGCAGCGAGGGGCACTGTCGGGAGGTCCTTGGCAAAGCCTAGCAGTTCTGGGAAGTGTTGGCTCAGAGACTTGGCAAGAACGTGCAGGAAGGTGGATTTCCCATCCGCGGTCTTCGTGGTGTTCAGCTGTAAAGTGTTAAAGGAAGTTAGAGGTACATACACAGAGAAGGGGGATCTCACACGCAGAAATAACCCTGTCACACTTATCACTGAGAGCTAACAGTGCAGGGAACACAACCTGTACACACCAGATGGGCAATCATGATAGGCCTTGTTCGGATAAGTGTGCTGCTTTCTGAGGGGCATGCTAGACACACCCTTGTGTGCCACCAACAACCAACCAGTAGTGCCCCGTTAGGATGATGGGTGTCTAGTTCTAATAATGCACAAAAGGATTTTCAAACACAGAATGCAAGAGAACATCACTATATCAGATATGTAAAATTCTGCCTGCATTCCAAACCTATGAGTTACAGTGTAGTGGCTGCTTCCCAGTTCATGCTATAGGATGTCTGTGGTGCAGGGACGTGACTTTAGAGGTATGATGTTGAGGGGGAGTACATGAGCATGCCACTCATGCACGCTGCGGCTGTGCAATTTCACGTGCTCCCTTCATCGGTCCTTTTCGCTCCCTCTATTGGGGCTGTATTATTTCAAGCAAGACTTCCGCATGCAGGAAGTTCTACCGGGGGAAAGGGATTATGCATGCACTGGGAGTACAGGGGTCACTGCAGTGAGTTACTTGAACGTCTATGTTCTAGCTCTTTTCACCAATCAGTTGGGAGTTTACATGCAGGACAGGAAGATAGCCTTCTGCTGGAGATGGAAAAGAAAGATAACTAATGAACTAGGCTCCTCAGAACAGCTTGGCCAAATTGCGTCCTGCCTCCCCCAACCCTGGATCTGAGGTCCAGGGATTCATGTGTACAGAAAGCAAAAGCTTGGATAATGCGACAATCCAGTAGATATCTTGGAGAGAAAAATGAGCCTGAAAAGCTACAGAAGTTGCCTTGGCCTTGACCACGCTGGCATGGGTCCCCGTGGGAGGGATGAGTCCCCCAGCAGCGTAACATTCCGTGGCGCAAAAAAAAACCCGATGGAAGAATCACACAAAAAATCCCAAATGGTCTGGTGCGGTTTTTGAGAACATATCGTCCACGACAAGATAAAATGTAATGACTTGGCAAGGGAGTGCAAGGCCCTGCGTCCTTCAGAAGATGGATCTGAAAAAAGATATTAAGATATACCACCTGATTGAATGGACGTTTGGTACCACCTTGGTCAGAACAGAATGGTGGCGCCAAAGAACAACCTTGTTTGGATGGAATTCCAGGAAGAGGAGAGATCCAAGCAGAGGACCTAGGCCTCACTGACCGTCAAGGCTGATAGGACAGTGATCAAAAAGATCCTCTACAGTAGCCATTGATTAAAAAATAATGCAAGCCAAAATACCACATTAAAGGCCCAACTTGGCTAATGGCCCTTAACTTGAGAAAACAAATGCACGAGGCCCTGGAACGTCTGAATTGTTCAAGGAAAAACAGTGTTAATCTGAATTTCAGTATGATCTACTAGCAGCAAAACAGGACCTGCAGAAGTCCTCAAGAATGAAGCATCTGCATCAAGAGAAGAGGGGTTCTCGCTCTCCTTCTCCTTGATCTCTCTTTCTCTATCGCTCTCTCTGCCTCTCTCTCCCCCCTCAGTCCCCCTCCCTCTGTCTCTGTCTCCCTCCATTATCCAGTGGCAGAAAAAGAGCCATTTGCTGTCGTGACGTAAGCAGGTAGGTGTTTTTCTGTTTGCTTGCATAAAAGCAATGTTCAGGGGTGGACAGGGAGCCAAAAGTGGCCCGGAAATGTTTCCCACGGTGGTCCCATATCATAATGTGCGAGCGAATACAGTGAGCAAGACCAATGCAAGTAGAATTTGGGGGTGTTCTCCTCCAAAAAAGTTTGCAAAAAATGGGTTCTAATGTTCCATTTTAAAGCACGTTTTCCATTATATAAAGATGAATAGGTAGTTAAACGCAATATAACATGTGTTAAGCGTGAACGATAACCCACTTGATGCTTGCTAATACCTCAAATGGATGTGGGGGAGAAGAAGAGATGGAGGGAAGGGGCGGTGTGAATGGGAGAGAGGATAGGAGGAGCAGAAGACCACACCAAAGTTTCCCAGGGTCCAGTGCCCTACTGGGAAATGACCACCCCTGGAAATGTTATTACGCGATCAGCCAATGGAGGTCCACCGAAACAGGAAGGGGCGTGTGCATCCCACAAGTAAGATAGCTTTTCAGACACACATGGATGGTACGCAACCAAATGATTGAGTGTTGGACCACGCGATGAGACCACAGGGGCGGACCACAGGGGCGGGACTATGGCAAATGGGAGATACATTGGGGGGAATGGACTGCACTCTTGTGTTCGTGAGGCATACATATCTTTTGGTTACCACTCACTTTTTAAATCATATGCAAGCAATGACACTGAGCACAACAGCTTCCAAAATAATGCCCCTTTACTGACTGTATGCTGTGTCGAAGACATCTCTAATTCCTTAGCGTTGCGGACAGTTCTCTTTCAGGCACACTCCTAATGATGTCTTTGGACTCGAGCAGTCGTCAGATAATTGCCTGCCTGTGCTACATCTCAGATATCATGCTAATGTCATCCTCGTTGTCTGGGTATTCTGAAAAAAATGTTAAGCTAATAAAAAAAGGAGGAAGGTGTTGAGGACAAATTGAGCGGGATCTCAGGTTTCAACCCATTGCTGCTTGGGCCAGGAGGCATCAATGAGACTAATTCTGCAGCTGTGTCTCATTATGAGACTGTCGGCCTGTTTCAGTAACTTCGGCAGAGAAGGGAAAGCGTAGAGGAACCAAAGATCGCACTGGAGGAGCAAGTTCAACATCATAAACAGGGTGTGCTTGAAAAACAAATCTACCATGGGGTACACCCATTTCGAAAAACTGTTCTCCACATTAACAGTGAGCTTCGTCCTTGTCAAGCCCTCGGCTTGATTATTCGAAATCCCAGGTTCATGATTGACATTCAGTGAGAGGCCCTGCCCCACGGCCGAGTTCCACAGAGAATCACTAGGTGGCAGATGGGTGGAGAACTGGGTAATACCCTGTTTGTTTATACTGTAAACATGAGAACATTGAGACCACAAACCACGGACCGGTGGAAGCTCTTGAGTAATGAAAAGATGTCTGCTAACACCAGAGAGTTGGTGTGCTTATGGAGGTAGGCTCTGACCACATGTGCTTACGGCATTCCTAATGCCACCAACCCCAAGTTTTATTCATAGATGCAAGCTGACAGCTGTGATGGAGATCTGTGTGTCTGGGAAACCCCATGAGTGAAAATCCCCTTTTGGAATGTCCATGCAATTCCTTTTTGCACTCCATTGACATTCCAACAAGAGAGTACTTGGGTGGCGGTTTAGGGTCCAAGGAATTTCATACTAGAAGTTGCATGCGTTACATTTTCAGGCATTCGAGGAAGAATATTTGCATGAATGAGAAGAGATGGCAAGGGCCAAGAGTCTTTGAAGATGTCCTGATCAGTCTTCTTGAATTTGGGGGGTGTAGGGTTGTGAGTAATCCAATACGGATATATGAGGACACCACTCCTCCTAAGAAAGAAGACAAATGCCTTGGTAAACACTCGAGGGGTATAGCTGAGGCTGAAAGGGGGCACTCAGTGTTTGTGGTGAACTCACACTGCCATAAAACAAAGCAACCACTGTCAAGGGCGGGAGGAGATGAGGATAAGAATTAAAGCATCCATTAGGTCCATCGTACAGAAGAGTCCTTGTTTTTAAGGGAGGAAAAGACCTAAGTTGTAATGGGTATTCAGAATCTTATCCAGTAGGACTTTATAGAACTGAGAGGAGATGCAGTTTGGTGCAGAAACCTGCATTGTGTTTCTTTGCCACTGCAACACAGTGTGATTAAAAGTCCCGGAAGAACCTGGTAGAGGGACATTTTTCAAATGATCCGAGCCTCTGAGATTCTGTACCTCCTTCTCCATCTCTGCTGAGTTCCGGTGAGAAACAAGAGGAGAGGAAAGGGGAAGAAAGAAGGAGACAGAAACCCCTTCCTACCAACCAAAAGAATCCAAAGGTCTCTCAAGATGACTCTCCAGCAGAGATGTGGGAGGAAGAGAATTCATGTGCAGAGCTGAGCCACAGTCGCCCTAAGAGCCAGACACAAGCCCTGGCAGCAACCGATGCATATCTGGGTCTTGCCTCCCTATCATTTGAACAAGGAGGCATAACACTATTAGGAGCCACTCTCACACCTGTGCATTATGAACAGGTACGTGCAGCATTACAGCTCGCTTGCTTAACAGTCAGAAAAAGCATACATGATATATGATAGTTTATTTATATAGCACCTAAGCGCTTCAAGGCAAGGGAGGGAACAAGGGGAAATACAATGACATTCTTACAGGCCATGAACAGTAAGGATGTGAAATTAACTATCGTACTCGGCCTGATCACATTTCAGATAGTGCAAGAGATAAGACATAGATAAGGAAGGGAGGGGGGGGAAGTGGGAAGGAAATGGAAACAGACAGGCGACTACCGTACTAGGCCTGACGACATTTCTGGTAGAGCCGGAGAAAACAAAAAGTGAGGGAGAGGGGTGCAGAAAGGGAGGGGAGGAACAAAACAAGCGACTATCGTACTAGGCCTGATGACATTTCAGAAAGTGCTGGGGGGAGCTAGACAAGTAAGGGGAGGGAGGAGGAAACAGATGAGGCTGCTATCATACCAGGTCCAGGGACAATTCTGATAGACTTAGTGCGTAGAAGACATTAAGGGGAGGAGATAGGAAAAGGGAGAAAGGGACAGGAGGAGAGAACAGAGTAAGCAGTCAAAAAGAGTGGAGAAGCAAGAGGGGAGAGTGAATACAATTGCAGAAGTCAGTAGTAACACATCATTATGCAAGCCAGGATACAAGATGAAGATGTGAACAGCATGATTCAGGGCAACAATGAGTACAGGATGCGAAAAAGTGGGTGATTTCATGCAATTCTTTTAACTATCACTGGGTTGCATTTTCTCTTTAGCTCACTCTGTTGGGAATGAAACAGGGAAGGGATGCAATGATGCTTGGCTTGAGTTGGGCTCACCTTTCGCAAATCACAAAGGCGCTCGAGCTACGCTAGAGCTAGACATTTGGCTCGAGCCTGCACTTGTTCCCTCACCTCAACCCTCCAGGTTTTGGGGAGATTCTGTATCTGCGACTGAAATGGGATAGAATGCACCACTGCTTTTGCCCTATCATTATTTAGGCTTCTTGGGTCTGTGGATCAAATTCCTGGAGGACTTTTGGTTCCTATGGTGCTGGCCTGAAGCTTACCCATCCTTGCTGCTCCTATATTGCTTGAAGCTGTAAAACCCCAACAGGGATCATGGCAGAATATGACAGTAAGAGACAACAGTGTTCTGGATTCAAAGTGAAGGATGAGCCCTTTGATCGTGTCTATGTCTTATTACAGGTTGGAGGCTTACAATCAAGCAGATCGCTTGACAACCAAACCTAAGAACATGTCACGGTGCTGCGCCAACCCACTACATGGCGGAACCTAGGTGCTTGGCTTGAATCGGGCGATTCTGGAAGGAAGCCTCTGTATCAGCTGGGAAGCCATTGACCCCTTTGACAACGTTCTCCCATAAGCACAGCTTGCGCCCCGCCAGTAACGCATCCTGGTTAGCATGCGCTAAATAACAAGATGTGATCAGGTGACATTATCTAATTCAGGCTCTTGTGGTCTTACTGGGAGCCGTGGCATTTGAGGTGGCTCTGACCTTGATCTGGGAGCGGGCTGTGGGCACTCTGTAAGATTTTGTGAGAGTGTGAGATGTAATGTAAATCGTCTCGTTTGGCATTGTCTGGACTAATATCCGAATGGTAGGTAGAGTAAAGAGTAATTTCTGCAGATAATCTGTGTAGTTTTGAGAACATTTTGGTGGACTGAAACCACCTTTCCCTTCAGTTTACATGGAGATTAACACCAGGCCACAATGGCCACATATGCTGCCACTGGAACCGGTGCTGGAAGAGCCCATCCATTGGAGGATACAGTGAATACAAGAATAATACTATTTGGTTTCATTCTTTTCATTGTATATCCTATGGTTTCATATTGGGGTCACTGGCAGGGTACTTGACAGAGTCATGGCAAGTAGTTGGTTCAGTTAGCATCATCACTAAAGAGCTGGTGTTAGATCAACAGGCACCAGTGGTGGAGATGGGAGTGGCAAGGAAAGTGGCAAAGGAGAAGTATTGCTTGGTGGACCTGTGCAGCCTATGTGGTAATTGCCAGTCCAAATATTTTGTTTGGTGGAACTGGCTGTGGACCGTTGGAGATGTGTTCGGTCAATTCAAATGCTCAATCGGGCAATGTGGGAATTCATAACCAAGGAGGTCTTGCCCTGTGAAACATGCCCATTAGCTATGCCTGGATATCTGAGGTTGCTGGGCACAGTATGTGGTCCTGTGGGTTCCTCTGTGGACCTTACTGCAGCAAAGAGGTGTTCAATGGGATCTGGTTGCAAAGATGATGGAGAAAGTTAAGAGGTCCTTGGCAGACAACAGACCGAAATTATTCCGGGTCAGAATACAGAGATGGTTACGACAGCAATCCTTGTGAAGAATAGAAATTGGAGATTCAGAGGTAGAGAAGGGAGGAGATTATAAGGAAGGGTTCTGCAGGTCACAAGTTGGCACAGAGAGGGGTGTGGACGAAGCAAAGGGAAGGATCCCCAGGAAGAATTTAGTGTAGGATAGGCGAGAGCTGAGACTGTTCCTCTACATAACGAACCACACAAAATGAAGGAAAAGATCAGAACTCCATAGTGCAAATATATGCCCCAAAAAAGAGCACATCCAGAGGAAGGACTATGATAATAAACTCAAACTGAAACATGGCCACCCTGAAACAGCGGGGTACAACTACAAAAGGCACGCTCCTTTAATGTCGAATTGGTACCATCATACTGAAGGGGGCCGAAATCAGAAAACATCTCCTGCATACATCAAATAAACTCAGAGGGCAGACCCACTTATGCTGGGGGAAACCCAAAGGAACCTGATCTTCTAATGGAAGAGAACATGTCTCTAATGCTGGCGTGAACCCCAAAGGAACCTGATCCTTTAATGGACGAGAACATATCTCTGATGCTGGCGTGAACCCCAAAGGAACCTGATCCTTTAATGGAAGAGAACATGTCTCTGATGCTGGCGTGAACCCCAAAGGAACCTGATCCTTTAATGGACGAGAACATGTCTCTGATGCTGGCGTGAACCCCAAAGGAACCTGATCCTTTAATGGACGAGAACATATCTCTGATGCTGGCGTGAACCCCAAAGGAACCTGATCCTTTAATGGAAGAGAACATGCCTCTGATGCTGAGGTGAAACCCGAAGGAACCTGATCCTCTAATGGAAGAGAACATGCCTCTGATTCTGGGGCGGAAGCAGAGATGTGACAGCAGTCAGTTCATGAGCCAGCCCCTGAAAGTAACAGCCCTTGGGATAGGATGCACGATCTGAAACACGAACCCCTGCCTAAAGGCTGTAGTAGAGTCTGTCATGGCAGAACTCGGGGCTTGGATTCAGCTAATGGAGCTGCAAGCTCTGTTAACTCTTCAAAGGGAACTATTTAAGGAATTGAGGCCCCAATGGGCCAAAGGAAATAACACAATTATCATTTACATCGATTGAAACCAGAAATTCAGTCAGGAGATCATTGACCCAAGAATCCAGGACCATAAATGAAACATATGGAGGCAGCAGAATGATGACCAGACTCCTGGTGCACAAACCAGAAACCAAAGATTTTCCTTAACCAAACTGCTCAAAGTGAATGTGTCCACATCGCCAATTTGTATTGCTTGGTGTAATCCCTCTCTTGCTATATAGAGGTCTTGTGATTGAAGTTGAAAAGGGTCTGTGCCCCCACCCACAGTCCCGCCGATATTTTATTAATTCAAGCAAAAGGCTTTCGATCCAAGTGTTAATCAACAAAGTCGTCAAATTGATTTAAAAAAGGGGGCTAGCACCCTTCACTAATCCCCAGACATATCCAGTCTCAGAGGTGAAATGTCACAGTGGTATGTGTGGGGTCATTAAGTATCCCAAAACCAAATGTTATAGTTCAATATCTTCATGTGGGGATTTATTACAAGAGGGACCAACTAGAATGACAATGGGGTCTTCACAAAACAATGGTCAGGAATGTTCCCTCCTAGGTGGGATTGGCTCCCATTTCCTTCAGAGACCCTCCCCTTGCACAATGTTTCATCATATGTTTGCAGGAAGCTAGGGCCTCCCTGGCCTCTGGAATTATTGGCCCAGTTCGCGCAGTTCAGGAAGTGGTCTCTCAGCTTTCCTGGTGTTGCGGGCTTTGGGATGACCCAAACATCTGTGTTTTTGGTTTAAATGCAGGTTTTCTGGGGTCCTGCACCTCAAGGCTCACTATGGCGCAAAGTCGTTGAAGCAGCTGGGTCAATGGAGATAGCCCATAGGTTAGGTGACCAGGGCATCGTCCCCATACTGGCCCTGGCCTAAAATCTGCTGGCTTGGGTGGCGCCCGGCTTTCTGAGTCCCCAGAATCAGGTAGGAACTTCATCACAACCCCTAGACCAACCCCCTGATAAATACACTCCAAGAAAGCAGAAGCCCTCTGTAAATCATTTCAGTGCACCCCTTCAGAAATAATAAGGAATATGTGAAGCAACCCCCTCCCCCACCACAGCCTTACCTCCGTCAGGAAGTTGATCTTGAACCCCGTCGTCTTGTTGGTCTTCGGCTGCCCGTTATTCAAGTAGTTTCCCATGGCCAGGACGAACTAAGGAGAAAGAGGAAGTCATCACAGCGCCTTCCATAATTTTCTGTCATTGGGCTCAAAGCAATACATTGCACTCTCAGACAGACATTGGAACAAGAAGTGTCCTGTGCAGAAATATGGGGTTTACTGGAAAATCCTGCTGGAGTTTGCTGGAGTCCCCTTCAAGTTAAACAACTCTTCCAAAGGGTCACCCATTAAATGTGATAGTCATGTCTCCCTAGGTGAGGTCAGCAAGTTCCTTATTTTGTTGCCCCCTGTCCTCAGGCTGTAACTCTACATCTCCTGAGGCAAAGGGGCAACTCAACACCTGGCCAGTATGCTGCCTTGACCACCTGTTGCTAACAAAAACGTTCAGTCCATCAGCTAGATAACGCAAGGCAAAATGGTCTAAACCCGCTCTTGAAGAACCAAGATGGCAGACATGATATATTGGAACTGGCAAACTATTCTTGCAGCTCAATTTGCACAGTACACACAACTATACAATAACTGGATCCACAATGCCTGTAACGTGCAAATGCAAAGGGGATTATTTAAGATACTTAGTGATCATTTCAGTCCTCGTGCACTGGCTACGACCATTAACCACTCGTAGGATCTGTGTGGTTAACTCATGATCTTGTTTTCCAATACAATAGGACACATTTATAAAGAGATTCATTCAAAGATCCTGAAAAGCAATTTGCCCCCACTGGGCTCTCTAGCTGCCCTGGATGTGCTCCACCTCTATGGGAATTCACTGGCGTAGCTTCCCTAGGAACCGAGCAATGCTTGACACTAGTTAGAAGTAGCAACTGTTCAGGCTCACTCCTGGAATCTGTTCCCCAGCAGTATTTAAGGAGTTATCCCATTTCAGTGTAGTGGCAAATCCACTCTGTCAGCTAATACTCTCTTCTGTAGCTCAGGGACAACTTTAGTATCCCAACTATTCCAAAAGGCCACTGTTGATATTGGCGATTCTTCCAACTGCCCCAATGATAAGTTACCCTACCTGACCTAATTGCTCAAAAAGGCAGCGGCTTCTCAGTTGTAATCATTTACGAAGACACACGATCTTTTGGACTCTTTTGAAGAGGGATATGGATCGCCCCACTTCTATATGACCACACCTCAATAATCTATCACCATACAGATCTGATTTTCTCCCTGTGCCCTGCGAAGTCGCGCAGGAATTGGCCCTGTCTTCACTTTGATTTAATGTTTATATTCGCCCCCTTTCAAAAAGCGATTAAAGAACATGGTTTTGGCCTATATATCTTTGCTGACGATGCACAACCTATCATAGTACTGTCAGACCCTAACACCCTTACGCCTTCTTTCCCTGTCATCTTGTCTACTGGCGATCAATATGTCAATTAATGCTAACTTGGTTTGTATTTGTAGATGTATTTGTTTTGTTGATGGTGCAAACTTAGCGCGCAAGTAACGGAGCGCTGTACATGTTGCTGAGGAAGGCAAAGGGGGAGTCACAATATCTGGCACAGGATGTTCTGGCCATGGGGGTGTTATGTCATGTGGGAACACAAGCAGCCTCGCTGGCACCTAGGTATGGACTGAACAGTCTGAACGCAGCATAGCACAGGGGCAAGGCGCTGGTGTTGGAAGCAAGACTGTGAAGAGCAACAGCGGTTACGCCTATTGGGCGTATTTAAAAAAAACAATTGAAATAAAATAAGTAAAGAGTAAGGTCTTCAGTTCTTTCCTGAACTGCAAGAATGTTGGTACGGTCCAAATAGCTACCTGGATAGTATTCCATTAGGCAGGGGCGCCGCAAGAGAAGGCCTGATTCCTGTTTTTAGTTTTAGCTATTAGGTGGTGCAAAAGCGCCACCTACAAACCGAAACTATTGCATTAGAGTACAGCTAGGGAGAAATGGCATATGAGGAGAGACACAAAGCGTGTAGGTGCTGTTTGGTTATTTGCCCATCCATTAACTGCCCATGGCCATGCTAATCCCTATGGCCATTCCCACCTAGTTTCTGCCGCTACCCGCCCAAAACACATCCTTCAGGGACCTCTTTGAGCTACCTTTATCAATCCTTACCATCAAATATTGTGCTCTGCCAGTGTTTTATTCAGACCAGTCCTCTGAGAGCTAATGATTTAAGTGGAGCTGTAAACACATTACTGGTGTGATAAAAAAGCCAACCAAGTCTGCCTGCAGCCACTCGATTTATAACCACTATGTGTGTCCTTTACTGAAGTCCTGTGAACATTGGCAAATCCAACAGTTTTGGTTTGTGTATCAGTATTAGGCATTTGATAGGCACTGCTATTATATGCCAAGAAACCCACACCATTTTGCCGCTGCTACCATCGATGGCCGGTTAATACCACTACAGCAGTGCCTGGCAAATGCCTTTCCAAGGACTACACAAAAACCAAAACTGTTGGCATTGCCAATGCTTGTTTGCCTTGTGTGTCGGTCCGTCTCAAGCCTAGCGATGGCCTGGCTTCTGGAGGAGCTCTATCCACCTGACCCGAGCTACAGAGTTTTGCAGCCAGATAGGCAGGGATGTAGCTGTGGTTACCTTTTAGGCGAGGCCGGCCATCTTAAAGAGTATTCTGCCACGGGTTGAAAACCAGTGCAGCTCCTTCAGGATGGAAGAAATGTCTTATTTCCTGTTATGAGTCGTGCCGCAGCGTGTTGGGTGGATCCAAGGGGGGCCAGGTGCTTCACCAGAGTGCTGGTGAGAAAGTTGTTGCTTGAAATTAAACCCTGCTAAATCGGAGATCCTAAATAAGGGGCCTCGCCCAAATCCCTGGTTCGCCTCTTTCTGGCCAGCTGAAATTGGTACTTGTTCTTTCCCAGCAACATAAGCTAGAAATCTTGGGGAGATCATGGACAGTGAGCGTCAGCCTAATGATACCACATGAGGCCGTGTGCGGTGAACAGGCACGCTACAAGTGCAAAACATAACATAGCAGACCAAGGCATGGGCACTGATGGAGCTGCTTGCAGAGGTCTCAGTACTGTCGCTCTAGGCAGTATCTCAGGTTGGGTATGAGGTGTGTTGGTAGAGTTAGCGCTGGCCATTAGGCCCTCTCTTGCCGGGTCCAAGATTTGGCATCAGATGTCAGGCCGGATCTCGCGACCAGGCCTACCTCAGCCCCGGCCTGGCAGAGCACTGGAAAGACAAGGGTTGCAGTATGGAGCTCAGTGATCTAAGCTGCTCTGCAGCGCACAGAGCAGGTTAGACCACCAAGCCCCCACCTTCGCCGATGGACAAAGATGCCTCGGGCTCGATGATGTAATCAGCTCTGTGCGAGCGCATGCAGAGCTTATTACAGTACCAAGCCCCCAGCTTCGTCGAGGGGCCAGGTTAACGCACGGGAAGCTGGGGGCTCGATGATAGGCATTTGCTGGTTTGGATTCTGGCATTTGTAGCCTCGCTGTCATGATGGGGGAGAATGTCACCATTTTTCAAATTTTGCCTAACAAATTCCTCCCTATGTTTATAAAAGATGACTTGAAAAGTACACACACCATAATAAAGCACTTATATTTATATATTTGCGTGCGTACCTTGCTATGGTTTGTGTACTTTTCAGGCCATCTTTTATAAAGCAGAGCATTGTTGAAAGCCAAACGGGGGGTGTGGAGGGGAGATGATGAGAGGGCAAGTGAGTCGTGAATATTTGCCCAGGATGTGGCAAGAGAGTTTGCAATCCTGGAGACTGGAGCGGTTATCCTTCCCTGATTGTGGCCATGGGGCACAGGGAAAGGATACATGTGAGTGGAGTGAACAGTGTCGCTTTTTTCCAGAGGGCCGATGTGTGTTCTGTAGGCCGGCAAGCTTGCTCAAGTGTTTGGCTACCAGGATTTCACTGTTTGCACGTTCTCATTGTTGAAGCGTTTCCACAAGACCACATAAAAATGTCATCAAACCACACGTCTCATATTTGGATTTTACTATAGATGGCTGGGTTTAAAACTTAAACTTGAGCACCTTTTATACTACGCCAGCTTAGTTATTGCAAAACCTGATCTCTTAGGTTATTTTTCTGGTGATGGGATCCCAAAGCGACTTTAAAGTAGGAATGAGCATATATTTTGGGTGCACCACTGCCATGGAAGTGATTTAAAATAGAATTGATGTTCAGTGCAGAGTTTGGAAAGAAGCAGCATGATAGAAATTGCACCATTTTTAAACTATTATTTTGCACATTTCCTATAAGCGGAGTTCAACTGCCAGCTCCGCCCCCTCTGAACTCCGTCCCCTGACCCAAAGTCCGCCCCCTGTCAGGCCCTGGTGGGATCCCCCTTTCCATTTGTTCATTTCCACCACTGGGTAGAGTTGGGGATTGGTCACAATTAAGAGCAAAGAATGCTTCAGGACAAGATTGGGGTGTGCTGTGTGTGGGTGTTTCAGTACTGGAATAGCTGGAACTGTTGCGGGGTGCAAATGAGATTGAGAGGTATATCTGTGAGTGTGTGGGAGGCTGGCTTGGCATGTGACAGAAGCATGCAGCTCATGTCATCTCTAGTATTAGACACCGGGATGTCTGATAGATGTGGTTAGAAGCTCCCCTAGCAACGGGGCCGGTCCGCAGAGTAGCCTTGTAAGATGTTGCAACCTCTTTGTTATACCTGAGAATGCACACATTGTTGGCAATGCTTATGCACCCAAGGGTGTGTTATGTGACGAGTCACATAAAGACAAAAAAAACATGACATTGTGCTTGGCACAGGGCCGGCTGAAGTTTATTCTGAGCTCCTGGGTGCCTCTTTCAATACCATCTTTGAGGGCCTCCTTGCCGACTTAAATAGCATTGGATGAAAAATAATGTAGCAAGGATGTTAATGCTGCATATTATCATAGGGTGGGAGGCCAATTGGGAGCTGAAACACTAAACGTCCACTGAAAATCTGGTAATTGTTCTTTGTATGCAAGGGGCTAATGCAGACTAAACCGGAGTAAAAGGCAACGAGGTGATAATGCTGGTGGATGCTGGGCTCCCATTTAAAGTCTTAAATTCAGGTGACAGCAGTCAGCAAAGGCACCCAGTAACAAGCGGGACAAAGCACACATTTAATGCCACGAATTAAAGAAATATGTTGCCACGTAGGAAAACTGCCAACATGGGAGCCGCTCCTATAGACCTGTTTCAACTGAAAAGCCTTAAAGGCCCTGACGCCGTGCAGGCTCTGGTGCTAGGCAGACAGTCATTAGCCTAGGGAAGCACCGAAGGAGGAGCAGTAGCCACAAGCAAACCAGTCTGGTTTCAAGCAGCTTGCATTTGGAATTGACAGGAGTAAGCTTGGTTTGTTCTGATGTTGACAGCATAACAAATAAGAAAGGTGCACCTGCTTTAGGCACAGTCAAAAGTGATTCCAAGATGGCGGGGGGGGAGGGGGGCGCAGCTCTCTTTTTATTACATTTGGTGTTCTTTACTCCTAGATGTGCGCGGGATTCACATTGGTTCACTTGCGTATAATAACCATTTCAGCACAGGGTACCATTGTTGCAAGGGCAGGGCGGTTTCTAGTCCATTTGGTGCCCAGGGCAAAACACTACATTGTGACCCCCTGCGTGCACGCTGCATGGGTGCCACTCGCAAACTATACCCTGCGGTTAAGTAACTCCTACTCAACGTCAACAAATCACTGTTATACACATGAAACAGGTTTTATTACATTGTGATTCAAGAAAGAACTTTTTATAAAAATTGCTTTTTATTTTTCTGACAATTAGTGTCTATTTAAATTTCTTGTATGTGTGACTTATAAAAGCACACCATTTGCTTTTTGGATCCTTGGCTTCTCTGGTCCATTGTCCAACTGGTCCTTGATTTGTCGCTCTCCCCCGGTCCTTCGCTCCCTTGCATACCTGCCAGGTATTTCCATGTCCTTTGTGACACTGAGCCAGCCCAAGCATTTCCTGTTAATTGCTAGGACTGGTATTTGTGTTCTTCCAATTATAAGTATGGGCCTAGAAGGACCACCATGCAAAGTGAAAATCTAGGACTGGCTCATGGTGACACGCATAACATGGGTGCCCCGCTAGGCAGCAAGGCCCTTGTGAGCTGCTCCGCTTTTCTGTCACCCCTCTGGTCCTTGACTCCCTTGTGAGTCACTCTTCCCAGCTCAGTCGCCCTTCTGGTCTTGGGGAACCTGGTTGATCGCTCTCATCTGGTCCTTGGTTCATATGGCCCATCACCCCTCAGGTCATTGGTTCCCTCACGAGTTGCTCTTCCGGTCAATCACTCCTCTGGTCCTTGGTTCATATGACCCATCAACCCTCTGGCTATTTATTGGCTCCCTCATGAGTTGCTCCACTAGTTAATCACTCCTCACATTTTGATGTAATCATAAAATAACTGGGTGGTTACGGAGGATCATTTTTGGCCAAATAAGGAAAGAATAGAGTGTTTACAAAGCATCCACTTGTACTCCCCCAAGTGAACGAGCCAAGTGCCAGGTGCTATGGCAGTACTGGTGAAAGGATTCAGTCATTTGCTTCACGCTAGAGTTGGCCTGTCAATGCACTGACCAAGAAGGAAACTCTTTCAGCTCTCTTTAATCAAGCCTTAACATCAAAAGTTGTACTCGAAGTGCATGCCAGCGTTTTTTCAAAGCAGTCTTCTGAGAGTGAGCTGTAACCAATACTGGTGTAGTAAAAAATGTCTTAACCATGTCTGCCTTCAGCCAATCGATTTATAAGCACTGTGTGTGTCCATCAGTGAAGTCCTGTTAAAAAAAAAAACATTGGCAAAGCCAACATTTTTTGGCTTGTGTATACGTTTTAGGCATTTGCCAGGTACTGCTAATAGATGCCCAGGTCATAAAAAGTACTAATGGAAATGACTTTCTGCAATTTCGTCAGTTTCCTTTCTTCCTTTAAAGCAAGACTGTCCCGTCTAGTGATTCATACATAGTGGGTAATGCAAAATCATTCCACAGTTGATCAGTACTTTTTTTGTGCGAGACACACCAAGTATAATCTTTATTCCTGTTTCTTTATTTTATAGAAATTTGTAATTTATACGTTCTGTAGAAAAAGTATTTAATTTCTTCAAAACAGCATTTCCTGTTATTTGTATGGCATTGTCTATTTACGCACACTTGTTATGAAAGTGTTGCCCCCATAAAACCACAAACGAAATAACCTGAACTTGCACAACGTGAAATATGTAGCGTCAGTAGCAACTGGAGTAATAGTGCCTGCTGTGGTATCAGCTGAAGCATGTGCAAACGGAAGGGGTCTCAGGTCGGGGAATGCTAAGGCGCCGAGCCCATGAAACTTTGCAGCAGGTGCTGGCGCTGCCTCCGATGTGCTCACTTTAGGTGCCGGGTCAGCCAGCACCTGCTGTCTCTACTCAAGCAATCGCGCACAGCCCAAGGCAACATATTTGCCAACCCTAGGCTGTAGGATACGCTTTTTAAGCAGTCCTACCGCCTACTGATTTATTGGCAACAAATGCCGATTTTTTATTTTTTTTATTTTGTTTTTTTTTAAACTTTTATTTTTGGCCACGCCAGCTCGGGGGAGTCTTTCAAGGGCTCCCCCAAGCTGGCGTAGCGGGAGAAGGCGCGGCATGCAGGCTTTTGATGTAAAAGGCGCCCACGGCGGCGAGCTAAATGCGCCCCTCTGCCGTGGGTGCCTTTGACACAAGGTGCCATTAGCCCCCCACCACGCCAGCTCGGGGGAGTCTTTCAAGTGCTTCGCCGAGCTGGCGTGGTGGCAGAAGGCGTGGCAGGCGCCTCATTGTCATTGAATGCACCTGCAGCGGCGGGCTCATGCAATGACAATGAGCTGCTGACGCGCCCTATTCCTATCATTACCTCCTCGCCTGACAATTTTTGAAACTTTAAGATTCCTACAGATTTTTGGTCACAGAATGTTGGCATGTATGAGGCAATGGTGCCCGCCCTAAGATGAATGCGACCCCAGCCCAATTTGAGCGCTCACCAGGGTGGGGGGTTGACCCCCAGGCTGGCCCCCACTTCACCCTGGCCCAGAAACGGGCCTGTGCAAGGTTAGGGTTCGGGATGAACGTCCCTCTTTCACTGTAGGGACAGTGTTCTATAAGGAAGGGTGGGGGGTGTTTTACTCAGTGCCGGAGATGGGCAAAGGCTCACACATGTATCACTGCCCTCCACACACGTATCACTGCCATCCACACCTCGCCGCATTCGCCATGCTTGCCTCACGGAATCAAACAGGTGCAGTACAGGTGGCACTGAGATTGCGCCCCTATTTCGAGATCTGTTTTGAGGAGAGGGGCGGATTGTTAGGTGAGCGCATGCGTGCAAAGGAAGGCACTGGCTGAAGGGGCTTGTCAGGAACAATCACTCGCACACACAAGGAGAGGCGGGTGGAGTCAATAATTACTTCCGAATGCAGCCGCCTCTACAGCTGAGCCCCTGGAATGGAACACCTCGGTGAGACACTCTTCATTTCAAGCCAAGTATGAAAGAGCGGCCGCTAATGGAAAGGAAATGTTACTTTTAACACACTCTCCCAATAGAACAAGTAGCTCCACGCCACATGAATGGTCCTTTTTATTTTGTAATCTAATCTGTGTTTTTTTGTTGTTGTAAGAAAGTGGGAAGTGCTTTTGGGAGAAGCAAAACATCAGCCTAAGTACATTGTGTACTGTTGGAGCTTAAGCGTGGGGCCGCTCTGACTAGGTTAATCTCCAACAGTACAAAGTGGATTTAGGCTGGTGTTTTGCTTCTCCCAAAAGCACTTCCCACTTTCTTACCACAAAAAAAAACACAAACAGATTAGATTACAAAATAAAGATGCCATTCAGCAGGTCAGCGCTCGTCAAATGCAGCCTAATTGCACAGTCTGCTGTCCTGCGGCTCTTGAACTACCGAGCACTTTCCCGCTACCAGCATTGAATTATCAAATTGGTGCCTGTTCTATTGTGCAATGCTGCGCTAAGGCTTTTAAGTCGCTGTTTTCCCCTGGAATTATGGCGTACGGCTTGAGAAGCAAGCAGGAAACCAGCAATGGCGCCGCTTTGGCAATGGCTAAGCAGGAAGGTGAGTCTAGGGGTCGCTGTGGTACTCCATTAACAACTTGTTCACCTGGCACTTTAAGTGCTGAGCAGGAAGTGCAGAACCCGGTTTCTGGGTTTATGGTCTTTCTAACGAAAACTTTCCAACAAATGTTTTTTGCATCGAAAGCTATCCATCGAAAATATTTCCATCAAATGCATTTTTTTGTATTTTTTCTTTTTTTGGGAGGGGGAGGGGTCCAGGGTCCCACACAACCCCCCGTTTTTTACACTTAAAAACTCCCCCCAACAAAAATTAAACTTTTACCCAACGCATATATGTGTTTGATGCATATATTTTCGATGGATATGGTTCGATGGCAAAGGTTTAGTTGGAAACCTTTTCGAAGGAAACAGTAGATACCGGTTTCTGCCATGGCTGACTTTGAACCCGCGTCTTGCAGCACAATTGGAGATGTAAACAGAAGGGCTACAGGCTCATCAGTGCACAAATCACACGCTTTAGAGCATATTGATATATCTGACTTGGCCAATTGACCCCACGTGGGCTTAATATCCGATGTGTCTATTGGGGCCCCACTATATCTCCCGAATTTGCCAAGAGAGTGCCTCTCTCGTTGGACCTGAGACCCAGTGCACAGCATAATATGGGCGAAAGGGGAAACGCCATGTTACACAGGGCGGCTTTTGCTCGCTCGATGGAATCCTCCCCTCTAATGCCCAGTAGAAGTGATGGCGATCAATCAGGGCGAGGGATGGATGAGCAGCGCAGAAGGTGCTGTGAGCATCTTCACCTGCTGTTCCTCCTGCCTTTGGTCCTCCTTTTTATCAACCTTTTGATCCTGAGGTGTAGGGTGACCAGACGTCCCGGTGTTTCTGGGACTGTCCCGGAATACAGTGCTCTGTCCCCCCTTTCTCCAGATAATGTTCCCCTTGGGAACTGCAGTGGTTCCGTTTTTTTGTAGTAGGTCTGTAGTAAGTCTTCATGGCTGGTAGGTAGGAATGCACAATCTCGCACAGAAGAAATGCTGCATTGTGCAACTTAAAATTGTGGTCGTTTGTGATAAATTAACTATAATATCTGTTTCTTTGACCAGTAACACTTAAACCCCCTTCTCCTCCAAATGTTACTGAAGTGTAGTACCTTGACAGCCACTTTCAAGAGTTAGTCCCACTTTTATGTTAGTTGCCCTGTCCGGGTTTTTTACTTTTTAAATCTGTTCACCCTACTGAGGTGGATTTAATACCACAACACACTATAAATAACAATGCAGCTGTGGAGCAAGTGGTGACTGATTTGTCATTCCCAATGTTATCTAGAATCCGAAACACCATGGGCAAAGTCTAATCTAGGCATTGTTGTCATGGGTGGGGGATGGAGGTGTGGGGGTTCGCGTAGATGCTGGTCTGCTGCTGCGGATATACAAGGCTTGCATAATCAAATTAATATTATGCAGGCAGCATGTGGCTAGCGAGTAGTGTCTATTCCGCCAATCTTAATCAACCAGTCCACCCAAACTGAGGTGAGGGCGGACTCTTTGCCATCTGCCTGCGGGCCTACAACAGAAGTAATGCTTGAAGGTTTGATCCCTAGCTTTCAAACCAATATTGTGGCAGGGGTGGGCAGCCCGAAGCTAGTTAGAGGAGACAGCCAACAAGTAAGGGTGTACGACATGGCATCCAAAAAGTCAAAAAACCTAAAGAATCCTCCCAAAGAGCCGAATAAGGGCTCATCTACATTTCTAATAAAGGTCAAATCTAAGTCACGTGGATACAGCAGAGACGATGACATTAGTCCCCCTGTCTTGGCTCCTAAAATAGTGACTACGACAAGTAGTTGTTTGAAGGTGGTTGGTGGGGTTGCTGCACAATTGTCTAATTCTGAGCCCCCTGCTGAAGGGAAGCACAAAAAAAGCATTTATCCTCAGTAGTTGACATAGGGGCTATTGCCCACTTTAAAAAAATGGCTGACAGAGAGGAGGAAGCACTACATTTGAGCACGCTATCTGTTTATTCTGACATGGAGCCAACATTAGACAGTGATTGTGAAGTTGCAGGGGACATTTCTCTTGAGTTTCCCGACAGTTATGCCTGATGGGGAAAAAGGAATGTTGGTACCTGAGGGTGATGCTAAATGTCCCCATCAGCTATCATCTGTTGCGCACGTTGTTGTCCCATCAGATGTGACTGATCAGAGGGCTAGCGTCACTCTTCAGGTATTTCCTGTTTGTCTCACTTTGGAGAAAAAAACCAAAAAATTGGCGTCTCAAGGGCAGATACAGAAGCTAGTAGAGGGTGAGGCCCAAGGATGTACAATGGGTGGAGGGAGGTTGGAGATGCCAAGATATATTAAAACGTTGGTTCGTCCGCAGCCTTTACAAACTGGAAATGATAAGAGTAGTGGCGTGGATGACTAGTGGTGGTTTTGTATGCATGAAGGTCCGTATGGATGAGTGCTGTGTACACAGGAATGTTTATTTTGTTGTTTATTTTGGAGCCGCAGGGAGTGGAGGTCTTAATGTTGAGGGTAGGTTGTGTTGGTGGGCGCTTCAGCATGTCTCTGTCCTGTCTGCAGGTCAGCCGGGCCCAAGCAGTTGGTCATTTAGTGCTGTGCTGGGTGCCAGAAGAGACCACAGCCACCAGGCCCACCTGTTGCTATTGGGTTGGGTTATGGCATCACCGGAGGAGAATTAAAAAGGCACAGTTCAGATATGTTTGAGGATCATCCAATGATGCCCGGTGCTCGGTGCTATTTACATTATAGTATCGTGCACGCCTTCGCTGTGTGTGCAAACTCTACACCGAGGCTTCCCTCATCCCTTTGGGGCTCTGTGACTCTGGTTGCTATCCCAGATGACGGCTCTAATAGTGGGGAAAGGGAGGGTAGGAAGTGGGAGATGAGATGCACAACAACTGTCTCCTTGGTCTGGACTGGCTGTAACACTCATTTTTAGTTTTGGCTATGATTTGGCACTTTGGTGCAAACAATAAGCCAACATGATTCCTCTGGCGTACCAACAGATGGCATATGGAGTGTGAGGAGGGGCAAATAGCTTGTGTGCATTGTTTACCTTTTTACTCACCAATTGACTGCACATTGCCAAGCCTATGGCAATGGGCCCTATGGCCATTGGCCAAGGGCCTATGGCCCTATGGGCATTCCCACCCACTATCTACCCATATGTGTCCAAAAGAACCCCTCTTGGGATCTAGTTGGGCTGGCTCTATCAAAAGGTGTGCTATTATAAAGATTACTCAACTAAGTGTCCCACCAGGGACTTGATTTATAAACAATACATGTGCCCTCGCATCTGTTCCTTTGCTGAAAACAAGCAGTGGGGAAGCCAGCAGTTTTGGACTGTGCATGGGTATGAGCGAGACATTTGGGAGGCACTGGCATCATATGTCGAGGTTCTCACACAATTCGCCAGCTGTTGCAATCCTATGGTCAGGAAGTAACATTATTGGCGAATTCCTATCCCATGGCTACACAAAAGTCCCAACTGTTGGCCTTGCCAATACTTCTTTCCGTTGCTGACGGGATACCTGCTTAAGTGTTATTTGTGTACAGTGTTTCGTCGCACCCTCCACTAGGTGTGTTATAACCATGGCGTTGGCTGCTACAGCAATATTTCGACTATTACACAGAGACACAGCTGGATAAATAATATACCCCAGCCATGACTATTTGGTGCTGCTTCTGTCTAAAAATACGGGCTCTAATGCATACAGTGGACGGTTACGCCCTGGACAGGGACACCGTTTAGGACAGCAGGAAAGGCACTGTTAGAGACGTAGGTTGGTGTATTAACAAACGTTCGCCCTTCTCTCAACTCACCGCTGCGCACAGCCCTCGTGACCCCTGAGGGGGCGAGTCAGCACCCAGCCCTGCTGCGGCGAGACCCAGAGAAGCATGACCCGAGGACCCGAGCTCAGAGGGGGGCAGCAGGGCTCCCTCCCTCCACAGAGCAGACCCCGAGCCCTGTCAGAGAATGCCCGAGCTAGGCCGAACACTTTACATTCTGTATGACAATTAGATCTTTGAGTATTTCAACCTCCTTTTTCCTAAGATCTCACGCTTTTAAAGATGCCTGGCCCGAGTACTGATTAGCCTAGTCAGTTGTCTTCCACGGAGCGACATCACACGACCTTTGACACCAAAAACATCTCTGGAAGGAGCGTTGGTGATACGTGCTACAGAAAACGTCTCTGAAATAAGTTTTACTCCAGGTGTAATTTCAGGGAAATGATTTAAAGAGTACCATGATAATACTGTGCCCAGGTACTATGCAAGCATAAGGTACAGTTTCGGCTATTGTGCCCCCAATGTAGTGTCAGCGTGCCATTGCACGCAGGATAAAACTTTGCAGTCAGCCTCCCGCGAGCAGGGGTGTTGCTAGGTCTGGAAAACACCCAGGGCTATGCTGATGTCGGCACTGGTTGTAGGTCCCGAGATTCTATCCGGGGCTACAATCAAAAGATCAGGGGCTATAGCCCCCTTAGCCAGGGGCGCCGAGTACGGGGGGGCTCCGGGGCCCGAGCCCCCCCGGCAAAATCGAGTGGGGGCTGAGCCCCCCCCGGGCCGGAGAGAAGTGATGCAGTATCGATGGCCCTTTCCATCGATACTGCAGCACTTCAATCTGGCCCGGGTAAAAGCGCGAGAATGTCGGATTAAGCCCTCCCCTCTAGGACTCCTATTGGTGTATGGTCCTGGAGGGGAGGGCTTAGGGGCGAACCGGAAGCTTCTGTGTTTTGCTTCCGGTTCGCCCATGTTTAAAGCAGGAGCGGCAGCGGCAGCAATAGCAGACTTTTCCATCCAGAGAAGCAGAGAGAGCAGAACGTTCGGAAAACGGCAGCAGCAGGAAAGTGATTTTATTTTTATTTTGTTGCCATGGTTAGGGGGTGGGCGAGGTTCCAGGGCACACAGTGCTCCACTAGGGTAGCATCAGGGGCCCACAGCACCCCAAAATGAGAGGAAGCGGGCACTCAAAGTACCCCAACTAGGGAGACATTTAGAATCTGCAGCGCCCCAAGAGTTGAGGTTCACAGGAAAGGCCCCAGGGGCCCACAGTGCCCCAACCACGTCGGTTCCAGGGCCCCACTGTGCTCCACTAGCGTGGCATCGGTGGCCCACAGCACCCCAATATAAGAGGAATAGGGGACCGACAGGACCCGCACTAGGAAAGATGTCAGGGGCCTAAACTGCCCTAACTAGTGAGGTGGACCCAGAATGCACGAACTAGGCCGGTATCAGAGGCTCCTAGGGTCCCAATTAGGGAGATATCGGGGACCCACAGCGCCCTAAGAAGAGAGGGTCCAGGGTCTCACAGGGCTCTAAAGAGGGAGGCTCCAGGCGTTCACAGTGCTGCGACTATTGTGATATCAGGGGCCCACAATGCTCCAACGAGGGTCGCATCTAGGGCGGACAGTGCTATTACGAGGGTGGTAACAGGGGCCCATAGTGCTCGGAGTAGGGTGGCATCAGCGGACCACAGCACCTTAACTAGGGAGATATGGGGCCCAATGCGCTCCAAGATAGGAATCAGGGACCCACAGTGCCCTAGCAAGAGCAGAATCAGGGACCCACAGCACCCTAGCAAGAGAGGAATCAGGGACCCTGAGCGCCCTAGCAAGAGCAGAATCAGGGAGCCACAGCGCCCTAGCAAGAGAGGAATCAGGGACCCACAGCGCCCTAGCAAGAGAGGAATCAGGGACCCTCAGCGCCCTAGCAAGAGCAGAATCAGGGACCCAGAGCACCCTAGCAAAAACAGAATCAGGGACCCACAGTACCCTAGCAAGAGCAGAATCAGGGACCCTCAGTGCCCTAGCAAGAGAGGAATCAGGGACCCTCAGTGCCCTAGCAAGAGAGGAATCAGGGACCCACAGCGCCCTAGCAAGAGAGGAATCAGGGACCCTCAGTGCCTTAGCAAGAGAGGAATCAGGGACCCTCAGGCCTAGTACGATAGTTATTGTCCGTTTCCTCCCCCCCCCTCTAGTACTCCTATTGGTGTTAGGGGGTGGGCGGGAATGTTTGTTGATTTTGCCGGGGGGGGCTCGGGCCCCGGCCCCCGTAGCCCCCTGGGCCCCGGCCCCCATAGCCCCCCCCCCGTACTCGGCGCCCCTGGTGTGCACCAGTTACATTACCTGCCCCAGAAATGAGAGCTCCAAGGATGGACTAACTTCCTGGATTGAGCTTGTACCCAGAGTCAACCTGCGAGTAAATTCCCTCATTCTTAAATCCGAGGATGCAGGGACAATCAGGGAAAAGGCTATTCTGCTGGTTTTCTCTGCACCCTCATGTTCTGAATGTAGTCTTAAGGAGTACACTTTGTACGTAAGGCATCTCCCGTCTGCAGGCGTTGAGACAAATATGCAGGCAATCCGCATATGCAAATTGTGATCAATACGGAGAGATGGAGGAGCTATGAAAGGGCCCAAATAGGCAAACGCACCACAAACGTTGGCCATAGACGGAGCAGCAGCGTCGTTCGTTGCAGCACAACCGATTCCGCTATTTTTGGCAGTAGCGCAGACGTTTGGCTGGGGGAAGGGGGGGGTCCTCAGTACAGCCTCAAGTGCACAGGCCTAGGCTGTCACCTCATGACTAGCAAGTGCCCTTCAATGGTGACCTGCGTTAGATGTGTATTGCGTTAACGTATTTAAACATTGTTGATGTAGAAATATAAAAGGACAAGTAACTGTTACAAGATTCATTGAATTGCATGCAAGAAAATTCAGAGGCACAATGGCCGACTAATGCAGTGGTGGAATACAGGGGGGCAGGAGACTAATGCAGTGGTGGAATACAGGGGGGCAGGAGACTAATGCAGTGGTGGAATACAGGGGGGCAGGAGGGTTTGTGCCCCCGTCCAATCCGGCTCCACCCTTGTTCCCGGTTCACCCACCTTGCCTTGTGTCAAATGTGATGCAACTTGAGAACATTCATTCAGTAACACTGGTCAAAACGACTAGACGCCTGTGCCATGAGTGGCAGTCCAGGACAGACTGTGTATAAAGGTGAATGATGTTGGTAACAGGAGGCACGGGAATGGAGTGGCCAATCAAGTGTGTTTATATCATGTTAGGCTGGTTATGTTGGTTGTACAGCACTCGCACAGTGGTAGAGCAGTCTCATAGCTCTGAGGTTAAGGGTAAGAGCGGGTGCACAAGAGGGAGGATGAAAGCAACAGGGGAGGGATAGACTGAAGGGGAGGGATAGACTGAACCAAGAGAGGAGCGTTCTGCTTTCAAATGCTCCAAGAGACTGCATACATGCAGAGCTCATGCACCCACATAGTGTAGAAGGACCGTTTTGTGGTTGATGAGTTCCGCTGAGCCCATGAAGATCTGGCAGCTAGCGCTTGCAGTAGGGTGGTGTGTGGAGTCCAGTCAGCCTGCTCCCCCTCCCCTCATCTGCCTATTCCCAGTGTAAACTCTGTGTAAGAGAGAGATGGGTAAGAGAGAGATGGCGATATGGGGCCTATCTCTAGAGACCAATGCTGGGAGGGCAGGCAGGGGGTCTTTTTTTACGGCCTTGTTATGCCTGCATGCTTTGCTGTGAATGATGCTTATGTCTTGTAGAGAAAACATTCTATTTTACGGCTGTTCAGGTCTAGATGTTCTCTGATGCGTTCTTTGAACACATTCTATTTTGTTTGTGAGACGTTTTTGACCGAGGAAGTGGGGAGGGGAGGGAGTTTTATGGATATTTCCCCACAGCCCACTCCCAAGATAGTATTTGTCTGGCTCAGTAGCCGAGTGGGGTGGTGCAGTGGAAAGAAAAGTCGGCAGCAGATGCTTGAGTGTCTAATTTGTGGATATGTGAACTGTTAATAATGCATTGTGTGCTTCATATTTTCTCTAGATGCTTGTTTGAAACAGTGGCTTCTGTGTTGTGAATGCAATAAGGCAGTACAAAGAGGTGTATGCTTGTTTCTTGGAAGGTAAGATGTTATTAAGCATAAGTCCCTAACTCTATCTGGTTACCCAGAGGTAACATTTTAGCAAATGTCACTTGGGCACAGCATCTTTACAGTAGGTTAATGCAAGAGGTGCCAGCCATAATAGCCAGGGTGCCTCTATACAGCATTTGAAGTGTATGGGGTCATAAATAATGGACAAAATGATATGCACGATGTGCGGGATGCTATGTACTAGCTTCTTGTTTCCAAGTGGGAGAATCATGTCATCAAATCATGAGAAACCTATGGATATCTACTGTGAAATTACCAGGCATCTGGACCTCGTGGCCCTTGGAAAAAGACAAAACTAAAGATCACCCCCTGAAGGTGATACATTGATTGGTGATGAACTAAACCTAATACAACAAAGTCACTAAGCTCAAATAGAAATATAAGAAAATGTCTTGCATCAAGAAATACATTTTGCATGGATTATAGCAACCAATTTTCTTTCTTGCAGTTGTATGCCAGTTAGACGTTTTGAGACATTATACATAGCAGCGACCGCTTCACCCACGTCCCCTGGAAAAGACGTAAAGTGATCATGGAGAGGTTTATTACAAGAACCCCAGCTAAACCAAAGCAGAGTTCCCATGTGCCTGACGAAGCAGTTGTAGCAATTTCGAGCTCCACAGTTGCATCAATCTGCCAGGCACAATGCGTGGAAAGTATACCAGATGCGCCTACAGTCATTGATGTTGGCAGCAGCAATGTGACACAAGAATGCTGCCCAAACATGAGTGATTCGAATGGTTTTAAGTCCCAGCAGGGCCGCACTTTTCAAAGGAAATGGTTAGAAACGTATAATTGGCTTAAATATGATGAGTCTGTTCAAAAAATGTTCTGTAAGGTATGTCAGTCTGCTGATGAAAAGGGCGTGCCATTGCCAAAAAGTAGCCGTGATAAGGATGCCTGGAATGCTTTTGTTAAACATGGCTTTAATAATTTTAAGAAGGCCATAGAGAGATGTAACGGCCATCAGACTTCAAATCTTCATCGGGCGGCTGCAGTGGTGCTAGTATCTGTGGAAAGGGGTACAAATGTTGTAGCAGCTCTGTCGTTGGGCCACCTCAAGCAGATGAGGGATAACAGAAGTGCGCTGTTGAATATCTTGACCACATTGTTGGCTTTAGCTCGGCAAGGTCTTGCAATTCGGGGCCATACTGATGAGGATTCTAATTTAAATGCAATTCTGTCGCTTCGTGGCAGAGATGTCCCAGAACTTCAAACTTGGCTTCAAAGAACAGAATACAAATGGATGTCGCATGACATAGTAAATGAAATGCTGGCAATTATGTCACATAATTTGCTCCGTGGCCTAATGAAAGAGATTCATGATGCAAAATTCTTTTCGATTATTTTGGATGAGACTGCTGATGTGTCAATAAAAGAGCAGGTCTCTGTAGTCTTTCGTATTGGGCTTTTATCAAACGTCTAGCACTACATCACAAACTCTGTTTGCCATTTTAAAAGATGTTCTCCTGAGGTTTGGCTATGATATGGAAAACTGTCGGGGGCAGTGTTATGATGGTGCTTCCAATATGGCTGGACATCGACATGGTTTGCAGACATTGGTGCAGGAGGTGGCACCACGAGCTATTTATGTGCACTGCTTTGCACACAATCTGAATTTAGTAGTTCAGGATGCAGCTATGGGCACTGCCAAGTTCAGGGATCTGTTGGTTTTTGTAAGGGAATTGATTGGGTTAATTCGAAATTCCCCAAAACGGCTTGCTTGTTTTGAACGTTGTCAAGAAGAAGGGAGTGTCAAACTGCTTCCATTCTGCCCTACCCGATGGACCGTTCGAGCAAAATCTTTGAAGACTGTACTAGCTAACTACAGTTCTGAAATTGAATTTCTGGGACTTGCAGCCGGTGACCACAATGAAGCGGGAGCAAAAGCCCATGGGTTGCACTTGCAGCTCCATAAACTCGAAACCTATCTAGGTCTTAATCTTCTGTACTTGGTATTTTCCCGTGTTGAAACTGTGAACACTGCTCTACAGAAGGTCAATTTAAGGTTCCATGAAGCAGCGGTTATGATTGAAAACCTTAAGACCATAGTTGCACAACTGCGTGAGGGATTTGAAGACTTCTTCTCAAAAACCACATCAGCGGCCAATGATTTAGATGTGGAACTAGAGGAACATTTTGTGCAAAGAAGGGCCAGGAAAATCCCACGGCGCCTGGATGAAGGGTCAGTTCCTCATGTTTTTGAGTCTCCCAAAGACCTCTATAGACAAGGTTATTATGAACTCATGGACCTTACATTGGTAGCTTTGTCAGAACGTTTCAATACAACTGCATGTGACCATATGGTTAACATTGAACAATTTGTTACAGGGAATGCCTCCAGTGATTATGTCATGAATTTTTATAAGACTGACTTCCATGAATGCAATCTAGAGTTGCATAGAAATATGTTCCTTGAACTTATACAGAGGGATAAGACTCCGGTTATGTGTTTTCAGGATGTCTTTGACTTGTTCCAAGGTGAAAGGGGTCGTCCTATGCGCAATTTGTTCCCAGAACTGGCACGACTGCTTCAAATTGCAGTAACCATCCCTGTATCCTCTTGTTCTTCGGAGCGTTCATTTTCATGCCTTCGGCGCATCAAAACCTACCTGAGGGCTACAATGGGCCAAGCTCGATTAAATGCTGTTGCTTTGCTGCATGGACACAAAGATGAAGCTGCACATCTGGATGTTGAGGCCATTGCAGATGAATTTATTCAACGAACTGTTGTCCGTAAAAATACATTTAGCCTGGGGAAGGTGCTGCAATAAAAACAGTTCACCTGTTCTCCTCTACAGCAGCACTTGCTTGGTAGTTTTTAATGGGTAAACGTCTTTACTTCTCGTTTCCCTTGAATTGGGAACTTTTTTTGTGGTGGTGGTACTCCACCTTGCAGCTGTACCTTCTGTTTAGCAATCATTTCATTCTCCCATGTTGCTCTGCCTTTTGAGGGAGGGCTACTACAACCTGGATGATTATAGAGGGGTGGAGTAGGGGCAGTGATAGCTTACTGGAATGCAACTTGAAGGCTTAAATCTCCTTCTTTCTTGACTTTAGTATATGCAGTACATGCTAGCCAATGTTTCCACTGTTCTGCACTGCGCACGACCCCACCCCTGCGCGCCGTTGCACCAAGTTGGCGTCAATATGCAAATTTTCGGTCATGGCCAGTGATGTCACTTCCTGTATTTGAGCCCCCCCCCCCGGGAAATTCATAAGTCGGCTCCCCTGCCCTTAGCCGACCTCAAGCCCCCACCCCGCCCCAGCAACGCCTCACCCACGGTAATAGTATTCGGCAGCAGTGCCCTGCGGCAGTCTATTGAAAGGCCTGCCCCAGTAAGAGTTCAGAAGTTAATAGAAGGGGACTGTCTCACTGGCAGCAATATACTTGCCATGAAGCAAAATACCGACGAGGCATGTGCCATGCCAGCAAGCACGTTCCACGGCGTAATATCAAGTGCCACTACTGTCTATTCCAAGGACTAACATGTGCTGTGCAAAGGCTATCAATGCCACACCCTGTGTGCCATTAAATCATTTGGCAGCTCGGTCTGTAGCAGGATTTTGAAATACCGGAAAAAACTGTGCGGTGCATTCAACTCCCAGCCAGGATGTACACGAGAAAAGATGTCAGCGAGGGCTGCAAGATGCCAACAGCGTGTGTGTCATGACCTAAAAGACCAGCACGGGATGTGCCATCCACTGACATGCTAGCACAGCCTGTGCCAAGACGAGCGAGCACTGTGCCCGCTTGCACAATGCCAGCCAGGTCTGTGCCAGGATGAGTCACACACCTCTAAGATCTGTTGCGTGCAGAGCAAGTCCAGGTGCCAAGGTCAGTGTCGGGAATAGAAGCCGCGGATTAGTCTCTTGATACAATAGTGACCCCCCAATCCAATGAAAAGGCCAGCGAGGCGTGTGCTCGGAATAACATATCAGGCAAGGGTCCGTACCGTATGAATACATGTGTGGGATTTTCTAAAGCACAAACATGCCTAGGACCCAAGAGCGCGCTGTACGCAGGGAACGAACCCAGCAGTTACAAGGAAGGTGAGGGGAAGTGGAGGAGCTGGGATTGGCAGGGGGGCCGTGAGGGCAGAGCTCCATAGAGGGAGAAGCGGGCATGAGTGAAGCGCTCAGCGATTGGCCAGATGTTCTTTGAAGAGTAGGATATTAAGGTTCTTCCTAAAGTGTAAAATGGAGGGGGCCAGTCTCATCTGTGCTGGTAACTTGTCCCAGAGACAGGGGGTGTAGCAGGAACCAGCATGTTTACTATGTTTCTCCTCTTTTGCAGCTCTAAGTTGAAATTCTGGCGATGTTGTGACCTCTCGGTGTGCTCTGTTCTCCGGAGATGGGGAGTTAGTCAACCTGGCACAGCAGGGTTTGAGTTGTGCCAGCTTTGTAGGCGATGCAGTCAGTCTTGAAGGTGATGCATGCTTGAAGTGGGAAGCACTGCACCTCCCCTTGAGGATGGGGATGTGGTGGTTGAATTCACTTACTCCTGCAATGAGGCGCGCTGCAGCATGTTACGCGGCCCCCGGAGTGGCCAAGGCCACACATGGGACTCCTGCAGTAGGGTGCTGCCACTCTCCAGGTTTTCCTTGAATCAGAATGCCAGTAGGTTTGTGCCATTCATTGAAACATCAGCAAGGTTTGTGCTATGAGTTTACATGTCAGCAAAACGATGCATGAATTAACATGGCAGGCACATGTCTGTGTTGCATTCTACAATACCAGAAGGCCTTGGCCATGATTTCAGTACCAGCAAGGCATTGGCCATGATTTGAATTCCAGCGAGGAAAATTCAAGCGATTGAAAATGCAGTAGGACCTTTGCCACAAAGGCACATGGCAGCAAATGATGCGACTCCCTTGAGTGTGCCTCCTGTGTGGTGTTGCTGGGCATGCACCCATAGGCACTAGCTATCCACTGCCAATGTAGCTGCAAGGATGCGCCCCTCTTGAGATTGTTCTCCTCCCCCAGTTAATGTTCACACGAGGGCAGACACCAGGCTAACTAGGTGTCACAGTTTTGCAGTTGAGCAATATGTTTACTACAGGACATTAATGTGTGCCTTTCTCCGTTTACACATTAGCTGCTGGAAGTCTCTTTTGCTGAGTAAAACAGCACGAGGTTGCCCTGAAGGTGTGGGATGGAAAGGGGGGCTATGATCAGCTTGGGACCCAGAACCTAAAATTCCAGATGATGCATTTAAAGCAGGAAGTACACAGGTTTCTGTGCTGGTCACGACACTTATTAGGACAATAGTTAGACACCTAAGCCTTCACAGTCCCAGGGGCCTTGCGTTACAGGGCTGTAAGAATTGATTCTTTTTTGCAAAAGAAGCTCTTGAAGGAAATTATTGACTTGTACTAACATTGAAAAGGGGTTCTTTTTAAACTTTTACAATGTTTCTAACAACCATTTCCAGCAATGTGTCTAACCATTTTCTAGTCATAATAAAAATGTTACACGTATCTCACAGAGCAAGTCACATTTTCAAAACCTAGAATAACCATCTAAATCATTTTCTGATAGAAGGTTATCATTCCAAGATGGACAATATAGTAAACCTCTACCGTATTGTTTTGAAATCCTACTATGAGACAAATAGATCCAATGAGGGTTCCGCGCTGCTTTGCATTAAGTCAAAGAACATTTAGAATATAAGAACAACCACAGACCTTTGCATTTGACAAATATGTCTTTGATGAAAGGGGTAAATGTTTAATCGATGAGTAGATCATAATCCTGGATTTGGTGCTCAGTTTATTTTTCACAACAATCAACCTAATATTCAATGTTTGCAACTATGAACCATATATACTGTTTCAGGCAGGCTCGTGGTTTGGGGTTTAAGAATAAAACAGCTGCAACATCTGTCACTCCATTTGGATTCTAGACCTGTCTTGCTTCTTGTTTTTGGAGAACTTTAGAAAAGGGGGGGCTAGGTAGCAATGTGAACATGCCCAGTCGCCAAGGCACAAACCTCCTTAGCAAGTTTTATATATATACTCTTTCCACTGAACTCTTATCAGTAAGGTGAGCCGCACTCTCCGTGGCCGCTAATAAAAGTCATGATCCACTTTTAGTTCTGAAACATTCTTCCTTTATTCATTTTAAAGTTCCAGAAACACGGACAAAATGGCAAAATGTAAAAAGGTTTTCAACATCAAAGTTTTGATGCTCCCATGGTGTGGCTTACTTGCCACTTGTTCACAACCAACTGCCCATTTCCCCAGTGCTCATTAAAATATCCGGTGAGTTTCACAAAAATAAAGATAGAGAGAGGACTATTGTTTTGCCCGAACACATTTTGTGTCTGTGTTCCTGGCGGCCATTACTGAACAGTTTTTGCTGAATAGTATTTTGCATTGGTATTTTACCCTTGTAAACATACATTATTGGACTTTGTTGTCACCACTACTTAAATGTTGTGTTTACACATGGTCGTTAAAGTGCTTAGTGCGTTAACATAAGGCCAATGTTGACCACATGATGCCTTACACATGCTCAATACCTAATATCGCATGAAAAGTGACACGCTGAATAGTAATCATCGCACTTCCTTATTCATACCTACTGATCACATTATCTCGTCTATATATATATATATACCAATGTGTTTGTGTTATTTTGTAATATTTTCTGCAAAGAAACTGCGATTCGTTCTACAATTGCTCCCCTCAAGAATCAATTTGAGACCTAATTTTTGGAAGTGGTTTATATATAATCTATTGCTGTTCTGCAAGGTGTCATGTTTTTTTTTTTTAAAGTACCTCGTATCACAACTTTAAAGCAGATTTCTGTGCTGCCCGGCACCATGCTTTTGCACTGCATGCCATTTACATGCACGCTCGCATGCCTGCACATGAGTGCGTGGTAACGCCCGAGCTGATCAGTGATGTGGACTGAAGATTGCTTCCGCATTCCATTCATCTACACTTGATTGATTGATTGTTTATTTATTATGCACTTATACACAAGTGTTTCCAAGAGCAACCATGCATCGGAGGGGAGGACATAGGGAAGACAAGACAAACTATCTTAATATGCATGGTGCATTCAGATTATGCAGGTGAACAGAAATGGAAGTGTGTGGGGGCAATAGGGACACGTGCACCCAGTCCCGTCAGAACATGGGTTAAGTGCTGAAAGATACCACGCTCATGGGTTGTAACTGAAGTGCAGTAGTGCTGTGGCAAGTGCAAGGCACCGGGGCAAGTGCAGGAGACTGTTCAACGACTTGTCACTCCTCTGCTGTTTGCTTCCATTTCTCAAGCTTTAGAAGCTTATTCTGCAGACAGACTTTAAAACATGGCCTTTGTGCTGCTGCCAATATTCCATAGGGCCCCAGATAGGCAGAGCGTCTCCTGCTAGGGAACAAGCATCTGGTGCAGGTGGGGGCTTACTTTTCATTTTCACCACAAGATATCCCCTCTGGAATATGAGAACATGAGTGAGTAAAGCCAAGGTGCCAGAGCCCTTCATGTAGGGTTTGAGGAGGGGTCACTTTCAAGTGATTTAAAAAAATAATGATTGAAATGGTACATAGGACATTTTTAAAACAGATTCAAGCAAAACGTAGTATTTACATGCAGATCGGAACACCTGAGGCATTCTTACACTTCAGATGCCAAGTGTGGCAGGGAGAAGGGGAAGCAATTCTAGTGCGGCCTCCATCATGGATGTGACTGAAAAACAATGTTAGGGGCAGCGACCGAAAGAATACATACAATATGTGTATATTTTTAAGTGTAGATATATATCAGTGAAAAAACTTTAGGTATGTGAGCATTAAGGTGTACAATGGCTAAAGCTGAAGGCTAAGCCTAGTGGGCCCAAAGGAACTATGGCATAACAAAACTTTGAAATTCAGTGAAAAAACTTTAGTTAAGAGGGAGTTAAGGTGATCACAACAAACCCCTTGAAATTCAGCAGGTGTAGGAGGTGTAGAAGTGTTGGAAGTAATGAGCTTTTTACTTCAGTGCCCCCCTCTGATGCCCCATGATGTCTTTTTGCATCCCATTTTGAAGTCCCTTTTGTGATATCACGTATGTGCTCATGGGCTTTGCAACAGGGGGGACGCCGAGTTAAGGTGAGCGTACTATAGTTTCTTCGGGCACACTAGCCATGGACCTCCGCCATGGCCAGTGGCCACATACTTCATCTGTGACACTGTACATGTTGCACGAATGATCTTCAAAGAGGCTAGGTCACTGGCCATGGCTGGCTCCAGCCTACCTCCCAAGACCCATATCTATTCCCTAACCAGTTCAGTAGCCATAGCCTAAGTCCATGGCCATTGGCCTCTGGATCCATTGCCATTCAGCCATTTTCAGAGGCCCACTACCCATGGCCTTTGCCATAGCCCTTGACAACGGCCTTAGGCCATGCTGACTGTCCATTTTGCTCCAAATATTAAAAAACAAAGGGGCCTTTGCCTGCGTCCACTGTAAATGTTGCACCAATGATTTAAAAAGAAGGAAGCCCACAAAGCATGGCCTATGGCCATGCTCATTGACCCTGGCCTACTGGCCGTGGCTCATATCCCCTTACTAGTACCTGACCGGATCCCACTAGCCATAGCCATGGCCAACGGCCTCAGGGTCCACACCCCTCAAGCCTTTGTCAGTGGCCCACTAGCCGTGGCCTTCGACTGTCTCCACTGAATGTTTTGTACCAATTATTACAAAAGACACATATTCCCCTGCCTAGTGGATGTGTTAACACCTCTGCAGGTTAATAAGCCTATTGTCAAGTCCCAGTGGTCCATAGGCTATTGGTCATAGAACCTTGTCCCCTTCTTCCAATTTCCACAATAATTTCTCGCCCTTATTCCTTTACTGCCGTCCACTATTCCAGCGGATGTCATGCCCCGTAATCATTCCCGTGGTAAGGTAACATTTGCTGATTCCCACTGTAACCTGCTATTTGCCGATTCTTGCGGCAAGGGGAAAATGCTTGAAATGTCTTCTCTATCCTCACTGGAAGTCACTTTGTCTGCCCCTCCCCTTTTCTTGGCCGCCCCACTCTTCTCCCTTGTATTTTCATCCCTGACCCTCTCGCAATACCCACTTTCACGCTTTGATTTGTGGGATGCATTTTCTTTTCCCGAGGACGCCTTGCCGTGTTACTGCGATAATCTTCAAAAGATTCCTATGGGATTCCTCTAAAAATCAGAACATTTTATCCCCAAAAACGTGCTCCACAGACAAGCCCAAACTCCCCAACTGGACGTATGCTCCTCTTCCCCTCCCCATCTGTAGCCTGTTATGAATGCACCCCTTCTCCTGCTCTGAGCATCATTTTGAGCACTTCATTTTCTATTACTGTGGGAATCGCTCATATTGGGCATCAAAAAAAAAGATGGTCATTTTTCATTTCTGTAAATCCGTGAAGGCTGTCTGCCACAAAGCACCATGGGAGATATAAAACGTTTTCAGTAGTAGGGGGTCACCCCCCCCCCCCGCTCCATCGAATATTTTGAAAACTAGTGGACGGATTTACCCCAAATCTTCAAAAGATACATCTGCAATGCTTGGTGCCCAAGTTGCTGCAAAACCTTTCAGCGGTTTTTGCGCTACCGATGTTCAATCAAATCATTATTTCTCTATGGAAAAATGAATAGGACTAGGCCGAAAACAGTGTTTTATTTGTTTTCTGAACAATGTTTACACTTTTTAAGGAATTTTTCCCCAAATGTCCAGTTTAAATTGGCTCTGGGCAAACCTTTGTTTCAGCAAATGTCATCTACATCTGTGACAGCGAGTCAAAAGTCATTAGCATTAGAATTTTGGGAAGTCTATGTAAACTGGTTTCACCTTAACCGAAACCTCCACCTTATACTTTAATTTTCAAGTAGGGGTTAAACCCATGGAGTGGAGTCCTATGGAATCCACCTGTTTTTATTCCCTGATAATAGCATGCATATTACATAATAATCCATTGTAAATGATGTCTGCAAATAAAAGCATACATTTGAGGCAGCATTTGTATTTTGTTTTAAATGAGAAGTTACGGCAATTTTGCCTACTTGCTTTTAAACTCTGTTTGGTAAATGTTTACAATTGCAAACTGACCCAATTGGTGTTTTAATATACATTTAGAAAATAATTTTTCGGTACCCTACCTTTGTTTCGTTCCATATAATAATGTCCCCTCAAAAATATTGCCATGCGGAAAAATTGCATTTTTTTGTGGGGACATTATTACATAGAACATGTGGGGGACACCCCTGCAACTCCCAAACCCTTTTTTATTTTTCATGGGAAGCGGGCAACACCCCCGCAACCCCGCCTGCCTGTCCCTATATATATGGTCACCTATATAATGTCGCCACAACCTTTTCCCGGCGACATTATATATGGAAACCATATATATAGGGATATTATTACCCGAAACCCTTTGTTTGCATCTTATTTTACTGCATAATTACTGAGAAATTATCGCAAACCAACTTGCATTTGTGAAAAAACAAGATGTTCGTTTTTCAATTTCTGAAAGGCCTCAGTTGCTGAAATGCATCATGGTAGATGTATAAAAAGTTTTGGGAAATGTGGGCACCCACTTCTCCATCAAATTATTTAAAAAGTGCTGCACATGCTAATCGGTGCATGGCATTATTGACACAGGAAGAAGACATTTGTATGCTGGCTGTACCCAATCTATGCCAGCATGCTACTGTAGGAACACATAATCGTGCCAACTGTGCCCAATGTATGCCAGTATTGCCCCTGTAAATACATGTTCATGGCTGTGCCCTCTATATGCCATCATGCCACTGTAAGAACACAGTTTCATGATGGCTGTGCCCAATACATGCTATTATTGCCAATTTAAGAACTGATTTTTATGCTGACTTTGCGCAATGTATCCCAGTATTGCCAGTGTATAACAATTTCATACTGATTGTGCCCAATATAGGCCGACATGTCACTGTAAGAGCACACTTTCACGCTGCCGGTGACCAAAATATGCCAGTTTTGCTACTGCAAAAATACATTTTCCTGCTTGCTGTGACCAATATATCCAGCATGCCACTGCACAAATACAATGTAATGCTTGTTGTACATAATATATGCCAATGCTGGAACTGTAAAAACATTTTCATGCTGTCAGTGCTCTTACTAACCCACTCATCCTCCCTCTTCCTGCTTAAACAAGGTTACAAAATGGGAGTTAGTGGTAGCACTGTCAGACACTCTTCCCTGGCCAAACACACCAAACACATTGCATCACACATGCACACACACACACACACGCATGCATGCACACATACATGCATACACAAATGCACACACACACACACACATACATATGCACACACACACAGTGACTCACTAACTTGCATAAGCTCTCTCTCTCTATCTTTCCACACACTTTCACTTGCTTCCTCACACAAGCAAACACATACATCCACACTAACTCACTAACTTACACAAACTCTCTCTCACACTCACACATACACATACATGCACCGCACAAACGCATTTGTTCCCTCATTAAAGCAAGCACACACACACACACACACACACACACACACCCACACACACACACACACACACACACACATGCATGCACACAAATACACCCACCCAGAAGCGCACACAGGCACAGGGCAATTTATTTCAACACTGACCTTGGTTGGATTGCAGCAGTGATGGTGCCTCCTGTCTCCCACTAATCCGGTGGCACATGAGTGTTCAATGGCAGCGTGTAAGATGAGCTACCTCCCTTCACACATCCCACTTCCTGATTTAAAATCAGACCAGGTCTGGGGTCAGAATTCTGACCGGCCATGCCCCCCGTCCTGAGGGCGGCACCCTCGCCAACACCACAGTCTTTCTAATGTCCTGCAAAGTACTTAATTTAGGTCAAGGTCAGGCTACCATGTTTCAGCCTAGGGCCCTGGCCTGGGCCAAAACTCTGCTTGGTGACATGGATACTAGGATTTGCAAAGAATTGAAATATATTTAGATTCTTTCAAAAGGAACATTATCTGCACTTTTGAAAACAGTGTCTTTGCCTTATGGAGTGAACTGAAGACACTTGGTCCATAATGAAAATGAGTAAAGGATTTGCAGGATCCAGAGAGTCCTGAATGGTGGAGGGGCAGAGCCCGACTGCCCACAATGACCTGTGGCTGGTCAACTGTGGGTGGCTGGGTGCCACCCCTCCACTTCATTTTATCCTTCTGGACCCATCAAAACTCTTACTCATTTGCATTAAAGCAAAAGTGTCTTTCACTCACTCGATAATGCAAATCAACCATTTGCAAAAGTGTAGAGTCTTTGCACTTTCAAAGACTTCAAAAAGATTTTGAATCTTTGCAAATGCAAAGACTGGTTTTCTTGGCACCCTGTTTTGTGCATGGATTAGGGACTGGGTCTGCAAAACAGTTGCCTTTCTCTGATAAATGCTGTCACAAGGAGGGAGGAAGAGAACACTCAAACTTAGAAGGAAGCGCTTAGCTCAAGTTCATTGATAACCAAAAGAAGGATTGCAAATAGCTGGGAGGCAGCAGAACATTAGGCCCTCTTAGCAATGTTTTCAAAGTGTAAACAGCAGAGTCTCTCTTAAACCCCAAGATTCTACCCTGTAGTGTCGCATGTGTAAGTGTGATAATGAGCAACCCCTTCTACCGGGTAACGAGTATCCTCCTCTTTCTCAAGCTGCTCTGGTTCTCTGGCAGGAAGTTTATAAGATATGTCGCCCCCTTCCCGAACAATGCGTGCCTTTGAGGGAAACTCCTAGTGGATACACTCAACACAAAATAGCGAAAAATTATAAAGCAAAATGTTTCAGGACGGGATGAAATCAAACTTAGCGAAACCCACAGGTTTGATTGCTGATTTAGGGGTTGGTAAGTTTTCTCGTATAATCCACAAAAAGAAATCTGAGGATGCTCTAGAATGCTCACTGGATTTTCAAGTAAATATAAGAAGTTAGCACTAAGAGTGATCAATTATTGTATACTTTCTGAAAAGAACATGGTGCGTAGGTTATGTTTACGATGGTAATACTGGCATATTTAGCATATTTAGCACAGCCATCAGGATAGTGTGTTCTAAGTGTGACAATACTGATTATAGTACTGATTATACTACTAGTCCTCAAGTTCCACAACAAACTCAGCACCCGCTAACCTTAACAATCCACTTGCGCATGACTGTTTATGGGCCACTCCCTGACACCAAAATACTGAACTCTACACCTCTAAAATCCAACAAACTCATGTCAACTGCTTGCCAACACATTGTTGCACCACAAGCACACACAGTCTCCTCTCTGGACACAAATCCATTAGAGCTTCAAATCATAAAACACTTAGAAAGCTCAATTGCATGCAGAGGTCAGACAAATATAGGACAGAACCAGAATGAAAATGTGCTAATCTAGTGCCAATACCAGCATGTATTGGGCACAGACAGAATGAAATGTGTTCTTGCACTAGCCTAAAGCATATGAATGGGCACAGCCAGCATAAACCTGTGTTCTTACAGTGGCAATACTTGCATATTCTGGGCACAACCAGGATGAAAGTGTGTTTTACATTGACATGCTGGCATGTACTGGGCGCAAGCAAAATAGAAATGTTTTACAGTGGTAATACTGTCATATACTGGGAACAGCTAACATGAAAATATGCGCTTACAGTTGTGTGCTGGCATATATTGGGCAAAGCGAGCATGCACCTGTGTTCTTACAGAGATAACATTGGCATATACCGTTGGTCCCTGAAAGCATACAAATATGTTTTGTGGAGGAAGGCTGGCATATATTGTTTGGCATTGGCAGCATGAACATTTATTTTAAAGGACAATGCTGGCAAACATTATTGAGATAGGCCCTGTGAGTTTTCTTTGGACACAGACAGTATGAACATGTGTTGACCAGCCTTTCTGTGTACTATTGGTGTGGTGGCATCAGTGGAGGTGTTGATTTGTTCTCTTACAGAAAAGATTATCTCAGGCAATTAATCAAGCCTAAATATAAAAGACAAAAAGCAGGGGGCTCAAGCTTCCCCGTCGTGGCAGCTAACTACTGGAATGCCTTGCCAGTGCATATAAGGATAGATCCGTCTTTACTGTCATTCTGCAAAAAAACGAAAAACCTGGCTCTTCACACAGGACAGCTAGCAACACCCTTCTCTGGAGATACCTGCACCTTGCTTCTCTTGTAACCAAAGTCCTAAGATAAGTGATCTGCACAATGTGTAACCGCACGCTTAAACAGACTAAAACATGTAACCAATTTCCTAAGCCTGCAACCTTGGAGCCATACCCTTAAGCATGCCCTTTTACGACCTGCATAACTGTAACCAAATTCTTAAACCTGTTGAACTTGTAACCATACGCTTAAGCCGGCTAAAACCTTTACTCCAAAGCCTGCAACCTCTGTAACCATAATCATAAGTATGCATTACATACGACCTGCATAACTGTAACCAAATTCTTAAGTATGTTGAATATGTCACCTAAAGTATGTAACCAAATTCTCAAGATGTTTTCACGAAATGTGCCCAGTTGTCTGTGGGCTAGGTGCGCAATACAAATGTTATAATACAGAAATAAATTAACATACAACCTTTTATGCACAACCATGTATGCACATTAGTGTTGTGTTCATATGCCATGTGTGCACATATGATTTGCCAAGGGCACACCCAGCCAAACCACCAGGACCCCCGGGCACTGCATTCACATGCACTACAGGCTTTTAGGGCAATTTGCTGACATCTTATGCAGGTTATATCCTCACCTGCTAGATATAGCGATCCATATACATGGTAAAGCCACCCATGCTCTGGTGCTGCTCAAATATGCCAAATGCAGCCTGAAAAGCTGGAGCACTGCTTTTGTATACAAGGTAAAGTCTTCTGTGGTAGATAAAGCTATCATGTTACATGTTCAGATATCACCATTTGATGACTAGCAGTCTCAATTGCTTGTGTACTGAAATTTCACGCCAGATAAATCCTCATATTTCAATTATTTTCATCATATGTAAAATACAGACTCACAGGCCCATGTGCTGTTGTTATCACATGCAAAGATAAGTCTCAAATGCCCTAGTAATACTTGTTTGTGACACATAATGCCTCATATATCAGTCGGTCACCATATGCAAGGTGCAGTCTCACACGTCCAGGTGCAGCCATCAGATGTCAAATGCAGCCTAATATTCCCAGTAATGGCACCGTATTCCAGTTATGATTATTACAAGTAACATACAGCCTCACACGTCTAGGTTCTGCCATCAGATGTCAAATGCAGCCTAATATTCCCAGTAATGGCACCGTATTCCAGGTAGGATTATTACAAGTAACATACAGCCTCACACGTCCAGGTGCAGCCATCAGATGTCAAAGGCAGCCTAATATTCCCAGTAATGGCACCGTATTCCAGTTATGATTATTACAAGTAACATACAGCCTCACACGTCTAGGTTCTGCCATCAGATGTCAAATGCAGCCTAATATTCCCAGTAATGGCACCGTATTCCAGGTATGATTATTACAAGTAACATGCAGCCTCACACGTCTAGGTTCTGCCATCAGATGTCAAATGCAGCCTAATATTCCCAGTAATGGCACCGTATTCCAGGTAGGATTATTACAAGTAACATACAGCCTCACACGTCCAGGTGCAGCCATCAGATGTCAAATGCAGCCTAATATTCCCAGTAATGGCACCGTATTCCAGTTATGATTATTACAAGTAACATGCAGCCTCACACGTCCAGGTTCTGCCATCAGATGTCAAATGCAGCCTAATATTCCCAGTAATGGCACCGTATTCCAGGTATGATTATTACAAGTAACATACAGCCTCACACGTCTAGGTTCTGCCATCAGATGTCAAATGCAGCCTAATATTCCCAGTAATGGCACCGTATTCCAGGTATGATTATTACAAGTAACATGCAGCCTCACACGTCCAGGTGCAGCCATCAGATGTCAAATGCAGCCTAATATTCCCAGTAATGGCACCGTATTCCAGGTAGGATTATTACAAGTAACATACAGCCTCACACGTCTAGGTTCTGCCATCAGATGTCAAATGCAGCCTAATATTCCCAGTAATGGCACCGTATTCCAGGTATGATTATTACAAGTACCATGCAGCCTCACACGTCTAGGTTCTGCCATCATATGTCAAGTGCTTCTTCAATGTCCCCGTACTGACATCAATTAGAAAATGCCAATTTTCTGAAGCAAATGTTGTGCTTTCGAACAGATTTGCGCACCACGAATGCATTGCTCTCTGGTTCAGAACTAGATGTAAACTTCCAAGGGAGCCTATGGGGTGGCACCGTGGGGTAGATGACATGCCCTATTCTACTCAACCTATGCCAAAGAATACCTCAGATCGCCTGTGTAGTCACTGCATGTAACGAGGATGCATATTTAAATACAGTGATGGCACTGGAGATGGGGCTTCACTGGGGGAATGTGTGGGGGCATTCCCAATGTGCTGTAGGTGGAACTTTAGGGCCATCTTGAATGCATGAAATGAATGTGTGTGTTATTTTGGATTTTTGGGAGTAGGGAGTTTCAATGTGGGGGTGAGAACGAGGTGGTAGTAGCAGGCATAGTCAGACGGTGTCCAGGGCAGGCAAGGGATGGTGAGATTGGGAGCAGAGCTACATTGAAGGCTGTGACTTGGGGCACAGAAGGTGATGAAAGGAGCCAGGTACTTGGGTGATATTCCAAGAATATACTTTCAGACCAATAGCAGACATTTGCAGTGGGACCTCCAGCGCATCTAGAACGATCCAACATGGAAGCGGTGGGGACAGGTGGCTAAAGTGGAGGAAAGCTTGGAGGGGGTGTGAGTTGCAAAGTTGTCAATTTTGGCGAGAGATGAAAAAAAGTACAGGGAAGGCTCCAGAGTAGGCGATGTGAGTTTTTGTCCAGTGGTAGGTGAGAGGAGGGTGCATATTTTTGATGATCAAATGTCACGTACTTACCAGCCGGCTGCGTACGGTGGTCCTCCTGTGGGCTGCTGGTTGTCCCGCACCCCACACAGTACTCCTTCCCTGGTCACCAGCTGTTTTGAGCCAGTTGCAGCGACCCTTCCCTGGACTACAAAGGATGCCGTACCGGAAGCGAGCATGCCAGCATCTCTCCTGCAGTCACAGATGGCAACGCGCATGCAGGTTGCCATGGCGCCTCCAGGACGCTGTCAATGCTTGGATCGTCAATGGCACGGCAACACTATCATGTTATTATTCCTTATCAGATGACCTACCAGGTAGCCTTCTGACATTATTTAAACGCTCAGCTTTTGAACAACTTTGCTTCTCAGCTGTTCTTTCTGGTGACATTTGTTTCTGTATTTGTTTTCTAACCTCTTGGCTTCTGGACTTTTGGCTCTGGCATTTTTTGGGGATTGCGGCTGTTTTTTCCCTGTTGGTTGTGGTGAACTGGCTATTTTTCTGGATATTGGATTACTTGGATTTTGACCCTGGATCTTTGTTTTGAACCTCTCTTGGATTTTCCATGGATTTTTGGAACTTTGGACATTGGACCCTCTGGAACTGTTTTCTCCCTGGAACTTTGGTGAGACTGTAAAAACTGGATACTGTCATCTACCTAGCTCGCGCTCTTGTGCCGTTCGTGTTACGTTTGCCTCATATTGGATTGGTGGACAACGCCCAGCAGGATTTCATCACTTCAAGGCTTGCCTATTCCTGGATCAGAGTTGTTATGTATACAAGGGTGTTACAAGAATATGTAGTTAAAGATCTGTGTAACTAATTCCCTGTTCTTCTTCTAGCTGCCAAGTGCCTGGCAGTGCTGTATCCTGTCTCACCTTTTGTCCCAATTTCTTGCCAGGGATTTTCTTTGTTCTGCCCTGACTGGTATTTGGAGAAGAAGGTATAAGTTCATCTGGGACCTCAGTTTATGACATCAAGAGGTTGATGCTGGCAGTAGAACCAGTAAAGGTGATACATTGTTGGAAGTATTAGAGCTCTGTCAAAGAAGACCCCCTAGATTGCACGCATGGAGGGAGGTGGTGAGGATGTTAGAGGGAAAGTATATAGGTGAGAGGAGGGATGGGGCACGGGGATAGATGATTTCACTTTTAGAAGTGCTGACCGTAAGATCAGTGGCCACTGATGGATGGCCGAGAGACCATCAGCGATTTTCGTGAAGAGGATTAGGGTGAAGGCAGGAAAAGAGCCGTGAGTTATTTGCAAAGAGGTGGAAAGAAAAATCAAAGGTAGAAATGAGCTACAGAGAGAGGATGTATACCGGGTGAGGACTAGTGGGGCCAGATTGAAGCCTTGTTGGTCTCTTTTGGGAGTGGTGTGGCACCAGAGTAGGGTGACAAGACATTAAGGTTTGTTGTACTGTCCTGGAATTAAACCCTCACTGACAGCATCCTCACTTGGTCTTTTTAAAACCTTGTCCCAGGTTTTGGCAACAGGATCAGGGCGAGCATGAGCATTGGCGTCAGAAGTGGGGCACAAGCTAACCCTTCCATCGTCTGGCCGGCTCTAGATGCTCTCTGGATGTAGGATCATAATCCATGTCCTAATGTCAGATAGCAGAGTCAGGGGAGATTGCCCCCCTCAGATTCTCAGGATTGAAAAACACAGGTATGCGCTATCTATTCCTGTTGCCTGGCTTTTGTGCAGCTAGCTAGCAGGACAGTGCCCTCCAGCAGCCTTTATCAAAGGACTCCTTCCCTAACTTTATCTAGATCCCGGCTCCTCTCTAACATCACTACAGCAATGCTTCATGTACTCTTCAGCAGCCACCGGTGTTGGCTCATTCTAGCTCCACCCTTGCTGCAGCACCAACTCTTTGCGATCATAGAGCACCTGGCCCTAGCCCTTTTGAGTCATAGCTCAGGGGCAACGTGCTCGCCTTGGTAGCAAGCTGACACGAGCAACACAGGTTCGATCCCCAGGTCCGCGCATAGAAACCTCTGGGTGTTAAGCGTGTCATAAATAACCTATCATATCATAACAGCAGCTGTTAAGTCGTACTCTCATGTTTGCGCCCTGTCTCATTGTTTGAAAATCTGTGAACCCTGCAGCAGACATCTTAATGTGCCTGGGGATGGAGATGGTTCTATCAGAGCGGTTAAAGGCATTCCCAGTGAGTGTAGGGTCTTGGACACTGGCGTTAGAGAGGATTAGATGGATAACAAGAGTAATCCCCAGGGTTAAAGGTGACGGACAGGCCAAGGAGAAGATAAATGGAGTCGATCTTAAGGCGTGTGGCAGGTATTCAGAAAGTTGAAGACATCGGTCAGGGCTTTTTCTGGGCAGTGCTGGCTGTTGAGCAAGGATTGAAGTCGGTTGCACAGTCCGTGTGTTTCCAAGTTACTGGTGATCATGTTGAACACCATACACTCCAGGATTTTACAGTACTGGAAGAGTAGGGGAACAGGGTGGCAGCTAGTCAAAGCGTTTGAATCAGCAAAGGGCTTCTTGAGGAAATGTAGTGCATTGACTACATTGAGGCAAGCGTGGAAGGTTCCAGTTGAAAGGGGGAGGTTGGCAACAGAGGAGAGGAAGGAGCTGGTGATAGGTGCAATATGTTGAATGGCTGTGGAGCCAGTGTGCCCAATGGCACGCATGGCAGATTGGCTGTCCAATGAATGGGAGCCAACTGAGTGGGTGAGACAGGGAGAAGGACCAAAGGCAGAATAGAGTGAGGTGATGGGGCGGTGAGGAGAAGTTGGGGCTACTCAGGCTTTCACTGATCTTAGATGAGAAGCAGAGGGCAAAGGGCCTCATTATGAGGTCGGCAGTGTGGGAAAAACGGAAGGAGAAATGAGGCAGTAATTCCATTATTACCACCGCATTCCTGCAACTGTTGAGCTACGAGATTGGTGGTAGGGGTTCCGATTTGCCTCCAGAAAAAAAAACTGCAGATAAATCTGACCCCTCCTAATGTCATTTTTCAGTGGAATTTTCCACAGCCGAACTACTGCCGGTGGTAGTTCTGTCAAAAACCCCATGGAGTCCTATGGACTCCGAAAATGGAGATTTACACCGCCATGTCACCACTTGTAATCCTGTGGTAAACCCACAAGACCAAGTGGCATTAACGGTAATCAATTCTAGCAGTAGTTTGGCAGGAATACCGCCAAACTGCTATCAAACTCGTAATGAGGGCCAAAGTCCTTAGCAGAGAGGGAGGAGGAAATAGATTGTGATGTGAGAGAAGCCAGCGTGGTGTGGAGGAGAGTTTGTGAGGGGTGCGACTAGAGGTAGAAAATGATCTTAGGGAAGTAGTTGAATTTATTGGCATTCAGGGCCTCAGCTGAGAGGGCATTCCTGTAGGCATTTCAGAGTGGAGGGGAACACGATTTGCCCGAGCTTTGCAGGTGTAGGTGCATGTCGTTCCTAAGATGGTGAATTTTGTATGGGGTCCACGGCTGCAGAAGTGGAAGAAGGAAAAGTGCTGGCTTGCTAATGGTTCCCAAACAGGGAGCTGGGTGCCCGGTTGGCATCACAAAAGGCCTTCTCAATGGAGGAGACCAGAGGTAGAGAGAGCAAGGAGGGAGGATGTGACGCCATAGCCAGCTAAGGGGCCAGGGAGTAGTAGGCTTACAATTTTATTTGGAAATAGAAGAGGTGGACTGGAAGGAGAGGGGAGGGGCAGTGGTCAGATGGGGAAGAGTCAAAATAAAGCTTGGTTTACGTACAGGAATTTGATTTTAAAACAAGGTCAAGAGAGAAGCCTTGAGCCTGAGTTGTCAGCCTGCAGAGGAATGTCAGATAGAAGCAAATAGAGCTGAAGTTGGTGGGAGGACAATATTTTCAGGAGGCTGAAGACTCCCACGAGAATGATAGTGAGTAACATAACATAACATAACAGGTGTATTTGTAGAGTGCACATTCATCTCCAGAGGGGCATCTTGGCTCTATTGACAGATAACAGATGTTTTATTGTTACCCAACCTAAAGGTACTCATTTTGTCGACCTAGCAAGAATGAAAGGCTGAGTGCACCAGCCAGGATACACACCTGTGCCCATGAGGCCAAACACAGGCCCCTGTAGTGGATGCATTAGTTCACTGAGCCACAGACCCGGCTATCAGTAGTAGTGTTGTAGAGTAGTGAGTCAAGATGGCATTCATGGTTATGGAAGATAGAGCTGAGGGAGTAAGGGGGGGCGTTCATCTGGGGATGGTGCGAGTGGTCTGGTGGCAATATGCTCAATAGAGAGTGGGAAGAGGGTCAAAGAGCTAGGCTTTGCTGATCATTAAGCAAACCCTGCCTCCTTTGTTGCCTGCATGTGGACAGTGAATGGAGGTGGCAGGGTTGGTGTATGGGGCAGCAACTGTGATGGTGTCATAGGGCAATTGAGGTTTCCTGGACACCCATGACTGCAAGGTCAAGGATAGGGGAACCAAATAACTCAGAGAGAAAGGATACTTTTTACAGAGAGATTGGGCATTCCATAATACAAGAGTAAACGTAGTGTTGAGTAAAGGGGTGGCTTAGCACCAACTATTTCTCCTCTCAAAGATAACCCCCCCTCATGCACAGTGGAAGCAATTGTTTTCTCCCTCTTTGACTGGGTGATGATGTCCACAATGTCAACCTCAACTATGTCAGCGACTTCTGCCAAGGCTGTTTTTCATACTGATCTCTAGTCAGAGCAAATCAAATTTGCCCCCCCGTACCCAATCTCTTAATGATTTCCATTGATGGCCCGTACAAGTTCATATACAATTCTACTCACTATTCATAATCTACAAACGACTTCACCTCTTGCAAACTGGCCTAACTCAATGAAAACCTACCACATCTTCGTGCTCATGCAAAAGGCAGGGATCCAGCATAATTATAATGCTGGTGAAAATCCAAATGTCTAACAAGGATACAACACAGAAGATAAGAGAAGCCTTCACACTCTGTGCTACCAACCACAACTGAGCTCTCTACACATTCCACCTAAGACTTGCCTCCTCTCTATATTACTTCAGCAAAGAACACACAACCCGCCTCTCCATCCTCCTCTTTCCTGTAGTCCTTCCCTTTCCATCTACCAGCAAAGAGCGCACTTTTATAACATCCCCCCGGATCTGCATGAACATCCTAGCCTGCACCTGTAACTCAAGATATCTCAGGGAAGTAATCCCCTCCCAGTGCTATGTAAAGTGCTTTGCCATCTTCCAGGGTGTGTGGTATATGAACACCCCCAATAAAATATATGATATCTCTCCTAGTAGGTCTCCTCACCAGTCCTAGGTGGTTTCATCAACCACATCTACCGCGACTACTTCTGCCGGTGTGTGTTGGGTGCCCCCAATATGCCCTCTCTTCCACTCTGCTCCAGCCACCGCTCATTACCTACCAGGCATAGACATATATGTCTGTTGGTCTGACGGCCAACAGGAGTCGAACTAAAGGCAGTGGAGGTTAGCCTTCGCCCCTATGAACTCCACCCAAGAGCCAACACCCCATAATACTAGTGCATCGCTTACCACCTGATAACACATCCTCAGACTAAGGCCTCATCACGAGTTGGGCGGTAACGCCGGCAGTATTACCACCGGTGGTATTAGCCCTACCGCCAAACCCCCCGGCGCTATTAGCGCCGGATCACGGGTTTGGCAGTAATGGAATTCCCCATTCCCCACTGAGCCCATTCGGGAATGTCCCATTCCCCATTGGGCTCAATGGGGAATTTTTGCGCTTTTACCACCGGCGGATTTCCCGCCGGCAGTAATAGTGAGAATTTTTGGTGGATTTCCGCTCAGCTCAGAGCTGGGGAGAAATCCGCCGAAGCCCTGATTTGGCGGACCATTAAATCCGGTGGTAATAGCGCGACCCCCGGATTTAAAGGTTACCGCCAAACTCGTGATGAGGCAATCATGACTGCTCCGGTTTGAGAGCTCACCCTTCACAGACGAAGATCATACCACCTCCCCCAATATGACGACAAAGGTTAAATCGGGGGTGCCTATAGTATGTCGATTTCCTGACAGCTCTTCTCACCTCTAGAATTTTAGCAATCTTGTTGCTGTTCTTAAGCTCCGAAGACGCCTGGTGAATACACTCGTAGCTGGCCTTGATCTCCTCCATCTTCTCATGGAAAGTGGTCTTAAAGTGGAGGCTGCGTAGCCTCATTTTGTACTCTGGGACTGACAACATCTGAAAACCAGAAGAAAGAAGATCGTCTTTCACACTATTTGGACTCACCGCTTTCAATCTAGAGGTATACGGAGCACGGGGCTCCAAGGAGGTTTCCCATGATGGACCTAATGGCTGGAAACATTGGTGTTAATAAGGCAGCTGGCCGGTGCATGATCCATAGCTTGTGTTGTGAATGTGCACAGTGCAGAATGCTACGCCTTTGAACCAATGATCTGGTACTCTGTATGTAGACTACCAAAAATTCAGATCTTTTCGATTAACCCAGTAGGCTGTTTGATTTTGGATGTAAATGCTTTGAACTATAGTCAATTTTTATAGCCCTCCTTAAAGTTTCACTTGTTTGCATCCAGATATTAGGATAGCAATTTCTACAATGCGCTTCAGAAATACAGAATTAATACAATACAAGGACTGGAGCCAGGGGGACCCGCATGGACCACAGGTATGTAACCATAGGCCGCGTGCTAGGCATCAAAACAACTGGGGCTTCACCTGCAGCACAAACTGGTCGGGCTCGCTCAGCTTGCTGGGGCTGTCCTGGTACTGCCCGTACCGCTGGGCCTCGTCCTCATCGGGGGCGTAGAGCAGCAGTTGCTTTAAGTGGGACGGCTCCAGGCGCTCACTCTCCATCGTCATCAGCAGGCGTCGCAGCTCCTGGTGGGAGAGTTTCAGGTGTGCGATAAGGATGGCTGTGGAGGGAAGGGCACGTGTGAAGAGGTCATTGCCACCATGTATTGTTATGTGTACAGGCATCCATGGGGAATAACACCAGTTGCAAGCAATCATGATTACAAAGAGGTAGCAGTGATATGAGGTCATGCGGCAAAGGTTAGATGAAGTCTATGCATGGAAGAAAAAGCACCACATCAAAAGAGGTAAAGACAGGGAGAAGGAGAGAATGCACTCCCCCACAGTGAATGTGAGGTGGGGGCACAGGGCGGGGTGTCCTGCTGTGTGTATTTATTTATCCGAATGCATAGAACGGCACTATGCACAGAAATTAATTTATTTTTATTTGCATTTATAAAGCGCCCAAATAGCCCAGAGGCATCGTGGCGCTGTTACAAGGAATCAGCTTAGTTATATTTGCACATACATGTGGTTAGCTATGCAGGATGTGTTACATGGGTGATAGTGCAGCACAGGGTTACATATTGAGCAGCATATTATTTCACAGCACATACTTACAGCTGCTTATAGTCTACAAACATAAATGTCTCGGCCAGGGGCCTTGATAGCGATATGTGTGAGGCTTTTAGGCAAACAGTCTAGTTTTGATGGCTTTGCGAAAAGCAAGGTGTGAAGGTTCAGATCGGAGGGCATGTGGGAGGTAGTTCTGTTGCCTGGCGGCAATGAAAGGGAAGCTGGCACCCCCTCCTCTGGCTTGATAAATGATAATGATAACAGTCCTATATGATAAAAGAGAGGCAATTAACATGAAGCTCTGAGGAGATCTCTGAGCGGGGCTTTTTAAGAAGAGCAGAAATAGGAAAGAGAAGGAGCACAGCGGGAAGACAAGGCATTCTAAAGTTTAGGGGAGCAAAGTGAAAAAGGGGCAAAATCAGCTCTGAGCACAGGGAAGACATGGAACATTTCAATGAAGAGAGCGAAAGGACAAAGAGTGCAGTGAGGAGAATACAAAGAAAAAAAGACAAAATGAGGTGCAAGCATATAAAAATAGTAGTGGAAACAAAGATTTGCGGGGGGGGGAGCCAACAGACGGCAGTGAGACAAGAAGACATGAGAATGGGGGAGGGAGCGTAAGCAGAGAGAGCCAGGAGAAGTGAAGAATAGTAATCAAGGGAGACCATCAGGATGAGAGTGAACGTTTTGGTCCCAGAGAAGGCAAGAAAAGGGGGGATTTTGCGAGTAGTATTACGCTGCAAGTGATAGGAACGAGGGAGCTTTGAATTCATAGAGCTGAGATGAAGAGAGCGGGTGAGAATCAATAGCTAGAAAGAGAAGAATGGAGTTGGTCAGAAAAGGTTGAGAATAAGCAGGTTTGGAGAATCATCTCCGAAAAATTGGCAGTGGAGACCAAATGAAAGAATAATAGAAGAGAGAGGAATGGTAAAGAGAGAGAATAATAAAGGACCAATGACTTAACCTTGTGGGACCCCCAAAGCTCAAGGGGAGACAACAAGGAGAGTCTGTGGCCCACAAAACAGAGCAGGAGTGATTGGAGATATAAGAAGAGAACCAGGAAAGGGCAGGACCAAATCTACCAAAAAAGGAAACAGAAGAGCAGAAAATGGAACAATCCTCTGTATCGAGAGCCAGAGCTAGAGGAATGAGAAGAGAAGATTGCGAGGAAGGAATGGAGGAATATGTACCATTCAAAAGGGCAATTGCTGTAGACCTGAGCTGGCTGTAAGCTGGACTGCAGTGGAGGCAGAAAAGAAGTGGAGTCCAGAGGCATTGCTAGGGGGGAGCTGAGGCAACTATAACCGTAGGACTTTTGGTTGTAGCCCCGGATAGAAGCACAGGGGCTACAACCAAAAGGCAAGCTAGCCCCGAGTCCCGACAGGCCCGACATTTTCGTAGCCTCGGATCCCTAGCAACACCCCTGGTCGAGTCAATGTAAGTAATGAGTTGAGAGTAGACAGTATGCTCAAGAAATGGACAGGAGAAGGGGGGAACGCGAGCCTAAAAGAGGGCAGAAACATAGACTCAGCAGAGAGAAGGGAAAAGGCAGAAACGTGAGAGTTAGAGAGCTATAGGAGAGCCCCAAGCAGTATCCGCAGGTGAGAACATTCTAGATCTTATCCTGAAAGAATGAAGGAGCGTTGAGCACTTGAAGCTTCACCGGACTATTTAGGGAAAAGGATTGGGGGGTTCCCTTGTTTTGAAGGTATGTTTTATGCTTTGCAATGTTTGAAACATGATGAATAGGCTGAAATTGATTGTTTTGGTTCCATTAACTTCGAGGGCACTTGACAAAGAGGTGTTGGCCTAGAAACATGTTGGGAATTCTTTGAATTAGGAGAAAAAAGCCTTTGCCACAGAATGAATATATCATTGAAAACCATGCAGCTTTTTAAAATTTATGGTGAAACGCTGGGCTATTTATTGGAACAAAGTGTGCTGAAATGACAGGCTACTCGGTATACGTATGCCATACATGGACCAGGAACACGGCAGGCACAGTATTTCATGTGTCAGGAACCCGCATCCCCGCTGCACTCCTACTCTCTTACTTACCCAGAAATGTTAACATTGTGTCCAGTACTAATACCGCAGAATGAGCCTCATTCCAGGTTTGGTGGTAAATTAGCAGCAAAACCGATTACCGTTATTGCCACTTGCTCCCTTTGATTTATCACCGGATTATGGGTGGTGGTGGCACAGTAATATTAGTACACATTTGTAGACTCCATGGGGATTTTTGTCAAATTTACCCCAGGCGGTAATTCTGCACGGTAAATCCAAAGATGTTTGACAGTAAGGTACATGATTTACCTCCAGTAAACTCATAGTACGCTGGTGACATAACATAGTGGTAACAAAATTACATCCACTTTGTCGTCACTTTTTACCATATTGCCGTACTCGTAATGAGGCCCAATGCTTTCTGCACCAAATACCACACAATGAGTACAAGTTCGGCGGTGTGGCCAAAAACAGAGGTACAGCAGTTGTACTGCATTACCTGTGCATTATCACACCACCAAACTACCGCTTTGGAGGTAAGGTGGAGGAAGAACCTCAAGCAGGTGATACCTCCGCTTTACAGCCAAAAAACGGCCAAATTGGTGGAATACCACCACTCCAATAAATGGGGAATAACACCGCCTACCACCACTTGTAATGTGATGGTAATTCTGACGAACCAAGTGGTGGTAACGGTAAATCTGTTTGGTGGTACCTCAGCAAATTTACCGCACAGATGCCACCAAACTTGCAGTGAGGCCCAATAATATATGGATCATACCTTGTTTTCAATTGTGATAATATCACGATTGGACCACAAGGGGGCAGTTATGTCATGGGTTTTGTTGATAAGGATAGTGGGTTGACAGACGGTGGCAATAGAACTAAGTACCTGTCCCAAAGCGGGTGGCGCAGAGGCTAATTTTCTTTTTTGGTAGAGAGGAGACGGGGTGGTAATGTGTGCTCCACGTGCCATGTCAGGAACAAGAGGAAGAATTTGTCTTTGAGCCAGACACACTATTTGAAACCTGTTTTTTGAGGAGCTGCCTTTTGATGTTCAAATGTATTCCACTGCAGTAAGATAATGAACCGCTCCCTGAAGCGATACGAAGGCTGCATGGGCATATTGCAAGAAACTTAAATAAATATTTTCAAAAAAGAGAATATTTGAAGTCCAACAAGGGGACATAAATACAGAACCACCGAAATCTCACTTGGAGTCCCAGCAAGTTGTGTACAAGAGGAAATGACGTGTTTTTTCGCAGTGTTGGTGTCTTGGGAATGCTCCGACTTTCTAAGATATGGTGGCTCCCAAAATGCAGAAGGTCTAGTGGCCCAAGGAATCCTGGGAAAGCGACCGTGAGGGGAACATCCTGCGCTGCTTTCGCATCGAGCTCACCGAGACCATGGGTTTGTTTACACCCGGTTTGCGTCTGCATGCACCCAGCTCTCCTTCACAGCGAATACTTTCTTCACATTATTTAGAATGTCTTATCAAACGTACTCTGTGCCAGTTATAATGTTCCAGACGAGCCACTCCTGCAGAAGACTTCGGAGCTCCTGCTGCATAACTGCATGACTGAGTGACAGGAGCGACGGATGCTGCCATGAATGCCATGGCACGTGGAACCCTGGGAATGTGACGTCAGAGGTCTCTGTGCTCCATGAAAGTCAGCTCATCCCGAGAGCCAGTGTGAACGGAAGTCCAGCTCATCCCGAGAGCCAGTGTGAACGGAAGTCCAGCTCATCCCAAGGGCCAGTGTGAACGGAAGTCCAGCTCATCCCGAGAGCCAGTGTGAACGGAAGTCCAGCTCATCCCGAGAGCTAGTGTGAACGGAAGTCCAGCTCATCCCGAGGGCCAGTGTGAACGGAAGTCCGCTGGGTGCTGCTGTGCCTCTGTTACTACTCCCGGCCAGTGATCGAAGTGAGCGGGATGGTTGGGAGCGGTGTTCCACTACCTTTATTTATTTCTGTTTACCATTCCTCTACATTTTATGACCATATTCGCCATTCTATACAGAGGATGCGTCCATTCGTGTCCCTGTGCACGTGTAAAGTTGTAATAGGAGCCTTAGTTACTAGTCACTTAGACTATTGCAATGCCCAGGCGGCAACACCTTGCCACAAGCTGCACTATGCTTCCGCCTACCCTCTCCCCTGCCGAGACCACAGTTTCACCACTTTGTTCGGTACACTTCTACGACTGCTCCCGACCATGGCAGACGATCTGCTGGGTAACGGAAGATATGGAATAAGCCTACGACTTGGCTATCTCCACCCCAGCCTCCAGTCTCAGCACGGCAGCGTCTAAGCTTTTTATCACATGCAACCGATTCCTATTTTTGATTTTCTTGAGATGGGAATTTTTTAAAGCAACTTTGTCCAGATGAGCTTAAATTGCAACCGCAGCATAATACCCCCACACCGTGCGGCAGTTAAAGATGCTTCGTTCGCAAATGCTACAACTCCCCATCTGTCTGAGTCATTTTGAAGAAGTCTGCACGGCGCTGTCCACCTGCGGTAGATGGGATTGGCTTTTCAATGGTATTCTGAGACCGACTGCCGGAGCTCAGTTCCCGGCTGCGCCATCAAATGCCGACTTAATGTTCATACCTAATCATTTCAAATATATATAGACAGACGCCAATTCAACATTGTATGTATGGCAGCAGGTCTTCATGGTGCAATTTTAACATAATAATGGTATACAGTGTTTATAACGAAATTAAAATAGTGACACACTTTTTCAGTGAAACCTAAATAGCCCCAAAAATTTCGATATTTTTAATAAAAGTATATGTGGGGGTTTGGGGTAAGGGATTGCAAAGGTGGGTTCTGGGAGGTAAGTAAAGCAGGAGAAACAGGGGCTTGGGGGGACAAAATAAAAAAGGGAACAAAATTCGAATTTTTTTCATTATTTTAGAGTCACTGAAAAAGTTTGTCACTATTTTTCTTGTGGTTATAAAAACATGTAACCCTAATAATGTTTTAACTCATGCGTGGACTGTCAATAAGCACTAAAGGCCCCAATGTGAGTTTGGCGGTTGTGGTAAAATATCCTGTAATTGCCATTACCATGTTTTACCACTCTCCGAAATTCCGAGTTTCGCTTTCTAAACTCTTATTGACGTCTGCTGCCTGCTATTTGTAGAGGTAATTACCTCTACAAAACAGCATGACCGCATGCGGTATTTATCACATGTCATTACCGCATGTAGTAATTGCTGGAACCCAGGGGGTCCTATGGCACCCCAAAAAAGGGAATAATGGACAAGGCAGCGTGACTTGGAATCATGCAGACCTGTCAGTGCACTGAGTGCATGAGTTTGGCGGTATTACCAGTGGTAATGGGGCAAAACTGATAATGAAGCCCGACAGTAGAAAACCGAGTTAAATCGCCAATTCAAGTCGGAAGCCGTGAGAGTAGCTATCCATGTAAGTGTCTAGTGGTGCAGGCCATAGTCCAATAAGTAGTCATTGTTTAACTACTGGTGTAAATAAGGTGTGGCTAAGAGGCCACGGGTTAGAAATAGGACTCCTTTTATGCTTGCAAAGTGTTACTTATATAAGAGAGGTTCTTCTGAAAGATTGGAGGAATGACCGACAAGCACATGGAACATGTTAGCTGCTTACGAAAGGCCAGCAAATACATTAAAACATCTGCAATATATGATTAGGAGTTAAATAAGTCAAACGTTGCACGCACTTCTGCTCCGTTACTGCTGTCCTGAACATACCTCATTACGATTTTGACATTCATTCGGTGGTAATTCCGAAAAATTACTGCCAAAGTCGTTTACCGTTACTGCCACTTGGCCCCAAGGGGTTTTCATGCAATTACAAGTGGCAACAGGGTGTAATTCCCATTTTTTCTCGTTCCTAGGACTCCATGGTGAATTTTGGCAGATTTACCGCCAGTGACTTTACTCAGTGGTCATTCTGTCCATTTTTGGAATTAAAGTGGCGGATTTACCTCAAACAACAAGCTAGGGGCGAATCAACCACTTTCCCTCAACAATCTGCGGATTTACGCTGCAGTAAATCCACCAAATGACATTTATTATATTATAAAATATCTAGTAAAACTCCAGGGCCTCATTACAAGTTTGGCGATGTGGGAAAAACGGGGGTAATTCCGTTACTGACTACAAAAGTGGTAGTAATGGGATTACTGGCACTTTTCTCCTGCACTCCAAACTTGCGATGAGGCCCTTAGCGTTTTCCTAGATTTTTAAACAATAACAAGGAATTTGTTAAACACCAGCAAACATCCTTAATACCTGCTTTCTGAACATTATACTGCTAATTATGGAAGCACTGTTGACACATCGGTCAAAACTTGATATTGAGATTCAGGGCTAAAAACACAACATTTATTCACACCTGAGTACTAAAAACACATTGCAAGAAAGGAACATTCTGATAAAATACTCTGATTTACAACAACATAATCTACTGCACAATAGACAACTGCCCAAAGACACTGTAAGTGCTACATAATCTACTGCACAATAGACAACAGCCCAAAGACACTGGAAGTACCACATAGTCTAGTACACAATAGACAACAGCCCAAAAGACACTGGATGTACCACATAATCTACTGCACAATAGACAACTGCCCAAAGACACTGGAAGTACCGCATAGTCTAGTGCACAATAGACAACAGCCCAAAGACACTGGACGTACCACATAATCTACTACACAATAGACAACAGCCCAAAGACACTGGAAGTACCACATAATCTACTGCACAATAGACAACAGCCCAAAGACACTGGGAGTACCACATAATCTACTACACGATAGACAACAGCCCAAAGACACTGGATGTACCACATAATCTCCTGGACAATAGAAAACAGCCCAACGACACTGGACGTACCACATACTCTAGTGCACAATAGACAACAGCCCAAAGACACTGGATGTACCACATAATCTAATGCACAATAGAAAACTGCCCAAAGACACTGGAAGTACCACATACTCTAGTGCACAATAGACAACAGCCCAAAGACACTGGATGTACCACATAATCTACTGCGCAATAGAAAACAGCCCAAATACACTGTAAATGCCACATAATCTACTGCACGGCACAATAGAAAACAGCCCAAACACAATAGCTGTACCACTTTATCTACTGCACAATAGAGAAAGACAATGGACGTACCACATACTCTAGTGCACAACAGAAAACAGCCCAAAGACACTGGAAGTACCACATATTCTAGTGCAAAATAGACAACAGCCCAAAGACACTGGACGTATCACAAAATCTACTGCACAATAGAAAACAGACCAAAGACACTGTAAGTGCTACATAATCTACTGCACAATAGAAAACAGCACAAACACACTGTAAATGCCACATAATCTACTGCACAATAGAAAACAGACCAAAGACACTCTAAGTGCCACACAATCTACTGTACAGCACAATAGAAAACAGCCCAAACACAATAGCAGTACCACTTTATCTACTGCACAATAGACAACGACAATGGACGTACCACATAATCTAATGCACAATAGACAACAGCCCAAAGACACTGTAAGTGCCACATAATCTACTGCACAATAGAAAACAGCACAAACACACTGTAAGTGCCACATAATCTACTGCACAATAGAAAACAGCCCAAAAACTGTAGACATACCACGTAATCTACTGCACAATAGAAAACAGCCCAAAAACTATGTAATGCTACATAATCTAGTGCACAATAGAAAACAGCCCAAATGCACTGGATGTACCACATACTCTAGTGCACAACAGAAAACAGCCCAAATGCACTGGGTGTACCACATACTCTAATGCACAATAGAAAACAGCCCAAATGCACTGGGTGTACCACATACTCTAATGCACAATAGAAAACAGCCCAAAAACATTGGACGTACCACATAATCTACTGCACAATAGACAATAGCCCAAAGACACTGGAAGTACAACTTATTTGACTTCACAATAGAAAACAGCCCAAAGACACTGGGAGTACCACATAATCGACTGCACAATTGAAAACGGCCCAAAAACACTGTAAGTGCCACATGATCTACTGCACAATAGAAAACAGCCCAAAGACGCTAGAAGTACCACATAATCTACTGCACAGCACAATAGAAAACATCCCAAACACAATAGCAGTACCACTTTATCTACTGCACAATAGACAAAGACAATGGACGTACCACATACTCTAGTGCACAATAGAAAACAGCCCAAAGATACTGGAAGTACCACATAATCTAATACACAATAGAAAACAGCTAAAAACACTGGACGTACCACATAATCTACTGCACAATAGAAAACAGCCCAAAAACACTGGACGTACCACATAATCTACTGCACAATAGGAAACAGCCCAAAAACACTGCACGTACCACATAATCTACTGCACAATAGACAACAGCCCAAAAACACTGGACGTACCACATAATATACTGCACAATAGACAACAGCCCAAAGACACTGGGAGTACCACATAATCTACTGCACAATAGAAAACAGCCCAAAAACTGTAGACATACCACGTAATCTACTGCACAATAGACAACAGCCCAAAGAAACTGGATGTACCACATAATCTACTGCACAATAGAAAACAGCCCAAAAACTCTGTAATGCTACATAATCTAGTGCACAATAGAAAACGGCCCAAAGACACTGGGAGTACCACATAATCTACTGCACAATAGAAAACAGCCCAAAAACTCTGTAATGGTACATAATCTAGTGCACAATAGAAAACAGCCCAAAGACACTGGATGTACCACATAATCTACTGCACAATAGAAAACAGCCCAAAGACACTGGACGTACCACATAATCTACTGCACAATAGACAACAGCTCAAAGACACCGGGAGTACCACATAATCTACTGCACAATAGAAAACAGCCCAAAGACACTGGACGTACCACATAATCTACTGCACAATAGAAAACAGCCCAAAGACACTGGGAGTACCACATAATCTACTGGACAATAGACAACAGCCCAAAGACACCGGGAGTACCACATAATCTACTGCACAATAGAAAACAGCCCAAAAACACTGGACGTACCACATAATCTACTGCACAATAGAAAACAGCCCAAAGACACTGGATGTACCACATAATCTACTGCACAATAGAAAACAGCCCAAAGACACTGGACGTACCACATAATCTACTGCACAATAGACAACAGCCCAAAGACACCGGGAGTACCACATAATCTACTGCACAATAGAAAACAGCCCAAAAACACTGGACGTACCACATAATCTACTGCACAATAGGAAATAGCCCAAAAACACTGGACGTACCACATAATCTACTGCACAATAGACAACAGCCCAAAAACACTGGACGTACCACATAATCTACCGCACAATAGAAAACAGCCCAAAGACATTGGGAGTACCACATAATCTACTGCACAATAGACAACAGCCCAAAGACACTGGATGTACCACATAATCTACTGCACAATAGAAAACAGCCCAAAGACACTGTAAGTGCCACATAATCTACTGCACAATAGAAAACAGACCAAACACACTCTAAGTGCCACACAATCTACTGCACAGCACAATAGAAAACAGCCCAAACACAATAGCAGTACCACTTTATCTACTGCACAATAGACAACGACAATGGACGTACCACATAATCTAATGCACAATAGACAACAGCCCAAAGTCACTGGGAGTACCACATAATCTACTGCACAATAGAAAACAGCCCAAAAACTGTAGACATACCACGTAATCTACTGCACAATAAACAACAGCCCAAAGACACTGGATGTACCACATAATCTAATGCACAATAGACAACAGCCCAAAGACACTGGGAGTACCACATAATCTACTGCACAATAGACAACAGCCCAAACACACTGGATGTACCACATAATCTACTGCACAATAGAAAGCAGCCCAAAAACTCTGTAATGCTACATAATCTAGTGCACAATAGAAAACAGCCCAAAGACACTGGGGTACCACATAATCTACTGCACAATAGAAAACAGCCCAAAAACTCTGTAATGCTACATAATCTAGTGCACAATAGAAAACAGCCCAAAGACACTGGATGTACTACATAATCTACTGCACAATAGAAAATAGCCCAAAGACACTGGATGTACCACATAATCTACTGCACAATAGACAACAGCCCAAAGACACCGGGAGTACCACATAATCTACTGCACAATAGAAAACAGCCCAAAGACACTGGACGTACCACATAATCTACTGCACAATAGACAACAGCCCAAAGACACCGGGAGTACCACATAATCTACTGCACAATAGAAAACAGCGCAAAGACACTGGACGTACCACATAATCTACTGCACAATAGAAAACAGCCCAAAGACACTGGGAGTACCACATAATCTACTGCACAATAGAAAACAGCGCAAAGACACTGGACGTACCACATAATCTACTTCACAATAGAAAACAGCCCAAAGACACTGGGAGTACCACATAATCGACTGCACAATTGAAAACGGCCCAAAAACACTGTAAGTGCCACATGATCTACTGCACAATAGAAAACAGCCCAAAGACGCTAGAAGTACCACATAATCTACTGCACAGCACAATAGAAAACATCCCAAACACAATAGCAGTACCACTTTATCTACTGCACAATAGACAAAGACAATGGACGTACCACATACCCTAGTGCACAATAGAAAACAGCCCAAAGATACTGGAAGTACCACATAATCTAATACACAATAGAAAACAGCTAAAAACACTGGACGTACCACATAATCTACTGCACAATAGAAAACAGCCCAAAAACACTGGACGTACCACATAATCTACTGCACAATAGGAAACAGCCCAAAAACACTGCACGTACCACATAATCTACTGCACAATAGACAACAGCCCAAAAACACTGGACGTACCACATAATATACTGCACAATAGACAACAGCCCAAAGACACTGGGAGTACCACATAATCTACTGCACAATAGAAAACAGCCCAAAAACTGTAGACATACCACGTAATCTACTGCACAATAGACAACAGCCCAAAGAAACTAGATGTACCACATAATCTACTGCACAATAGAAAACAGCCCAAAAACTCTGTAATGCTACATAATCTAGTGCACAATAGAAAACGGCCCAAATACACTGGGAGTACCACATAATCTACTGCACAATAGAAAACAGCCCAAAAACTCTGTAATGGTACATAATCTAGTGCACAATAGAAAACAGCCCAAAGACACTGGATGTACCACATAATCTACTGCACAATAGAAAACAGCCCAAAGACACTGGACGTACCACATAATCTACTGCACAATAGACAACAGCTCAAAGACACCGGGAGTACCACATAATCTACTGCACAATAGAAAACAGCCCAAAGACACTGGACGTATCACATAATCTACTGCACAATAGAAAACAGCCCAAAGACACTGGGAGTACCACATAATCTACTGGACAATAGACAACAGCCCAAAGACACCGGGAGTACCACATAATCTACTGCACAATAGAAAACAGCCCAAAAACACTGGACGTACCACATAATCTACTGCACAATAGAAAACAGCCCAAAGACACTGGATGTACCACATAATCTACTGCACAATAGAAAACAGCCCAAAGACACTGGACGTACCACATAATCTACTGCACAATAGACAACAGCCCAAAGACACCGGGAGTACCACATAATCTACTGCACAATAGAAAACAGCCCAAAAACACTGGACGTACCACATAATCTACTGCACAATAGGAAATAGCCCAAAAACACTGGACGTACCACATAATCTACTGCACAATAGACAACAGCCCAAAAACACTGGACGTACCACATAATCTACCGCACAATAGAAAACAGCCCAAAGACATTGGGAGTACCACATAATCTACTGCACAATAGACAACAGCCCAAAGACACTGGATGTACCACATAATCTACTGCACAATAGAAAACAGCCCAAAGACACTGTAAGTGCCACATAATCTACTGCACAATAGAAAACAGACCAAACACACTCTAAGTGCCACACAATCTACTGCACAGCACAATAGAAAACAGCCCAAACACAATAGCAGTACCACTTTATCTACTGCACAATAGACAACGACAATGGACGTACCACATAATCTAATGCACAATAGACAACAGCCCAAAGTCACTGGGAGTACCACATAATCTACTGCACAATAGAAAACAGCCCAAAAACTGTAGACATACCACGTAATCTACTGCACAATAGACAACAGCCCAAAGACACTGGATGTACCACATAATCTAATGCACAATAGACAACAGCCCAAAGACACTGGGAGTACCACATAATCTACTGCACAATAGACAACAGCCCAAACACACTGGATGTACCACATAATCTACTGCACAATAGAAAGCAGCCCAAAAACTCTGTAATGCTACATAATCTAGTGCACAATAGAAAACAGCCCAAAGACACTGGGGTACCACATAATCTACTGCACAATAGAAAACAGCCCAAAAACTCTGTAATGCTACATAATCTAGTGCACAATAGAAAACAGCCCAAAGACACTGGATGTACTACATAATCTACTGCACAATAGAAAATAGCCCAAAGACACTGGATGTACCACATAATCTACTGCACAATAGACAACAGCCCAAAGACACCGGGAGTACCACATAATCTACTGCACAATAGAAAACAGCCCAAAGACACTGGACGTACCACATAATCTACTGCACAATAGACAACAGCCCAAAGACACCGGGAGTACCACATAATCTACTGCACAATAGAAAACAGCGCAAAGACACTGGACGTACCACATAATCTACTGCACAATAGAAAACAGCCCAAAGACACTGGGAGTACCACATAATCTACTGCACAATAGAAAACAGCCCAAAGACACTGGATGTACCACATAATCTACTGCACAATAGAAAACAGCCCAAAGACACTGGATGTACCACATAATCTACTGCACAATAGACAACAGCCCAAAGACACCGGGAGTACCACATAATCTACTGCACAATAGAAAACAGCCCAAAGACACTGGATGTACCACATAATCTACTGCACAATAGAAAACAGCCCAAAGACACTGGAAGTACCACTTAATCTACTGCACAATAGAAAACAGCACAAAGACACTGTAATGCTACATAATCTAGTGCACAATAGAAAACAGCCCAAAGACACTGGGAGTACCACATAATCTACTGCACAATAGAAAACAGCCCAAAAACTCTGTAATGCTACATAATCTAGTGCACAATAGAAAACAGCCCAAAAACACTGGACGTACCACATAATCTACTACACAATAGACAACAGCCCAAAGACACTGGATGTACCACATAATCTACTGCACAATAGAAAACAGCCCAAAGACACTGGGAGTACCACATAATCTACTGCACAATAGAAAACAGCCCAAAGACACTGGACGTACCACATAATCTACTGCACAATAGAAAACAGCCCAAAAACTCTGTAATGCTACATAATCTAGTGCACAATAGAAAACAGCCCAAAAACACTGGACGTACCACATAATCTACTACACAATAGACAACAGCCCAAAGACACTGGATGTACCACATAATCTACTGCACAATAGAAAACAGCCCAAAGACACTGGGAGTACCACATAATCTAATGTACCAAATACAGATTTGGAACTTGGTAACTCAGTTTAATGTGACCCATTATCGCAATCGTCCACGTTGAATACTTGCATGGGAACCAGAAGGCACACACTTGATCTGGAGGGGGTTTGGGCGAGAGTTAGCAAGCTTCAGTAACCTCCTCAACTACCTCTCCATTTTGAGGCTAGAACACAAAATCTCATCGGGGTCAAAAAAAAATCTTATAATCGAGTAAACGTTATTGGTTAATCTGTCATTGGTAACATTTACTAAATTTCAGCCAACCGCGCTGAAATGCCTATCTTTTGTGAAACCCTTGCCGCACACAGTTTTACAGGATGAAATGTAAAGGGCTACCACCTTCCCAATATTGATAACGCCAGCCTACAGCTAGGACAAAAAAACCTTTAGTTGAAAAGTACTTTTACCCCACCTGTGCAGAAGACTACCATCAATCGCTTCTACAAACCAGCTCTTGATGATCTCAGAAAAATGTAATACCACCTGTTGCATCGCACCTGCAAATCATCAGGGAAATTATGAAATATCATTAGGAAGTTGTCAGGGATGAGGCTAAATGCACGCCTCTGAATGAAGGCCCAACTCAAGACATATCTGTGCACATCAAGGAAGAACTAAACTAAGGTAAAGGTGGGAATTAATACAAACACATTCCGGACCAATGAGTATCCAATCATGTCAGTCTATGACGAGGGATCACAGTGAATTCATGAGGCCGGCTGCCACAAACAGTTCACTGGAACCGTTAGCTAACAACATAAATATTCCTAGTGCATATTGTGCTGCACAACTACGTTTCTAGAGATGGCAGGCAACACAATCTACAGACATGCAGAACCTCCCTGGGTAACTTAATGGCCCTGGCATTTGCCAACCTTTTTATGAACTATTTTGAAGTACAACGTGTACTGCTCAATGTCGCACGGATGCTCAGCATGAAACTGTGTTAATGGTAAATTGATGAGATCAGTGGCAATTGGACGACATATAACAAAACATTGTATTTATTTATTCATGAATTTACAACGTGCACACCACAAACGTAATTGCTTTTAGGCACGTGCTCTCAAACAATAACTCTTTCTTAGTGGAGAATCACACTGAGAGGGCTACTTTGAAATGCAACGTTTCATATGCTCTCCCAAATTATAGGAATCCTCGGGATTCCCTAATGTTAGGAGGTAAATTGTTGCTTTGCTGAGGCGTCTGAAAAGAAAAACGTCTATCTCCTCGTGAAGAGCACCTAGGCCTAGGAGCACTGAATAATCCCCGATGAGACGATCAGAGTGTTTAAAGAGGAGTTTACAAGGTCATTTGCTTTAAAAGATATTCCCAGCCCGTGAATACACTTAAAAGTCAGACTTAAGATTTTAAAGAGTATCCTGTCCTTCGCCAGCAGCAAATGCAGAGACCACCACAATTCCAACACAGGATCATGGCGACACAGCTGAAAGACCGGTTGGACTGCAGCATTTTGGTCACACCATGCAAGTGCTTGATCTGCCCGGCTGGCAGTCCTGCAGAAATAACAATAGCATAATCTAGTTTAGCAGTCATCAGAGCTCTAATCACCCCTTGGTGGGAATGCTTTGGTATAAATGGCAAGATCCGCCATAACTGGTGAGTTCAGAACAAAGATATTTTGCAGAGCAGCAATATTCCGGGCCTCAGACCAAGATCCACCTCCCAGATAACTCCCGGTTTCTTTAAATCTTGGCTTCATGGGAAGTATCTAAACCAAACAGTCCCGAGGAGAGTGGGGTGCCCGAGCAGTACCCTTGGAATTTATTAGACGAGGAGCCAAGTCGAACCACCTCAGTCCTAACTGAATTAAGCTTCATCCCATTTCACTACATCCAAATCTCATTTTTCCATACAAAAACTAAGCTGGCAAATATTTTCGTCAGATGCACCCACAGGCATAGGAGCTTGCATACCGTCAGTGTAGGAGTGGAAGAGAAGAAGCCCGAGCCCTTCATTAGGGAGAGAGGTCTAATATAAATATTAAACATCACTAGTGTAAATAGAGACCCCGGGAGTACTCCACATTTCACTCTCCTAGACCTACATATGAACTTTCCCACCAGCACTCTATTAGACACAACCATCCTAGTGTGGCTTCTACACCCCCGTTTATGGGACAACAAGATTTCATGGGTTACTGGATCAAAGGCTGCCAAAAGATCCAGCATTGCAACTAGCAATCAATGGCCTTCATCAGCAGGCTAGTAAATATCATCCCATGCAGTAAACAATGCTGTCTCTATCCAACTGCCAGGGCGGAAGCCCGACAGGCTTTCATCTAGAACGTTCCTTCTTTCAATACAATTCTGGAACTGTGAAGTGATCACTTTCTTAAACACCGTTGAAAGCCGTGGCAAGCCTCCAATTGGTCAATAATTATTCAAAATCGTGGAGACTAAAGAGAGCTTCTTCAAAAGATGAGTTAGAATAGAAGATTTTGGGGCAGTTGGAACCTCTCCAGAACTCATGGAAGGATTAACGAAATGAGTGACTGTGGTTCAGTTCCTTGGCATGTTCTTTGGCAGCTGGTGCTGGTAGAGCGTTTCCCAGTAAAAGGCATCAAGAAAGTAGAAGTGGGAGAATATCTGCCAACGAGAACATACTAAATTCCAACTTCTCAGACACAGCTACCTCGATGCCCATATTTTGGACAATGGCATTTAGTGTAAATTCTGGATCAGTAGATTATCGATCTAAAACTGATTGAAAGCGTCTCACTGTTCTTTGGGGGGTTTATAGCAAACCTTGTTTACATGAAAGAGGTAAAATGGAACGTTCAGTTTGAAATAGTTATCTAGGTTTAATTAAAATGGTAGCGATTTAGAAGCAAACACAGTTTTTCTCCTCACAAATTGTAATTGTATTTCTCGTTACAGCTGTTTTTGAAAGATGAAGATCAGAAGGGTCAGATGACTTTCTCGAATGGATTTCCAACTGCCACCATTTTGATTTCTTCAGGGCTAGGTCAGCAGTAAACCAAAGTTCCCCCTTTTTCCATTTCCATTCAGAAAAAAGGTGCTAAATTATCTGAGACTGACAGAAAAGCTACCTGGTAGGCAGTGAGGAAATCAATCTATGAGTCATCATTGGTATTTTTGAATTGGTAAAGTTCACCACATTTAGAATGGTTCGTTCTAAAATGGGGGCAGATATTCGTTGATAAAGTAAGATTAAAACATCTAATAAAATGATCAAACCATGAAACCTATTGTAAATGAAGGTTGAATGATATCAAGTCTAAATTGTGACCTTTAACATGGGAAGGTGTATTCGTTAAGAGGATAACATCATGACCTGAAAACATACCTAATAAATAGAAGGTCTCCTAATTGCAATAGTTTGGCTGCTTTAATGGCACGTGTGCTAAGTCACGCAATAAAAGTATCCAAAAATGGTGTACTTAGTTAATTTACTCAAAACAGTCAAGTCAACAATCAGATCCTCAGCCACTCTTTTCCAATCCTATGACAAAGGGAGCTTTTTTAAAAAAAATCACAGCCAGCCTTATTTTCCCCTGCCTGTGTAGGCATTTGATCAAGCGATCATCAGGGACTACATTTCAAAGAAGGTCAAGATCTTCAAGCATAATAAAGCTGGAAATGAGGCCGGCACTGGATATCACAGGCCGAGCATTGCTAAGTGCAATTTTTAAGTACATTTCTGTCAGCACAGTTCCAAAATGATCCATAGTATCATAATATAATTGGCACAACATTTCTTTTAAAACTTGGAAATGCACCCCTGCTTTTTATTAAGTCCTAACAAGAGTCATAATGCACACACCCGTTTAAATCAAACCTGTGTGTTGCCCCACCAACCACATGGGAATATTCCCATTATCATATTGTAAAAGGCTCAAAACGGATAGTAGCTTCAGGAGACGGACCATCGCCGGCAGGGGCCCAGCCTGGTCCAAAATTGCTTTGCATAGGCGGTGCGTGCCTAATCAATCCTTTTACATCCTGTGCACAGAAGGAAGGGATAAAGAAAGGCGTATCCCAAGGTCTTCTGGGAAGTGTAGTCCGTAGACTCCAACAATAACTGCTCGGATGCAGTGCAAAGTAAGGGGAGAACCTTAAGTTACAGAAGATATCCAGAGAAAGCTCCTGAATGCAACATAACGTCCACAACCAAACCACAATTTTACCTTCTAAATTTCCACAATTCGCGCTGCATCTTGCCCACATGATGACACATACTAAGAGTTTGCAACTTCAAAACATCTTTTAAAGTAATTGCAACATTTCTGTATGTAATCAATTGTTTCCTAATTCTCCCATCAAAACATACAGATTCGCAGTGGCCACTGGTACTTTTTAAAAAAAGTTGTGGTGTGTAAATATTTTTCTCGAATTGGCATAGCGGGCAAGATTGAAACAATGAGGGACACTCTGAGCATTGTCCCCCAAGACATGGTTTTACAAAAATAATTTAAATGATGTATTTTACTGCTTTTTTGTGGGCGGGGATAGATTTAAAAAGCATAAGAGGTATAGTAGTTCTGAAGGGGAACACAAAGAATTCAGATTCTAAGGAGTCTTCTCCAGTGCAAATCATGCATGTGCCAATTATTAAAGTGTGTGTCTAAGCGAAGGTCTAGAATGATGCTCAGAAGAAAATAACAATGTGTGTTCTATGCCATTGAAACAGTCCTCAAACCAGCAAGCCATTACCACACTGCGTAAAAGGCCAATTGTAAATCAGTTTCTACTAGAATGTCCACTGGTTTTAGCTATTGTGCCAAGTGATTTGTCATTTAATGTGCAGCATAGTTCCTGTGCTTGTTAATAAAATGCAACCAAATCTACCAACGCCTAGAATACAACTGGAAAGGAGTTTTGTGTGCCAGTTTACATGGAGATACTTAACATACTATCCTTTGAGTTAACACATTGCAACTCCAATTTACACACTCCCAAGCCTATATCCTACTCTCTCATAATGTCATATTATGAATGTTATGCCAGTTTCCATAGCACCATGCATGCCAGTGCGGCCACAGTAATACACAATATTGTCCTGCACTAACATTCCCCACAATACATGTGATTCCAAACTCAACAAGGCACTTCCAGTTGTGCTTTGGTCAAACAAATCGTCGAGCCAGGACGACCGTGTGTTCAACTGAGCCAACACTACCATTTGTATTTTAAAGCAGGTGGTACAGATTCTAGCTCATTAGTAGATGAAGCGCTATGCTTTGCTCAGTCAAGTTTTATTTAGTGGAGAGCTATCCTTAGTGTCGTTATGCATAATCATAAGGTGGACTTTCACTTAGTTCAAAAGATGTTCAGCAGTGTTGCACATCACAACAAGCCGACCAGGGTTTTGCTCCATAAGGTGCTTTCTCGAGGCTATGTATGCAATCGCAATAAAATGGACTAGGATGTGGTAATACTAATTTCTATTCTTGGTTCCTGTGCCAAATAGTGTAAGAATTGGAGTGTGTGCAACTTACCCTCCTGAAAAGGTTCGGGTTCTGGTAGAGAGACATTTCCCGGATTGCCCTGGAAAAATGTGCCCGTGGAAGGGGTATTGCCACCGGTTACACTGGCAGAAACGGACCAGCCGGAATTACTGCATGCAGTCATGTCTCCTGCCTTCAATGGGGTCCTAAGGATGGGATTCTATATTTAGAATCACAATAACACTACATGGTGTAGTGCGTTATGGTTACCGCATGCGGTAAAGGACAAGATCTTAACTGACACACTAGAATGGCCCACCAAAAACCAGACCGATCGAGGCAAACCTTATCAATCTCAAACAATATCCATACCAGTCTCAGACCAAAGACCCACTCGAAACCATCGCATACACATGGACATTCAGCCCCTAAAGGCGAACCCCTCACATCCTTACAACCTGGATAACTGTCACAGATTTGTACCCAAAAGCCCCCAGAAGCAAATATTTACTGGAACACCAACCTTGCAAACCAAGATGAAACAAAAACAGCACCCTTTTGGGTCAGCGTCCCTAAAATACACGCCCACGCCTATCACCTCAATGAAGATACTCAGCGGATTGGCCTAAGGTAAGCCAGTCTCCCCAGCCCCACCATCAATCTTCATAAAATGAAACCGGCACCAATAAGAATTCTGCATCCCAATGGACAACAACATGACAAGTCTTCACCTCTCAGGACAACAGCAGCCTGGAATTCTCACAGCCCACTGTAGCATTACACACCAATAATAGGAGACTTCCTTAATCCCAGTCCGCCCTGCTTCCCCCGCTACCAGACTCCCGTCTCCATCTCCCAGCACCTTTTCCACTCGGCACACAGATCACCATGGACACTGCAGCTCTAGGCCCCTATTCCCACATGAACCTTAGCAAAGCAAAGGCAGCCATCACACCCTTACCTCCATCCCACAGACCTGCACGCCAGCAGCTCACTCGCCGTCCCAGCGCTGCCATTTACAGATCTTTGGTTCCCCCGTCTAGATTACACACATACATAGGTCTCACGGCCACACGTCATAAAGAACTGTGCCAGCACTCAGAGCCTGGCCACCTCTGGCCTACACTCATCCACCCCTCAGCTTTCCCATCTGCCTCCCTCTGTACCCTACTAACACCTCGAAGCCTGCCCTTTTCTTACAGGGCCACGTGCAAAGAGGCTGTCAAGGGCAGAGGTGCGCTAAAGAAGGTCACTTTACAGTACATTTAGGGCCCGATTCATGGAATATTTACACGGTTTGTACTGGAAAAATGACTATGCGCAGACTTTGCACTGCAAAAATACACTTTGCACGGTTCCATGAATCAGGGTTTGCGTCGGCAGTGCAAAGTCACTTTTCAGCAGTGCAAATTCACTTTGAACCGGGCAAATATTCCATGAATCGGACCCCATGTATGGAATTTCCTGCCTGTATGGACTTTACTACATTAAGAAATCTAAGGGAAAAAACGATGTATGTTGGCAATCATACCATGAAATTATCAATTACCAAAAATGTTATTGAAAATCACCATAAAATCACACAATTCTAAATGATCAGCTTCATAACTGTCAAGCCCCCTAAATGTGGGGTGGGAATCTCTTAGCCCATCAAATGGAGGGCATTTCTTCTTTATCTCCCACAAGCATGAAAGAATCACTGGAAGGAGTGCTCTAAGTAAACACATTTTTCGAAAGTCTGGATAGCATAAAGCGGCCAGAGGGCAGTCTGGAGTTTTCTGATATCCTCTTTTACCCGATGTTATGTTATGTTAATTACTTTTGTAAAGCGCACGCTCACCGAAGCATCTTGGCGCTAATATAAACCAGAGGGATTTAAAGACCAGCTAACAAAAGGAATGAAGATATTGTAACAGATACGTTTTTAACAATCGACGAAAGGCGTGAAGATTTTCTGTAGCCCTAAATGAGGCCGGCAGATAATTCCACAATTTGGCGGCCGCCACAGAAAAGGAACGGCCCCCACACGCTCAAACTGGTAGTGAGTACCCAATGCTTTGTTATACTTATTGTCTGAATTATTACTTTATTTTTTAGGCTTGTCCCAATAAACTCAAAGCTAGTGAGTACGAGACAAGAAGATATTTCGAAGGCTGCATTACAAGTTTGGTGGTGCAGAAATAAGACTGGTGACTATTCTGTTACTGCCACATTTTTGGGTGGTAACGGAATAACCTCCATTTTTACTGCAATGACAAACTAAAAGTTTGACTTTGAAGTGGAGGATTTTCCTCCAGCATCATGTTGCCACTTTAAAGCCAAATGTCGGTGGAATTACCACAGAGGAATAGTCATGTGGACTACAAAAATAGGAATTAACACCGCCCTTCCACCACCTATAATCCCGTGGTAAACCTACGAGACCGAGTGCCAGTAACAGTACGCAAGTTTAGCGTTAATTAGGCACATTTACCACTGAATCACCGTCGAACTCTTACTGAGGCCTTAGTATGTTGTTTATGTAATGTATGTAATATAATGTGGTCTTATTTAGCACTTTCTATAAATAATGTCGGCCTTGCTGCCCATGGATCTGTAAGAAAGGAGGGCTGGGTGTGTTAGTTGGATAGCAGGAAGGCAGATGCAGCAACCTTTGTTTTCAATGGATGCAGGTCGGAGGTACCTATTACTTATGTGTGGAAATGAAAATCTCTAAGTTGTTTGTGGTTGGTACCGACTGGGCACTACGCTGTCTTGTGGCCTCAACAAGGAGGAATACCAGCAGCTCTGTTTTTGCTTCGCCCTTACAGAGACAATAAAGCACCACTGAATTTAATTTTTCAGAATAGCTTCATAGGAACAAGACCATAGAAAGTGTGCCCTTGCCTGTTGTCCTGCATCAGCAGGAAGCTTTGTTGTCTGGATATTGCAGACATGTTAGTGGACCATCTGGAAGGTAGAACACGGGTTTAAAAATTTCGACGAGTGTGAAGGGGCACTCAAGAGCCCGAGCAAGATGGTCGTGGGGTGACGAAGCTCTGTGCAGGTGAGCTTTGGTGCTGTTATATATCCCACCTTATCCAGTTGCACCAGCCTTGAAATGCTGAATATTTATGGCGGACATGGAGGGGCATGCTTAGCCCGACTTGCAGCTTGAAAATGGCCCGGGTCTCCGAGATTGCTAAGGAGCGACCTGCACCGGCCTGCAGCTATCACCTGCCTTCCCGCTTGGGTGGTATCCCTCCCTGCACAGGATCCAATGCCAACTCATCTGTGGTGCAAGTTATTAGGCAGGCTAGCAGTCGCAGGTGGGGGTGAGCAGCACCTTCTGTGAACAATCCATTAATGCCCTGGGGGGCACCTGATGGAGAGGCCGCTGCTGGAACATGCCGGCCGACCCTCGCCTCTGCCAATGATTGAGTGGACCGTCACGGCGTCTGCAGCGCAGGTGGAGTGGGACGGCGACTGAGGGCATCCCGGGTGCCCTGTGGCCCGACAAGCTGGGTGGCTGCATCGGCATGTCTTCCAGAAGCTCCAGGCTGCCCAACGACTCACAAATGAGGAGACATTGTCCTCGGGGATCCAGTGTGGGGGCCACGAGATTCCCGCGCTGGATCTTCTCCTGTTGTCAGGAAGTGGAGCTGCAGCCTGCTTATGAGCGGCTTGAGGGGGCATGGGACACCCCTTTGATAGACAGGTCAGCCGGTGACAGCCTCATGGCCTGATCGCATAGAAACCGAGGAGCTGTTGCTCTACAAGGACGCATAGCCATTTGCTGACAAGCACACTGCTGTGGCCAGCTCTGTAGCTCTGAAGGTGGGTCAGCATGGAAGCCCCAGGGACATTGGGAAGTGGCTACCTCTGCTGCATTTATTGAAAGAATGGCACTGCCGGAGAAGACCACATCTGTACCTCTGCCCTGCCAGACACCATCCTTGCTATATGCTGGGCCTAAATGCCAATAGCCTCATAGAATAGGGTGGGTTGCTTATAATGCTGCCCACTCACTGCACCTCTCAACTTTTTTGATATGAAGTTGACTGACCGGTGCATTGCGCTCGACTGGCTGGCCCTTTGGTACCTGGTGCCTGGTATCTAAAGTCACTGTGTGTAGCCCCCGAATTCTCTTCAGCTATCGGCCATCGTAACGTAGGAGCTTGCGCCAAGCCTGGGCCCACCTGGTATGCAATGGCTCACACCCGACATCACATCTGACAGCGCAGAAGATACCTGTGCCCCTGCTGCACTGCTCTGCTGGTCATCCCGAAGAAGCCATGAGATGGAGATACAAACCCACCTACAGGGTATTATGGCCGAAAATGAAAGTAATTGGACAAAGAACGCAGGAAACAAACAACACCATGCAGGACATTAAGAGAAAACTGCAGGAGGTCCACACCCAGCTCAATGCGCAGGCGCAATGGACTACGGACAACAAGCAGCGCATTGGCTCACTCAAAGATAATTATGAAGCGGCTGCCACAGATGTAGACAGCTTAATTAAGGAGGTGCAGTGCCTGGATGCAAAGCTGGAGGACCAGGAGAACAGGTCTCGGTGCAACAATCTTCGCCCAGTGGGCCTTCCAGAGCAAATGGACGGGTCAGACCGGGAGGCCTACATCTACAGCTGCCTTCAGAAGAAGCTTTGCATCCAAGACACAAGGAATTACATTAACGAGAGGGTACACATGGTGCTCATCCCTAAACCCACGGCAGGCAAACGCCCACGTATCATCACCATAAGCCTACTTAACTTTCAGCACAAGTTTGCAATTTTGAAGGCATACAGAGCAATGGGGACTGTGCGAGTGGGCGGCGCAAAGATCAGGATCTTTAACGATTACTCAGTTGAGGTGTCCAGACACAGGAAGGGGTTTAATCCCCTGTTCGATACACTGAAGGTTTCAGAGAAAAGATACTACCTAAAATTCCCATAAATTGTACCCATATAAATTGTAATGTTTGGAATTATCAACAAATGTATGTACGACTTATCTGTGTGCAATAATAAATACAAATTATTAAAAAAGAAAAAAAAATCCCAGCTACCTGGTGCAAACAGCTTGACAGACAATGGCATTCGTTTGAGTAGCCAGAAGAGCCCTTGCGTTTTTTGAGGCAGCTGGATCTGGTTACCACTGACTTTCCCAACCTGGGTGGCAAAACGCACAGGCCGGCCGGTTGTCGCCACTGCAACAATGCCAATCAAGAGCTAAAGGAAGGTGGAAAGGAGTAAGCAGATGACCGACGGGCCGGATTGTAGATGGGAAGGACCGGAGAACTGAGGGCAAATGACAATACCCACATGGTCCTTCGCATGCAACCCTATCGCTGCCAGATATCAATAATGCAGATGTCTTTCTTCATCCTTGACCTCTGTCACGCTGCTGCCATAATGTTATTTCGCTCCTCAATTGCAGGAACATGTCCCTCCACCATCAGAATTATAAGCAGACTCCGGATGGTATGGCACGTGGTGCACTGCTTGCCACCCCTTGCTCGTCTGAGCCTCCCCTTGCTTCATCATGGACTAATGGTCTACCAAATTAATATACTCCCCAGTGCTTTCTCGTGTGGAATGCTGGTATGCTTGGGGCACAAGCAGGGTTTCACACCTGTTCTGCTTGTCCCCAGGCATGGGGTTTGTTAGGTTTGTATTGGGGTTCAGTTTTTTCGATCCAAATGTTTACCTGGTTGGTTAGTTTGGGGTGTTTATGTTGTGGGAAACAATTGTATGTATATATACTGGCACGGTGACTGCCGGACCCATATGTCTTACATTCATTCCATAATGCTGACTGCAGGATCCAGCCATTTTTATCTGCAATTGTACCAATCCAATCTTGTTGCCAAATTATTGTTTTGATCTTTTCAGGTTTGGACAGCAACAGATCTTGATTTTCCTTTAGAGATTCCAATATTGCCTGGCAGCAGGTCACCCATTGTCTCAGGAAGGCAGAGCCACCCTTAGCCATCTCTCCACTTAAAATCCCAAAAGGAGGGCAAGTGGGGACATCAAACATTTGCGGTAAAGAGCCAATGCCTTCCAGACTCTCCATGCATACATCAACATCAAATCCAGCTTCTATCTGATCAGTGATGTTGAGATCAAATTTGGCCACCATAACATTTTTCTATAATAGGAGCCCTCCAAAGACTCCCATAATTTGGCCGTGGTAAATAAGAAAGCCTCTAATCCATAGATCAGGACAGGGACAACCATTGATTCGTAGAAGGTCCTCATCAGTATTATGGAGGACTTCCTGAGCCTTCTATTAATCAAGATCCCCTGTGCTGTCAACGTTTTAGCCCTCTTGCTCAGGGCCCCCATTTGAGGCCCATCATCCATTTTCGTAATAATATGGGTGCCCAGATGTGTCATGGTCTGAACCTGAGTAAGGGGTGTTCCTTCCAGGTACCATTTAAACTCTGCAGCTTTTGTTTTTGTTCTCTGCCCAAATACCAACATTTTTGTATTCGACGGGCTATATCTAGCCCATTATTGATCATATATTCCCATAGCCCTCCCAAACTACTTTGGAAGCTTATTGGGATCTGGCCTATCAAGACCAGATTGTCTGCAAAGAGAACTCTTGACAACTCTTCCTCACCCATCCTGGACGGGAAGGCCTTGACTCTATTCAACGTTTCGCCCAGGTCTGATGTGAATAAGTTTAATGGAGTCGGGGCCAGCGGACAACCCTGCTTGAGAGCTTGTTTAGTATAAATGGGTCTTGTCAATAGGCCTTTGCACATTAGTGGCCGTATACAACGCTCTGATTGCTGAAAGTGGATCCCAGAGTATATCCATGCCTCCAGCTTGTTCCATAGCAGCTGCCTGTCAGCACAATCAAAAGCCTTTTTGAGGTCTATGAAAGCCATGTAGATTTTCACAGCTCTGCCTTTTAGGATGTTTAACCAGAAAAGGTTCAGGTCAGTTCCCACCTCTTTTATACACCCTGTTTGTCGGGGACCGTATCTACTGGTATTGGAAATTCAACTTTGGAGGTGGCCCAACAGTAACCCTCCCAAAAATGTGCAGAATACATCAAGAAGGGCGATTGGGCGATAGTTAGCCGGATCAGCCCTATCGCCCCTCTTGTGTATGGCCACAATAATTGCCGACCGCCATGATTCAGGAATAGTCGCTAGCTTCATCACTTGCCTGAATAATGTCTCCATAAACGACACCCACTCCGTTGGCGCCGCTTTAATCATCAGGTTCGTTAAGCCATCAGGCCCCGGGGTTCCGGAGAAGCTCGCTTTTTTAACTAGCAATTCAAGATCCAAATTGTCAAAAGAAATAGCCCTGCCCCTTTTACTTTCTGCTGGTAGATAATAAAGCCCAGCCCCTTTTACTTTCTGCCAATGGATAATAAAACCCAGCCCCTTATCGCCTTATGAGAGGCCAGCCAGTTTTTAAATCGGTTTTCTTTTCTTCACCAAGAGACGAGCGAGATCATCTTTTGCTCAGCCCAGGAGCCTGATCTCTTTACGTAATCGTGTGTTCTCAATCAACACTCTATCATCGAACATATATATGGCAATGATTTAGCTTTATCTTTTCACTTTTTGTACCTTGGGGGGGGGGGGGCGACTGGCTTAGGTACAGGACACTGCTCTCTGTGGTACGTGCTCACTTGCGCTCATTCTGCACCATCTATATTCCCAACAATGTAGGGAGGAATCACACAGAGGTAAACATGTGGTCCAGTGACAGGGATTAGACTCGACTCGACTCAGGGGACATCTTTGACTTCTTTGCTGGTATACCCGAGGTTTCCTTTAATGTCAAAAATAGAGCGATCCAGTTCAAACTGATCCAACGGTTGTATTACACACCCAGCAAACTGTACAAGATGGGCCTCACGCATTCACCAGTATGTTGGCGACACTGTGGGGGGCTGGGCTCTACGGGGCATATTCTATGGACTTGCCCTGTGATTGAGGCGTATTGGCGTATGATTCATAGACGGTCACAAACATTACTGGTGCAGAGATTGATCTGGCCCCGGGCCCTATGTTATTCGGAGACCAGAGAAAAGACTGGCATGAAGACCATACTACATGTAAACTCATACATGTGATGCTCTTTGCAGCCCGTAAACTCTTGGTCCTTTAGTGGAAAGCAAGTGTTCCTCCTACAAAATCCACACGGAAAGCTCTGTTTGCCAAACTGTGCCTTTTGGAATGTAGCGCGTTCAAGCGGCTTTCTAATTCTGCGCAAGCGGACCACCTTTGGGAGCTGGTGGATTCGTACATATGAGGAGGTTGGTGGAATTTGTGTATAGGAGGGAGTTATGCTTCTTGATGGGGGCAGGGGAGAGTCATGCTGGGGCGGCCTCAGTGGTTCGAGGCGGGGGTGCTGTTCGGATACTTGAATTACCTAATTTTCCTAAGCTCACCTGAAAAACGGTGGCAGATCACGAACTTGGTGCAGCGGTGCCCGAACTGAACTTATCGCCTAGGTGGGGCGGTCCATTCCTCGACCGGACTGCAGTATCTGTTTTACTATACTTGATGCTGGAAGCATATACATCAGGGGGCGGGAAGGGGGGGTGATGGGGTGGGGCGGCCGATAGGGTTGTTGAGGTGTTACAACACCACGGGTTGTGGATCTAGCATAGAATGGGCATCCATACGGTGATCTGTGTTTATGATGATATGGTTTGCAATGTCGTTATGTCCACTTGGTCCTTATCTCCGCTAGGTTATTATTGGATGATTCTTTTCATTTGTATTGAAAATAAAAAAGATTTAACAAACATTTGGAAGAATGTGATTTCTTAGGAATAGGACAAATGGTGACACATCCCAAAAAGAATCTTAGTCGGGGCAGAGTCAGACTGCATAAACTTGGAAGATACTCAGACAGGATTGGCATTGCATCTACAGCAGGTGATAGAAAAGGGTATGTCTGGAGACGTGGGTCGGGCGACCTGTATGTTCTCTTTTCATTATATTGTTTGCGAGATGACAACAGGATATTTAACCTCTGCTTCAAGGAAGCATACGAAGCAAGTTCTCTTGGGCAAGGGTCGAGTCCCATCTTGCTCTTTCCCCCCATGCTGTTGGATCACAGAAATGCCAGTGTAACCGTTCCTCGCGACTCAAACCACAAAAAGATAATATTTTGCTTCATGTGCCCCGAAACACTAGTATCATTCACTGCCAAATTAATGCATGCAGCCGGGTTGTGGATTCCCAACAAAATGGAGTAGTGTCTGCCGTCCCAACATAGTTTACATGCAGACTGGTCTGGACATCCCAAGATGGCGTCTTCTGTTGTTCAGGAGGGGTCTTACAAATTGTGTTGTTTTGGGCTGGCACTAGTTTTGGACAGGGCACAGTCAGAGGTGTTCCCCACTTTCATGGTATGTTGCTGGGCCTCAAAACCAGGGAGTGTGGATGGTGGTCTGGCAGCCACTTAGTACAGAAGAGATGGGTTTAGTGTAGAGGTTGACCTGAGAGGTCATGTGTGAGGAATTCAACCAACCACATGGTGGGCGTAGGCTCGCCTGGGTGTTTTTTAAAACTTTTTAATTAAATGGAATGATGGTGGACCAACCTCAGGAAAATGTGTGGGGCTAATCCACACACATTTTCCCATGCTCACACTACGACAAAGGCATAGGCCTGTGTACTCTGGTGTGGACACAGCCTACAGGTGCAGTCCGCCCCTGTCATATTTAGTGAAATGTGACAGCCAGGAGTGCACAATGTCATCTCCAGGAAGGGGAAGGACCAACCTTCCCCCTGCCATGGTCAGCCTGATTAACTGATAAAGGCTCTATGGAGCCACCCTGCTAATTTGTTAGACCCTGCAGCTGGTGGCAGCAATTAACATACCAATAGAGCAGTGGTCTTCAAACTTTTTTGGCGTGGGCCTCCCCTGAGCAAAGTTTGGGCAGGCCGGGCCCCCCCAAAAGTGCCAGATGGACAGTATGTAGAAATCGCTATGAACTTTTACGTGCCGTCACCGCACCCTACTACCAGTACAGACCCTGGGCTCTCCCCACCCTACTTCCACCACTATCCCAGTGCTGCCGCCCATCCTGCTCCCACCACAATCCCATAACACAAGCATACACACATCCATACACATTTAAATAAAAAATAAATCGCCATAAACGTACCTCGCGTGGTTGCTAAAATGCCCCGCTCCAGGTTGCTCTGCCCGTATGTGCGAGGAGGCGCAGGAGCACCCCCTCGCACATACATACATACAGTGCCCTAGCCAGCATTTACAATGAGCTATGTAAGGCTGGCGAAGCAAAACACTCCCAGCGTTGCATGGCTCAGTGATCATGTGCGGCTGGGGAAATGAACTGTCAAAGGCAAACAGAGTTTCCCTTTGACAGTTCAGCCAGCCCAGGAGCACTCCCTCAGCTGGAAAAAGCAGCTGAGGGAGTGCTCAGTGTTTCACTGGGTTGGCTCCTCGGCTCCTCCATAATGGGTGAGGTGGCCAGTAGGTGGATGCCCCCTCACCCATTATGGATGAGCCGGCAGGCTTGGACTGGCCTATAGGGCAATAGGGCGATGACCATACCAAAAATGCAAAATGCTAGTGTAGGCCAGTAAAAATGGGCCACTTTTTTGGCCAATGTGGGCCAGTTTGAGGAGTTACTTCACTATGCAGCTAGTAGTTTTGACCATTGTTGCTGAATAAATATTCTTTAAATATCACTATTTGTTTACATTGGAACAAAAACAACCCCTTGGGTACTATTCAAACAGTCTGTGACTAAACACTGAATATCCATTTGCAACTGCTGGCCATTTTTTCATTGGTGCCTAAGACCGTTTTATGGCCCAATCTGACCATGTGAGCTGCCCCTTCCCATTTCTTCCAATCTAAAAAAAAGAATAAACATGTTTTTTTTTTACATTTCTGCAATAGAGGGTACTTCAAGCAGGCGCAAATGGGGCCTGGCTGCAGAGGTTAACAAAGGAGGCAGGAAACCCAGAAACCTGAAGCCAGCTGCCACCTTCAGTATCGATGACAGTGAACTGTAATGTCTGGGTCTGTTGTTAACAGTAGGCCACTGCGCTAGGGGGACCCCATTCCTAACGTACGAGAATGTGGTTTGCAGGAGAAAGAGTCTGGTCTCACTGCAGCTTCAAGGAAGACCTGCTGGTTTAACAGGGACCAAACAGGAAGGATCATTAACCAGAGAGATAATCTAAACACAACAGACAGGAAGAGTTGGTGGGACTTAGTAGCAAAATGGAGGGAGCCACAGCTCTTCCTGCTGAAAGAAGGGTTCAACCACTTTAATTCTAGGCCACACCTTGTTCCAGTTTTTCCTCTTTTACCTTTCCTGTTGAAAAGCACTCTGGTTATGATGTCATGCATACAGGAGATTGTTGGTAGAGACCCCAGGATTGGTTCATTAAGGCAGGCTTAGCCTACACCAATCATTGGGCCCACTTGGATTCAAAAGAGGGCTGAGTCCTCTTTTGGGAGACCATCTGAAGACTTCACAAGAGGTAGGAAAGGAGAACTCAACCTTGGACCCTGACTGAGGGTACAGTCGGCCTTACATCTTCCACCAGTTAAGGAAGGCCAGGAGATCCAAAGAGGGAAGCAAGATCCCTCCCCTAAACATTTCCCAGGGAACAGAGGGAGAAACAGAACTCTGACGACCCTCCAGCCGCCCCTGAACCAGGATCCAGCCAGCACACAGCGTGCCCTGCTAGGATCTGCAGCAAGCTTCCTGGATAGGAAGTGCCAGAAGTTCTCTGAACCTGCAACCAAGGACAAGGCCGCTGCCTGCAACACACTCCTCAGTTTTCGGCCATCCGCCTTAAAGGACGACACAAGCCCATTCAAGAAGCTGAGACAAGTGCTGCAACAAGCATTTACCAATGTCCGCCTTAAAGGACATTTTTGGGCCTGCTGAGTTCTTTGATCTGCAACCAACGGCAACGGTGACCGTTGTGAAGCTGCTGGCACTTAAAGACATCCGAGACGTCTTGACCAGTGCTTCAGAACTGCAGATCAGCACTGAGACAATGATTCCTGACCCTGAGCCGCCATGTAGGCCAGCCTGCATCCGTTCGTCCAACTTTGCCCGCTGAACAATCATGCTGACCGAAACCCACAGTGATTCCCATCTCAAACTCTGTCACAGAAGCCTGAAAAGTGCCCTGATGCCGACCCAACCCTGTCAAGCACCAAAAACATTTACAGCACAAGGTACATTGTAGTTCTGTCCCCCTGGTTCTTCCCAAAAGGCCCGTAGAGACATTTTAAGAACCATTGCTCCCTTTGTGCTAAAGCCAAGAAACCTTAGACTGTTGTGGTTATTAACCATACTGACTACCCTCCTGTCAGTATCAAGTGCATCCATTTTCCTTCTTTGAAACTGTCTGTCCTCTGCATTCCTTTACAGGGAGGGTTGTATTTAGTAGTGTTACTAGACTGTCTGTTGTGGTCAATAAGGCAGATATTCTTAATACAACCTTCACTGGACACTCCTTTTATCATTGGGTAATAAGTCTATTTTCGCTGTGTTGCAACTAACCAACGATCCACAAACCTTCAGAAATAAGCCTGCCTTTCCGTCCACGTTACCAAAATTGGACAAGGAGGTTTATAATTTGCTTGTTATTCCAATCCGTTCGGATCCCTTCTGGTATATTAGAGGTGTGAGGCTGATTGATGGTTTAGAAACTGATTTTCACCCCTGGTCCACTGGTGCGCCGGAAGTTGATTCGTCCCTCCATGCCAGCACTTTTAATGTACTGTGGAATAAAGCCAGTGTTTTAGATTGTGTTCTATTCTAAAGCCCCTGCTGCCTATGACTAATCGAAGAGTAACTCAGAGGGCTGCCTCAAGAACAAATGACGTTTGTTTTGCTTGCATTTTCGCATACCACCATCTGTAGTGTAAGTCAGGGAATCGAAATGAATTCATTAACATAAAACGTATTTTGATTAATCACTGTTGCTATTTGTGTTGTGGGTTTGATTGTGGCATGAAATTATTCAGCTGTGCAGGAATTCTGATATGCATTTTTTTTAAGCATTTGAGATACTGCAGAGGAGGACGGTTTTGCAATAGTGACTCCTGGGTTTCATTATGTCTATGGCAGATCTGAAAGAGTGGGGCTGGGTTAGGGTAACAGGGAGAGGGGGGAAAAACAAGATAGGTTTGCTGCTTGTTGATGCGTGCAGACCGGAAGCACGTCGAGTCTGTTTCTAGGTGGTCTGAGCCGAAAGCTTAGAGGGATTTGTGTCAAGATGAGAGCCTCGTGCACCAATAGTGCATTGGACATGGCGGGCCCTTCGCCAGAAGAGGGCTTTGACTGCGGGTCAGTTGGTGAATCTAAAACGAGTGCACCTGGCCTACAAGGAGCCTAGTCCTGGTTTGGGGAAATTCATTTTTGGGGGGAAATACTATATGGGACATTTACAAATGTATTGGACCCTATACGTCCTTATACGTCTCAATCATCCATGCTTAGCTAGGGCAAACAGAACATTCAGTCAAGGATTTTTCCGAGGAAATACAGTGTAGTTCCGGTTCAAGCTCTACTGGTCGGAATTAGAGTTTCAGAGGCTCCAAAGGGGCACTTGGGTCACTGCGTATTGGTCAGAACGCAGTCACCTGCTCCACAGTCTCTACATAGGCAGGAGTTCTGAGAACCTCTGTAGGCCTTCTATAGGGAGCCAGGCTCTGACTATCTTGTGTTAGAGCTCCTGGAGGGCAGCAGTGGCACCTGGGTTTGGGTTGTTGCCTATGGCCTGTGGTCCTAGCCACCCACCTCAGGTGGCGGTACCTTCTGATGACTGAGTTTTGCGAGCTTGCAAAAGAATTTTAATCTCCTCTGGCTAGCCAGGGTCTAAGTGGCACGAATGGAAGCTCCAGCAGGGCTGCAGAGGCACATGAGGTGAGTGCCCATTGGTCCAAAGTTCCAGTCACCCACCGCAGGTGGCTGTCCCTACCCAGGGAAGAGTTCTGCGAGCCCGAGAGGAGGCCGAGCTTACTATGGGCCACACAGCTCTATCTCATTTGGATTAGAGCAGCAGGAGGCCCAACAGGCCCACCTGGATCTCTCCCTGTTGGCTATCGCTACCCAGCTCAGATTTCTATAAGCCCGAGGAGGGGAACCCAGCCTCCTATGGGAAGTCGGTCCCTGGCTCCAACCACCCTCCCAGTATGAGTGTCCCTACCCAGGTCAGAGATCCGGTTCTATGTCATTTCATCGTCAGGCATTTCAAAGCCTGCAATTTAAACGTGTTTGAGAGTTCATTGAATTATTTTTTTTTTGGGGTGGGGCAGTCCCTCACCCCAAGCCCCCTCCTGCACCTATTTTTACCTATACCCAACCCCCCCAAGCACTTATCTGCCCTTTCCCACCCCTCTCCCCTAAAAAATTTGATGAACTGTCAAAGACGTTTAAACTTCAGGCTTTGTAATGCCTGTCGATGAAAGAACGTTGTACCCAGAGATCCACGAGCCCCGGGACGAGTGCCAGCCTCCTTCAGGGTGCAAAGCTCTAACTGGTCGGAGTTACAACTCCACGAGGGCTGCAAGTGCACTTGGGTCACTGTCCCCTGTCCGGGGCACAAGCTATCCACCCCAGATCGCTGTTCCTAACAAAGGCAGAGTTCTGTATGTCCCCGGAGGAGCCTCAGCTGCCTATAGGGCGCTAAGCTCTTACTGGTCCGAGTTAGAACTCCAGGTGGAGCGCAGGGATGCTGGGTGAATGTCCCTGGTCAGGAACTCTAGCCAACTGTCCCTTTCCTCTGCCGAGTTCTGCAAGCCATGGGACGAGTTTCATCCTCCTCGGGAGACCAAGGCTCTGACTCACCCAAATTAGAGCTCCAGGTGGGCAGCCGGGATGCTTCGGTTGCTATCCATGGTCTGTCTGGGGCTCCAGCCATCCACCACAAGAGGCTGTTCCTACCCAGCGCTGTGTTCTGCATGCCCCAGCAAGAGTCCTCGCCTACACTGGGGGAATCAGACTCTAAGTTGCCCAGTGGAGCGCCAGGTATGGCGTATGTGCCCATGGAGGGGCGGGGCAGGAATTCAATACCCACCCACGCTAGGTAGTTGTCTCTGTTCAGCGAGACGACTGTGAGCCATGGATCCATGGGAGAAGTGCCACCCTGCGCTGGGGAACCAGGTTCTGACTGGGCTGAGTAAGAACAGCAAGGTACATTTGTGTTGCTTTCCTGGTCCAGGGTTCTAGCCACCCACCGGATGTGATAGTCCTTACCTAGGGATGTGCTCTGCAATCGCATGTAGGAGTGGCAGCCTCCTCAAGGGAAGACATCGAGTCAGGGCTGAATGAGGCGGGAAAGGCCGAAGGCAAAACTTATCATGTCCTGCAATGGACAGGGGTGCAAGCTCCAGGATGAGTCGGGCCTCAAAAGGCAGGCATAGACCTCTTGGGTTGCACGCCTAGAGCAAGTGACCATTAATGGTCTTCCCAACGTGAACAGGCCAAGCAGACGGCAAGAATGACCAAGGCCTGCAGAAGACAACCAGGCGTGTCTTGGGTAGGAATCTGAGCCCTGTGTTTGGGGACCATGAGCCTCGCAGGGATCCCCAGTTCATAGCCACCAAGGTTTCTAGCCCGGCCAACCCAAAGCGCCCTTACTAGGTGGGTGACATGCCCTGAAGTGTCATAGATCTGTGATACGTCATAGACACCTTAGCAGTTATGAGGTTAAGTGTTTTTTTAATGCACTGTTTTGTTTGGCAGTGGCGGTCGGATGTGGACCCCTTCCTCCATGCTCGATTGCCCAGCCATCAGCAGCTTGAGGGAAATTTCTTGCGCGCAACAGTAGGGTCTCATGGAACTTGGGTAAAGTGAAAAGGGGACTCTGGGCTCACACCAGCATGGCCCATCTTTGGGGACAGTAGGTAGCTTTGCAGCGTCTGGGTCGACGCAGCCCACATACTTCCCAGCCAACGACCAACACCATAATCTAACCAGGAGAAGCAGACCATTGCGTGAGGACATTCTCCACGAGTGAGAAATCAACAGCATCACAAAGAAGACCTGTCTCAGCCTTTGCAAATCTCAGAAAAGAACTCTGGTTAAGTTGCCATTTTGGTGGACGAGCAAGCGAGGCATGCCATTCATGGCCCGTGCAGGCCCGGCTGAGCTGCAAGTCCAGTCTGTGAAGCCTGAGTGAGGCTTAGCTGATAAAACAGGAAACGTCCAGACCACAGTGGTGACTACCCAAGGCTGCGATGGGAGGATCACACTCCATAAGATGTTGGCTATTTTGAAGCTTGTGCCAACCAAACCCAGGTTAGTCTTTTTAAAGAACACTGTCGACGTAAAGGGGCCTCGATATTAAGCATGGAAAGCTTCATGTACATATTTATGCTTTTATATTTACAGATGCAGACAATCATTTGCAAAAAGTATAGGCATTTTAGATGATGGATCCTTTGTGGAGAGTGCTAATATGTAGTTAGTTGGTAAGGAGTTTCATTTGCAGTAAGGAAGCTACAAAACTTAAAGATACCGCTTGCGCTAGCCCTGGGAAAATGGCACCAGAAACCTAGTACCCCCGGTAGTGTGCCACACTGGCAGCTACTGTATTCACCTGCCCTTGCAGGAAATAATAAGGGCCTGCTTTGGCACAAGATCACCCTAGTCTTCACATATGTATTGCATCAGTGCCTCTCCCTATTGGCCAGAAGTGATGCCTACACATCCCCTGCCCAGCCACATTGCCCTGCGTGCCTGCTGCCCTCTCCCATCTCTTCACTTACCGGCCAGCGGCCTCCCACAATGCACGGTGTCTGCACAGTATGAACAGGCCGTTGCTAGTGTTGTTGTGAGGCATTTCTGGTATGGCAATGTCTCTATCGCAAGAAAGCAGGATTTCTTCCATAGAGCCATGACGGGTATTTTTCGTAAGTACAAGTAGCTTTCCTTGTGAAGGGCGTCGTACTCCAAACCTTTTAAGAACAACTCTGAGGTAAGAATGGGTAAGACATGGGCTTAACAGTGGACACGTTCCTCGTTGTATGAAGATAGGAACGATTTGTTGCAACTGCAATTAACTTTTGCACATAGTAAGAATTATAACCGCAACTTTTTTATATCGAGCCCATGTCGGATTCTTTGGTTTATAAACGTGGTACTGATAGCTACTGTTAACACCCAATTCATAGTACGGAACGTAGCAAGGTCGGAAAGATGAAGTGCTTTATGGAGTAATATACTAGTCTGGACAAGTCGATCTTTGGAAGGACCTCAACATGATCTTCCACGTCCACCACGTTGGTTTTGCGTTGTACCTCTTGGGTTGGGTCTTATGCATTTTTATGAACACAATCCCTGTAATATCAATAATTAGCTGTTTTTATGTCTAAATGTTTATGTGTTTATGTAAGACCAATGTGTTTGGTCAATTCATATTAAAAAATAAATAAATAAATGAATAAGGTTTCAGTTGATGTTGATTCTAGCAGCCTAATTGCCCAGAGATGCTGCACAATACAGGCTGCTATGAGCCCTCATGAGAGCCCTTATTGCCCCCTACGCTGTGCAATAATGCCCAAATATATGACATTTATGAGCTGAAGAGCTTAGTGTTGATGTGCTTCTGAAAGTTGGGTGGAAGCTCTACTATAAATGAGTGCTAAACTTATTAACATCTTAAAACCCCGACATTTTGATTCACGCGTCCAGTCCCCCTTCCACTTGTGGTGAATATGGTTCATTCACCAGCATGAAAACTATGAAGAATTTGAATATTATTGAGCATAACAACTGACAAGCACCAGCATGAGTGTTTTTTCACCACACAGAACAGGGCGGTAAACACTTAGGGAGCCACTTTCAGCGGCATCTCCCACATATAATAGGGGCGTGTGAGGAACAAATGACGTCGCTTTAATTTCAGTTCAAATGCGGTTGGACCTTATTGGTGGATGTTCTGTTTACTTACTGGTAATCTTCATCACAATAAACCCTACTCTTCATCGTCACTGTCTGTAATCTATAAGGTGAGTCATATCAGGTAATCAAGATATTCCTTTCAATTAAGGAACCAATCACCCCCTCCCATTGAGCTTGGTATAAAGCACATGCCAAATCACCCATAATCCTGCTAGCCATACACAAGCAGTATGCCAACGGTCAAAGACACATGTCAAATAGGCAGGTACGCGCAAGGGAATCCAAGACAGTGATGGGAGAAGAGGGACGAAGAGTAATGAAGGCTGCCGTTAGCACTGCACGCCACTTCCACACCACATCATAGTGCTCACTCTATGAGGAGGAACCAAGCAATGCCACTGCTTGAACGTCAGCCCTTGGGAAAAAAGCCTGAGCCATGCAAAACCTGTGGCCCATAAAAATACAGATTTCGACAAGTACTATAGGAAGAGTAAGACTGAAGGGAAACACCCAATCAACAGTCAGAGAACAACTGTTACCTGAAGCCAAATTGATGAACCAAAAACAATGCTTCCGGCCACCAGCAGTCTGGTACATGCATACAAAACGAGCAAAGGGCCTCTTTAGGGGTTTGGCCGTCGTGGTAAAACTAGAGACATTTGGAAATACTGTCTGTTTCACCGCTTCATCTGATTGTGAGTTTTAGAACTCGGACACCAAAAAAAGCCAGGTTGTAAGCTGATGTATAACCCAAATTATCATGGCAGCAATGGCCCCGGCGGAATTACCTCATGCTGTCATCCTTTTGTGTAAGTACACTTATGAGAATCTCACTGCCTGATGGACTCTGATACCAGTTGCGGCAAGACACATCAGAAGGTTACTGTTAAGGGGGAACAAACCTCTAAGAAGTCAAACTACCAGCTGCACCTGCTCAGAGGTATTCTTCCTTTTCTCACTTTTACCCAGAAGCTCACTGTCTCCAGAGCTCTGGTCCTCTCTAGGCATGACTATTGCAACAGTCTCTTTCTAAATCTTCATGCCTCTACTCTCCACCCTTTACAACTCATCCAGAACAGGACTGCGAGACTTGTCCTTGGACTCAAGCACAGAGATCATATCTTGCTAGCTCTGAAATCTCTTCCCTGCCTCCCTGTGGCTGCAAAGATCAACTTCAAGACCCTTTGCATCCTCCACAAGGCTTTCTGGGGCCTGGGACCGGTCTACCTCCAACTTTCTCTTCCAAAACATCTTCCTTCTCGAGCTCTCTGCTCATCCACCTCCAACTCTCCCAGGGTCAGACGCTGCTCCAAGCAGAGAGATGGGGGCAGATCTATCTCTTCGTGGGTGGGCTCCCTCTGGAACAGCCTCCCTGCCTCTCTCAAACTTTAGCCGAACCACCTACGGTTCCAGAAGCAACTCAAGACCTTCCTTTTCGCTTCCGCTTTCTATCTTCCTCTCCCCTGCTGATGCACCGGACGGCTCCACGCACTGGTCACCTGGTCACCGTCTGAACTCAGGCCCAGGATCATGCATGTCCAGTTGCCCTTGCACTGCCTCCGGGCTCCCCAGCACTTAAGGGTCTGTATCTGCAACCCTACAGTCCCTTCTCTCTGCACTTATGAGCCATCCACTTGCCGCACTTGTGAGTTAACTGTACTTCCCCTCCCCCCTGGCACTTCTCCCCTTCCCTCTTCCCTGCACTTGCACGAGCTGAATCACACAAGGCCTAGTAAGATTGTTACTTTGTCCTCCCTTTGTTTTCCCCCTCCTTGACTTGTCGCGCCTAGAAAAACGTGTGTACAGGGGCGTTAAAAATGCCACATCATATCATATATCATATCATTGCCAACGTATTAAACACGATGCATTACAGGAACTGCAGTCCACTAATGAGGAACCCGTGCTAAATCACAGTGCTCCTTCTGACACATAGTAGATAAGGGCAGATTATAATGCATATGTGCCTTACCACACCTACCCAGAGGAGCTGGACAGACCTGTCTGAGCTCCATCGGGGATGTTATCCGGCATAGAGTTGAAAGAGGACACCACGCAGAGCTCACATGAAGCATGGAGGCTGCAGTCCATGAAGCAGGGAGGCTGCAGTCCAGGAAGCAGGGAGGCTGCAGTCCAGGAAGAAGGGAGGCTGTAGTCCAGGAAGCAGGGAGGCTGCAGTCCAGGAAGGAGGGGGGCTGCAGTCCAGGAAGCAGGGAGGCTTCAGTCCAGGAAGCAGGGTGGCTGCAGTCCAGGAAGCAGGGAGGCTGCAGTCCAGGAAGAAGAGAGGCTGTGGCTCATGAAACAGGGAGGTAGCAGTCCAGGAAGCAGGGAGGCTGCAGTCCAGGAAGCAGGGAGGCTGCAGTCCAGGAAGAAGGGAGGCTGAAGTCCAGGAAGCACGGAGGCTGCAGTCCAGGAAGGAGGGAGGCTGCAGTCCAGGAAGCAGGGAGGCTGCAGTCCAGGAAGCAGGGAGGCTGCAGTCCATCGAGCAGGGAGGCTGCAGTCCAGGAAGCAGGGAGGCTGCAGTCCAGGAAACAGGGAGGCTGCAGTCCAGGAAGCAGGGAGGCTGCAGTCCAGGAAGAAGGGAGGCTGTAGTCCAGGAAGCAGGGAGGCTGCAGTCCAGGAAGGAGGGGGGCTGTAGCTCATGAAACAGGGAGGTAGCAGTCCAGGAAGCAGGGAGGCAGCATTCCAGGAAGCAGGGAGGCTGTAGCTCATGAAACAGGGAGGCAGCAGTCCAGGAAGCAGGGAGGCAGCAGTCCATGAAGCAGGGAGGCTGCAGTCCAGGAAGCAGGGAGGCTGCAGTCCAGGAAGAAGGGAGGCTGAAGTCCAGGAAGCAGGGAGGCTGCAGTCCAGGAAGCAGGGAGGCTGCAGTCCAGGAAGAAGAGAGGCTGTGGCTCATGAAACAGGGAGGTAGCAGTCCAGGAAGCAGGGAGGCTGCAGTCCAGGAAGCAGGGAGGCTGCAGTCCAGGAAGAAGGGAGGCTGAAGTCCAGGAAGCAGGGAGGCTGCAGTCCAGGAAGGAGGGAGGCTGCAGTCCAGGAAGCAGGGAGGCTGCAGTCCAGGAAGCAGGGAGGCTGCAGTCCAGGAAGCAGGGAGGCTGCAGTCCAGGAAGAAGGGAGGCTGAAGTCCAGGAAGCAGGGAGGCTGCAGTCCAGGAAGGAGGGAGGCTGCAGTCCAGGAAGCAGGGAGGCTGCAGTCCAGGAAGCAGGGAGGCTGCAGTCCAGGAAGCAGGGAGGCTGCAGTCCATCGAGCAGGGAGGCTGCAGTCCAGGAAGCAGGGAGGCTGCAGTCCAGGAAGAAGGGAGGCTGTAGTCCAGGAAGCAGGGAGGCTGCAGTCCAGGAAGGAGGGGGGCTGCAGTCCAGGAAGCAGGGAGGCTGCAGTCCAGGAAGCAGGGTGGCTGCAGTCCAGGAAGAAGAGAGGCTGTGGCTCATGAAACAGGGAGGTAGCAGTCCAGGAAGCAGGGAGGCAGCATTCCAGGAAGCAGGGAGGCTGTAGCTCATGAAACAGGGAGGCAGCAGTCCAGGAAGCAGGGAGGCAGCAGTCCATGAAGCAGGGAGGCTGCAGTCCAGGAAGCAGGGAGGCTGCAGTCCAGGAAGAAGGGAGGCTGAAGTCCAGGAAGCAGGGAGGCTGCAGTCCAGGAAGCAGGGAGGCTGCAGTCCAGGAAGAAGGGAGGCTGAAGTCCAGGAAGCAGGGAGGCTGCAGTCCAGGAAGGAGGGAGGCTGCAGTCCAGGAAGCAGGGAGGCTGCAGTCCAGGAAGCAGGGAGGCTGCAGTCCATGAAGAAGGGAGGCTGCAGCTCATGAAACAGGGAGGCAGCAGTCCAGGAAGCAGGGAGGCTGCAGTCCAGGAAGCAGGGGGGCTTCAGTCCAGGAAGTAGAGATGCTGCAGTCCAGGAAGCAGGGATGCTGCAGTGCAGGAAGCAGGGAGGCTGCAGCCCAGGAGGCAGGGAGGCTGCAGTCCATCGAGTAGGGAGGCTGCAGTCAGGAAGACTCGAGGCTGCAGTCAAGAAGCAGGGAGGCTGCAGTCCAGGAAGCAGGGAGGCTGCAGTCCAGGAGGCTGAGAGGCTGTAGTCCAGGAAGCATGGAGGCTGCAGTCCAGGAGGCAGGGAGGCTGCAGTCCATCGAGCAGGGAGGCTGCAGTCCAGGAAGCAGGGAGGCTGCAGTCCAGGAAACAGGGAGGCTGCAGCTCAGGAAGCAGGGAGGCTGCAGGCCAGGAGGCAGGGAGGCTGCAGTCCACACGGTACTGGCCCACTCTCCAAATGAAGTCAGAAGCCGTGCGGGGATCATTACAAGGAGACTTGGTAGTGAGCAGTACATTTATAAAAACCACCACCAACGTAAATCTGGAGACTGCTCAAAGTAGTATTTCAAAGGCAGTTTAGCAGCCGCAATACTCTAAAACGCGTGCCACGCGGCACCCTACATTCTTCACAGTAACACATTATCCAGACTACTTTCCTACAACATGAAACGAAATGAAACACTTCTCGCAGGTCACAGAAAACAGGCTTACTTTTCAAAAATGATCATAAAAGTTCATGACTTATTTATGAAGGAATGAAGGTCCAGGAAAAGCAGCGTCGGGGAAGCACCATTCAGCCAGCACACCAGCCCCTTGCATCCGACCAATGAGGCTTGTTTGTATCCATTGAGATCCATGTGCTTTTCAGCTGCTTATGAAACACTTGGCAATTCACCCTGAGAAACACTGACCTCAGGCGCCTCCCCCTAACTCTGCTTTGTTTGAAATCGCCATGAATGAGCATACAGTAGTGGTAGCCCGTGTGTGTTGTGTAATAGCACACAAGCACAACATTTAGATGCGGTAAACGTGTTGAGAATATGATATGGTGATGTGTTTTCTGGGTAATTGCTGTGTGCCTGCATTTGTAATGCTTCCACATACCACATTATAACAGAATACATTAGGTTGTGTTGAGTGATATCTGTAGAGCGCCCTTGTCTTTTCCATGGCGTCTTGGTGCTGAAGGCTCCCAGGGAGTTGAGAGGTTATTTTGCCTGAAGTTGGTTGCCAAAAGTGAAGACACCCCCAACAGCTTAGAATGTGATGTGAGGATGCCTTTGGCTCAGGGGTGGTCCACTTCTGAAGCCCTCTGCCACACCTGGCTGCCAGTGTTAGTGTGTTGAAACCATAGATTGCGGAAGCGGGGTTACATGTCTTAGTGGGGTGTAGTATGTGGAAGGGCTTGCAGTGATTATGTGCTTCCGCTGTTTTGGTTGACAGTTGTTTTGGTTGGGTGGGGGATGTGTGTTTGGTTGGGTTGTTTTGATATGGTGAATTGTTGAGGACTGTCTTGCAGGAGTCTTGTGGTTCATGAGTGGTTGTATGTGTCAACCAGTGGTTGTGATGGTGAAGGGTTGGTTGCATAGGTATTGTCTGGAGTCAGGTTAGTTAACTGTAGCTGTGTGGCTGTGCACGTTGCTGCGCAGCTGTTAGGGACGACGGCATACCCTGTCACCTTGCGGATGGCATCGGGTCTGGCCTGAACTAGGCTGGCTGTCCTAATTGTCTAGTTGCCTAACAGGCTATTGACTCTCGTGCTTTAAGGGGATTGCACTGTTGGAATGTTCTTCTCTTGGTGAGGCTGGCCTTCTGGCAAAGCGTGGAGTGGGTGATATCCTTTCAATCTCCTACCTGCATCAATGGAGCAGCCAGGCATAAGACAGACACGATGCAGTGATTTCTCTTCCTACCCAAAGGGAAGTGCTTGTGCCGTCTTACAGTAGAACCGGGGCGTAGCGGCAGTCTAGCGGGAGCAGCGTGATGTCTGCATGAAGATACGCAAGATTTGCATTACCTGTCTTTGTGCGTCAGACGCAGCGGCGCCAAGGAGTACCGGGTGCACTGGGAAGATGGCACTTTTACAGAAGAACAAAACTGGGAACAGGTGAAAGTAAGCAACAGTGAAACCAAACAAAGAGAAGTGCCCGGAGGTATTTGGTGTATATATCAATCACTGACCATTATTATTATTGGGGATATTGTGAGGCAAGTATCCACATGGGCCATGGCTGTCGGGAGCAGCCGTGTCTACTCGGTTTTCATGCCTGGCTGCCTCCCCTGCGCAGCAGTACTTACACGTGTTGTAGGCTTTCTTGTGAGACAGAATTTCAACCGCATCTTTCTTCTTTAAGGACTCAGGGCGTGACGATGGCTCTGGAAAAGAAACGAAAAGATTCAACCATAGGAATGGCGAGCAACCCTCCCATCCTAAAGCTCTATTCGATCTCGGCTAGACGAGGCACGCTGCACTTTCCACGGTCTCCTCCTAGTTCAAAGGGCACGCTTGTGACTGAACATGCAAACAGCCCCCTGAGCTCACACCTATGCATTGGCACACCAGTCTATATATACAGTTACACAAAAGCACATGCAAAGAGACCCACATACACACAAAGGGAAACATGCATACGCACACACATGTAACCACTTATGCATGTGCAGACAAGAAGATACATGTGCAGTCAAAAATGACAAAGGTACACACATGTACACTAACATACAAACACCATCACATACATACATGCATGGAAATCTTGTTCACCTACAAAGTCACTCTATGTTAGATGGGTGATGTTCTCATTCACCTTTCTCACCCTTATGGTGCCCCCCAGGGGTCTCTGCTTCTTTAAGATGTACCTTGCACCCAGCGCTTTCAGTGGGGTAAGAAATCGAGGGTGGGGGGGCCCCTCATTTGGGGGTGTGGCTTGCAGGATAGGCGTGGCCTAAAAAAGTACACAAAGCATAGTAACGTACGCAAATATATAAATGCATGTAAGCATGTATATATTTATGTGCGTACCTTACAATGGTTTCTGTACTATGCATGCCATCTTTTATACACATAGAAATATGTTACATATTTCTAAGTGTATAAAAGATGGCTTGAAAAGTGCACAAACCATAGTAAGGTACGCACACAAATAGATAACATGTATATATTTGTGTGCATACCTTATGGTTTGCATACTTTTCATGCCATCTTTTTAAAACATTTCTAGGTTTATAAAAAATGACTTGAAAAGTACACAATTCAATCCATATTTTATGAAGCTTTGACTGTTGACAAAGTCCGAGGTGTCTTTGTCCGTAGGCAAAGCTTTATAAAAGATGGCTTGAATTGTGTACTTTTCAAGCCATCTTTTAAAAACATAGTAATTAGCACGGAGTCCCCAGGTTCGCTGAGGGTCAAAGATGCCTCGGTGACCAGGGGAGGGGCGGGGAAACAAAAGGACAGTAACTTCCTCTTGTGAACCCCTCTCACGAGGGGTCACAAGAGGAAGTTACAGTCACTGACAGAAGTGTCAGCTTGCCTGTCTCTAAAATGGTGGGATAATGTGTCCTGCCAATGTTGTGGTAGGACCGGGGGGCACAGGCAGGCCCCTGGCTCAGCCCCACTTTTTGGAGTCTGCTGGGCCCAGCCTCAACTGGCCCCGGCCCACTTAAGGCACTGCATGCACCAATTCTCTAGCTCAACCACTCTTTTGGGATTCACATTCAGTCGTACTCTGAGGAGAGACAATTGAATGTTCAACTTTTTGTCATTCCCAATAAATAGGGCAACTTAAAGCTTGTCTTGTGTTCATTAAACATAATTAAAAAATCCTGTTTCTGAAAACCCAAAGAACTCCAGCTACCATCTCTTCAAACCTTACTTTGCCCAATTTCTTGAACATGTCACCCACAAATACCTTCCTGCAATCTGGGCTCCTCTGTGTCCATTCTCTGTCATTAACTCTACGGATCCCACATGTGTTCTTAAACTTTCCCAACTTGCCGAGCAGCAAAAGCCCCAGTAGTGGGAGCCTAAACAAAACATTGTTTAGACTCCGTCAATGGATTTTAGGCGGGCTCCCAGTCAAACACAATGATGTTGCGTTGGCATCTTGTCATTGGCTGAATGAATTAAAGATTTTATCCCTGGCCCATTTTCACCTCCAGGCGAACCCCACTCCCGCTTCCCCCCTGCTGATAAGTTCTCATTATCCCCTCTTGCCACAAGGTCATCCATCTATAGACTTTTCGACATTACCGCAAACACACACACACAAACACACACACATGCTCCAGACACAGAGAGCACTCTTTTTGTGCATGGATCCCCAAGTTCTGACACACTCTCTCACTGGGCATTAGACTCTAGGAGAATCTTAAAACCCGCAGGAATACTATACAATCCACACACCCACATAAATGGCCAGAAATGAAAAAACTCAAACACAATTGTACACATATCCAAAGAATATACGACAAAGAAGTACATTCGAAAAGGCATGGAAATAATATTGGTACAGCAATGTTTCAGATTGAATTCTGTCTAATTTCCCTTTTTTAGGAAAGCAATATTGTGCATCAATAGAACCGCACTACTTCTTCTCACACTACTCACTGGTAACTGGTTGGTTTTTAGTTCTTTATAACCGAAATACTACCTTGTAAGAACACAAGTGACATGCATTGATGCACTCACTATACTTGTTCTAATATTGTTTGATATATGCACATTGTTTTTTTTTTTCTTAAAGTGAGATACTTAAGAGTATGGGCTGAAAGCCACCATATGTACACATTAGGGAGTAATGACCTGCCCTAGGCAACCCAGAGATAGGGGTTCGATCCCTGTTGTTGCCACTTAGTGATTTCCTTTAGATGAGAATGGTGCCATATTTCTTGGAAGTTACATTTGAAATGTAATGCTTCTGAAGCATGGTTGCCTACACCCCTTTGTCTTAGTTGAACACTGCTGTATTGTCCTGTAGAGGGGAGTAGCAGGGCACACTGGCTCTTGCAAACTTGTCAGCAAATTCAAGGGTGCCTGGTGTGGAATATATATATATATAAACATTGAGCTAGAGCTCGCGTAATCAGATTGTTCAAAAAAGGTTCCGATTAATAGTGCCATGCAGTAGGTTTGAATTCTGAAAGATGTTTAGAAAAATGACATCAATAGTCAACCTGGGGTAACACTAATACTGCATATATCTAATCGCAGTGGAAGGGGTTTCACAAAATGTTAATTAATGCTGATACCCTCAAAATCAAACCTTAAAAGGAAATGGTACTAAAACACATCCCAAGCTTTGCTGATAACATCCTCAATAACATTGTTGAACATATTCGGTATTTCTCCTGTTAAGAATAGATATCTGCAGACAAGCACAAGTAAAGATGGAAACACAACTGTGACATGCGCGCACACACACACACACCACGCACTGAAACGCAGAGGGCACACAAACACACAAGTGCCTGCATGTTATTAAACACAGACGCATGTTCAAGCGCCACGGAGTCCATCTTGACCATTAAACGGGCCACTGAGGGTCCCTCAAGATGCACTTACTTGAGGGCTTCTGCGTTCCGAAGTGAAGCTCCAGGTCCAGATACTTCACCATGTCGCTCAGCTTGTCGTACTCAGAGTCTTCGCCAAGCTGCCGGGGAGACGAGAGAGAAGTTATGGGGACCATCTCACCATGTCTCTCGTAGACCTCCAAGAAGAGGTGAATCCTGACCATGGGATGGCCACAAGTGGCCCTTAGAAATGGCCAGAAAGGTGTATCGATTGTATAAAGTGTTTTCCCCATAGGGCCTTGAAGTCTTTGCACGCATGATATAGGAGTCAAATTGGGTAGCAGGGTCGCAAGGCGGTTTATGATCGTTTTCACTGAGTCAGATTTGGGGATGCCCAAACTATCGAGGTCAGTGAACGTTCAAGGTGCATCACATCCAATCCAATGGGTGAGTCCCAGAGCAGTTATGGGTTTAGGAGAGCCCTGCAGTTCCCTCCCTCTCATATTGCCATTATCTAAAGGGAAGTGGATGTTTGGAGGGGGCTGACTGTGGAGCACATGGGCTTGGCTGCCGGCCACCTCACAAGTATCCAGCTATCGGGCATGACCCGGCTGCTGCATATTCATGGGACCCTCGAGGGATGGGCAGGCCCCCAGGCCTCCTAGTGCTACAAACACTAAGATAAAGGCTACCTTTCAATGATACTTTGCACAGTGCAAAGACATAAACACACAGGCATCCACGTGCTGGTGTGAGATCCGAATCTGCTCCATACTTGGCACCCAAGACCGTGCATGAAGGGTCGGGCATTTGCCTTGGACCTATCATTGAGTCCATGGTAGGTAGGCCTAAGTGACGATGTGGTCCTCTTTTGCCACACATGTCTGCTGTGGGTCGGGTGTGGCTGATGTCCCACCTACATCTGACCCTGCCCCTCGATGCCTTTTGCTGATACGTGTGAATGTCCTAGACACACTCTTTCACCATCTGCATCTAAGGAAGATGCAGTGCAGAGGCAATACTTTGTTGCAACTAATGTCAATTTTCACTTTTGTCCAAATAACATCTGTGCCGGTACTGTTTGTGCTTTCACAATTTAGTTTGTAAATATCCCCGTAAAATACACATCTTAGGGCACTAGAATTAAATTAAGTGTGCTAGATATGCCTGTTTCCTTGTGCATGTCCTAGGTTTCTTTGCACCATTACATGTACTCATCAACAACCAGCTAATCATTCCCAGATACCCACAATTTATCATAAAGGCCCCCTATTCAGGCACTGCCTCTGTTTCCTGGTTTGTTTCCCATGTACACCCCTTAAGATCAAAATGAAACCCCAATCTTCAACAAATGGCAAGATAAACACTTAAAGAATGTAGCGATGGACATCTTGGTAAAACAAGGCTAGTAGACAAATGGAGATAATTATTGACCTCCTCGAAACAGAATGTTCAGGGTGCAGTCAATAACTACTGATATTGACTGCACGCTGAACATTTTCAAAAGCGGACAGGGAAACCATAATGCAATTTCCAGGCAGGGTGTCTTTCAACAAGAAACTTCCTCTCTGGGAGGACTTTTTTTTTTCACAGTGACATCCAATTTAACAGTCTACAGCTGAAACATGGGAACATACTTTCACTTTCTAATAGAGAACCTGTTTACTTTTACATGTCGCTGAATGCGTGCTCATGTTAAAACCATTTCAGTTTAATCAAGTTTGCAATTGAAATACTTATCCTATGAAGACAATCTTGTCATTTAAACACTACCAAACAAAACCACATTTAATTTACTAAAGGAGTTTGTCTATTTCCTTTACTCACTATTAAAGTAACGTTTTTACTTGACCACCAAAACATGCATTGATTGCTACTACCACCAGGTGCAAATATCCTTATGGACATCGAGAGGGGCCATTATCACAATAAAGCGATAACATGCATAGACTCGTCTGAGATCCTCCAGACATAAGCTAAGCATATAAGGAAACTGGTCTGGGGAGGTGTCATGGGAGTTCTTAGGCATTAGGACATACTCGGCAGAAAAAGGGTAGTGAGTAAGGATACATGTTGTTGTATAATGCTGGGAATGCTAGACAGCTACTAATCTCCCCAGTGAAGTATTGTCAAGGAGGCTGAGAATGGCGCGTCTGCGCCTCACACTCTGTACGGACCTTTTGAGGATAACTTAAGAAGTCCAGTAAAATCGAGCCGCTCCAAATCCAAGGTCCAGGCTACCCAAGCATTACTCCAGCAAGGAGCACTCACAAGCCATGTGTGTGTAAATTGCGTATGTTTACATATAACATATGCGCGCTATGCTGTCTTTCTAGCGACCAATTTTTGCAGATGATTTCTTTTCTGCACATTTATTACCGCTTTTTTGCCTCAAAGTGCTGATGGTTAGTTTGGGTGAAGCAGTGGTGGATGGTTTAGGGTGGCACGGGATCCGGGGGGCGGGCAGTGGTCTCTTCCTGCATTTTGCACGAAAAAAACTGTAAAAAATCTGCAGTGAAACATTGGTCGGTATTTATTTATTTCATTGGGCATTTGTAAGGCGCTTATACATCAAGAAAGTGTGTTTCAAAGCGCCCAACACATGGAGCCCAAATGCCCCACTAGTGCGCAGATGATGTGTCATGAGGTGAAGAGTTCCCAGGCATTAGCGGTGCCCATCTGTATTTCATATGTACAAGATGCACACGATACATGCAGGCGGTGCACTTCAGCATTGAGGTGCGCTTAACAGGGCACAGCTGTATGTTCTTTGGGCTTTTCAATCCAGATCCCTGCTTTGAAATGAGCCTCCTGCTTGTCTAAGACACCAGGCCCAGACCTGCGGGTCGGGACACTGCCTCCTAAGTTTCCCTATGTTGGGATGCCACTAGGACTACCCCTATAAATTGCTTTCTCTTTTTAGCTCGGGCTATGGGAGACATAGGCTTGCTGTCTCTAGAACACTGCATGTTGATGGAAGAAGCAGCGGCACCACAGCACACGTAACTAACTCCCAGCCAGGCCTATAAAGTGTGCAGGGCTCTAGAGTGAATTTAGGGATGTGTGCATTTTTCCCCAATGGCTCGAATCAGCGCAATACAATTAGTTGTGAACAAGCCCTTGAGATGTTGTAGGTGGTCCCTGAGAAGCCAGACAGCTAATCTTATTAAATTAGGTTAATGGAGTTTGGCGTGATTCTGAAATGCGTTCAGCATATCCCCAGATGCTTTGGAGCAAAGCCTAGTAGATGTGCCCTCCCCTGCCAGCATTTGCATTTCCAGGTCATCTCACCTGCCCCCAGATGGTGCCCTCAGAATTTTCCACTTGCTCCCATCTTAGCCGCTTCACGCTCATGTGGCTGGACTCACTCCTGCGATGTAGAGCACGTGGCAGTAGTGGTGGTGCGCAGGGCACGGGAGGCAGGGGTGGGGGCGGAGGAGGCGGAGTCGGTAGAGGTACTGCCGGAGAGCGTCCCTCGCAGGGACCTACGGGCCGCAGGTGGGGATGTCCGCTGGCATCCAGAGTCAACTTCACTGGCTTGTGTTCATGGGCATGCTGGGGTGGTGGGGGAGGAGGGCTCATGGGTGGGGGAGGGATGTTGTCCGACATTGAGGAGTATGTCAGGGAGCTTCCGTCGTCGCTGCTGCTGACGTATTCACTTGCACTGCTCATCTCGTTGGTGTGAACACTACCCTGGTCGTCCAGGAAACTCATCTGTTTCAAGAGATGGAATTAAAAGAGAAAGTTTTAAAGTCTTTTTTTAGAAATTAACCAGGAATAGAATAAGGCTGTTCCAAAGATTATGGTCATTGGTCATTAAAGAAAGACATGTAATGGTGAAGGAGCCAAATCACAATGCAATAGAGTGAGCTTCTCAAAAGGCTGTCCCCAGAATCCCTGCACAGAATGCATAAAGGACCATCTTGTAGACATCACCAAAATGCGTCATCGCATTCACTGAACCCCGGCCCTGCTTCCCTTCGTTCCAGCCACCATTTGCCACTTTACGCCTCAACAGTAAATTCTGACCAAACAAAGACAGGCTTTCAGAGGCAAATTCTAAGATCCGGGATGCTAGGCGCAAAGGAAACTGGGAAATATTATTTTTGAACCTTACATTCTTTGCAAGGAGAGTAATAGAAAGCCATACACAAAAGACATATTTTTAAGAGACCCCACACAGTACCGCCCAATGCATGCCATTAGTTCATATAGTTGTTCTTCTCTGCTGCTTTCTCTGATCGAAGATGGCGCCTCCACACAGGAACCTGTCTCATAGTCTCACAGGCCGCGACCAGGGACCATACTAACAGTAGGGAACCCAACATAATGGGCGAAAACCGTGCGCCCCTAGCATCACTCAGGAATGTGTGTCTTTGACACTTTCTTTTTTGTTCTGGATTAGAAGATCTTGCTTTCTAGGGGGGGATGTATGGGGGATGCTTAGGTGTTCGTTCCAAAGCAGGTCAGTAAGGGAAATCCACTCATCATTCATGATAAAGGCTTCCGGTTTTATGGTATTTTTTTTCTTCTGCCTTTTCTGTCTGTATCCATATTTATTTTTTTGTCATACAAAGAGAATTCCCAGCCAGCATTTTTCTGCATTTTATTCTAATAAAAAATGCATTTATTAAAGCACTCATGCAGCCATGTAGGAAATAAATGCTATCTCAATTTTAAGATATAAGCAGTCAGCAATTTGAAAAACGTTAATGCTATTTTTATACCACTTTTACACTCTCTATGCTGCCAATCTGCAATGCGATTGGCCTGCGATACATGAGTGACATCATAGAGAACCAGACAGAAAGACCTGGTTTTCAATTTTTTTCCAATTTTTAAAAATAAGTACAGACAGAAAGCAGAATGATTTCAGTCTGTATTTATGTATAAAAATCAATAAAAACTGGAAGCCTTATTCATGATGTAGATGTCAAACGCTTGAAGGGGGCCCTGGCCTAATAGCAAGCCTTCAGAATAACACTGCTGTTTGGACGTTCACACAAGACAGACAGCACCCAGTGTTTCACACAGGAAAGCAATGACCCAAGGGAGTTGTATTCTTTGTATTTCTTTGTAAGCGGCATGGTATTTTCGATGAGAAACCCTGTACAGTAGGTCACAGCAGAGGTCAGAGCAGTCCAATGATTTGCTGCTTTACAAAAGAGTGAGACTAGCGGATTAAGGTCCAAGCGGGTATGGGGTCAAAATGAGACATGGTTATGGGACACTACAGAGGAACTGAACACCATTACATACAAGATATATATAGCATCCCAATTAAAAATAATTGTCTTCTGACATACAGGCCAAGGGGTTCAAGGGAAGGGATAGTGAGATTGGCCTATGGGCAATGTATACATGGTAGGGCAGTAGTTGCTAGCTTTATGTACAGGTGAGAGAAGTCGGTGAGGAATAATGAGGTGGGTGAGCGCAGGGCTAGGAGATATATTCAGGGCAGATTTGACTACTGGAATGGTGGAGATGATCTTGATGCGGAGAGGCTTTGAGTACCAGTGGTAGGGTGAGGAGGTAGCGTATGCCAGAGGTGACACACGATGAATGGGGACAGCGAGATGAAATAAACCATTAGAGCAAAGAGTATGGGATGGGGTGTATTGGGGGGTAGCGTAGCTGTAGGCAGGTAGAGAGAGAGGAGAATAATCCATGGATAGATTTCAAGACCAAGAGGAGATATTCGAATTGGAGTGAATGATGTATAGAGGCCCGACCGGCATTAAGACAAAGGGCAGAGGTGGGATTATTTTCCAGGAGGCTGTAAAGAGTGCAAGTTGCGAAATTCAATCCTTTGCTTCCTGGGGGGACAAAGGAATAGAGAGCAAGGCCCAGGAGGAAACTGGAACAGAAGTCCAGTCTGCTGAGAATGAGAGTGTCAGTGAGCGTTTTAACGGGGTGGTAGGTAAGGAGGTAGCAAACCATTCTAATGTTCATTAGGTTTAGCCTTTCATGGAGGTAAAGAAGTGGTGAAGATTGAGGGTGCTGTGAAATAGGACACAAAAGTTGTGAGGCTAAGGGTAGATGTGAGGATGTCGAAGGAAGGATCCAGGCAGGAAATGAGGGTGTAGGAGGCGGGCACAAGTAGAATGTCTTGATGGATCGGATGTCTAGGGGATGGCTGCTGGTACAGCCTGAGTAGCCGGGAGAAGGAGTGAAGGGAAGGTAGTGTAGGAGTGAGGAGTGGGGTGAAACAGGAAGGCGGTGGGAGGCAGGGCAGATAAGGTGCCTCTGATCGTAGAGATCCTGGAAGAATAGAGGGCAAAGTCATTAGTGGGAGCGAGGAGGAAATGGAACGTATTCTGGTGGTGAGTGCAGCATGTCCTTCTCAGAAGTGGAGAGTTTGCAGGAATGTGAGCTTAAGGAGGAGATAAGGTTAGTATAGTAGCAAGAAGTGACAGCTTCCGACGCAGTGCAGAGAGTGGGCAAACAGTCCTTATAGGAGGAAAGGAAACAAGGGGAGCAGGGATTTCGTCAGCGGCGTAGATGAAGCCGCTTGCATGGCCATCTTGACTTGTTTAATCTCAGGGGTGATCCAATGCTGAGGTCAGTGGTGAGAATGCATGAAGGTGTTAGCTGGGTAGTGGCGCTCAAAGGTGGAGTCAAGGGTAGAGTTGAAATCAAGCAAGGCCTGTCCATTAGAGGAGGCCTGTGTTGGGGAGACAGCTCATCTTGACTAGATAGGGAGCCAGAGAGTCAGGTTTGAATGATGTCATTTGGGAAACAAGGGGAGAGGGAGGGAGTCGTACAGTGGTCCTGAAGCACAGGGTGGAGTGGCCAGATGGAGAGGGGTGAATAGAAAGTATACCAATGAGGTGACAGGAATACACCATCCAGAAGGTTACCACCAATGTGAGTCTGTTTGTTTGTGTGGAGGGTGTCCAGTAATTGGTCGAGTGGATCGGGATATGTTGAAGGGGGTGACCAGATGAGATTACAGGCAGATTACATTCTCCTATAATGCCAATGGGAGCCAATGCCAATCTGGCCCTCAGTGAGCAGGGAATCAAGAATGAGATTCAAATAACGAAATAAAGAGTTACGGGGACCTGGGAGCCAATACATGAGAGTAATAGCCAGTTGGGTTGGAAAAAGGTGTTGAACGACAGTGTGTCACGAGGAGAAAGGCAGAAAGTTGGATGGTGGAAGAACGGCAGATGGGCTGGCTAGATGATCACTAAGCCAACCCCACTACTTCTCTTAGCCATTTTAGGAGGGCGGGAGAAAGTGGTAGAGATCTTTTGGTGGGCAGTGAGTGTGGTCATGCCATGGGGTTTCAGATGCAGTGATTTCTATCACAGATAGTTTAGGTTGTTGGGGATCAATGTGGTCAGTAAGGAAGGAAATGTTATTTAAAAGTGATTGGCCATTCTAAAGCCCAAAAGTGGGCGTGAAAGGGGAAGGATAGAGAAGGGGAGAGGGAGAGAATACCAAGTGATAGACGGGAGTGGGGGGTTAAATTGGTGGCAGATTCTCAGGAATCACCTTTGGCAATGTCACAGCAACTTTTAACACACCCAATGGGCACTTTGCATTATTACTGAGGTAATTTACAGTGGACACATTGCTAGGGGCATGGCTTATGCAAAACAAAAGAGGCGATGGGTGAAAGATTTGGAATTAATCGTAACCTCTGGCATTGCTCTGGGCAACCCTCCAGACCTTCGTTCTTCAGCCTACCAAGCCATTACATAAGGAGAAAGACCATATGCACATCAGGCTTGGACCCACCGCAAAAGGGGCAGTCCAGCCCGAACTGCTAGGTCACATCCCTTCTGCACGAGACAAGCATCCCCAGACATGTTTCAGCATCATCAGTGAGGAGTAGCTTGGGCCTTGAGGCCCGGCAGGCTCGGGACCCACGTCTGGGCAAACCCGTTCCACTTGGGGTGACTTATGCAAAATAAAAAAGGTGAAGGCTGCAAGGTTTGGAATTAATCCTAACCTCTGGCATTGCTCTGGGCAACCCTCCCGACCATCGTTCTTCAACCTGCTAAGCCATTACAAATTGGGCTTGGTCCCACCATAAAAGGGGCAGTCCAGCCTGAACTGCTAGGTCACATCCCTTTTACATGAGACCACAAGCATCACCAGATATGTTCTGGCCTCACTGGGTGTCTTCAGTAGCTTGGGTCTCTAGGTCCAGCAGGATCGGGACCCACATCTGGGCATATCTGTCCCACTTGGGGTGACTTATGCAAAACAAAAGAGGGGATTGCTTGTAAGCATGCTTCCGGTAGCTCCAAGTCACCCATTATTTCCACTGGGTGTGGCCAAAGGCTCCTGCAAGAGCCTGAAAGTGCCCACTGGGCATGTACTATAGGCCATTCCCAGAGGCCACTTAACTCAGGGTGTGGCCTTCAGCCATGTCTCGTACACCTGCAAGAAACACATATTTCGTGCACTGATCATGGCGTTTGGCCATTTCCTGTGAACTCTTTGCCCAGGGCATGCCGAGGCAGCTACAGCATACACCTTGTGCCTAGTGTGTCAATTTCTGAGCACAGACCCAGCACGCATCTACACCAGGTCCTTTGTGCGGTCTGCAGTTTTTGATGTCGAGTAGTGCAGCTTGTTTCCTTTTTGCAGCCACATTCAACACTTATGAGGCCTCCACGACGCTGCCAGTGGATGGCGGATGCCTCAGAGGACTGCAATATGCTGCTTTTAAAAGATGTTGCACAGCAGACAACAAGATCAGCCAATAAGAACTGACTTCAACTAAGCAGAATTGTTCTCATTAAAGTAGTAATTCAAAATTTTTGTTTCTTGAGGTCATGGACCCTGTTGGGTCTACTGACCCCAAAGGACCAATCAGAGCCTGGGAAAACAGTATGCGAGTCTGGTGATTGGTGCTAGGGTTTACAGTATCTCTAACTTCATCATGCCCTTTTTATCTGCATTTTTAAAATAGAATGCTGGTCGAATTTTCACCAGACCACATGATGACCATGTGATGATCACAAGTGGGACCGGGTGCTAGCTTTTCGTACTATTTTGGTGCAAATCTCTCCAGCAGTTCTCCCCGAAGGTGAGAGAACTAGATGACATTTCCAGAAGAATGTTGTCAGCTCTGTATTATCTAGGGAACTCTTTGTGCAGTTTCAACAAATGTTGGCTAAGTTTATTAACATCTGAAAAAGTGCTCTTCCTAAGGAGAATCTAACTAATCCATAAGTTCAGAGTGGCTTTCAGCAACATACATATATTTATAGGATTGCCACCTTATAGCCGTAGTCGGCGCCCTATAGCTAAGGTTAAACCGATGAACCATTGACTTTTTTGCAAACATTCTATTGCTAATAACTTTTGATTCGCTGGATGGATATAGCTGATATTTTTCAAATAAATTACTTGCCCTGGGCCGCCAAACTGAAACATTTCTGGCAAATTTGTCAAAAGGCCCAAAATTTGAAAGATATCAAAAAAGCTGTTTTTGGACAGACCCATTCATTTACCCATCGAGAAAGAGTCATCCTCTAGACACATGCAAAACAAACCGCTGGATGGATTTGCACCACATAGCAAACAGGTTGAGCACAAAGCAGTGCAGATGTGCCTTTTGTGGTTGTTTGGTGTAAAAACATGATGTTTCTTTTAAATTCAGTGCATAATGGGGCACCCACCGGTTAAAAAATAACTATATTTTCTATCCCTTGGTGTATTGTAGCACTGAGACTTTTCAGAAATGAAAAGCCACAATTGTTTTTATTGGTTGATGCCATCGATCCTGTGATAAACCTGTGAGAATTCGAAAAAATAATATTTACAGGAGGACATGAGGGGAGGCCGTCATTTCTTTTACACTTTTTGTCAAGGGTAGAGAAGTCTATTTTAACCCATTTACTTTCATCTCTATTTAGTAATATTGTGGGATTACCGCAGTGAATTGGTGATGATTACGTTAACGGAAGGGCATCGCGGGAAGAAACAAGGGAAGAATGATATTCGGAGAGGGGCCGGGGTAAGTTTCATTTCAGGGAGCATGTGGCTAGACCCAAAAAGGCGGCAAGTACATGTTGAGTTACACAGAGAAATAAAAAAGAATGTTAGTTTTGAATGCATTTTCGTTTTAATGCGAGAATCATAACAATATGTTTTCCCACAGGAATTATTTCCACTGTAATGGACCGCCTGTGGAAAAATGTAGTGGGGAAAAAAAGAAAGGTCCAAATGCCCACAACCAAAGGGGAGCATGGACTTTTACCCTTACCCCAATGGGTGCAAAGTGTGACAGTCCACAGCTGAAGGCTGTGGCCAGTGTGTCACAGTCTTTAATCCTAATTGGTGCAAAGTGGCAGTAGCCAAGGTCTTAAACGGCTGCGCCAAATACCAGTGGGGCAGGGTTATTTACTCCAAAGGAGAGACTGGGCACCGCTCTAAGTTGTGGTCACTGGCCACGAACACATGCCATGGCCAGTGTGTCATGTTGCAAAGTGGGACTGGACATGGCCAAAGGTAATGGCGAGTGGGCCATGGTTATTTACTAGTTCAGGTGGGGTAAGATGTTGTATGAAAATACCCCTCGAAATTCAGTGAAAAATCTTCCGTCCACACCTCCCAGCTACGGCACCTCATGATGCGGACCAGTCTTCCGTGCACGGTGGAACAGTGGTCTGCAGATGCCATACTGGTTAAAGGTCCGTCTGCTCCCCGTAGACGTCGTGCCATGGCTTAGTTGTGCAGAACGATTTGACAAAGCACCACATCGCAGCACCTGAGTACATGGTTGGGGGGTGTAAAGCAAGAGCAGAAATAGGGGTAGAAAAGGGGTTGTTTCCTTGACTTAAGGGATTTTGTTTAGTTTTTTGGGGACTTTTTTGGGGTTAAAGCTAGACTTAGAGTGCGGGTGTGAGATTAGTTGAGGTTGCAGGGTTTGGAAAAGTGTATGTTTCTAGATAGAGTGATTCAACTGTTTTGTGCTGTAAGTCCTTTGTATATATGTTTTACTTAGTTTGTTATTTTAGAGGTTTGAGGGGGGTATCATAACTCACTGGCCCAGTGTCAAGGTTGTCCTGATACCCTTTAGTTTGCTTTTCTGCTGGCTAGAGCCCTCACTTGAAGGTGGGGTGGTATCTTAGGGTAAATCCAACCGCAGATACCTTTCTAAAATAGGTCTTGACATTCTGTTGTATTTGCCGTGCGGGCCGAGCCCCTCACCTCGATTTTCTTGGTTAGTCAAAGTAGTGAAGAGGAAACTTCCTGTAGTCAGGGAAAGACACTTTTGTAATAGAGAAGGCTGTCCTAGTAAAAGAAGAGAAAGCTAGAGCAGCAGAGCTGTAGTGGAAACCATTGCACTCCTCCTATGCTCGAGTGGTGGGGATAAATATTGTCTGGCAAGTGTTTTTGATAAAATGCTGTCTTAAAAATGCTGTCTTCTGTGTATGAGTGAGAAGTAGAATTGAAGTAAATAGTGAAGTGGGGTAATTGTGGTATAGGCGAGTACAGTGAATGAGTGTGAAGGGCAACTAAGGAATTGGGAGAGTGTCAAAAGAGAGCTCTTTCATGCCGCAGGTTCAGCTTAGTATCAGATTTTTTGGGAAACAATGTTTTGATAACTTGGATTGAAGTTTGGAGACTCAGTTGAATCATTTATTCCATGTGTTGCCCGCAAATAAAGCAAACATTTTAAAATATCATAAGGAATGTTTGCGGGAGAGTAAGGGGGAAATGATAGCCTCTGGGCCCATTGAGGGATCCTATTATACAGGGATATTGGAGAACCTGCATACCTTTTCAACTCCAAAGCACAAGGGTTTGAAGCTAGAAAAGAAAAACATCTTGGAATTATGGAGGATGTATGAAAAAAGCAGGAAGGGCCATAATGTTGACATTGTGGGGGAAGGGCTGAAAAAGGAGGGCACAGGAATTTCTTCTGCACTGCCATCGTATGGGTGCTATCCTTTATCACCCGCAGAGGGGTACACAGACCCTGAGTTGGTACCACCATTTTCCCTGGCGGCTACTCCAGTGGCTGCAAGACGGACAGAGGTAACTCCTCCATCAGCTACGATTTCTAAGAACTGGAATTCTAAAGAAAGTGGAAGGGTAACTCCTTCAATGGTTAGGGCTGCAGAGAGGTTTAAAATAAAGAGCGGTAAGGGGATAACTCCCCCAACTGCTAGGTTAGCAGATAGATTAAGGGTGGAGGAGCAAGAAAGAGTAAGACTGATATTTAGAAGAGCAAAGGAAGGATTGGAAATGAGAGAGAAAGGAGAGGTAAGGCCTCTTCCTGCGAGGATAGGGCATAGATTGCGAAGAGTAGTAGATGCGCAGGAACAGAAATGATTAAGGAAGCACTATGGTTAGAGGAGGAAGAGTTAATTCTGTTATGGCGGCAGATAGATGTAGAGAGGTAGGAAGTGAGAAGACAGGTAAGGGACGTAGAAGGAGGAAGGTAGAGGCATGAGCAGGTTATTGTTAAATTGGACAACTCGATGATCAGAATGGTTGAGGTGGACATGGAGAACAGGGTTGCAGCCATGGGTACAGAGGCTGAGCAGGGAGGACGGGAGATGGCACCCTATGGTAGTGCTGGATATGCCTCCATAACTGTAGAAGGATTAGGGGATGAAGCAGCAGGAGTAGAGGATGAAGAAGATGAATGGGATGTCGAGCAAGGAAATCAGGGTGTAGTCATCCTACCTTCCGCTCCAGTAGCAGGGATAGAAAGCAAACCATGGAACCAAAGGACATGTCACAGTATTCACATGGCTGTAGTAAGTGGTAGGGGAGAGATGGGGAAGCCCCAGTATCAACAGGCATAAATCAGTTTCCGTTGCTCAAGAAGGGTCTGTGAAGGGTGTATTATATCCCGTAGTCACAAATGGACCGGAATAATTTGATGAAGATACTTCTTTCACTCACTGCATGGGCGGGGAAGTGGATTTATGCATTAGGGAAACACACTGCTGGTGTCATGTTGGCCATAGCGGACATGAAGAGCTTATTCACGGCCCTTATGGGGGAGCGGTCAGACGAACTTTGGAAGAGGTCGCGGTATCCAGGAGTTCAGTTGGATACAATTACCCATGATGGAACAGATTTTAATAATCTCAGGGCACAGTTATGGGGAGCCTTGCAGATTATGTACCCCGATAAACATGATATCAATTCGATTTTAGCTAAAACGATGGAATTGGAGGATGATCCTGTCTCACACATCCAGTTAATTAATGAGATGTGGGGTGCAGAAACGGGATAAGCATGGGACAAGAATGTGGCTTTTTTTTACCACATGCTGAAGAAGGGACTTCCAAAAGAAGTTCAGCATGATTTAGATAAAGTAGTAGAGATAGAGGACAAGAGTTGGCCAGAATTTCAGGCATACCTTGTGCATTTCTGCAAGAGAAGACAGGAAAAGGAGAGGGATAATGTATCGCATGCACAAAAAGCAGAGGCTAAGCTTGTTCAAATGAATTGGCAAATATTTATTTAGAAGGGGCAGTAATTACAAATTCTATGGAGTTACAGCATGGGCAACCGGTACAACAAGGACACAGTGAACCGGGTATGACGCAGGGTTGGTTGGGCAGGTATGTTCCTGGGCCAAGGTCAATTAGTGGGTCTCTCAGGGACAGAGGTATATTTTCACTGGGAAGTGGGTCATTTGGCGGGTTCGGAGAAATGGGTCCACAGTTTAATGGGCCAACAGGAAATAATTATGGGATTCAGTGTTGGTCATGTGGAAGGTTGGGGCATGTGCCACAGGATTGTCGGGAACGGCCACAGTACTTTAACACGGGAGCTCAACAGATGCAGGCCCCGACCCTGGCATATGTCCCAGGTCATGTGCAATTGCAGCAGGCACGGGTTGAACATTACCCAGCAACTGGGGCTGCACAGACCTTTGGGACCAAACTGACCTTGCCAGCACAAGCATCAGTGCAGACATAGGACAATAATCCTTTACCCCAAGAAACAGTTGTGCAGTACAATGCAGCAAATGTTTTCGGGGAAATCCCTTTTCTCTCCGAGGTGCTAATATGTACCAGGAGAAGGACAGCCACAGGGATCTCTTATGTGTACAGTCCCGTCTAGTACCACGATCCGGAGGAGGAACCCCAGATAGGTGAGCAGGTAGATGACCAAACGTTTTCAGTTATGGTTGACACAGGAGCTACTCAGTCTTGAATTAAGGAAGGTAAGTTCCCCTTGTCAGGCAAAACAATGGACATGCAGTGATTCTCTGGGGCTGTCCTGTCGGTTCCTTATACTGAAAATCTATGTATCAATGTAAATAATCAAAATGTATCAGCCCCTTTGTTGTATTGTATGGATACCCCAGCAGATCGTTTACGAAGGGAGAATATGAGCAAATTGCATATGCTGATTGCCTTCACAGAGGAAGGTATTGTATGCTCAACCCCAGGGTTCTTTCCGGTAAGGGAGGCAGCGCATTTTCAGACCTATTGTAGCGACAGTGCGATTAGGGGGGTTCATGTGCATACAGCATTGTTTCGTTATGGGGTGAGGGTTTTGTTGAGTTGGGTCCCAGGGATAAGAAATCAGGCCTGGCAAGTACCATTTGAGTTTTTATTTCAGCCTGATGTGCCACAGGAAATAATGCAAGGCACCGTTGTTACAATTCTCTTAGAGGCTGTAGTGATTAAGAAGAACAGGGTGGTTCTTTCAGGCACAGATGAGGAAGGCAGAGAGTGGTGCACAGTTCTGTGCATCGATCCAACCTTATTGCTAATTGACATGTCTGACAAGTAATTGTTCGAAGACACTGAAGATACAAGAGACTTGGTCTTTGAAATTGGGGTTCCTTGCCAGATAGCGATAGAGCAATGGGAAGTATCACAGACCATGCTCATCGTTAAAGATACATCTTTTTGAAGGGAGGGTTTGGGAAAGGGCTGGACCATTTATGTACCAGCAATGCTCATGATATGGGCCTGCTAAAAAGTGTTGGAGCAGAGAGGATAAAATTGAAACCTGGTGCAATATTACCACGGGTTAAGCAGTACCCCATGTCCAAGGAGGCAGACAAAGTGATTTATGATACCAATATGGCGTTGTTAAAGTATGGCATAATACAAGCCACTGTGTCCCCATGCAATATGGCTTTCTATCCTGTAAAGAAGGCAAAGGGGTCCAGTTGGAGAACGGTCCAGGATTTGCAACCCCTCAATAATATTTTTGAGGCGGAATTTCCTGTGGTACTGCATCCTGCCACCATTCTCTGTAACATCCATACTGGGTCAACACACTTCATGGTAGTTTATTTGAAGAATGCATTTTTCACTGTTCCCATACACCCCAATTCTCAGTACCTCATAGCGCTTACATATTGTGGTCAAAGATTCAAACACACAAGGTTGCACCCAGGGGTACTGCGAATCTCCAAGTATTTTTAACAGGGTTGTTCAGATGGATTTGGGGAAGTTACATGTAACCATAACCATAATTCAGTACATGGACGATTTATTGGTCTGCAGCATTTCAGAGGAGCAGTGTCGAGGAGACTCAATAACGCTCCTCACCGTGCTAGTGGAGAAGGGGTATAAAGTGGACAAGGAGAAATTGCAATACTGGCAAACAGTGGTAATTCATTTGGGCCAAGTAATATCGCCTGCAGGAAGGTAGGTAATGCTAGAGCGAGCCACTGCAGTTTAAAATACGCCTCAACTAGTCACAGTGAAACAAATCCAGTAGTTTTTGGGGCTTTGTAACTATTACAGATCATGGATTCACGATTACTATAGTTATGTGAGTCCCTTATTGCAGGGTCTAAAGGAAGCACAGAAGGCAAAAAGTCTGAATAGAATAGTCTGAGCGAATGGGGACTTGCTTTCGGGAACTCAAGACTGCGATCAGCAAAGCCCCAGTCCTGGTGAACCCCAAATTAAAAGAAGCAATTTTTTCTTTTTTCCAATACAAATGGGCAAGTGATGGCAGCGGTCCTGACACAGCAGACAATGCAAGGCCACAAAGCGTATTACAGCAGACTCCTAGGCCCAGTGATGCAGGGACAATTCCCTTGCAAACAAGCTCTGGCAGCAGCAACTTATGCAATTCAAAGATCTTTAACCATTACATTGGGTTGACCGGTGACATTGTATGTAGAGCATGCAGTTTTTGTGATTCTAGAAAAATCTAAATCCACATTGATGACTCAAAGTTTCAGGGTATGAGGTCATCTTATCAAATTCATCAATTTATTCCATGTGATGTCATCTAGTAAATCCCACGCCATTTGTAGCAGAGCCGGTGCAGTCTACGGATATTGTTCACAATTATACCATGTATGAGGGGGAAGAGGAAGAGAGGGTAAATGTGAAAGAGGTATGCCCTGGAGGGAGCGAGGTGATTTTTGTTGATGGGTCTTTGTACTCTGCACGAGTGTCAAAAATGGTGGCACTTATAGAGGCGCTAGAAATGTGTAAGGGGAAGGTGGTCACTGTTTATTCTGAATCTACATACGTCACCTCCACCATCAGGATGGCACAGAAGAGGATTTAGAAGGTCTGACGGGTCCCCTATCCAGCACGTTGTGCTGCTATTCCAGCTAATTAAAGCTTTAACCTTGCCAGCAGAGATAAGTCTAATGAAGTGTGCTGCCCACAGTAACCACACTAATTCAATAGCTTTCGGAAATAATGCCGCAGACAGGGCGGTGAAGGAAGTGGCATATTTTCCTTTCACAGATTCCCAGAAAAAGGAAACCATGTACCAACAAGTACAGTTACCAGCCACGTACACTGCAGTTCTGGTGCTTGAAGTAATAGAAATACAAGGAAAAGCACCTAGCGAAAAAACAGGAGCTCTGGAAAAAGGGGGATGTGTTCTCTCACCCACAGATTTGCTTTGGAGACAGGAGGTGACAGGGAATGTAGTAATGCCTGTAGTGCTGCTTCTTTCAGTCCTACAGCAACCACACTACCCATCCCATACTTCTCGATGACAAATTACAGCAGAGCTCCAGGAGGACTGGTTTATCCCTAAGTTACAGGAACAAGTAAGTCAATTTGTAGGGAATTGTGTATATGCAAGGAGGTAAATCACGGAAATACCATGAGGTCAGTGCGGGGGATTTTGCCCAGGCCCTTAGGTCCATTCAAGGAGCTGGGCATAATAAAGAGGTGCAGTAATTACAGATATCTTATTGTGGTGGCTCGTCCATTTTCCCGTGGCTTGAGGTTGGTTCCCGCATACACCCTGATGCTAAATCGGCGTCGAGATTTCTGGTGAGGGAGGTATTTCCGAGGTGGAGAATTTGGGAAGTTTTAAAATCCGACAACGGAGCCCACTTCTTCAATGCCTTGTTCACAGAAATCACTTTTCTGCCAGGAATAAAGCATCAATTGTGCTCAGTGTACCACCTGCAGGCCGATGGGATCACAGAGATTCTCAAAGGGGTCCTTAAGACCGAGTTAGACGAATTGTGTGCAGAGTTACATAAATCATGGCTCATCTGCCTACCACTAGCTTTGTTTTACATACAAAATCAGCAAGGGAAGGACCACCATTAAAGCCCTCACGAAATCATGACTGGCTGCATGGTACATACACCCCTCTCACCAACACTTATGACATCAGATGCACACAAGACCGCAACAGTCTTAGGAGAAGAGTTTGAGGAGTATCTTAAAGCATTAACAAAAATTGTTAAGATGTTATCCTCATAAATTGTATCTTCTCACCAACAGACAACAGGAAACAGCAGTGAGACTACTGACGATCAGTGCAAGATACAGCTTCTCCCTGGGGACAGGGTCTACATTCGCACCTTCATGCGTCGCTGGAATGAGTAGTGTTTCCATGGGCCACATGTAGTAGTCTACGCAACTCTGACTGCCGTGAACGTGGGAGACAATAAGAGTTGGATCCACCTGAAAGACACTCAAAGTGATAAAAGCACTCCTCCACCTGTACAGGAGCAGGCATAGAAGTTAAGTACGGCCTAGGGATTCACCTGTCATTTCAGTGCAAGAGGGGTTGGATGGAGATCTAAATAATGTTTGTATAAGAAAAGGAATGTTTATGATTGTAAATCGTGTAACAATTAATGTTTTTGTGGGTTTTTTGGTCCTTGGGTCGTCATGTCTGAAGATGATAAATGGAAACCAATTTGAATTGTCTAATCTTATGAAGTATGAGGAGAAAATGTGAAGAGGAAAAAGAAATGTTGATAATGATTTTTTCGATAATGATGATGATAAGTTAAATCCCATAATGGATGCACATGGTTTAGCAGCTGACAACGTATGTTATGGCCACATGAGGAAGGTGGGGAGAGAGAGATCCATAGGATATTGGTACTTCTGCTGTATCATTCCCCATGCTTCTTGTGTAGCTAAGGTGTTTATTCCAAATGAGATGGAGGTAGCAGATACACTTTGTCTAGTGCACTTAGCCCTGTGCAGGGTTCAAAGGTAGTTTAAAGGACAATCAATTACAGCATCAGTTATACCAAGTGATGAGGACTGTTCAATGGCCGAGTGGGCAGAGCACAACAAAATTAGGTGTACTCAAAGAGTTCAATTGATTTTGGAAGGAGCTATTTAAAAAAAAAGAAAACAATGGGAGCAAGGGGTGAAGAGTTGGAGAGCTGGAGGAATGAGGGGATTCTTGGAAGAAAGGGTGGCAAAAATAAAGAGTGTGGGTCAGTATGGAAAAATAATTTGCAGTATCTGATGTGGTTCAAAGAACAAGAAAAAGCTGTTAAGATATAGACACTTACCCATTTTTCTCTATGTTTTAAGGGCAATAGCATGGTGCCCATTGGCACAAATGGGAACTGCAGTAGCACTCTGTACATTGTGGATTTGGGCGGAGGCACGGCTGCTCTTCTCAACAACATCTGTATCTGTGGACAGCATGCATACAGGAAGTTGCCTCCAGACTGCCTACGTGGGTGCAGTCTCTCTACCCTTCATGTGCCCGTCTTTGTAATCCCTGAAGAGCACTTGATTTTGACCCATTCAATGCCTGAAATTGCATCTATGCTCCCTTCGTCTCCTGTTCCCCTTGCATACCCTTCATCCACATATAAAGACAAATTGGAGACTATGGGCTTCATTACAATTTTGCCAAACTATAAGCCTGTGCTTCAGTGTCCCCATTCCTGTGGAGTCCAATGCGACTCCACAGGAATGGGGATTTAACGTTCTGCCGCTACTCATGATATCCTGGTGGCACCGGGATTTCAGGTCATGGAAACTGTGTTATGTGTCGGCGGTACTGCCAACCTCGTAATGAGGGCCATTATATCTGATGGTGGAAATCCTGGATAATTATTATGAAGGAAAAGGTCCAACTACCTCTCAGCAGCATCATCACAGGCTTTAGCAGACATTCCTGATCGATATCGGCTGTTTAGCCACACAAAAACATTTTTACTTGGCACCTGGCATTCATGCAGCAGCAAATGCCAAATGGCTCCAGGTGACCAGGTATGAACTCTTGCTCTTTGTGAACACTTCGGAGTCAGCGTTTAGTGCCATTCAGGAACAATTGCGGACACTGAGGTTCATAACTTTGAAAAACTAGTACATTTTCAACCCCCTGACAGCAATGAAGGGTGTATTATGCTGGAAAATAGGGAGCACCTTCTGTACATGTGTGCCTCCAAATGACACAGAGAATGGCATGCGTACCAGAACTACTCTTGTGCTGCATAAACGGAAAGAGGTCATGGAAACTGAGGCTGGGATCACCAATGACTCATGAGTAGACTCTTTGTTTGCATGGGCCTTGGTGTGAAGATTTTGATGCTTATGTTTGTCTTTTTACTTATTCTTTTTTGTTCCTGCCAGCTAGTTTTATTTTGTTGCTCTGCCGAGATACCAACAGGTGCAGCCATGATGATTGCAACCCTGTCCAAGACTAGGGCCACCAGTACTTCATCCCATATGAGTACTCAAACTGAAGCCATTTTGTTTTCTCCACCAAATTGGCATGCTTGTTTAAAGCGGGGGGTAGATTGCTGAAATGGTTGGGGGGACGAGTCAGGTTGATTCAGCGGAGGAGTATGCCCACATTGAGACCGGGGTGAGAGATGGTTGTAGAGCTGTTTCCCAAGAGGATGATTATGATGTGTTAGTTAAAGTATTAACTAAAGGGGGAATGTTGGGGTGGTCAAGAAGGGTCCCTTCTATTATGAGGAATTCATGTTGGGACCGTCATATTGATGACTGGGGGTAGCGAACTGAGCGTGGTTGACATTTTTTCCAGAACTGATACAATATTAGTTTGCATGTGCGCAGAAAGATAACGCATCAAATCTACTAAATGTAAAAACATACATTTACCTTAATATAAATACATGGGAAACTCATGAATCTCAATATAAATGCCCTTTTCACAATGAATCAGAACATATTGGTTAGGGCTCTCTTGAAAAAATACACTTAGAGCTTCTAAACAGGTTTTCAGATGACAGAAGGCAGGTAAAAGAGTAATCTCAATCTTTGCAGTCAGCATATGCAGAAATATCATTGAGTTTATGGTCTGATAAGTCTCGTTGATAGTAGATATAATCTCCTGATGTTTGAGTGCGTGACTCAAAGAGTTTCATTGTTTAATCTAGTCAGAAGTAAAAACACTGGATATGCAAAATGCTTAAAGCTATTTAGGAGTTTAAATAGTGCAATAAAGTGGGAGCCTTGTAGCTTGTGAAGTTGCAAGGGAACAGATGTTATCTTCTCTTTTATATTAAAATGTTTAGAGATGGTTAGTCATGTGTTCGATTAAGTGTGTTTCCAGGTCATCAGAGGTTATATATAGCCACATAATTTAGAAGGTCTTTTAAAGGCGACATGAGTCTGTGGAATGGAGATCGTAATGGTTCAAAGAAAATCCTGTGTAGACAGACCTTCCTCTATTTGCTAAAATCCGTCAGCGAGACCATGTGCAATTATACTTAAAGTTAAAGGTGTTAGGCCAGATATTGCCAGCAATGAATTATGTTTTCAATACTAATGTTTAAACCATGCACCAACGTCAGGACCTACGGATGTGCGTGATTATTTTGATTGCGAAAATGTCAAATCCGAAAATTACGAATTCAAAATTTTAACAAAGGAAATAATCATGCACATTACCACCGCCCACCATCCCCGCTCCCTTCACCTCCCTAACCCTTAAAACACCCATACTTACCTCTAGTGCCCAACTTACTTGTACTCCTTCACTGCTGCGCAGACCCTGCAACGTGAGTTCCACCTCCCCATTAAAAAACTTGTTGTCCCCTGCTTTCCTTTGTATGGAAGTGGGGGACACCCCCGCCACCCCTCAATACCCATAATGTTGATCAAGTGGTACAGGGGACACAGCCGCAACCCCCGGTCACCTTGATCGTCATTATGGGTTTTCGTTAACTTAGGTACTGCCAGATTGCGCAGGTTTTGTGCATTTGTTTTTTTTTCGATTTTTTATGCTGATACCAGGTCCTACTAAAATGGATCCCAAGAAGTGGTGTTTTTTAATATGATCTGAAGATAATAATGAAGATAAGCCTGACCAATGAAAATGGAAGAATTGGGGGAAGATGGGATTTCTTTGAAGAGGTTTTGTCCAATCATATTTGCTGGGTGGTGAGTAATACATGTATCTGAGAGTGTTTTAAATTGTTGCACAAAGTATATAAACTGCCAACTGATGTTGTATTGTTGAGAATTAGGTTAGTTTGGTCCTGCCACACTATCTAACCATTCCCCGAAGCTTTTGTATAATAAACTTGTTTTATGTACAACCATGAACTTGCTTCTTAAGTGGTGAGCCTGTTTTGGGTTAAGGTGATAAAAGGTCCACCCCCACAGTTATGAATTGCCTGAGGGAGTTCCAGAGATACGGAGTGAGGATGAAAAACCTGCAGCCACCAACTTCAACTCCTTCAAAAGATTTGAAAATGAAGAGCATAGAGGTCTGGCCAGAGAATGGCACATGAATGTCTTGACCAGGAACGAAGAGCCTCAGAGATTGAAGGCTCAGTGATTGATACGCAGGGAACTTAAACTTCATTTTCTTTGCCACACAAAACCAGTTCAGAAAGGCAATTGTTGGGAGGATGTGTCATGTCTATGGAGTGTGAAAAGCAGGTGATCTACAGGGCTCTTGTTTCGCTGATTTGTGCAGAAGGGGAAGATGGGAAGGTCCAGGAAGAGGTTGCTTCTGTAATAGTCTGGAAGAAATGAGGGAGTGTACCAGGCTGTCTGTCTGTGAATGTCAAATATGTTAGGACTCCTTTGAGAGTGTGAAAGTGGAAGAAGCAGGAGCTCACCACTTGATTGACCTGGGATGAAACAGGCAGAAAGAAATTAACATAAAAGCAAAAGCCAGGGTTCCCGAAGAGGAAATGAGGGGAGGTCAGGGACAGCGGGCAAACAACAGGGTTTAAAGTTTGATACTGTAATTCATGATCAGACTTTGACCTTGTCATCTTTCAGCTTTAGTTTATTTGATTTCATCCAGCAGTGGATGGCTCCAATGCATTGTGAGAAAGAATGGACAATACAGGGGGCGTCTTTAGTCTTTAGTATGAGAAGAATGTGGGTGTCATCCACGTAGGAGTAGCATTCTGAATAATCTGATTAAATGGTCAGAAAGGTTAAAGGTAGATACCGAAGGGAAGAGGGCAGAGTAAGGAGCCTTGCCAGATCCCCAAGGAATTACAATTAGACGTAAGAAGATATTCCTGGTGTTCTCTGTCTGAAAGGAAGGCAGAACTCAAGGAGAGCACTGCACTCCCTACACCAGTCGCCGTCCGAGGAGAGGTGGTCAGAGGTGTTGAAGGCTGCAGAGCAGTCCAGCTGTATCAAGCACTAACTCTGTACAAATCCAAGAGTATTCTCAAATCATCAAGCACATGAGGAAAAACTCATTGCTTGTGGGGTTGTTAAGTAAATCATAGTTCTAAATACATGTCTGAAGTTGGAACACAACAACTTTAGCACTAAGGTGTAGGTTGAGGGTAGCCCTCCAAAAATTAGAGGGTTAATTGAGCAAAGGAGTGGTGATCATATGCGTGAGCAGGGGTGGGGGAGAGAAGGAGGCGTTCAAAGCAAGAACACAGGGAACAACTACGAAAAATGTGAATTAGAGGGACTCCTAGAACATGGGCAGATGACTTTCATGGAGAGAGGAGGGTGAATTCCTGGAGGTGTTGCGAATGGAATAGAAAATGACTGGGAATGATTATGAAGAAACAGAGCTGGCGGGGAAGAGGAACTTACATGGAGGGACACTAGGGTACGAGGATGTGGAGGTGGCAGTCTTGCCAGAGGAGATGCTAGCGAGATCTGTTCAGAGAGAAGCACAGGGGGCAGAGAGGGAGGAGGAGGCCCAGGTGTGGACTGGGAACCAAACGTGGCCCTGGAAATGTTTTTCAAAGTGGCTCCATATTACAGCGTGTGAGCCCAGCCCTTCTATATAGAGTTTGGGAGGTTATCCACCCAAGTCAATTTGCAAAATCAACCCAAACAGTGAATTCTAAAGCACATAGGTCCCTGTATAGGAATTCAAAACGCAGTTTAAACATAAGACAAATAACTGTCTTAAACCATTTCTTAAGAGGGAGGAATTACATACTGGAAGGTTATAAAAAAAAGTCTTTGCTCAAATGGGTGTGGAGGATGAGGACAGATGGAAGGAAGGCGTTTGGGTATTTGTGAGAGAGTTTAAGAGGAACAGAAAACCAGTGTAGCCACACAAAAGAGGCCTGTGGTGTGCACCTGCATGTAGGACCTTCCAACGCTGGAGGACAGTGTAGAAGATGCTGAACAATTAAATATTTAAGGGCAGGAAAAGAACAGAAGAAGGCTCTTTAGCTTCTTTCACAAGTACTAAGTGTTTCTTTAAATAATATTTGTGGTTTTTATTTGGACACTGCATCCTTGGATTATTAGACTGTCCTAGAATTTCGCTTGGCCCCTTGTTTATAACTTTTTAAAATCTGCTGATCCCTGTTCTTAAGTGGACTTGACTTTCAAAACTCTTTTATTTGTTACAGTAAAATCAACAATGAGTGTCTGAAGTTGTTGCTGGACCTTCCACTTAATTTATTGCAGTAGATAAAGGGGGTAACCTAATGCTAATTTCCAAAACCTAATCGTGTCTCACTTTGATATCAACTGGACCGCTTCTTTTCCAGTGGTTCCCCTTGTCTCAAACATGACAACTGGCAGAAGAATACCGCACAGGTTCTGTGTGAGGAAAACCTTGCATTTCACCTTGAAAAGACAAGGATGCAGAGGTCTCCAAGGCAACTGAAACCGTCAATAACGATCACGTTTGAAGATTGGTTGTCCACCGTAGTCTTTTCACAATGCCATTGCAAAGCTGCCTGTGCCTTTAGGTTTTAAGGTCCACTCCTTGGTGGCCAAGGTATTTCTGCTGCTTTTCTCAGGCATTCTTCTGACGGAAATGTTAACAGATACGGCACAGGGTTCTACAAATGTTTCCACCAAGATTTCCAAGGTCCCCGATGAACACATGACCACCTGCATCAAGGCATGGATTTGGGCTTGATAACAGTGCAAAATAATCCTGAGCCGCTCTTTCGCACCACTCACTGTCTAGGATGGTTGGACTTGGCCTCTTCATCTGAGTGGCCCATCCGATGCATCAGAAGTCCAGATCCGGGGTCCAGACTCACCTCTGGATGCCTTACATTGGTGCGCAGCAGACACATTCCGCTCCCATTGACCACTTAACTAATGGGATCAAGAGGACTTCAGCAGAGAAGGGGACCTTGCTGAACGGCAAATAGTAAAGGGTGAGCCTTTTCTCCGGGCTTGCACTTCTTGAACTTCGCCAGGCCCCCTGCCAAAATGGCAGTGGCCTCACCAGTAAAGTGTATTCCGCGAGGTGTTTATCATTTGTGTCCTTGATGTGGTGCTTTGTGAGCCTCTGTGTGCTCCCCTCCAATCTCTCTTCCCAGCTGGAGCTGATTTCGTAGCTTCCTATCTCCCGCCACCGCTTGACTGGTTCTAGGCTTCTTTCTTTCTCAATTTCTCACTCTGGAAATGGGCTCCACCCACTCTTGCTTCCCCACTTCCACCCCCCCCCTCCTGAGGGATATGGGATTCCCCTCACTTCCCCTCCCCCATGTTTGTCACATTGCTTAAAATGTTCTCTCTACCAATGGTTGATGTAATTTGATCCTCCAAAAGTTGTCTTCTATTTGCCTAACTTTCACCCTTCACGAGAGTGAAGCCAAATATTTTTAGGGTGATAAAGGTCCGCTAGTGGTTGATCCCAGTGACGTCTATGTAAGGTATTAAGCCTGTTAGGAGGGTGGCATGAGGCAAGCTGCTGACACTTAATGTGCTCATCACTAAAAGTGATAGTACAAACAATTGCATGGAAATACCCCAAAAGACCGAAAGAAAAGACCGAATGGCATATTTTACCAAATTTAGGCTCTACGAAAAGTTCGATCAAATATGCCATGCAAACCCATTATAGCAAACAAGGGGAAATGGGGTAGCGGGGGTGTCCCCCTGCGACAATCAATAAAAAGATATGTAATTAAAAAATTAAAGCGGAAAGGCCCCTGTGGCGCGGGTTTCCAAGCACTTAAGTGCAGAGAACCAGTGTCGCAGGGAGTCAGCAGTAGCTGACTCCCTGCGAGGTATGCTGCAAATAGGTGAGTGGGGAGTATGGGGCAGTGTATTCCTAATGTATGGGTTGTCTGACTGTAACGGTCAAGTTAGCTATGGTCTGTTCAGCCGCAAACATTTCCGTTACGGGCAAACAACCCAAATCCGGATTGCACTTGAGGCAGCAGAAAAATACAATGTTTAACGCTTGTAATTTCTATATTGCTTTTTGTGTTTTCTGTTCAGCAGTACCTGTCGACGTGTCTTGGCAAGTACCTACTGTAGAAGAATAATGTATTGTAAAGGAAGACGAAAAAGGGACTACCTGGTTAAGTCACCAGCACTGTGGGCAGAGTGCAAGAAATACACCAGTCTGCCTAAGAGGTCCCTTGGCACATAATAGCTATTGAGACACCTGTCTGGAGATGATTGCATCTCTATGGAAAGGTTGGGTGAAGTGTGGTAATTTGGCATAATTGCTGTCATGTATGTCCATCTTACCTCCTCATAGTCATTTTCTGGGGTCATGAAGTCATCCACGATGGTTACTCTGTGCCCCAGTTGCTCACTCAAAGCATCCAGAAATCTGTCAGTGTCCCGGCTCCGGGGGGGTCTCGAGAAGGTAAAGAGCTTCTTGCGTTGAGAGAGGGGACTGCCAGCATATTCAGTATGCGTGGGAGACGGGGCGCGGCTGCTGTCAAGGCTGACGTAAGGGTTCGACTCTGTGCTGCCAGGGGAGGGAATATTGCGTAAGTGATAAGGACATGGCGGGACTGGAGGCGGATCCTTCTGCCATGAGATGGTCATGCCTGATCTCCTTCCTCCTATGGATAATCAAACATATGTCATTGCAGTATTTATTGTAAATGGTGTGATATAGATTTTAAACATGTGGTGTGGAAAATCCCAGGGCCTAGTAACTACAACCTTCATCTTAATAACTTGAGTATAGTGAGGAAGGTGACTTTTACAAGAGCACACAAAGCATATGCATCTGAGCTGGGACCAGACACAATTCCTGATTTCAAACCCCCTGTCTACCTTTTCAACCACACAGGAACCCCCTAAAACATACATGTTAGGAACAGACTAACCCTTTACCAACAAGTGCTATCCTTGGCCCACCAGACCACAATTACTCCTACTGCAACTCATCTTCTCCATGAATCACAGCTCTCAATATAACAGGTTCCTAAAAGTAGACTTAACCCTTCCAATAGATTGGCACATGTCTCGGTTTTTAGTGTGAAATTCTATATAATTTTGAAAAAATGCCTTAGGCTACTGAACAAGTTGTGCGTAACAGAAATAAAGTGTGGACGCATGTGTGATGGGCTACCTGTACCTGCGTTTTTCATGAAGTCTGCTCCTGATGCAGAGTTGGTCTCTTGCAGGGTAGAGTACTCCTTCTTCCTGGATGAATTGTTGGTGAAGCGGTTCTCCAGCTCTGCGTAGACAGCTGACATCTGTAGAAGAAAAAGGTAGAATTTGCACAAGCCAAGACAACTTCCATTGGGATTTATTTTCTGGGTATTTTATAATGGGAGTGCTTGAGAGGTTGTCACATTACGTTGTCCAAAAGACCTTCTGACCCTCACCTCGCTATAATTGTGCGAGCGCTGTGTGGGGAAACGGCTACTTCCTACTTGCCAGGTTCCTTCTGGTGCCCAGTTTGCCCTGATGCATTGTTTGTAGGGCTACTTGGATCAAGTGGCCATCTTGCTCCCGTTTTATTTCCTGACACAGTCTAGCAGCAATGGGATTGGCTGAGACGTTGACATGTGGCATTGTCATGTGACCAGTTCGGGATATATTTAACAGGGTCTCAAAAACTATAACCTTAATGTAAATATTTGAATGCTGTCCAGTGAACCAGTCATTTCCAGCTTGTTGGGCCCTTGAACCTGTGCAGTTTGCCACACTGCATAGTTTGCAGGGATGTATGGGTTGAGCTGTCATCTTGCTTCCTTTTCATCCCCTAATCAGGCTGGCAGCAACACCATTGGCTGAGAGGTTGTCATATGATGTAATCAGTTTGGGACATAACTTACCAAGCCTCGAAAGACCCCCTGTCTATCACATCGATGTAACTACCAGAGCGGTGTGCAGGTGACCTTCCATTCCCAGCTCACCATGGAAATGGAAGTTAAGGATATAGGAAACCTGAAAAATAAATTGCTAATAACTTTTGACCCATATAACGGATTTGGCTGAAATTTTGCAAATAAAATTGCACTTATGACTGTAGAGGAGCACAGTGAGTTACGCTGGTCATGACTTCCCACATCTGCAGAACTTCAAGGGTTGTGTTGCATTAAATATGGTCAACTTAACTGCACTTTACGTTTTTTCAGTGAAAATATATTATGTGTATATATATATATTTGTATTCACTAACAAAAAACATTGTTAAAGGGACGTTATGGTTAAGTTGCACTACTACAAACCTATCCCCTTTATTAAAAAAAAAAACTCTGCTACAGGAAGGGTCTCGTTACAGTGGCCTACTAAAAACCTGTCAACTTCAGTGAAAACACGTTGGTGAAGGGACGTTATGCTACAGTTGTCCTAAGAACAACCTAGCAACTTCAGTGCAAACACTTTTGTTACAGGAATGTTAGTTACTTTGCACTAACAACAACCTATCTATACTATGCTTACAAGTAAAACCGAAAAATCCCAGAAATTTGCCAGTTATGGTAAGCTAAGCAACCATAACTCGAGCCACCACTGTGTAAGCCAATCTTACAGCCGAAGGCTATTGGGCCGTTTATATATTGTTAAAACAGGAAGTGAAAGTACAATTCATCCGATCATGTGATCTGTTAGTGATACCATTAACTATGGCTAAAATCGAGCGGCCATCTTTTACTAGTCATTATTGACTGGCTGAAGCTCAAATTAATTTTACTTCTCACTGGATTTGCAATTACAATCACTCGTTCACATTTCTATTTCATTCTATTTTAGCCATAGTTAATTGTATCACTAACAGATCACATGATCAGATGAATTGTACTTTCACTTCCTGTTTGAACAATATATAAACGGCCCGATAGCCTTAGGCTGTAAGACTGACCTGAAGAAGTCCTTGAGTAGGGACGGAATGCGTAGCATTAAGAACAGCAGCTTGGCAGCACAGCAACATGTTTGTAAGTCCATGCTGACTTGTACAGTTTTAAATGTTTTTTATAAAATAAAAGTTACATTTTAGCGCATTGCTCTGGGATTGAGTGCTTGTGTTTCAGGCTGTATTGTGGTTTTGTGTCATACCCTTAGGCACTTCCCGCATTTTTACAGCACTTTATGTTGTACATGTTGGGTTTTCTCATACCCACATGAGCACCCGCTGACAGAGGTTTAGAGCACAATTTGAGAACAGTTTTTGGAATATATATAAATATATATATATATATATACATATATATAGACACACACATCTGTAAATGTGAAATAACACACACATCTGTAAATGTGAAATAACTTTGCAGATAAAAAACAACGATGTGTTTTAAAATGCCTATAATTAAAATCACATGACAGATGTGTTGAATAATCCTCATATCCTTATGTACTGACTTCACCCTTTGCTGAGTTTCAACGCTAATGTTAAATATGGGTAATTCCCTCACACCGCAATGTCTGTCATCTCCCCCAATCCTTCTCCCAACAGTATTTTTTCTGCTTGTTCTTTCCGTTTTCTACATAATTTCCGAGTGCCATACATCCCTTCCATGCACGCTTTCCAGTCCATCTTCTGTGGTTTAGTTTTGACTTCACATTCAAATGCAACAATAGGATTCAGGAGAAATCCATCTAACGGTGTAAACTCACCCTCACGGAGCACCACCGTTCCATTTATTTCCTTCTGATCCAAAGGCGCTTGCGATCCAAAATCCATCGCACAAGCCAGGAAAATCCTAATCTAGTGAGCCATATCTTAAATTGTCCTGCTCATTGGGGATTTTTAAAGGTGCCATAAATTAAACACAATTCGATGTGAAATGTTATTCTTTATGTTTTGTTCCTCATAATCGCTTAACTCATGCACGTTATCAGCACGTCACCGGCATGTCCAGAATAAATCTGCCAAATCAATTTGCAGAACTCTCCCTAATAAGGCGATAAATCCAGAAGCAGTCGGTCGTACAGGAGCCTGCGGCCTAGCTGACAAGACAAATCATAGTGAAGGCCTTTAATGAGAGCAACGTGTCTTTACCAACAGCACAGCCCGCTTCCGAGGGGATCATACCCATTAGTATTGCATTTAACATTTGAGGTGTGACTGGCCTTCATTATTTACACAAATGCAAGTTCATGTGGAGAACGCAAGCCCTTTATCCAGTTTAAAAAAAACATACAAGATGGCTGCCACGGACAGGGAAAGGGAGCTCACAGATTCTGTTTTCCATATCCGTGGACAAACAAGTACAAAGAAGGAGATGAGAATCTAGGAGTTGTGTCAGTCAGGTAAATTTACTTTCTGAACATGGGTGATTTGAATGAGTGAAGGGAGGTAGAGGGGGCGGGGGACTTCATGAGCTTGAGGGGAGGCAGAGAGGGTCAGCAGGGAATGGGGGATCATCAAAGCATGCACCAGCTTCCTCAGAAGATGGGTTTCTAGCAGGTAATTCATCCCATGATGCCAGCACTCTCATTGGACGCCCTTAAAGCCAGGCAGCCAATTATGAAAAAGCGATAACATTATGGGATTGGTTCAGGAACCACAATATCACTTTCTTGACATGAGGCAAGGATTAGCATATCTGCACAGGTGCACAAACCTCAATGCTGCACACAATCAGAAACTAACAGAAACAATATATCAGTCAAGTACCAGCACCCTGACCCACCAGAATAGTGCATTGGTCAGAGAAGGCGCTCTGGGAGGATTTGGGGCATATGTCCATCTTTTAGGCTGTGTTCTACACAGAGATAAGTACTCAAGTATTACCCTGCGTATATCCATGTTTACAAAAAGTCTGCATTAATGAGCAAGAGAAAACAGTGCTTTTACTGACAATGAAAGAGTCCACCGACCTAGCTTCAGGGAACCAAGATGCATTTGGCTGACCGCTGCCAGTCAAAGCCCTGGAATATCACTTCCGAAGAAATGTATCCTATGAAAGTTCCGTCAAAGTTCACATCTTTCAACAACATAAACCACAGAAGTAAGCTTCTTACAGATTCGTGTTGTGATGGCTGCTGACCATTATATAGCCCTAATGTATAAAATACTTCATGAAGCTGCAAATTTGATCCCATCACCCGACCCACATCGAACTGTACTGACTCCGGCTGCAAGCATGTATCATCGTCAAATCCTGCTGCATCTTCTGCAAGGCTGTCACCCTGAAGTCCCCAAGCTACCTCACTGAGTAACTCAGCATCTCCGGATGCTGCGATTCACCAGAAGCAAGGAAATGTGCAGACTTGAACTGCACTGTAGCAGGAAGGAGCCAGAAGATAGGCCTTCCCTGACTATGCCCCAAGACTCTAGAACCTCCTGCCTGTCAACATCAGACTCGCCCCATCACTTCTACAGTTCAGGAAGGAGGTCAAGACCCTCCTCTTCAAGGAATGGCTCTTCCCTAACACTTACGCCAACACACCCTACACTCCCCACCCTACCTGAAACTGGGTTATCTGTTCACCACTGTTTCCTTGCCGAGTTGCCTGTAGATCCCCTGCTGCGAAACTACCTGCCCTCACAATCCCCTGTTAGCTTCTCACTCCCTTGTTTCTCTTTTTCCCTCACCGGTTTCTTACTCCTATGATTGTAAAGTGCTCCGTTGCTTCCCGAAGCTAGGTCCACACTCAATGAATACCCTTATAATATTAACAATAATAATCAGTGTCTCAATGGGAAGAATGTACATACAGCTGTCCTTGATTCTACCTATGCTGCCAATACCTTCACTACTCAACGGCACAGACGGACATGCCTTATAAACAACCTACGTCTTGTTGAATATCACAACACAGTGGTACTACATGCTCTGCGTATGGCCCCTGTCAGCCCTATTCCCTTAAGTCCTTGCGCCACGCTCACAATGATGCCATCCTTTGGTCAGTGCCAGTGCCTCTCCACAGATAACTGTGTCCGTAAAGATTTGGGATATTCCACACTTAGCAATTTGTGAGGTGAGACTAAAGCAACATTTGTTTGTCAAGGAGTCAAAAGTTGGTGACAGAAATATATTTTTGCTTTCCAACTACGGCTTCATCTTTGATGATTGTCATTACAAGGTCCATGGGAGTGTACTTATGTGTATGTTTTATAGTTGAAGTAGCGCCTTGAAGCTCATCATTGTTGGTGATTGTGCTGCTTCATCTGCCACGTCAGCTCTCAGTCATCATCCCTGACATTTTGATATCCTGATAGCAGCCATTCAGCAATAAATAATGCTGCATTTCTTTCTATGGTCATATGAAGGCTTGACGGAACAAACACCCGAGAAAGCAGGCCGTTCCATTTTTGGAAAAATTCAATACTGAAATTCTTTTTTGATTCGCATTACAACAAATGCATAGATCTGTGGGGGCTCATTTCTTAAAAGTGGTAATTGCATAGAGTGGATCCCCAACGTTTGCATTTATGTGCACTTGGGTCCACTCTATGCAATCAATTTTCCACATTTGCAAGATTTATTGCAACAATAAAAATGTTAAAATAGGTGAAATTGGAGTAACACCTTTTTGGCACTTCGTTTTGCCAAAGAGTAAATGCCGCTTGCCATTTCTGCGTCATAACGGATTCCTGTGGAAGCCGCCTGATGTTAGCAGGCGCTGAAAAGGTGCAGATTCCTTTCCTATAATGCCAGCGTGAACATATCATGCTGGCATAAAGCCGAGCCCTGTTGGCAGGCCAAGCGGGCATGCACTGCTGGAAAGGTCATCCCGTTCTGTGCCCACACAGAGCCTGAAAAATGTGCAAAATACCCTGGAGCGTAGACACAGCTGTTATCCCTGGCATAACCCTTTTATAACAGATTGTAATACACTATTCTGCTCTCGGGGACTGGTCCATGAGTCAGTGTATATCTGTTTGCCCCAGGGCTGCTCCTCTCCAAACCTGGGGGCCCGTGGGTGTCAGGGTGAAATGAAACCTGGGAGAAACTGCAGTTGGGAAATCAGGAGTGCCTCAAAGGGAACGGGCTAAATAAAAATAAAATGGCACTCTGCTTTCTTATTACTTTGGCAAGATTATATAGTTCGTTCAACGCCTATCCACTCCCCATCCCCGATCACAACGGTATCCGCAGAAATGATCGAATTTAAAATAACGAATGGGGAAATGACCGCATTTTTTTAAACAGATTTATTTCGAAATTTGGGGACATTTTATTAACACACATCTCACGCTCACAATCCAGGATCATGCATACGTATAAAAAAACAAGAGCTAATATAAAAAAACAAGCAGCAGCAAAAAGGCAAGTGCGGGTGTTAGGAGGTGGAGTACTGAGAAAACAATGGGGGAGGGGAGATAAAATAGGAGAAAGAGAAGAGAAGGAGAGACAGCATGGTGGTGTGAAGAGAGGAAAGGGAGAGAATAGAGAAGAGGTGGAGTGGAGGAGGAAGAGAGAAAGAAGCGAAGAGTAGGCAAAGGGGGAACTGGGAGAGAATGGAGGTGAGGAATTGAAGGAGAGGAGAGGGGAAAAGAGAGAATGGAGGAGAGGTCAAGCGAAGGGGAGAGACAAAGGAGAGGAGGGGCACACGAGAGAAAGGGGAGGAAAGGCGAGAAGCAAGAGTGTGCAGAGGAAGAAACGAGGGGACAGAAAGAGCAGAGGAAGGAGGAAGAATGGAAGGTGAGTAAGGACCAACTCTAGATGTGTGGCCCCAAAAAAGATTGAGCAGTCGGTCCTGAAAGTCAAGATCGCCTATTGTCACCGGTTGGGGAGTGGGGATAATAATCCTCTTGGGTCTAGCCACCTGTCCATTTTCCCTCTGCCCGATTCTCCTCAAAGAACCTAAGTGTGCAGGTTTGACCGTGACGACTTCAGCGAAGACCAAAAACAATACACAGCGATGGGCAAGCAAGAAGTGCAAGGCACTATAACTTACAAATACGGCTGCCAAAAATACAGACCTAAACGAGGGGCGAGAGAGAAGGACTGAGGACAACAGACCTAAAGAAAACCAGGGCGGTGTTCCCAAAAACCATAACACCGTCCAGTGGGCTCAGTAATACTATGATCTCTGATTTGTTGGTACAAAATAAAAAGGAACGGGGAACTTGCATATGGTTTTGAGTCACTTGTTCGTCCCTCAGCTCAGACGCTTGTTACTGGATAATTTAATAGTGTGCCAAGCACTGTGAGAAACATAGCAGGCCAGTCAATGCCCATCGCAGATCAGAAGAATGCTTTATGCTGGTGCCTGCAGAAAAGGAAAACAATCAGCGTGGTAGCTATTTCAGTAGGTGCATATTCTCCCAAACCTCAGCTTTATGTGAACACCTAACTCAAGACAACGCCAATGTCAGAGTGATGCTCAAGTCCTACACCATGAAGCGGGCCTACTAGCCCTGAATACCGTGATGAAATATGCTCCCCGGGCAATCTGAAGTCCCAGAAATCCTAGAGTGCCATGCTGGTCATGACGCACAAGGCCACCACCACGTTTCCGGTGTACCACGCTACTTGAAGACCATGTTGCCCCTGGCCATCCCAATGTTTTATATGGCCTCTGTGGAAAGCAACATTTGGGGTATTATGAAATTTGGGCTTTGTACATTTAGATTTGACCTTCCCTCCCACTTTTGCCTGGCTAGTCACTACCCCAAACTGTCCCATCTCATTGTATGTATCCCTTTTGCAGTAATGATAGCGATGGTGACTGAGTTGCCGGAAGCGGCTTACAAACGCTGGTGGCAGTGCAGCTTGACGGCCCTTGTGCAGACGGATTTAGGTCCTTTTCTCTAACATCCCACTCTCAGGAGCTTCAGGAGCTGGAACTTGTTTGCTGGTGGGGGGCAGGTGTAAAGTAGAGTTGATCGAAAGTGGTGCACCTTTCTTCGGCAAGTAAGCAGCAAGGGGGCAGTTGGACCGGCACTGAGCATCGGTGCTGAATATTAAGTATAAGCTTCCTCACCCTCTGTCTGCTGCAGAGGGCTGTCTGATGCCAAAGGTGCCTTAAGAACTGCAGAGCCCGCAAGCGGTACTGAGGACGGTAAGCGCATGTTACCACACACCTCTATCACCTGTTCTGGCTAAAGACTAGCTCTGGCCCTGCTCCTCTTTTGTTTCTGACTGTTGTGTGGCTGAAATTGGCTGACAACCTTCTCTTCTTTGGAGAATCAAGGTTAATTAGTTGCAGTCTTGTGGTTTACTACCAACTAGCATATGCTCTGCTTTGCGCTGCTAGTACCTGGGGAGTGCTTGCAAACCTGCAGAAGTGGCGGCAAGTGTATGGAAAGCAAATACTGGAGTATTTTATCACACAATTTTCATTATTGTGAGTGACTAGCACGAGTAAATGCGCAATTACGTGGTCTTCGACTCTATGGTTATACAGCTTTGATATACGCCAGCGATCCTGGTCAGTTGATTTGATTACTGACATCTAAACTGTCTGTTTCGGCCCATATTGCTAATTTGAGACACACACCTGAACGCCGGCTGAACTTTCTTTTGTTTTTTTTTTTTAAACTTTATTTTAATTTGCAGCAACATCATACAGCGCACAGCAGCGTTTTAGTACATTTAGTAGAGCTCATGAATATGGTAATTCAGATATATATTTCCATCGTAGTCTCACAGTTCATGTTTTTAGAAGTAGCTATCGTCTGCCGTATCTTTCCCTTCAACAGTTTATGTAGTGGTATCCGTAGGTGTAGAGTCAGGGTAAGCCCCCACCCCCTCTCCCCCCCCCCCGAACATTCGAAAGGGAGCGCAAATGTCTTTTGGTCTGAAGGTTGGTACTACAGTTTGTGCATACTCGACTTCATTCTCGTTGACCCAGGACATCTCTGCGAGCCATTGGCGCAGCGTTGGCGGGTCTTTTGCCTTCCATTTTAATAATATGCATTTTTTGTCGATTATGCATCTGATGTTGAATAGCCGTCGTATTTTTATATTAGCCTTGCCGAGATCTCCTAGCAGGTACTTTAGAGGGTGAAGAGCTGGTTCTAGGTTTAGCATTTTTGTTAATGTTTTTGCTGTGACTTTCCAGAACTCAGCGATTGGGGGGCAGTGCCAGAACATGTGTATCGTGTCCACCTCCCGTGTGCAGCATTTTGGAGAAGAATGTATATGATCTGATATGATATGGCATTTGTAACGCGCCTATACACAAGTGTTTCAAGGTGCGACGAGGCAAGGGAGGGGGACATAGGGAAGACAGGCAGCGATCCTACTAGGCCAGGTGCCATTCAGATCGCGCAAGTGCATGGGTAGGGGGAAGGGAAAAGTGCAAGGGGAAAGGGAGGGGGCAAAAGTGCAGTACAGGGTAGAAAAAAAGATAAATAATAGCCCCATCTGGTGGCAAGTGCAAGGTAAGTGCAGACAAGTGCTGGGAAGGGGGATGTAGGGATACAGAGACAGTCCCGGCAGTGCAGGGGTTGCCAGGGAGGCAGTACAAGTGGAGAGTGGCAGGGCCAAGGACCGAGATCAGTGGGAATGGCCCAGTTGCAGATTCGGTGCAGTTTCAGTCAAGAATTAGCAGGGGAGAGAAAGCAGAAGCAAAGAGGAAGGTTTTGAGGTGCTTCCGGAACCGGAGATGGTTCTCCTCAAATTTCAGGGAGGGAGGAAAGCTGTTCCAGAGGGAGGCCCCTGCCGCAGAGAGATCTACCCCCAACTTGTTGCTTGGAGAAGCGGCTGACCCTGAGGGAGTTGGAGGCGGATGAGCGAAGAGCTCGAGAAGGAAGATATTTAGGAAGAGAGAGTTGAAGGTATTTAGGCCCCAGGCCCCAGAAGGCCTTGTGGACAATGCAGAGGGTTTTGAACTTAATCCTCGCAGCCACTGGGAGCCAGTGTAGAGATTTCAGTCCTGGAGAGATACGGTCCCTGGGCTTGAAGCCAAGGACAAGTCTCGCAGTCCTGTTCTGGATAAGTTGCAGAGGGCGGAGTGTGGAGGCAGGCAGATTTAGATAGAGGCTGTTACAGTAGTCCAGTTTCGAGAGAACCAGGGCTCGACTGTATCTTTTGGGGGTTGAATTTCGTGAGATGATGGGGGGTGTAGTGTAATTTGTTCCATATTTTGTATTGTATCAGTCATAGCCTGGCGTTGAGGGACAATTCCTTGGTCATGGTGCACATCCTTTGCCATTTTCCTTCATCGATGGTCGACTTTGTGTCTTTTTCCCATTGTTCTCGAGTTTGGGGTTGATCGGGGCAGACTTTTGTATTTTCGAATACAGTCTTGACAATAGACTTCGCCTGCCGTTGATTTGGATCACCAGTTCCGGGCATACGTCGGTTTCTGGTTCCTTTGGGTAGGACGAACACTGTCGTCGTACTGCCTCTCATCCGGAAGTATAGTAGTGTCCATATCGGGTTGTTCCCCAGCTTCTCTTTAAATTCACTTAATGTAACAAATCTGCCACCGGAAACAGGTCACCCATTTTCATTGTCTTCTCTGGGTCCCATGTCACTTGGATGTTGGAATCCATAGTTGGGGGTATGTCTGGGGTGCCCCATAGTGAGACGTTGCGATTATATGGTTTCTCAATGTGTAGTCTTGATCTGTTGCACCTCCAAGCATCTAGTGTTGTGCTCATTGGGTCAAACAGACAGGGATCCGCTTTGTGGGAGCATATTGTCATGGATTTGATGTCTGCTGGCGATGCCAATCGTTTTTCTATCCCGACATGCGAGTGCACCGTGTCTTCGTTATACCACAAGCCTGGGCAGCCAAATAGTATAGTTCAAAGTCGGGGGCTGCGAGGCCCCCCAGATGATATGGTTCGGTAAGCAGCTCCCATCTTGCCCTGCCGTTTTTGCCTCCCCAAACAAATCCTGTTTCTAAGCTGCGCATTGAATGAAAGAATTTACGGCCTGGCCATGTCGGAATCGTGGTGAAGAGGTATAGTAGTTTGGCTGCAACAATCATCTTCAAAACAGCGATTCGGCCCATCATGGAGATCGGGAGCTTTCCCCGTAACATCAATTTATGTTCCAGAGTTTTGAGGTAGGGTGAGTGGTTGAATTCATACAGATCCTTGCTTGTGCGAGCAATCTGAACCCTGCAGTATTTCACTGTGTTTGCGGCCCATTTCATGTCATGTAGCTGGGCTGGTTTGGGGGTATTGCCAGTGAGAGGGAATAGTTCTGATTTAGCAGTATTGATTTTATATCCGGAGTGATGAGTGAAACAGCTAATTTTCTCTAGGATAGGCGGTATATTTTCTTCAGGGTATTTTAGGTTATAAGGGTATCGTCTGCATACAAGGATATTATTTGCGGGGGCCCATGTATGTGGATGCCCCTGTGGCCGTAGTGCTTCCGAATTCTGCTAGCAAAGGGCTCGATTGTGAGGACAAACAGAATTGGGGAGAACAGGCACCCCTGTCTACTGCCTCTAGCCTGTTTAATTGTTTTTGAATAGTTCTGGTTAGTGCAAATCTTTGCTCCTGGGTCTGTATAAAGTAATTTCAAAAATGTGCAATAGTTGTCTCCTAGTCCCATATGATGCATGACTCCAAATAAAAAGTTCCATGAGATAGAATCAAAGGCTTTTTATGCATCCAGTATCATTGCTGCTGCCGGTAGATCAGGGTTGATCTGTGCTATTGCGGCAAGTAGTCGTCTGAGGTTGAGGGACATAGATCTTCCAGGGATGAATCCTGACTGGTCCGGGTGCACGAGATGGGGCATGTGCGGTGGCAATCTGTTGGCCAAGGCTTTGGCAAAGATCTATGCGTCGGAGTTGATCAGAGATAATGGGCGGTATGATGCCAGTTCGTTAGCGGGCTTGCCGGGCTTGGCTGGGACTGTGATTACCACTTCTGTTAGGGAGAGTGGCAGGCCACCAGTTTCACACGCCTATTCCCATACCCTGAGCAGCCTGGGAGCAAGTATGTCTTTATAGGCTTTAAAGAGTTCAGTGCCTATCCCATCTGGACCGGGGGCCTTGCCGGAAGCTAATGAAGTTTTGGTCTCAGTGATCTATTGTCATCGGGCTGTTCAGTTTGGCCCTAAACTCATCTTCCAGAGTAGGGAGCCTCGTTCATGCCAGGTAGTTGTCCACCTCTTGTTTCGTAGCACTGTCCTTGTTAGAGTATAGCACCTGGTAATATTCATGGAATATTTCATTGATTTCCTCCTGTCGGATGGTTGTGTGGCCATCAGATCTCGTGATACCATTGATGTGTTGTGTGTCGCGTTCCCCCCTGACTAGGCCGGCTAGTAGTCTGCCAGGGTGGTCCACTTCGCCGTAGCGTCTTGCCTGGACGGTCTTATAGATGAATCGGGTTTCCCTTTCCGCTAGTTCACAGAATTTTTGCCTGTTGCCCTTTATGATGCCTAATAGGGCCCTGTTGTGTGTATCGCTGTATTCATTTTCTACTTTCCTCAGGTCAGCTTCTATTTCTCGCAGGTCTGCTCTTATGGACTTCAGGGTACCGGTCGTTGTTGCTATCATAATGGCCCATAGCCACACTTTAAATGTTTCCCAGACGGTGGCAAACTTGCGTACTGAGTTTCCGTTGTCGGAGAGGAATGTTTCAATATATATCCGTAGAGTTTCTGCATAGGAGCCATCCAGTAGTGCGGATGGGGGCATTCTCCACGTGGGTCTGGGCTTGTCTGTAGCATTGCGGGTTATTATCAGCACCACCGGTGAGTGGTCCGACCATGTCTGCGGTAAAATTGTAAATTGGCAACTCCCCATGGTCCATGATTCTGATACGAGCCAAAAGTAAATGCGGGAGTGGGCATCATGGACAGAAGAGTAGTATGTATATTCCTGAAGTGTCGGGCGTGCTGCCCTCCAGATATCCATTAAACTGTATTGCTTCATTATTTGGAGAATGGCATTAGCGGCTTTGGACCTGTTCCGGTGTTTCAGGCCTGATCTGTCTATAGATGGATCCAGTATCGTATTAAAGTTTCCGCCCCAGACAATAGGGATGTCCGGGGTTCGGCCGATCAGTGCTGCAATCTTTACATAGAATTCTGGGTCATCTAGGTTGGGGCCGTACGAGTTCACCAAAATGATCGGTAAATTATTGACTGTGCCGGACACAATCACATATCTTCCCTTTGGGTCCACGTTGGTGGTACCCAATCTGGAGTCGAGGTTCTTGTGTATAAGAGTGATCACGTCCCTTGCTTGAGATGAATAGTTAGTATAAAACCGGTTTCTTTCCCCACTTGTAGGCTGTTTGCTTGTGGGTGGGTTCGAGGGCATGTGTCTCCTGCAGCATGACGATATTGGGGGCATGCCGATCTAGGTAGGCCCAGATTTTCTTCGCCTTGATGGGATTATTTAGCCCTCTGATGTTCCAAGAGATCATTTTCAACTGTAGTGCCATGTAGTGCTGGTTGATGCTTGTTTTCTGTGCACTCTTAGTGCTGTAGTATGATTAGGTCTGTGAGTGTTTGCTGTAATTCCGTAGCTGCAACTTTTTCGTACTTTCCTCCCCTTTTCTGCTGCCTTAACTGTGGTCAAGTCAACGTGAGCTTTGACCATTCCAGTTCCCCGTTGAATATCCCTCTTGAACTTTCTTTTCTGACCCCTAGGAAGCCCTCTAAACAGCGCTGGTCTGCTCTCCGGAGCAAGACGGGCTGCAATAAAAGGAATCAGAGTCAGATTTTGGAAGACATTGTGGCTGTCAACTCAGGCCCTAGTAATAAGAAGGACGGACACGGTGGAAACAGTCCCAGGAGAACAACTCAAGATCACAGGCTATTTTGTAACAATACCGACAACTGAACAAACCGAGGGCGGGGTCTCTCCAATAATTATTATTGAACCACGTACCAATAGTAAAGCTCTCTCCCCAGTAATTGAAAACAATTCCTTGCTAAATGTATGTCTTATTCCCCAACGTGAGTGCATGGGTGTCCCTGCCATTAATGCCTGTATTATGGACTCTAACGGATATGATAACAAAATTGACACCAATTTGTCAGCCTCACCAGACCTGGAGCGCATCGCAAGTGATATTGAGAGCTCGCCACCTAGCGATTTAGAGTCTGAATTCAGTTCCTCTTGGTCTATCCAGACATCTGACAACCATACAGCCGACCTGAATGCCATCACTTTAACAGCTGGTGCCATTTTTGGCATCTGTTCCAGCCTAGAAAAAGATCAATTGGAGCTTAAAAACACGATTGCCAGAGTGGTGGACATTATATTGGCTAATGGCTCTGGAGACATGACTGAAGAAGCGGTCGTTTTGAATTGGGACTCTTTCGCCACTCCTATCTCTACTTGCCCCCAGCGGCCTTCCTCATTTTCTACTCCACCGCAAGTTGATAACTCGCGCTGCGTGATTGCCGCATTGCCGACACGGACTCGTGTAGAGACGTCTCATGGCGATACAGAGGATAATAGGCCAGTTGTGCCTACATACGGTGGACGCAGAAGAAAATTGCGTAATCGCAATAAAAAGCAGAAACAAATGAATCGCCAAATGGATGATAACAAGCTTAACGCTTAAAAGAATAAAGTAAAGAAGTATTCTGGGGCACTGGTAGAAACTGGTAAAGGTGATATATTATGTCTTAGCCCTGGCAAACAGTACATTTTGGCACAGAAGGTGACTGCTCAACCTGTAACTAATTGGGACGTCAATCGAGATAACACCCATCGAGGACTGCTTGATAAAGAGTAGAGAAGGGTGGGGGAATCTCCGCGAACAACACACGATTGCTTTTTGTCCCTTATCTAATGATGAAGGTAATTGCCCCCTGACTTGTCCCCCGTCTTCTGTCTGTGTGAACGGGAACAGTCCCACTAATCATATTGGCCTTGCAATGGCTCTCCCTACCAGGCGCTCGATGCATATGAACACTGATAGGGAATTTGAGACTGAAGACAATACTCAGGAGACCAGCAGACCGAACCAAATGTTGGGGAAGATGATTCAAATAAATGAACAATTACCTACAGCCCTTTTCTAAATCGTAGCAGGATTCTAAAACTGCTTCACTGTGTCCCTACATTGAGGTCAATTTCTACATCGGACATTGACAACGTGGAGTTACCAGACCTTGAGAACAACAGTAACTGTGCTCTGATTGAATTTCTGTCGCCTACTATCGTGGAACTTATTTGTTCTCATTTTCCACCCCTTTTAAAATTGGGTTTTGACTTAATAGTTTGTAGGAAGATGTCACAGGTCAACCATGTGAAGGAGTGTACCCAATCTAAGAAAAGCGAAACCTGTAAAGATTACAATGGTGCTGGCCATGCCTCGCAAAGACTTAATGTGTTGAATTTGCAACTAGTAACAGGCACATTCGACAGTACTAGAGAGAGGAGGGGCGATGGATTCTGGTTTCCATAGAAACGCATCAGTCTTGATATGAGGTATTTATTGATGTCTGCTGCTGACTCTCATGGAATACTGGAGGATTTCGCTCCTTTCTTGGAAATGATGCTGGTCATTCTATTCTTGAAACCAGTGACATTTTCTTACTGCAAGAGACCGGGTTGTAGGGTTCGGGGGGAGTTACTGGGGGGTGTTCTGTGGATGGCTAGGGTGTTGTGTGGCATGCTGCTACCCTACTTGATAAGGGACATCCTGTGGGTGGTCTATGTATTGGGGCCAAAGCACATATTAAGCTGTAGGAATATAAGAAAAACAAAGCCTCCCCTTATGTATTATGCGCTGTGCTGGAGGGGGTTCTGGCCCCATCCAATGAACGAGATAAACTAAACCAAAATTTCAGGGTGAGAGGTCAAACAATTCCAATCTAATACTGGAAAAAACAGTTAGTCGTACTGCATTCCATTCTTCACAAAATGTATTTTAATAACATCTGGATAGTATTAGTGGGGATAGAGCACCCAGGAATATTAAGACACAACAATACAAATGAGTATGATCCAGTGGACAACAACTGGATCTCAATGCAACAACAACAAAGAGGAACTGCTATTTTTGATGAGTCATTTCAATTATGCAGTCACTAGGATAAACATACACCCACATTAAATGGACATATATACAAAAGACACATGAACAATGCTTCCAATGTGCATTGTTTGAATGGTGATATTGTCGACACAACAGTGTTTCGGCCTAAAGGAGCTGTGCAGTGCAGCTATGTGAGCAGGCCTTCATCAGGACGTGTGATGACCTTACAGGTGGTCCTGGGTTCTCTATCTAAGAACAAAAGAAATGGGGGAGTGTCAGTGGAAACGTGACCTCAAATTAAGATGATAATTCAAAAAGCTCCCATAGGATGCTTAAGTAAAAGAAGGGGGGACTCATTGGTGTAGGAGCCTAAACGCTTACCGGAGATTTATCCAGTGTAAGGGTAAACGAGAAAATCCATCACAGGTATAGATTTCTGGGGAGCACTGAGTGCGTCGTGGAGGGACATAAACTTGTACCTGTAACGACATTATTGGTACTCTGTAAGACTTCTAAACAGATAATGGTGCCATTTGGTAGTAAAATCATTTTTTTGTTTTAATTTGATTTTACTATTTGATTTTACTACAAAATGGCACCATTATCTGTTTAGAAGTCTTACAGAGTACCAATAATGTCGTTACAGGTACAAGTTTATGTCCCTCCACGACGCACTCAGTGCTCCCCAGAAATCTATACCTGTGATGGATTTTCTCGTTTACTCCTACACTAGATAAATCTCCGGTAAGCGTTTAGGCTCCTACACCAAGGAGTCCCCCCTTCTTTTACTTAAGCATCCTATGGGAGCTTTTTGAATTATCATCTTAATTTGAGGTCACGTTTCCACTGACAATCCCCCATTTCTTTTGTTCTTAGATAGAGAACCCAGGAACACCTGTAAGGTCATCACACGTCCTGATGAAGGCCTAACTGTTTTTTCCAGTATTAGATTGGAATTGTTTGACCTCTCACCCTGAAATTTTGGTTTAGTTTATCTAGGAATTCCCACCTGGGTTTTTCAGGGTCCTGCCAGGTGCCCTATACCCAATTTACCCATCCAATGAACTCCTTTTGATTAATTTGTATGATCCTCTGGCTGGTAGTATACAAAAGGTTTGCAGGTAAGAAGACCAAATCCGAAAACACTGAATATGGGATGCCCAATTTGACTGCATATATATATGTGGGGGGGTGGGGTTAAAGTTAATAAAACATGTGGAGGGGTAGCAGGGATGTGGGGGTCTCCCCCCGCAAATATATCTACAGTCAAATGGGGAGGAAGAAAAAAAAATGGTCTTTTCAGATTTGTTTTTTTTCTCCGGACAATTCACCCAAATTCCCTCCGGTTGGTACCATGATTTCCGTGATCCAAACTTACACAGAGGAATTCCTGCTCGAATGGTTGTCTGATCGTTCCAGATCCAACATCATAGTCGCCGGGGATTTTAAGGCACGTTGTGATCATTTTGGGGATCATTGCTGGGCCTTTCTAGTGCTGTGCCTGTTGAAGCCTTGAGAAGCGAACTTGGGTTAACCCCTTTGTTGGCGACTTGGGAGATTCAGCGCTGTAAAATATTTGCCACATTATTTGGGCTATGGGATCTGAGGAAACTTTGTTTGGCCACATTGCAACTAACATTATTTACAACCTTAACAATCAGGCATCCAGCGAATTAGAGAGCAGTGTCTTTTTCCATCTCGAGGCCAATGGAATTTGTGGTGTAGTCCCACCAGCCCGATCACCTGAACGAGGAGAGACCTGCGTCACGTGATCAGGGCAGCAATAAAGGTAGATTCGCCCGGAAGGATTTACTCCGGTGCGACACAACACTGCAGTGAGAGTGTTTTCCTTAAACTCCTGATCGAGTGCGTGAGAGAGTTTATGAGTGCAATCCGAACACACCGGAGGTTGGATTCAACGATTTCGCAGAATTGATTTTCCCACTGAGGAAAGTAGTCAGGATGTTCATACAAAGCTTACATTCAAAACTGCAGATTGGGGTCGCTGTGAAAGCATGTCAAAACATTCACAGAAAAAGAGACATGCGTTTTTTCTGTAGACAAGTGTTAGCCCTGGCTTTGCAGGCATCTATCCGCTAAAATGATTTGAACTCACTCTTTGCCGATACATATTGTATTTGCGTCTGAACATTCTTCTCACTTAAGAGTATCTGGGCACATGGCAGGGCATCATCAGGAAAGGTCATGCCGGCCCTGCAGCGGTGAACTTGAAACAGTAGGACATAGTCTTACTGGTTGTCCTAGCCTTTTGAAGAACTTCGATAAAAGCTATAGTAGATTTGTTAAGTATGTTAACAAACATTACTTCGGACCAATTTTGGTCCACCATCTACTCATGGTGGCAGTGAGTGCCTATTATAATGTTCCATATTGGAAATATGAATGTTCCTTACAATACATATGTGGAGTTATATATTATAGGTAATGTATGAATATTCATATCACTTGTATATGGTAGCATGACAAATTTGCATTATTGCTAGGTCTACTTATCTCTTGTCATTTTATATCACTTTCATTATTCTTATTAGATAGATGTGAATAATTGATTGTTTTTCTTATTTAAAATGTAAAAACTTTATCAATGAACCAAATGCACTTATTAAATGAAACATCAAGTTGTGGTTGTTCAGCATCTCACGGTTCAGTGCACCTCGGCTTATCACGTGATCCGCTGTCAGGTGCGCTCTGCTATTGCCCCCTCTACTCTCTTCGCCAGAAAGCGAGTGATACAGGAGACTCCTACCATTTTGGGGTTTGGTGTCTCTGGAAGGGATGTGCCGTCGCCTGCTTGCCTCTCTCCGGAGGACAGTCGAGGTGGGACTTCTCCCGTCTCCCTGTGACCTGTAGGCAAAAGAGACAGGGTATGTTATGCATTGAGACAATAGCAGACCACACTGAGGAGACGTGCATTTGACATTAGCCCTTGCCATTATCCCGGCACGACGACCATCGTAGGCATCTGACCAACGTGCTCTACAACTCAGGAGGCCTAACTATGGACTTAAGAGACGTGCAATGTGGATCATTTTCTAAAACACAATACCCACATTCACTGCCCCCTGCCCTTATGAAAGGAAATGTGTGCAGCATTCACGTCAGTTTCACATTGACCCCCTTTTAGTGGTAGGGATCAATTTTGATCACTTGTAAAAGTGTTGCTAAAAGGCTGCTGGTGCTGCGCAAGGCAAGTCACATTGTGTTACATTATTACCAAGCCGTACTAACAATTCACGGGGACCCTTGACAACTGTGCGAGCTGCTGGCTGAAAGCATATTCTGCTGGGTTTTTCACAGCAGCAACGCTATGAAAAGGTTACGTCTGGGGCCACCGGATGGTAACTCTGAAGGTACCATGCACACAGTGCCAGGAGCAGTGTGAGCAAAACTGTCTGAAGAAGAGTGTATCCCGTGTATACCTCCCCGTGTAGAGGGAGCACTGCATCGCCTTCCGAGTTGCCGTGTTTCTAGGGGCCCAAAGTGCTCCAATTAAAAACAAGAGCAATGGGTCCTTAAAAAAAAAGAACTGGGAGCCCGGCTATCGAGAACGAACACGGCCAAAAAACCTGTTCTATGGGAAGCTGTCACCTCAGGAGGGTCTACAACCACTTTTTAGCGCTCACTGTACCCGTCGCAGAGGATCATTAACCATTTGCATATCAGTCTGGTCCCACCCACACGGACAGTCCAGAACCGAAATGCGAGGCAAGTCTCCTCTGAACAAGAGTACCAACAGCAACCCCAGACACGTGTTTCGGCCTAGTTATCCCTCATCAGTGAGGTGAAGCTGTGCCTCTCTGACCACAGTGAGCAAGGGGTCCACATCTGTATAACCCTGGGTAACTTAGTGTTTGGGGTTGCTGATGGTACTCTTGTTCAGGGGAGAATCGCCTAGCATTTTGCTGATGGATTGCCTAAGTGGGTGGGACCAGACTGATATGCGAATGGTTGGTTATTTCTCCTCTGTGAAGGGTGCAGTGAGCTAAAACGTGGTGGTAGACCCTCCTGAGTGGAATACATTCTATAGAACAGGGTATTTGACCCATGTTCGTTCTCATTAGAGGGGCTCCTGCACTCTTGCTATATTTTGGAGAAAGCCATGGGACAGAGAACTTGTTTACCTCTTAAGGACCCCCTAACATGGTTTACTAGTGGGATCGCTCTGATGGAAAGCTGGGGGCTGGGTAAGTCCCTGCTCAAACAAAGGGCTGCTGAAATACAGTTGGATATAACTCAGGACAGAATTCATACTATGTCATCCCTAAAGTTTTACTGTCTTCATGGTATGCATCCAAAGGTCCTGACCTTTGTAGGGTCTATTAAATCTCACGAGTGCCATAGGATAATACTAATGGTAAGATTAAATGTCCTTTCCCTAAGGGCTAGGATGAGTAGGATGACTTCAAGTAGGATATGTACATGTGGATTGGATAGACAAGAAGATTTCATGTATTTTTTAATTATCTGTCGATATTATATGGATTTTAGGAAGAAATGGCTCAGACCGCATTTTATTAAAAAAAATATCAGGGCATGTTTGGATGCTATGATGATGATGCTGATGTAGACTTTTTATACAATGTTTTTTATTTTTGTAAAGGCAGCTCTTAGAAGAATTTCTGAAGTAATGTACTCATATGTTGTGCCAGGCACCTCAAGAGAATTTCAAAACTCAATTTGAGTGAAGATTTCTTTTTTAAATTTTTGATTAAGGTCTCAAGGACCGTGTTCAGTTTGATATGTGTGCCCGTCTGTGTTGACACGTGTTTCGGGCATCGATTACATTCGTTGTGCATATGTAACCCCATTGTGTTATTTGGCAATTTCACATTTAAGCACGCAATCAGCATAATGTAATCAATTCAATGATTTTAATATCTCCAAACAAAGTAATTGACTAAAATGTACAAAAGACTTTGCAATGTAATGCGCAAATAATATTGTACGGGGCTGTTTTCTCACTCCCAACCAATCCGACCCAATACCAACTCTAACTTTCTGTCTGGTTACACAATGGGGTTACATATGCACAATGAATGTAATTGATACAGAATGTGATGTATTTGGAAGGAGACGTGTTCTGTAAAGATTAAGTCTGGTTTTGAGAAGGGCCTTGATGCCCAAAACACATGTCAACACAGACGGGCACACATATTAAACTGAACAAGGTCCTTGAGAACTTAATCAGAAAATGAAAAATTAAAAAAGAAATCTTGACTGGCGCCACATACGAGTACATTACTTCAGAAATTGTCTAAAACATAATATGTGGGTGCGAACAGGCATATTTTCTCTTTTGGTTTTCGAGACATCCATGTCGCAAGGAGATAGTTTATATACCCTTCTATAGCTCTAGATGAAGACTCATGAAGATGATAGCTTAATTTTTTAATGCAGGTATATACATTGTTCCAAGTGTGGGTGAGGAAATGGCACCTGTAGGGGCAACATTTATGTACAGTTTTCTGGTATTGTCAATCTGTTTGTATGTGTTAATGGTTAAATTCCAAATACACTTCCTAACTACTACTTCCGTAATTTATAAAACTTGGGGATTCATCCTAAGTAACCCAGGGTATTCCAGACCAATCTGTCCCTTAGAGAGACTCAGCTTCTCCTCACTCAGGAGGCCCAACAAGGCTGAAACACGTGTCTGGGCTTAGTGATGGTACTCTTGCTCAGAGGAGATTTGCCTAGCATTTTGCTACCGGACTGTCTAAGTGGTTTGGACAAAGACTGATATGCAAATGGATATGTCTCCTCTGTGAAGGGTGCAGTGATCTAAAACGTGGCTGTAGACCCTCCTGAGTGGAAGAAATTCCATAGAACAGGGTATTTGACCCACGCATGTTCTCAGTGGAGGGGCACCCACAATCTTGCTGAATTCGTAAAACAATGGGTCTTTAGTTGCAATATCATACACATATACACACACTCCATAGCCCCTCAAATACATGCTCTAATATAAATGCCCATAAATACCCTGAAATGCCCCTGTAATGTTAATCTGCATCTTGTATATGTGTCACACACATGGTGGAGATATCAGCATCTCCCTGTCAATTCTACACGCATTTACTGCCAAGTGGCAGCATAAACTAATGCCAATTTTATTTTACCTGCGATGGGTCCTGAGAACCTGGTGAGAATGGATACCCGACAAGAGACACGGGCCAACAAATGTTTTTGTGCTCTCTAACCATTTTAATAGGCTAGAAAGTCAAGAGCAAGAGTCGAGAAGTTCCCCATCTTGGGTGGGTCTCTATAGCGGGAAGAGGCTTCCTGGTTACACTTGGCTACTCCAGTGGCAACACAGCTTTTTGGCTCCCCTGTCTCGCGAGAACAACAGCATCTTGTTTGGCTGCGGTAAAGCCTTCCACCTCAGCAGTGCTTTCCATTCAGCTATACTCTACAGCATGGTAATATTATTAGGCGTCAACTCCCATGATCCATAGTCAGCAGAGTCAATAGTGAAGGAGCATGGGTGTTGTAGTGCAAAATATCAGAGGGTCACATAATTATGCTGTGAAGTGACCTTTCTACTATTTGGCTAGGGGGTGATGGTTAGGGAGGCGTTATCTCTTAGGAGAAGTACCGCTGGTGACTCATTCAAGCCACACAGCATTTCCTGCACTTTTCAAAACAAGGAAAATAATGTTGACACTTCTTAATGGAATTTGCATAGATATTTTGAGTCAGTACAGTTAACATTGTGACCGAATACATAACTTTAATAACAATCTTTGCCCTACTCTGCCATCATTCCATTAAAAATATCTGATAAAGATGTCTTCCAATTGACAATTTAAACATGCAGTTCTCACATGGCTGATTTCAGATAAAAACAGTTTGGGCTTTTGTATAGACGTGCGATAGCCATTTCCAGGCAGTGCCATCATTTTACCACCTGGCCATGAGATGGTAACAGCAGGAAAATGGTACACCGGTAGGAGTACCTGGGCCTATGTTATTTTATTTGGCACGTATATAGAGCTCTATATATCATTGGTATGATCTCAAAGCGCTTGTGGGTTGAATGCCCATGGGGACCGTAGTCCAGGTCAGTCGAGAGTGTAGGGTAGCATAGGGTGCTTGGGTGCACTCAATATGTGAGCAGCTGATGCGAATGCCTGATGTAAACAGATCCTAACATTAGGTGCAGTTGTAGTGGGAGATCAACAGAATGTGTGCAGGCTGGTAGTTGGTCTCAGAGTCTGCATTCTGGCAGCATTATGCTTGTGTTGGACATTTATGGGTGCAGCTAGGCCAAGTCTTTCATGGGGTTTAGCTGCATTCGAGCAGGATGTTGAGGTGTTCATGGAGTATTGTTCGTATGTGAGCAGCTTGGTCGAAATTGATCGAGGGGTATAGCTGCGCTCTATTGTGTGTTGGTGTAAAGTAGAGAGTGAGCATTGCGGTAGGAGAGGTGAGTGTCTGAATTGGATGTTCTATTTGTATGAGCCCACTATTCCAGGATTACATTCTGGATCTGGATGAGTTGGTAGTGGTCGTCCTCGTGTTTCGCAGTAACTGCACTCTGAGGTAGATTCACAGCTGGGAGCAGGGTAAGATATGTTTGCTCGGTCAGAGGGTTATTATTCTTAGACTCAGCACTATGCATCTCAGGGGACCGGTTTCCGGGTTACTGGTTGTGGTTCATGGTGGGTTGCAGGATAGGATTAGGCAGGATATTTGGTTATAGGGCAGGAGCTATCTCGCACCAATGTAGTCACATCAAGCTTATACCTAATACCTACACACAAGCTAAAGCTGTTGATTTTGTCAATGCTTGTTTTAACAGGATTTCCGTGCAACGCACGCACGCTGCTTAAGAGTCAAGTGGGTGAAGGCACACTTGGTTATGACATGTCTATTTCACCTGTCACACATTTACAAATGCATTGAAGGCATTAACACTCAGCAGGGGGCTGAGAAATAACACTGGCACGCCGATGTTTGATGTTACTACTTGATAGTGCTAGCTGAAAGTGATCCTATTTGGATGTCTTTTGAGGGGAGGGACAGGAAGGGGTGGGAATGGCCATAGGGATTAGCACAGACCTGGGCAGTCAATGGTTGGGCAAAAAAAGAAAAAACAACACTCACAAGATGTGTATCCTTCCACAGATCCCATCTCCTTTCTAGATGTACTCTGATGCAATAGTTTTGGCTAATAGACAAAACTAATAAAAATTGAAACAAATATAGGTTACATCTCAGGTAATTAATGTCCAGTGCTTACACCATAGGCCTGTCACTCACAATGCAATTTTCATTTCCTTGAACAAGCACATGGCACGTGGACTGTCCTAGAATTTCCGCCAAACAGCCCAGAGATAAGTGTCCCATACAGTATGCTGTGTTTCAGCATTTCAGCACGGCACCTTGGCTGCAGGGCGCAGACTGTGGCGAGCAGGGCGCAGGGGCCCATACGCTTTTATATTGATGATATGCGGGACACAGCAACTTATTTGTGCATGGAGCGTTCACTCACAGGACATATCTTTGCACTGAGAGTTTAGGGTTTGCTTTTTTCGGTGCTGCTGGTGACAATATATCTCAGCAAACATCAATACCCTGTAGTGTAGGTCCCTGCGTCCTGCAGGCCGCGGCCAACCGGGCGCACCCAAAAGGAAACGGAAATCCTTTACATGTGTGGTGTGCCAAGCCAGCATAAGCGACTTTTAACCAAACTCTGCACTGGTAAAAATATGCCGCCATCTTGGGGTGGGATACTTTTGACAGATCCTGTCGGCAATATTCCTCATATACTGATCATGATTATAAAAGCACTAGATGCCTCATCAAGAGTGTGCATTATCCAAAATATGAACAAAATGAAAGGTGGCACCTGGGAGGGCCCTCAAACTATCCAAACAAGTTTAAGTGTTTTGTTGGTATTCCACTTATTATCACTATTTTCATTACTATAATAATTAGTGATGTATGTAGAGCCTATCGATGGACTCCTGCCTGCTTACTGCATGTGATGGGCAGGGAAAGTCCTTGATTATATCAGAGGGTAAGTAAACATGCCAACTGAGAGCTAAATTCATAAACAGACCAGGGTAGCATCAGAGTGCTACCTTTGTCTTGGGAGGATAGCTCAGGGGCAACGTGCTCACCTTGGAAGCAAGACAACACGGAGCAACACCGGTTTGATCCCTGGCTCTGTGCTTCGAAACCTCTGGGTATTAAGAGTGTTATGAATAACCTACACTTTTATATTTGTGCACGCTTCGGGAGACAAGCACTGCTCATGGGGTTAACTGCACTCTAATTGATGATGGCTGGTGTAGATTACTCCACTGACACTTGGGTCAGGCCGTGCATTTGGAGCTGTGCGTCCACATTATGTAGTGATGTGGGAGACAGTAGCGCTTAGCTCTGCTGCTACACCGCAGCATCTGTTTTTGGACCAGACCTCGTGGAATTGGACGCGGGAGTGACTGCCGCAAATTCCCGGTAATTGCTCTGATGGGGTGTGGGATCAGCAGCCACCGGTCATTGTTACGACCTGCACCTCCGCAGAGTCTAAAGGGGGGCTGTCCAAGGTGAGTCCGAAAGCAGGAACAGCCGCTTTTCAGAAAGGGAGGAGGGTGGCATTTCCTCAATTAAGTACCATAATAATGAACTGAGAAAAGAAGTCAAGACCCACCTCTTCAAGGAGGCTCTCCTCCTCTACACCTAGGGCATCACATCGCCACTCGCGCAGCCTGACACGCTAGATACCGCCTGCCCCTCTCCTCCCCGTCATCCGGTACAGCTGTACACCGCCTCTGTGACCCTCTGTATCATACCCCCCCTGTATCTCTGTTCTGTTGTCACATCTGTAAAGCACTCTGTTATGCATCTGTATTGCTGTATACCTCTGTAAAGCGCTCCGTTGCTTCCCAAAGCTGGGTCCCCCCTCAAAAACCATAATAATAATAATACTAATAAAATAGATCTTAATGTGAATGTATGCAAAGATGGTTGCCGGATGATCAAATGGCAGGAATTGTCAGGTACACTGCGGGTGCATGCTACCAGGTCCAAACCACCCAGGCGAGTTTCTGGAGTAGGCCTGTGAGAAAGCATGTATTTGGTCTTGTCATCATTGAAGCCTTGGCTGACACTCAGAGGCCATTCGCAAGACAGGATGCATGAATGGTGAAATGGCACATGTGGGGAGCACAGTGTTTTGGACAGAAGATACCTGCTTCCTCCTCTTCTGCTCCTCTAGCCTGAACATTAGGCGGGTACACCGACGAGCACCGGACAGAGCTCCTTGGCGGCACCTCCGCCTCTGGTTCTGCTGCAGCTGGAAAAAGAAACCCAGAAATCAGAGCCATTTCTAAGCCAATCTGGCAGCATCATGAACATCACACTCATCCTGTGACTGCGTGTAAGTGATCCCAGCAGGAGGGACAGGGTTGGATCGGCCCATCAAATTCACTAGGGCACCAATGAAAAAATTTCCCACAGATGCAAGTGTCAGTGTCTTCATTTTGTGACAGGCTGTTTGAGTAGAACCCCAGCAAAGGGGGTGGGGGGTTTTGTAAAATGTATTGCACATTGTACATTTTAAAGGGTATGTTTTCCCGAGAGCCCGAAATGGGAAGGCAGATTTAGGCAGAAACACTGCAGCATTTAGCATTTCCCATTTGGGGCTCTCGGGCCCCCCGTGGGGAGCCCGAGAGCCCCAAATGGGAAATCAGATTTAGGCAGAAACACTGCAGCATTTAGCATTTCCCATTTGGGGCTCTCGGGCCCCCCGTGGGGAGCCCGAGAGCCCCAAATGGGAAATCAGCTGTAGAGAGAAACACTGTGGCATGTAAACACAACCGTGTTGTGTTTCTGCCTGCCTTGGCTTTCACTTTGGGTCTCCGGTGCTCCCCTGGGGGAGCACCGGAGACCCAAAGTGATAGCCACAGCAGGCAGAAACACAACACGGTTGTGTTTAAAAATGCTGCGGTTTTTCTTTCCGAGTTTCTCAGGCTCCTCCGAGCCGGAGGAGCCTGAGAAACTTGGAAAGAAAAACCGCAGCGTTTTCAAACACAACGTTGTATTTATGTTTGCGGTCGCTTCAAAAGTGACCGCAAACATAAATACAACGTCTTTAAAGCTGCGGTTTTATTTCTAAGTTTTCCGGGCTCCTCGGGAAACCCTCTGTCTTGTGACTGTAAACATTGACACTTGTTTACTGGGCTAGTGATGTACAGAAGGTGTGATGCCTTAATGAAATATACTGACACGAGGAATGAGTGAGACTCCAATGAGGCACACACGGTCAGTGATGTATGATTTGGAAAAGCTCCAACAGGAGACCAATAATGTTAGACTATGTGAGATTCCGCTGCAGGCTTGAGGTCAATGATGTGTGGAATAAGTGCAACTCCATTAAAGTGCATGAGGGTGGTGATGTGGGGAAGGATTGAGCCTCCAGTAAATCTCATAAGGTCAGTGATGTATGAATGGGAAAAGCTCCAACAAAACAGAACACCAATAAAGTTAAACTATGTGAGATTCCGCTGCAGGCTTGAGGTCAATGATGTGTGGAATAAGTGCAACTCATTAAAGTGGGGAAGGATTGAGACTCCAATGAGGCAAACAAGGTCAGTGGTGTATGTATTGGAAAAGGTCCAACAGGAGACCAATAATGTTAGACTATCTGAGATTCCACTGCAGGCAAGTGCTCAAGGGTGTGTGGAATAAGTTAAACTCCATTAAAGTGCATGAGGCTGGTGATGTGGGGAAGGATTGAGACTCTACTTAATTTGTTTGAAAATGGAGTAACTGCCAGTCCATAGACTCTTACCCGCTGCGGCCTTGTAGCCGAGGAATCGGGCAATCTTCTGTTGGCAGTGCTCCTGTTCTTCGTACGTCAGCAACTGATAGATGAATTGCCAGATGATCTGCTTGGCCGGTGTGTCCAGTACTGGGTATACATCCACTATCAAGGTGTCGATGTTCCTGCCGGATAAATGTTGAATCACACATTGGCACACCAAATGCAAATAGCTATATGGAGACCCCAGTTCTCGACGTTTCCAACCAATCACCAATGGCAATTTTTTGAGCACCTCTCCCAAACACTTTCATTGCTATTAAATATCTTCTGCATCCGCAACTCAGGCATGGAGGAGCGTGTGACTCTCACACAGAATGATAGCTACCGAATTACTAAGGTCCCATCCACTACCATACACTGAATGGCGTTTGTGAACCTTGCAATATACCTGCGGCAGACACCTGTGCTCCGTGGGCAGTTGTGTTCCTGGTACTTTCTCCTGAGCAAAGTGAAGCCCCTAGGTTCTGTTTTGTGTTATATGCTATGAACTTTATTGATAGAACACATTAACTATTCCGATCACTTGTGATCCTTTGTGATGCCAGCACACGAATGGGGGTTTATTGGGTGGCAAACATGGACTCTGCAGAGCAAGCAGCAGCTGTTTGCCTAGGCAATAGAACGGAACATTCTCAGTGGTTGCTATGTAGCTTAGCTCCCTGCAGACGTTTCACCAGCACAGTGTCTGGGAGTCTATGTAGAGGAACGTGTGTATGGGTTTTAATACAAACCATCTAAACACTTGGTGGTTATTTGATCCGATTCACCAATGTGGTTTCTATGCATGATTACCTGTCTGTGAATGTGTCTCAGTGTGTTGGTGTATATGCTGTTGTGTTTGTGCATAACTGACTGTGTACATATGTGTGCGTGTCTCTGTGTGCTGTTATAGGGGATAGGCAACACATTACTGATTCTCTGCATGCGTGTCTCGTGGCTGCTGACATGGCAGGGTGACCACTTGTTATGGCTTAATTTTACGAAGCTCAAATTCCTTTTTTGTCTTGTCTCCTCTACTATCTCTCATCCTCCTCGTATCTTGTTCCTATACATTTTCTCTCTTGTCACTTTATAGCATGTAACTCAATGTACTTGAATGCCACATTTGTATGCATCACTTTCTCATCAACACATCTTGCCACTATTTTGCCCCCAAATGATGTCTGAATACAGCTTATGTGTCTGTGTAAGATGCTATCATTTTACCACTGGGTGTCGCTCTCACAGTTCAAAGGATCACGCATCTGCAGCTGCATGCCCTGTCCACAATGCACATAGGACCACTGTTCCCAGGCACTTAGGCTTTCAAGCATGAATCATAATCAGGGCACTGACGGACAAAAGGTAAGAGCACACGCATTGGGAAGAGCAGCCAAAGATGCTGAGTTTGAGCTGTATCACTGATGGTCTCCTTTTCTTATTTCAGCTATTTAAAAAAGGAATTCATTAGATGCTGATCACATGACTTTTTTGAAAACTGATCCAGTGTTTGAACAGATACTGGGTACTGTGGTGGGTCAGAAGAAAGATGCAGACTCCGTAATGACATTTTACCAAGTGTTCTATTAAAGAATAGAATACTGCCTGTATTTCCCTATCACTAAAGGGGTGCTCCCTACTACTTTACGAACTAAGGCGCGTGGCAGTCGTGAGTAACAGTCCAAATAAATAAGTTTGCTGCCCAACTCTAACCTAGCTGACCCGACCACTATAATAACCAACTAAGTTCAGGGGAATGACTCTCTTTCCCTGAATGCTGTGTCTTGGCCCAGACACTTTCTGGATTTTAATGTTCTCTTTAGTAGACCATACATAAATAGTCTCTTGTGACTTGCTCTATTAATTTTTATAACCCCCTCAGGGGATTGTCTGTTTCTCCTTCCCCTCTCTTAGGTGGTTTCCTGGTACTAGTAAGATTCCTTCCCTCAGTCTTAAAGGACTCAAAGTTTTCTGGTATGTTATCCTTCTCTTTTGATTGGCGATTGATTCTCAAATACTTATGATTCGCCTCTTTCCAAAGTGTTTATTTTATATGTACGATTTATTCTTGTGACACCACTGGGTCTTGGCTCCCAAATGCCTCTCTCTTGTTCTCCTTTTGCTTGTTTCTTGGGTATTGGATATTCTTTCCCTTTTCCCACTTTAATAGAGTTTCAGTTCTGTTTCTCTCACTTTCTGTGATTGTTATATTTCTCTGTATCCTGTTGACAGAGTTTTGACTTATCAACATGTTTTCCACTCTTCTCTCATGGGTACTGGGACGTGTTTCTCTCCGCTTATGATAACTGCCTCACGGTGTTCCAGTAGACCTGTTGCCTTTATTACCTTCTGCACTGTGGGGTAACATCTCCGATATCTGTAGGGGTTGTATTTCTTCTGCACACTTCCTGGCTGCGGTTCACTCTCTGTGGCATCTGCTTCATGCACGGTAAGCTCCGGTGCCGCATTAGAACTGTTTGGCAGTTGCTTTCTCCCAATGGTGGAGCCTGCGTCGTTGCACGGGCCAGTTACCCACCCCAGTTCTCGTGTGGCCATGCCACCACCGAGCTCTCTACTCGAGGGCCGTTGGATTTCTCCTCTTCTCATACACTGATCTCCCATTGTTTCTCTCAACGTCTCTCTCAACCTTTTGTCTCAGAGCCATTTCGAATTACGTGAGCTCTGCGCTCCATGTAAGTGCTGCCTCCTTCAGCCATATTACACAGCGGGCACTTCCCCTGTGTCTCTCAGCTCTCTACTCTCTTTCTCAACAGTGAGCTGTTCCTTTTCAACCTCCTCACCACAGCCCCTTGCAAGTTCTCATTTAAAGGGATAGCTTCAATTTCATCTTGACAATTAAATTGGTTCACTCTATCCCTATTTAAATTATGGAACTATTATTGACCTAGTAGATCAGGCGAGTCCTTATAAGCCATCATATGGAGGGCATTAGTGAGTTCCTCACGAGAATGGGAGTCCTTGTCCCCAATAGCGTAGCAGAGGCTGCGGGAAGCTCTGCCCCAACAAGTATGGGGAGGCCCCAGCCCAGTCCTCACCCATCAGGGTGAAGACTGTGCCAGGGCTTGCGCGCGAGAAGGAGGCGCACAATAGGGGTTGGAGCTGACCGTGACATGTGGAACGTGTCACATGCCATGTTCAGCCTCTTCTCCTCCGGCTTCCTCGTGGCTCATATACAGGAACCATGAAGCTCTCTCAGCTTCCTGGTCCCAGTTTGTGAGCAGCATGGAGCAGCCAAGGGTGTCCTGGGGTGATGGATCAAAGCTGGAAAAACAGGTAAGAAGGATTGTATTTTATTTGAAATGTGATGTGTATTTTAAATGTGTGAAGTGCGTGTCAGATGTATGTATATGCTAAGTGTCAGTGAGTGGTGGGTGAATGAGAAGAAATATGATAGTGTGTTTTGAATGTTCTGGATGTGTGGGTGGGTGGGTGTTTGCTCGTGTAGAGAATGCAGTGAGAGTGGATGTAAGAGAAGGTGTATGAATGACTGACTGGTGGATGAATGAGTATGAATGTGATAGTGTGTGTTTGAATGTTCTGGATGTGTGGGTGGGTGGCTGTGTGCCTGTGTAGAGAATGCAGTGAAAGTGGATGTAAGAGAAGGTGTGAGTGAGTGGCTGAATGAGTAGGAATGTGATAGTGTGTTTTTGAATGTTATGTGTCGGTGGGTGTGTGCCCGTGTAGAGAATGCAGTGAAAGTGGATGTAAGAGAAGGTGTATGAGTGAGTGATTGGTGGGTAAATGAGTAGGAATGTGATAGTGGGTTTTTGAATGTTCTGGGTTGGTTGGCGGGAGCGTGCCTGCGTAGAGAATACAATGTGAGTGGATGCGAGAGGAAGTTTATGGGTGAGTGACTGGTGGGTGAATGGGTATGAATGTGATTGTTCTGGGTGGGTGGGTGCATGCCTGTGTGGTGAATGCAGTGTGAATGACTGTGAGAGAAGATGTATGGGTGAGTGACTGGTGGGGTAAAGGGGATCCAGTGTGTGTGTGTGTGTGTGTTTCTGCGCGCGCCCTGGGAGACTGGGGATCGCAAAGCCAAGTTCATGTGTGTCATTACCTGGCTAGACTGGCATTTTGGTGCAGCCTGTCTATCCATTGCTTACTGTGGCATGGCATTTATTGCTCAGCATCTTTGATGAAGCAAGCATGATAAATAGTATTACCTCACTAGACCGACATGTTGGTGTAGAGGCCTGTATATTTCTTACTGTAGCATGACTTTTTATTAACTGAGCATCTCTAATGAAGCAAGCATGAGAAGTGGGTTTCATGTAAAAATATCCCTGGGAAAATGTCTCCATTTCAAAATATTACCGTGATTTGGCTGTGCTAATGTTGCTCAATGTAAATAAAATATGAACCTTTTAATTAAATGTTGTACATCTTTCATTGTAATAACAAACTGTATTTAGACATATAATGTGCAATTGGAATCAAGTAAGGGAGCTGCTTGTCAATTACTGTGCAATGTTAACACAACGCAGGTCTGGAGTACAAAGGAACCTGTCAGAATGTGAGCAGCCAAGTGTGAAAGAAAGCAGCTGTAGGGAAAGATATAAAAAAAACGCCGTTGAACACCAGTGAACTGAAGTTTCCCTGTGTGGCCATAACGTGTTTCACAAAACCCCGCGGTTTATTCAGCAAGGATCTTGTTAAAAAAATAAGTTAATTTATCGTTATATGTCCACAGATCGTTTGTTTCAAACAAGTATTTAATTAGTACAGCAAACATAATGCTGTACATTTCATTGATGTTTCTCTCCTTGTGGAAGTTGCTTAGTGCCTGGAAAGTTTAGAGGAACAAGGAAAAAAGACTTAAATGAACGTGCGTGAGGCACATTTCTCGCAGCAAAATGAATTCCATAAAAGTGTGTGAGGAACATTTTTCACGTGTGACAAAAAAATAAAAAAATCTTGTTCGGATGAAATGTAATGTGTGTCAGGTGCATTTATAACAAAAATATGTTCAGAGAAAAAGCAATGGGTGTGAGGCATATTTATAACAGCGATATTTTGTACGACAGATTAATTTGAAGGGATGTTATTACGTGATACCAAGAAGTGTTTTTATGGGTCTAGACTGGCTTACACTGGAACCAGTTAGGACATGTTTTCTTATTGTGACATGTCACTTTTAAAGGCCAAACCAACACGAGTATGTCCTTACATAAGGGTACTGGCATATATTGGCAAAGCCAGCTTTGTTCCTAGTGCCTGTAAAGACACTATAAAAAAACATCTCAAAGCGTACATGAGTATGTTCTTACATGGGAATGCTAGCATAGCTTGTTGTAGCCAGCATGGAAATGTATGCGCCCAGCTAGCTTGAAAATGTTTCTTATACTGGTATATGTTGCAGGGACCAGCATGGCAATGCATTGGGAAACGCAACTGTGCACTTCTGGTGAATTGCATCTATTGTAGATTTATCATGAGTTACCCTACACCATTACAAGTGGTTGCAAACTGTCTGGCCTTTTACTCAAATTTTCACAGAAAGTGTGCTGTGTAATGCACCATTTTAACCCATTATTCAAACCCCACCACCCTAACCCATTTTCGTTAGTTCGGGCTCCCTTGCTACACTCGGTCGCAATCGCATACTTGTGGCAAATATTTACACCCTCCAATTAAACACCCTCCAATTAAACAAATCACCAGCCACCACTGGTGGTTGCTATATTTGGGGGTCAGCCACTGCCCCTTCTTTCTACTCTAGATGAAACATTTAAGCTTTGATTAAAAACATATTTACTTCTTTCACTTGAGAGTAGTGCATGCCTCTGCAGCGGCATGATCATCATGGACATTGTGCACACATGGTAGTCCGGGCCAGCTCAGAGTGCGGCATGCTCTGTGCTTTGTTAAGGAGCTTGGGCAGGAGGCCCTCAGCATAGCTCGCAGGGGAGGGACCAAATGTTGTACTATGCCACTACTTGTCCCCCAAGGGGGAGTCTCTCCCGGTGAGGTCCCACTTGCCGCAACCCTTACGGAAAGTATTGTGGAGCGGGCTCACCTCCCTAGCCTCCCCGTGGGGAGAAGGGAGAAATTCCCTTGATTTGTCACAGCAGTGAAAAACCTGGCATGCATTTTTGAACAGGGAATGATTGGCCGAGAGGAACTGGTTAAGTACCAAGAAGGCCATCATTAGATTGAATTAAAAGATACTCCTATTTCGGTCCCTTCTACACATCCAATGCTGGAATGGTACAAATACTATAAAAGGGCAGTATTATAAATCAGAATTATAAATTGTTTTCCTTGTTTCTTTATTTCCTTGCTTCTTTTCTTGCTCTTCCTGTCCTCCATGACCTCACCTATTCGTCTTACCCTCCTCCCGTGCATCTGTCCTTCCGGAACGTATGCAACCTCACCTATTCTTCATGAACTCATCACCTACCTCCATCAACTTAGCCCTGTGGAACGCATGCTCCCTCTCTTACAAAACTCACTCTGTTCTTGATATTTTCTTTCGTCTTTACTTTCTCTGCTTTACTGAGACCTGGATCTCACGTATCAACACTGTAACTCCTGCTGGTCTCACTACTACCTCTACTGCCTTTAAACACACACCCTGCCCTTCGGGCTGAGGGGGAGGGGTAGGCATTCTCTATAACTCCTCTTTCTCTCCCTCCCCTTCTCCTTCTGATTTACCTACAGTCCCATCCTTGGAGTACCAGTGCTCACTCTTTGCAAGTCCTTTTTCTGTGGCCTTCCTCATGCTTTATTGCTCCTCCTGGACCCGCTGTCTCGTTCTGTGAGGACCTAGAATCACTTCTTTATGCTATTTTGCCCCTAGAGGCTCCTCTTATGCTTCTCGGGGACTTCCACCTCCACTTCTCTTTGATTCATTTCTCTGTCCCACTTATCCGCATTTTCCACTCCTACCATTTACTCTTTGTCCCCTCTCCTCCTTCCCACATCAGTGGCTCCTCGCTTGGCTTGATCTTCTCATCCACGTTGTCCATTAACTCTATTGGGTATCAAGTAATATTATCCCCACCAATAATATCGCCATATATATGGTCGTGGGGTTAGGCCATAGGCGATATTATTGGTGGGGATAATTAATGGGGTTATTGAGACCGGGGGTTGTGGGGGTGTCCCCTGCTCCATGGGAAAAATTATGGGGATTGCAGGGGTGCCGCCGGCAGGTTCCATGGCTTAATATCGCCGCAAAAATATGGCGATATTTTTGCGGGGAAATTAACACATGAAACCCTCTATTGCTGCTCTACCTGTCTACTAATCTGATCACTATCTCTGTTCCTTTTCTATTATTCTTGTTCCCTCTCTACCTGCTCCTTCCCCAATAAAATCTTTCTACATCAGATTTTGTTTCTCTTCCTGCTGACTCGGCTGCTTCTTCGCTTTTCTCGTCCCTTTCTATGTCTCTTGTCTCTTTATACCCTTCAACCCCATTCTTTCCTACTCAGAAATCTCCCCAGCCTTGGCTTACCACTCAACTTTGCTCCCTACGGCACAATTTTTGTCATGCTGAGCGTCGCTGGTGCAAATCCTTTACGGAAACTAACGCTGCTATCCTCTCCTACATTCTGCTTTTGACACTGCTCTTCTCTCTGGCAAAAAGTCTTACTCTACTGACCTTCTTCATGTCTCCTCTAAAGTCACCCTTCTCCATAAAACAATGTTGTCTACTCCCTTGTCCACTTCTCTGCCAATACCCTTGGCATCTCCGTTTCCTTCACCCCCCCTCTCTGGTTCCAACACTGCGGTTTTGTTGGCTAAGGCACACCCTACTTCTACCCCTCTCGAGCCAGTTCTATCTACTCTTATTCTTCAAATCTATCCTCATCTTCTTCACTTTATTACTGCTCCGTTTAATGCCTCACTCTCCACTTCTGTCTTTTCTTTCCTATTAAAACAAACCACTATCCTTCCTATCCTCAAAAAACCCATCTTGAATCCCTTCCCTCTAATTCCGCCCTCTCTCACTTCTTCACTATCTTTCTAAGCTCTGTGATCGTGCTGTCTATTCTCAAATCTCACCTTTCATCTCCACAAACTCTTTGCTTCAATTCTTTCAACCTGACTTTCACCCTCACCACTCCACTGAGACTGCTCTAGTCTCTGTCTGTGACTCTCTTCTCTCTGACCGCTACACCAAACACTCTTCTCTTCTAATTCTTCTAGATCTTTCAGCAGTCTTTGATACTGTAGATCCCTCTCTTCGGCTGGGGCCTCCCTCTAGAACAGCCTCCCTTTCACCCTAAAAGTTGAGGAGAATCATCTGCGGTTCCAGAAGCACCTCAAGACTTTCCTCTTTGCCTCTGCCTTCGCCCCCCCCTCTCCCTTGCTGATGTGTTCTTCCTCAGCACTGTGCACCTGGCCACCCTCTTTTGGCACTGTGAACCTGGCCACCCTCTGTCCTCCAGACCCAGGTTCCTGCTCACCCTGTAACCCCCCCCCCACCCCTGCCTCCAGGCCACCCCTTGCACTGGGGTCTGTATCTGTACCCATACAGCCCCATCCCCTTCTTTTTCTTCCTGCACTTATCTGACCTACCCTGTCAGCTGCCTTAAACTCATGCAGTTGCTGGCTGCTCTACCATTTTTGTTGCTTTAATTATTATTTATTCTGTTCACCTGTGTAAGAGCGCGATAGAAATAAAATATCAATATCTCTTCTCCTTTCTGCCTGGGTTTTTCTGGTTCTGTACTTGCCTGGTTTAAATCCTAGCTGGCTAATCACACATCACACATCCATATTCTTTTTTCTCTCTCTCTCTCTGTCTCTGTCTCTCTCTCTCTCCCTCCCCTCCTCATCCCCCTCACCCTTCCCCCAGGCTTTGTCCTTGGTCCCCTACTCTTCACACTCTACACTTATCCTCTTGCTGCCATCATCTCCTCTTTCAGTCTTTCCCACCATCTATATGCGGACTGTACTGAACTCTTTCTATCCTTCTCTTCTTTCTTATCTCAGATTCATGCTACCTTTTGACCATTCAATTTTGGATGGATGATCATTACCTGCTTTTCTAATTCCTCTTAAATGTTTCTTTCCTGCCTGCACTATCCCCGAAACCCCAGTTTGTATCTCCTTTCCTCCATCTCACCTCACATTATCCTCTGTTGCTCGCATCTTGTTGTTTACTCGGACTGTACTCTTTCTTTTTCCAACCACATCTCCTCTTTCTCTCGCTCCTGCAGAGCACACCTTTTTAATATTCCTAAAGTGAGACCTTTCCTTTCCTTTCATGCTACCAAACATTTGATTTCCTCCCTCATCTTCTTTTGACTTTTCTATTGCTCATCCCTGCTCTTTGGTCTTCCTGCCTCCCGCCTATGTCCAAATACAAAAATTCAAAATGTGTTGATTTACCTTCTATCAGCCAACTTTTGCACAACATTTATTTCGGCAATCAGTCAACTGAAAACAGTATTTCACAGTGGTCAGGTCAGTCCATATACACAAAGTTTCTTTTTCTGCACACATTTCCCCAGCAAATAGATTTTATGGTTCCCTCAAGTCCTGCTGCTCCACAGACCCCCCCCTCTTACTGTAATACCTGTATTTTCTTTTATTTCAGCCATTAACGAAGGCACTAGTTAAATGCTAATGCCAATACTTTAGGGGGGGCTGAGCCAGTTGAACACACGAAAAAAAGGGATTGGAGATGGGCATCAGTTACATGAGTATGGTTCTCAGAAAATTGCGGTGTCCCATTTTGGAATTTACTGTTAATAACAAATTGAATATTATTATATAGGATATTAATAGCTAATAGATATTTAAAACCTGGTGCGCATTTTCAAGAATAGCATGAGTTCCCAATGGGAACTGGTTGAGTCTTGAAAAAGGCTTCATTAGAGAGCATTCAAATGTGTCACCCTTTCAATCATTCCGATAAGGACAATGTTGGCACAGTTCTTGTACTGTTGAAAGTTCTTTTATAGCAGTAAATATTCATGGACACTTTAGTTTATGTTGGCAAAATGAGACAAGAAGAAAGAAAAGTGGAAGAGAGAGAAAAGAAAGGTTGCAGCGGAGCGAGGGGCATCAAGTGATAAGGAGGCGGGGGAACACAGAAAGGAAGGAGAGGAGGAGGAGGAGGCAGTGAAACATCTAGAGAAAGAGAGAGAGAGCTGGGAGGAGGCAAAGAAGAAATGCCATAAGAGGGAGGAGTTGGCATATCTAAGGAAGGGGAGGACGAAGAGGCGAAACATTCAGAGCAGGAGATGAGGAGGATAAACATCACAGGAGAGACGAGGTGGTGGACATCTTGGGCAAAAGCAATGAAAGGAGGTGAAGGAGCAAGACATCTAAGAGAGGAAAGGGAGCGGGTAAAAGAAAAACATCTATAGAGAAAGGAAAGTGGGAAGGTGGAGGAGGAGCATGTACAGATACAGGGAGGAAAGGAGATTGAAGAGAAACTCTACCAGGAGAGGAAGAAGGGAAGACAATGGAGGAACACATAGAGATATGGGAAGGTGAAAAATCAGAAGAACATCCAGAGACTAAGAAAGGGAAGGAAGGGGAGGAACAGGATTCGAAACCGCATAAAGGAGAGGGAAAGGAATGAGTGTTGAGTGGGAGAGACAGAGAGAAGGAGGCAGTCATAAAACTCAGGAGGGATGAGAAGAACCAAAGGAAGAGCGAAGCGGAACAAGTACTGGATGGAAGAAAAAGAGAGTAAAACTCTTCAAGGCCTGGGCCCGGGAGGTGCTCCTAAAATGGTGGGACGGGGCCAGAGCAAACACAAGAGTTATGAAGGGGATAAGAGAATAGAGGATGTGATCTCTAGTCCAACCCTAAGATGAGGGTATGTCTTTGTGAGATAAACTGGAGGCGAAAGGTAGAAGTATCCTAGCATCCAACTGTTCAATGTGATGGGTCAGAAATGTGAGGCAGACAACTTTGTAAACGTGTCTCAAAAGATGCCATGTTTCTTAACATGAAGGGTTGGATAAACGTCTCACTTTCCCTATCCTAATGAGGATTTCCCTGCCTTAAATAACTAAAGGAAACTAACAAAAAGGTGCATGTCCCTCACACTTATATTCCCAACAAATCAACAAGGAAAGATATGGCATTTTAACAACAACACAATTAGCATTATAATCCACATCACAATAGCTGCTTCTTCTGATAACCTGGGCAAACCCCCTTCCCCAGATTCATGCAGGCTTCTCTTTGAATGTTTAAAAAGGAAAAGGAAATCCTTACACTTCAGTTCACCTTTAATCCAACTTGACAACAATAGGTTCCAACTTGGATTCCAAAAGTTGGTTCACAAATGTTCAACAAAGCTTATTTCTTTTCACTTGTAGCCAAGGTCTCGAGACAGTGTTTTGCAGCAGCAATGTATACTTCAATAAAGATCTTGAAACTGTTTCTTGTCATCAACAAAGAATATTTCAGAACTTCATTAGTTGCAAAACAAATGTCTATGTCAGGATCTGTAGACACTACTTTAGTTTCAGTATTACTTCACCAGAACACTTCAGTGATTTTTCAACTACTTTCAAAATAATTGTCTTTGTCAGGATCTTTTGACACCATTTTAGTTTTAATGTTACTCTTTCAGAACGTTTCAGTGCTGCTTCAACTGCTTCTTCATGAGCTTTACCACACCACAGTACGTCATGGACATCCACCTGGTTTACTCCCATGCTAGGCTTATTACTACATAACTCTATGCTCCTACCAGAACAGAACCAATTGTCACAAAGCTCCTGGTCTGGTATACTCTCCTGCCAGCCAAGACAAACTATTGCAGTTCTCTGTTTGGGTATACTCTGCTGCCCATGCAGAACCAATTTGCACAAAGTTCTATGACCTGGTTTTCTTCCTTTGCCATGCCTAACTACCAGCTCGAAGAACTTCTGTGGTAAGGGTCAACTTCAAAGGTTTTCACAATGTCTTCTACTTCATACAATTCGATTTGAGGATGTCTTCAAGGGAAACAAGACTCACATTGGTGCTATTTACTACATCTAACTGTTTGCCACACGCAAGACCAGCAATACTTCCTTCCTCCTGAAACTCTTGTATCAGAAGGGCAGCCCTCCTGTTGGTCTTGTTCCACCCTTGTAGTATTACTCAAATGGTGATAACAACTCTTTCTCTCCTTCACACTTTTTTGGCTTTGGCGATGTGGGTTTGAAGCATTCTCTACACCTGGGCGATATTCTTCACACACACTATTAGGCTCAGTTATTTCCTTTTGATTCAGGCAATCCTGATGGTTTATTATTTGTCTGCATGTGAACCCCCTTTTGACTTTGACAATGATGGTTCAGGTTCAATTCTGGAGATAATGCCCCTTTGTGTGGTTGGCTTTTAGTATAACTCACTTTGCAATAGTCACTTCCTTCAGATGGAATCCTTGCAGTCTCTTGTGGATAACTGCTTCAGTTTCTTTAAGCCTGCTGTACACCACCATCATTAAAGTGTTTTATATCAGTTCAGTATTCAAAAGTAAAACTGGATACAAGCAAAAGGCAGTCATGGAGTGCTCTGGGGTCACAATAGAATAGTGAATTCACCGGGTGTGGTGTATGCGTCTGTTTACCTTGCTGCTTCCAGCTCGCCTGCTTCAATTCTCCTATGCGTTCTGACAACCTCTCCTGCACGGCTTCCCGTGCCCCACATTGGCTGCTTTCAGGGCCTTTGTGGCTTCGCCAGCGCTCTGGTGCTGACCTGCCACCTCTGAGTGTTTTACAGTGGGGAAGGTTACATAAAGGCATGCTTTCCTCTGCGTGATCTCTGCAGCTGAAATCTGGAGTCCATGTGACCCTCTTAGAACTGGCATCAACTTCTCTCACCACTCTGGTCCCGGGGTCTTGGCTCTTCCACAATTTCTTCCACTGCTGCTTCTTGGAGGCATCAAAACTCCTCAAACACTACTACCACTGCTCTCCTGCTGCTGCCGCTTTCGACTGCCTCACCTTCTTTCAACTTGGTCCTGCACCTGAGGGGGACATTTATGCCTCTGAGCAACCCTCAGGTGTGGGTCATCAACCATAATGAGCTGCACTGCACAACCTCGTGCCTCTGCAGCCCTCTTCTTCGCCCCAGTACTCTAGGTAGTCTCGAACTTGAAGTCCCCAATGCAAAAGTTAGTTTCCTCAACAATATTTTCCTCTCCTAGTTTTTCTCCCGCTTTAAGCATATTTCTTAAGGAAGCATTAATATGATAAAAGGGTATTTTGGGTTTTATAGAGAATTTAGGTTTTTCCAGATTTAAACTGGTAACTTATACCTCTGCATGCTTTTCCTGGGACTTTTATCACTCTCACTACATGCCTAGTTATGATTGTCCACAATTGAGAAGTGGTTAAGCACTCCAGATTTAATCAGCAATGTTCTATTTGTTCTCGAAACGTGTACAGCCTTATCTTTTGACATGCATTTATGTTCCTTTTATATATATGCTTCTGAGATATGTTTTTCTTTATGTTGATTGATATTACTGAACAATCAAACGTATATGAATATAACAAATGCCATATTAAGCAATGTAAAAATGTACATAACCTCGATGAATTCAAAGGATATTTATGATTTATACGTGTGATACTGTTGATCAATACATTTGCCAGTTTCGCAGTTATGATTGTCTTCACTCACACGCTGACAATTAACTTTACGGAATAACTGTTCTCCTTGACAACATGCAATTATGTGTGCTGGCATTAATGATATCCCCTGTCTTGAGTTAGACGAGTACCGCGTCTCATTTCATGAGGTCCTACTGTTTCCCTGAGGCCCTTCGCCTCCCAGATGATCCTCTTGGTTAACACCCAAAAAGCTCCAGGGATATTAAAAAACAATCCTACAAATGGATATTTAGGGAAAAACCCCCAACTACTTTTAGATGTGTAAGGAACATGGAACCGATGAAGATGAAGGAAAGCATTCAAAGCGAGAAGAGATATTTGAAATGCCTCGTTATAGTAGCTGAATTAAGCAATTTCACTGCTGTGGATAACCGAATGAAGGATATAATTGCGTGTTTATCATGGATGAGAAACTAAATGTAGTGATGGATCACCAAACAGATGCATTATAGAATTGCACTGGTGAATCGGAGTTTATGAAGACCATGAGCAATGTTATGGGTGGCCAATGTTGTGTTTAATGTATTAGTTAATGGGTTCACAAATTGCATGCTAGTATTGTTCATGGAATATCACCAAGGCCATGGAAACAAAGATAAGGCTTGGAGTATGGCTGCTGTGAATGGCATATGGTGATGCCATGATGTGCCTGGGTACTAGTAAGATATGGCTGTGGGGTGTGGACGCTGACTGACACACTAAGAAGCGTGTGTGCTGGATTACCTATGTTGGAAGAACCCCTCCAGGGCCTTGCAGATGGTGTAGCGCTCGGGTGGGGTGAGCAGGTGCTCCAGCTGCTGGTTGAAGGTCTTGCCCTGCATCTTGATACTCGATGGTAGAATCTCCGCCACCCACTGCAGCGATGTGAGAGCCGACGCTGGGCTCAGCGGATCTTTTCCCTCAGGATCTAAATCGGAAATAAAAAATGATCATTCACAAGCACAGCAATGCAAGCCTAACATGTCCTGCACCCCCACGCAATCATATCGGTTTCACCCACCCTACAACCCTAGAGTGGGTGAACCAAGCCCTTTCCTCTGATGCACCTGGGCTGCTTAGAACATCAATCACTCTTTCCTTAAGTCGGAGGAGTCGCATAACTTTACCTTCGCCATTTACCACCTGAAAAGCATGGTGTGTACGTCAGTATTAGGATAATTATAATTGTTTTTTTTTATAATGCGCTTAATACCGAAGAGGTTTCTAAGTATGGACCCAGGATTCGAACCTGTGTTGCTCTGCGTCCACTTGCTTCCAAGACGAGTTGCCACTGAGCTATACTACCCGTTCCGTGTATATATTAATATTCTCTGTAAACATGCATCCATTCATCTTCTAGCTGTCATACACTATACTTGCTTAAGAACCACACACCAAGGTTAGATCATGCCTCAGTGTTAAATAAACTCACTCAGTGGTCACCTACAACTGAAATATCATGAATGCTACCAATCCAAAAGTAAAAGTCCTGAAATGCAGGGGTTAGAGTGTCATACATCCCTTGTGAACCACCATGGGGTTTGCTTTGAATATGTGCCAGAGAGTGTAGAATTATACTATGGTCTGCGATGCTCAAGCCCCTTACCCAAGGATCACAGAATGTGTATTCGGGATAGTGAGCAATTTGCTCAGTCTATTGCAGGCCTGTGAGATCACGTGCAATGCCATGCCATCTGGGGCAAAAGTAGATGCCATTCCTGCTTCATGTTAACGCCGGTGCCAAATCGTAGTGCACTGGTGGTACGTTTATGTAATACAGCCCTTGAAAACAGGTGTCTGTGTTCTCACTGCCTTCATTTTCTGGCCTAATTTTTCTGACGTGTTCACTGATGTCATTGCTGACATTATGTCCATCTTTTTGCCCATTGTGCTTCAAATTTAGGATTGATTAATAAAGTTTAATTAAGGTCAATAGAGCAGCAAGTAAAGTAAGTTGTGGGAAGCATTATTTTCCAAGTTCATACATTTCCTAAAACATATTGATTTTTACCCAAGATATTTTGAAAAATGTACTTTGAAATGCAGCCTTTCTTCTTATATTACAATGATTACTTCAGGGGGCCAAAGCACCCCAAAGCCCGCTTTGCAAGAGCTTGGCTCGATCATTGCGTTCACTTGTTCTGTGTGACTAGTGGGCTGTTGCTGGGCCTCATGAGGCTAGCGCTTAGATCAGAGCAGGAGCCAATCAATCAATCAATCAATCAATTTGTTTCTTCTAGAGCGCGCTTTTGCCAAAGCCATCATGGCGCTTACACTGAGGGAACGAGGAGAACAGAGATGCCAGAAGGAAGGGAACCACCTATGTAAAAAGAAAGGTATTGAGCTCCTTCCTGAATGATGCAAAGTCATCATTATTTCTTAAATGTACGGGCAGAGAATTCCATAGCCTGGGCCCAGCCAGGGAGAAGGCTCATCCACCCAGTCGTTCTCTTTTGTACCTAGGCACACACAAAAGAGAGGTATTTGTGGATCTTAAAGTTCGACTACCATTATAACTATGAAGGTTTGCTTGAATGGCTAGGCAGTCAACTTGTCTGGCTCACAGATCCTCTCCTCCCAACAGCTTTGGCAGTTGAGATGACAAAGGATTTTACACTGACCGGGTAAAGGTTTGTCGCAAATGCTTCACACATGGCTACAGACCGAATAATGTCTGTCAAGGTGGCCAACGGGAGCCTGAACCATAGGCATGCCCCTATCATAAATAGTCAACAGTCTTGATATTGCAAAGGCCATGGCTTCCTCAAAGCAGTAATTTGTTTTCATATCGTGCTTCATGCCACATTCCTTTTGCTTGTCCACACTGTACTCATAGGTATACTTACCCTATTCGAATCACAACTCTTCGAATCCCTCTGCAACGAAAGTTGGCTAAGCGCTGGTTTTCCTTGCCGACAGTACTGCCAAATGAACTTGTTTCTATTTTCAATTGACAGCACGCTGACGTGAGGCAGGCATTAAGGAGGACGACGAGGAGAGGACTCTAGGGGATTGCCTGCTTGAAACCAGCGTGTGGGGATGGGTTACCCGTGAAGGAGAGATACAGCAACAGGAGGGAGAAACCCACAGGAATGGTAAGGATTTACTGGAAGACTAGGCTAGCGATGAGAGGGGCTGCAAGTGGAGTGAAACACCTGGACAGGGTTAAGGGGTCAGGAAGGAAGGACATGCACAGAGGATGAGGAGTCTACATTCAGCAAGCAAAGGCAGGCATCATTTGGCTTGGACTCGCGGCAGAGTATGACACAGTTGACAGCCTGCCACTCCTCCACAGCCGCCACGTAAAAATAGGAATAGGCATACTGCCCTCTCATGGTTCGATTCTTTCTGCCAAAGCAAGAACCTACCAATAAACGTTGTCCATTTCCTATAAGACACTACAACCCTTGCATGCAAAGCGCAACAGGGCTCAGTCTTCTCCCCATGGCTCTTCAACTACTGCATGAAGCCATTTGCATCCTTCCGGACAAAACGTTGCTGCTTTTGCAATGCTATGTGGATGGCATAGAAGTCCTGATCCATCTCTGCCCTGAGCCATTTGGGCCCTAATCGAAACACTAACTAAATTGCTCCCTGCGTCCCACGAATCCAGGAATGGATGATGGGTAGTGAGCAGCAACTGTCTTAATGGAGAGAAAACAGAGGTTGTTGTATTTGGTCTACCCTTTTCCGATACCTTCACCTTCACATGGCCCTCCACCCCAGCCATCCCACCAGGCCAGAAATATTGAGGTCATTTTTGAATCATCGCTTTCCTTGCTGGCCCAAGTCAACATAATACCAGAAAAGGCCAACGTTCACCTCGACCTCCGAAGGAATATCCTACCTTTCCTGGAATTCCACCAAAAAGGGGACCTAACCAGTTCGCTGGGACTCTCCCACATGGACCAGTGCAACAGAACGGGTGCTGGGGCTTCTAGACAGGATGTTAATCCACAGCAACCCAATCGGAACCAAGCAGGCAGGATGATCTCGGGCATCAAAATCAAGAACACATATCCCCATTGCTGAAATCCCTCCATTGGTTTCCCTGGGAATGGAACACAACAGATCCTTCAAGTTGCCTTATCCAAAGAGGAGTGTGGCCATTGGACCAAACGTTCCGTCTCAACTGATGACTCTGTACATCCCAGCAAGGAACCTTAGATTAGCAAAGAAGTTACAAAACAGGAGTAGTGCATTAAAAAAGGAACGCGTTGGCAGAATGACACTAACCATCTTACGCTGAACATTTGAAAAGATCTGTCTGAGAACGAGAGGTCACAGAAGGACCACCTGAAGCGCAGGTACTACCTAAAGACTCTGCTGCTTACAAGACATTGCAAACGTCACTGCCAAGCAGAGTACCCAGCCGAAGCAGCGCGGGCAGGGTATATCCCTCTGACCATGGCCCTTCCCTGGAACTCCAAATCGTGCTTGATATAACTTTTATTGTTAATTTTTAATTCACTACTTTATATTTTTGCAGTCACCGCTTGGTATTTATTATGGCGACCATGACCGGTACGAACCCCATTCCATTCCCTCCTTAGCCTACCCTTCTGTTTTGACTCAAAACTTTGAAATAGTTCCCTGCATTGTGGAATGATGTAAACCTCGAAATTACAGTTAAAATTAAAATAAATGGTTAGTGGCCAATTAAGTTGCTCCTCTGCATTTTTACTGGTTTCCATTGATGGGGAATCATTCAGGATTCTGTAGAGCAGAATCATAAATAAGCTTAAAAAGATTGGTTTTCGGCATCATTGGAAGCATTTCTAAGTGAAGGTTTGATGTCAATGTTCGATTCTGTGGACAGCTGAGCTGGCAATTCAAATTGAAAAATAAATGCTCTAGTGACCCCCGACAGAACCCCTTAGGAATCGCATGCATCTTTTTCGGACAACATGTTCTATTCCAAGGGAGTATATGTCACTTGTCCGCTGGGCAACATATGCCTGGTCAGAGAGAGGGTTCAGGGGTGTCCAGTCATTTTATCGAATGTAAAGGTGTCGAAAGGCAAACCTTCCAAACATTTTATCGAAATGCCATTCTTTCGAATGACAATTTCTTTGAAAAAGATTCGAAAGTGCCGTCAACATGGGTTGGGGTTGGGGCTTGGGTTAGGGTTGGGGGGCGGGAAGGTGGCGTGAGGGTTGGGAGGCCTGGGGGGGCGCCCCCCCTCCCAATATACACTAAAACCTTGAAATGTTACATGGAGCTGTCCAGTGCTGAAATTACAGCACTGGACAGCTCCATCTAACGTTTCAACGTTACAAAAACAAGCATTGAAATGCCACTTTTAACATGTAAAAGTGCATTTCAATTGAAACCAGTCCATGACTATTGTCGACGGATTGGTTTCGAAAGAAATGCACTTTGCATGTTAAATATAGCATGTCACAGCTTTTGTTTTCGAAACTTTGGTTTTCGAAACACTTGTTTCGAAACTATCACTATAAACAGGTTCAGGGAGGCAGACCTCCTCAGGGGTTTCTGGGTGAGACCTCAGGCTCCATCTTCAAGCATGGGGCAAATAGCTTTTTTTCCAGAGTCATTGACTAGGTTGTGAGATGTCTAGCCTCACTTGCAAAAGGGGAATTCTATGGACCACCAGCCTGAACAGCGATGAAGATGAGTTGCTCATTGGAGACTATTCCATGATGGCAATAGAGGTGCAACACAAGATGTACATCTACGTTACCCTGCCTGCAGAGGCACGATCCCATCTCAGAGAAACTAGCAGTGTTTGTGTCCTGGACTGCTGCAGACATCACTTCCTTCTCCTCCGAACCCCAAAGTAGCTGACAGGGGTCCGACCGGCACTATTTATTTGAAGCGGGGGTCTGAGCATTAGCACGACTGCAACATAGTCTTGCAAGACTTCCCAAAGGCATAGGAGGCTTTAGGGACTACAGTGACAGTGCTGGAAGGCGGTACCATACATTGGGAGAGATGCACACTGGCATGATATGGGATGAGGAATCGCTGCCTGCCACTAATGGCCTGAGCTTGCAGGAGGGATCACAGCGGAAGCAAGCTCGGCGAGTCTGTGGCTATGACTATGAGTGTATGTGTCTGTGTATCTGCTTGGGTTTTCTATAGCGCCTTTCTGTGGAGAAACGGGGCCATACAGGAACTGGGTACAATAATGTCCACGCAATTAGAAGGGCCTGATATTTAGGGTATAGGTGAATGGTTAAGTGGGTGGGGGTAGAGAGGGTTACAGGCAGAGGATACAGATTGGGCAGGGAAAGACAGACTTAGGGCCTCATTACACGGTAGGCGGTGGACCAAGGTGCTATTAGCACCTTGGTCCATGCCAGTAAATTACCGGCACCGCCTTGGCAGAAAGGGGAATTACCGCCCTACTCCAAGGTTGGTGGGGCGGTAATTCCCCCTTCCACCATTGCCCTTCCCCATTCCCATTTTTGCCCCATAGGGCATAATGGGAATGGGGAAGGTGCCAATTACGGTACCGCAAATTTGCGGTGCCGTAATTAGCACCAAGGTCCCTTTGCGGGTTGGGTTTTAACGCCTGCAAAAAGCAGGCGTTAAATTCCCCAACCCGCAAAGGGACCTCGTAGTACGGCGGTAAGGGTTAACGGTCACCGTTACCATTAACGGTGACCGTTAACCCTTACCGCCGTCCGTGTAATGAGGCCCTTAGTCTTGACTAATTTGTCGATGGACCCCAGCTGTGCCCTTATTGGTGTTATATTTCTGCAAATTTCACATGAACCGCCCTTCCTTGCTGCACTCTTGAATCCCTAGGACTGCATTAGTGGTTCCCTTCCTTGCCTTCTTTCATTATGCAACCGGAAGCAAAGTGTGTTCCCGTTTAGCACCCCAGCTGCCCCCAATGGTGCCACGTCGTTAAGCAACTCCTGTTGCTTTCCCCGCCTTTTTCAATATCAATGTTTAATAGCTTTTACAAAGCACTCTGAGTTGAATTCTTCTGTATTTCCCTACAGACGTACAGACTTCTAATTATAGCAAGTTTCATTATTAATACATTTTAGTCGGCTATAATCAGGAGGAAGTAGTACGCCTTCCCCTGGGAGGTATCAGTCTAATGGGCTGAGAGGTAAAGGGTCTACTTCCATGAGTGGCCCTACACATGTCACAGGCCAAAGACAAAATGGCCTCCCCGGATGGAAAAAAACTGGGCCCACCTGATACTCATAACAGATACGTGCTTGACTGCTGATGGCACAACATATGTCTATGCTGCATCTAAGTGGCTGCACTCTAAATGGGATACAAAAGTGAGTCATTAATGGGACTGTTTTACACCTCATCTGGAGGTTTTTGGTTTCCATCTGCACCTGTATACAGTTAAGTCTGTCTGGAGCGCAGTATGAATGCTCAAATCAAATCAAGTCTTTGCTTGCATTGACTGCTCGAAGCATGGTGTCAGAAATTAAAACTGGAACAGAAGGGGCACTTTAAGTTTGCATGCAGATGCAATGGCATAGCTGTGCATGCCTGGAAGCCAACAATCAAATTACAGGATCTGAAGAGTAGGACTGATGAGGCGACCAATGGGGAGAGCGCTCCTTTTACACACCTCTGCCTGCATCATAATCATTTGCAACTTCTTGGCAGATTCCATCTACTTACAATCGTCACCAGAAGGATGACGAACTAAGACATGGTTGTCCAACTCCAGGCATCAAAACATGTTGGACTTTCAGGACATCCCTCATTAATATTCGTGTGATAAATATGCATACAATGATTCTTAATGTATGCCATTTTTTTCTTGTGAATATTAATGAGGGATCTCCTGAAAACCCGTCAGGATTACGTCCATCAAGGCTTGGAGTTGGACACCCCTGACCTATGAGAATAGTGGTCCTTCTTAAGCTTTCACAACACAGCTTGCCTCCTCCCGATGAAGCTGTGACACAACAGCGACCCAAGTGATGTGGGAGTTGTGTAAGGTTTGAAAAATAATTGTGGAATGTGTGTTCTATCTGGGAATCTGGGCTGTGGAAGAGACATGGATCCACTGTGAAATATAAAGGAACCAACGCCAGAAAATAGAACTCTGACTTTTTTCCAAAAGCAAACAACACCACATGTGAAGAGAGCAAGGCAAGCGTACTTCCATCACCCACTATTCAGTCTGAAACGTTGGCCGGAGGGTTTCATATGTTGCCTGCGGCTTATGTTGCCTCTCTTCTTAAATCAAAAATGGGAGTGCTAACATCGGTCTCTTTCAAACTACTGCCCACTCTCTGGAAATGTAGGCTCAGTTGCAGTAAGTGAATTGTGTCATGGTAATTTATATAGGAACATGAAAGGACTTGGACACAATAATTGAATTATGGGCACACATGTTGGTATGCACGGGTGCTTATAGGATGGGTTGAACTGGTCGTCCCTCCTTCTCCTCTTTTGAAGTGTCCTAAGTGTTTTTTAGAAACTTTTTATTTCACATTTTTTGATTTCGAAACTAAACTTTTGTAAGTACTCCTTCCTCTGCCATTTGCCCTAGTGCTAAATGCACTTAAACTGGTGCAGGGAAGTACAAGACAATATTGCGCCCAGGACAAAACACTAGAATATGCCACCTGCCCCGCAGCCAACGCGGCGCCCATATGGCCACCTTGCTCTGCATCCTGAACATCATTAGATCGTTGCAATTTAAATAAGGTGGCATGGATGTGTACTTAAAAGCAATAGGTAGACAACAACACAGAAAATACGTCAAACAGGAATTCAATTTTACTATCCAATATTTATATAAATAATTGTCTAAATGAAGGCACTCTCTTGGGTGCTGCAGCCGCGAAAGCATCCATTGCTGCTGGATAATCGATTTTTCCACCAATTTCAGTCTCAATTGAAAGTGTAGTAAGAGCCAATAAATCCCTTCTTTTTTTTTATATGTTATAGTTTATTAGAAACTTTTTCATTATGTCTTATATCAGATTAGTCATTTACATCATTCAAATATTTGAATTACATCTCAAGTCTCTATTAATCATGGGTGCAACACCTCTGTTATTATCCCTTAATAAGTCCCTTCATCTATGAGCAAACCTCTCAGAGTCTAGTGCAGTGGTAAAAGTGAGCGGGAACAGTCGGGAGCGGAGTTCCACTACTTTTATATTTTACTGTTGACAGCTCGACTACTTTTTGCAACCATTTTCCCCATTCCGCAACTGTTCTTTATGAAGCTAAAGCACACCTCTCCACTTTACCACCGGATATCAGTTACAGCTGAAGTGCAATCTGTTTCAATTCTATTGGCTGTCAACCAGCCTGACTGCAACCCTTGAAGAATGTGTTGCACGTTGTTCCCTTCCTTCAGACTCTGTCCCCCAGCGGAGTCACAGTTCCACTTCTATCCCTGGTCTAGTGATAATGCTCCCAGGGAAGAATAAAGGAGGAGCCTGGAGGAGAGGCCAGGAATTTGGTGGGGGTGGGCGGATACAGAGGCAGTTGCAAGGTAGATTAAGTAAGGTTAACTTACATGCTTGGCGCCAAAAAGTGCCTTGAAGCTACTTCAAAAGCTATAGGGGAAGACCAAAGAAGTAGGTAGGCTATGAGGAGAAGCAGTCATGTTGCTGCTTAATGTGAGTACCTAGAACAATTAGAGCAATATCTGCCAAAAGCCGAGAGGGCGCGAGCACTTACTAGCAAAACCTGGCAAATGAGAAAATACGTCAGTATAGGATGGCAATATCTAGAAAATGGCATGGGTGTTTGGGCATATATGACAATAGCTGCTTAAAGGTGTGAGTATCTGGGCATTAAATGCAAACATCTGGCAAATGGTTCTACTTGGGTGCATAGCTTATATGCAACGTGCTTGCTAGTACCATGAATGCGTAATGACAAGACTGATAACCACAGCGCTTAGAAGCAGCCTGCCTATTTGGAGCTCTATAACAATCACCGAATTATATATATCAGGAGTTGCAAGAAAAAGGCCAATTTATTGAAATGCTGAGTGCACTGCTCGAGCTGCTGTTGACTGATGGCAGAAGCTGCCCAGTAGTGTCAAGTGATGCGAATAGCTTACTCTAGGATGAGAATATCGGTAATAACAGAGTCTGGCAAAGGATGGCAACCTGGACATGTGATTGTAACACTAGGAAAACCATCAGGGTCCATAGGTGCGTGTCTAGTGGTTAGTGGGTTGTGCTGGTGGTTTGCGCTATGCCCGGATCAGTCACGGTGCGCAATGCCCCTTGTTTGGTATCTTGTATAATTCTTAAGAGTCATAAGATTGCTTTGTATTAGATGTATTTGATTGCTTCAGCCATAGGTACGAGGGCTCAATACCTACAGTAGCAAAAAAGAAAACCTGTTCTTTACACACAAGCCAAAACTGTTGGCTTTGCTAAGCATCGTTTACCTTTGCATATAAATAGCAGCTGCCTCCCCAAGAGCAATCCCCTCAGGCCTCAAACCTGGACCCTTTACCTAAAATTTGAAGAGCATCAATAAACATGATGGGTACTATATTTCTTGTTCCTGCTTACTCAAATAATAGGGTTTTTTGGTCTCCCAAATTTGGCCGTATCATTTGGCCAGGTGACTCTATGCCAACATGGCACGTATTTTTCAGTCTCGGGCTTTCAAGTGACAAATCAGTGCATTCTGGGAGTTGTAGTCTTTGGGTATCAATTGTATTAACCTGCCTGAAAACATAGGGGCTCATTAATGGCTGCCTCCATTCCGGGCTCCATTACCAGGTTCCTGCAATGGGGACTTACCGGGTTACTCCGACATAGGAGGACCCGATAATTCCTCCTTGCAGGAACCCATAGGGTTCAATGGGAATGGGTAGGGAGGTAATAACGGGCAGATTACATCTGGCCCGTTATTGCCTCCTGTTTACCAGGCGTGCAATCCGGGTCCCGCGATGGGAAGCTTGTAATCGGCGCTCCCGGAATGAAGGGGGCCATTGCTGTACCGGCCCCCTTCATTCCGGGAGCGCCAGGCTTATAATGAGGCCCATAGATTTTAAAAACTAACTCACGGGGTGCCCGGATAACACAGGCTCACTCATTTGATCTCCCTAACAGCAAATGCACAAGAAAATGAGGCCAAAGTTCTGACCCAAACCGCTACATCAATGGTTCGTCCGCCCCTAGGCACGGCCCTGCACTGGACCACGTTTTGTAAAATACTGCCCGCTGAGCCATCTAGCCCTCCAGGTGTCTTCAGGCCCCGTTGCTGGCCAATTAGAAAAGAGCGCGGCCAAACTAATGACAGCTCAGTCCTCACCAGCTGCAAAGCACTGCGGTTAATTGCAGGAATTAGCATGTCAAAACCCCGTAGCTAAGAAGAGCGACGCCCACTTTGTCTGACTCTTCCGGAGATGCGGGGGGAGGGGCGGGGGGAGGGGTGGTTGTGGGGTGGCTGGGGCTTGGCCTGAACTAAACCTCATGCAGAACTGCTCAGGCCAGGCTCCGTGGGTGGCGTTTCTGTTTTTTTGGAGCGAAATAAACACTGCTATTGCACCGCAACATTTACAATCGCAACTGGAAGTTTTCAGTCCGTCTGAAGCGGAAGGCAAGCTGGCCTGTTCCATTCATTTTGTGCAGTTCAATAATTGTGTCCTTTATGTTAGCAATCGTGCTCTTTCCCTCCATTTCAAATCTACCCCAGCGAGATCTCAATCACTCTGCTGCTGTCTCGGGAGGATAGCTCAGTGGCAACGTGCTCGCCTTGGAAACCAGATGAGACAGAGCATCACAGGTTCGATCCCGGGTCGGCGCTTAGAAACCTCTAGGTATTAAGCGCGTTATAAATAACCTATAATAATATCATTACCTACAGGTGCCAGGAATTCAATCCAGGAGATGGGGGAATCTGACTACATCTGCCCGTTATCAGCTGCACAAGGGCATGGCAACAGTAGTGGATACACAGAGCTGCTTCAAGTCTGAACTGAAGTCCTTTGGCAGAGTTGTCCATGACAGTAACTACAGTGCAGTGCATGCTGCAGGTAAAGACTGAAGGCAATTGTGTCATGTGACTCTAGGACCAAGAAAGTAAATGGACACCGTAGTGTCATTGCAGTATAGTTAGTTGGTGTGTTCTTGTCGTTTTATGTGGGCGGAACCAGAGTAGAGAAGTGACGCGGGGCAAGGGAGGAGTCAGTCAAAGATGAGACACAAATAAAGAAAGGAGTTGGAAATCTTCCTCCTTGTGTGTGCTGTATTCATTCGAGTACGTGTCTCTACATTCTTGGTGTCCCGGCCAACGGCTACATTTGAAACGAGGGAAGCATGACCTGCGTGTACCTCTGACCTCCGACGTAGGACATGATATCTTTAATGTTGCCTGCACTGGCACTCATTAGTGCTAGGGCCACGTCGGTCCATAGAGCAAGCAGGTCGAACAGTCCTGGGGGAATGGCATCCCACTCCACAACCAAAACCCAGGACGCCCTGTCCTCACTCTCCTCCCCTCCATCCTCCCTCACCCCCGTCCTCTGCCTCCCCCCGCTCTCCTCCTCTCCCATAGCACCGGATGAGGTTTCTTAACAAGTCCGCTCTATGAAAGTCTCCCCCAAACAGGTACTCCAGTGCTTTTCCAGAACTATCAAGGACAATATCGCCTCCCTTGCTCCAGTCTTGACTGATTTCTGCAATTACTCCTTTGCAAATGGCTCCTTCCAACTACCCCTCAAGCACTCTCTTGTGCACACTCTCCTTAAAAAGCCTTTTGCCGACCCTTCCTGCCTGGCTAACTACCCCCCTATCTCCATTACCCCCTTCCTGGGCAACCTCTTGGAGAAGTTGGTCATCTCCCAACTGATCCACCACACTGTATGTGTTGGTTGTCTCCACAACCACCTGTCTGGCTTCAGAGCAGCCAGAGGCACGGAAACTGCTCTCCTGAACACCTGTGAAGACTTGCTCTCAAATCTTGATTCCAACTCTCCCTCCGTTCTCATCCTTCTCAATGTTTCCTCTGCCTTTGACACAGTCAATCATGCTACCCTTCTAAATCGGCTCCGTGATACCCTTGGCATCACAGACCTGGCACTGGATTGGGTGACCACCTTCCTATCTGAACAACCTTCCCTGGTTCAACTGGGTCATTTCCTCTCCTCCACCACACTCTCTACCTGCGGCATTCCTCAGGGATCTATCCTCTCACTGTGACTCTTCAACAGCTACCTTGCCCCTCTGGCCCACCTGATCTCCATCTTCTCTCCTCACTTCCAGTGTTAGGCCTTCGTCATGCAGCTCTCCTTCAAGCTTCCCTCTACTGCTGCCTTTTCCTCCTCTCTCATTCTTGACTGACTGCTATTCAGGCATGGTGCACTGCTAACATTCTCTGCCTTAATGGCAGTAAGGTGGAGGTCCTTCTCATTGGGACCCCTGCTCCCTCCTTCTCTCTGGCCACCCTCTTTTGGTCCCCTCCCCTCACCCTCTTGTGAGGCTAAAATCTTTGGCGTCATCTGCGACTCCTCTCTCTCCCTCACTCCTCACATCGCTGAGTTTACCAAGAAGGGCCACTTTCAGCTGCACCTCCTCAGGGGCATTCTCCCCTTTCTCACCTTCCGCCAGAAACTCAATGTCGCCAGAGCTCTGGTCCTCTCTAAGCTGAACTACTGCACCAGCCTCTTCCTCGATCTACCCTTATCTTCCCCTCGCCCCCTTCAACTAATCCTGAATAGGAATGCAAGAGCTATCCTTGGCCTCAAGATGAGGGACCGCATCTCTCCAGCCCTAACATCTCTCCACTGGCTCCCGGTGGCTGGGAGGATCAAATTCAAGACCCTCTGCATCATCCACAAGGCTTTCTGGGGTCTGGGACCCTAACACATCCACTATCTCTTCCTAAATACAGCCCTGCTAGAGCCCATCGGTCTTCTTGCTCCAACTCTCTGCAGATTAGACACTTTTCCAAGTAGAGAGTGGGGGGTAGATCTCTTTCTTCGACAGGAGCCTATGCAATGGCCTCCCTGTCTCTCTCAAGCTTGAGCCAGATCTCCTTAAGTTCCTTCCCTCTCCCCTCCCCTGGTAATGCCCCCTCTGCCACATTGGCTGGCTGCCTGGTCCTTTCTGAGTCCTACAGGGCCTAGCCTGCACCAGCACCCCCATCTCCCTGACCCCCTAGCCCTCCTAACCTGTACTTGCCCTTCTGGACCCTCTTCCCCTGATGTGGTCCTCACTCCCTACATCCCCGGTAACTTGCCCACCTGGCCTCCCCTTAGCACTTGCCTTGCCACATGTGCCCTCTTCTTCCCCCCTGCACTTGAATGCCATCTCTCTGCCCCCACTTCCCTCCCACCCTAGCATTGTCCCTTCCTCCCCGACCGGCACCCGCCCACTCGCTATCCCCTTGCACTTCTTGGTACTGCACTTGCACAATCGAATGTCACAAGGCCTAGTGGGACTGCTATTTTTCTTTCCCCATCCCCCCATTTTTTTGGGCTTGTGGTGCCTTGAAACACCATTTGATGTATAGGTGCTTTATAAATACTCAAATAAATAAAGGTGCCCGCCAATGCTATATGCCCCACCCATTGGCAGATTTGTGTGGGCTACCACACACAGTTCTGTACATGTTCCAGGAGATATAGATCTCCTGGTAAGGTCAGTGAAAGGAAGCCACTCGCTGGCAAGGGCTACGAGCAGAGCTCGCACACACGTGCCACACACGTGGGCACCTTGCACTCAGTGTAGAAGTGTGCAGAAATAAAAGCATGGATTTATTGCACTGGTGACAGGTGTTGATAGAACCACGTGTGTTTTGAGACGAAAGAGGGGATTTGTGATGGTGAACAGTCTGCGCCACATCTCGTGTCTGCTTGAGGTTCACCATGTTGGATGAAGGGAGCCCCTCTACGGTCATGACTTCTTCACCTAGAACGTTTCAGCAAACCCAAGAAGAATCATTATCTCTTCAACTACCTATTATAGTTTGGGGTAAAAGGGAGTGGAAGCGTTTGGGTTAAAATATATAAAGATTGAGATTTTTGGGACAGCTGCGCAGCCATGGAAGTTGAGACTGTCCCCAAAGTCCCTTAAGGATGAGTAAAGTATTGAAAACTCCCTGAACTGTGCGCTTGTCAAGTATTAAGTCATTAGATACGAATCCTGGAATATTTCTGGTACAATTTTAATTGTTCTGATCATGAAGTTAAGTAAGCCTTTGCCGACACGTGTTTCAACCCCTGGTCGTTTTCAAGGCATGGCGAAGATCTTTGTCTGTGCTTGATATAAGCAGTAATTCAGTTTAGAGAAAATCAATTTCGTGATCAAGGACCTTGTAGGTCAGTAAATAATCACGCAAATCTTGTCACGATGCTGAATAGGGTAAGGTAATATATCTGGTGACAAATGTCAGCAACTAATTATATGGAGATGTGGCCCTGCCGGACAGTCGTCCTAAAGGGGCCCTCTTCTTCCCCCTTGCACTTGTATGCCACCTCTCTGCCCCCGACTTCCCTACTACCCTTGTGTTTTCCCTTCCACCCCGACCTGCACCCCTTACCCCCCATCCTCTTGCACTTCTTGTTACAGCACGCTCTAGGACGACCATCCGGCAGGGCCACATCTCCATATAATTAGTTGCTGACATTTGTCACCAGATATATTACCTTACCCAATTCATCATCGTCGCAAGATTTGCATAAATATTCACTGACCCACAAGGTCCTTGATCACGAGATTGATTTTCTCTAAACTGAATTACTGCTTATATCAAGCACATACAAAGATTTTCACCACGCCTTGAAAACGACCAGGGGTTGAAACACGTGTCGGCGAAGGCTTACTTAACTTCATGATCAGAACAATTAAAATTGTACCAGAAATATTCCAAGATTTGTATCTAACTACTTCATACTGGACAAGCGCACAGTTCAGGGAGTTTTCAACACTTATCTCTTCAACTACTGGCTGCATTTTACTCGACGGACACCAGCAACATGAGCCCCATGGGGGTGAGATGGTTTAACGGCTTTACTGTACAGACAGACGCTTTAGGTCACATGGATTATCATAGGAAAAAGAGTCTTCTGACGCTAGCAGTCTGCGCATCTGTTCATGATGCACTATAAGAGCGTCCTGAGGATGGGGTCACTATATATCGTGATTTAAAAAGTGCATTGTCTAAACATTTCGCCCCTCACTCGAATGTAGACTATGAGAGGCATATTTTTCATACCACTGTTCAGATGAAAGGTGAGACAATGGACGCTTCTGTGATGCAGCTATGGGCCAGACTGAAACACTGCGAATTTCATTGCTACTCCAATGATGAGGTGCTGTGATCACAGATCATCTCAGGGTGTGAATCCTTGGCATTTAGAAAACATCAATCACAAAAAACCGTGAGCGCTGGATGAACTTCTAACAATGGCATGGGCAGATCTTGCATTCGAGCTGTAGTTTGAGACGATGGATACATTAACATTACTGCCCAGCTCGAAACAAGCATCTCTGCATCATGTTATATCGACAGCATCAATGGTAAAATGCACGGATACATTTCTTTTTCGTGTGGAGAAAATACGTTCAAGGTGATACATATGTCGTGCTGTAGGTTACCCGTCCGGTGCAGAATTGTCTCTTCAGCAGCTGATAAAACATAGGAGTGTCAGGCCAAGACAATCATCACATGATCATGGACACAGGCTAATAACGTGTTGGAGTAGACCACACACACACACACACACACACAGACAGGAGAGGCACTCCACTGAGTGCAAGTATCATCAGAGGACCTGACACAACATTCAATACCTTGATGCAAGGTCAACCACAGAAAGTGAGTCTATTTCCTCGCCGAATGACCGGTGAAAGAAGGGATATGTGTTTTCACAGGGAAATCAGGCGGCAATGGAACATAGTCCCATCATACAGCTTCACATCAGTGATCTGCAGGCAGAGCTCCTAATTGGCACAGGTGCAATGGTAAACGTCATATGTGAGGGAATGACGTACAGCGGGCTCCTCCATTAAGACATCAGAGATGTACATATATCCATATGGGTCGCAAACTGAGCTGCCATGCAAAGGTTCCTTTTTGGCCACATGCAGATATGAATCACACTCGGCACGGATCCATGTGTTGAAGGCTACAGTCCTCAGTGGATGCATTTTGGCAGCAAAAGGCGTGCACGGCGTGTGGTAGAGAAAATACGTTCAAGGTGATACATATGTCGTGCTGTAGGTTACCCGTCCAGTGCAGAATTGTCTCTTCAGCAGCTGATAAAACATAGGAGTGTCAGGCCAGGCATGTTAATGGCAGCATTGGATATGGGCCTAATAGACATCATCTACAAGCTGATGGCCCACAAACACATGAATATGACTGACAACATTTAGCAACTATTTCCCTCGATGTTCATCAGACTACAGAAATTGAAGAACTGCCAAGTGCGGTTATGCATGGACGAGTCTGTCAAGCCGATAGCTCAAAGTTATAGAGGAATACCTGTGAATATATAAAGGCAGGTAGAAACAGAACTGCACAAGTTACTTGATTAGGGCTTTATTGAACCGGTCACAGGATCAACACTGCGGGCGTCCCCTATTATTCCAGTACCAAAGAAAGAAGAGGGCAAGTTTATTTGGTTGTACGTAGATATGAGACATCCAAATAAGGCCATTTTAGAGACCACATCACCAGGCACCCTGCATCACTTTAGAGAAGGAGCCAAGTACGTTCACCTCCACCATCTCGCCCATATTGCCTATACGTTGGGAACCAGAGTGTGAGACACGTGCAGTACCAGTGAAAATACTGATACAAAGGAGAATCCTGGAGGCAAGGTTCCCATTAAGAAAGCCATACCTGCATACAAGACAGTATGATGGCCATTTGATTGAAATCCTAGAAAAAGCAGGACCAATGAATGAACGAGCAGATTGGTGACATCACACGAAGCCAGACTAATGTACATGGAAGAGATGCGGAGACAAGAGAAGTTAATATAGTCTATAAGGCATAAAGACAGTATCAAGATAAGTGACATTTCAGGCTCGAGATGAGGAAACGTATGCTTGGGCTCAAGAAGAAGAGACTTATGGTACAGAAACAATGAAGATATCAGGTCATTTTACATGTGTACAGATGCAAAGAAACGCAAGCAGATAAAGTATTCTTGAGGCTAGCTATGTAGAGAATAGATTGCGGCATGCACCCACGTATACATATATAGGAATAAAGTAAAGAATGGATGTTTCCACAATGTGTTACAGCAGAGCTGGACTAGAAAAGGAAGGCCTTTTTCCAGTGTGTCACAGTTGAAAAACAATGAAATTACAGAAGACAATCTCAGAAAGGTGAGGCTGGATCAGCCCCAAGAAGCCAAGGTCTTATCGGACTGAGCAGACATTAGTTACAGTCGTGTGAAAGAATGAAACTCCTGTTCAGAAGGCATGATGAAAACAGGGAAGAGGTCAGAGGTCTATTAAAAAATAGTATTTAAAATGCACCAGAGCTCAGATTTGTGGTCTTGAGTACCGTGAATGGATGGAACTGGACAAACATGATGAACCACACCTACTCAAAGAGGCAGAACATGCCTCTACTACCCTGTATTCTCCAGAACAAAAGAACATTTCCAAGGCTAAGTTCAAAGCCTAAATTGACGTGTAGACCACTGAGGTGATGATAGATGATATGTTAATAGGTGGGAAGCTATGGTTATGACCAGCTCGCCAGCACCTGGAAGTCCAGCCCGCGTGCTGCTAACGTGGGTGGAAAAACGACTGACTGATGTAAGAGTGCCAACCAATTGTAGGGGGCCACATGATCAAGAGCCCATATTTTCTGTAACCAATGGGATGTCGTGTATTTAGTGACGTTCGTATTGACTTGTTTGAAGGATGGGCTTAGTAGTCCCACCTTATGTTAAGGAGCCTATCACTTTCTTAGACTAGTATGGAACGTATACCTAGATGTTCCCTTTAAGCCTATCACATTTGCCACTAGGTTTTTGTAGTTTGCCACGTAGGTTGACGTAAATACATAGGTCAACGCCATCAATGATGAGTTTTTACTATAAGTATGATGTTTTTTATAAAGCAAATTGAGAAACCATGCTAGGGGACGTCCTTTGATGTCCGTTGTACTCCCTGTTTTAGATAATTGAGAATAAAACAGTTAACTTTGCCAACCCCCTGAGTCGTTTGATTATTGATGTTTGAGTAACTTCTGCATCCCCATCCATCTCAAAGTATTGCTACCTCGTCATAAAGGGCTGGATCAGCTGTCCCGGTTCATCACGGATACGTTTCATCTGTTGACCGGCGCAACGATTTTCTCCAAGCTCAAGTTGAACAAAAGTTATCATCAACTGGAAATGGCACCAGAATCACAATACATAAAAACCTTTGTCACTCATTTAGGTCCCTGCAGGTATAGGCACCTGAGTTTTGGTGATTCGTCATCGGTGGAAATCTTTCAGCAAGAGGTCCACAAGATCATCCGGCATATACCAAACTACTCAATTACAGCAATGACATCTTGGTGTTTGGGATGACTCCTGACAGCCATGATGAAAGAGTGTGTATGGCACTTGAATCTGCCAATCTCACATTAACAAAAAGAAAAGTGTGAGTTCAGGAAGAAAAAGCTTAAATTTTTCAGACACATATTTCCAGATCAAGGAATGAGACCGGATCCATATAAAGTGGCTGCCCTTAATAAGACACCTCGCCGACCAATGAGTCAAATCTATGCTCTTTTAAGGGGCTGGCAAGTTACTGTACAACATACCTACAAGATTTGGAAACCATCAGTGCATCACTGAGAGAACTTATGAAAGGGCAAGTTGAGTTCAAAATGACAGGTGAATGTCAAGGGGTGTTTGAAGCCATCAGGCGAAATACAGTGTAGTTGGAAGACATGGTGTTTTCAGCTCTGACAGTGGTACTGAGCTGACTGTTGACGTGAGCCCAGTGGGTATGGGAACAGTTTTGGCACAATTTGATCTGAAGTCGCTGCAACACAAATACATTGTGGCTTATGCGAGCAAGAATCTTTCCACTACTGAAGAGGCATATTCACAGGCCGAGAAAGGGGGCATGGTTGTTGTGTGGGCATGGGAGCATTTTCACTTATTCCTTTATGGGAAGGCATTCATGGTGTGTACAGATCAAGCGCTGCTGATGATATATGGAAGTCCAAAAGCTTGTATTCTGCCCTGCACCGCTCACTGGGGCTCAAAATTGCAAGACTAGGACTTCAACATTGTTCACAGACCTAGCAGATCCTAAGTTAAAAAATCGTTCACATTTTTTTTTTAAAAGAAGACTGATTTAGAAAGACCGCTCTGTGACCGCACAGAGCAGTCTGTCTAAATCGAACTGTCAGCCCCTACAATGCAGACGAGTGTGCGAATGGGCTGACAGGCATGCCAGGACCCGGAAGCGACATCGAGGGATAATGGGTGTTTGTGTGTTGCATGGTTGTGTATGTATATGTGTTGCATGTTTGTGTGTGTGTTGTGTGTTTGTGTGCATTTTGTTACAGATGAGTCTTGGTTGAGGAGGCAGGCAGCAGGGGATGAGGGGGTAGGGGTGTGTGAACCCCCTGATTTTGGAGAAATCCCACAAGAGAGGGCGGCGGGTGGAGGAATGTCATTTTTTTGATTTTGAAAATCATCCAAAAGAAGTTGTTCTTTTTGTTAGGCGATCTACAGAAATCGAGAAAATGACATAGAACCACCTAGCAAGGAAGATAACCCCATCTCCATTGCGGAAAGATATATTAACTACATCATACATCAGGCGAAGGCCACGTGTCTGGATTTGGCCGCGCTACATTGGGAGTCACAACAGGACATTGAATTTTCCCTAATTGAGCATTGTCTGCCTCGGGGGAAGTGGAAACATGCGAAACAAATGGCTAGCAAGGAGATGACGGCAGTCCATATGGAAGTTGCGAGCCTACTGTTGGTGAGAGATGCACTCTCTTCAACGGAAGACCACATCCTGATGAAAAGTAAAAACTTTTGATTCCCACAATGCTGAGACAACAGGTGATTGACCTTGCCCACAAAAGTCACAGGGGGGTGGTGTCCACCAAACAGATGTTCGGGCAAAAAGTAGGGTTTCCTGGTTAGGACATCTGAGTGGAAGGAAGCACTTAAGAATTGCTGTACCTGCTGCCTAATGGCTCCCAGTACAAGGCAGAACCATCACACATGTCTCCCGTCTCAGTATGGGACACAGTAGCAATTGACTTTCTGGGCCTGTATGTGATGGATCCTATGTGCTGGTTGGGGTGGATGAATACTTGACCTTCCCAGAAGTACAAATAGTAGCATCCACGGCCACATCCAGCCTCATACCTGTGCTTGAAAAGATTTTCACAGCCTATGGGGTTCTGCAGACCGGAAACATTGGATAATGGCTCTCTGTGAGATAGTGGCCCACTAATGAAGACAACTAGTGAGTCCTTAACAACTTTATTTAAGTATAGCTGTAAGGAGGTCCTCCTCCACAACGACCCAAGCAACTGACCCCTGATCAGTGAGTGAGCAGGGCACGTTATCCTCTCCACTGGAATTGAGAGTCCGGGCTAATCACTCCAGCAACCGGGTAAACATTCCCGTGCTCCTGGGACAACTCAATAAGCAACATAAATAAAGGCAAACAGGAGTTTGAAACCATACAATGCTTATGAACCAATCCCCATATGTTACTATAGTAACAAGAACCTATGCACAATATATACACTTTGTAATGCAACATTTATTAAACCCGCAATTAAAACAACACCTAACACACTTCCCTCCCGAATACATACTGAATTACAAAAAGAAAGGAAGATTGAACACCCCCCCTTCTGCATACTCCACTCCACCCAACACCACACTTCTACCCTTGATTACATCTCTGCTTGGTCTCGTTGCTACCACGCTCTTATTCCACATCCTTCCATCTTCCAACTGCACAGGTTCGCTGAATACCCTTCTCATTTGCCAGGGACCTGCTAATTTACTTTCACGTTTTGGTACTCCACTGGGCCTTCAAACCCATACTCTATCTCCTTCCTCCTTTCTAGTGAGACATGCGTTCTTCACATAATCATACCTCCCTATTGATCACCATCCGCTCTCTAAGCGCTTCCTCATCCCATGATACAAACGCCATCCTTCCAAGCCATGGAGGACACACGGATCTCTTCACAATTCTGACCCCCCTTGCACAGCCATTCTGATGATCTGGATTAGCATTATTTTAAATCTCTCCATCCCTCCATTGGTGGAGGGATGGAAAAGAGATATCTTGTGTTGTTTCACACCAATGTTCCTCAAAAGTTCCATCATAATCCTCGAAGTAAATTATACTGCATTGTCCACCAGCATTTTTCTTGGAACCCCATCTCGTTAAAACACCTCATCCAAAAACTCAACGACCGCTCTTGAATCTGCCACTTGCACCGTCTTGACCTCACCCCATTTAGAATACATGTCCACCAACACAAAAATAGATTTCTTCACATCCCGCTTTGACAATGGACGCAGTGTATCCAATGCTACAAACTCCCAAGGCAATGTGGGAAAATCAATAGGACTAAGAGGCTGAACCTGTGTCTTCAGAACTTTATCTGATGCCAAACATTCACTGCAGTTCTGCTCCTCAATCTCACGGTCAAAACTAGGCCACCAATAGTTTGACCTGAGCCTCCCTTTGGCCTTGACAATTCCCAACTGTCCAACATGTACGTCATGTAACACAACCCCTCCTTCTACACTCAACTCACCTTTAATTCCATGAAAAACCTCCAAGCCCGACTCCCTTTCCAGCCTTTCTAGTCAGACTCACTCAATTCCTTCATCTTTCGCAATTCAATTTCTTCCTTACTAGCCGCTTCCCACTCCTCCTTGGCCACGGCCCCATCACGTACCACAAAGACCTCATGAGTGGATTCAACATCTTCTTCAGTCTCCACCCCAGTAACGTAACTAGTATTATTTCGTGAAAGATAATCTGCAATGATGCTGTCTTTACTTGACACATATCTTACAGTGAACTCATGTCCCTGTAGCGAGGTAACCCGTCTTGCAATTCTCCTGGATATGCCATTCAACTGCAAACCTACTGCCCCATATGAAAGCTTTAAATGCGTGCATTGCCCACAAGACTCCTAACGCCTCCTTTTCAATAACTTAATAGCAAAATTCGGCTCCTCTCAGAACACTTGACGCAAATGTAATTATGCTTTCCACACTATTGTCCTTCTGCAGTAATACTGCACTCAGCCCTATGGCGCTGGCATCTGTCATAATTAACACTTCTTTGCTTTTATCAAAACACGACAGTACATCTGCCTTCGAAATCATTTCTTTGATGTGACCAAACTCCTCCTCACAAACCTCTGTTGACTCATAGAATGTGTCCTTCTTACACAATGCCCTGATGTAGATACAACAATCTGAAAAATTCCAAATTAACTTATAAAATCATAATATTCCACCACTCCAGAGAACTACAACACTCCTCGTTTATCCTTGGGAGTGTCCATCTTTTGAATTGTTTTGAATAAACTCTCCATTAGCCATATACTTCCCCAGTTAATGTATGTCCTATATACTCTATCTCCCTTGCTGTAAATGTACACTTGGCTCTTTGGAGTGTAAGCCCCCCTTCTCTCAACTTCTCCAAAACCACTCACAATTTGTTATCATGATCCTTTTCATCAACTCCAGTGACCAATATGTCATCCTGATAAAACCTTCCTTTATTTATCTCCAAAAATAGCAGACATTACCCTCTGAAAGAAAGCAGCCGCTGAAAGAAGGCCAAAGGATATGCTCTTGAACCTAAAAGTCCTGTCATGTGTGATGAACGTCGTGAGATATCGGGATTCTGGGTGTAGTACCATCTGATGAAACGAGAGCACCATTCTGAAGCCACCACAGGTTCTATGATGACTTTATTTCACCCGAAACCTCCACACACAATGCCATTGGAACACATTTGCATTTGGACACCACAGAAGTAGTCCCCTCCTTTAATTGTATCCTTTGGACATATCCTCTAAAACAACCTAGAGCTTCACTGAACAATGCACTATACTTATCCTCAGATCTGATGTCACTCCTCCTAGACACTGCTGATAAACTTCCTGGGACTTTTGGGTCAATAACTATATCCATTTCTGATTGTTGGTACCACCCCAATCAACATGCCACTTTCCCCTTTTTCTGACACATACACCTTTGCCTTTATTTGTCTGTTTCACCACTCTAAAGTAGCCAAAAAACATCTAACGATACCAATATACACAGCACCATATGCACTCACTCTAATGTTTAGCGGCATGAGGCTAGTATTGGTAAATTTGGTTTGTCATCTCTCTCTGTTTATGATTGTGTAATCGCACGCGAAAGGGTCCCTTCCTTGAATATCACAACAACACTCCTCCGATCTGACACGGACGGCCAAGACTGTCAACTGCGCTCTCCCGGTAACTGGGGCCTTTACAGCCGCGCCGAAGAGGCTGCTGTACCGCTGACATGGGCGCACCACAGATAGAGTGAGAGGTGCGGCTGCCAATGCTAGGCAACGACCTCGAAGCTGCACCACTCCACAATCGCAGTGAGGAGTGCCCCTCAATTTTCTGCCTTACTGAGTGTAACGAATACCCACCAATTCACGGTGGCAATGCAGTGTGCCCCTCAATCCGCTGCTATACGGGTGTAATCACCTTGCCGTAACACCGAACTCCAGCAAAGCACGAAGCAGCGATAACAGGCAGTAGGGCCTCCAAATCTGTGAGATAATGGCCCAATAACGTCCTTATCAACTTTATTCAAGTACAGTTGTAAAAAAGGCCCTCCTCCACAATAACCCACGCCACTGACTCCTGACCGGTGAGCAGGGCACTTTATACGCATTGGAATTGAGAGTCCTGACTAATCACCCCAGCAATCAGGTAAACATTATTGTGCTCCTGGGACAACTGAAAAAACAACATAACATATATAAAAGTAAACAGGATTTTGAAACCATACAGTCTTATAACCCAATCCCTGTATATTATAATAGTAACAAGAACCTATGTACAGTATATACACTCGCTATTGCAACATTAATTAAAGCCACAAATAAAACAACACCTAACACCCTCCCTTGACAGGGCAGTATTTTCGACATTTCGCGTGTTTCATGGGTTTTAATCTTTGCCGGGTCATTCCACTATGGCCACATGGTGAATTGAACTATGATGAGATTCATGGCTAATGCCAAAGGTCGCTGCCGATATCCTTGACAAATCGCCCTTTAGAGCAGGTGTTATAGCAGTTGCTGAGGAATTATAGGAACACACCACAGAGCTCCACAGGAAGTTGCCCTTCGGAGGCGATGTTTGAGCGCCTCACACAGAGGTGGAAGAGGATCAGTATGCCACTGTTCGAGGTATGCGTGAGCCTCTCGTAGAGGACAAAATGAAGGAGTATGCTGATACAAAGAGGACAGTGATGGAACCCCATTTTCGGGTAGGAGATCAAGTGGTGGTGAGGCAGATGCAGAGGTGCAAGGACAGGACTCCATTTCATCCTGAGTCATAGACACTTACAAAAAAAGGGTTTTCATGATTAGGGCAGGCAATGAGGAGAGAGCAATCACCTGGAAATCCTCCCAATTAAAGCACAGGGTTGGAATGCTGAATTATTTGCATAGAGGCACAGCTAGGAAAGAGTATGGGAGTGAATCTGAAGGGTTATACTTGGGTGATTGTGAAATGTCAGTCGCTGATGAGATCACTAAGGACGATGAGACACCTCCAGACCCACCGGAACCAAAGAAAGGATCACGACCAGCTTTCCTCAGATACATACCCATGAGACTGAGTGGCCACGCTGACCAGATCCACTGGGGGTGGGAGGGACCCTGTACATGGAAATGTTGCCCCGTCCCTCCCAGCCAGTTACAGGCAAGTAACCACACCTGCCAACCGCAGCCACGGAAAGACAGCATGCTCACCCTCCACAGCCGGCTCTGCCGCTTTCATGCTGGCCTCCCGAGCTCTGAAGCCGACTCACGTGTAGGAACACTGTCACCTCGAAGTCAATTCATCCACTTCATGTGAATCCAGGTGGGGGTAGAGGGGGAAGATATATGGACGTAATAGAGCCCTGCATTTAGTGGGGTTTCTACCCATCTTGCTGTATGTCCAAAGAGAATGGAAAACTGATATAGTGCCCCATAAAAACGACACCCAGCTAGGCGACAAGTGGTGCCAGCTACAGGGCCTGGGTACTTAGTATGGAGACTGCTCAGTACCTCATAATGGCCAGTTACTTTGAGTCCTACTCTTCCTCAACCCAGTTATTTTTGGTGAAGGGGTTCCTTTTCCAAAACAGCACTTTGTTATCAAGAAACTTCAAGAGAAAAAAGGGGGTTAACAGGAGCCAACACCCCAAGCCCTTCTTGATGGAACCTACAATAAGCTCCTCCTTCCTTCAAACATGCTGTAAAGTCGATCAAGGACTGATCAAAATAAGCAAGTTTCACCAACTTCCGCGGCGGGAGAGGAGAGACGCAGGACGGGGACAAGGAAGACGATGGCTCAGAATATGGAAGATGAACAGCAAGTCATCAAGGGATTCCTTTCTCATCCCAAAATCCTTGACCAGATCCTCCTCCGCAAGGCCATCAGGAACAGATACAAATGCGGCTGCACACCTTCAATGTATTCAAGATGACACAAGAAACAACTTAAGACAACAAGGCATATTCCATCTCAGCTCACGTGCCACTAACTACCCTATAAGAGCTGATGTGGAGAGACACAGGCAAAGGGGAAGAATGCTGCTGTATGTAGGCAGCTGTGATCACTTGCCCCATCTTTCCAAGGGTGAGGTGGCAAACACCTCACGTTGAGTCCCAGGCCAAAGAGATGAAAAGAGCAACCAAACTGTGAAAGACGCAGTGCGATCAAGGGGGATCTGGACAGTCTGGGCAGTAACCAAACAATCAAATGGGAAACCACAGAAAAATAAGGAAAATCAAATCCTGAGTGACATGGAAGGAGGGTGACACAAGGGGTCAAATATAAATGAAGGTCTCGACAGACACCCCTTCGGAGGCAAACAAAGAGAGAGGGGTGACAAGGGAAGACCACCCAAAACGCTCAATATGCTGGCTAGTGTCATCTCAACAGGAAAACTATTTATAAGATAAGAATGTTTGATGCAGCCTCCGAAAAGGCCATTAACTATACGCCATCAGAGAGGCTGAAAAAGTCAAAGGTGGGGCTGGGAAGAGACTCTGGTTTGAGGAAGAAATAAAACAAAGCCCATTCGCCTCAACCTCAATAGAAGTGATGCTATGCCACAATGTTCAAAGGGCTCCAATGGCCAAGAGCTGAGACCAAATGGTAGAGCACAAGAGGGATAAAAGGCAATCCCCTGCAGAAACCCCAGTGAGAAGAGGGTTGAAGGAAACAGTCATCACTGATTTCCAAATATATCATAGGACTCAAGTGAGGCAGGATTCTTAGAATCGATTGTTCCATTCCCTTGAGTAGGTCCCTCTCTAAGTCCACGTGATGCCCAGCTAGGTCTTTCTATCCTTTGTTCGGTATGCACCGTTGTAATCACCATACACTGAGATATCATCTGTGTATCTCCACTGTACAGGACGTCGCCACAAGAATAGATTACTCACCGGCCACCGCGCTTCTATTGCTGGCTGTAACTGGTATAGAAATCTAACCTCATACACTTCCAGATCACTCCCTGTCACCCTGACGATACAGCTACCCGAGGCAACCTCCAGGGTGGTTTAAAGCTGATGCCCTGCAAGACTTGCTGTTCTTTACCACTCTCCAAGAGGTAATCTAGACATTTTTAAATATAGCCTTATAGACTGAGGGGGAGTAATTATTGCAGGATAACATCCTGCCACCAGGTTATAGCTCGAGGCAAAGCTGAGGGCCGTAAGTTAGTGGAGGGTCATTATCCAAAGCAATAATGACCCCTCCACAGTATTTTAGGGTTTTGGTGGTGAAGTAGAAATGTTACTTTAATAGTAAGTAAAGTCAATAAACTCAGTCAGTAAATTAATTGTGTTTTTATTTTGTAGTTTTTAAATAACAAGGCTGTTTTTATAAATTAAACATTTTAAATGCACACTTGGTTAAAGTGGAGCTGGTTTAACATGACCATGCATTAGGTATCATGTAAAAGTAAACCACTTCTGTATAATAACGTGAAAGTATTGTCCAAAGTTTAAGATTTCTCTTTTGTGCGTTTTAGATTTAGAACTGGGTAGTATAGCTCAGTGGCAACGCGCTCATCTTGGAAGCAAGAGGATACAGAGCAACACAGGTTTGAATCCCGGGTGCACGCTTAGAAACCTCTTCGGTATTAAGCATGTTATAAATTACCAATTAAAATAATAAATAGGAGGTTGCAGTGAAAGAAAGTTCCTGGCGGGACACAGACACTGGGATCTGCACCTCAGGAACAGATTTCCCACAAGCCCTGCTGGACTTGGATGCGTGGGCAGGAGGTTTGACTCATTGTGCTCTGGCGCACTTCCGCATCGTTGTCCGCAATGTAGCTCGGCATCTTCTGCGCTTAAGATTCAGGACCACTACAACAATACCCCCCAGAGCTGCAGAGGTAGCATGTAAACATGGAGTGCAGGACAAGCGACAACGTAGTACCTCCAGCAGAGACAGCACAAAATGGGAAGTACGAGGCGAGCAGGGGCTTATCCCCAATCCCTAAAGGAGGAGGAGTCTATGAACAGGAATTTTCCGGACTGTCTCACGAAAGGAACTTCCCACACTGACGAGAACTGGGTTGATGAAGAGGGAGGAGGGTCGAGGGATTGGGGTGATGTAACTTATTTTATTTCCATTTATAAAGCGCACAACAGCCCTCGGGCAACATGGCGCTGTTACAAGAATATTTACTTAGCTGCTGGTTACATGGGAGCAAGTCTTGGTATTAGGTTAAGCATAATGTGTATCTGTTACATACATGCAATGTACGTGTTAAGTACTTGTTGGTTAGCATACATTTTATACAGTAAAGTAATGAGGTTACAGGCATAACAGCGGAGAGATTATGGTTTATTTAAAGAGAATGGTTTTCAAGGCCTTTCGGAAGGCCATGAGAGAGGTTTCTTTCCTAAGTCTGAGCGGAAGTGCGTTCCAAGATTTTGGTACTAGCACTTCAAATCTAGAGCCTCCTGCTTTGACTCTGTTAAAGGCAGGGATTTTGAGTTTAAGTGAGTAGCCTAGTGAAAGCACTGAAGGAAGTGAGGGGGGACATTTAATTAAAAGAAACGGCCTGGCGAAGACCACGCTCGAGCCGATACGAACTGTGAAGCTGCATGTACTTGAAGAGAGGAAGTCCCGTATTTTTTTTGGTTTTGCTTCCAATAACGTGAAGACTGGTGAGCCGTATAATAAAACCGTTGTTGAACACTTTATGGTCTCTGGCTCACTACTTAACAATGGCCTGAGAAATATGCTCTCTCTTAGGGATGCTCTGAGAGCGTTGTTTTGGGTTATTTGTAGTCTATTAATGTTTTTGGATGAGGTACCTAGAAGGAGGACATTACAGTAATCAAATTTTGCGCCTATGGCGGCTCTTGCAATATTGAGGCGGTTTTTGGATGAGAGGTGAGGTTTGATGGCATTAATGATTTTAGTTGTGAATGCTGCTGAAGACGCAATATAGCTGACTTGTTTATCCATGGAAAGGTAGAGTCCAGGAAGACTCCTAATGTTTTCACCGCGGTTGAAGCAGGGATTATAGTACTTTCAATTTGGAAGTTGCAGTATTTGGTGTCTAGTTTTTTAAAGTCTCCTTGGGGCCTACAAGTAGGATTTCAGTTTTGTCCCCATTGAGACAAAGGCCGTTAGCTGCCATCCAGGCCTGGATGATAGCGTAGATATGCTGTAGGGTTTTCAGGTCTTCCTCGTAGTCACTGGATAGTGGGAGAACAATTTGTGTGTCATCGGCATAATTGGTGAAGGTTATGCCAAATTCTTCTAAGTCCTTCAATGACACACCTATGTGTTTATCTCAGTAGGAACACGGGCATGATTTTCAATAAGTCACTGGATCAAGGGAGGAAAAGGCCCTCGTGCGGAGGGATGGGCCCCAGCACTGCATCGCGCGCACTGCGCTTAACATATTTTACTGGGGTTTATAGAACGACACTACACAAACGTTCACATTTCTGTGAGGTGATGGCGTGTTAAGCCGGGCACTTCTGTTTAATTTGGGGAAACTGCCAGCACCTGATTTTGCACAGCGTCTGTTGATTTCGGCACCTGAGCTTATGAGTTCTTTAATGGCCCATTGCCATGATGTTTTGATTAGGCTTGCAGAGATACTGTTGATATGGTAAATTCTCCCTTCTTCCGGCTATCCAATTTTACAAACAAAAGATAGTACCATCGATAATCTATGGCATGGATGCAGCGCTGAATATTGACAACACCATATGGACAAAGCTGGAAGGTTACCTGTGGAAAGCCGTGCTAGGTCTGCCTAAATCCTCATCTATATCAGCTGTCAGGCGGGAATTGGGGTTACTATCACTGCAAGCATCAGTCGACCAAAGTCAGATGAGACTTTTTCGGAAAATCATCCTTCAAGATACCCTACCGATTTACAAGCTGGTCCAGACAGAACTCAGCCAAGGCCGCTGCAGGGCTTTAAATAACTGGGAACAAAAACTCACCAAAAAGTTATCTGACTTGGCCTGCTCACCAGAAGATCTCATCCTGACCCCCAACAGAATCAAGAAAAAAATAGCACAAGAAGATTGGATCCAAACCGGTGAGAAAGCGATAGGAAATAAGCTGCTCGTTCATTTACCAGCAACAACAAACAAACTCAATCAGCCAATGAATTACTGCATAAAATTTCCTAATAAAAAAATGCAGAAAACCTTTATGAAAATAAGATTCAATCAACTGCCAACGCAGGAAATTATAGCCATCCGCACGTCGGTGGAAACCTTAAGACATTTACTTTTGACTTGTACCAGAACCGCGTTTTTGCGGGAGGCATACTTGCTGCCCCTGATGCACGATGTATCCCTCTGAGAGGAAAACACATGGTGGTGCCGTCTGATCGCAGGAGACAGAACCAAGTGGTCAACAGCGGCAGTAAAGATTTTAGAAGCAGCACTGAGTTTAAACCAGAATTTGCAAATTAACCGAGTGTGACTAAAACAAATCTTGATGTTTTTGATGTTTATGTTAATCCGGACACTACACGTTTTTCAAGTATCATGCTTTCTGGTTTTCCTCCTTTTCTTCTTTTGCGTCTTTTTCTTTATTCTTTTATACCTATTTATACCTATTCTTTACTACCCACCTTTTATAATGTGTTCTCTACATGAAACAACGTCTTGTAAAAATCAAATTGTAAAGTAACTAAAAAAATAAATAAAAAAAAATTAAAAAAAGATACTGTTGGTAGCGCCCTTTCCACTCTCACTGCTCATGGGTGACCGCAGAAAACATTCTGACGCGTGCACTGTGTGGCTGTAAATAATAGCCTCTCTTTTATGATTTTACCCGGAGCTTCTGGTTAAACGAACAACAGCTGGTTTAGAAGGCTTCTCCGGTGGGGCCTGACATTTAAGTTTCCCAAAGAACACCTTGTGCACTGGACACCTCAACTCTTTCAACCAGTGATGGATTTTGCTGGACGTTTTCGGATTCGGAATCCAGCAAATAGTGTCTCCACGGATTGCGACTGTGTAGGGAAGCCAACAGCCCACACCGTTAGCCGAGTTGCCAGTCACGGCAAGGCTCTGAGCTCCCTAGGTCGCCCCCTGTTCTTTGCATGCTGGTAATTGTAGTCTGCCTGTCAGGATGGGGGGTGAGGGGCGAGTCATATTCTTTTTGCTCAGTTGTATTTTCTGGGTGGTTGCTTATGTTATTTCTGCGCCCTCCAAGCCATCTCTCTAAAAAGAACTTTACTCCTGTGTTTTGATTACACGCCTGTCACTTCTCTGCCATGACTCGACCTCTAGCCCTAGCCCCGCCCCAATAACCCTGCCATGAATTCCGAACCCTCCCCCTGGATTTCCAGAGATGGTATCTTCCATCTCTAGCACTGATTTTAACTCCTTCGGGTTGTTTTCGCTTAAAGTCACGAGCCTGTTGTCAGAGGTGCGTAGAGCTTGTGCTGGGGGAGTCGCATGGGTTCATCAGCCCGTGGTGACCTTATTCTCAAACTCAAGTGCCTTTCGTCTTCTAGGTCTCCTTCCCCTTGTAAGCAGGAGGGTGTCTGTCCAACTGTGTGGTATGAAAGAGACTGATGAAAGCACCCCCGCTTTGCCCACAGAGATATTGCGTACAGAACGGTATGTCCCAAATGGGACCTCGTGGCCTGGGGCATCAGAGGGAGCTGTAGGCCAAGACTGTGGGTGGAGAATTGTCAGAGAAGTGTGGAAAGAATGGGTGCACAGTGGAGACTCACCTTCAGAAAAGCTAATGAACCCCTCCTCCACCACCAGAGTGGGCATGGCCCCGCTCCCCTGCAGCATGGACACCACCTTCTCGTGTGAGCAGTTCCTGCAGAATGGGGGAAAATGCTCATTAGCGAAAGGCAAACCATTCAGGAAAGCATCGACAGAAGGGAAGGGAGAGAGTTGGGAGGGTTGGGAGAAATAAGGAGAGGGTTGGTGAGGCACAAGCAAGGGAGACTTGCCTCACCTCATGTCTAGGCCGTTCAGGAACAGGATCCGGTCGCCGGGTCTCAAGCCAGACGTTTCCGCCGGGCTGCCTGCGTACAAGAGACAGAAGGTTTCACATGAATTCAAGCGCCTGGACTCAGCAGCAGAGAGTTGTAACCCGGCAGCTGGGATTAGCTCGGCAGCACTAGCAATGCTCACTGAGCCACAGAAAATCACTGTTATTACCTGGGCAAAGGGATGTGTTGCCACCACCCCTCACAGTCTATCTAAGGAGATTCTGCTTTCTGTAAAGGCGCCATAGTCGTTTGTCTATGTTAGCTAATATGTTGGGTCAGTTCTACTCCGACACATATTTACTGCCACAGTTCATATCGTCTACCACCAAAGAGTATTTCTTTTTTTTTCCCTTGAAAAAGCCTTTAATTTGTTTCTCTTTTGTGGGGCCAACAAGCCAACAGACCCATGTAACCAACCAGAATCCAAAGAGTTGTACACTGCAGGAATATCAGAGTGCCACGTCATGCCCCGCCATGCCCCGCCATGCCCCGCCGGCCAGGTGCAGTAGTGGCTCTATGTGGCTGATGATGTTGGACTCTCCGAGAGGTGAGTAAGCACGTGAGTGCCTACTTGGAACCATGTGGTTTCTGAAGTAATTGTCCCCGCCAACCAAGGTGCCCTTCGCCGAATGGGTAGCAGCAGAAATGAATGTTTTTTTTTATGGTGCCATATGCCACATGGTGGGGGGGAGGGTCAGAAAGAAACCAGCTTTTCCAAATGGAGAAAAGTAAGAAGAAAGCAAGTAAGTGAATGAAGGTGAACGGTGTAAACATTCAACATTACCCCAATCGCTGCCCATTTGGAACATTCTCAAGACACTTCTCTTATAGAGCTGCCTATTGGCCAAGCATCTCAACTCTTAACTCCGTGAAACACCACCAGGCCACATGCAACGTGCCCCACTCATTGACCTACATGTGTCTTTAACGGTTCTCTGGGCCTCAGAGGTACTCTGTGAACAGGCAGAACTTCAAGTAATGGCTGGCAAAGTACACCAAGTACTCACTGGGGTACAGGAACGTAACTTAGCGGGACGATAGACACAGGCGTAATAATACAAGATCTTATTCACCAATGTGCCAGTATTGGAAGTACCCTTTGTTGGCATCGGGATCAATTAAGAGATTTCAAAGTTGTCAAGTTTGGTGGCATTAAGGTAATCCAAACAGAGCTCTTTCTACAGTGCTGGGAATCCATTGCAATTTCTATTTGCATTTGCCAGGAAGGCTCAAGTAAGCCTGATAGTGAGTGAGTGAGCGAGCGAGCGAGCGAGTGAGTGAGCGAGTGAGCGAGTGAGTGAGTGAGTGAGCGAGTGAGTGAGTGAGTGAGTGAGTGAACATTGTTAAGAGCACAATCTGAGAGCAAATATATTCTGATTACGTTGGATCCTTTGATCATGGCTCCTCTTCCCAGAAAGGCAGATGTTGGAATGAATTCAGCACACAGTAGAATAGATGGAATCATGATTGAAAATCCCTCTTCCGTTTAACCTTCTTATGGTTCCCAGACCAATGTTTGCTCACAGGTCTCAGCCTCATTGGCTGGAGAAGCTGGAGAGGCAAATATAAGTGTCCCCAAGGTCATTTGGGGGCATATTGAAACACAGCCAAACAGGATCAACACAAGGCGGGCACAGAAGGCTATCTTTGAGCAAAGGTTTATTGGGGCGATTTCACTGGGTTGGGCCAGACCAGATAAAGGCAACATAAAACCTCAGAAATGACGAGATGGTTTATCCTTGGGTTTAACAGCTGGAACCTCAGCTTGGATATGGGGGTCTCTCCTGCTCCTCCTATGATCTCCTCTCCAACATGTATCCACGGTCATACCTCCTCAATGTTTCACCACATGCTGGTACATCCGACCCTTTCAGGCTCACTCTGATCAGTTGCTGGGTTTGCCTCCTCCCGATTCTCTACTGTTTCTCTCTGCATCACACTTCTCTCCGCTTGCCTCCTGTGCAGTTTCCTCGCCAGCTTTTCCCTGACCACAGTCTCGTCCTGTGCTATTTCTTCCAACCACCTCCATGTTCTTCCCCTTGACTTCCACCGTGGCATTTTCACCCACCCACTCCCCATCTCCATGCACCTCCCTCTTTGATGTTCCGCCAGGCCCACATTAGGGCATGTTCTCTGCTTCCTCTCTTCTCAGCACTCGAAGCATCTCTTTCTCCACTTCCTCCTCCAGCACTCTATGGCTTCTCGCACGTACTTCTCTGATGTTTCATTCCACCTCCTTCCCAATTCTCTCTCCTCCTTCCTCTCCCATCAACCATCTCTCGACGAGCTCCTTCCTACTCCTGTTTCCACGTCCGCTGCTCCTCCTCTCTCTGCTCTGTCTCATCCATCTTCTCTATCCGTATCCCGCAACCTCCACAGCTCGCTCCTAATCCCCTTACAGCCACCCATCTTTTACTCTGCACGCTCCTTTTATAGGGGCCTAGCCCCTCCCATTCGGTCATCCCACCCAGGAGTGTTAGGCAAATCTGTGTGCTTGGTGTGGTGCTAATTGGATTGGAGCTTTGAATTCACCGGAGTGCACTTTGCTTCGGTGGCATAGACCGAGTCGATTTCAGCCTTGGGCACCATCTTGGATAGGGGCCTGCTTTCAGAATGCCGCCATACGGACCAGTATCATGAACTAACAGCAGCTACACTGGCCCAGAAGTCTTCAGCATGCCGTTGCTTTGCTCATTAATGTCAGTATTTTGTTCAAAGAGCCACAGAGGGAAACTGAAAACAATAGGGTCGTCCGTGTTTTTTCGTTCGTTCACTGCCGATCAGGCCACCTTAAAGGGGCAGGCAAATCAAAGATGTGCTGCCAAAAACAGTCCTGCACCCTAGCCCTGAGGTAAGAGTGGGGTTGCCTGGCGGACCCCATGTATCTCCTTCAGGCTCCGCATCCCACAGCAGATGGCAGCACGTGGCCCCTGTGACCACTACATCCACTAACCACAGGCCAAGGCAGGGCCGACCTATGAGAGGACCGTTCTCTTCCTTGTGCTTAATTTGAGGAACTGTTCATTGATCCAGAGATGGCTACCACATAAGCAGGAAAGAAAGGGGGATGTGGCGGGGCAGGGGTTCAGTAGGCCCAGAGGAAATCCCAGACCACTCAAGAACATGCACCCGCATACTGGCGGTATGAAAGGAGGGCATGCTGAAGAGTAAAGGGGAGAGAGATTATCCCAGAGAGACACTGCATGCCAAGATGGCACAGAAAGCTAAATAAGGTTACAAATCACCCTCCAGACTGGAGTCCCGGCACCACAGCCAAACTCTTCCCCAAATGCAAATGCCAACCTGAAAAGTAGCAGAGGTTCAGCGTAGACAAACGCCATGCTAGATCTTGTGACACCGGACCAGTGCTCCCATGCGCAGGGCGGGCCTTAGGGCAGGGCCGCCCGGTCGACCGCCCGTGGTGCCATTAGCCCCCCGCCATGCCATCTCAGAGGAGTCTTTCATGGTCACCAAGCAGGCGTGGTGGGAGAAGGGATTGATTTGGAAAGCCATGAAAATTATTTTTTAAGATGTTTCTTTGTTATTAACGGTGCCTATTCTAATATGTAAAAGTTTAAGTAATTGGAGTTGTGATGGGACTTCTTTGACTGAAAACTCGCACACAGCTCCAGTTATCTACTTAATTTCTTATTAGGCAATGAAAGGGAGCAATGAAAAAAATCCTCTTCTAAAGCTTTGTTTACAGCTATATCTGCTAATTTGGTACAAGAAAAGTCTCATTTAGTACAGATATTCAAACTTTCTTAACGCAATGCATAACAACAAACTGGAAGTTTGTGTGAAAGGATCTCAGATACACTGCTTTACCAAAGTGTGTGCTTCTTGGCACATAATTTAATCTCACTGGGCGTTGCCTGCAAACAACAGGGTGTGCCTAAAAGGGACCTGCACCCAAGGTGCCGCGCCAGAACGTCCGCCACCGAAAGCGCTGCGCCGGAATGTCCGGCTTTGTAGCTTGGTGACCTTACTACCTGCACTGATGAAGAGTGTTTCTCGACTGCAGGCATTAGACTCTGTCCTCCAACACCCAGTAGGAGTGAATTTCGCCTTCATAAAACGTGATGTGCTCTAACAAGCGGATGCCTCCTGCTGGAATATAAATTGGCAATTTCTTTACTAATTGTTTGAAAACTACATCGAGATTTCTAGATCGCACGTGACGTGAACACAAATGTATGTACGGCGTGAACTCTAAAATGGCATAAACAGATGAAACAAGTGGTTTCTGGCACACGGGTAAGATCAGTGCTTTAAGTGGGAAGATAAATCGAGAGGGTCACTAACAAGGGGCGTGGCCTACGCAACGGGCGTGGCTTAAATAGAAGTGGGGTGCATTCCCACAAAACTCTAAATATAAAATAATTCACAAAAATTGTTGTACTGTGTAACTTAGTCCATAGTTGTTTTAGAGGAGTAGGAACGCTGTATTACCAAGATGGACATTGCAGGTGTATTTTAAAGCAAAAACAAACATAGGTTGCTTTTAGCTTTAAAAAAAAATCACACAAGAGTGTCAGAGTTAATACATTTTATTTATCAAAGGTAATTCTGCAGAACCTGTTTTTTTTAAATCCCAAAACAATCTGCACTGTCCGCCTTGATAACACGTTAGTCCAGCCTCATTTAATAGATCAAGTTAAGTGACCAAGCAAAACAATTTTCTTAAACTGAAAACCACCTTAATGGCAGCCTTCAGCCCACAAAACAGGGTCTCCATGGGTGTGATGAGGAGGCCTGACAGCATGTGTACTAATTCCGTCTCCCTTCCCCCACATCACGAAGCTGAGGACCGCGCTCTGTCTGCCGCTGGCTTCAATTAATCACAATGGGCTTGGGAGGGAGAAACAAACAAAGCAGTCCATTACTTCTAATCTATGGCTGCATGGTGACATCCTTATGGGTGTAGGTCCGAAAACCGCACCACTGTCTGCAATCTATGTGAACTGTTGTAAAACAAAATCCAAGTGCACTTTATGTGTTAACCACTTGATGGCGACTGAAGACTGCGCATAGCATTATCTTTGGTAGAAATCTGCAAAGGGGTATCCGAATGATCCCAGCAGAGCACCTGCTCAAAAGCGTTTATTTGAAACTGCCAGGGATCCGCCCCGCTGAGCCGCGGCCCACTTAAAACCCTGGATAGGATCACTTTGGGTTTAATGCACAAATGAGAATCATAGCTCATATATTAGGGGAAAGGCGCGTCCCTGATGCATGAGGGGAGAACTATAGTCGTCATACCTAGTGCAACAGAGTGTTTTCAGTGCTCTTGTCCGCAATGGTGCTGTTTCTTTGCGTGTGGCAGGCGCAGAAAACCTGTGACAGGAATACAACCACCCAAACTTCGAACAGAGTCCATGACGTCCATGTCAGGCATTTTCAACTACTTTACGCAGCATTTACAGCTCGGAATGTCTAGAGTTCGGGGGCACTAAGCATTTTTGCTTTCATTTCAGAGTGGTCTTTGGTCCAAATCAATAGCATAGTTTGTTCACCAATCAGGGAAACACAGCATTGCTCTGCAACTGGAAAGTCAATGCTTTCTCCTCAGTGACAGTTCCACTGTTAAGCTCGCATTGACGCAAAAGTAGCACGTGTTTCTTGTGTTCCCTTCTATAGAAAGAACACAGCCGCAGATTTGGGTTCTGTATCCAGCAGAGTCTCCTAAGAGCGTACAGAACCAGGAGGTTAGACACTTCAAACAGCAAGGCAAAGGTACAAGTGTTCTAAGGACGCGTGAACACTGCTTAATGTTCATTTTATATATTTATTTTTTTTTTTATAACACGCCAAATACCATACTTGAGTTTGGTTTCTAAGCGCAGATGCGGGATTCGAATCTCTGTTGCTCTGCTTGGTCGTGCTTCAAAGGCCAGCACGTTGCCCCTGTGCTATCCTACATGTTCAGTGATGCACAGACCCGGGGGAGACAAGGTTGGGGGAGGGGACATGGTCTGGCTCTAAAGACCAAAAGGAAATCGAGCCGGGAACAGAATCTGCTCAAAACATGAAGTGCAATATTTTCCTAACCACACACATATTGATTTCCCCACATCTCATTTCTATATGCCAGCCTGTAATGGGAGACTAGATAGTGATGTACCACCCATACCCATTTATTACCAAGGCAATACAGCAAGTTACATCCATTGTATTCTGAAGCGCTTGCCTCACTAGAAATGCGCACAGAAAATGCAGGTCTTTTAAAGAAGTGAACGTTACCATCGGGCTCTGTCACTTCATTTGAGTATTTATCAAGCGGAAGCACTTAGAAACCTAAGAAATGCTGGCGTCTCGACACAGATTATATATAGTGTTCAACACAGAGGACCATTAAAATGGGAGGAATTTGGCCCAGATGTTACTCAGCCTACCATTTATATACTATGGTCTCTTACCTACCCTTGAATTGGTTTGGGGTACACCACAATTAGAGCCGACAGTAATATTAAGTTCAATTGAACAATTGGTGTAGCTCTGGCTGCCATATTGCCTAAGCCTGTTAAAACAGTGGCCAGGTCACACATCCAGACCAAGAGTCTGTATAACAGTGATTGTGAATTATTGAAGGCTATAAAAAGCATAAGCAAATGGAAATACTTATTGACCACATCTCCGCCAATCAGAATGTTCAGAGTGTAGTCAATAACTACTGGTATTGACTGCATTCTGAACATTCTGACTTCAAAAGCAAACAGGGAGGCAATAATACAATTTCTAGGTAAGATGTTTTTGAACAAGACACTGCCTCTCTAAGGGAATTTCTTTTTCACTACAGCACCCTACTTAGCACACCACCAAGAAAGTCATGGGAAAATACGTTCACTTTCTTATTAAGAAACCCCATACTTTTACAAAACCGTAACTCATGTTCATGTTAAATCCGCTCCAGGTTACCGAGCTTGCAATTAAAATGCTTAATGTACGAAGATAAGCGTGCTATTTTGAAAACTACAAAACAAAACCACATCAAGTGAACTTAGTTTGTCACTTTACTTTCTCATTATTGAACGCACGTTTTTATTTCAGCACCACAGCTCCAAAGCATGCATCGCTACTACTATTCCCTGCGAATAGCCTTATGGACCTCGGGAGGGGTCATTATCGTTTGGCATAATGACCCTTCTCCAACTGGCTGGTTCTTACCCCGCAATCATGACTCCTCCCTCAGTCTGTAAAGCTATATTGATCGCTATGATGTCAGGATTGCGACGTAGCTCAGGAGCCAGCATGGAAAGTCCACTAAAGCCAAAGAAAGGTGGGACGCTCTGATGCATGCATCCAATATGAAGGACACTATAGCCTTCTGAAATAAAGTCCACCAAGGGAATATAAAGGAGAGACATCCCCTTGAAGTGGCAATAAATGAAGAAATGTTGTTATATCACTTTTCCATACTTTATAAGGAGGATAGGTTGACTGTTTCTGTTAATGCTGAGGCTCTAATGAATAACCTTGTCAATCTTAGTGATGAACCCCTAGTTTTTACTTTAACTGAAGTTCACATAGCAATTATGAGCCAATTCTTGGGAAAGGCACCTGGCCCTGATAGGCTACCAATAGATCTGTGCAAGAGGGAATCCACTGTAGGGGCACCTGACTTACCATTACTTTTCAATGCAGTTGGTAAATCTGGTAAAGCCGCAGACTCGTGTGGTAGTGGGAAAGCAGATTCTAGTGGGAAGATACATGGGAAAGAGCTTTCAGCAAGGCCTGAGCAGTGGCTCCAAATCAGCAATTCTATGAGCCACCTGCAGGCAGAGTTTATAAAAAAGGGGTGAGTACCATTGAACACGTTCTTAGGCTGAGCTTGTTAATTAGTAAAATATGTCACACTTGAGGTTGGTTCCTTTTACATGATGTTTATCAATGTCAAATAGGCCTTTGATGTATTCCAAGATCCGATTTATGGAAATCACTAAGCGAGAAAAATATCCCACCCATGTAACTTAAAGCTATCATCAATCTTTATCTTAACAGCATGGCCACAGTGAGGCGGGGTATTGGTGGTGAAGCTATCATCAATCTTTATCTTAACAGCATGGCCACAGTGAGGCGGGGTATTGGTGGTGAAGCTATCATCAATCTTTATCTTAACAGCATGGCCACAGTGAGGCGGGGTATTGGTGGTGAAGCTATCATCAATCTTTATCTTAACAGCATGGCCACAGTGAGGCGGGGTGTTGGTGGTGAAGCTATCATCAATCTTTATCTTAACAGCATGGCCACAGTGAGGCGGGGTGTTGGTGGTGAAGCTATCATCAATCTTTATGTTAACAGCATGGCCACAGTGAGGCGGGGTGTTGGTGGTGAAGCTATCATCAATCTTTATCTTAACAGCATGGCCACAGTGAGCCGGGGTATTGGCGGTGAAGCTATCATCAATCTTTATCTTAACAGCATGGCCACAGTGAGGCGGGGTATTGGCGGTGAAGCTATCATCAATCTTTATCTTAACAGCATGGCCACAGTGAGGCGGGGTATTGGTGGTGAAGCTATCATCAATCTTTATCTTAACAGCATGGCCACAGTGAGGCGGGGTATTGGTGGTGAAGCTATCATCAATCTTTATCTTAACAGCATGGCCACAGTGAGGCGGGGTATTGGTGGTGAAGCTATCATCAATCTTTATCTTAACAGCATGGCCACAGTGAGGCGGGGTATTGGTGGGGAATGCACTAAACCCTTTTTGGTGGGAAAAGGAGTGAGACACGTTTGCACCTAGGCACCAATGTCTTTTTAATATGTTTTTTGATGGGGCGATTGAGGAATTGCCACTTTTAACCTTAGATGCACCAACTCTGAGGGGCAATAATATAGGTAACATAATGTTCGCAGGGGATGCGGTTGTGTTATCTCACACCCCAAGAGGTGTATTGAATCTTAATGGCCATTTTGCTAGATTTTGTGCAATCAAAGCACTGACAATAAACCATAACAAAACCAAATGTATATGTGATGCGTGAAAAACGCAAAGCCACGCACAAGATTGTGCTTACACGTTAAAGAAACCAGAATAGAGGAGGTTTCATTTTTCAACTGTATGGGTATTAGGCTAACTTGGAAAGGCAACTGGAGAAATCAAATTGACACAGCCAATTTGGCATTGGGGAAAGTGAGCAAGGCGTTATTTGTTTTTTCTAAATGATTTGGGAAAAACATCTTCACCCCAGCATTGGAGGTTTATAAAGTGCAGGCTGTTCCTGGCACATTGTTCGGGGCTGAAATCTGGGGCCATTTCAAAGCCACTAAATTTGCCACCACCGAAAACGTTTGCCCAAAAAAGCTGTTATTCTTTCCTACATGTGCTTCCATTAACCTGTTGCACCTGGAGCTTGGCCTTACCTCAATTGAATGTAAAATAGCTTTGAAACCGCTGCTCCAATGGGTAATATTATGGTCAAGTGAACTGCCTGACCAAATACATAGAGGCACTTGAGGATTTGTTGGAGTGTAATGGGGTGGGTGACCTCATTAGAATTGTTTAAATAGGTCAAGAACACTGTTTATACTTTAAATCTTCAAGATTCTTCGGCTTAACCTGCTTAGTATAAAATCCAACCATAAGTACTGTGTTATTGGTGCACATGCAGAAAGGACCTTAAAAAAATGTCAATCAATTGTCTGGATCTTTCCACAGGATTGGTATATTTAACAAATGAGCCAGAGCATGAAATGGAGAAAATATCGATGCTCATTTATAGCCCGTTTTTAAGATCCCTCTATCTCAAAATGAAACTAGGCACTTTACCACGTGCAACAACTCAAGTACTTTGGAATCGAGCTACTTCTGATCGTGGTCCCTTCTGTGTAAATGTACCCGAGACTTTGCAACACTTCTTATGTGTCCGGCCTACGATTTGATGTGTTGTAGAACTGTAAAGACTTGCTTAGACTATTTGCTGCTGAAGTACTATGAAAAACCTCTATCGCTATGGATCTGATCTTTGCTGTGGCCACATTTATTGTAAAAGCTTAATACAAAAGAAATAGGCTTTTATGGACCTTGTGATAATGATTTCATGCATCATGTTTTAACTAACTATTATACATGAAAAAAATGTTTTAGGCGGTTTCAGATTTAGCTATGATATGCAGGGGAGACTGGTTTGGTTTGTAATGAACTGTGACTATATTGTACAGGTCATGTATTACTTTCATGTCTCAATAGTTCTGAAATAAAGTGTTGCTGTTGTTGTTCTATATATGACAAATATTACTTACCAGTAATCGTCTTTCTGAAGCTTGTATCTGCTTCGAATCACATGTTTTGCACAGGCCTCCATCTAATGGTTCGTGCAGAATCTTACATATTGTATTCAGATTCGAAAAAGGGGGCATTGACAGGGGAGTACCTGTAACACAATCCCTGCCCTATGTGTACGTGTACAGGTACCCATGACCATCACGCGTCGGCGTTGTCAGCTTTTGTTTTCTGGCATGTGTATAGTGATGTCTCACATTTTCATGTGTAAATGCACCCTTCGGCTGCCGCAAGGGGAGGATGGGTGGGTGAATATGCTTTTAAGCAGATACAAGCTTCAGAAAGATGATTACTGGTAAGTAATATTAATCTGCTTGGATTCACATGCTTTGCATAGAGAAGCAAGCAGTATTTATTGAAGGAGGGGGAGAGCTGAATGACTACTATTGAATGCATGTCTTGATATCACCTGCCCCACTTGTGGGTCTGCTTTTGATTGTATCCCTATGCAGTAGTGTTTTGTGAATGTGTTGTGCTGAGTGCCAATTTGCTGCTTTACAAATGGATTCCAGTGGTACATTTGTTTGGAAAGCAAGGGTTGATCCTGTACTTCTTATTGCGTGTGCCCTTGGTGTGTCAGGCAGTGTTTTTTTAGCTATGGAGTAGCACATCTGTATGCATCTAGCAATCCACCTTGTGACAGTTACCTTGGTGACCTTCTGTCCTATTGCAATGGACACAGAGTCACTGCAATCTTGTCCATTGTCCTCTCCTGCCTGGACTAGTCCAACTCCCTCTGCCTGGGTGCCCCTGCTTACCAACTCAGAAATCTCCAAAGGATCCAGAACTCTACAGCTAGGCTCCTTCATGCCCTTAGCTACAGAGAGCATATCACCCCACCATCTGTATCCTCCACTAGCTCCCAGTCGGACGACAGGCCGCTTTCAAGACCATGTGCATCACTCACTGCACCCTCCACAAGGCAGGCCCAGAATACCTTCAACAGAAAATCACCCGCTACCAACCCAACAGAAACCTGCGTTCAGACAATGCACTCCTCCTTGTGATCCTCACCTTCAAATCAACTAGAATAGGAAGATCCTTCTTCTCCATCCAAGCTCCCACTATCTGGAATTCATTTCCGGTTAACATTTGATGCATAGAGGACCACCTGACCTTCCAGAGGGCCCTCAAAACATGACTAGTCCCCCTACCACCGTGAAAAACCCTGCTCTCATGAGCTAATCAACCACTTCAGGTAGACTGTGGCAGCAAAGAACTTCGTTGAAATACAGAATGACAGTAAGAATATTGTAACAGTCTCCAGCAGAACACAGTAGCAAGTCCATGCCACACATAAGAAACCAAGAAGTCAGCCAGAGAACATGGGTACCTATCACACTCCATGCTTATGGAAGATAGCCAAAGGCAAGGCCACCCACCAGCCTTTATCGGCAACTATCCACCACTCCCAATGACGCATCACACAACACCTCTGCCATTCGAATGCAGCTATGCCCCATGACAAAAATGCGGTCTAGCTGGACACATAATGAGTTCTACTACTCTTGCATACTCTCTTGGCAACTTCAAAGCACTCATCCACTTACCAGCTCAATATGACTAGCTAGTAGGGACCTGGCCACCCCAACCCAACTTTCCTTTGGCAAAAAAGGAAACACACGCATTCTAAACTCCTCTGAACAATTTTCCCAAACCATGGACTACAGTCCCCCGAGGGTGTTCACCTACATCGCTTTGAGGTAATACCAATGGGATAAAGGCGCTATACAAATGACAAATTACACATCAAAAAGCTGTTGTGTTTTCCGCGTGCCCTTTGTTTTGCTAGGAATGTACATTACTGCTCTTCGCACATCTAGGGAATGAAGAGATCTTTCTACTCCACTCTGTGGGGTTTGGAAGAAAGATGGCAATTCAACTCACTGGTTCATGTAGAATTTAGGATGTGTTCTCAGAACCACCTTGTTTTGGTAAGCAATGGTTCAGAGACAGAGAGGGCTTGTAGTTCACTTATTCTTCAAACTGATGTTATAGCAACGAGGAAAGCCACTTTGTATGTGGTGTCCTTAAAGGAAAGGCTTTGTGTATGGGATCAAAGGGTTGCCCCATGAGCTGGGTGAGTACTATGTTTAAATCCCATCCTGGGGGTGTGTGTGTGTCACTGGTGGGTGTATACGTTCAACACCTTCCATAAAGTCTTTAACTACCGGTACTCTCCACCATGACTGTTTTTGTTGTGATGTGGTGTATATTGCTAAAGCTGCCAAATGCACCTTCAGTGCGCTGTATACCAGGCCAGAGTCTAGCACGTACATGTGATATATTACCACATCAGAAGCTGAACAATCTATGGGGTTAGATTTGTTTCTCTTGCACCAGAACACAACTCTTTTTCACTTGTTATTGTAGCAATGTCGTGTGTTAGGTTTTCTTGCTTGCACTATGGGGAGAGTTGGAGATGACCAAACTCAATGACCTCAGGAGCCAAGCTGCTAAAATGGTCGCCTGAGGTGTAGGTTGTCTTACCTGCTTGTCTGTCTGTGTAAGCAGGTTTTTAATTGGATCCAGCTTGAATGGTGGGCATATGGACATGTGTATTGGGTGTGAGTACCCTGGCTGTCTCACCCACACTGGTGCAATGAGTATCATTGTTAGACTCTCTTGGTGCATCTTGTGAATTGTTATGCAAATGAATGGTGTCGGGGGGAGGGGCAGTGTATGCAAATATCCCTGACCAGTTCATCCACAGTGTGTTGCCTAGAGACCCGAATTGGGGGAACCTGGGCATATAGTCTTGGCATTTTATTTTTTTGTTGAGAAGAGGTTTATTTCCTGGTGACCCCATATCGCAAAAATCCATTCAAGTGTATTGGTGTTGAGTTCCCACTTGTGTTAGGACTCTTTTTAGTGAATCTGCTTGAGAGTTCTGGACCCCTGAGATGCCCTGTGCCTGAATGGATATGTCTCTCTGTCTGAACCAGTCCCAAATGTTTTGTGCCAGGGTGGATAGTTGCTTTGTATGAGTTCTGCTCTGCTTGTTGACATAGCACATTGCATTTGGGCAAATGTTTTGTGCCAGGGTGGATAGTTGCTTTGTATGAGTTCTGCCCTGCTTGTTGACATAGCACATTGCAGTTGGGTTGTCTGTCTGTATGAGCATGGTCTTTCCCTGTAGAACATTTGTGAAGGGAAGTAGCTTTTATTTTGTGGTCCATTTCCAATGGGAAGTGAGGTGAAGGCGATGTGCTCCCCATCCTGCCAGTGATATGTCTGTTTGTTTTATTTGTGGCTGCAAGGACGCAAAAGGTGTTCCTATGTTCTTGCTGCTTGGTGACCACCAAATGAGATTTTTGATCACTTTTTGCAAGACTACCATTAGATTTTCCCTTTGGCGTGTTTTCATGTCCATTGATCCGTAAGCCAGTGTTTTATTATTCACATTTCTAGTCTTGCATGTGGTATAATGAATATGCAAGATGCCATACTGCCTAGGAGTCTCATAACTTTTCTTACTGATAACATTTGTCCTGGTTGGAAAAGGAGGAAGAGTGTTTATAAGGCATGTACTCTCTCTGGTGTTGGGTACGTTGTGGCTGTTGCAGTGTTTAGAACTGACCACAGGAAGACTTTCTTTCTGCTTAGTGTTAGGCTTGAATTTTTCTCATTGATTGAGAAACCTAGGCTGTGCAACAATTGTACAGTCTGCCGAGTGTGCACTAGGTACTCTTGTGCATCCCTTCCTGTTGCAAGCCAATCGTCTAGAAAAGGATATACTGGTATTGCCTCGTGGCATAAATGTGCCGCGATCACTGCAGGCACTTTGGTGAATGCACAAGGTGCTGAGGCAATTCCAAAGGTATCTTACATTGGTAGTGTTTGTTCAGTACTTTGAACCTGAGGTATTTTCTGTGGCTTTGCAACATTGAAATATGCATATTTCAGATCTAATGTCATCAGGAAAGAAACCCTCTCTGGATCCTGACAACCGAGGAAACTATCGCCCGATCCCCCATCTTCCCTTCCTAGGTAAGATCATCGAGAAATCAGTAGCCGCACAACTGTAGAAACACATCAACACCAACAATCTCTTCAAAACCTACCAATCCGGGTTCAGACCCAGATGCAGCACAGAGACAGCAACATACAGGTGGTCAACAATGCCCTCAACATCCTTGATGAAGGCCACCCCTGACTCCTGGTTCTACTTGACCTCTCGGACACTTTCGACACAGTACACCACCAGGCACTTACAAGCACCCTACATCGGCGCATGGAGATTAGCAGCCTGGTCCTATGCTGGTTCAAGTCCTACCTCGCCAACCGCCAGCAGTTTGTTCAGATGGACTCCTCTAGATCGTCAATGCTACCCATCACCTTTGGAGTCCTGCAGGGTTCCATCCTCTCCCCAGTGATCTTCAATCTATACAGGGAGTCGCTGGGAGCCCTACTAGCCACACTCAGAATCCATAACCACCAACACGCCAAAAACACACAGCTATACATCAAGAATGACTCCATCAAGGACATCCATAGGCTCGGAAATCTGCCTCTCGCTGATCCATTCTTGGATGTACAGTGCATACATGAAGCTCAACCCCTCCAAGACCGAATTCCTACTCCTCACCAACAACACCGAACACCCAGACATACAGACCTGACTATCAACCATGAGGTCTGAGGGCTTCACACCAGAGCTTACCTCCTGCGCCAAGTCCCTCAGGTTCGCCATCGACAAACCTCCTTCAAGGCACACATAGCTAAGAAAAATCAGACAGCTTGGTATCAGCTCTCCCTCCTGTGGAAAGTCAAGCCCTTCCTCCCTGCAGACAGCTTTAGATCCACCGTTCAAGCAGTGGTCCTATCCCACCTGGATGGAGGCAATGCACTCCTCGAAGGCTCCCCGTCGTCCACCCTTGTGCCCCTGAGAAGTGTCCTACACACGACTGCACATTTTACCAGGGGTCTATGCAGATACGATCACATCAACCCGGCCCTCATTGACCTTCACTGGCTCCAACCGCAGGTATGGAATCACCTTCAAGTCTTGCTGCATCATCTATAAGGCAGTCGCCCCCAAGTCACCCAGCTACCACACAGAGAAATTCTGTATCTCTGGTGGACAGTGCACCACCAGAAGCCAGGACATGTGCAGACTCTGAATCTGCTGCTACAAAAGGGAAAGGACCAGAAAACAAGCCTTCTCTGACTATAACCCAAGACTATGGAGCCTCCTCCCTGTCAGCATCTGACTCGCCCCCATGCTCCTACAATTCAGAGAAGAACTCAAGACCCACCTCTTTAATGAGTCTCTCTTCCACAACGCCTAGGCTATCATGCCGCCCCTTGTGCCAACTGAATCGCTAGATGCGCCCCCCCTCCTCCCCGACACCTGGTACAGCTGTACCCCTCCTCTGTGGCCCCCTGTATCCTACCCCCGCTGTACATTTATTCTGTTGTTACCTCTGAAAAGTGGTCTGTTGTGCATCTGTACTGTTGTATACCTCTGTAAAGCACACTGTTGTGCATCTGTACTGTTGTATACCTCTGTAAAGCGCACTGTTGTGCATCTGTACTGTTGTATACCTCTGTAAAGCACACTGTTGTGCATCTGTACTGTTGTATACCTCTGTAAAGCACACTGTTGTGCATCTGCATTGTTGTATACCTCTGTAAAGTGCTCTGTTGCTTCTTGAAGCTAGATCCGTGCTCAATAAATACAATAATCATAATAATAATAATAATAACAACAATAATAATAATGACGTTTCCCTCCTTTAGTAGGGGTATGACTTCCTGCAGTGTTGTCATACTGAATCTTTGGGGTTTGGCCTATCTGTTTGCTGGTTTTAGATCTAGGACTGGTCTCACTGATTCATCCTTTTTTAGCACTAGGAAGTCAACCGAATATATTCCTGTGTTTTCCTGGTCTGCTGGGACTATTTCTCCTTTTGTTATAGTTCTTGCATCTCCTTCAGTAGTAACGTTAGATGTTCTTGGAGGATGTTTCTCCTTTTCTGTAGATGATTGCGTGTTTTTTGCAAACCCTTGATGCAGTACACTTTCCTTACAGTACTTAAGACCCACTTGTCTGATGTTAACCTCTCCCATATGTGGGCGTATGTCTTTATACAACCCCGTACCAGGCTTGTACGGGAGGATGCTGCTATTGGGTAGTCATTTGTTGGCAGGGGCTGTGCCTCTAGCGGCCTGTCTGCTCCCACGTGCTATTTCTCTACGTGGATGGCGCATGAATGAGAAACCACTTGTTCCTTGACTGTGGCTGCTTTGATAGGTGGGACTACCCTGATGTGAGTGTTGTCGGGTAGGTGTCGAGTAGGATTGGCTCTGAAAGGGCCGCCTACCTCTGAAATGTCCTCTCTGCAGGGAGGATCTCCCTGAAATCTGGTTTAAACGTTTAAGTTCATGTTCTTTTCTAGCTTTTTAGAAAGCTTTGTCCACCGCTGTCCCGAATATACAATCATCCTCGACTGGTTTGTTCAGGAGGTTGGCCTGTGTTTCAGGTTTGAAGCCAGAACCCCGATGTCTTTATTAGGACTGTTACCCCTTCAAAGAGTTCGCCTGCTATTTCTGCAGCAAACCATGAGTTTGTAATCACTCCGTTGGATGTATTCTTCCCCTCTGTTATTATTTGTAACATTGCTGATCTAGTTGATTCAGCATCCAGATCTGTAAACTGTTCCATTTCGTGCCATTGGCCCCTATCGTATCTTTCCATGAGAGCTGCTGCATTAGCAATTCTTACCTCATGAGAGGCCACACTTGTTATTCACCTCCCAAACGCATAACACTTTTTTGATGTCCTTTTCTGGTGGGAATTCACAATATTGTTGCCCCGCTCTTTTTTCGAGCAGCAGTTGCCACCAAGGAATAAACCTTGTGATGGCCCTTAATATTTAGGGTGTCAATGGGTGACAATCTGTACTTCTTTTCAATTCTGGGGTTAATGGGTTTTAGCCAAAGATGGGTTAATTCTCCCGACTACACTTTCTAATAAAGGAATAACCTGTGAGGTAGACATTCTTTCCTTGAGTATGTCCACAATGAAATCAGTCTCTTCTTGTAGTTCTTCAATCTGTATATTTAATCTCTTTGCTGCTCTATATAATAGTTCAGCATATAGATGTTGGTCCTCTGTGTTTGTGTGTGTCACCGGTGTGTCCGCTTAACAGCCTTACTTTGGCCGTTGCTCCGGCTTCCGTCGTCTTTGTGTTCGGTGTAGTGGAGGGGATGTTGGACGAATGCTCGTCTGATTTTTTGGCTTTGGGTTCATGTGCAGCCTTATGGATGCCAAGAGTTGTCTCCACAGCATGACCTGACAGCGGCCCTATGAAGCTGGGGGCCGGCTGGGAGGAAACGTTCAACATTTCCTCAATTTATTGCTCCTCGGGCTTCACTAACGAAGCTGTTGTCCGTTTTCTCTGCCTCAAGGTCTTCTGTGTTAACGGACAACTCGCCCAATTTCCTTTCTGTCCACCTTTTATTTCGATGTTCCTTCAGCTTTTTCAGCTTAAAGAGCTTCAGGCCTTGCACCGAGAGTCATTGTGGTCCCTCGGAAGGATGCTCTGCCTCCTTCCGAGGGAACTTCGTATTACAGCGTAGGAAAAATGTAAACAGAGTTTTCTCAATTAGGATGGCTTGAAATGAGCAAGCTAATCATTATAGTAAATGTCCAATGGGGGTGAAAGGCTTTCTCTAATTTTACTGAATATGAGCAATGTTAACCCTCCCCCACTCCTTACTGTATCGTCTTTTTGACATGTCAACCATTTTCGTCATTCTTACGCTGCGCTGATGCTCTCATCCCCACTTTCAGATGTGGATGTTAGTGGGGTTACACCTCGACTAAGCCTCAGCAGTTGTTGGATCAACAAAGTTTCTGTGTTTAGCATTCAACCTCGGTGGCAGAAAAAAACAATCTGAGGACGTCGCGTGAGGGATCATGGGTACATGTACACATAGGGCAGGGATAGTGTTACAGGTACGTCCCTGTTAATGCCCCTTTTTTCAAATCCGAAAACAATATGTAATATTCTGCGCTAACTGCTAAATGGCGGCCTCTGCAAAGCATGTGAATCTAAGCAGATTTACACAAAGCAGGGTGTTTTGGCGCTGCTCCGTTACAGCTGCACGCTTTGGCATGACTCTTAATGCAGATTGTTTGTTGGCACGCTCTGTTGGTCGCGGCCAGCAGGGTGCAATCCATTGGCTCCCGACATCTATAAGCACTGATGTAATATCCGGCATGTTTTTATATATAAAGATGCTGGTTCCAATAGACCCCTGCACCAGTGCAAGGGTCTATTGGCATTGGCATGTTTTTATATTTGTATATATCATTGCAAGGTAAGTACAACTTTACTTTTATACTTACCCTCCAATTTCTGTTCATATATATCTTAACTGCACTCATTGCTTTGCTCTTTCAAGGCTTGGCACTTACAAGGCCAAGCAAAATGTATAGTTTTTGATGCACAATTTGTATACATACCTTACAATCGAATGATTGCAGGAGAAGTCTAAAAGATGCGCCTTTTGAAGCGCACGCCCATTTGGTCTGGTGGCTAAGTGTCAAGTCTTGTAGACGGGAGACTTGTGTTCAAATTCCACTGAATGCAGTTCCATTGTTTGTCTTTTTTAATATGTCTGTTTGGCGTGATGGAGAATTTGACACAGCTGCTAAATATCAGCAGCGCCTAAATCACCCTCACGCCGAATGAGCAGCGACGAGATGGCTGCCGTTTCATAAGGGGCTCTGTGGCCACAGTGGTGCAGCAAATTTGCCTGCACCGAAAAGCTCATGCCAAAATAGGGCATACCGGATTAGCACGCTCCATGAATGTATGTTCTTCACACAGGGAGGTGCATGCTGAACTCTAGTTCCCAGCATGTTGAGCCTTAGAAAGTCCAAGTGATGTTCTCCTCCAAGTGCTTTCATGCCTCTCAAACTCATCTAGGAGGCAGCATAAGCCAGGTGTTGCTTGTTAAATCCAATGTTGTTGTTGCAGGGAATTCTGGTTGCTGTAGTCAATCAGGCCAGCTAGGAACCAACACCCACCACATATTGGGGGAGAACCGCATAGGGAGTGGGTGAAGGGCCCACTCTGGTTCTCAGATCTTTTAGCCTTTACAGTCCAGTTGCTGTTCTCCTCCTCATCAGGGTGACAGCACCAAACAAAGGTGCTGAAATAAAAACATAAGTTAAGAGACATTCGCACTCGGGGAAGGGCGCTCAGCCAATCAGTTGGCTGGATTAGCGGGCGAGAATACACAATCCCCACCCGCTGTCCCAGCCACCGGAGGCCCTTCCTGGGTGGCACCTTTTTTTTTCTTTCTATGTGAGGAGGAAACAGGGAGCCTTGCCCTGTTTACCCTGCCCCCGAAATGAGCTGGTTCCGCTCCCCATCCCCGCCACCTAACTGCAGGACAGGAGAATTGTGCTCCGGTACCGGCGCTCCTCCCATCTGGCCGCCGCCATAAACATGGAAAAGGACTTAGTCCCTTTTCTATATGGTGGTGCCCATCTTTTTTGGGTGGGCATGGTCTTTAAGGGCCCACAGCCCGAATTGAGGTCCGAGCTGGTGGGCTGTTAAAGGCCATGTCTGCCCTTCTGGCAGGGCATGAAAGCCATATTTAAGTTGAAACAGTTCGACAAAACAGAAACCTTGAAATTCCATGAACAAAATGAGCTCCTGGTGTGCATCCATGAGCACACTAATGAAATCACTGATTGCATCACTTATGACATCAGCGATTGCATCATCAATAACATCACTGGAACCTACAGCAAACTGATAGCCATGGAATGTGGCTTCATCGCATGGGGCATTGCCACCCAAAGTAGCCACTGGGCCGAGCCTGGCCACCCAACCCCCAGCATGGGTCCATGGATCACTGGTCATGGTCTGTAGCTAGGGCAACACTGCCCAGGGTAGGGTCTTTGGCCAAGCCCTATGCCCCGCCCGGCCATACAAAGTAGACACTGGCATAGCTTGCAACATTTGCCAAGTTTCAGGGTTTGTAGCGTTAAACCATCCCCTTAATGTCACTTCAACAGTTTTTTCACTGACTTTGAAGGGTTTTGTTGCTTTGAACTTCAATTCTTTTTTATATATCTCACATCATGTGTAGTACTAAAGATATTTCTTGTCATATCATCATAGATCACATATTCAATATTATAACTACATTTACAATATACTCACCCTCGAATTTTTCTCCATCATGGTCCAGTGACCCCCTTTGCGATAATGAGGAACCGGAAAGAGAATGGGTTTGATATTTGGTGTGGAGCATACTTTTTTTGCAACCACCCCTTGGTTTTTGGGAGAAATTGCCATGAATGTACAATTAAACAGCTGACCATTTACAGCGAGAACAGCTCATTATGATGAAAAATGGCAGCTTTTAATTTATGAAAAGCCTCAGTTGTTGCCATGCACCAGAGGAAACATAAACATAATTTGTGACAGGGGCACCCGGTTCGCTTCCAAATGTTAAAAAACTACTGGACAGATTTGCACCAAACTACCAAAAGGCACATTTGCACTGCTTTGTGCACAACCTGTTTCAAATTTGAAACAAATCCTTACAGACGTTTAGACTGGGTGCATGTTCAATTAATGCGTATTTTCGCCTATGGGAGAAACAATGCTAAAGGTGAAAACAACCCTTTTTCAACACTTTACAATCTTTAAACCATTGCACGAATCAGGATCACACTTTCCAAATTTGGGGAGGCCCCAATACAGAAAACATGTTCGGAAGATTTCATAGACGTATGTCAAACAAGTCAAAAGGTATTGGCAATTAAATTACGCCACGTTGAGTGCCGCTGTGACATGTGCTGAAATGACCTAATTTTCTTCATGCATTTCTAAACCCACCATAATAATGATGGCGTTTGAATCACAAGGATGTCAGACGATACCACAGTGATGATCCTAATTAGGGTGAAACGCATATGCGCATGTCGCCTGTCTTGGTTTGGAAAAGCTATATAAAAAATTGAAACAAAATGCATGTTTGAGATAATGTGCATGTTCCCAATGCATTGCTCAATGGCTCTGAACTGGAGCTGAACTTCCAGGAATGGCTAGTGTAACGAATCTAGCAACATCGTCACTGATTCCCTGGAGGGAAGCTTCTCTTACGTGGCCAGGGAAAGGCAGAAGCTACCTGACTCTGACCCTCAGATTGGCAGAGTGGCTGTTTGCGGAAAGACCACATAAGGGAGGGCAAACTCCAGGGAGACAGAACAGAAACACTGGATCAGAATATTCTTGCAATCACAATTGCAAATGACACTTGTGTGCCTCTGCAACATAACTACATGTCTTATTGTGGTGTAGTTAAAGAATACCCACGTGTTCTCAACCACCCTATTTACCTCCCACCTTTATAGTTTGAGATGAGGAAGTGCGATCGGAAAATGAAGATGACCAGAAGTGGGAAGCCAAGGCTACGTTCTAGTCTTTGGAAAATATTAAGCAATGCCGGGAAGTTTAATGTTGACACAGCTGACCAGAATGAGAGAAAGAGGCAGCAACTGAAACGGTTGGTAACTTGTTCTGACGTGAGTCGGAATGCTGAAGATGAACAGACTGTGAAAAGCAGTATGGAGGCTCACACGAACAGTGTGCAAGGAGGCAGAACCGAAGGAAGATCACTGCTTGATGGCCTTAAGCAGTTGAAGCCGCACAGAGCAGAAGAAGGCAAAGCGAGGGCTATCTGGAAAATGGGTTGCATGCCAAAAATTAAAGTCAAGGAAAGACACGAGGAACACCAAAGCTGCCCGGTAAGCATATGGAAAGCAAATGAGCTACCGGAGCGCTTGAAGGTGAATGCTGTGTCGAATATAACAGCGCAAGAGAATCAGAGTGATACCATTAAAGAAACTGATATGGATGCGAGGAAAATTAAAACTGGGTCGGAGACCCAATTTTTCAGAAGAGGAATTATTGAGAATGCAAACTTTGCTTAGAAAGGGCCGGTGACCCAATATTGGAAAAGAAAAGTTGAAACCGATACAAACTTTACTGAGCAAGCGCCGGTGAACCAATATTGGAAAAGCATTATTACATGGATTAAAGAGAGAATGATTGGAGAACAGAAAAGCCCTGGCAGGTTAGGGAACATGCAAAACATTAGCGCGACATCCTGGCAGAAGAGTAAACCAGGAGGGGAAAGAGAAGTGAACTTGAATTTGTGAAACAGTAATGTGACATCCTGGCAGGAGAGTTACCATGCACCGAGAACTGCGAGCCTGGGACCCACACCCAACTGTGCGAAGGCCATTCTATGGAGGCCTAATAGGGGAGTACTCAGGACTACAGAAGAAGAGTCTGGGGTCACTCTCAGTGTTGTGGAAACCAAGGGCATATGAAAATTAAGAAGTCCTGGCAGGAGAGCATACCAGGTGAAGAGTGGAAGCAAAACTTGGAGTGTGTGGAAATTATGGAAAGGGAGATCATCTCCTTCCCTATAGGAATTGTGAACTGTGTAAACTGAGAAAAGGCAAGGGAAGACCCATACCCCTTGGAAGTCGAATTTGTTGGAACTGTAAAGGAAATTCAGGGAAGGGAAAGCCCCTGGAAGTTGGTGAAACTTTATATTGTCATTTTGGTAAAGTTGGAAAGCAAGTCAAGGGAAAAAGACCCATACTCCATGAGAATGGAAAACATTGAAACTATAAAGGAACTTAGGGGAAGGGAAACTCCCAAGTCGTGAACTGTATAAGTCGAAAAGTCAGGGGAAGACCCACATCCCACATCATAGAAAGTGTAAAGGCACTCAGGGGCAAGGACGCCCCCTGAAACTGGTTAAACATTGTTGATGTTGATGAAGTGTAGGAAAACAAGTGAAGATCTATACCCCTTGATATTGGATACCATTTTAAAACACGAATAAACTCAGGGAAAGGAGAAACACCCCCCTCCTCCCCTGAGACTGATGGAACTTTATTTGTTTAATTTTAACTTTTTGAACTCTTTAAGTTGGAACTGTGGAAAATAGCTGCAGGAGCTCAGCTGGAAGACATTTCCCATTTCACTTTATGATAGGTTTAGCATGTGAGGGTCCGATTAGGGTTCGGACGCAGGTCTTTTTACTTGGGGACATCCAGACACAGACACTAGTTAGTTTTGTTGAGGCAGGGAAACCCCTCGTAGAGTTAGGGCGAGATAGGATTTATTCCCAACCCTTTCTTTATTTCACCTTAATAAAAGTTTATGACCAAAAACATAATGCCACTGTGCCCGACTCTTGCTCTTGATCCCTTGCACTAGCCAGTTTTGTTATTTGAACTCGGGCCCTTGCTATGGCCCCCAAAGGCAATGTCATTTACAGATTCCTTAATAATATGAGGTTTTAATATTTGCTTTTCCTCCTTGGGGTTGGGGCTAGGCATCCTGTAAAGAAAAGCTGGAGGTTGACAACCAGTGCAGAGGGGCTTTAGCAAAACGACAGGAAAAGTAGTTGGGCCAGGACGTTATGAGTCTCTAAAGATGGAGACTCGGCATCAATGATTCTCATGAACAGCATAAGAAGGGCATTTCTAGAGGGGTGTGGAAAGGTGAATAGCAAACGTTCCGACCAGGCTTGCCAGTAATTTGGAACCACAATCCGGTAGATTTAGATGCAAGATCATGAGGTCTGATCCCTTTCCTCTTGCCATGCAGCAGGAATATTGATGACTTCCAGGGATAACTTGGAGGGGCCAAAAAGCTTTTTTAATGTAACTACAGACACTGTCACAAAAATAGCAGAAGTTGGCAACATGGGGAATGTTCACAGCCAGGGAGGAAGGACACTCGGATCCACCCATCTCAAGCAATTACACTGCCACCCAATTAACCCTCAGTGCAAGAAGTGAAGATGGGTACGGTAGCAGGGATTAGGGTTTAGTGACTCAAATTTGATGAGTCTTTTTTTTTATTTATTATTGATATCGTTGAAGTAAATCAACTTTTCAATACAAAACATTACATACAATTAATCCTAAAAGGTACATAGGAAATTTAAGAAGAAATTCATTATGATTGATTGAAGCATTAAAATTGATACATAAGGGTATTGTACAATTCTCATTAACAATGACAAGAGAAAGAAGTTATTCAGTTCACATAAAACACGTCTAACCAAGAAACAAAAAGAATTTGATGAGTCTCTTACCAGGAAGGATGGCCTCAATCCATACTGGAGCGTGCCCTCGTAGCGTGAAACCAAAGCTCTTGTTCCCTTTGTAGATCCGGATCGTCCTAAATAAAGAGGAAGAGAAAAAGAGTGTTTGTGAAAGACCAAAGCAAAAACTGTGTGCGGCACAGACCCCATGTACAGAAGGCCACATGTGCATGTAGAATCGCACACAGGCCATATGCACTGAGGGCGCCACTGAGACTCTGTACATTCAGGGCAACCATAAGATCCTGTATTATTCAGATGATACACAGAATGTGTGCACTGGGGACCCACCCTGTAGGCCCTATGGGTGTCATCCTGATAATGTATTTTGAAGACTAGACACATTGCTGTGTTGTAAGGAAGCCTGTAGATCCTCGAGTTGAGTGGCACATAATTTTCCAGGAGAGTAGGCAGGCACGAGTAGTGGGGCTATCAGCATACCAATATTATACAGCAGCCCGTGTCCTGTCCAGTCCCATCCTATGCCGGCGGACACTTTTTTTCTGTTGGAGTAGTTCTTGGGGTTAGTCAATGGAGCAAAGACCGCTCTGCTCGAGGGTCATGCAGTAGGAGGAGCAGCAGAGGTGTTGGTGGTGCCTGAGCCGGAGGATGGATTCTGGGTTACCCGCACCCTTCAAGCTGCAGAGCAGTGGTAGCAGTGTATGCAGGGTATCCCTACTATACTGAGCTGAGTCTGGTGGGGGAAGAGTCCCCAGCCCGTCTGCCCCGAAACAGTTTCCAATTTACTGCACGTGTCTTAAAGAGATAGACACCGGCCTTGGGGATTACACGTGGCCAAATCCTCTGGGATAAGGATTCTGACCAGGGTGTGGGAGCCTCCAAAGTAACAACACTGACGTCAATGGGGTATGGAATAATATGTGGCTAGGGCGGACACTGTTAAAGTATTAAGTGACACTGGTAGTTTGTTTGCTGGCCTTAGTTGACTATATTAACTGGCACTGATGGGAAAGTTCACATGGCACTGTTGAGTAGTATTGGGTGGCCTGTATGACGATACAAATACTTTGTGTAAATGCAGAAATGAAGCTTATGCTAAGCTGTATGTGTAATGTGTGTGTGTGTGACCTTCTCTCATTCATAGGTGATTCCCCGGCACAGGCTCCTGCTGCTACCACGGATCAGACGTATGTATGCAGGAGATTTCCTTATGTGCACCAGCAAATATCCAGGAGCCTGACTTCCTTTCATCTGGTGCCTGCTTGCTTAAGTAGCCTCCACCAGCACAGGTTGAAGGTGCTTTGTTAATAGCTCCGGAGGTGCTTGTGGAGGCAGTTTGTTTAAGTGCCCTGGGGATGATTGTCTCCTCACCTTTATGCGCCCTCAGGAAGGACATGAAAGCTCCTTTTATGTTTTTCAGCAGATGGCACTCTATAATAGCAGACATGGTCCCCCAATGGCAACATGCTTCATAAAACCAGCTCAAGCAGGCCAATAGTTTGTTAAATAATCTTATTGCGGTATTCAATACCTGAAGAGTCACTTCTTTACAATGATGAACGCAGGTGGTAATTTCCCTTACTGCAAGCTGTCATTTGGGGTCACCAACATGTTAGGGTTCTTCCCTGCCAGTGGTAAAACAAGCAACCTTTTGGATGTACCGTATGGAGTATTTCTGAAGACCCGCATGCTCGCTTTTTTATACCCCACCAAAACAATCGGCTTCCCAGACACCTCTGAACATAGGAAAGGGAATAGGCCATCCGCTTTCATTGCCCCTCTCACCCTATAGGCCTTCCTCCGACCCGTCTTTGCGAAGAAAATAGAAGTTATTTGGGTTTCGGGTGCTCTGTTGTTCTCATACCATTAAAAAGGAAGTAAGTCTGCGAGTGTTGTGATGGCTTCAACCCCTTCCCAACCATCTCAATTCAGGCCAGTGTAAGCAACTAAGGGCCACCATAGAAAGGCCCACCCACTTGTTTGATCACAATGCAGGTGCAAATAAGCCATTGCAACTGTCAGTTCCCGCAAACCCCATGCCTGCAATCCCTGCTCTTCAACTAGTGCAGCTGCAGATCCTACGTGCAAGGACGCGTTTGGAACCCTCGTGGCCCTGGACTGGCTGCTGCCACTGCGAGGCCATCCCGATCTTGGGGGCTGCCATGATAGCTACTGCGCTTAACACTCTCCCAGTGAGACCCAAGACCTGAGAAGGTGGATCAAGAACTGCTCAACATATGCTGGTCTCATTGGGGAATACTCCACCTGTACAGCTCCAAACAAGATATAAGCACTCTTCTACCCGAGCAGGTGCCATCTACACCTGCTCTACACATGCTGAGAACTACGCAACCTGTACAGCTCCAAACAAGATATAAGCACGCTTCTACCCGAGCAGGTGTCACCTAGACCTGCTCTACACATGCTGAGAACTACTCAACCTGTACAGCTCCAAGCAAGATATAAGCACTCTTCTACCCGAGCAGGTGCCATCTAGAACTGCTCTACACATGCTGAGAACTACTCTACCTGTACAGCTCCAAACAAGATATAAGCACGCTTCTACCTGAGAAGGTGTCATCTAGACCTGCTCTACAAATGCTGAGAACTACTCTACCTGTACAGCTCCAAACAACATATAAGCACTCTTCTACCCGAGCAGGTGCCATCTAGACCTGCTCTACACATGCTGAGAACTACTCTACCTGTACAGCTCCAAACAAGATATAAGCACGCTTCTACCCGAGCAGGTGTCATCTAGACCTGCTCTACACATGCTGAGAACTACTCAACCTGTACAGCTCCAAGCAAGATATAAGCACTCTTCTACCCAAGCAGGTGCCATCTAGAACTGCTCTACACATGCTGAGAACTACTCTACCTGTACAGCTCCAAACAAGATATAAGCACTCTTCTACCCGAGCAGGTGCCATCTAGAACTGCTCTACACATGCTGAGAACTACTCTACCTGTACAGCTCCAAATAAGATATAAGCCCGCTTCTACCCGAGCAGGTGTCATCTAGACCTGCTCTACAAATGCTGAGAACTACTCTACCTGTACAGCTCCAAACAACATATAAGCACTCTTCTACCCGAGCAGGTGCCATCTAGACCTGCTCTACACATGCTGATAACTACTCAACCTGTACAGCTCCAAACAAGATATAAGCACGCTTCTACTCGAGCAGGTGTCATCTAGACCTGCTCTACACATGCTGAGAACTACTCTACCTGTACAGCTGCAAACAAAATATAAGCACGCTTCTACCCGAGAAGGTGTCATCTAGAACTGCTCTACACATGCTGAGAACTACTCTACCTGTGCAAGAGTAAACAAGATATAATTCCTATCTGCACAATAATTAAGAGATGCCGAACAACAGATAATAAATACTTCAAGCTTATACAGTTATAGCTAGAATCGCTACCTGCACAGGGATAGTTGATTGCGTCTTTGGTTACATATGCACAGGCCGCGCTGATCAGCCTGTACTGGTGCAAAAGAGCGCTTCCTACCTTCACTCGTGTAACCAAGATGTACTATAATTGGGGTGTGTGTGCCTGCTCAGTGGTAGCCAGGTATAGCTGTTGCCTTATTGCTTGTACTGTATAGCTAAGGACACCGACCTTCCTCAGTTAAATAGTAGAGTTTGGTGTCTGTACGAGAAAAGACAAAGGATTCATGCCTGATAATGAATGTATAACACATGGCAGCCTGCAATATATGCATAAAAGCCTGGAACTAATGTCCCTATCAAAGGCTAGTGATGAGATCACAACTGCCCTATAATGAGTTACTGTGCTTCAGTTGTGATGTCACAATGCCTGCTGCTTGAGCCAGCAGAGAGAGGAATTCCAGCTGTCACTGTAGCACTAAACTAAAGCTGTGACAAGCTTTTCTAGTTCCTTGCTTGGAAAACAGTTTTCTGTGACACTTTACAGCCCTTAATCGCCAAGGAACTGTTTATGATAGAATGTGCAATGTGTGCACTGCTGGAGGTTCACAAAAGTGAGAAAGAATCTGCATTTTATTACTTATTTTAAAGCACAAAATAAAAACGTGTTTCGATGCAGTTTATTAAGGTGATTACACTTTTTTTCGGCAACACGTTAAGAGATGCATATTCGCTCTTTTAAATCCGGACAGATTCTACATCTATCTATATATATATATGTATTTGTGAAAGTGCATTTGTATGTTCGGGGTTGGCTACAGCCCATTAAAAGTTGGTGGGCTGAAATGTTGGCCCGCAGTCGGCATACCAGTCTGGGGTGTACTGCCAGTAGTGAAATCTGACCAAACCCACCCATTCGCCCTCCACAGGGCACGGTCCGCCCTGTGCTATCAGTATAGGCTTTTTTGAGAGATTGACGATTTTGCGACTTTTCCAAAAATAGGAATTTAGGACACATGGTTGGCATACCAGTCTGGGGTGTACTGGTGATAGTGACATTTGACCAGCCCCACCCATTCACCTTGCACAGGGGTGGAGCGGGGTCTGTCCCTGTACTATCAGTATAGGTGATTTCAGAAGATTTCTGATTTTGCAGTTTTCCAAAAATAGGAAGTTATGACACAATAAAACATACACAAGGCTATAGCAGTGCCCCACGTGCATGCCCGGGCAACGCCGGGTGGTGCCGCTAGTTGATTATATGGATCAGCAAATGGAAGATCTCTTACATTAGATTATGCAAGAGGCCATGTAGTGAAGGGGGTGACAGTGTGTGGCCATATATTATAAGGAATAAAATACCCCCTACCATATATGAAAACCTATTTGGTCATGAAGCTCCTTGTGACTTGCAATATTCTTATAATGTACTCTAAGGGGTACTTCATGCCATATATAATCAAGAACTTAAACAGAAACAATCGAGGTGCCTCTGCCAGGATGGCTATAACCTCTTAAGGATTCACACATATGCATGTCAAATATGGACGTCCTGCTTGCTGTTAAAGTCTGTTTTTCTGTCTACATCATTATGCCCAAGCGATTTTACATACGTGTGTGCGAATGGGGTTTATTAGCGGCACAGTTATAACTTATGACTTCTGCCCTTTTTTCCGGTAAAACTACGACTACGTCATAAATATATAAAAACATATATAAATACATAAAAATACACAATTGATTCAACAATTCATAGAAGTCAGCACAATCACCACTTAGAACCATTTGAAATAGCCAGAGAGGGGGTACAGACTAGCATTGATCCAAATGATTAACCAAAATGGCCCATAATTTGGAACCTTCCCGGTACATCCTTGATTAACAACAATCATCTATTCTGTAAAATAGGCTTCCACTGCAGCAATGTATTTGCAGTCACCTGGGGCGTGGTGGTGTGTGGGGCTCCCAACTGAGTTCTTCTAAAGGGATCTAATTTGTAAGCCGGCTGAATCAGGCAGGGGAATTATTATCAATCTTCCCGATTACAATCTGGAGTCATTTGGCGTTCACGTTGGCCTGAACTCCTGGAAATACTGATGCAAAAAACATTTCAGTTCTGCTGTAACAGTCTGTGCTGTGGTGGTATCGCATCCAGCGCGTCTTTTATCTTTGTCGACACATCTTTGTTCTCTCTTTATTCTCGTCAGCTCCACAGGTCTCTTCTTTCTCTGGTGTGTATTCATTTTGGGGAATCCATCTACGTCTATGTCCTTTCGATGCACTACTAATGCTGGTGTGTTCAGTTGTACTAGAGAGCATGTTCCTCCCCAGTTTGGCGGTAGTTGCATGTATACCTTGAACCCACAGGCCCAGTAGTGATCTATTATCACTACAGTACCAACCTTCACACCCAATATCTTTGAAGTTCATTTGCATCCTTTTTTCTCTGCAATTTTCACTGGACCGTCATTCTGGAAACACAGGGAAGCATTCACGAGTGGTATGATTGGCATAGGACCCGCTTCATTCTTCACCCATGTGAGGAGCTCAGCGCGTGTCGCCCATTCCTTGAGGCAATCATCATTTCCCTTCTGCAGCACTTCTACTGGAACTGTCATGAGTCCATGTGCTTTGGACACTGCCATCCCCTCCATCCATCCTTCTCCTGTGAATGTTTGTCTATATATCACCACCTGAGGTATCTCCCAGCATCCTGGCAGCCCCCCTTTCTCTTTGTGTCCTGTCATAGGACATTGCAACTCCTTTTGTGTTACTATTCTGGCTTTTCCTTTGTTTTGGCTGTCCAGAATGCATTCTATCGTCTTGTCTGTACTCCAATAGTCATCTATCATTTCTTGAGTCTTGATGTAGCTATCTTCATATGGGAACATCTTCTGTGACATCCATCTCAGTGTGGCCCATCTTCCTTGAAATCGGCCTCTTGTTGTGCAGAGCGCTAAGTGCATAAGGCACTGTGCTCTGGCTGCTGGAATTTCCGTGGCTATGAAAGTCCTGGAAGCACTCATTGCATAGATGATGAGAGAGCACACATAGCAGCTCTCCTTCATTGCCGCTCTCACCACCATGGTCATGTGTTGATACCACACGTTGTTAGACACATGGGCTGAATCATCAAGATAAGCATTTACATGTTCAAAATCCATGTCTGTGCTTCGCCTGAGTCTTTTTAGCTCTCAGCCAGCGCTGGCTACTCGCCCAGATATGGCTTCAGTGACAACAGGAAAAGGGGTTGTGTTAACATATACTTCAGTGTGTGCTGAGACAATGCAATATGTTGCAATGCAAAGAGGGTAAAGAGTTAGAGACAGCAGAATGCAGCAAATTTCAATACAATTGCTTCACTGTAACTTCCATGACTTGGAGAGGTGTGTGTTTCTGGCTGTGTCCAAAATGTCGACAGCAACACTTACCAACACCCTTACAGGCTAATTCATAGAATCCAGCGCACAAGTAGCGCACGCGGCTGGCGCACAGCGTGCGCCTGCGATAGTCTGCGCCAGGCACGTGCGCTAAAACAGATTTCCGCGCACAGCGTATTCATGGATTTCAAGCTCCCAAAACAGCCGTGGCGCAGAGAATCGCAGCGAGCCTGCAGCAGCGCCAGTAACGCCCCCAAGAACGCCCTCGCGCACGGAAAAGCCATCAAAAGCGCTAAATCATCGCTAAGGGCTGCGCTAACCCCGGACCACTTCACAGGGCAGGCAAACAAGGAAAGCAAAGCGGGCAATCTCCAAATCAGGAGTACGCGGGAAGTACTACACGCGACTAGGCAGGGAACGTGAATCACAGGGGTACGCGGGAATCATCACACGCGAACAGCCAGGGTGCGTGTATTACAGGGGTAGCGGGAAGTTCAACACGCGATGGGCCAGGTACAGGGGGACGCGTGAAGCAGAACACGCGATAGGCCAGGGAACGTGCATCACAGGGGTACGCGGGAATTATCACACGCGAACAGCCAGGGTGCGTGTATTACAGGGGTAGCGGGAAGTTCAACACGCGATGGGCCAGGGAACGTGTATTACAGGAGGACGCGTGAAGTAGAACACGCGATAGGCCAGGGAACGTGTATTACAGGGGTCCGCGGGAATCATCACACGCGAACAGGCAGGGTGCGTGTATTACAGGGGTAGCGGGAAGTTCAACACGCGATTGGCCAGGGTACGTGTATCACAGGGGTGCGTGGGAATTATCACATGCGAATAGGTTGGGTGGGCCCCCACAGGTGTACCCTGTACACCCTCCCCGGCCCCTGCAGGCAGCCCACAAAACAGTGGACTACCCTGCACACCTGATCATGTCCCCCTGCACCCCCATCCACCAGGGGCACCCTCCACCAGGCCCCCACCCATGTCTCCCACCACCCCCACCCCCCAGCAGTGCAGGGGCACCTGCCATCAGGCCCCCATCCATGTCTCCCACCACCCCCAACCCCCATTCACCAGGGGCACCCTCCACCAGGCCCCCACCACCCCCACCCACCAGCACTGTGGGGCACGTGGCCAGCAGGCAGTCAGGCAGCAGCCGATGGCAGGTGGGAGCGTGCTCAGGGTTCTTGGGGACTTAAATTTGGCCTCCTGGCTAGGAGCGTGGTCTTTCGTGTTAGAACGCGTGGACAGCCTGATAGGGAGTGAATGTGCACCTGAAAACCCCCCACTCATCGCGCGAAAACCCGTCACCAGCATATGTGCGTCAATAGTTACCTGGACGTGCAGTGTCAAAGCGTGTGATTGGTGAAAAGTGAGGGACACGCAGGAGTGTCGAAGCGCGTGATTGGTGAAAAAGGATCCACATGCAGGATTGACAAAGCGTGTGATTGGTGAAAAGTGAGCTACACGCTGGAGTGTCGAAGCGCGTGATTGGTGAACAAGGATCCACATGCAGGAGTGACAAAGCGTGTGATTGGTGAAAAGATACCTACACGCAGGAGTGCCAAAGCGTGTGATTGGTGAAAATGGGCCAAGCACGTACACGCCGTAAGTGACGATGTACGTGTGGGCCTGTATAAAAGGTAGTGTTGAACACCATTTCCTTGTACGTGCTTTTCGTGGAGAGCGAGTGGGTGAATTCGGTACTTCTTGTCGTTTCACACGCGATTTACTTCACGGCGTTTCCAGTTCGTACTCCCTGTTACCTCTGACAGCTCTTTTCTCTTTTTCCTCTTGTACTGGTTTTCCTGGGCCTGTTCCCTCAAACAGTGTCCCCTTCTACAGTTGTCCTGTCTCCTCAGACAGCGTACACCTCTTCTTTTGGCGGGGGTGTTGCCAACCAAAAGTGCTATTTTTTCACGCTCTTTTACCTGGCAGACGGTGAGTCACGCACGTATCTAACATCTGTGCTTGCCCCGTGTGTAGCCTACCCCTTCAGAGGTCAATCTAGGCCGCGTGTGACACGCATACGTTCATTGTGTTACTGGATGCCACAGCGTAGTGCAGGGTTTACCATCAGCACACGTGGTCTAGGAGGGGTATTGTGCACGTTCCTTAACTTTTCTGGGGTGCCTGTGCGTTGCGTGACCCGTCATCTTTCCCCAGGGGTGTCATATAGCCTTGCCACTGCACTAGGGTACGAATACCATCTGGTACCCAACCCCTTTGACACCCAATTGCCCAGGACAATTGTGCACACCCACTCCCATACGCACAATACCATCAGTGCCATGGTTGGGAGGCGTGCAAGCCGTAAGGGTGGCAAAGGTGGCCGAGCCACACGTGGTGGCCGTGGAGGATCCAACAGGGGACGTGGTTGTGACTTGCAGGGCGCCCCTGTTCCCCCCAGTCTGGAGGAACAGTCAGGGACACCCATGCCCCCCCCCCCCCCCCCCCCGTTGAGAGTCATGTGGCTGATACCAACCCTGATCAGCCCATGTCGGACAAGGCCATTGTGGCACCAGACCTGTCCGAGGGTGATTCCATCGCTGACATCCAGGTCAGCAGGTCCACTGTACGTGCACCGGTGCACATTGGTGTCATCAGGGCACGCGCATCTATGCCAGATAGGTCATCTGCTGGCCCCCGTAGCCAGGGTGTGGCTCAATCCACCCCACCTCTCATACACCCTGCCAAGACTGTGTCGGTCCTAGTTCATGCACCTCAGATCAGGCCTGACCCCATCCCACTACCCCCAATGCCTGCACCTACTCCCATGCTGAGTGGGCAATCACACACACCCAGTACAGAGTCCACCACGGCTCCTGCCCCTAGTGTCCACAGCGGCGTAGGACACTCTGGATCCCCACCCCCTTCCAAGCGCAAGAGGAAGAGTGCACGTCCGGCACAGGCTGATGCCCCAGACACGGCTGCACAGTCCGGCCCATCAAGGAAGCCAAGCTTCACAGACGCCGAACTTAATGCACTTGTTCAGTATGTGTCAGATCATGATAGGGAAATGGTCATCGTTGCAGGGTCCAAGACCACACATGCCAGACGCCAGGCACACTGGCAGACCATTGCTGACAGAATAAGTGCCCTTGGAGTAGTGAGGCGCACAGCTAGTGATTGCCAGAAGCGCTGGAATGACCTTAAGCGCAGGGCAAAGGATAAGCTGGCCTCAAGTCATGCCGCAACCTTGGTGACTGGAGGTGGGTCCCCAGCACAGGAAATAGAACTCACACCACACGAGTCCGTAGCTGGATCCTACGTCACCGAGGGACAACTCCAAGGTGTGGGAGACCTCCCTGATTACGAGGCATCATCCGGTGAGTGCACATGCATGTGTGTATCATCCCTGTGCATGTTGTGTGTGTGAAGCATTCATGTTGGGTGCCTGTCAAGGGGGTGTGTGGCAGAGTTGATAGTGGCACCCATGTGCCTCATCCAGTATGTTCAGTGCAACACCATCTGGCCACAGCACTATCCCTACTGGCAACAGTGCACATATGGGCCAACACCATGGAAGTTGCCCTTGATTAGTAATTTTGTCACTACATTGTTGCTCATACTCCCCTGTCTATTCATCTGATGTCTTACATACCATTCTTCTCCTTTCCCCCAGCCATTCAAGTTTCATCTTCACATGCCTGACATGCAATGATACCACATGCTAATGCGTCCTCTGTATATAAATGCCTACCAACATGCAGTCATAATGTGGATGTAGCCTTGAGATCCACCTCCTTCCTGGGTCCTTTGGTACCGTCTGGTTTCGAGCCCCATTCCCTCACACTCCATGCTGCTCTTCATGGTCTATCTTCCATGACTTCTACAGTTCAGACCATCGTGCCCTACGCACGACACCTGCTTGCCAAAAGTCAAATGAGGGCAGCCTGCCCTCCAATGCGACCCACCCTATTGCTGACCAGTGCATCTGAGCCTACTCTAAGCTAACTCTCACTGACATCTGCTCATACATGCCTTTGCCTGTCCCATAGACCCTTCACATGGTCCCTGTCCTCTCTCCTTGCTCCTCTTCCACCATCATAGGTGGGACCCGTTGGGGTGTACTCCTGGCCTCCTTCCAATCCTCAGATACCACTAATGATGTGCATGGTAATGGGAGCGTCTCAGTCCAAGGCCCTTAGGCCAACCTCAATCTCCTTGAGAAATGCTACCCACATCTCATCAACTTCCTTACCTCTCCTGCTGTCCCCCCTCCTCTCTCCTCATCAATCCTGCACTGCCTCCCTGCACCCTCCCATGAACCTTCTCCGCCTCCCACTCCAACTCCTACACATGCGGCACCTCTGATCTCTAGCACTCCCCGTAAGTCCTACAAGGCTGTCAACCTCCTCCACAATTACACTCCTTTCACTGCGGCTGCATCAGGCATTCCTCCGATAACTGTCACTTACATGAGGTTATGCACCTTGACATCCTTGGTCTCATGGAAACATGTCAGACGGCCAGCTCTGTCTGCATCCTTGACCCTCTCCTTGGCCCGCCACCACTGTGCAGGGGGGGTGTGCCCTTGGCTTCCCTGAGGGTATTCCTGCCACTGTCACACCTACTTAGACCTACTCCACTCTGGAATGGCTTGTGTGAGGTTACTGTCCACCACACCTTGACATTCCAAACAGTGCGTACTGTGTCTGGGAAAACTGGTCAAATGTACTACTTCCTTTCTGAGTGTCCTCACCTCTCCTCCTCACTCATGTCCCCAGACACAGAATTCCTCATCCTTGGTGCGGTACGCATCCACCTGCATGCCTGTTGACGCCCCCACCTGACCTTTCTGTGACCTCAGCAACTCCCTCTCACCCTCTAGACTCCCGTCTGTCCCTACTCATTCTGCAGGGCACACTCTTGATGCTCTGATCTCATCTGACTTTCCCCTCTCCGTCCATCTCTGCACTCCTCTCTCCTGGAGTGATCACATTCTCCTCTCCTCCCAGCTCACCCTCAACACCCCACAGGCAAAGCCACCCTCACCACTGTCACACACCTTCTTTGTATTCCGACCCATGAAGTGTGTGTCAGTCGAGGCTCATGCTGCCAAAATGTCCCCCCCATCCAGCTCCCCCTTAGGCTCACTCCCATCCTGACAGGGCCCACTCCATGCTCCACTCCATGTCAGGTACACTGGATGTCTTAGCCACGGTCATGACCACCTGTCTGAAGCCCCATGCCAATGCAGAGTCCTGGCATGACTCGGATCTTGGGAACCCAAACCACAGGTGCCGGGTGGCAGAGAGGGAATGTCCTGCATCATGGCCATCCTCTGGCAAACTGGCCTGCCACATGCTCCAAAGGCAATAGCGCCTCACCCTTCTCACCAAGATGAGATCCCCAATCCAAGGGCACATATCTGCGGCATGTGACAACTCTGCAGGACACATAGAAATCTGAAAGGACCTTGCCGAGCCAGAGGCAGTGTGTACCTCCCCTGTCCCCTCCGAGCCCACAGCACAGCATGATTGTCTCTGTACCCCTATAGGGCACCCCCCCCAGCACTTGTCTGCGCCTAACACCATCTGCCCTTGACGTCAAGTCCTACTTACCTTGTACAGCACTTCCAGCCGCCACTCCCCCTTGCACTTCATTGTGCCACCCACCCCTGCACTTGCGTGACATGAATGACACCAGCACCAGTAGTATTGTTGACTGGCATCCCCTTCTGCCCCACCACCCCTCAGTGCTCCGCTGCACCTACAAACATCACTTGACCGGTGCTTCACGAATGCAAAATTATTCCGTTACAGGTGTTGGGGAGGTGGAATCACAATGTTTACTGCATTATGTTGATCTAGACAAGGCACTGTGCATCGTTGCCAATTTGGACTAGCAGATCCATGTACAACATGTATACTAATTGATGTGACGATGCAATGTCAGGACCAGAGTGGTTGAAATCCTAAAAAGTAGCCCTCCTCTCCCTCCTCACTTGGTGGCTATGTCACATGCCATGTGTGTGATGGCATGTGCCTTTGACATGGCAATCACCGCCCAATGTGTGATGGCAGTGCTAGGCATCAAGGTGAGCAGGCGTTGCTCTCCAATCAGTACATAGTATGCCCTGAGCCTCCCCTACAGACCCAGTGATGGTGAATGCATAGGAGGACTCCCAGTCATGTAGGACATGTGTCGTAGGACTACTGCCTATGTTGTTCATCAGCCCTTGTTGCATGCCATGGTGCTAATGCCTGTTTCCATTTATCTCTTTCATGTCTTTGCAGGGGACGAAGCACTTGTTGATGCTGGGGATGTGGTGGTGGAGCCGTCCCAGGAGGGCAACCCGGGCCGACCTACCACAAGTGAGGGACGTGGTGTGTTTGTGGGTGAAAACCCACAAGTGCTGCAGGCCGTGCTGTCGAGGGGTGTCTCTGGGGGTTCCTCCCCCGAGCAGTATTCAGGTGTAGACTCGGAGGATGACACCTATGTGCAGTCGCAGGTGAGTGTTCTTGGGAGAGAATCTCCTCTGTCCGACCCACCTGCAGCCAGGCCATTGGCCTCAATGGGGATGTCAGTGTCGGCAGATCAGCCTCCGGTGGTTACGGATGCAGGGCCACACCACCCAATCTCTGATCCTGTTCCTGGGGCTGCAGATCAGAGAGGGAATGCAGTCCTGCAGCCTGAGGCCTTGCCGGCACAGCAAGGCGCAGTCCGCCTTGCCCCAGGCAGGTGTGGTGCCCGTCAACGTGGTGGCCGTATGCCACCTGGCAATACCGTATGGGAGCAATCCATCTACGGTATGGCCACCCAACAGGCAGCATCATCCGAGATGATTGCACAGGCCATGGATAGGGTGGCCACTTCCATTGTCCCCCCAGAAAGGCTGATGGAGCGACTGGAGCAGGCTACAGAGTCCATCTGCCAGGCACACAGGGAGGATATGTTGGCGTCCAACATGGACAGGCGGGCGGCACTGGCGACTCTGGGGGAATCACTTTCCATGGAGTCCCAGCGCCACAGGGAAGCCCTGAGGGAAGAACTCCGTCACCTCAGGTCGACCCTGTTAGAGCTTGAGGCTTCATCCCATAGAAGGACAGAGGAGCAGCTGGAGCGTCTGACACGGACGCTCTCGGCCGAGATGCAGGCAACTCGTGCGGAGGTCAGGTCATCCCGGGAGTTACTGCATGGGGACCTCCGCATGATTATAACCCAGAACCAGAACTACCAGACCCGCCTGCTTGCAGCCATGGAGGAGCAAACTCGTGCTTTGCGTGGGCTGCCTCCCATTGTCACACCATCTTCTGAGGCAGCTCCCCCACCTCCAGAGTCAGCTGCAGGGTCTGGGCAGAGCCATAGCGACTCATCTCCCACAACAGAGTAGCCGTGTGGGCCACGAGCCTATGGGGTGTTTTCCTTTCCCATGATCCACACAGGTGGATTGTGGCGTGCATCCTGTCCTCGGACCTCATAGGTGGCCCCCCCCCCCCCGCCGGCCCTTTCATGGCCATTTTTTCTCTTTTTCATTTTTATTTTGCAAGAGTGTTGCCTTGTGTGGGTACCTGGGCATACACTGTATTGTGGCTGGGCACATGCAGGCTTGTCCTGAGTTTGGTTTCGATGCTTGGGTAGCAGACATCCACACCCCTCCTGCTTCCCTTTCCATGGGCTTGCAAAGGGTGTGCCCAAGTGACAGCAAATTACACGGTGACATTGGACTCCCATGACCTGTTGGCCAGTCCATAGTCAATACTGTGTAGACATTCATAGTGTTCATTGTTGTTGCACCTAACTATGCATGATGGTATGATATGTGCCTCTACTTACATATGTTGCTCATGTTTTGCAGGTATTTCACACAGATCTTCACAAGGGCATACTCTCTGGAGTCACACTACATGTCGGTAGATGTGCACTGACACTTTTGCATGGCGCCATCACTGTACACCTGGACGGTGAGGACATACCAGCAGATTCAGGTAATGAGACTACCATTGATTACATGCAATGTGTCTTGTTTGGGTGGGCTTCAGGGTGGGTTGGTGTATAATTTGATAGAAATTACTCTTACACAGGTGTGTAGTAGTGGCCCCAGGGCGGTTAGCTGCTCAAGTGCGGCTATGTTCCATTTTGGGCACTGCTATTTGTGACACTGGTGTCATGTTGTGATGGCCAGTTTGTTTGCTGTCACATACCATGACATGGTGTCCTCAGTGGCGGGACTGTGAAGGGAGTGGGTGACATGGCAATGTTGTCATGTAGTGAATCGCCTGTGGCAATGCATTGTAGATTGATGGAGTTGTGTCTTTGCATTGTGATGCATAGCTGGTGTATGTGTAGCTAGGGGTGCACACATATTGACACTTCCATGTTAACAATCTCAGGCTGATGTGTATCTGACAGTTCATTGTCAAGTAATTTTCAGACATTGTCAGGTAGAGTCATCATTGATTGTCAGATGGTATGTGCCAGAGCAGTGTGCACTAGCCAGCACTGTGATTCCTAGGTGAAGAAGTTGGCCACCAGTTGCGTACGGGCTGCCTCCCCCCGTGCCCTTTCCCCTCCCATGCGCAGCGGGCGTGCATGTGGTTGTGGATGTGGGGGCACCACCATGTCCACGGGCAGGCCCCGGCGTGTTGCAACGTTGTGCAGGACACATGCTGCCACTATGATCCTGCACACTATTCGGGGAGCATATAACAGCTGCCCGCCAGAACGGTCAAGGGAGCGAAAGCGTGACTTCAGCACTCCGAATGTGCGCTCCACTATGCCCCGTGTAGCAATGTGGGCTGTGTTGTACCTTACCTGGGGTGGCGTGGTGGGGTTCCGTATTGGGGTCATCATGTGGGGGCTGATAGGGTAGGCACTGTCCCCTGCGGAGGTGGTGATGGGTATCATTAGTGGTGTTGTGTCATGACCCAGTATCTGACATGCATGCATGTGGAGTGGCATTCATGCTCACCAAGCAGCCATGTATCTCCATGCTGGCCAGCCTCTAGGTCCCGGCATAGGGTAGACATTCTGTAGATGAAGCTGTCGTGGGTGGACCCTGGATAGTTGGCATATACTGATGTGATGATTCCCTTGCCATTGCATACAACTTGGACGTTGATGGAATGCCAGTGCTTGCGGTTTCTATAGATGTGCTCTGTTGCCCTGGGAGGACGTAGAGCCACATGTGTGCAGTCAATAGCACCAAGCACTTTGGGGATTTGAGCCACACCATAGAATTCCTGGATGCACGTCCGCCTTTCTGCATGAGTCCTGGGGAGATATATGTGCCTGCGGACTGAGGGCCGTGCAGTGATGATGTTCAAGACCTGGTGTAGGCAGCGTGACTGCGTGGCCTGTGACACACCACCCACTATGGCACTTGTCCGCTGAAAGGATCCAGTGGCCAAGAAGTGCAGTACATTCAGGACCTTCTGCAGGGGGCTGAGTGCTTGGGAGCACAGGGTGGGTGATGTGAGGTCATCCTCCCACTCACTGACCAGGTCCAGTATGATGTGTGCTGGAAACCTGTACCTCCCATACACCTGGTCATCAGGCATCCCGAATAGGCTGGTTCTGGGTGTGAATATTCTGGCCCTGACTCTCCTCCTCATCCTCCTTTGGTAGCCCACTGCCACTGCTGCTAGGAACGGTATGTTCATCCTGGCATCTGGCTTGTTTATTGAAAAGTGCGCAAATTAATGCCTTGCGCGTGTAGTAGGCAGCGTGTGAGCCTCGCACCCCTGGAATCGAGTTCCCACTCCAATCGCGTGTATATATTCCCACGCTGCAGGCATACAGGTGCGCTGACGTACTTGCCTGTGTAAGGGGCCGCGCGGCCCTGAAATACACGTACATAGGCCAATGGCGTGTACGCGCACTTTTGGCCAATTACACACGATGAAATACACGTACATAGGCCAATGGCGTGAACGCGCACTTTTGGCCAATTACACGCGATTACACTCAGACGTGCAGGATTTCCACGTGTGCTCCGTCTTCACGTGCTGAGTGGGGAACGCCCGTGCGGATCACGTCAGACGCGCTCACGCGATGAGGGACTCTGGTCCAATAGAATCGCGTATGCGTGCTGACGCACTTACGCGCTAAGGGCCTTTCCTCGGATTTCACGCTGACGTGCAGGAATTTCACGTGCCAAATCACTCCGTATCAAGCTGGCCACCCGAAAACACACGGAACACCACGCTCCTGCCCCGAAGGCCGAGTTACTGCCCCCCAAGTGCCCTGAGCAGCCTCCCACGTGCTATCTGCTGCTGCCTGCCTGCCTGCCTGCCTGCTGCCACCGTGCCCTGCCATTTGGTGCCTGCACATCAGCCATCTGCAGGGGTCCAGTTGCTGTGTCCACCCCTGCTGGAACTGAAGACTCCCAACTGGGATTACATCGCTCCACAGCCCAGCCCCAGGACCCAGTTGCCCACCCACACCTGCCTCTGGGGTTGCCATGTCGGGCACTTCTACATCTGGCACCAGTGGCAACCCCAGGCCAGAGGGGCAGAGGGGCACCAGCTTCACTGCCACCGAAGTTGGTGTCCTGGTGGAGCATGTCCTGGGGCAGTATGATGCCCTCTTTGGATCGTCCCGCGCCAGCAAGGAAGGACGGGAGAGGATCTGGGCCGACTGTGTGGTTGCCATCAACGCGGAGGGGGTGGCAACCCGCAACGTCTTGAAGATCAAGAAGCGCTGGGAGGACTTGAGGTCCAGGACCCTTGTGAAGGCCCGGCGCCTCGTGGAGGGGGGCCGGGGCCACATGAGTACCATCCAGAAGAGGGTCCTGGAACGCGTACGCCCAGCGCTCCACGCCCAGATCCTTGAGAGGGAGACCCGTCTGGAGTTGAGCGGTAAGTGTCCAGGCATCACTGTGTGAGACAGGGCATGTTGCGGTGTGCTGGTTCTATGATACTTGCCTGTATGTGTGCCATGTGCCATATATGCATGTATGTGTGCTGGGACATCATGGTACTGCCTGTGCGACCAGTGATGTGTGACCCACATGGTTGTTGCATGTGTAGAAATGCGGCATGGGGAGCACTATGCAGATTTGGGACATGAGAGCATGGCAGTCTCTGTACCTGGACATGGATGGGGGTGAGGATGGGTGCTGATGCCAGGTACATATATGGTAGCCATGTCTGTGTGCCTGACCTGCATGTCTGTGACTTGTGCATGCCATGGATGCATGACTCATGTGTGTGACAATGCACAGATTCAGTGACGCACCCACCTTACCCTTGTTTTGCCTGTGTTTGGTGTGATTGTGGCCAGATGGATGTGACTGAGGTGTAGTGTGTGCATGTGATATGCATGAGCCATGATGCATGTGAGTTACATTTCATTGAATGTTTCAATAGTCATTTGGACATGCATGGAAATGTGCATGGCATGCACCATGCCTGTTACTGTGTGTGTTTCGCCTGCACTGACCCATGTGTTGTGGAGGGACATGATGGAAGTGTACTTTGACAGGGGTGCTCATCTGCTATTGCTTCCTGTCTAGGGGACCATTGTACAGTAGCCTGATGCTTGTGTTCTTTGTCTCCCTCTACGCAGCGGCTAGTGAAGAAGAGGGCGGAGACGGCGCTGTGGAGCAAGGCGGCGGGGATGCCCCCACGGCTGCAGCGGAAGGGGTGGGTGAGCCCCCACAGGGGCCTGCTACGGCGGGAGACGGTGAGGAGCCATCCAGGTTGGTGGTTTGCACAGAGGAGGAGGAGGCCGACACTGGTGCACACATGGGCCCTGGTGGGAGCATCCCTGCTGGTGCAAGTGGTGCAGTCCAGGGCCAGGGGCAGGAGGCAGCACAGGTCACCGTGGAGGGGCCTGTGCATGTCGCTGTCCCTGACCCTGTGAGTGCACCACCATGCACCAGCAGGGATGCCCCGTCCCAGGCCCGTCCGCAGGTAGAGGGGATGTCCATGTCAACTGACTCCCCTCCACCTGCGGCCGTGGGAACCCCTGGCCGCGTGGAGCAGGTCCTGATTGGGGTCGCGATGCGCACGGCTGTGATTCGTGATGCCGTGCGTGCTTCCCGGGAGGAGCACGCACGTCATCACGAAGTGCACCGTGCCGACGTGGCCCAATTGGGATCGGCCATGTTCGGGGGGTTCCTGCATGTGTTGGCCAATCTGACGGCCCTCTCCTCCTCTGTGCAGGCTATCCACCAGTCGTTCTCCTTGCCGTCTTCCGGCCCAGATGCCACCATGGCCCCCTGTGGACCTGCCCCAACCAATGCAGCCAGCTCGGTGGGGATCCCATCCCTGCCGCAGTTGGGAGTCGGAGGTCCAGCAGGGGTGGACGACACAGCAAGTGGACCCCAGCAGATGGAAGATGTGCCGGCATCATCGGGCAGGGCACGTGCACGACGGCGTCGGTGGTTACCATCAGCCTGGATGCCGTCGTGCTGGCAGAGGCAGTGGCGTCGCAGGCAGCAGCGGGCTCGACGTGGGAGGCATCATGGCTCAGGGCCATCAAGATCGGAGGGGCAGGCATCGGCCGGAGGGCAGGGCAACCCTGGCATGGCGGTGTGTTCCGTGTGGGAGGAGTTTGGCCAGCGGATAGATGCGGAGCGGCAGCGGGCGGAAGAGGAGCGGCTCGCCATGGCCAGGGCGGAGATCTCCATGCATCAGGCATTGAGGCGGGCTGCGTGCCTCGAGGAGGCTCGCAGGGAATTTGGAGAGCACATGGGGTTGTCCCTGCGAGACCTCGGGGCCAGGACTGAGTCCCGCCTCCAGGACATAGACATGGAGTTCGAGGATGCCCTGGCCAACATCACCAAGTGAGCCGCAGGACTAGCCCGCTGCCTCTGTATATAGTTTTTTAGTTAGTTAGTGCTAGGTTTCCTTTATTTGAAATTTTTTTTTGGACCGCTTGGACAATGGCCACTTCTTTGTACATATTTTTTTAGATAGTTAGTATTAGGTTTAATTAGTGGTGTTGGGCTCATGGACCCTTGAACAATCCTGTAAATATAGTTTTTTTTTTTTTGAGATAATTTATTTTTACTTTCATATTGGTCACACCATGTCGTAATGGTTTATGTTTCATTTCATTCTACTTGTGTTTACTTTGGACAAAATCGATTCTTTTTTCTATCCTTTGTTTTTTGGTTTCTAATTTTTGTTCCCGGACATGGACCTTTTATTTGCTTTCCCAGATAGTTGTCAGAGTTTACTTTTATTTTTTTTTTTTAATACATTTTTATATTATCTTACACTTGTGTCATTTTTTCTTTGATTTCTTACATGCCATGATATGGGTTTTGACATTGACTTGCACCCATTGTGTATGTGTGTGTGGCGGACATGTGTTCTTTTGCTTATTTGCCTTTGGGGTTGTGTCATGTGATTGCATTCACTATGTGGGTGCATGCAATCCTTGCCTGGGTGTTTGTGCTGGGTATGCTGGTCATTACTGCCATTATTGTGTATCGTCAGGACCAGGGGCCAGGGGGACATGGGTGGGGGCCTGCTGGCAGGTTGGCCACAGTGCTGGGGGTGGGGGTGGTGGGAGACATGGGTTGCCCATGGGTGGGGGCCTGCTGGCAGGTTGGCCACAGTGCTGGGGGTGGGGGTGGTGGGAGACATGGGTTGCCCATGGGTGGGGGCCTGCTGGCAGGTTGCCCACAGTGCTGGGGGTGGTGGGAGACATGGGTTGCCCATGGGTGGGGGCCTGCTGGCAGGTTGCCCACAGTGCTGGGGGTGGGGGTGGTGGGAGACATGGGTTGCCCATGGGTGGGGGCCTGCTGGCAGGTTGGCCACAGTGCTGGGGGTGGGGGTGGTGGGAGACATGGGTTGCCCATGGGTGGGGGCCTGCTGGCAGGTTGGCCACAGTGCTGGGGGTGGGGGTGGTGGGAGACATGGGTTGCCCATGGGTGGGGGCCTGCTGGCAGGTTGCCCACAGTGCTGGGGGTGGGGGTGGTGGGAGACATGGGTTGCCCATGGGTGGGGGCCTGCTGGCAGGTTGCCCACAGTGCTGGGGGTGGTGGGAGACATGGGTTGACCATGGGTGGGGGCCTGCTGGCAGGTTGGCCACAGTGCTGGGGGTGGGGGTGGTGGGAGACATGGGTTGCCCATGGGTGGGGGCCTGCTGGCAGGTTGGCCACAGTGCTGGGGGTGGGGGTGGTGGGAGACATGGGTTGCCCATGGGTGGGGGCCTGCTGGCAGGTTGCCCACAGTGCTGGGGGTGGTGGGAGACATGGGTTGACCATGGGTGGGGGCCTGCTGGCAGGTTGCCCACAGTGCTGGGGGTGGGGGTGGTGGGAGACATGAGCAGGTGTGCAGGGTAGTTCCCTGTGGTGTGTGCTGCCTGCAGGGGCCGTGGAGGGTGTACAGGTAATGCCTGGGAGCACACAGCCAAATCGCGTGTGCAACTTCCCGCGCACCCCTCGATTCCACGTTCCCTGCCATATCGTGTGTGCAACTTCCCGCGCACCCCTCGATTCCACGTTCCCTGCCATATCGCGTGTGGGACTTCCCGCGCGCCCCTGAACTCCACGTACCCGGCCATTTCGCGTGTGCAACTTCCCGCGCACCCCTCGATTCCACGTTCCCTGCCATATCGCGTGTGGGACTTCCCGCGCGCCCCTGAAATCCACGTACCCGGCCATTTCGCGTGTGCAACTTCCCGCGCACCCCTCGATTCCACGTTCCCTGCCATATCGCGTGTGGGACTTCCCGCGCGCCCCTGAACTCCACGTACCCGGCCATTTCGCGTGTGCAACTTCCCGCGCACCCCTCGATTCCACGTTCCCTGCCATATCGCGTGTGGGACTTCCCGCGCGCCCCTGAACTCCACGTACCCGGCCATTTCGCGTGTGCAACTTCCCGCGCACCCCTCGATTCCACGTTCCCTGCCATATCGCGTGTGGGACTTACCGCGCGCCCCTGAAATCCACGTACCCGGCCATTTCGCGTGTGCAACTTCCCGCGCACCCCTCGAATCCACGTTCCCTGCCATATCGCGTGTGGGACTTCCCGCGCGCCCCTGAACTCCACGTACCCGGCCATTTCGCGTGTGCAACTTCCCGCGCACCCCTCGATTCCACGTTCCCTGCCATATCGCGTGTGGGACTTCCCGCGCGCCCCTGAAATCCACGTACCCGGCCATTTCGCGTGTGCAACTTCCCGCGCACCCCTCGATTCCACGTTCCCTGCCATATCGCGTGTGGGACTTCCCGCGCGCCCCTGAACTCCACGTACCCGGCCATTTCGCGTGTGCAACTTCCCGCGCACCCCTCGATTCCACGTTCCCTGCCATATCGCGTGTGGGACTTCCCGCGCGCCCCTGAAATCCACGTACCCGGCCATTTCGCGTGTGCAACTTCCCGCGCACCCCTCGATTCCACGTTCCCTGCCATATCGCGTGTGGGACTTCCCGCGCGCCCCTGAACTCCACGTACCCGGCCATTTCGCGTGTGCAACTTCCCGCGCACCCCTCGATTCCACGTTCCCTGCCATATCGCGTGTGGGACTTCCCGCGCGCCCCTGAACTCCACGTACCCGGCCATTTCGCGTGTGCAACTTCCCGCGCACCCCTCGATTCCACGTTCCCTGCCATATCGCGTGTGGGACTTACCGCGCGCCCCTGAAATCCACGTACCCGGCCATTTCGCGTGTGCAACTTCCCGCGCACCCCTCGAATCCACGTTCCCTGCCATATCGCGTGTGGGACTTCCCGCGCGCCCCTGAACTCCACGTACCCGGCCATTTCGCGTGTGCAACTTCCCGCGCACCCCTCGATTCCACGTTCCCTGCCATATCGCGTGTGGGACTTCCCGCGCGCCCCTGAAATCCACGTACCCGGCCATTTCGCGTGTGCAACTTCCCGCGCACCCCTCGATTCCACGTTCCCTGCCATATCGCGTGTGGGACTTCCCGCGCGCCCCTGAACTCCACGTACCCGGCCATTTCGCGTGTGCAACTTCCCGCGCACCCCTCGATTCCACGTTCCCTGCCATATCGCGTGTGGGACTTCCCGCGCGCCCCTGAAATCCACGTACCCGGCCATTTCGCGTGTGCAACTTCCCGCGCACCCCTCGATTCCACGTTCCCTGCCATATCGCGTGTGGGACTTCCCGCGCGCCCCTGAAATCCACGTACCCGGCCATTTCGCGTGTGCAACTTCCCGCGCACCCCTCGATTCCACGTTCCCTGCCATATCGCGTGTGGGACTTACCGCGCACCCCGGTATGCACGCACACGTTTATTTTTTCTCTCTGCGCGTGTCTGTGTTTGTGGGTACCCCTTTGTACGTCATTTGTCCAGGAGGGCAACAGTATTGTACATTGGTTATGTCTGTATATAGGTGCTATTTGTTGGCGCGCCTTTTAGCGCACATTTCTTGCAGGCGCAGACACGCTACCGCCTGCTTTCTTGTGGCGGTCGTGTTTGTGCCTGTTTGTGCCTGTGCGCTGCTTTGAGCGTGCGCTTTTTTGCCCTATTCTATTCCATGAATACGTGTTGTATGCGAGCGTGTGGGCGTTCCGCGCACTTGCCTCCTGAACTTTCCCCGTGCCGCCCACATTCTTCCCCATTCCGAGTGTTGTGCCCCATTTTATTCCCCATTCCGAGTGTCCCGCCCTGTGTTCCGCCTACTTTAGAGCTGTGCGCTGCGCTCGGAGTGATGGCGCAGTGGCCGTGGCGCACGACGTTGGTTGACCTGTGCGCCGGCCTGCGCCGCGCGCTTTTTCGGCGCACGTCCTCTGCTTTTCTTGCGCACGGACTTCCATGAATCGACGTGCGCTGGTTTCCCTGCGCTTTGCGCTGATTTTCGGCGCAGCGCACGTATTGGCCCCTCTGCGCCGGGATTTTCGGCGCACATTTATTCCATGAATCGGCCTGAAAGGCTAATTCATAGAATCCAGCGCACAAGTAGCGCACGCGGCTGGCGCACAGCGTGCGCCTGCGATAGTCTGCGCCAGGCACGTGCGCTAAAACAGATTTCCGCGCACAGCGTATTCATGGATTTCAAGCTCCCAAAACAGCCGTGGCGCAGAGAATCGCAGCGAGCCTGCAGCAGCGCCAGTAACGCCCCCAAGAACGCCCTCGCGCACGGAAAAGCCATCAAAAGCGCTAAATCATCGCTAAGGGCTGCGCTAACCCCGGACCACTTCACAGGGCAGGCAAACAAGGAAAGCAAAGCGGGCAATCTCCAAATCAGGAGTACGCGGGAAGTACTACACGCGACTAGGCAGGGAACGTGAATCACAGGGGTACGCGGGAATCATCACACGCGAACAGCCAGGGTGCGTGTATTACAGGGGTAGCGGGAAGTTCAACACGCGATGGGCCAGGTACAGGGGGACGCGTGAAGCAGAACACGCGATAGGCCAGGGAACGTGCATCACAGGGGTACGCGGGAATTATCACACGCGAACAGCCAGGGTGCGTGTATTACAGGGGTAGCGGGAAGTTCAACACGCGATGGGCCAGGGAACGTGTATTACAGGAGGACGCGTGAAGTAGAACACGCGATAGGCCAGGGAACGTGTATTACAGGGGTCCGCGGGAATCATCACACGCGAACAGGCAGGGTGCGTGTATTACAGGGGTAGCGGGAAGTTCAACACGCGATTGGCCAGGGTACGTGTATCACAGGGATGCGTGGGAATTATCACATGCGAATAGGTTGGGTGGGCCCCCACAGGTGTACCCTGTACACCCTCCCCGGCCCCTGCAGGCAGCCCACAAAACAGTGGACTACCCTGCACACCTGATCATGTCCCCCTGCACCCCCATCCACCAGGGGCACCCTCCACCAGGCCCCCACCCATGTCTCCCACCACCCCCACCCCCCAGCAGTGCAGGGGCACCTGCCATCAGGCCCCCATCCATGTCTCCCACCACCCCCAACCCCCATCCACCAGGGGCACCCTCCACCAGGCCCCCACCACCCCCACCCACCAGCACTGTGGGGCACGTGGCCAGCAGGCAGTCAGGCAGCAGCCGATGGCAGGTGGGAGCGTGCTCAGGGTTCTTGGGGACTTAAATTTGGCCTCCTGGCTAGGAGCGTGGTCTTTCGTGTTAGAACGCGTGGACAGCCTGATAGGGAGTGAATGTGCACCTGAAAACCCCCCACTCATCGCGCGAAAACCCGTCACCAGCATATGTGCGTCAATAGTTACCTGGACGTGCAGTGTCAAAGCGTGTGATTGGTGAAAAGTGAGGGACACGCAGGAGTGTCGAAGCGCGTGATTGGTGAAAAAGGATCCACATGCAGGATTGACAAAGCGTGTGATTGGTGAAAAGTGAGCTACACGCTGGAGTGTCGAAGCGCGTGATTGGTGAACAAGGATCCACATGCAGGAGTGACAAAGCGTGTGATTGGTGAAAAGATACCTACACGCAGGAGTGCCAAAGCGTGTGATTGGTGAAAATGGGCCAAGCACGTACACGCCGTAAGTGACGATGTACGTGTGGGCCTGTATAAAAGGTAGTGTTGAACACCATTTCCTTGTACGTGCTTTTCGTGGAGAGCGAGTGGGTGAATTCGGTACTTCTTGTCGTTTCACACGCGATTTACTTCACGGCGTTTCCAGTTCGTACTCCCTGTTACCTCTGACAGCTCTTTTCTCTTTTTCCTCTTGTACTGGTTTTCCTGGGCCTGTTCCCTCAAACAGTGTCCCCTTCTACAGTTGTCCTGTCTCCTCAGACAGCGTACACCTCTTCTTTTGGCGGGGGTGTTGCCAACCAAAAGTGCTATTTTTTCACGCTCTTTTACCTGGCAGACGGTGAGTCACGCACGTATCTAACATCTGTGCTTGCCCCGTGTGTAGCCTACCCCTTCAGAGGTCAATCTAGGCCGCGTGTGACACGCATACGTTCATTGTGTTACTGGATGCCACAGCGTAGTGCAGGGTTTACCATCAGCACACGTGGTCTAGGAGGGGTATTGTGCACGTTCCTTAACTTTTCTGGGGTGCCTGTGCGTTGCGTGACCCGTCATCTTTCCCCAGGGGTGTCATATAGCCTTGCCACTGCACTAGGGTACGAATACCATCTGGTACCCAACCCCTTTGACACCCAATTGCCCAGGACAATTGTGCACACCCACTCCCATACGCACAATACCATCAGTGCCATGGTTGGGAGGCGTGCAAGCCGTAAGGGTGGCAAAGGTGGCCGAGCCACACGTGGTGGCCGTGGAGGATCCAACAGGGGACGTGGTTGTGACTTGCAGGGCGCCCCTGTTCCCCCCAGTCTGGAGGAACAGTCAGGGACACCCATGCCCCCCCCCCCCCCCCCCGTTGAGAGTCATGTGGCTGATACCAACCCTGATCAGCCCATGTCGGACAAGGCCATTGTGGCACCAGACCTGTCCGAGGGTGATTCCATCGCTGACATCCAGGTCAGCAGGTCCACTGTACGTGCACCGGTGCACATTGGTGTCATCAGGGCACGCGCATCTATGCCAGATAGGTCATCTGCTGGCCCCCGTAGCCAGGGTGTGGCTCAATCCACCCCACCTCTCATACACCCTGCCAAGACTGTGTCGGTCCTAGTTCATGCACCTCAGATCAGGCCTGACCCCATCCCACTACCCCCAATGCCTGCACCTACTCCCATGCTGAGTGGGCAATCACACACACCCAGTACAGAGTCCACCACGGCTCCTGCCCCTAGTGTCCACAGCGGCGTAGGACACTCTGGATCCCCACCCCCTTCCAAGCGCAAGAGGAAGAGTGCACGTCCGGCACAGGCTGATGCCCCAGACACGGCTGCACAGTCCGGCCCATCAAGGAAGCCAAGCTTCACAGACGCCGAACTTAATGCACTTGTTCAGTATGTGTCAGATCATGATAGGGAAATGGTCATCGTTGCAGGGTCCAAGACCACACATGCCAGACGCCAGGCACACTGGCAGACCATTGCTGACAGAATAAGTGCCCTTGGAGTAGTGAGGCGCACAGCTAGTGATTGCCAGAAGCGCTGGAATGACCTTAAGCGCAGGGCAAAGGATAAGCTGGCCTCAAGTCATGCCGCAACCTTGGTGACTGGAGGTGGGTCCCCAGCACAGGAAATAGAACTCACACCACACGAGTCCGTAGCTGGATCCTACGTCACCGAGGGACAACTCCAAGGTGTGGGAGACCTCCCTGATTACGAGGCATCATCCGGTGAGTGCACATGCATGTGTGTATCATCCCTGTGCATGTTGTGTGTGTGAAGCATTCATGTTGGGTGCCTGTCAAGGGGGTGTGTGGCAGAGTTGATAGTGGCACCCATGTGCCTCATCCAGTATGTTCAGTGCAACACCATCTGGCCACAGCACTATCCCTACTGGCAACAGTGCACATATGGGCCAACACCATGGAAGTTGCCCTTGATTAGTAATTTTGTCACTACATTGTTGCTCATACTCCCCTGTCTATTCATCTGATGTCTTACATACCATTCCTCTCCTTTCCCCCAGCCATTCAAGTTTCATCTTCACATGCCTGACATGCAATGATACCACATGCTAATGCGTCCTCTGTATATAAATGCCTACCAACATGCAGTCATAATGTGGATGTAGCCTTGAGATCCACCTCCTTCCTGGGTCCTTTGGTACCGTCTGGTTTCGAGCCCCATTCCCTCACACTCCATGCTGCTCTTCATGGTCTATCTTCCATGACTTCTACAGTTCAGACCATCGTGCCCTACGCACGACACCTGCTTGCCAAAAGTCAAATGAGGGCAGCCTGCCCTCCAATGCGACCCACCCTATTGCTGACCAGTGCATCTGAGCCTACTCTAAGCTAACTCTCACTGACATCTGCTCATACATGCCTTTGCCTGTCCCATAGACCCTTCACATGGTCCCTGTCCTCTCTCCTTGCTCCTCTTCCACCATCATAGGTGGGACCCGTTGGGGTGTACTCCTGGCCTCCTTCCAATCCTCAGATACCACTAATGATGTGCATGGTAATGGGAGCGTCTCAGTCCAAGGCCCTTAGGCCAACCTCAATCTCCTTGAGAAATGCTACCCACATCTCATCAACTTCCTTACCTCTCCTGCTGTCCCCCCTCCTCTCTCCTCATCAATCCTGCACTGCCTCCCTGCACCCTCCCATGAACCTTCTCCGCCTCCCACTCCAACTCCTACACATGCGGCACCTCTGATCTCTAGCACTCCCCGTAAGTCCTACAAGGCTGTCAACCTCCTCCACAATTACACTCCTTTCACTGCGGCTGCATCAGGCATTCCTCCGATAACTGTCACTTACATGAGGTTATGCACCTTGACATCCTTGGTCTCATGGAAACATGTCAGACGGCCAGCTCTGTCTGCATCCTTGACCCTCTCCTTGGCCCGCCACCACTGTGCAGGGGGGGTGTGCCCTTGGCTTCCCTGAGGGTATTCCTGCCACTGTCACACCTACTTAGACCTACTCCACTCTGGAATGGCTTGTGTGAGGTTACTGTCCACCACACCTTGACATTCCAAACAGTGCGTACTGTGTCTGGGAAAACTGGTCAAATGTACTACTTCCTTTCTGAGTGTCCTCACCTCTCCTCCTCACTCATGTCCCCAGACACAGAATTCCTCATCCTTGGTGCGGTACGCATCCACCTGCATGCCTGTTGACGCCCCCACCTGACCTTTCTGTGACCTCAGCAACTCCCTCTCACCCTCTAGACTCCCGTCTGTCCCTACTCATTCTGCAGGGCACACTCTTGATGCTCTGATCTCATCTGACTTTCCCCTCTCCGTCCATCTCTGCACTCCTCTCTCCTGGAGTGATCACATTCTCCTCTCCTCCCAGCTCACCCTCAACACCCCACAGGCAAAGCCACCCTCACCACTGTCACACACCTTCTTTGTATTCCGACCCATGAAGTGTGTGTCAGTCGAGGCTCATGCTGCCAAAATGTCCCCCCCATCCAGCTCCCCCTTAGGCTCACTCCCATCCTGACAGGGCCCACTCCATGCTCCACTCCATGTCAGGTACACTGGATGTCTTAGCCACGGTCATGACCACCTGTCTGAAGCCCCATGCCAATGCAGAGTCCTGGCATGACTCGGATCTTGGGAACCCAAACCACAGGTGCCGGGTGGCAGAGAGGGAATGTCCTGCATCATGGCCATCCTCTGGCAAACTGGCCTGCCACATGCTCCAAAGGCAATAGCGCCTCACCCTTCTCACCAAGATGAGATCCCCAATCCAAGGGCACATATCTGCGGCATGTGACAACTCTGCAGGACACATAGAAATCAGAAAGGACCTTGCCGAGCCAGAGGCAGTGTGTACCTCCCCTGTCCCCTCCGAGCCCACAGCACAGCATGATTGTCTCTGTACCCCTATAGGGCACCCCCCCCAGCACTTGTCTGCGCCTAACACCATCTGCCCTTGACGTCAAGTCCTACTTACCTTGTACAGCACTTCCAGCCGCCACTCCCCCTTGCACTTCATTGTGCCACCCACCCCTGCACTTGCGTGACATGAATGACACCAGCACCAGTAGTATTGTTGACTGGCATCCCCTTCTGCCCCACCACCCCTCAGTGCTCCGCTGCACCTACAAACATCACTTGACCGGTGCTTCACGAATGCAAAATTATTCCGTTACAGGTGTTGGGGAGGTGGAATCACAATGTTTACTGCATTATGTTGATCTAGACAAGGCACTGTGCATCGTTGCCAATTTGGACTAGCAGATCCATGTACAACATGTATACTAATTGATGTGACGATGCAATGTCAGGACCAGAGTGGTTGAAATCCTAAAAAGTAGCCCTCCTCTCCCTCCTCACTTGGTGGCTATGTCACATGCCATGTGTGTGATGGCATGTGCCTTTGACATGGCAATCACCGCCCAATGTGTGATGGCAGTGCTAGGCATCAAGGTGAGCAGGCGTTGCTCTCCAATCAGTACATAGTATGCCCTGAGCCTCCCCTACAGACCCAGTGATGGTGAATGCATAGGAGGACTCCCAGTCATGTAGGACATGTGTCGTAGGACTACTGCCTATGTTGTTCATCAGCCCTTGTTGCATGCCATGGTGCTAATGCCTGTTTCCATTTATCTCTTTCATGTCTTTGCAGGGGACGAAGCACTTGTTGATGCTGGGGATGTGGTGGTGGAGCCGTCCCAGGAGGGCAACCCGGGCCGACCTACCACAAGTGAGGGACGTGGTGTGTTTGTGGGTGAAAACCCACAAGTGCTGCAGGCCGTGCTGTCGAGGGGTGTCTCTGGGGGTTCCTCCCCCGAGCAGTATTCAGGTGTAGACTCGGAGGATGACACCTATGTGCAGTCGCAGGTGAGTGTTCTTGGGAGAGAATCTCCTCTGTCCGACCCACCTGCAGCCAGGCCATTGGCCTCAATGGGGATGTCAGTGTCGGCAGATCAGCCTCCGGTGGTTACGGATGCAGGGCCACACCACCCAATCTCTGATCCTGTTCCTGGGGCTGCAGATCAGAGAGGGAATGCAGTCCTGCAGCCTGAGGCCTTGCCGGCACAGCAAGGCGCAGTCCGCCTTGCCCCAGGCAGGTGTGGTGCCCGTCAACGTGGTGGCCGTATGCCACCTGGCAATACCGTATGGGAGCAATCCATCTACGGTATGGCCACCCAACAGGCAGCATCATCCGAGATGATTGCACAGGCCATGGATAGGGTGGCCACTTCCATTGTCCCCCCAGAAAGGCTGATGGAGCGACTGGAGCAGGCTACAGAGTCCATCTGCCAGGCACACAGGGAGGATATGTTGGCGTCCAACATGGACAGGCGGGCGGCACTGGCGACTCTGGGGGAATCACTTTCCATGGAGTCCCAGCGCCACAGGGAAGCCCTGAGGGAAGAACTCCGTCACCTCAGGTCGACCCTGTTAGAGCTTGAGGCTTCATCCCATAGAAGGACAGAGGAGCAGCTGGAGCGTCTGACACGGACGCTCTCGGCCGAGATGCAGGCAACTCGTGCGGAGGTCAGGTCATCCCGGGAGTTACTGCATGGGGACCTCCGCATGATTATAACCCAGAACCAGAACTACCAGACCCGCCTGCTTGCAGCCATGGAGGAGCAAACTCGTGCTTTGCGTGGGCTGCCTCCCATTGTCACACCATCTTCTGAGGCAGCTCCCCCACCTCCAGAGTCAGCTGCAGGGTCTGGGCAGAGCCATAGCGACTCATCTCCCACAACAGAGTAGCCGTGTGGGCCAGGAGCCTATGGGGTGTTTTCCTTTCCCATGATCCACACAGGTGGATTGTGGCGTGCATCCTGTCCTCGGACCTCATAGGTGGCCCCCCCCCCCCCGCCGGCCCTTTCATGGCCATTTTTTCTCTTTTTCATTTTTATTTTGCAAGAGTGTTGCCTTGTGTGGGTACCTGGGCATACACTGTATTGTGGCTGGGCACATGCAGGCTTGTCCTGAGTTTGGTTTCGATGCTTGGGTAGCAGACATCCACACCCCTCCTGCTTCCCTTTCCATGGGCTTGCAAAGGGTGTGCCCAAGTGACAGCAAATTACACGGTGACATTGGACTCCCATGACCTGTTGGCCAGTCCATAGTCAATACTGTGTAGACATTCATAGTGTTCATTGTTGTTGCACCTAACTATGCATGATGGTATGATATGTGCCTCTACTTACATATGTTGCTCATGTTTTGCAGGTATTTCACACAGATCTTCACAAGGGCATACTCTCTGGAGTCACACTACATGTCGGTAGATGTGCACTGACACTTTTGCATGGCGCCATCACTGTACACCTGGACGGTGAGGACATACCAGCAGATTCAGGTAATGAGACTACCATTGATTACATGCAATGTGTCTTGTTTGGGTGGGCTTCAGGGTGGGTTGGTGTGTAATTTGATAGAAATTACTCTTACACAGGTGTGTAGTAGTGGCCCCAGGGCGGTTAGCTGCTCAAGTGCGGCTATGTTCCATTTTGGGCACTGCTATTTGTGACACTGGTGTCATGTTGTGATGGCCAGTTTGTTTGCTGTCACATACCATGACATGGTGTCCTCAGTGGCGGGACTGTGAAGGGAGTGGGTGACATGGCAATGTTGTCATGTAGTGAATCGCCTGTGGCAATGCATTGTAGATTGATGGAGTTGTGTCTTTGCATTGTGATGCATAGCTGGTGTATGTGTAGCTAGGGGTGCACACATATTGACACTTCCATGTTAACAATCTCAGGCTGATGTGTATCTGACAGTTCATTGTCAAGTAATTTTCAGACATTGTCAGGTAGAGTCATCATTGATTGTCAGATGGTATGTGCCAGAGCAGTGTGCACTAGCCAGCACTGTGATTCCTAGGTGAAGAAGTTGGCCACCAGTTGCGTACGGGCTGCCTCCCCCCGTGCCCTTTCCCCTCCCATGCGCAGCGGGCGTGCATGTGGTTGTGGATGTGGGGGCACCACCATGTCCACGGGCAGGCCCCGGCGTGTTGCAACGTTGTGCAGGACACATGCTGCCACTATGATCCTGCACACTATTCGGGGAGCATATAACAGCTGCCCGCCAGAACGGTCAAGGGAGCGAAAGCGTGACTTCAGCACTCCGAATGTGCGCTCCACTATGCCCCGTGTAGCAATGTGGGCTGTGTTGTACCTTACCTGGGGTGGCGTGGTGGGGTTCCGTATTGGGGTCATCATGTGGGGGCTGATAGGGTAGGCACTGTCCCCTGCGGAGGTGGTGATGGGTATCATTAGTGGTGTTGTGTCATGACCCAGTATCTGACATGCATGCATGTGGAGTGGCATTCATGCTCACCAAGCAGCCATGTATCTCCATGCTGGCCAGCCTCTAGGTCCCGGCATAGGGTAGACATTCTGTAGATGAAGCTGTCGTGGGTGGACCCTGGATAGTTGGCATATACTGATGTGATGATTCCCTTGCCATTGCATACAACTTGGACGTTGATGGAATGCCAGTGCTTGCGGTTTCTATAGATGTGCTCTGTTGCCCTGGGAGGACGTAGAGCCACATGTGTGCAGTCAATAGCACCAAGCACTTTGGGGATTTGAGCCACACCATAGAATTCCTGGATGCACGTCCGCCTTTCTGCATGAGTCCTGGGGAGATATATGTGCCTGCGGACTGAGGGCCGTGCAGTGATGATGTTCAAGACCTGGTGTAGGCAGCGTGACTGCGTGGCCTGTGACACACCACCCACTATGGCACTTGTCCGCTGAAAGGATCCAGTGGCCAAGAAGTGCAGTACATTCAGGACCTTCTGCAGGGGGCTGAGTGCTTGGGAGCACAGGGTGGGTGATGTGAGGTCATCCTCCCACTCACTGACCAGGTCCAGTATGATGTGTGCTGGAAACCTGTACCTCCCATACACCTGGTCATCAGGCATCCCGAATAGGCTGGTTCTGGGTGTGAATATTCTGGCCCTGACTCTCCTCCTCATCCTCCTTTGGTAGCCCACTGCCACTGCTGCTAGGAACGGTATGTTCATCCTGGCATCTGGCTTGTTTATTGAAAAGTGCGCAAATTAATGCCTTGCGCGTGTAGTAGGCAGCGTGTGAGCCTCGCACCCCTGGAATCGAGTTCCCACTCCAATCGCGTGTATATATTCCCACGCTGCAGGCATACAGGTGCGCTGACGTACTTGCCTGTGTAAGGGGCCGCGCGGCCCTGAAATACACGTACATAGGCCAATGGCGTGTACGCGCACTTTTGGCCAATTACACGCGATGAAATACACGTACATAGGCCAATGGCGTGAACGCGCACTTTTGGCCAATTACACGCGATTACACTCAGACGTGCAGGATTTCCACGTGTGCTCCGTCTTCACGTGCTGAGTGGGGAACGCCCGTGCGGATCACGTCAGACGCGCTCACGCGATGAGGGACTCTGGTCCAATAGAATCGCGTATGCGTGCTGACGCACTTACGCGCTAAGGGCCTTTCCTCGGATTTCACGCTGACGTGCAGGAATTTCACGTGCCAAATCACTCCGTATCAAGCTGGCCACCCGAAAACACACGGAACACCACGCTCCTGCCCCGAAGGCCGAGTTACTGCCCCCCAAGTGCCCTGAGCAGCCTCCCACGTGCTATCTGCTGCTGCCTGCCTGCCTGCCTGCCTGCTGCCACCGTGCCCTGCCATTTGGTGCCTGCACATCAGCCATCTGCAGGGGTCCAGTTGCTGTGTCCACCCCTGCTGGAACTGAAGACTCCCAACTGGGATTACATCGCTCCACAGCCCAGCCCCAGGACCCAGTTGCCCACCCACACCTGCCTCTGGGGTTGCCATGTCGGGCACTTCTACATCTGGCACCAGTGGCAACCCCAGGCCAGAGGGGCAGAGGGGCACCAGCTTCACTGCCACCGAAGTTGGTGTCCTGGTGGAGCATGTCCTGGGGCAGTATGATGCCCTCTTTGGATCGTCCCGCGCCAGCAAGGAAGGACGGGAGAGGATCTGGGCCGACTGTGTGGTTGCCATCAACGCGGAGGGGGTGGCAACCCGCAACGTCTTGAAGATCAAGAAGCGCTGGGAGGACTTGAGGTCCAGGACCCTTGTGAAGGCCCGGCGCCTCGTGGAGGGGGGCCGGGGCCACATGAGTACCATCCAGAAGAGGGTCCTGGAACGCGTACGCCCAGCGCTCCACGCCCAGATCCTTGAGAGGGAGACCCGTCTGGAGTTGAGCGGTAAGTGTCCAGGCATCACTGTGTGAGACAGGGCATGTTGCGGTGTGCTGGTTCTATGATACTTGCCTGTATGTGTGCCATGTGCCATATATGCATGTATGTGTGCTGGGACATCATGGTACTGCCTGTGCGACCAGTGATGTGTGACCCACATGGTTGTTGCATGTGTAGAAATGCGGCATGGGGAGCACTATGCAGATTTGGGACATGAGAGCATGGCAGTCTCTGTACCTGGACATGGATGGGGGTGAGGATGGGTGCTGATGCCAGGTACATATATGGTAGCCATGTCTGTGTGCCTGACCTGCATGTCTGTGACTTGTGCATGCCATGGATGCATGACTCATGTGTGTGACAATGCACAGATTCAGTGACGCACCCACCTTACCCTTGTTTTGCCTGTGTTTGGTGTGATTGTGGCCAGATGGATGTGACTGAGGTGTAGTGTGTGCATGTGATATGCATGAGCCATGATGCATGTGAGTTACATTTCATTGAATGTTTCAATAGTCATTTGGACATGCATGGAAATGTGCATGGCATGCACCATGCCTGTTACTGTGTGTGTTTCGCCTGCACTGACCCATGTGTTGTGGAGGGACATGATGGAAGTGTACTTTGACAGGGGTGCTCATCTGCTATTGCTTCCTGTCTAGGGGACCATTGTACAGTAGCCTGATGCTTGTGTTCTTTGTCTCCCTCTACGCAGCGGCTAGTGAAGAAGAGGGCGGAGACGGCGCTGTGGAGCAAGGCGGCGGGGATGCCCCCACGGCTGCAGCGGAAGGGGTGGGTGAGCCCCCACAGGGGCCTGCTACGGCGGGAGACGGTGAGGAGCCATCCAGGTTGGTGGTTTGCACAGAGGAGGAGGAGGCCGACACTGGTGCACACATGGGCCCTGGTGGGAGCATCCCTGCTGGTGCAAGTGGTGCAGTCCAGGGCCAGGGGCAGGAGGCAGCACAGGTCACCGTGGAGGGGCCTGTGCATGTCGCTGTCCCTGACCCTGTGAGTGCACCACCATGCACCAGCAGGGATGCCCCGTCCCAGGCCCGTCCGCAGGTAGAGGGGATGTCCATGTCAACTGACTCCCCTCCACCTGCGGCCGTGGGAACCCCTGGCCGCGTGGAGCAGGTCCTGATTGGGGTCGCGATGCGCACGGCTGTGATTCGTGATGCCGTGCGTGCTTCCCGGGAGGAGCACGCACGTCATCACGAAGTGCACCGTGCCGACGTGGCCCAATTGGGATCGGCCATGTTCGGGGGGTTCCTGCATGTGTTGGCCAATCTGACGGCCCTCTCCTCCTCTGTGCAGGCTATCCACCAGTCGTTCTCCTTGCCGTCTTCCGGCCCAGATGCCACCATGGCCCCCTGTGGACCTGCCCCAACCAATGCAGCCAGCTCGGTGGGGATCCCATCCCTGCCGCAGTTGGGAGTCGGAGGTCCAGCAGGGGTGGACGACACAGCAAGTGGACCCCAGCAGATGGAAGATGTGCCGGCATCATCGGGCAGGGCACGTGCACGACGGCGTCGGTGGTTACCATCAGCCTGGATGCCGTCGTGCTGGCAGAGGCAGTGGCGTCGCAGGCAGCAGCGGGCTCGACGTGGGAGGCATCATGGCTCAGGGCCATCAAGATCGGAGGGGCAGGCATCGGCCGGAGGGCAGGGCAACCCTGGCATGGCGGTGTGTTCCGTGTGGGAGGAGTTTGGCCAGCGGATAGATGCGGAGCGGCAGCGGGCGGAAGAGGAGCGGCTCGCCATGGCCAGGGCGGAGATCTCCATGCATCAGGCATTGAGGCGGGCTGCGTGCCTCGAGGAGGCTCGCAGGGAATTTGGAGAGCACATGGGGTTGTCCCTGCGAGACCTCGGGGCCAGGACTGAGTCCCGCCTCCAGGACATAGACATGGAGTTCGAGGATGCCCTGGCCAACATCACCAAGTGAGCCGCAGGACTAGCCCGCTGCCTCTGTATATAGTTTTTTAGTTAGTTAGTGCTAGGTTTCCTTTATTTGAAATTTTTTTTTGGACCGCTTGGACAATGGCCACTTCTTTGTACATATTTTTTTAGATAGTTAGTATTAGGTTTAATTAGTGGTGTTGGGCTCATGGACCCTTGAACAATCCTGTAAATATAGTTTTTTTTTTTTTGAGATAATTTATTTTTACTTTCATATTGGTCACACCATGTCGTAATGGTTTATGTTTCATTTCATTCTACTTGTGTTTACTTTGGACAAAATCGATTCTTTTTTCTATCCTTTGTTTTTTGGTTTCTAATTTTTGTTCCCGGACATGGACCTTTTATTTGCTTTCCCAGATAGTTGTCAGAGTTTACTTTTATTTTTTTTTTTTAATACATTTTTATATTATCTTACACTTGTGTCATTTTTTCTTTGATTTCTTACATGCCATGATATGGGTTTTGACATTGACTTGCACCCATTGTGTATGTGTGTGTGGCGGACATGTGTTCTTTTGCTTATTTGCCTTTGGGGTTGTGTCATGTGATTGCATTCACTATGTGGGTGCATGCAATCCTTGCCTGGGTGTTTGTGCTGGGTATGCTGGTCATTACTGCCATTATTGTGTATCGTCAGGACCAGGGGCCAGGGGGACATGGGTGGGGGCCTGCTGGCAGGTTGGCCACAGTGCTGGGGGTGGGGGTGGTGGGAGACATGGGTTGCCCATGGGTGGGGGCCTGCTGGCAGGTTGGCCACAGTGCTGGGGGTGGGGGTGGTGGGAGACATGGGTTGCCCATGGGTGGGGGCCTGCTGGCAGGTTGCCCACAGTGCTGGGGGTGGTGGGAGACATGGGTTGCCCATGGGTGGGGGCCTGCTGGCAGGTTGCCCACAGTGCTGGGGGTGGGGGTGGTGGGAGACATGGGTTGCCCATGGGTGGGGGCCTGCTGGCAGGTTGGCCACAGTGCTGGGGGTGGGGGTGGTGGGAGACATGGGTTGCCCATGGGTGGGGGCCTGCTGGCAGGTTGGCCACAGTGCTGGGGGTGGGGGTGGTGGGAGACATGGGTTGCCCATGGGTGGGGGCCTGCTGGCAGGTTGCCCACAGTGCTGGGGGTGGGGGTGGTGGGAGACATGGGTTGCCCATGGGTGGGGGCCTGCTGGCAGGTTGCCCACAGTGCTGGGGGTGGTGGGAGACATGGGTTGACCATGGGTGGGGGCCTGCTGGCAGGTTGGCCACAGTGCTGGGGGTGGGGGTGGTGGGAGACATGGGTTGCCCATGGGTGGGGGCCTGCTGGCAGGTTGGCCACAGTGCTGGGGGTGGGGGTGGTGGGAGACATGGGTTGCCCATGGGTGGGGGCCTGCTGGCAGGTTGCCCACAGTGCTGGGGGTGGTGGGAGACATGGGTTGACCATGGGTGGGGGCCTGCTGGCAGGTTGCCCACAGTGCTGGGGGTGGGGGTGGTGGGAGACATGAGCAGGTGTGCAGGGTAGTTCCCTGTGGTGTGTGCTGCCTGCAGGGGCCGTGGAGGGTGTACAGGTAATGCCTGGGAGCACACAGCCAAATCGCGTGTGCAACTTCCCGCGCACCCCTCGATTCCACGTTCCCTGCCATATCGCGTGTGCAACTTCCCGCGCACCCCTCGATTCCACGTTCCCTGCCATATCGCGTGTGGGACTTCCCGCGCGCCCCTGAACTCCACGTACCCGGCCATTTCGCGTGTGCAACTTCCCGCGCACCCCTCGATTCCACGTTCCCTGCCATATCGCGTGTGGGACTTCCCGCGCGCCCCTGAAATCCACGTACCCGGCCATTTCGCGTGTGCAACTTCCCGCGCACCCCTCGATTCCACGTTCCCTGCCATATCGCGTGTGGGACTTCCCGCGCGCCCCTGAACTCCACGTACCCGGCCATTTCGCGTGTGCAACTTCCCGCGCACCCCTCGATTCCACGTTCCCTGCCATATCGCGTGTGGGACTTCCCGCGCGCCCCTGAACTCCACGTACCCGGCCATTTCGCGTGTGCAACTTCCCGCGCACCCCTCGATTCCACGTTCCCTGCCATATCGCGTGTGGGACTTACCGCGCGCCCCTGAAATCCACGTACCCGGCCATTTCGCGTGTGCAACTTCCCGCGCACCCCTCGAATCCACGTTCCCTGCCATATCGCGTGTGGGACTTCCCGCGCGCCCCTGAACTCCACGTACCCGGCCATTTCGCGTGTGCAACTTCCCGCGCACCCCTCGATTCCACGTTCCCTGCCATATCGCGTGTGGGACTTCCCGCGCGCCCCTGAAATCCACGTACCCGGCCATTTCGCGTGTGCAACTTCCCGCGCACCCCTCGATTCCACGTTCCCTGCCATATCGCGTGTGGGACTTCCCGCGCGCCCCTGAACTCCACGTACCCGGCCATTTCGCGTGTGCAACTTCCCGCGCACCCCTCGATTCCACGTTCCCTGCCATATCGCGTGTGGGACTTCCCGCGCGCCCCTGAAATCCACGTACCCGGCCATTTCGCGTGTGCAACTTCCCGCGCACCCCTCGATTCCACGTTCCCTGCCATATCGCGTGTGGGACTTCCCGCGCGCCCCTGAACTCCACGTACCCGGCCATTTCGCGTGTGCAACTTCCCGCGCACCCCTCGATTCCACGTTCCCTGCCATATCGCGTGTGGGACTTCCCGCGCGCCCCTGAACTCCACGTACCCGGCCATTTCGCGTGTGCAACTTCCCGCGCACCCCTCGATTCCACGTTCCCTGCCATATCGCGTGTGGGACTTACCGCGCGCCCCTGAAATCCACGTACCCGGCCATTTCGCGTGTGCAACTTCCCGCGCACCCCTCGAATCCACGTTCCCTGCCATATCGCGTGTGGGACTTCCCGCGCGCCCCTGAACTCCACGTACCCGGCCATTTCGCGTGTGCAACTTCCCGCGCACCCCTCGATTCCACGTTCCCTGCCATATCGCGTGTGGGACTTCCCGCGCGCCCCTGAAATCCACGTACCCGGCCATTTCGCGTGTGCAACTTCCCGCGCACCCCTCGATTCCACGTTCCCTGCCATATCGCGTGTGGGACTTCCCGCGCGCCCCTGAACTCCACGTACCCGGCCATTTCGCGTGTGCAACTTCCCGCGCACCCCTCGATTCCACGTTCCCTGCCATATCGCGTGTGGGACTTCCCGCGCGCCCCTGAAATCCACGTACCCGGCCATTTCGCGTGTGCAACTTCCCGCGCACCCCTCGATTCCACGTTCCCTGCCATATCGCGTGTGGGACTTCCCGCGCGCCCCTGAAATCCACGTACCCGGCCATTTCGCGTGTGCAACTTCCCGCGCACCCCTCGATTCCACGTTCCCTGCCATATCGCGTGTGGGACTTACCGCGCACCCCGGTATGCACGCACACGTTTATTTTTTCTCTCTGCGCGTGTCTGTGTTTGTGGGTACCCCTTTGTACGTCATTTGTCCAGGAGGGCAACAGTATTGTACATTGGTTATGTCTGTATATAGGTGCTATTTGTTGGCGCGCCTTTTAGCGCACATTTCTTGCAGGCGCAGACACGCTACCGCCTGCTTTCTTGTGGCGGTCGTGTTTGTGCCTGTTTGTGCCTGTGCGCTGCTTTGAGCGTGCGCTTTTTTGCCCTATTCTATTCCATGAATACGTGTTGTATGCGAGCGTGTGGGCGTTCCGCGCACTTGCCTCCTGAACTTTCCCCGTGCCGCCCACATTCTTCCCCATTCCGAGTGTTGTGCCCCATTTTATTCCCCATTCCGAGTGTCCCGCCCTGTGTTCCGCCTACTTTAGAGCTGTGCGCTGCGCTCGGAGTGATGGCGCAGTGGCCGTGGCGCACGACGTTGGTTGACCTGTGCGCCGGCCTGCGCCGCGCGCTTTTTCGGCGCACGTCCTCTGCTTTTCTTGCGCACGGACTTCCATGAATCGACGTGCGCTGGTTTCCCTGCGCTTTGCGCTGATTTTCGGCGCAGCGCACGTATTGGCCCCTCTGCGCCGGGATTTTCGGCGCACATTTATTCCATGAATCGGCCTGTTTATGTTCATCATCATTTGTTGTAATAAACTCTTCTGAGATAAAATTGTGCTGATGCAGCAATAAACAGTCTCTTCAAAACAAATTGGACCTTTGGGCCAACAAGCAAAGTAATAATGGGCACGCTGCTTTTTGCTAATATTGGATAGGGGTGTGCAACATAGAGAAGAAAGCATAAACAAAGACCTATGCTGGTATCATCCGCTCCAAAGCTGCTATGAGTTAATCAAGTGCTTTTTAATGCTCATGCACGTGTGAACATATTTGTCGTAAGTCAGTTCAAGTATTTGTAGTAGCCACCTAGTGTGAAGAACAGACAGTGCACTCATAAATGTACCCCCTGAGTCTTCATTAGAGTGTATGAGCATTCCAAAACTGTTTCCCGGATGTAGACTAGCAGGCGATCCTGTAGCAGAACGTTGCAAAGGCAACTGAGCAGGTTAGGAGAATGTTGCTGAGATGTTTATACATTCCTGTAAATCAAATGTCTTCTTTTCTAATCCTGCGGCAACAGGTGCTATATAATATGGTGTTTTGACATGGGGATAAGTACGGCTCCCACGTTTCACTCTGTGTGGGAATTTTTGCCAGCACAGCAAAAATTAAAAGCTGGCACTCAAGTATATACGCACAGTAAGTGGACATCTTTTAAAGTGAAAGATGCTAATTTAGTTCACTTGCCCTTTCCCCTTAGAAGAAAGAGCACCAGACAAAGGAGCATTGGCCTTTAAAAAGAAATAACCTTGGAGAGGACATGTTTCATTAAATACGCTGGCCAAGTATAAAGGGGCTCACCTTCTTAACCCAGCAATATGTAGTGAAATATTCCTTAGAAAACAAAATCCCAATACTAGCACATGCTTTGATAATTATTTTATGCATCTTGAGGGCAAGTGTCTGCACTGGAAACAGGACAACCTGGGTGAAATCCTGGTAGCCAAATGCTTTCGCAAGCTTGCTGACCTCAAAAACACCCAAGGGTGTTGCGTCCACCCTCTGAAAACAGTTTCGCTGTGCACCCACATGTATCCTTTACGTGTGTCCTGAAAAGCAGCACATGGCCACAATCAGGGACAATAACTGCACCACTCTCCAAGATTTCAACCTCTTTTGCCACATCCCGGGCAAATATTCAGGACTCGCTTTCCCTTTCATCATTCCCCCTCCTGAACCCCATGTCTGCCTTTCAACAATACTCTGCTTTATAAGGATGACTTCAAAAGTGCACATACCATAGTAAGGTACTCACGCGTATAGTATGTGAGCAGTAGTTGATATTTGGTTTGTGTTTGTAGATGGTAGAGTTGGAATCAGCATAAGGCTGTGGTTGTTAGAATCATTTAGATCAATTTGCTTGACAGGATTGTAATACAAGATTGGTAGTGACTGGATTGCATTAGGATTGACCTAGAATGCCTCGGGACAGGCTCTGATTACACAATATGGTCAAGGGAGGGAATCTAGATTAAAACCTACAGTCTGAAAAATAGTCACTGGACCACTTGCCCTCTCAATGCACATGCGTTTTCTGGCCTCTAGAGAAATAGGCGTGTACCTCTGAAAGGCTGATGTGGCTGAGGTAGAGCCAATCACATATGCCGAAGGTACCCCACCCCTACCAACATTTCTATATGGTGCAGTCAGCTTCTGGCAGAACATTTGAGTTCCGGTCAGTGAGAGCCAGTGTAGTACGTATGTAAAACTATTACTTGAGCATTTAAAGATGTTAATTGGGCGTAAGTGTTGGCCTAAAGTTTCAGAACATAATGTGGTACATGGGCTAGATGGCTACATCAATTGTAGTCTGCAGCAGAAAACATTAGGAAGCCCCAATACCAACATTATGCATCTCTGGCTCTAGGAATTGTTTTGTATGTATTTGTTTGCAACACCAATATACTGGTGTAAGCTTGTTTCTACTTATTTCCAAATGTTAACACATAAAAGAAATAGGGTGAATCTCTTTGCCTGGCTACACCTCAAGTAGTCGCACAATATGGCCAATTGGGGAAACTGGGATTGGAACCCAGGTGATCTGAGGCCAGAGTCACGGGTCTAATTCACAAAGAGTTTTTCAATGGGTGCAACAGCTTGGACCTCAACAACAGATTAGAAACCACCAAAACACCAATAGAACTCCTGAACACACTGCCAACAGAAGGAAGAACCAAGCTACTACACAAATGGATCGCAGATACACTAAATGCTGTAGCACTGATTAAACTCTTCACCCCCTCCCGAAAGAGAATTGCTGCAAGGTGGTTCACAAACCACCTCAAAGCCCTGATGAAATCAAACAGGAATGGAACAAGCTTGCAGGAAAGAGTATACTCGACAGGACAAAATCACACACCTAAAACAAATATGAATCAGAAATCCTTAAGGCACAAACTGTACTATGTTGAACACATCTCAAAAGCCGAAAAATGCACAAAAAGTGATGTTCAATATCATCAATTAAATCCAAAACTGAACAGCCTACAACAACACACCAACCCAACTTGTGAACCAGTCGCTGGCAACAGGAGCCATACCTAGGAGCTTCAAAGCTGCCCACCTAAAACCACTCCTCAAGGACCCCTTTGGTGACACGGGCCCCCCCCCCACAAACTACCAACATATTTCTAATAGTCCATACCGAGGCAAACTCCTAGAATCTTAAGTATATGGCCAAATCCTTACGCATGCGGAAACCAACCAACTATTGGATGAGCAAAAGTTAGCTTCAGACTTTCGTGAGGATCTGAATCGGCACTACTCTCCATCTGGGATGACCTTAAAATGAACTCAGAATCCAACATTAACTCCACCCTGATACTGGTAGACTTTTTAGCTGCTTTTGAGACAGTCGACCTTACAACCTTCATTAAAAGGGTGCAAGAAATCTCACTGTTCATGGGTGGTGCTGGAAGGCCCCTCTTGTATGTTTCTAGCCAATCTAAGGCTAATGCAGGATCAGATGTGTTTCTGTCCCCATCAGGAAACACAACAGTAAGAACATTATTTCTGCTAAGAAAGGCTTTTAAAGTGAGTTGACTAGCCAGTTCTTTAGCACTGCGGAAAGATCTTCTTCTATGTAGGATCTCCTTAGGATAATCAGGATAGACATAAACAGATCTACCTTTGAATAGGGCATTCCCAACCTGTCAGGCAGCTTTCATCAAACGCTCCTTAGATCTTATATGTAAAAAGGTAACCAAAACATGCCGAGCTCTGTTCCCCAGATGTTTACCAATCCGAAAAATATTATCTATGTCCTCAATCCTGATTGCAGAGCACTGGAAACTATCTGTAAAAATTTGCTAAACCAGGGATGGCAGGTCCTCCTCATCTCCATCTGATTCCTCTACACCAACCAGTCTGATGTTTCTTGCTCTGATTCTCATCTCCAAATCCAAGCATTGTTCCCTTTCAGTCTTCAAGTCAGATTGTAGGTTCTTGTATGCCTGGAAGCTGCCAGCAATCTCAGAGCTCATAGTTGAAGAGGATATTTCTAGTTCTGTGACTCTGCCATCCAGCTGACCGGTTTTCAGATTGAGTTCAGCCATTGTCAGTTTAATATCACTGACATCCTGGGCCACCTGAAGAATGGTTTTGTAGACATCTCCAAGGCTAGGGGTTTCTTCCATCTCATGAACTTGTTTAGATTTCTTGGAGGCTGGGTTTTCTGCTTCCCCAATCTTTTTCTTGGAGCTCATTATAATTTCAATATAAATAGCTTCAGGGAGAGGTCCAGAGCAGTTGAGTTAAGCTGCTACTCCACCGCCAGCCATTCTAGAATGTTAGTGTCCCTCCCCCCACCATGTCTGTGTTTTTTTTACTATGTTTTTTTTTTTAATATTCGCTTCTTAAAATGGCGCCGCTGGATTATGGCAGTTCGCATTATTTGAAAATTATTATGGAACCCCCCCACCGTGTTATTCAATGGAATTGCATTGCGTGCCTTTGGATCCCGACTCACGGTGGAGTACGGCGTGAGGAAAGGACCTTACAGCAGATGCGTGGGACGTGTACGTGTATGCGTCATCACGGCCGTTGAATCCGGAAATGCTGTTCGCGTTGCATCCAGGAACCGGACTGTGACGAAGCATCGTCTCAAGACATGCGGCGACTTCAGAGTGAGTATTGGATTGTCATCTAAGACAGGCTGCCTCGACTGCCACTTGGGTGCGAGTGGATATTGCAGTAGCTGAACCGTTTCTGGCAACCACATGCTATCACACCAGATAAAGACCCTTGCATAAGCTGGAGGTCTCCACAGAGGTAAGGCATAACATAATGTTCTCAACCAGCGTGCTGTGGGCAAAACCGGTAGGCCATAACTGGGTGCACCAGTGTTGGCCAAGTATAACAGTCCTGTGGCCACACAGCCATCCAAAGTGGGACAACGTGCATAAAGTGACATTGCAAGTGTGCATACGACCTTCACTGCTGTAGAGAGAAGGGGCAAATGGTAAACACTGGCCATTGATAGCAAGCAAAGGGCCTTTTCAGAAGACGTCTTACATCTGAAGAACTCTGGTGGGATAGTTAGACTGCCATAGTGCCTGCCCGGTCTTTTCTTTGATTCAGAGCCGATGCATCTGTGCTGTGCCACCCATGAAACAGTCATCTTGCCCTCTGCAAGCCGGCACCCGCTCCTCACTTTTAACAGGGTCAAGCCACCGGTACTGCTTCAATGTACCCGGGTCCCTCCTGAATACTTCCAAATGCTCCTGCAACCTACGGGCCCAGAAAGAGTCACTATCGAGGTAGTGGATAACACTGATTGAAGTAAACAGCACATCCAACCTCAGGGTTGCGTCATCTGAACTATCTAAGAAGATGTCACAAATGTGGCTCATACAAATGTCAGAATTCATTCCAGAAGCAAAGGGATTTCAGGGTGAAACAGCCATAGAGATGAGGGAAGTTGGGCCCATGCACGCCTTTGGAAATGTTGGCTTGGTTGATGGAAGAGTTAGATGCTCGGCTTTGTGTAGGCTCCAAATAATCACTGACAGCGTTCCTCCACATTCCTCTAAGACAGGCTGTTATGTATGTTATGTGGGTCTGCTATGTTTATGTCGTCCGACGGGATTTTGAGGTATGTTCAGTCGGCGTCTGAGAGAGTCAGTGGTGAGAGAAGAGAAGAGGGGGGAGCTGGTACCAAAGGAGGGGTTTAAAAACTACCTACACCAGGGTCGCCGAAACGAATCCCCCTCCAAACCGCCCCTCCCCCCTATCTGACTTGAATAATGTATGATGAGATAATATACTTCAAGGCTGAGACTGCAGCGGTGTTGAGTCCACTCACATGCCAGTGCCTGGAAGACTTCTGAACGATGGGCAGCGGCGGTGCATTGGGGAGGAACTGTCCAAGATGCAGTTCTTCCTTTTGCGCCGCTGTGGACACACCGGCACTCCTTTACTGCTAATTCAGCTGTGAGCATCAGCCTCATATGTAACTATGGCTTAAACATTGGGCCCTATTCAGTTCGAATGCCTCTGAAGGATGTTGAGAAGTTGAAAACTTGTGAGGAATGTCAGTGAAATTCCGGCAGTCTTTGTCTTTGCACTGTCAACGTTTCCTTGCCTAGCCTTATGACCTCCAAAGAAACTTGTTCACAAAGGGAGCTATGGAACAGACTTCTAGTCAATTGTGGTTGATTTTAGTACATGTGATCGTAACTTTGGCTAAGATGAACTACCGGGAAACACTGCCTTTTCTGTGCTATCCTACACGTGTCATATGTGAATATCCAAATGTTCCTTTACCCATTACCTTTCTTTCTTATTCACTTTTAACCTTTATTGAAATGGTTCCATTGACGTGTTCCTAGCCACCTCAGATGTTTCCATGTTTGCACTATAGTGGTGGGGTAGCCTGGTGTGCTGTGGTGCCTGATATTGTTACTGATATTTGATGTTCCATGACACTGTCTGGATATTTATGAATGGTATGACCACCGTGCTTTTACATAGTATATGTATATACATTTGAAGTTACCTTTTATAGCCTTATTGTATTTTGCACGGTTCTTTCGATGTTGTGGATAGGCGCAAAATGGCTATTTATCTTCTATATCTGGAAATTGTTGAGTGTGGGGTGGGGTTTAACTGTTTTAAAGTAGCGATTGTTTGGGGTACCTATTCTATGATTTTCTTTGTGATTTCTCGATGGTGGGGTTTTTTTTGGGAGCTGACTGGGGGTCTTGGGTTTTTCATTCATTACTAATATTGTTATCTTTTCTTGGAAGGGTTTTTCTGATGAACACATAGATGGTTTTTTATTGTATCATAGGGAGGGGTCCTGGGGATGGTTCTCAATGTTGTTCAAATTTCTTTTTGGGCTGAATAGACCTAACTGTCTTGTTCGTTCTTTTTATTTTTTGCTTATTGTTTTTATTTTTTTTGTGTTCTTTTTACTTTTGATATTTTTGATATTCAGAGTGTAATGATGACTTCCCACTCAGGTGGGACTTCTGATGACCTACGTATTATTTCCTGGAATGTAAATGGGATCAATAACCTGCTCAAGAAAAAGAAAGTGTGTCAAATGTTGCAGGACATGCATGGAGACATCTGTTTTTTACAGGAGACTCACATATTGGAGGATGAAATTTCTGGGTTGGAAAGGGAATGGGTTAGTGTAGCTGTTGGCTCTTCCTTTTCATCCAGATCAAGGGGGGTGGTCATTTTGTTTAGGAAGAAATTACCTGTGAAAGTTTTACACAAGATTACAGATAAAGACGGTCGAATGATTGCGTTATTGATTGAGATTCAATGGGAATTGTTAACTCTCTGCAATGTGTACGCTCCTACGGTGGATGATGGATCCTTTTTCAGAATGGTGGCACAGACTCTTTTAGAGTTGAATAATACTAATGTTCTGCTTGGAGGTGACTTTAATACAGTGGTTGATCCGAAAATGGATAAAAGTCAGAACTGCCGTGTGCTACGTTGTGATTATCAACATCAGGCACTTAGATCACTCTTGGAGGAACATAATTTGAAAGACATATGGCGTCTGGAGAATCCAGACAAAAGGCAATACAGTTTTTATTCCAGTGCACATGGGATGTTTTCTAGACTAGATATGATTTTCACTGGTGGGAATGTGTCAGATAGTGTGGTCTCTACCGATATTGGTAATATTTTATTGAGTGATCATGCCCCTGTTGTGATGCATTTGAGACTTAAATTTCAGTGTAAAAGAAGCTTCTCATGGAAAATGAATACCTCTATTCTGTTGGATGATGATATTTTGGACCGGATTGTTTCTGAAGCTGATTACTTTGTTAGGGAGAATCGCTCTGAGGAGATCAGTGTGGCAAATACATGGGAGGCCTTTAAAAGCTGTATGCGTGGTGTGTGTTTAGGGCTGTCTAGTGGTAAACGGAAGAGAGAAGAAGGTAAGAGGCGTGAGCTTGATTTACGTTTTGGTGCAATTTCTCGGGATCTGATGCTCGATCCAACAGACTCAGTGAAACTGGCTGCATTGAAAAAACTCAGAAAAGAAATGGAAGAATTTTTGTCGCTGAGGTCCGAGCGTAGTTTGTTCTATTCTAGGTGTACATATTTTGAGAAAGGGGAGCGTTGTGACAGATGGCTGGCATACCGGTTGCGGAAAAGGATCTCAAAGTCGGCTATTGCTTCCATGATTGATAAGGAGGGTAGAATTACATTTGATCCCATTAAAATTAACTCAATCTTTCGTGACTTTTATGAGAATCTGTATGACGATGAGGCTGGTATTACAGGTAGGGGTGAGAACTTTTTTGGTAATTTGAATATGCCTAGGATTCAGGATACTGAGCGTGATCTTCTGGGTGACATGATAACAATTGATGAGATTAAAGGCGCAATTTCAGGGCTGAATGTGGGTAAATTACCGGGGCCGGATGGCCTTCCATGTGAATTTTACAGGGTCCTCCCGAACTCGGCTTTGGAACTCATGAGAGATATGTTTGTCTCGAGCAAACCGGTGGGGTCGTTACCTAAGAGTACTAACCATGCGTCGATTTCAGTCTTTTTAAAAAAGGAAAAGGATTGCAATCAGCCAGCTAGTTATCGTCCAATCAGCCTTATCAATACTGATAATAAGATCTTAGCCAAGGTTCTCGCTATGCTCTTAGGACAGTTCATGCCGGTTTTGATTGGGGAGGAACAATCTGGTTTCATGAAGAATCGGCGTACGTCCAGTAATATCAGGAAATTGTTGTTAACTATGGAAATGGCAGACAGATTGGACTGTGATGCAGCTGTCCTGTCCTTAGATGCGGAAAAAGCTTTCGACAGAGTCAGTTGGGATTATTTATACTCGGTGCTGAGGAGGATGAATCTGGGGGAGGATTTTATTTCCTGGGTTGCTCTTTTATATGTCAGTCCAACGGCGGATGTTAAGACTAATGGAGTGGTGTCGGAACCTTTTTGTTTGAAGCAGGGCACGAGACAGGGTTGTCCTTTTTCTCCTCTGTTATTCATTTTAGCGATTGAACCCCTTGCTATCTACATAAAGAATGAATCAAATTTACAAGGCGTTATATGTTGGGGTGTGGTGCAAAAGGCTTGGCTTTATGCTGATGACCTCTTGTTGGTGTTGCAGAATTTGGATATGTCCCTACCATGTCTGATGAGGATTTTGTCAAATTTTCACGATTGCTCAGGATTCAAGGTTAACCGTCTGAAATCAGAAGTATTTCCTCTGTCCAACAGATGCGATAAACCTTTGGTTGAGGGGCTGGGGTTCACTTGGTGTGATGGGCGCTTACGCTACTTGGGGTATGGTTGACATTTCCGGTCTCCCGTATGGTTGATGAAAACATGAGTGTGGTTGTACGGGATTGCAAATTGGTTTTGGAAAGGTGGTCATTGCTTAATCATTCACTATGGGGTAAAGTCAATGCCCTGAAAATGAATTTGACTCCCAGAATTAACTTTATAACTAGCATGCTTCCTCTGAGAATAAAGTGTAGTTATTGGAAAGATCTAGACCGCCTTGTTCAGGATTTTTTATGGGACAGAAAACCGCCCAGACTTAGTCTGTGGAAATTGCAGCGTCCGATTTATATGGGTGGTCTAGGAGTTCCGAATTTTAAGGCCTACCATTTAGCATTTTCTGCTCATTCTTTTGTTCCGTTTTTGGATGGTAAACTGGACAGATGGGCTGTAGCGGAGTTGAATGCACATGGGCCACTGGGCCCGGAAGCACTGTTGACCACTAACACAAAGATTCCGGGAGGTAGTTTGTTAACCACGTCCTTTTTGCGCTACTCTTGGATTGAGGTCCTGTCATTGCTAGGTAGGGATGCGTTTAAGTGTAAGAATGCCTCTATCTGGCTGAATCCTAGGATTAGAGATAACTCCAGGACGGTTTTTTGGCCCGAATGGTTCCTAATGAATGTTGAAAGGGTTTCTGATTTGGGGAATGATGTTCGGTGGCTGACTGCTGCCGAGCTGAGAGAGAGATGGAGTTTTGAGGATTTGTCGGACTCGGCTTATAGACGACTCAAGAGGTCTGTCGGTGAGGTGGACTGGTCTGACTCTTTTGACATAACTATTTTTCTGACGGATTGTAATGGACAGGGAGGTGGTTTAGCCAGTAGGTTATACAAACTTTTTGTGTCGTATTTTCGGAGCAATGACAATTTACGGGAAGTGTGGAGCGAGAGGATTGGGTCTGATATTGATCTTGAGGCCTGGCAGAATATATGCAGAAATGTCTCCTTATGTTCGCTGAATCTGGGCGAAAGGTCTAGACAAATTAAGATTCTGAACCGTGTGTATTGGTGTCCGGAAACATTACATAAAAGGGGCATGGCTGACAATGCTGATTGTTGGGGTTGTACTCAGGAAGTTGGATCATTGGAACACATGCTATGGAGCTGTGTGCTGGTCAGGGATTTCTGGATCGACATTTGTGATGTGTGTGTCAGAATTTTGGGTGAAGGGTGTGTTCTGGACTTTAAGACAATGATCCTGGGGGATGATTCTGGGCTGGCTGATGTCAGCTCTGCCCTCAAGAAATGGCTTTTTAGAGCAACCATTGTTGCGAAAAGGTTGATCCTTCGAGGATGGAAAAGTCGGATTCCTCCCTCATTTCAGGAATGGGTTCTGGAAATGCATGGTCTGTTGAGAACAGGAAAATTGATCTACAAATTGAAATGTAAGTTGTCTTCATATGAAAAGATTTGGAATATGTTCAATGACTTTGTTTGATCCGGTTTTTTGCTTATTATTCTTCTGTACTTTGATGTTGTTTTTGTATATATTTGTAAATAAATAAATAAAAAAATAAAAATAAAAAAAAGGGTGCAAGAAATAAGAATAAACAACACTGCACTACAACGGATTAAATCCTTCCTGACAGAAATAACAGAAACCTCCTGGTTACCAACCTTCAAATCAACACCGCTCACAGCCACATGTGGGGTCCCCATGCCTCATCACTCTCACCATTACTCTTCAACATGTATATGGCCCCACTCATGAAACTCATCAAAGGACATGGACTGACACACTACAACTATGCAGACGACACGCCACTCATCTGCAAAATCAACACCAGCAAAGACATAGACCGAACACTTACCAACTACCTCTCAGAAATCAATGGAATGATGAGCAGCAAACGTCTCAAGCTAGACCCGACAAAATAATAATCACACCAAATAACCCCACATCCAACCGCATATGTGGCCCACCGAAATGGGAAACAACCCGGACGTATCCCAAGTAGTTAAACTCTTGGGATACTGATGGACAACCACCTAACACTAGGAGCCCAAGTTAACGCAGTAGTGAAGAAATGCTTCTTCCACCTATGCACGAACTCGCAGATATTGCCCTTTGTCACCTTCCCTCACAGAACGTACGTAATAATCTATCGCCATGTCAAGAATACATTATGCCAACAGCATTTACCTGGGAATGCCTAACTACCTCATAGAAAAAACCGCAACAGTACAGAACGCAGCAGCAAGAATCCTCCTCGACAAGAGAGAACACATCACACCAGCGATAAATCCCTACACTGACTAACAGATGAGAAACTGAACCACTTCAAACACTCTGTGTCGCCCACAGAGCAATTCACAGCCTGGAGACAGAATTCCTGCAAAGTAAAATCTCCATGCATAGACCAAAAACAATCATGAGATCCATTGATGACATCCGTCTGGAACCAAAGCAATACCCACAAATGAAATAAGGCAAAACAGCCTTTTCATACGTCTCAACATGACTCAGGAGCTGGCTCTCCGAGGAAATACGCATGATAAAGGAACACTGTACCTTCAAGAAAGCACTAAAACATGGCTCTTGGACCTGCCATCTTAGAAAAACAAACCGTGGTCAAAGAGAAATGCACAACCACAACGCAAAAGATACACCACAAAGTAACGGATCCCACCTGGGTTTTCAAGCAAAGGAATGACCTAACCTCGTGATCATGCTCTGAAACTCCAAACAAGCAATGCAAGAATGATGCAACCATCAGCCCTTAAAACAAACCCACGAAAACCCCCTTTCACTCCTGCAGGAAATCCACTCTCCCACCAAGTACAACACCTGCACAACACTACCACAATCTCCAGGATAACACCAAACAGCTAAATCCACACTGACTCCAAAAACTCACACAATGCAAAACTCTCAAACCACTGCCACATTGCAGAAAAAGAACCCCACACACAGACACAAACACTCATCAACCCATACCACCTAAATGCAAACCAACCCACAGTGATGTTTTTCTGATTGAAACTACTAACAAAAAGGCAAAGCACTCTTGTGATCTCTCTCTCCTCATACTAACATACTGACCCCGCCCCTCTTTCTAGAACCACCTGAGCACCTGAACACCATAAGGAAATGGCAGTGGTATGTTACAAATCACATTAGCATAGCATAACTTTTGCCAGGGATGGCATCAGGACCTTTCAACTTTTTCAGTTAAAATGGGCCCAGTACTCTGGGGGCCTTCAGCAGCTGTACTGTGTTGGCAGTCTTATGGCACAGAAACATACTCCTTTAATTCGGGACACTAAACGTGTGCAGCATGTGCGGTAAAGGCACTCTTTGTTGATGGCCTCCCTCTTGCCGTCTCTGGAATTTCCTGACATTACCAACCTGCTGTCAAAAACGATTAATAGTTTTTCAGCTGACATTTAGTGTTTCAGCCCATTGCTGGCAGACTATCCTGTGATAAACTGCAGCTATTCATTACCTTGCTGCATTCCTTTGATTTTATTATGATTTAAATACCCCACTTGCACTTGCACCTCTGAGGTTTTTCCCAGCTGTAAGGAAAGGGGAGTACACAAACATCATGTTGAAATCGCCCTGCCATTTGCCATTCAAAAAATAAATGAACAACCAAGAAAAACCATGAGAGGAGAATTTCTGGTAATTCTGTAGTCAATATTCAAAAGACTTGCGCCTCGGAAACACAATTATCTGTTTTTAAATATTCCCTTCATAGCAACATCTCAATAATACATTTCGCAGGTGCTTCCCAAACACACGTTCACGTGGTCGTGGTCTAGCGTAAGATTCTGTCCGAGGAACTTGACGATTCAGGTTCTAATCTCGGCACTGGGTTTAACACACAATGCATAGCTTTTATTTTTTACTCCCTGCCTCGAACACCGCCAGAGTCTGCCCTCTTCAGAGTGGGTGGACACGTGACGTGTGCCCTGCTCTCTCTCCTTTCGACCTTCACAATCTCTCTGTATGCCCCTGTTTCTCTCCCTCTCTCTCATCATCCTGTTCTGGCCCTTCTACATGTGCCTCCTTGCCTCGCTGGATGAATCCATTTCCGAATTCCTTCCTGTTCCTCTCCTGGCTTTGCAGTGCCTGCTGTCCCCGGTTTCCCAATCTTTCCTTTCTGCTTTTAGCGGACGCTTTTTTCTCTCGCCATCCTTCTCTCCCTTTCTTCCTGACCTATAATCAGAAGTAAGTTTGTTTTGGTCTTTTGTACAGCGCCAACATGCTGCCTTTTATCCGCTGTATAGTTCTGTAAGACAAGACAGCATTCCGCAACGCTAGAAAAAGGCATGGTTCAGGCAGGCACTATGAAAAGAAAAATTATTAGTGCACCCCATGGCTTGTGCTGCCGCTCTGGGCCCTACGACCCTGAGAGAGGTCAGAGCACCGGGACACCGATACGCTGGAAAACTGTGCGGGCTCTCAAATGATGACAGACTTTAATGGGAATCTTCCAAATAGTTCGGATTGTATTATTTATAGTTCCGACTATAGTTGTGTTTCGCTTCTCATTTCAGTCTTTTTTGCAATTATTGCGTTGCCCCTTTGTCCCCTTTCTCCTCCCATGGATCCTGCCCGCCTTGATTTTCCCTTCGGAACACAAATTACTGCCAAATTCGCTTACTGTTGCCGCCACTTGGTTCCGTAACTTTAATGCAGGATAACAAGTGACAATAGGGCAGTGTTAATCCCTGGTTTTGGCGTCCACAGGACTCGATGGGGATTTGGCGGGAAATTACAGCAATCGGTAATTTCACTGTGTTAATAACACCGATGTTTTACGTTTTACCTTAAAGTGCCTGATTTACCTCCAGCATGATGCTCGAGGAAAGTCTCCCACTTCAAGGTCAACCTTGTACATTACTGGTGTGGGAAAAACAGCAGTAATGGAATTAGCATCCATGGTTTCCTGCACTGCCGAGCTTGTAATGAGTCCCACTGTCTCCCATCCTCTAGTTGTGTGGTACAGTACCAGCGTTCAGCAGATTGTGCAGTTTCTTTGCAGCAAAGGACAGAGGTCGAAGTGGGTGGGGCCTAAAGGGTGCAACATTCCTATACATCCGCAATCACCCTCCTTACTTTTTTTCACACACAGCTCCCTTCCTGGACAGAAGCCAAAGGCCACTTTTGGTTGTTGCTTCCCCCTTACTGGGGATTCGAACTTGGGCCCTGCCTGGAATACTCTAGTGCCATATCTTGCTGAGCTATTTTGCAGGCACTGGTTGTCTTTGTTTATTTCAATAGCCTTCTTTGACCATGAAGGCAAATCCAGAGGTGCCACATAGCCCTGCAAGCGTGATTATTGCTGCAGGCACAGCTGTGTATGCAATTAATGGACGGGAGGGGTGTGGGGATTAGAAAGGGAAGGGTGCATAAAGCTGCATGCTGTGGGGGAAAATAACTGAAAGTGATGGTGGTCGTTTCAGATGTATTTGAGGGAAAGTGAGGGTGGAGGCTCGGGAGCGGAGGTGGAAGGAGGGGTCTGACAGTGGGGAGCATAGTTCTAGAATTTCGTTCTGCAGTTGGACGCCCTGTTCAAGTATACTTGACATGGGCAAAGGGCAGGAAGCTATGTCTCCCTAGAAAGCTCCAACTCCAAGAGGGTCTCTGTCAGCCATCTTCAGACACTTTCTTTCAAGAGCCTCTTGATAGGTGTGGCTATGCATTGTCATCTTTAATTTACCAGTTACAAAGCGTTGAAAACCCTGGGAACTAAATGTTGCTGCTGCCAGGGTAGCATGCTGTGAGAGTAAGCCGCTCTAAACTGTCCGGGATTTTAAAGGGTTAAACACCCTCACAGTCAAGATGGCCTCTTTCCCGCACTGTATAGCTAGACTGGCCGCTGGATGCAGCTAATGCGTTCGTATAGTACATGCAGAGCTGTAACTACAGGCATCTTCACTGCAAAGATATAACTACCGTCGACATACCTCAAAGAGATCTAGCTTGACTGGCTCGCCTGCCCTACTAGTTCTGGGCGTGGCTTGGTCAGGGACGTCATAGGCAAGCCAATAGAGTGGCTCTTGCCTATTATAACGAACGGGCCATCTGCGTCCGTGAACCTCGACCTCTGGCCTCTGTCCCTGTCAGGGGAGTATCCAAGAGCGGGGGGGGGGTCATTGGGGGGGAGGGGCACGATAAAAGTCATGTTACTTTATCCCCCAAATGCAGTGCACTCAATTCCATACGGTCTCATTCGCGCCCCCAAACCGCCCGCCCGTGCCCCAATCTACTTTTTTGGTAACGTTAGTGGCAGATGGCATTTTAACACATAACAAAAATAATAAAACTGCTGGCCCATTACAGATTTAGAAAACTCATCTATTAGAGCTCTGTCGAGGCCCTCTGGGGTAAAATACATGCAAACCTCCAAATGTGCATATGGATTGCACCAACATAAATGATTTCACAGAAAAGGACATTGCAAGGAGCATCATCAGTCTTTGATACTTGGAGGCACCATGGAAGAGCCTTTAGAATAAGTTGCCATAAGTAAGCCAAGTGGCAAATAACTTTGTGGTGCAAAATATCTAAATTACATTATTATTATATATGGAGCAACTCTACTCATTAGGCTTTTTTTTCAATAGCAAGATATATTAACATAAGCTATGAAGTGAATCAGAATCACTTACAGAGCTGCAATTAAGACACAGTGCAATTAAAGGATTTGCACAGGATCACGCACTTTGGATAAATAGTGAAACCGAGATGGGGACAATTTAAGCAACTGAGCACATATTCCCAGGTTTTGTTGATATACATATTTATTAAGGTTTTGCTTCGCATTTCATGTGCTTAAATAATACTTTATTGATAGCAATGCCTTGGAAGCAAACCACATTACATAATAAAGGCGTCCAGTCATTTTTTGGAATACAAAAGTTTCGAAAGGCAAACTTTCAATGTTTTTTTGTTAAATGCCATTCTTTCGAATGACAATTTGTTTGAAAAAAATTCGAAAGTTTGCCTTTCGAAACTTGGATTAGGGTTAGGGTGGGGCTTGGGTTAGGATTGAGGGGTGGGGGGGTGTTAGGGTGGCATGGGGGTTGGGGGGGGACTAAAACCTTGAAACGTTAAATGGAGCTGTCCAGTGCTGAAATTACAGCACTGGACAGCTCCATGTAACTTTTCCAAGTTAAAAAAAGCATTTCAATGCCAATATGCACAAAAACTTTGAAATGTTACACGGAGCAGTCCAGTGCTGAAATTACAGCACTGGACAGCTCCATCTCCATCTAACGTTTCAACATTACCAAAAAAAAAGCATTGAAATGCTACTTTTACCATGTAAAAGTGCATTTCAATTGAAACCAATCCATGACTATTGTCGATAGACTGGTTTTGAAAGAAATGCACTTTGCATGTTAAACATAGCATGTCGCAGCTTTTGTTTTCAAAACTTTTGTTTCGAAACTTTTGTTTTTCGAATCTTTTGATTCGAAACTATGACTATAAACCATAATAAACTAGCCTTTCATAGTAACCCAACTACACACTATATACAGGAGGGAGGATAGCTCAGGGGCAAAATGCTTACCTTGGAAGCAAGGCGACACAGAGCAACACAGGTTCCATCCCCGGGTCCGCGCTTACAAACCTCTGGGTATGAAGCGCGTTTTAAATAACCTATCATATTATATCATACATTGTCATCGAGCTATGTTGAGAAATAAGGAGTATGGCTTTAGTTTTATTCTCCCCATTCTGCATGCAAAGTCACAATAGCATCATGCAGATTAATGTGAGCCTAACAAACTCCCCTTGGGTTTAAAATCCATAGTAATTATTTCATAAAGCATGTAGCATTATGCACCCATCTCACTTCTGATCACTCCATCCCATTCCCATTTCTAAAGAGGCAAAGATCTTTGATAATTGTTACTCCCCTCCCTTCCCATCAGTGCCTAATGACTCACATTGTAATGCCCTGTTGACACAGAACAATGTGAGACCCCCTCTGCTGCCTGGAGCTCCTTGGGAGATTGTCCTAAACATGCTTGTCAGGAATTGCTCAGCACACATTGTCCCACCAGAGGGACACCTTTCCCGTTGAACACCCTCATTGAAGTGGCGAACGGGAGAGGTGTCCCACTAACAATTGTCCCGGTCCGGCTCTTAAAAGAGCTACAGTTTGCCCTCCAGATGAATGAGGAGAGCTAGGTGAGGGGGGGGGAGGGGAGTGTGATGAGTTAGTGGCCACCCTCTGTTTTTATTAATGACCTTATCATACATGTGTCTCCCTCTTCCCCTGTCTTAGCACATACAAGGCAAACAAGTGGAATAAACATCACTGGTGAGCAGGTGAGAAGGCTTATAATAATAACAGTATCCGTTTTGTATATAGTGCCGGATCCCTCCTGTTTCTAAGCACTGTAATAATACCTGGTGTTACCCAATGTAATGGTGCTCAATTTATAACCCTCAGACAGATGAAGTGAAGAGTGGGCCCTGCCTGGATTCGGAATTGCGAAATCCACTGTGAGAGGCGGTCACCTAACTCATGAGCTATCCACCATCCGCCCACTTCAGAAACATAAACAACTCTTTGGATGTTAAGGGCCCGATTCATGGAACTTTTAGCACAGTGCAAAGTCACTTTGCACTGCCAACAAACACCCTGATAAACAGAGCGGTGCAAAGTGTATTTTTGCAGTGCGAGGTTACTTTGCACCGCGCTAAAAGTTCCATGAATCAGGCCCTTCGTGTTTTAAACAAAAATTTAAGTGGTAAAGTGGGAAAAACGTTCTAAGAACAAGCGAGGTCTGCCCTATGAGAGCCACACAGGACCATAGGCCACCAGAAACCCATCCCAAGGCTGCACACGTACACTTTCATACCCCTTTTACCACCCAGCCATGAGAGCCATTAGAAGAATCATTCAAAGGCTTTAGTTTGGATTCCTCTGTATCAGACGGTGTTCTCCTTATCCTTTGTCTGACCCGGATTTCGCTCATGATTTATCCCTAAGTGTCAGAGATGGTGCATTGATGTGTGAATACCCAACTAACCTTATGTTTTGCTCCTTATGTGTATAGCGCTGACAGTTGAGATATTGCCATTCTCTACATTTTCTTTTCACCAAAAATGGTAGGCTGATAGCAGCTAAGTAAAATGATCAGAGTAATCAGTGGGGTTGACGTACCTGCGCGCTTTGCCGGATCCCACGTTGCCTGCTATCAGGGAGGTTGTCTTGCGCAGGCCTTTGCCGACCCCTTCTTCCTGGCATCCCGGTACAGAGCTAGCCCTGGTGGACACCAGCAGTCGCTCATGGTGGTCCTCGCTCCTGCTCCGGCGCAGTCGCGCGCTGCTCTCGCTCTTGGTGCGGCAGATCTTGCTGATGAGGCCCTGGGACACCACATCATCGAAGCGCTGCCGGTGCTTTCTGGGAATGAAAATCCTAAGAAACATAGTGATGGAAAACAATGAGCGACTGTTCTGCCTCTAACCTGGCGTCTTTCACACTGCAAACTGTAGCGTTAAGTATGGACGTAAGATGCAGTCATGGCAGTAGTACGGAAGCGTGAGCCAAAATCAGGGCTGGCATTGAGGGGCGGGTGCCAGTATTCCTCAATGGCATCTGTCATAATTTACTAGAAGATGACTCCTTTTTCATTTTATTTTTGGCTACTGTGATCAGGTTAATGAGCCAAATAATCTTCTTGAAAATAATTAATGACTGAGTCATTTTGAATCCAGATTTAGCGGGGAAGGTTGACAACAATAACTTGCATGCATGAAAATGAACAAGTACCAAAACTTCTCTGCCACTTGCTGTGAGATCATAGTCTCTGGTTACAAACCGCATAAGCTGTTCCTTTTCCCCGTAGCAAATCTTGAACCTTTAAGATGACTCCAAAGTACAGTGCCAGTACACACACACACTGCTTCAGACAAACAATCCAAAAAGCTCAAAAGAACTACCCAAAATCCAATCAAACCCCAAAAATGTCAACATCCAATTCCCAAGATTTCCCTCCAATTGCAGAGATCCTCCGAGACTTGAGAAATGCGACTTCTACTTTCAAAATGGATACCAAGTTCCCAAAATCCACCTCTCCCTTCGAAACTTAAATTGACACTTCTAAAACCCCAGCCTGCTCTGCTAAAAAGAAGACACATACCCCAGTACGAACACCTTTTCCCGCTTCTGTGTGTCCAGATCCTTTCCAAATCCTGAGCTCCACTTATGAAAATTGACGTCCATTTATGACTTTCGACCTCTGCCTACAAAAATTGACTTCCACCTATGTTTACCAAGTTTTACACAGAGAACCCGCCCACGCTTCCAAAAAATCGACCACTATTCATGACAATTGACTACCAGCCATGAGAGTCAATGTCCACTTCTGAACATGAACCTTCGATTCCAAAGCGGAATCCCTGCTTCCAAAAATAAAACTTCACTCCTGAAATTGTGCCTCCGTTTCCAAAAAAAACATAGTCTACTTCAGTATATCGCACTTCACTTCTGAAAATTGATTTGCATGACTCAAAATGAACCATCTAACTAATTACAGACCTCCCCTTATGATATTTAACTGACATATTTAAGGATTTCGCCTCCAATTTTGAACGATTTGGAAAATTCACCTGCCATTGGGAAAGCCTACCTCTAGACCACATCTCCAAATTGAACTCAGTTGTAAAATCTACCTTCACTTCTAAAGCTGGAGTTTACTTGTTAAAATTAATCTGTATTTTAGAAAACCGACCTGCACTTCTGAAAAACACCCTTTCATTCCAAAAACCAACTCCCATTTTCGAAAATCAAACTTATTTTTGAGATTGTCCTCCAATTCCATAAGTCTGCAATTCACTTCTACATGTGAAAATCAGCATTCATTTGCATAAATGACAAGGCAGCACCAGACATCTGTAGGCATTTACGATTACCCACCACCTCCTTAATCTATAAAAATATCCACTTTCTTCGTCTCCAATTTTGAAAATGAACCTCATGTTTGGACATCAACATACACTTTTAAAGATAAATATCCACTTCCAAAATCCCCCCTCCCACATCTCAAACTACAGGAAGAATTTGTACAGCAGGGGAGCCACACCCTCAGCAGGGCACATTCTCCCAGAAAACTGTCTGGTGGTCATCTAAAGGATCATATCATTTCTCCCACCCCTCGAGATAGCAGAAGACATGTCGGGTATTTCTGACTCATCAGAAGTGTCTGGAACCCTTTTGCAATGGCGCAGACGGGCTAAAAAACGATGGCGTGGAAGGGTGCCCGGAAACAATGCCAGCGGTTCAGATTTGTTCAAAACCTTCCACCCATCACTTTTTGGGTTGTAATCAGAAGTATGGTTGAACCCTACACACTGCGCTTCTTTTCTCGTCCATCCTATTGTAATATCTCCCGCCATTGGGTGCTGCGCTCCATGGTAACTGCTGCAGCTGCTGCTGTGCCTTAGCAGTCTGGAGGCGGCAGTGCCATATGCTCGGATAATAAGAAGGCACTGATGAACCCCTTCAAGTTAACTTGGCATGGAACGATCCATGCATAATTCCTGCTGTAGCTTCTTTATCTCACTTGGTGGTGGATGCCAATAACATTCATTATGTTCAACACTGGCCTTTAAAGGTCACTGGTTTAAGAGTTCGCCTTTCCTTGTGATTAGTGGATGCTTTGCAATTGTTATGGTGCTTAGAATGCATGCTTGGAGCTCAAAATAGCTCCAGGAATAATGCTTAATGTCTAGATTCATTTTCAAACAGGGTCCCCAAATTACTCAGTTCTGAGTGGTAGAAATAGACCTCATATACCTATCTTGTTGGGGTCTGAAACACTGAGGATGCTCTCTTCCGCAATCATTGCTCGATGCAGCGGCCATTTCATGCCAGCTGCAGTGTAACCTTATAAACTGTGTGTGTGGTCGCTGACCGGATGTGACATCAGGCCACACATTCGGACATGGAAACAGGTATGTCACATGAGGAAACAAAGAAATGATACGTGGATAATCAGAAAGCAGTGAAACATTGGGAAACGGGAAGTGAGGTCACATGGTGAAGAATAAAGCAAGGTGACGTGGATAATCCTACCCCGATGCCACAAGGGGGAAGAAAACATAATGTCACAGAAAATGATGCCACACGTGTTATGTTGTGAAGGGTATCACAACCTTGAAGCATGCAATAACATCACATAAATGAAGCGATTCAATAAAGCACTGGAACTCTGGCTGGTGCGTCTGAACCTCTTTATTTCAGCGCCAAACTCTCTCACAGGCGGTAACCCCGCCTCTATCATAACACGTGGGTGCAGCCCACAAAACAAAAACAATAGAAAGGAGACTTGGCTCCATGACAACGACTGTAAACTAGTAATGGAAAAGGGACACAACATCTTCCCCCCTCTTAAACAGTTGGTTGGGGTCATCAGTTCATCTCTTCCATCCACCTGGAGGGTTTGCGTATGCTTCTCCTTGATGGGCTTCATGTCGACACAGGGGCTGAGTTGGGAGAAGTGTCACTGTCACTATCATCAGCGTCTCAGTCGTCTCCTCTGCATTCAGAGTCTATGCCTGATGATTCATATGTTGCAGTTGTGGTGGGGCTGTTGAGTTTTTGGCTTCCATCAAGGATTTTGAAGAAGGAGGAATTCCTCGTAATAGTTCCTTGCGGGGTAGCCGCTGTAATCATGGACCCACTTGTGTGAGTTACTGTCATGGGTTCAGGATTGAATGCAGGGGTGTCTTTGGCATTCTGAGTTTGTCTGGCTAGTACTTGATCACCTACTTGGATGAGGCTCAGTCTTGCTCGCCTCCTGTGATCAGATTATTCCTTCATTTTCTTCTTGCTCGCCTTGTCTTTGGCCCTGGCATCATCAATGATGGAAACAGGCAGTGTGGCACGGGGTTGTGGGGAACTCTTGTGCGTATGACCCGGCCGAACATTAGGGCAGATAGACACTCGCCTGTGAAACTATGGGGCGTGTTTCGATATTCCCGGAGCAACGTGTAGATGGCTTGCATAAATGACTTGACGGGTTCATTTTAGGTTGCTCATTAATTTTTCTGCCATGCCGTTGCCTTGTGGCCACACTGGCGTGGTCTTTCTGTGTTGAAAACCTAGATGTTCTGCAAACATTGCAAAGCCATGGCCACTGAAGGAGGGCCCCTTGTCTGACTTCACCGTTGATGGGATCCCGTAGTCTGCAAACGTCTTGTCCAGTGCTGGTATCACTGACTGAGCACTAGTGGAGTGGATGAGATGTACTTCGGGGAAACGAGAAATTTCGTCTACGATTACTAGTGCATATTTCCCGTTCACCAGTGGTCTGGACATGTCAACCGCCACTTCGTCCCATAACTGTAAGGGCATTTCTGAGGGTCTTAGTGGTGCTGGGAATGTGCGCGGAGCGACTGCTTGACATGCGATGCACTTGTTTGAAAGCGTTTCCACCTTCTCGTCCATTTTTGGAAACCAGACTTTTGTCCTGAGTTGTCTCTTCGTTGATACCACTCCTCGGTGTCCAGAGTGCGCGATAGCTAGGCTCTGGTCTTGCAGACTGGATGGAATGAGAAGTCTGTTTTCTTTCAATAGTAATCCCTGAGGAGGTGTGGATAGAGTGTGTTGTATGAGCCTGAATGTGTGCAATTGCTTTTCTTCTTTGGTGGATAGGTTGCGCTTGTCATGGCGTCTCCTGTGCCATGTGCCAGACTTTAAGCACTTTTGAACAGTTTGTATTAGCCTATCTTCCCGCGTTGCTTCCAGTAGTTGAGCTGCGGTGATAGATTTCAGGAGCGCATTGTCTATGAGGTAGTTGATGAATTGATTTGCCTTCACTGACTGAAGTTCTTCCTGAGCCGGTAGAGGGTATCTGGACAGGAAGTCTGCTGGGTTGTTGTCTTTCCCTGGTCGGTGGATGATGCTGAACAAGTACTGCTGTAGCCTCAACCCCCATCTGGCTACCCGAAATGGCATTTTTGCGGTAGGTTTCCCGTAGATGGTGGTAAGTGCCTGATGGTCTGTGGCAATGGTGAAAGGGCGGCGGTATAAGGAGAGGTGATAGTGTTCACACGCCCACACTACTGCTAGGCTCTCTTTTTCTGGCTGGGAGTAGGCGCATTCGGCAGGCGATAAGCTGCGACTCGCATATGCCACTATGCGCCTTGGTGTGTTGGGTGGCGCTCCTAGTCTTGATTGCGCCAGAATTGCTCCTAGTCCCACGAGACTGGCGTCTACAGTGAGTTCTGTGTCATATTCGGGGTCATAGTAAGCCATGCATGAGGCGGATGCAATGCGTTGCTTGATCTCTTGGAATGCATCTTCACACTCGCTTGTCCACTGAAACTCCTGGTTCTTTCCTGTGAGAAGTCTGAGGGGTGTGCTTACCGATGCAAAATCTTGGATGTATCTCGTGTAATAACTGGCCATCCCTTGAAATGAACGTACTGCTGACGTGGTCGTAGGTGTGGGAGTATCAACCAGTGCTTAGACCTTCTCAGGGTCTGGTTGCAAACCATTGCTCAAAAACTATCTGTCCAAACAACTTTAGCATGGTTTTGCTAATTTCACATTTGTCTGGGTTGATTGTAAGGAGCACATTCTCCAGTGCGATGCATACTCTTCTATGTTTCTTGAGTGGTGCTGAATATTTGGATAGCATCGGTATAGTTTAAGCAGTTTGGAAAGTGTTTGAATACTTGATGGATCTCATTTTGGAAAATTTCAGCAGCGGATGACACCCCGAAGCTCAATCTTTTGTATCTGGATAAACCCAGATGTGTAGAAAATGTGGTGATGTACCTGGATGACGGATGTAATTCGAGCTGATGATAACCTTTGTTCAAATCTAGTTTTGAGAAGACTTTGGCACAGTGCAGAAGGTGCATCATATCTGTCATTCGCGGTGCAAGATGGCGTTCTCTCTCAATAGCCACGTTTGGGGCACGTATGTCAACGCAAATGCGTATGCTTGTTTTGTTGTCCTTTTTGGGCACTGCTACAATTGGTGATACCCATGGCGTTGGGCCCGACGCTGGTTCGATAATGTCTTCTTGGAGTAATGATTGGATTTCATCCTCGACATGTCGCTGGATGTTAAGTGGAATGCCACAATAGTGTTAAGCGGTCGGCAGTACCTGTGGATTGATGTGCAGTTTGATTTTGTCTTTGAGTCTGCCCAAGCCTTTGAAGAGGGCTGGGAACATCATTTGTATCATGTCCTTTGAGTTGTAGGTGTAGGCAGACATAATTTGGTACATTATGTGAATGAGACCCATTTGTATGGCTATCTTGAAACTTAGTATGCTTCCTCCCGGGACATCTCCCTTGATGACGTACATTTGTACCTTTTGCCGCTGATCTTTATATTGGCACGTGGTAGTGAAAATGCTTTTGCAGTTGAGTGGTTTGTTGGAGCCATATGGGTATATTAATGTGTCAGCTTGTTTCAGTTCTTTCTTCACAGTCAGGGAACTGTAGACATCGTTGTTGATCACGTTTACTGTTGTACGCGTGTCCATCAGGAATTGTAGATTCTGTCCATTTAATTTAAGCAGCAATGTTGGGCAATATTCGACTGCTGTGTTGTTGCCGATGGCATGAACATAAGCCCTTTTCCGATCTCCGCTGGACGATGATGAATGAGAGGCACGTCTGCCTTGTGGTGATTCCTCTAGATATCTGATTCTTTGCCTCAGTTTTCTTTTCTGAGAATCATGTCTACTCTTGTGGCGGCTGGAGCTGTCTCTCCTTTCTTCCCGTCTTCGGGTTGAGTGTGGGTGGTCGCGTGATGAGCTATGCGAGCGACACCCGCTGGGCATGGTGAATTGACTTGTGCTTGGGCGCAGGCTTTCCCGCTTTGAATTTCAGCCCTCTTGTCTCCAGGACTCTCTGCTAGAGTCAGTAGATTGGAAGAATTTGATTTTTTGCAAACAGACTGAAAGTGGTTCTCCCTGGCACATTTGTTGAAGTGATGACGTATAGCGGGACATGGCCCTACATGAGGGAATCTGAAACCACATTTGTAGCATTTCTTTTGTTCTGTTGTGTCACTCGGGGTGCGAATGGGGCACACGGTGGCCACTGTGGCAGTCTGCATGATTGTGATGTTGCCAAGAGATTCAGTCTGTAATGCTAGTGTTGAGTCGGGTCTTGCCAGTTGTAGAATTTCTTCAAATGTTCTGCTTTTCTGTAGGAGGTTTTTGCAAAATTCTGGTGACCCACATCCTGCAATGGCCTGGGATTTCAGAGCTTCATCGGTGGAGTAACTATCAAAGTCACAATATTTAGCTCTTTTCCTCAATCTCATAATAAAATTGTCCATGTTTTCACTCTTTTCTTGTGTTGTGGTGTGGAAAATGTGTCTTTCATAGTCAACATTCCTTAAAGGTGCAAAATACATGTTTAATGAGTCAATTATGCCCTGAAATGAGCATGTATTGGTTTCCGGCATTTCAAATACAATATCACGTACCGTGGGTCCCAGTGAGTGTAGCAGGATGCCACGTAGGTGGCGTTCTTCTCTCACTCCCGAGGCATCTATGTAGATGTGGAGCTCTTTCAACCATCTGGCCCACCTGGGTGCCAGGCTGCTGGTTTCTGACATTTCAAAATGTGGCATGGCTTGGAGTTGTAGGGATTCTGAGTTCCCTTCTTCTCTGGTGTTGGCATGTCTGGGTGTGGAGCTGGCCTGGGGGCTTTGAAGCCCACTGTCAGAATTGACCTCTGACATGATGATTGCACGTGTGGTTGGTTAGTGCAGTTCAGAGACTGGCTGTAGATGATGTCTTCCAAGTGTTAGCACGTCTGTGGTGCTTGGTGTGACACACGTTGTAAATATGATGAGTTAATTGTGGAAGACGTGAACTGCTTGCCTGATGTCAGCGTGTGCTTCTTGCTGACTGTATCGTTCGTGTCACCCCATCGGTTTCCTCCGTGGCGGTGCCTGTGATGAGGGGCCTTCAGTGAGGCAGCGAGTAGCGTGAGATGGAACACTTGCGTAGTGAAGGTTTCCTCTGCGGTAGCACCGTTGATATAAAAGACGTCTTCCAACTTTAAACGAGGCTGTGGAGAAGCACTCAGCCATGTGTACGTGTGGTAGCGTGGATGCGGCCCTCTCTGACTGCCCTGACACCGTGTGAGGCGTGCAGCTGGAAGCGTGTCGGGTGCTTCTTAATTGATCCTCGTCGCCATTGTTATGTTGTGAAGGGTATCACAACCTTGAAGCATGCAATAACATCAAATAAATGAAGCGATTCAATAAAGCACCGGAACTCTGGCTGGTGCGTCTTTATTTCAGCACCAAACTCTCTGACAGGCGGTAACCCCGCCTCTATCATAACACGTGGGTGCAACTCACAAAACAAGATCAATAGAAAGGAGACTTTGCTCCATGACAACGACTGTCAACTAGTAATGGAAAAGGGACACAACAACACCGAGAAACATATAGCAATGTGGATAAGGAGAATATGATGTTCCATGAAGCATCGCGTGAGAAACATACAGCAAAGAAACTGTGATACACAGTACTGCCTTGTGGGAAAAACAGAAAGAATGTCGCGTGGATGAGCAGAAAGGAACGTCAATCAGGGAAAGATACAGCAATATCACATGGAAAACGGACTGTGATGCGCAGAGTTCTAATAAGGAACTAGAGGGCCAACATTCCAAGAGAAGCTGTCAGCCCTGGGCGCCATGCTGGTGGAAAGAACCCCTCACTTTCCATTCTAGCCTGTGGCTCCTTTACCACCAGCATGGCGTCCAGTGCTGTCAAACCAATGCGAAACGGCTGTCCCACGAAGTATGGAATGTTGGCCCTCTAGTTCTTTATCAGTACTCTGTGCTGTGATGTTACATGGATAAAGAAAATGTGATGCAGCATGATAAAAAGAAAGTGGTGTCGCAAATATGCCCGCCACAATAGAATAGCAAGATTTGCCTGATGGGGAAACAGAAATAAATCGCACGGGCAAACACAGATTTATGACACGTGTGTAAGTAGAAAGTGATGTCACGCGGGGAAACAGAATGTGATGTCACACGTGGAACTAGGAAGTGATGTCACACATGCAGACACAGAAAGAAAAGAAAGGCGAATACGCACAAGATCATGTCTCAAAGAGGAACGGAAGTTTATGCCACCTGAGAAACAGAAAGCGCTTTAATCCTGGGAAAGAGGAAGTGATGTCACACGAAGAACTAGAAAGTAATGTAACATGAATAAATAGAATGTGATGTCACAGGGGAAACAGGAAGTGATGCTACATGGATAAAGAGAAAGTGATGTCAGATGTGGAAACAGATAGCAATGCCATGAATGAAAGAGGAAGTGATGTCACACGAAGAACTAGAAAGTAATGTAACATGAATAAATAGAATGTGATGTCACAGGGGAAACAGGAAGTGATGCTACATGGATAAAGAGAAAGTTATGTCAGATGTGGAAACAGATAGCAATGCCATGAATGAAAGAGGAAGTGATGTCACACGAAGAACTAGAAAGTAATGTAACATGAATAAATAGAATGTGATGTCACAGGGGAAACAGGAAGTGATGCTACATGGATAAAGAGAAAGTTATGTCAGATGTGGAAACAGATAGCAATGCCATGAATGAAAGAGTAAGTGATGTCACACGAAGAACTAGAAAGTAATGTAACATGAATAAATAGAATGTGATGTCACAGGGGAAACAGGAAGTGTTACATGGATAAAGAGAAAGTGATGTCAGATGTGGAAACAGATAGCAATGCCATGAATGAAAGAGTAAGTGATGTCACACGAAGAACTAGAAAGTAATGTAACATGAATAAATAGAATGTGATGTCACAGGGGAAACAGGAAGTGATGCTACATGGATAAAGAGAAAGTGATGTCAGATGTGGAAACAGATAGCAATGCCATGAATGAAAGAGGAAGTGATGTCACACGAAGAACTAGAAAGTAATGTAACATGAATAAATAGAATGTGATGTCACAGGGGAAACAGGAAGTGATGCTACATGGATAAAGAGAAAGTTATGTCAGATGTGGAAACAGATAGCAATGCCATGAATGAAACAGTAAGTGATGTCACACGAAGAACTAGAAAGTAATGTAACATGAATAAATAGAATGTGATGTCACAGGGGAAACAGGAAGTGATGCTACATGGATAAAGAGAAAGTGATGTCAGATGTGGAAACAGATAGCAATGCCATGAATGAAAGAGTAAGTGATGTCACACGAAGAACTAGAAAGTAATGTAACATGAATAAATAGAATGTGATGTCACAGGGGAAACAGGAAGTGATGCTACATGGATAAAGAGAAAGTGATGTCAGATGTGGAAACAGATAGCAATGCCATGAATGAAATAGGAAGTGATGTCACTTGTGGATACAGAAAGTAATGTGACACTGGGAAAGATAATGTGATGTCACATGTGGAAACAGAAAGTGATGTCACTTTGGTAAAGAGAGATGTCAGATCGATGAACAATAATTGATGCCACATGTGAAAACAGATTGTGATGTCTCATCGGGAAAAAGAACGTGAGGTCAGATGTGGAAACCGGAGCCCCTCACTATCAGCGGTGCATTTTGATGAGGAAAACACCTTTAAAGCGGAATTCGGGGAAGTTGTGCATTTTTCACGAAATCAAACACAAATGATGCCACATGTGTAAACCTCATTTGCATTAGAAAGTGAGCAACATAGCATGACCTCAACAGCCGCTAAATCTCTGTAAGATGACATTTTAAAGGTCCAAAAGTAACGCCTTCATATCAGCAGAGCATACCAGTGGGGAAGGCCATCTTAAAAGTGGGATCCAGTGAAGCTCACATTGTGCCATTAAAGCTGAGTAGCCTAACACAACATACATAGGGCACAAAAGGCTATTTAAGCTGACATTTTAGAGATCCAAATGTAGCCCGTCACGACAGTCACTATCAGCAATGTATACCAAAGAGGACTGATACCTTAAAGATGTGATTAGGACAAGTTTGACATTTTCATAACCAATGAGGAAGCAGAGTTGTTTATAAGGAAACATATCGACTTACTCCAAATGGGTCAAACAAACTGTATTCCTACAGGGAATGAAATGCTGAGTCTGAAAAAACAAACTATGTTTGCATCTCATGTCGGGAGTAGATGGAAATACCCTCAATACATACAATCACTAAGACTTACTTATCACACTTCACACATTCTTCAATGGAACCTCTCATGTGGATCTTTTGGTCCACATGGCTACTATTTTATGGGCCAACCCCTGACTTCATTAGTACATGTCAAGGTTCAAAGGGTCGGGTCTTACATCAGCTGTTACTTTTTCATAATGGCCACTGGTGACCTCTCTATATTGCACAAGCTGACACTGTGTATGTGTTGCGTGACTTATTTGTACTTTAGGCTCCATTGCATGCTGTTGCCCTGGGATGTGTGCTAGCATAGCATCATTGATGTGTGGTGTGAAACCTGCACCACAAGACAAATGATCCAACAGGGAAACCGGCAGTAAAGGCAGCGACATGGTTTATTTGCATGCAACTCTGACGAAATGGGTGGGGAAACCAGCTTTCTATTCCAGCCGCAAAATACTGCCCCTCAAGCACAGAACCGTCAGGGTTCTTATACAGTTTTACACAATGGGCTTCATGCAGGAAAGTCAGTATGATACATTTAGTTTGTTATGTTAACAATGTCTTCGTAATGGCACGTCCTGGGGGCATGTGTTTATAGGACTATCCATGCGTGGTACACTTCCGCTCGGCCATCTTGCGTGACATAAAACACCTCCTTTAGATAATCTTTCCATGACGCCTAGCGATACTTTACAGCAGACCCAGCTTTCACATGACTGGCGTTTCAGTTCTCAGGCAGCTCAACCTGTCTTCATGACAGAACGTGATGGTTTGTAGGCAAGCATACATGCGTCTTGGACTGTGGCTTACATCATGCTCGCACAGCCTTATGGGCACTTGCGTGCTTGTCAACCAAATCACTCTTTGTTCCGCACCCCCTCATCTATCATGGCTGCGGCTCCTACACCGTTGCCACCCTTGATATCTTTCGTTCCGCAGCCTCTGAGGCTCAAGTATGTCCACGGACCTGAAGTAAAATGGCCGCCGTTTCCAGAGAGGCACACTATCTTACATCAGTCATTCAGCCTATGGTAGTGGAATGGAGTTTGCAAGGCTCTCAAAGTATGCCAGTTCATCAGCTCCACGTCTCCCACTGCTTGCATTCGTAAATGCATCGTCATGGGGAGGCCATGCATGTATGGCTTGTTTGCTGGTTTCTACCTCCATCTGCCCTTTTCCCCTTCTCCCACTGGGGTTTCCAGCATTCATCTTTTTACACAGCCTATCCTTGGCGCTGTCACTTCTAACAGTCGGCTTGGCATTTTCGGATTTTCAGCAGACGCCTAAATAATGAGACAGTGCAATTCTGCCCTGCATACGTCAAGGGCTCCCCGAGCATATCTTGGAGCCATCGCAAAACTAGTGTTCCACTAATCGTACTACTTCCCCCAATACTCGTTCCAGGAGCTTTGTTATTGTCCATCTTTTTAGGTCAGCATTCTGTCTGATCCACTAGCTACCATTACAAACACCCCTACTTATACAATCATATTGCCTCTAGCGCAATCCCACCGCAGCTTCCCAATATGGTAGCTCTGTATGTCCCTATCGTGTGTCGGCTTCTCTCCACTCCCACCTGTTGCCTCGTTTTCCTTTCTTCTTCCCAGACGGGGGGCACAATACGCCATTTTCTCAGACAAGATACCTGTGCCCTAAGACCAACATGGTGGTGATTGGCAGCGTTCAAAAGCTTAATTATATAACATAACATGTTGAAACAGAAACATGTCACACCTCAGGAAACAGAATTTTATGTGAAATGTGGAAAGAGGAAGTGTTGTCACACGCAGACACAGGAAGCAAGCAAATAAACGTGAATAAGCACAACGTGATGGGGGAAACAGTGAAGAAGAAGAAAGCTTTGCCACATTTGGTAACAGAACGTAAAGCCACATTAGCGAAACCGCAAAGAAACATGAAACAACAGAAAGTGATGTCACATATGTGAACATTACGTTGCATACCTAAACAAAATGATATCACAAGGGGTAACTGAAAGCGATGTCACATGGGGACATAGAACGTGATGTCAAATGTGGAAACAGGAAATGTTGTCACACGCAAAAACAGGAAGTAAGCATATACATGTGAATAAACACAAAATAATGGGGGATCACTGGAGAAACAAAGATTTCTCACATTTGGTAACAGACATTAAAGTCATATTAAGGTAGGGTGACCAGACGTCCCGGTTTTGCCGGGACTGTCTAGGTATTTGCACCTCCATCCCGTGGTCCAGAGACTTTTTTAAGTTTAAAAACCTCGTCCTGGGATTTGGGATTGGGTGGATAACCCTTGACCCGTCCATACCCACTAACTTCCAACCCATCACCACAGTCGCATTCCTGCTTAATCTTGGACAAGGTGGCTTATCTCCAAATCCAACAATTCCTGGAATGCAACAAACTTCTAGGAGTATGGCAGTCAAGATTTAGACCGCAACACGGAACTGAAACAGCACTCATAGACCTCAAGGCACAGATCGACGTGCTGAGAGACAGTGGTAAAGCAGCATTACTATGCTACTTGATCTCTCAGCGGCGTTCTACCTAGTGCACCACAAGATCTTGTGTAACCACTTGGATTCCGCCGCCCACTTCTCACCAGAAGTGATAGAATGGATCAAATCCTTTTTGGATAATAGATCTATGCGCGTCTTCTCACCCATAACAGCAGCTGACCCCATACCAATCACCTGCGGGGTGCCACAAGGATCCTGCGTATCCCCTACTCTATACAACATTTTCACAAAGCCCCTTTTTGATGATCTAGACGACCTGGGTATCACCTACACTAACTATGTGGATGATTCCCAGATCCTCATCCCGCTGACGGGCGATTGCAACAAGGATTTGGACTTTGTGAATAGAGTATACCTCATCATCCAGGCATGGAAGCCCTCTCACAGTCTATGCCTGAATGATGACAAGAAGGAACTCCTTATCATAGGCACCCCTGCAAATCTCAACAAACTAGGCCATAACTATTCCAACTTTATAAGAGATGACAACAACATCACAGTAGCCAAGGAAGTCAAAACCCTTGGCTTCTATTTAGACTCGACCTTAAACTTCAAAAAGTAAATTAATTCCATGGCCTCATCAACAGCCTACACCTGCAAACTAATTGGAGCAGCTAAACCCTTCCTTTCCCCCAACAACTGCATTACCTTGGCAAGAGCCCTTGTTTTGTCCAAACTGGATTATTGTAATGCCCTATACCTAAGGAGTAATAAATACATTATCAATAAGATCCAGATCTTGCAAAACAATGCTTTAAGAGCAGCCTTATGCATTCCTAAGAGAGCCCATACTTCTGACCACAGAAGATCTAATAACTGGCTATCTACGAATGATAAAAATCTTTCTCAAAACAGTATCCTTCACACACACATGCCTTCACCTAGCTGCCCCAAAATATCTTACAGACAGATTTACTAGACAACTCGCCAACCGACCTACAAGAACTACTAATGCCAACCTTCTTATTGTGCCCAGGTATAAACGCACGAAGACTGGTGGGAGTAGTTTCTCAGTTAAAGCTGCCCAATCCTGGAACTCCCTTCCCCCACCCCTGACGGCTGACCTACCAGACTCAAGCTTTAGATCTCATGTCATCCGCTGGATCAAGGAAATGATCACTAACTTCCCAGTATATACCCACTGGAATCTTCACACCTTCTGGTACTCATTGTTCATACTACCTATTACGCCGTTATTATGTACTTTGCGCTTCTGTTGTGTAACAACTTTCATGCCTTTCCTGTATATATTGTCATTATTACCCCTGACTGTGTATATGTAAATGTATGATATTGCGCAGCTCTGTAACCTAAGCTGAACAACCCTCTTGATGTCTTTTGCGCCCTGATACCCCCGGGTCTGGCACGCACTACAAATAAATAAAACTACAAACTACAAACATCCCGGTTTATGGCCAGTTATCATGATTTTTCCATCGGTTTGCCAAAAACCGGTATGGTATCCACCCGATACCCAAATCCCAGACGGGTTTTTAAAACTTAAAACAGCCTCGGGACCCTGGGCACTGCAACATGATACGGGACAGGCCACCCACATAGAAGTAGGACTACAGTTTCACCGCTGAAGCTGTAGTCCTACTTCCATGTCAGTGTCATGTCCCGGTTTTTTATTTTCGAAATCTGGTCACCCTATATTAAGGATACAGAACAATAACATAAAAAACAAATTGATGTCACATACGGGAACAGAACATGCTGTCATAAAGTGAAGCAGAACGTTATGTGACATAGGTAAACAAACGTATACCACAAGGGGTAACTGAAAGCAAGGTCACCTGATGAAATAGAAAGTGATGTCACTTGGAGAAACAGACATTTTAAGTGGTTGAACAGAAAAGGGTGAAACGGAAAGTGGTGTCACACATGGGGAAGCAAAAAATAACGTCACGTGAAGAAACAGCAAAACAATGGCAAAAAGAAAGTTAAGACCTGTAGCAAAATAAGAAGAAAAGTAACTTGGATAAACAGAAAATGATGTCCCATGGGGAAATAAGGAGTGGTGTCACATGGGGAAGCAAACAGTAGAGTCTCGTTGGTCAACGGCCGCCAAGCGACAAGAGAGGGTAGTATAAATTTATGGAGGAAATGGAACGCTGCCATATCAGTGCAGGGACACATAGTTCCAGTGGATGTTGTGATACCTCTTACGTCAGTCTATATATAGATGTTCAGAATGTATCCTAGCTGACGAGGACCACAGGACTCCCTCCTACTGCTAATTGCACGGCATTGGCTAGACGCACAGGTTTAACATCAGGAAGAGGGAGAGAGAGTTGGCGGCTGAATTGGAGGAGGAAGTAGGGAACAGTTGGTCACAGTCGCTGTTATTCCTTTAGAACAAGGTACCAGAGCCGAGCAATGTTTTCGATAGGAAGGGGCCTGCCTACACAATCACACAATCATGCAAAAGCTGAGCTGTTTTGACAAAGCTTGGACAAATGGGAAAGGGACAAAGTAGAGCTGTGCATGCCGTGGGTGTCAGGCGTTGGTTTGTTCGATTTTGCTTGTGTCAGTCCCTTTTGGCACATTAAGTGCCAATATGAGCTGTGGCAGTATATATTAAAGTGAGTTACGAAATGTCAGAAATTGTTTGTACTGTGCCAAATCATGACCGTAGCTGTTTCAAAGCGCTGTTGAGTGGCAGAGATAGCTCTGCCAGTCCTATTTCCATGTACACCAGGGGTCGGCGTAAGGGAGTGGCCTGATGGTGTGCCTCAGGATGAGAAAGCTTCAGCAACGGGCCGGTTATAATGATCCGTCCGAATGATTTGAGAATAAACCAATCCAGTGGCACTGTTGAAGGCTAGCTCAGAGGGCGAGTGAGCAAATTCCAGAAGGTTCAAAGTAGAGAAATGACTCTTCATGGTTTGTCAGCGGAAGCTGAGGATGTGAGATCCAGAGAGCTTTCTAGTGAAAGTTTATCATTGCAACTGATTTGAAACATTTCACCCATCTTCTCTTTTGTTTTCGTAGGTCACCCCAATTAGGACAGTTATGCTCAGACGTGGGTCCCGAGCCTGGTGGGCCAAGAGATCCAAGCACCACCGCACTTATGAGGCCAGATGAGGCCCAAAACATGTATGGTGTTGCCTGAGGTCGCGTGCAGAAGGGAGGTCTCCAAGCAGCTTGGGCTCGACTGCCCCTTTTGTGTTTGGACCAAGGCTCGTTTGCCTATGGTCTTTCCCCTTTCTGTAATGGCGTAACATTTTGAAGACCGATGGTGGTAGTAACAAAATGGCTCAAGAACATAGGGAAACACGCTATACAAAATGGTCTAATTTGACACTGGCTTCTTGGATCTCTAGGGGTTTCAAGAACATTTTAAATAATAAAGATCTGTTTGTGTCATTTGATATAGTGTGTTTGCAAGAAACACTTCACCAGGATCCTCCCATTATAGTGGGTTTCAAAGTTGTATTTAAGAAGGCCCTATTCAGAGATAAGGGTAGGCCTTATGGTGGTCTCCTGACTGCTATCAAACATTCTCAAGGGGTCTCCATCCAAAAAATGTAAACTGATAGGTCCATGTGTACTTTAGCCCATTAAAGAACAACTAGAGGAGGCCCTGAAGCCTCTTTCCTTTACATTATTGGGGTAACTTCTGGAAGAAGCGGCCTCTGCAATGGTTGTAGGTGACTTTAATGCAGAATGTTTGGATGACCAGCGGTATCTGGTACTGAATAGAAAGTCTGTGGCAAAGGAGTCCAGAGTTAGCTGTAAAAGAGTTATCCAAGAATTGAAAGCATGGGATCTGTCAATTGTGAATGGGAATGCACAGGGTGAGATCCCACCTAACTCTTCTTGACAGAATGGCCCGTGGAAAACAACTTTAGTCTCCCAGGACTTGGCATTGAGGGGGGATCCTTGGTAATAAACCCTTTGACCTTGAGCGATCACTCTTTATTGGTGTACAAGACCACCCTCCCCCTAAAAAAGGAGAACGATATACATTTTGCAGTAGAAATAAACCCTAGAAACTGTGAGGTGAGATGTGTACCAAAATGTGCAAGGGCCTTTCTGGAGTTGATTGCCAGCATGTCCAAAGAGATGGTGGCTTATTTATGTTTTGCTGCAGGTTTTTCGGTAACAATACAGGAGGTTCTGGGTAGTCTATCTATGGACACATTGTTGAAGAAGGGGGTGACCAAAAGGGGTACCTTTGGTCTAGAGATCCAGGGCCGTAAGAAAGAACTGCACAGAGAAGTGTGGAGGTTAAAGAAGGCCTCGCTGGTTGGCTATAAGGAGGAGGTACGTAGGTTAAGACAGGATTACAGAAATTGGATGAGGGGGAGGCATCAATAATGAGGATGTTGGCTTGTATGTCAGGGAACAACACAGGTAGATTCTGGCAGTTAATTAAACCACACGGCAGAGACTGCTTTCTGCAGTCCCACTCAATTCTGGAGGGAACTTGGGTCAAGCACTTTACTGAACTTTATATGAAACTGGGGGGCAATATGTTGCCTGTATGGTCGCAGGCCAGGTGGAAGGGGCCACTTAATTGGGATCTAATGCTCCGTGCCCTGAAGGCCTCTCGAAGGTATCACTACATATTATCCCCATCCAAAAATATCACTGTATATATGGTTGTCTGGAACGGCCATAGGTGATATTTTTGGGGGGATAATCTTGGCGGTTTTTGGGAGCGGCTCCTTTAAAAATAATGCAGGGGTTGCGGGAGTGTCCCCCGCAGATTCCATGCCTTAATATTGCTGCAGAAATATGGCAATATTTTTGTATGGCGATATTTTTGCTGGGATATTAACACATGGAACCCTCTCGAATTTGACATTTAAAGATAATATGGTTGTCTGGTCTAAACTATTACCAGACTTATTTGCTAGTATGCTAGCTATTAAAGTGTTCCCCGAAACTTGGTCTGCAGCCACTATAATTTTAATTTTCAAAGGTGGGGATAGGTTGTCTCCTCTATTTTACAGGCAGACATGTTTGCAAAAATGATCCTTGAAGAGCTGCAACAATGGGCGTGCAGATCTAATTCCCTTGATACATACCAGTTAGGGTTCTGACAGGGACAGGGTATGGGTATGGTACTAAATAGTTTTGTGCTAGATTTACTCGCACAGCAAGCCAAAGCCCAAGCTAGACCAGTTTTTTTGCCCATTCTGGACATCAGAAGGGCCTTTGATCATGTAAACAGGGCCTTGCTTTGGAAAAAGTTATCTGAACAGGGTTGTCCACCCCCCTTGGTGGGGATACTTGCGGCATTACACACAGGTACAAGAATCAGGGTGCAGTTGGATGCCTTTGGAGGGTATTCAGCATGGATTGAGACAAATAGGGGTCTACGCCAGGGGTGTGTGCTGGTCCCTTTTCTTTTTTGTTTTTACTTATGGGGTCGATCCGGCCACCTGGAAAAAGTTAGAACAAATCCACCAAGGCTGGGAGCCCAGGTGATACAATACTTACTGTACGCAGATGACATTGTAATTTGTGGTTTGACCACTATAGGTCTACAAAGAGCCCTGGTTGCAGTAGAAGAGTTTTTGGACAGTTTGGATTTGTCCCTAAATACAGTGAAATCGAAGGTTTTGGTGTTAAAAGGTGGTAGGAAAAAATGTAAAATGTCTCCCTGGAAGTTAAAACATGGTAGCCTTGAGATGGTCAGCAAGTTCACATACTTAGGTTTGCCGATTTATGATAGTTTTGATGGTCCTGAACTTGCGGTGGACCTCAAGGCCAATTTCTTGGAAGCACTTGTTAAATTACGCCTATTTGACGCTAAATTTGTGACATTTTAAATTCTTCCAGTTGGAAAACTGTATAAACAGCAAATGGTGGCGAAATTTATATACAGAGCGCCCAAACAAGGAGTATACAAACGGATTGGCCAAAATTGAAACGGTTAATCTGGCGAGGGCTCCTTCGGTTACCTCAGTCAGTCCCACTAGTGGGGATACTTTGTGAACTAGGTCAGATCCCCATCCGGACTATGATTGTCTGGGGGAAGCTGAGGTTGTTTTTGAAAGTATTCTGTGCCCACCGGCTGCCTCAATCTATTAGTGTTTGCACGGTGTATGGAAGTAAGGCTCATGCATGGTTTTGCTAGACTGGGCTTCTGACTGTTTAAAAACACTGCAAGCAATAGGTGTATCTCTGGAAGAACTGGGACGGACTCCTAAATTGGTTAAGTTAAAACTGTCCAGATATGTGTGGGCAAACATAAGAGAATCTCTACTGCAATATCAATGTTTTGGTGATCATTTTGTTTGGAGAACTAAAAACTTTACTACTGTTTCTCCTTATTTGAAAAAGTATCCCTCAAGGCACTTTAGGCTTCAAATTTGAAGACTGCGGCAAAATGTAGTGCTAGTGCAAGAAATCCTGGGGCGACGGAAGAATATCCCACGGGAGAAGGTACTTTGTTGCCACTGTCACAAGCATATAGAGACCATAAAGCATTTGTGTGTAGAGTGCCCCAGTCTATGGACTCTGCGGACTCAAACTTTAGCTATGAATTTTATCCCTACAGACCAAGAATTGTGGAGGAGGATCTTAAACTGTAATGAATTGCAGCTATCTATTCGTATTTTAGAGTCTTTAAAGGCCTGTGCAGTGGATTTTTAGTTCACGATGTTGAGACGGTGACATTGTTTAATAATTTGTTAGTGTTTTATTTTATACGAGTGTAAATTGTGATAAATTGTGATGCATTGTTAAGATTGCTGTTTATGTTTTCTGTTTGTGGTAAAAGTACATTTTGTACTGTAAGACACAATAAAATAAATAAAAAATAATAAAATTAGCAGGCTGAAGAAAGATGGCATGGAGGGTTGCCCAGAGCATTGGCAGAGGTTAGGATTAATCTCCAGCCATCAAATCTTTGTTTGGATTGAAACAGAAAGTGGTGTCAGAGGGGGAAGTATAAAGAAATGTACATGGATAAACAGAAAATGATATCACATAGAAAAACAGAAAGAGGTGATCTATTTGCAAGCAGAAAAGTATGTCCCACGGGGAATGAGAAATGTAAGTCACCTGTAGGAACATACATCTCTGTAACAAGGATAAATTGAAGGCAGATGTTACATGAGGAAAGCAGAAAATGATGGCACATGTTGAAAGGGAAAAACAATATCAAAAAGAAAGTTTAGTCCTGTAGCAAAATATGAAGAGAAGTCGCTTGGATAAACAGAAAGTGATGTCACATGGGGAATAAAGAGTGGTGTCAGACTGGCAGGCAAACAGTAAAGTTAGGTTGGTCAATGGGCGGCAAGAGTCAAGAGAGAGCAGTGTAAACCTAAGGGGAACATGGCGCACTGCCATATTGGTGTACCTTGTTATAACTCATAGTGAAATCTGTATCTAGATATCCAGAATGTATCCTTGCTTAGGAGGACCACAGAACTCCCCCCGACTGCTAATTGCACCCCATTGGCTAGACACGCAGGTTCAAAAGAAGGAAGAGGGAAAGAGCGTTGCTGCTTACATTGGAGGTGGGAGAAGAGAACATTTGGTCAAAGTCACGGTTATTCTTTTAGAACAAGCAATAAGAGGCGAGACATGTTTTCAATGGATAGGAAATCACATAATCCTACAAACGCTGAGCAGCGACTCACATTTGCCTGTACCGGCAAAGCTTGGACAAATGGAAAAGGGATAGTGTAGACCTTTGCATGCCTTGGGTGTCAGGCGGTGGCGTCTTAGCTTTTGCTCTTGTCGGCACATTTTGGCATATTAAGGACAAATGTGCCAATATTAGCGGTGGCAGCATTGTGTTAGAGTGAGATTTGATATCAGAAATCCTTTCGAATGTGCCAAATCATGACCGTAGCGCACAAAGCGCTGTTGAGTGACAGGGGAGCCCTGCCAGTCCTATTTCTCTGTACACCAGGGATCTGCAGAATGGAAAGGATTGGCTTCATGGTGTGCCCAAGGATGAGAAAGCTTCAGCAACCGGACACTTCTGCTGATTCATCTGAATGAATCGAGAAGTAGTCAATCCACCGGCGTTACTGAAGGTATTACCCAAATTGTTCGAACACAATTGTTCGAATTACCGAAGTGACCGAAGGTCGAGGGTCCGAATTGACCTTTGCACAATTGACTGCACATATATATATATATATATATATATATATATATATATATATATATATATATATATATATATATATTGGTTTGGTAATATATATATATATATATATGCATATATATATATAAATATATATAATGGGGGCTGCAGGGGGTTTCCCCCGGCATATATGTAATAATTGACCTTCACAATTCGGTCAATTGTGCAAAGGTCAATTGTAATTCGAGCAATTGTTGTTCGAACAATTCGTATACATCCTTACTGAAGACTGGTTGACAGGGGAGTGAGCAAATTCTAGAAGATGCAGAAAGAAGACATTAGACTCTTCAAGGTCTATCAACAGAGGTTCAGGATATTATTTTTATTATTATTAACGTATTTATTTAGCGTTGACCTAGATTCGGGAAGCAACAGATCGCTTTACAATCATAGGGGGAAGAGCACAGGGAGGGAAGAAGAGAAAAGGGGAGTGGGGAGCTAACAGGGGAGGGCCTGAGGGGGTAATTGGCAGCAAGGGATCTACAAGCAACCAAGGGGGGGCAGATCACTGAGTCGCAAGTAGGGTGGGGAGTGCAGGGTGTGTGGACCTAGGTGTTAGGAAGGAGCTATTCCTTGATTTGAGATCCAGAGAGCTTTCCGGAAGAATTGCACTGTCTCCCTCTTGCCCTTCTCCAGAGGTGGGCAATGAGACCTTGCATCGTCCATCGTCTCACCACAGCGCAATGAAGGCTTCCAAGTACACAACAGTCAACAGTGTGTTCGAGGATGCGCTGTAGACTCTGGCCAACGACATACACGTTCCTCTGTTTTAAGTCACATGCCACTGCCTGTGTCTATGGTACCGTGACACTTAGAGAGGGATGGAGGGAGTGAGCACTGCTGCAAGGCCAAGGAATGATTGAATTGTCACAAGTGGCCAGTCAACAATGTACTGAGGGACTGACTGGCAAGAAGCGGGTGAACAAGATTGGCTACCCGAAAGATTTTCTTGTGCAACCAGCGTTTAGCAAATACAGGAATTAGAAAGATGTCAGAGGGTATGTAGTGGAAAGAGCAGATGTGGGGATATGGGATATATCTGTCAATTCATTTGGGGGGGCGGGGCAGACAAATACAATACGTTATGGGCGAAGCGATAGATCTTAAAGCTGATCCAAGCTCAGAATGGAAGCCATTGGAGGGATTTTTCTAGACTTATGAGATCCTGGTCTGTGAGCCAGAGACCTGCCTGACATAATTGGGAGGGGATCTGCCCATTGCAATTGCCATCAAGCTAGGACATGGCCTGGGAGCTCAGGCTGGACTGCTCCCATTGGTGCTTGGACCTAGAGAAATAGGCTTATGGCTGTTCCCCTTCTGTAAAGATACAGACAAGCTAACATTGGTGAAAGCAACAAGAACCCATTCATGGGTCACTTGGGAACACATGTTAAAATACACTTGCATCAGGATAGGTGAGAATAAGCTCTCTTCTGAGCGGACCTCCACCTGAGCTTGTATTTTATCAGAATGAAGTGGGGGGAGGGGTGGGGGAAGGCAATGAATCTGTGGGTTTGAGATGATTCAGCAAGCGTAACCTTCACTTTTTCCAGCATTTAAATTGGACCCGTTAGAGGACATCCATTTTTCTAATACAGCTAAACATCTGCCCAGTTCAGCACATTGGTCCATTCACAGCCATGCACATCTGTTTATTGTCTGCATGCAAATGGCAATTGCGGCTAAATGAACCGATGCTAAAGGGCTGTAATATAGACACAGGGAGGGGCGGGGGTGTGGGGGTGAAGGCTCCTGTGGGACCCGGCCCGCCTTTCATGTCACTAGTGTCCCCCTGAAGTTAAGGCCAAGCATCCCTACTCCCGCAGAGCTCCGGGGCGGACTCTAGCAACTTCTCATAGCTGTGCTAGGTGCACGGAAAAGGCAACCTTACCAAGAACTGCCTGTAGGACACATACGGACCCCAATAACCTTACCTTGACCGGCCACAGCCGGGAAATTAGCCCGTGCTTCGGAGTCCAATGCCTGGGTCGGAAACCCAGCTGCATGCAGGGAGGGAGGGAGGGTGGGGAGGCGGTGGAATACCATCACGGAAGCCCCTTCACTCTCGCCTACTGGGCGACAGATGCTCAAGTAGGAATGGGTCTATAATTCAGGAGAACCAAAGGGCCCGCCTATGCCTCATCCGCGGAGCTTGGCAGGGTCCTGTGCCCTCCGAAAATGAGCCGACAATAACCGCAGGGCACCGAGCTGGGCTTATGCACAGGTGGGTAGATGAGGAATTTGAGGAATGAGTCCCAGGTGTGCCACCCTTCTTAGCTGGCAGTTTGTGAAACTAATGTGCACTGCGCCAATGCTCTCTATTCGGTGGCCTCTGTGCCCACGAATGCTCTGCGCCACTTTACTCTGTCGCCCAGTGACACTGTCCTGGTATTTATTTAATTATTATTATTATTTTTTTTAGTAAGCAAGTCATTACATTATCAATATAATTCACGGGGCAGTCATGCATGTTGCACACTGGTCTCACCCTCTTGACAAAAAGCTCCTAACGCCATGTGGCGGGGTATGGTGTGCCTGGAAGCTATGCCCCTCCATGCCCGTAGTCTCTCTTAAAGCTTTATTCTAAAAATGAATGCCATGAAGCGCAGAACCTTAAACGTATCAAACGTTCACGTTACATAAAAACAGGGACCAGCCAAAGAGGCTTTCCTAAAAGTGGGGCGATCTATCATAAAGTGATCACAAGAAAGTAAAACATCAAAGGTCCCCACAACACCAGCACTAAAAGCATAGTAGGACTTTTACACTTTCAATTCACGGTGCGCCCTATTTTCATTCATTTGTATGGCGGAGAGGAGGGGCGGAACACAACTTTCGTTTCTGGCACCTTCCTTCCTCTTCACCATACAAATGCTCCAGCATCTGCGCTGGCATGGATTTTCATGCCTGTGCAAATACTGGAGATCCATATGGAGTCCGCCAGCTTTATGCACCAGCATAAAGCAGGCGGACCCCATAGGGATACATTGTGAATGCTGCCTGCCCTGCTCCCATGGCAGGCAGTGTTTCCAAATACAATTAAACCCTGGTCGGACAGTGTTTATTTTTTATTGTGAACACTGCTTACCATGCAAGCATGGCAAGCAGATTTCAAAATTAAAAGTAAACGCTGCCTAGCATGCAGTATTTACTCACTTTACACGGCAGAGTGCAAAAATGCAGGCCACTCTGCCGTGCAAATGATGGCGGGGAGCCGTTTAGGTTACAGTGCTAACGTGACGGCTCCACGCCATTAAATTATGAGCTCATTGAACATGAGTTCCTCCTTGTAGTACGTTCAGGTGGTCGAGGCACAGTGGCGTAGTCAAATTCCTATGATCCAGCCTAGGGCTAAGATCCAGATATGTAGATCTGCCAGACAGGAATAACTGCCTATCTTTGTCATACTTTGGGCTGCAACCCATGCACCGTGGCCTTCAGGCACACCTTCGCGTTACTGCGGATCACCTGGGGCAGGGAGGTGGGGGGGAGGAGGGGTCAGTCTGGTAAACAGCTTCTCCATACCACTAAACCAAGCCATTTTACTCTCAGGAGAGGAGTAAAATGGCTTGGCCCAGGAGAGTGGAGCAGGTGCTGCTCCACTACAAGTTCTTTACAGAGTGAATCCCTGCCCTGCCGCTACACTTTGACCCACGCAGCCGCCAACCTACAAGCCGGCTTGTCTTGTCTTGTCCCATGGTCACACCATCTTACTGCATTTCCAGCCCTTGTTGAGAGATGATAAGGACAACATCTTCATATGGTGGTCGGTACAACAAATAAAGTTGCTGAAAAGCAAAAAGTGGTGTCACTACCGCAAATTCACCATTTCAAATTAATCCTAAAGAACTGTATCTTACAAATGAGTTATTTGTCCATGTTGCATGCATCAGTGGTCCCTTTAGGCTGACAGAGAGTGTGATAACACCGTATGTGACTGTGTGTGTGCTGTGCGCATGAGTGAAGCTTGCACTGCATGTGCTGTCTTCTGTTTGTGAGAATATTCCGCTTTGCTGCTTCCTGTGTTGCAAATAAGGGAGGTTTTCACTGTAGCCGGTTCTGTACTCTCCATGTATTTCTCTCTATGAGAAAGTTTGTGTACTTGCTCATGTTTTAAATGTTCCTAGAAAAACGTTCACTGCGTCCGCTGTGTCAGCGCTGTACTGGTTTTGGATGTGGGCTGAGCTTTAAGTGGGCCCGGGTCCTCCCAGGTCCCAGACCCAGCAAAATTACAATAGCCTATAATACTGGTCGTTGCTGGGTGTCTCTTTGCTAGGCATTGTTTTTTCATATTTCTTTATTGGGAAAGGACAGCCTCCTTCCTCCCAAGCCCTCATGCTTGCCTTCCTACTAGGACCTTCTGCCACTCTCACCCCTTTTCTGACACCAAACACGTTGTAGTAGAAAATGCGGATTTGGAAAATGTTTGAGGAATAACAGCTTCCCCACATCACTGAACCCGAATCCAGTGAAAAACTCGCTGCAATAATCTCGCGTCCGAAAAAGCCACCGTCTAAAATGCACCTTAAACAGCATATATACGTGGGGGGTGGGTTGAGGTGATACTTTAAGGTAGGAGGGACTAGGGGTGGGGGGGCGTGGGGGGCTCGCAGGTCTCCCCTGCATATAAATGCATTCAAAATTGCATTTTAAACAGCAGCTTTTTCGGTCGCAGGATTATTTCAGGTGAGATTTTCACACAGAACAACTGAAACTGTGTGATCTTGGCACATCATCTTTCTGTGCCTCCGTCCACTTATTTAGCAATATTTTGAGTGTGTACAACATTGACCACTACAACTAAGTGCCTAATACAAATTTAAATAAATGTGACCTGCCTGTTCCTCCTTTACTTTGCTTTTAGAGAGAGCAAGACTTATAAGCAGAACCTTGAGCACATTGCATATGTAAGGGATAGGCTCTGAACACAGACCACAAGGTTGTTGCTCCTCGTATCATGAAGCTTAACCATATGCTGAATAAATAAGCAATGCCCCCTTTCTTCTTAGACCCCGTCCCTTTTGTGCCTCTTTGGGGAACACACAACCTTTTTTAACCAACTAAAAACATTAGGTGTGGGAAGTGCGAGAGTAGCTTGCTCTGCTGCTTCCCCACGGTAATCATTTTCTGCGGTTTTTGGAGGGATTCTTGCACTTCTGTTGTTTTGACAGTATATGACTTTCATGTAAAGGAAGCTTGCCCAGCTGGAGCTCAAATGCAGCTGTGTAGGGTGTGTGTGTGTGTGTGTGTGTATATATACGTGCATACGCACACGCTCTCTCCCTCCTGACGATCTTAAGCAGAGCCGGCTCAAGGGGCGATCAAGTGGTGCGGTCACACAGGTGTGCCGCAAATATAGGGCGCCGCCAGCTCCTGACACTTTACATTGTGTGAGCTGGTGGCGCCCTAAAGTGTCAGTCAATTACTTTCTATTAGTGAGTGACAGAGGCGCAGCGTGATTCTTGAATAAGTGCTAGCGCCGCACCTCTGTCACTCACTAATAGAAAGTAATTGGAGGATGTTAACAAGTGCTTGAATTTACATACATTCCCCTACCTTTAATAACACTAAGGCAGTCATTGCTGGGACGTATGTGCCCCCCCCCTCCCTTAATAACACTAGAACAGCAAGTACTGGGACTTATGTACACCCCTCCCCCATTTTATAACACTGCGACGAGGAAGAAGGATGGAGTGATGAAGATCACTAGAAGCGGCAAGCCAACAGCGCATTCTAGTTGCTGGAAGATGTTAACAGGTGCATTCAAATATGGAACACCTGAACAAGACGAGAGAGTCAGCCCTCCCGCACTGGTTGGGACACAGAAGGAAAGTGAGCTGCAGACCGGAGCAAAGAAACTGGCGAGGACCGCGTCCAAGGAAGTTAGGTGTAAGAGTGTTCACTGCGCTGCCATGCAGAGCAGCAGGAGCTGGTGAACGAAGAAGAAGGCTAACGGGAACCGAGAAGCCAAAAGAGACATGCTCTGAGACAGCAGGCGGAAAGCATAGGAAACGGTGAGACACGAGTGATGCGGAAGTTGCCAGAGAAGACCTGTAAACCCAGAGAAGGAGAATGGGATACTAGGGCGCCTCAGGGCAGATGCTGTGTGCAGTAAGTAAAGTGCAAAAATCCACAGAAGAGAGCTAGGACATTTTACACAGTTGGTGAAGGGTCGGTGGCCCGACATCTGAAAAATATAATTACCTGGATACAGAAATAATTGAATGCTAATGACCAGTGTGAACCTGGGATTTGCACTCAAATAATAAGGGGACTCAAAAAGCCCTCGCCAGAGAGTAAACCATGCACTCAGGGAGTCTGGTACTCACACTGAAGTGAAAAGACAAAAAAGCCCTGGAAGGAGAGTAAACCAGGCATACAGCGAGTCTGGGACTTGCACCCAAGCAGCAAAATAAAACCCTGGCAGGAGATTAAACCAGGGATTGGAGAAACAGGGCATAGATCCCCAGAAAGTGCTGAGTAAACAGAAGAAACTCCCCCTTTTTAAATTGTGGACTAAAAGGGAACAACCATACCCCTTTCTGAAAAGGGCATCAGTCGTCCAGAGAAAGAAATGTAAAGTGTTGTGAAATCGGAGAAAACTCATGAGAAGAATCATTCTCCTTGGGATTGTAGAAGGAAGAGAAACAGAGAAAAGGGACATTGTGAATAACGAAAAGAACCCTAGGGGAATTGAAGGAAACTTCTCTGGTGGAACTTTACTTACTTTTCTTTTCTTCACCTTAGAGACCTTATGTTTGAAACTTCGGAAGGAAGCTGCAGGTGTTCATCCAAGATTCATTCCGATTTCACATTATATTGAGTTTAGTGTGTAAGGGTCAATTTAGGATTTTAGACACAGGACACAGGAACTCTTTTTGCTCTGAACATCCTGGCACAGACATTCCTTAGTTTTGTTGAGACAGGGAAACCCTCTTAGAATTAGTGATAGGTAGGATTTCCCCAACCCCTCTTTTTATTTTTATAATAAAAGTAATTTTTCATACAAAACCTGTTACTGTGTCCGGGTTTCACTCTTGATCCCTCACAGCACCTTGACACAAGATAGCGATTTGCACATTTGTGAGTGTAAATGCCATCTGTACTGACACAGCCCTGTTGTTGCTCAACCACTTCCGCTGCCCTCCCTCTTATGGCCACTGTAGTTCATATGAGGCTTGCGCTCATTTACACCAGTGGCCCAAGCACATATTTTCCTCTTTGTGAATCATGCACATGTTATTTTTTGCAGGTGCAAGACCATTTGCAATAGTATGTTGGTCCCTAAGTTATGTTAATGTTATTTGGTCTTGTACCGCGCACTGCTGCCTACTTTGCCCATACTACTTCCTAATAACGCAATGATCTGTAAAGGTTTTACTCTGTTATTACTCTGTTATTACCCTGTACAAACGCTGTAATACATGTGGTCTGGGCGTTAGACAAATGTTCAAATAAAATAAAATAAATAAAATAAAATGATGTGATCTCTTGGCACCCTGGCCGATCTGAAACAGAAGGAGGGCTGGGGTGTGGTTGTTCGAGGGATTGAGAGGGCAAAGCACAAGAGCTTTGATGTGCTGTTGTTAGCTTCAGTTCGGAAAAGGAAATTGTAGAGGAGCAGCTGTGTGCATCTGCAGGAGATCCCGCCCCCTGCCATTGTTAGAAACTGGACATTGGTATCATGAATTTAGTAGGCCAGAACCCATGAAGCTGCAATAGAAAACTATGTTGCAGCAAGAATAATAGGCTCATGGAGCTGCATGGTGAGGCTGTCTGGCCTGGAGTCAAGATCAAAGCAACCAAGGTCAGCTATATATTCTGGAAAGGAGCGAGCATGCAGAGGATGAATCTTCCCTTGTTAAGGTGCAAGAAAGAACACCAAAGATGGCAAGTTTTAATTCATTTAAAGCATTTTAAACCTACAAAATGGACCAAATCGTGGTCTGCTGTCTCGTGAGCCAAGGATGGAAATAGAGATTGAACTTGAAGTTCCAGACACAATAGCAAGTGCCCTCACTCCCGTGCATTCTCAAGACAAGGATACTCTTCAAGGCCAAGTAAAAAGACAATATGTATGGCAGAAGGCATGAGTGATGAAAGATGTTGGGCTAATTGGGTGGTGGGGTAGTTTCATGCCCTATCTCCTTGCACCTCGGTTTGGGCTTACGTGCTGCTAAATGTACCGAATGTTCTAGACATGGCATACGTTTGTCAACCAATCCCGACCTTCGATGGGATTTTTCATTATTGCCACGTAGTATGACATCACTCTGACGTATTTTTTGTATAAAAAACATATATTGTGAAAAGATCATTGAGAGACTGAGCGTACATCCGTTGATGTTCGTTGTAACCTGCCTGTTTTAGATAATTGTTAATAAAACAGTACTTTGCCATCTTCCTGAATTGGTTCCGTTATTTGGACTCAGAATTATTCTGGTGTGATCCCATCCATTACATATGCCTGTTCCTAAAGGCCATATGGTCATGTGGTATAGTGGTGCGGATGGTTTAAAGATCCAAACTAGTTTGGCTCCAAAGTTTCGGACGATCGGGCATCCTACATCATTAGCCGGAAGATCGCAGAGTTTCCTGTGGAGAGAGGCCGATAGAAATAAACTTGCAAGAAGAATCGAGATGTTGGGCAGGTCCCTCTTTGAAGAAATCCATGCTCAGTTTTCACAGGTGCTAAGCGGACAGAAGGCGAAGTGGCCGGATTGAAGGAGGAGTCAATAGCAAAGGCCTCGAGTTGATTAACAAATGTAAGTAGACTAAGGGAAATGGCAATATTAAGGGGTGGGATTGTGATGGTTTGAGTAACTGGAAATGTTGTGTAGACAACGATAGCGCCTATAAATTCTAGTTCAAGGGAATTGGAAGAAGACATTTCAGACTCCAACAGCAGTAGTGATAATAAGAGAAAACGCATGGTCAGGACTATGAAAGGTGATGTCTTAAGCCCTGAATAGGGTCAAATAACCAGAGGCGGAAGAAGAATACCCCTTATTATGAATGATAAATAATGACGAGAAGGTGATCAAAGGAGTTATTAATGTGTAGTGTATGATTAGTTTAAATATTGTTTGTTGTACCTAATATCACAACAAGACAGCAAAAAAATGTTGAACCTCGCACTACAGAAAAATACTGCTGGTGTATGGAAGTTCCTAAATGAATTGAACACCCCGGATGATGCCAGAATTATGAACTCTATATCAGCTGTAGTGTGGGAAGATCACTTTATTAAGCTGTACGGGGGGGGGGGGAATAAAAATCGACCTGTGTAGGTCATACATCACTTCAAATGGTCCTTGGAACTTCAAATTTCACAAAAGGGACACAATTGACCTTATAAAAAAATCAAATAATTCAAGGGCGACGGGTCCTGACGGTCTCACGAATGAAATCCTAAAAAAGGACCCAGAGAAATGGTTAACTTTCATGTTAAAACTGTTCAACACCATCATGAAAGTTAAAAAGATCCCGTCATCGTCAACCGAATCCATTGTAGTACCGATCTTCAAGAAGGGCGATAGGTGCTTGCCTAGCAATTATAAACCTATCGCCTTTCTGGATGTAATTGGGAAGATTTTTGCAGCAGTTTTGCTGAAAGAGTTAAACGCATGGAGTTTGGCTTTAAATCATCAGGGCATGTGGCAGGCAGGCAGGCCTCCATAGGGGAATTGGGACAACACTCAATATCTTCATAATAAATCTACTGAAGTGTAAGGTGAAACAGAAAAACATCAAAAACATCTTCACAGCGTCAATTGACCTAAAACAAGCCTTTGACTCAGTGGATAGAAAAATTCTGTGGAATAAACTGAGGCGGTGTGGTTGTCCCCAGGATCTCAGAGAAATTCTAGAAGCCCTTCATGATGGAACACACAGAGTCAGACTAGACAAAAGGGGTTTGCTATCTAACAACATCCAATCAGAGAAAGGCCTGAAGCAGGGTTGTCGTTTAGCACCAGAAGTATTTTGTCTGGTCATCTCGGACATGGACGAGGCGTTTGCTATGACAAAATGTTTCCCACCAAAGATAGCAGGGAAGTCAGAAGGCCGCCTACTTTTTGCAGACGACCTGCTGCTTTTAGACGAGACTGAAATCAGCCTGCAGAGGCAGCTACAGGCCTTGGATACTTATGTAAATAAAATAAAAACTCTCTTAAGATCAACACTAAGAAATTCAGGATTTTAACATTGGGCAACAACAGGAGTGCTTGGCTGACCAAAAAAAAGCATTGGACCTTGGACGGGGACATCATACCCATAGTCCCTTCGATGATGTATCTGGGGATAACTCTTAATGGCAGCCTAAATGATGCACCTTGGTTGGAGGTTTTAAGAAGCAAGTGCAAAAATGTGGCTTTGCAAGCCCTGATCATTAAACAACGATATTGTAAGGTCTCCCCGTTGCCACTACTGGACTTCTACAAACTCAAGGTCTCACCTATATTAACATACGCTGCCGAAGCTAACTTTTTCTTAGAAGAATTAATCTGGTCTAGGTTGGAGGCTCTATTCTGGAGACGGGTCCTCCATCTACCCAACTCGTTGCCGATAGAGTCCATCAGGAGAGAGCTGGGCTTAACATCCTTGTACTCTGCCATGGTGTGGAAATCATTGGCGGTCTATAGAAGATGCCTAGAGCCGCCGGGTCTCAGTGGATTCAACATCATTAAGCTGGAAATGGAAAGAAAAGTGGACCCTGTCCTGGTTGCATGGCAGGAAACCTGTGCTTCTATACTAAAGAACGTTGCACAAACTAAAAAACGGATAATCCTAAATCCAGTGGGGATATAAAAAAAAGCTGTTAAACTTGGACTGGATCCAGACTAAGGAAAAACTGACCACCTACAAGTCAGCGGCCCAAGGCTCGGATGAACATTACAAACGAGGCTCAATTTTACCATACTTGAAGAGGTTTCCATCACCGGTGGAAAGGCAGAATTTCCTGAAGCTACGTTTAAACCTGGTGCCAACAAGGGAGGTGACTGAAAGAAGAAAAAGGGCCCGGGCTGACAGGAACTGGTCCTGTCGACTTTGGGAAAAAAAAGGTGGAGCCGTTGAAGAATCTAATTTTATTTTGTCAACCATTAGTAGCCTTGAGAGTAAGCTATTTGGGGAAATTCTTCAAGGAATCCACTATAAGATCAGTGGACGAATGGTGGGCGATTTTGAGGTGGGGGAGAGGTTGTCTCTGACATTGGCTACACCAAGCATGGTTAAAGTAATTTTTGAAACATTGAAAAGATCTGAAACGGGGGTGTAACACAAAAATAAACCCTGCCGGATTCATGGAAATATGTAAACTGTATATTTATGTGACGTTTTTGGTTTATGGCAGCTTATTTTAGATTTAAATTAGGAACATTTTTTTTTCGATGTGATCATTATTTTCTGAAGAGTTATACTAAATGATGTAGCTTCTAAGGTTTTCTTTTAAACCAATTGAAGCTTAATAAAAAAAAATCGAAAAAAATATTGTTTGTTGTGTGACGTATCAGGGAGCAATAGAACTGTGAAAGGTTGAAAAGTAACAGTGATTGAAGTTGTGTAGTAAACGATTGATGCCAATCAAAAGGATAGATAGATCATTGAAATAAGAGGATTGAGTGGCGATTGATGGTGCTTGCTCATATTTGTTGTTTTAAAAACAATAAAGGTGGCAATTTCAGTGTAAATAAAAGGTTTATTTAACGATCTGGTAAGTATTGATAGTCAATTGAGACTAGTCCTTATGGAGGACACTCCTCTCATGCATCTATGCAGAACACTGCCAAAATATGTGCCCAAGCTCAAACAATACAGTACAGAACGGGTAAAGGGCACAGCAGATAAAATGTTCATGACATGGCCACAAGAGGGACCGTTGTTTAAATACATGACCACATACGTGCACGCTGCGTACAAAGGAAAGAAATTAGAGAAAAGACTGGCAATTTTAGAACTTTGTAAGATGTACCAAGAGGAAAAAGAGGACCCGCCACCAGAAGAGTGGATGCTTAATCAGCATGAAGGAGAGGGTGTTGAGCCCTCGGCTCCTCTTCCCTTGCCTGAAATTAAAAGTGTGAGTACAGAAGAGATAGAGGTTCACTCTTTGAAGCAGTTCAAGGCAGCAGCAGGGTATAGTAACCCGACATATGAACCCCCTGCTTACAGTAGTGACGATAGTCCAGAAGAGAGTAAAAGAAAGGAAGATGCTTGTAAGTTTACACGAGAGAAGGAAGAAAGAGGTGAAAGGACTGAAGCGGTAACGCTTGTACAAAATGAATGGATTGGAGGACAGATACTACTTAAGTTAGATGGGAAAAGCACTGAGGAAGTTAGGCAGAGAGGATAAGGACGAGCAGGAAAAGAAGGACAGGGAACGAGAAACAAGATTGAGGGAGGATGAACAAGGAAGGAAATACAGGGATCGACAGGGACAAAGATACAGGGAGGAAAAAGAAAAGGACGAAAAACAGACAGAGGAACAAAAAGTATGAAAATAGACAAAGAGCGATAGAAGAAAGGGACAGGAAGGAAAGAAAGTGAGGAGGAAGAAGCATAAAGAGTGAAGGGTAAAAGGTTACAGAAAAGAAGAGAAAAAGAGGAATGAAGAGAAGGAATAAGGAGGGAAGACCAAAGGCAGGAGGAACAGAAAGCTAGAAGGGAAGTAGATCAAGAAATAGAACAGAATAGGAGGCAGCGAGGTCTGGATGCCAGCGTCATCCTCAAGGAACAAATGATGCCGAGCACACAAATACGGTGGGATAGAGGGAAAGAGTGTTTCCCGATAAAGGAGATAATGCCAGAAACGGCTAGCATAGCGCAGGAAGAAGAAAGATATGATGCAGAAGGCACTGGAGAAAGGATCAATAAGGTCTATCAGCAATTAAAACGGGATAGCGAGTATGGAACTCGAGGGAGAGGTAATCGATCCCCTGTACCTCAAACATGAATTGAGGAGGAAAACATTTTTAGTGATGAACGCCGAGCACCATCTTTAAGCAGACTAAATCTAGATGATAGCCACACTAGTTGGGGTCTAGAAATGTCAGACGGGGAAAGAGAGTCAGGTCGTGGGACAGAAGGAGAGGGTACGTGCGCCCCCCTGGGAAGCCAACAGATGGATAAAGAAGTAAGATGGTCAGATCTGGAACATCTTAAAGAAAGAATGCCAGACCCCATAGCATATCCTGAGCTCCACCGAAGACAATCGTATAGTGAGAAGGGAGATACAATATGTAAGCAGGTTAAGGTCTCTACCAGCAAGAAGGCAGACAGGGATGATTACCCCTGCCATAGATGGACTAATAGTGGGATCTAACTATGGGATGGGGTTTGCACAGTTCGCCTTGCTAGAGAAGGGGGAGCAAGATCACAATACATCCCATGGCCGCAGATGGATAAGGATAACTTAAAACGCAAGTTCCCTAGTTTGACTTGGGGGGCTGGGAAACGAATATACGAATTCGAAAGAATGACAGGAGGAAACACGTTGGCCAGAGGAGACAGCAAACGTCTCCTGGCAGACAATTTTGGGGAGAGGGCTGTTGACTGTTGACATATGGAGGAGAGCAGGGTATTTAAGTGAGACTGCGCAGAACACAGCGCATGATGGCGCACCATTTAATAATTGCAGGGCAGATATTTGGAGGTCTCAGGGTACAGTATCCCTCGTCGTGGGAGGATAGCTCAGGGGCAAAGTGTTTGTCTTGGATGCAAGATAACACGGAGCAATACAGGTTCGATCTCCTGGTTCGCGCTTCGAAACCTCTGGGTATTGAGCACGTTATAAATAACCTATCATATCATATCATATATCATATCCCGACACATCAGATATGGATGCAATTATGACACGTAAAATGAAGGAAGATGAAGACCCTATTGCTTATATTCAGGATATTCAGGAGAAATTGCAGCCTGAAACTCGCGAGCCGTGGGAAACGACAGCAGCACTATTTTATCATATTTGGTGTCAGGGATTGCCAGAACTGGTACAGTGACAAATGAAAAACCAGTGGGGATGGAAGCGAAGCTATGGGCTGAGATACAGTTGACAATAGTACAACACTGTTGGTTATTACAAGAGAAGAACAAAAAGAAGGATGAAAATAGAAAAATTCAGAAAGCCAAATTAGTTCAGAAAAGATTGTCAACATTTGCCATAGAAGGGTAGGTATTGAGAGGCGGGAGAAGAATTGGGAATACAGGAAGCAATAAGTACATTGCATGGCAAATAATTCATGTTCGATGGATCAAGTTAGGTATGGGTTTGCGTCACAAGGCAGAGGTATGTGGTTTAGGGGAAGAGGAGGCGGATTTCAGAACAACCAAGGTGGATTTCAAAACACAGAGAATGAGAACCAGAGTGCTCAGTGAGGATATAACCAACAAGGGTATGCCAGAGGGCCACCTCCAGTGTGTTAGAATTGCGGAATAACAGGGCATATTGCGCGGATGTGCAGGAGCTGAGGAAGTGTACAAAATGGCCAGTTTTCAAGAGGGGGGACAGCTTATCCACCACCATACAGCACACAGACAAGAGAGGGCTTTGCCCAGGATTACACATCCTTCCAGGCATAGGCGCCACAAGTACAGCAGGTACAACAGCAGCAGGGACAAGTACAAATACACCCACCACACGGACAGTCGCAACAACCACCCATGCAAACACAACAATATACGATTACAGGATAATTACTGATGCCTAGAATAAGAGGTGTCACTGTGGTAGGAGGAAATCTTTTTACGGGGACAGGAATGAGTTTGTACCGTCAATAGGACAGCTCATGGGGTGACTTGATGTGTTCAGTACTATCTGTGACACCAGACCCACAGGAGGAACCAAGGGTCGATGTGATGATAGGAGGCAAGTCTTTTTCTTTTCTTGTAGACACTGGGGCAACTCGTTTGTGTATACGGGAGGGAAAATATCCAATGTCAGGTATTGCCATGAATGCTCAAGGGTTCTCTGGAACTACGAATTTAGTTCCTTTTACTGATAAATTACTGGCCTCTATAGGGGAATGTGACATGTCCGTTCCTTTGTTATATTCACGACAGACACCAGTTAACATTCTATGAAGAGATTTGATGACAATACTTAAGATGACGATTTCATTTACCGATCAAGGAATAGTGTGTTCCACTCCAGGAATACACTATTGAAACATAGGAGAGTTCATACTGGCCTTGACGGGGCAAGTGGCTCTGCGAGGCATCCCAGTAGATCTGGAAGTCTTTTTATATGGAGTAAGCATTCTGCTGACATGGCTACCTAATCTGGCAGAGAATATTGTGAGGATACCTGATAATTTTTATTTAAACCACAAATACCTATGGATGATGAACATGACCAAACTAGTCCTATAGAGTTGGAATCAGGCGAGATAGCAATGCTTGAAGGGATAGATGATGAAGATAGATCATGGAGAACAGTGATAGCCCTTGAAGAGGGGAACAGACTGACAGACATAACTGATGAAGATATGTTCAGAAATGAACGTATCGATGATGAAGTGGTGTTCTTTATGAGCATTACGTACTGGATAAGAATGGAGCAGAGAGAAATCCCACAGCGTATTGTGATAATGAGTCAACGACCAGCATCTTTTCAGGAAGATCTCGAAAAGTTGCTAAGTGTCCTATTGACCACAGGCCCCTATGACGTAGGTCTATTGAAGGGAATAGGGGAGGTTAAAATAAAGCTTAAACCAGGAGAAATTTTACACCAGGCGAAACAGTACCCCCCATGTCCTGAGAAGCTGATGAAAGTATATTCCAGACTATTTCAGCACTGATGAATCAAGGTATCCTGGTGCCAGCGGAGTCATCGTGCAACACTGCAGTGTATCCGATTAAACAATCTAAAGGGGGTCGTGGATATTTATCCAGGATTTGCAAAATCTCAACCAGATTGTAGAGGCAGAGTTTCCTTTAGTTCCTAATCCTTCAACAATATTGTACAGCAGCCCAGTTGAAGCTCAGTTCACAGTGATCGATTTGAAAAATGTGCTTTTCTCAATCCTACTGCATAAGGACTCACAAGACCTGACTTCCTTTATGTTCAGACAGAAAAGACTAAAATATATGCGTTTGCCCCGAGGGTACTGTGAGTCCCCATTGATCATTAACAGGCTCCTACAGATGGATCTAGGCAATATTGATCTTAAGAGTGTGGTGATACAGTACGTAGATGACATATTGATTTGCAGTGCCACAGAGGATGAGTGTAGGCAAGACTCTGCCCAACTAATGACTATTTTAGCAGACAAGGGATATAAGGTGGACAAGGTGAAATTACAGTATTGCCAGGAATAGGTGTTGACATAGGTCAGTTAATTTCACATGAGGTGAAGAAGGTGATACCCAAAAGGGCAGAGGTATGTATGAAAACACAAAAACCAAACACATTGAGACAGATGAAACAGTTCCTGGTCTTGTGCAATTACTGCAGAGCCTGGGTGTTTCATTACAGCACATGTACCAAGCCACTTTTGCAAGCACTACAGAAAGCACACATTGGCAAAGAAAAGATAGAATGGACTGAAGAAATGGAGGAAGGATTTGAGGAGTTGAAAAGAGCAATTTGTGGAGCTCCAGTTTTAAGGATTGCCAACTATGGGGAGGAATTTTATTTATTTTCACACACAAATGGAACAGTCATGACAGCAGTGCTTACACAAAGGACCACATTGGGATACAAACCTTTGGCATATTACAGCAGGATTTTAGACCCAGTTATGAGAGAACACTTCCCTTGCGAACAATCTTTGGTGGCTGCCGCATTTAGAATTGGGAAGTCCACAAGTATTTGCATGGGCTGTTTTATGACCCTTTACTTGGAGCATGCCTTATTTGCCATTTTAGAGAAACCCAGGGGTGTGTTAACATCCCAAAGAGATTCCACTTATAAAGTCATGATTTCTAATCCAGCGATTAAAATTGTAAGAGGTAAGGTAGTGAATCCAGCCACGTTTGTAGCTGAACCTGTAGAAGAAGGTGATCATGTGCATGACTGTGCAAATTATGTGAAAGAAAATGCTTTGGCGGGAGTTTCATTTTTATTGACAGTTCTTTGAAAATTGATCAGACGAGTGGGGAGAGGCATTCAGGCTCCACAGGACACAGACTAAATGGTGAATTTGAAGTAGTGGCAAGCGCAAGACTCTCGTTTCACTTTTCAGCACAAGCAGCAGAATTAGTAACACTTATTGTTGCACTCGAGAAACATGAAGGACAGGAAGTGACGGTGTACAGTGACTCTGCCTATGTGACATCAACCATATATGCCGGGCTGTCACAGTGGAAAAGGAGGGGCTATCTCCGTGCAGACTGCTCTCCAGTACAACATGCATTTTTATTGGACAGGGTCATCAAGGAACTATAAATGCCAGTGGCCATAGCTGTCGTAAAATGCACAGCCCATACTAAACTAACAGACTTTATCTCTCGCTGAAACAAAGCTGCAGACATAGAAGCCAAAAGGGTTGCATATTCTCGAGGTACTTCAAGTTTTGATACTGAAGATATTAAAGAAGGCTCAACAAGAACCATGTTAGTACGAGAAGGGTTTAATATGCTGTCAATTACCGAAGTAATAGAGATTCTGGGAAGAGCATCACAGGAAGAGCAAGAACTATGGAAACAAAGGCAGTGTTCTTTTTTTTCTCCACGGAAGCTTTATGGCGACAGGAAGCACTGGTAAGACAGTGATGCCAGCAGCATTATTGAAAGTCGCACTTGAACAATTGCAATACCCTGTGCATATAACCAGAGAAAGACTTGCTGCCACTATTGCAGAAGACTGGTTCATTCTAATTTGCTGGAACACGTTGCACAGTTCATGGTAAATTGCATTGCGTGTCAAAAGTTTACTGCTGGGCATACACTAAGAACAATTAGAGGAGTAATACCTCGACCGAATGGTCCATTTCAGCATTTACTTATTGACTATGTTGATATGCTGCAGACATGAAATGTTTATAGGTATCTTTTCGTGGTGGTGTGCCCCTTCTCTAGGTGGATCAAAGCCCGTCTGTGTGCACACCCTGATGTCACGTGCACAGCAACGTTTTTAGTGCGCAAAGTCTTCCTAAGGTGGGATGTGTGCAAAGTATTAAGATCCGATAATGGGCCACATTTTGTCAATGAACTGTTCAAACAAATAGGGCTTCTATTAAGTATAAAGCACAAGTTTCTTCTACATATCACCCACAAGCGAACCGGATATGTGAGAGAGTCAACGTCCTCCTCAAAGAGAGGATCGCCAAGATTAAATTAACTTTAAAGAAGTGATGGCTATACTGCATACCCCTAGCCTTATATGCCCTTCGGAATCAGCAAGGTTCTGATCACCACCTCACCCCACCCCTCATATGTAAATGCCTCTTACATCTCCATCTAGGGTGTTACGATCCGCGCAGTACCGCCCACCTCCCAGCGCAGCACAACACCACCCACCTCCCAGCGCAGCGCAACACCGCCCATCTCTCAGCGACATCTTACCTACGGCGGTGGCCTTGGCCGAGCGCCCCCCTTCAGAGGCCATGGTGCCGGGCTCCCCGGAAGAGGAAGGCGGCGCGTTACAGCTTGGAGACTGTGGCCGCGATGGCGCTGGGGTGGATTGAGCCTCACCACCCCGGCGTCCTGGTCACCTAGGCAACGCCCACGTGTTGCCGTAGGAGCGGCCCGCTCGTCCAATCATGTTGCTGCTCCCCGGTTGCGAGGGTCACGTGATACGCTGCGTCGCTCACGTAACCCGAACACCGGTTTAAAAGAACGCGGAAGCTGAGTCTCCGCGCTTCTCAGCTGTTTCCGGCGATTCGAGTGGCGTTGTGTTGGATCTTGAAACTCTGGTTTTTGAACTCTGGCTTCTGATTATTTCTGGACTGTCTTTGCCTGCTCCTTGGATTTGGTTGCTTGAACCATTGCTTACACGGATTTTGGAACTCTCTAGTGTGAATCATTGGACCTGCTTACGGATTTCGGACTTGGCTTTTGGAACTTTCAAGGATTGTATCTCTTGGATTTTGGACCCGGTTTTTCTTGGGACAATACTTGGAACTGCTTTGGAAACTCCCTGACTCAAGGGTGTTTTGGTTGGACTTCGGCTCAGCACCACGTACAGCCCCTAAATGTGGGGGTCCTGAACACCTACTTTCCCGGCTGTCTTCCCGTCCTGGTTACCCTTCCTGATTGGTAGGTCCCACTCCATTATCTTGATTATTGATTATTCCCATATTCTTTACCGTGTACTTACACTCACCTGCTTTTTCCTTTGCAGTACCTGGTGCCCGTATTCACGGCCCTTTTCTCCTTCGCTGGAGCTTGGGGACGTAGGTACCCATAGACATCGCAGAGGTTCGTTGTAACATAGGGTCAGGAGTGATGCCCAGAGTGTGGCTTAGACTCTAGGTGATGAAATGCATGATTATTTGACATGTATGACTACCAGTATTTCTTTCATTTCAGATCAAGTCAAGAATCAGGGGAGAGGTCTAGCAACACGGAAGAAGACAATCCAGCGACCAATCCAAGTGAACTATTACCACCACCAAAGTTATATGTTGGGGACCGGATTCTTATTAAAAACTTCACTAGGAAGTGGCATGAACCTAGGTTCAATGGCCCGTTTATTGTCAAGGACGTTTCCCCTTCTGCAGTTAAGGTATTGGGAATACGAGCTTGGCTGCATCTAAGTGACGTGAAGGTTTAAAAAGGTGGGACCTTTCTCCCACAGTTGCTGACCTAGAACCAAGACAAGAAGAAGAATTTCTGCATGTGCAGACTCAATCGATGACCAAGAAGAAAATCCATAAAGCAGCAAGTGATTAGCACATATTTCTTTGGAATGGAATTTAATTGATACTCCTTATATATTTTAACAGGAAGTGCAGAGACTTTCGGAGGAATTCCAGAGACTGAAATGAACATTTAGACATATATTGAGGAAATGAATAATACATAATCAATTTTTAATTAGAAATTGGAAGAGAGAGGACATCTGTTTTAATTTATAAGATACATGATACCTGTTGGCACTATTAGAAACAGTCTCGTGGTTGCTATCTTTGTGTTCATACTTCAATCCTACCCTGCCCTTGTTAGGAGGGACATTGGTATTCACACCTTCTTCAATGATCCCAAGAATGGTCCAGTGATAAGGAGACTATTGACAGCGATCATTGAGCAAATTGTACAATTTGAGATGCAAAGTTGAACACTTGTAAAAATGATTCGAGAAGAGGGTAATGTGATTATAGAGAGAGCACTAGCCTAGCAAGCATTAGGATGGCACAACAAATGGTTCTCCAGACTATTATGTGTAATATATATATATGCATGTGTATTATTTTTATCTTCCTGTATCTTACCTTTCTGAACATCTATTTCCCTATTGATCAAATTGAAAAAAGATTGTCTATGATTCTTCCCATTGCAGGTACAAATGATATTTTTTTAAATCTCTATGAGCATGTTAAACAGCATAGGAGAGATGCAGAAGAAGAGAATCAGGGGATAAATACTTACCTTGATAACGCAGCACATCTGGGGAATAATATGTGGTATCAGCACATGAAAAAGGTGGGGGAAAGAGCATCTGATGATAATTTCTATGTCTTCTCTCTCATCCCCTATGCCATGAATACTGTCAAAACTTTCATTTCAAAAGAGATGCCAGAGCAAGATGCAAAATGCCTCAGTCATCTAGCAGCATGGACTACCAGAGGACAGTTCCAGGGGAGCTGGGCAACATTATGATGGAGATCAAGACAATCGTTTCCATACCAGGATGATTATATCAAAACAACACACATGGAGAAGGAGCCTGGATGGACAGACAGGATGCTTGTGTATCCTGCTGCAGGCCAGGATGAGGTGATTGTTGAAGAAATGGAGAGAATTAACTGTTCTGACATGACAGAGAAGACTGAAATGCCTGGATGCTGGGAACGGTCACAGCTGTTGATATGTGGACGAGTACATACTAGTAAAGGATGGGAAGATGGGATGAATAAGAAGGTATCAGGTAATAAAATTGCGGTAAAAATGGCACCAGTAAAAGAAATTGCAGCAATAATGCCGTGGTTGGACCCAGTAAAGGTCTACCCCATTATACCATTTAAGGGGTCCAGGGGTAGCGGGGGTGTCCACCGCATCCTTTACATGATTGTGGTGGCAAAACCACAGCATTTTTGCCACAATATTTTGTATCCATGGCCATTTTTGCCAGATTTTAAGACATGGAACCAAAAAGAAGCAGTGCAAGGAGTGCAGAAGGTGAATAATGAGTGTTGTAAGTCATGGTCTAAATACTCTAACCTGCTGACATGGGTGGATGATGAAGCTGGGCCAGTATCTGTAGTCCCATTAATGAATGAGGCCATGTGCTTTCAAATCAAGGGAAATAATTATTTTGGACATAATGAGGGGTGTAAAAAAAAACATGGATGTTCCAGGAATGAGGAGCGGGACCGCTGTCCTAATGGATCGATATTTGGCCTGCGGATCTAGAGCATATATGAAGTTAACCAGGAATTGGGGTGGAGTGTGCTCTCTTGTATACATCCATGTTCCACCATTAGTGATCCCACAAAGTGACCTGAAGATTGAAAATTTCCCAAAAGTAGATGATCACCTGAGAAGAAGTAGATCAATAGAACTCCAGCAAAAAAAGAGATCGAATTACTTCTCAAAACAAGCTTTTGAGGATATTCCCAGTGAGCAAAAATTGATCAGTAAAACTGCAGTGTTTTCACATCCATGTTCATGCCTGTGGTTCAAACTTCTGTGAACGCCAGGTGGTTACAAATCACCAAATGGGAGCTGCTCCAGACCATTAATGCCACCATAAAGGGATTTAATGCGATGAAAGTTGAATTGAGAGGCATAAGGTGGATGACCCTCCAGAACAGGTATGTCCTCGATATGATCCCAGTTATGGAAGGAGGTGTTTGAGCTAAGATCGGGCCATCATGTGTCACATTCATACCATTTAATGACGGAGAGAACAGTACATTGACAGAGGCTATATCAATGTTGATAGATTTGCACATAGAAATGGTGGACGAGACATCAGCCATTGAAGATGACAGTTGGTTCGCCTTACTTCTAGTGGATTCCTTGGCAAACTTGTTCAAGTTCCTTTGAGCAGTATTGGCGATAATCATATTTGGATTCTGTATGATAAGGATAATAATTGCACAATGTAAGAAAATTGCCGAAAAAAGCAGCAGGAATGAAGATCATGATTGATGCCAAAGATGAACCAGAAGTAAAGGAGCGGACTGATGACGCCATCAGGGATTACATAAAGGCCAGCATTGGAGCGCCTGAGGGAACAAAGTTCTGGTATGCAAAGGATCATAAGAAATACGTGGGTCGATGGGTCTACTGCACCCCAAATGGACAATGTAATTACATGACTTGGAGCGTGAACAAACCCATCAAAACAGTGGGGACCCTGAGGGGGGTGATGAATATATGGACGCCAAAAATACATTTCTTCAAGAGGAAATACAAGGACACCGAGAGAATTGAGGAGGTGGTTGAGGACTCGACCAGAGGGGGAATGTAGAAGAGCAGCTTTGTGCATCTTCAGGGGACCCACCCCCTACCTCTCATGTATTGGAGACATGAGATTGTGCCATGTCTAACACCCGCCATAATACCAATACTGCAGCGAGTGTTTGTTTGAAAGAAGATACCCATTGAGACAACCCTATCGAATGTACCCTTCACGTGATGATAACCTGCAGGAGGAAAAACCTGAAGGATTGTGAAAAGAAGCAAACCAATGAATCAATAATGTCATAAAGAAGTATGCGTCCTCAGCACTATATAAATAAATAAATATGCACATAAATATGCACAGCGTCCCGAGATACTGGCTAAAGATGATATATAGATCCGGAAGAACATAATGAAGAAGTAAAGAGTCAAAGTGAGCTTTCCAATATAAAAAGGAGGATTACACGGCACAAAGTGCTACAGAAAAACAACCGTTCAACAAATATACAGCTGCTGAAACGCAAGATAGATTAAGTATTCATAGAAGCTGGCTATGAGTAGTGTATAGAACACAGGCAAAGCCGCCATTGTACAGAAACTTGACATTGGTATCATGAATTTAGTAGGCCAGAACCCTTGAAGCTGGAATAGAAAACTGTGTCGCAGAAAGAATAATAGGTTCATGGAGCTGTGTGGCGAGGCTGTCTGGCCTGGAGTCAAGACCGAAGCAACCAAGATCAGCTATCTATTCTGGAGAGGAGCGAGGGTGTGGAGGATGAATTATCCCATGTTAAGGTTCAAGAAAGAACATCAAGGATGCCAAGTTTTAATTCATTTAAAGCATTTAAAACCTACAAAATGGACCAAATTGTTGTCTCCTGTCACGTGAGCCAAGGATGAAAATAGAGCTTGAACTTGAAGTTCCAGACACGATAGCAAGTGCCCTCACTCCCGTGCATTCTCAAGACAAGGATACTCTGCAAGGCCAAGTACAAAGACAATTTTTATGGCAGAAGGCATGGGTGATGAGAGATGCTGGGCTAATTGAGTGGTGGGGTAGGATCATGCCCTATCTCCTTGCACCTGGGTCTGGGGTCACATGCTGCTAAATGAACCGAATATTCCAGACATGGCACAAGCATGCCAGCCAATTATATCAGTCCATATAATGAAGGACCGTATAGTTCGAAGACCAATGAGAAACTGTGTATCTAATGTTTCTGAAATGACATGTTTTTTAGAGGTAGGCATAAGTTGTCCACCTGATAACGGACAGCCAATAACAATCCTAGCTCCTATAGAAAAGTATACTTAGTTTTCTCGCTTAACCAATCCCGAACCTCGATAGGTTTTTTCATTATTGCCATGTAGTATGAAATCACTCTGACGTATTGTCTGTATAAAAAACATATTTTGTGAAAACATCATTGAGAGACTGAGCGTCCGTCTGTTATTGTTCGTTGTAACCTCCCTGTTCTATATAATTATTAATAAATCAGTACTTTGCCATCTTCCTGAGTTGATTCCTTTATTTGGACTCAGAATTATGCTGGTGTCATCCCATCTATTACATATGCACGTTCCTAATGCGCCATGTTTTCAAAATGGTCACTCTCCTGGTTTGTGATATTGGGTGGTTGCTATTTTGTGCTTGGTGTGTGGGTGTGGGTGTAGTTTAAGTGGTTGGCTTAGTTTCTTTCTTGGTGTTGTGTGGTGTGTGTGTAGTTCGTTGTATGTTGTGATGGACCTATGTTTTGTGGTAGAGGCATGTTGTATATTGCTCTGTGTTTCAGGGTGAGTAAGCAGAATATTTGAGAGTTTTGAGTGGGTTCATGGACAGCAGTTTCATGTTTTTCTAAATGCAATATTGGTTACCCTTAAACACATCTAAATTTAATACTGGCTACCCTCGAAATACACCCAGATTCAGTACACCGGCCAACCCCAAATTATATCCAAATTCAGTACATTGGCAACAGCTGAATCATATCTGAATTCAATACACTGCCTGGCCACTCCTAAACACATCCAACCTCAACACATTGGCCACCCTTAAACACATCCCAATTCCACACACTGGCCGCTCTCAGACACATCCAAGTTCAATATATTGGCTACCCTCAAAATCTAGTATGCGGCTAGGCATATCCCCATGGCAATTTCAGAGCACAGCAGAAACAATGTATGTAATATAGAGGTGGCAAGGTTCTCCACGGAGCGCAGCATTGGATGTGCTCACAACTTCCACCACTTTGCCTTTTGGTAGATAGGCATTTGTTTGCAGTTTGTGAGCCATTGTATGCAGGAGTTTCCGATGTGGGTCGGTTGTTGTGGTAGAGTATCTTTAGTTTGTCGTGTCAAGGTTTTGTATCCAATTAGTTATGTAATGGGTGGCGAGTATTTTGTTTTTTAGAGTGTATGAGAGTTACTAGTAAGGTTGGTTGGGTTGTTTGGGTTTTTGAGATGATTTTAGCCCATTACACTTAGTCTTGTTCCTGCTGGGTTCGTGGTACGTTTTGGGTGGTCCCTTCTTGTGGATTTCTCTTCTTTTCATGGATGGATTTTGTTGCTTCGACATTTTCTTAAACTTGGAGTGTAAAAGAGCCATGTTTTTAACAGCTTCCTGAAATTGAGGCGATCCTCTGTTGTTCGGATTTTCTCTGGGAGCAAGATGCAGAGTTTCACTGCTATGCAAGAGAATGCTGATCCTCCACACTTCTGTTTTGAGTATTGTTTCGGTTCAAGGTAGATGTTGCTGGATCTTAGTGTTCGTGCTGGTTTGTAGATGGTGATTGTCTTCTATAGAAGTTCCGCTCCTTGGCCATGGATCGCTCTGTGTGTTATGCAGAGTCTTTTGAAGAAGATACGTTTTCTGACTGGCAACCAATGCAGCGTTTTTCAGAGCATGTGTAAAGTGTGCTGAGCTCCAGTAGAAGGTGCTAGTGCTGTGGTGACAAATTGCCCGGCTACCCTCTTGTTTATATGTGGGTGTGTGCGCGTGTGTAGCTTAACTTTATAGCTGCAGTGCTCAGCCTCCCATACCAGGCCCTGCTGTCTCCCAATGCCTGCAGATGGAAAGCTTGGGAGGAGAACGAGAGATGACACACACTCTGGGTTGTGTGCCCTTTTATCTAAATCTGTTATGTAAATGCTAGCTATTATTAATGTCATGAAGGGCTTTGTAACAATATCGGTGTGGGCTTCTGTGAGGATCTTGCTGCAGGCAGCTGAGCTGACAGGTGGGGGAGTGTAGGAGGGCAGCGCAGGAGAGCGGGGGTGAAGCAGGGACTGACTTAAGTGGGTGAAATCTGACGTAGGGACTCGAGATGTCATTTTAAAGGGAATCCCCCACCCCCATATCACCTGTGTGCCTCAGTTCCCTCCTCTCCAAAGATGAGCGTTCTCTTTGGTGCTGCTATGTAGTGTGATGTAATGTGGCGTGGTCCCCTGCCTCATGTGGACTCTCTGACCTTTCACAACGGGACTAAACTGCATTCTTTGGCAGAATTGAAAAGGAAATAATAAAATGATGTATCGATTTGAATGTTTACAGTTCAGTTAGTTTAGCTGGCTGTGCCTCGGTATCAGGTAATAATGTCCCCACACATAATGTCCCCACACATAATGTCCCCATACATAATGTCCCCACACATAATGTCCCCACACATAACGTCCCCATACATAATGTCCCCACACATAATGTCCCCACACATAACGTCCCCATACATAATGTCCCCACACATAATGTCCCCATACATAATGTCCCCACACATAATGTCCCCACACATAATGTCCCCATACATAATGTCCCCACACATAATGTCCCCACACATAACGTCCCCATACATAATGTCCCCACACATAATGTCCCCACACATAATGTCCCCACACATAATGTCGCCGGGAAAAGCCATTGGCGACATTATATATGATGACATTATGTATGGGGACAGGGTGCAGGGATGTCCCCTGCACCCACCCTCGCATGTTCAATGTAATAATGTCTTCGCAAAAAACTGCGACATTTTGTCAGGGGTCATTTTTGCGGGGACATTATTACATGGAACCTGTGCCCCTGTGTGACGTGTAAAGACTGGGCGGGTGGCTCCATTTGGGGTGTAGGATTTCTCTGCCGTGTCCTAGAGAGGGCATGCTGACTGGAGTGGAGACTGAGGGGTCCAGGGGAATAAAGACCACAAGATCAGGGAAACTGGATGCGATTTCTAGGTCTGGTAAGGGCCGATGAAGCCCAAAAAAGGCAACCTGGTTTTCAGAAGCAAAAGTCTGGCAAGGAGGCCTAATGGGAAAAGTTGAGCACAACGCATGGCATCCGAAAGGTCCATGGGAGGAGAATGTGAGGTCAAAGAGGGTGGGTGGATTTGTTAATTGGTGCAGGGAAGTGTTCACAATTTAGGAATAGAAAATAATTGAGGTGCAGGGGGTTACGTGGATTTGCCCAGCGTCAAAAAACACGGTCATATGGGGGCCAAAATTAAAACTAAGGCGCCCGAGACCACGTGCAATAACTTAGTTGCTAGGCCATATCTCCTTCCAGGCCAAAGTGTGCTGTCCTGTGGGACAAACGAGTGAATTCTGACACGCTGGAATTCACATGGAGAGACTTGCCTGCATATAAGGAGAGCAGAGATTTCCTAACACACTGGTACCTCTGAAAGGCCACTGGCCTGTGGCCATTGCCTTGTACTCACCCCACTGTGGTGGAAATAAGGCCAAAGCTCTCAAATTCATCTGAAAAAGGCAACAAACCAACCGAACACAAAAGAAGCCGCGCGCATGAAACAAAATCAGAGGCTCAGTCCCCCAGAGAACTGAAAGGAAGCTGGAATCAATCGAAGGGCACCTACTCTAAAAAGTAGAGAAACAGAGATGCCACACACCCCCACTGCGAAGCTAAGACTCAGACACAAGCACAAACAAATAATACAGGAAGCTAACCAAAGGACACAGCCTGGCAGACATCTTGCAAGAGTAAAGAAACTGAGGCACAGCAAAGTGACGTGATGTATAGCACCATTTATTTGATGTGATTATTAGTGTGATACAGTTTAAATAAAAATTGCCACACAATACATTAAATAAAACGTCATTAAGAGCAATATAGCAGTCAATCAGTCAATCACTCTCTTGTCATTATGCCACAATTTAGTAGGTACTCAGTGTTGTCTTAACCATTTGGTTTCTACAATGTGCCTATCAAAGTTCCCCTGGCACAATTTCCGTACAATTAAGATATTACATGTTTCCCCATTAAAACTAATCACAATGAAAACATCATCCATCTTTACTCTTCCCAAATACCTTATACTGCGTCCCAAATAAATTATACTGCGTCACTACTACAAGAGCTCAATATACCAATATAAAATGAAATGCAATTTATAGCATTGTGCAAAATGCCAGGGTAAAGTGGCGTGTGCATGTGCACATTATGAAAGTCATCAAAGTGCAAGTAGTGCAAATCAGTGTTGTATTACATGTCTGGGCAGTGGGCAATACTATGTCCAAATATGCCAACTAGCCACTAAGCAGGATCGCATTGGTCAAAAAGGTCCTGTGCTTAGTGTGGTTCCCTCGTGTCGCTATTGTTACCTCAGAGCAGAGCCCACCGAACTTACCCCTGGGGCAAGCGTAATCTGCCCCTCTGCACCCACGTCCACTCCTCATCTGTGTCCTTGGTGCTAGGAATACCAATGCAACGTCATGTCTCCTTGATTCCAAAGCAAAGGTTGATTATAGCCAATGTTAGTGACGATAACACCCTTCTGCCACCCTCGGTGGCCTCACTCCACGGAGTGACCAGATAAAGGGGCAGTGAACACGCGCTAGGATTCGAGATGCGCCTGCGCGGGCAGTCTTAGGAAGCCCAGCAAGACTTGATGCGCAAACAATGTGCCCAGGGGCTGCTGGAAAACAAGCCCCGCTTCCTCTTTCACTGCCCCAAATGTGAGATGACCAGGAACAAGTATTATGGAGAAGTTTATAGAAAGGTGAACTGCTACACAAGGCTCTGAGATGAGCAAACAATGCAGGCTCTCTATTTACAAACGGGGAGACAACAGAAATAGCAGCAGGACCCCCAGAAGCTGAGATCCCAGGTACACATTGGCCAGTGCGATACCTAATCTGCAACCTTTGGCAATACTTGCATCTCCACCAGTAATTCCAATAAAATATGTGACATTGAAAAGAGCTGAATTAAGTTGCAATGCAGTGTACTTGCTCTCCTCTTCCCTGCTGGAATGCCTAGCGCACAGCCTTTGCAGGGTAGCCATGTTGGGGCAGTGGGCAGAGAGCAGGGATGCTGAGCTCCTCGCCCCACCTTTGCCCCCACCAGACAGGGGTATGAGAGCAATGCCTGTCTTTGTCTCTCACACCTAAATTCTTGGTTCACGATGCAAATGTGGCTGCCAGTTACGCCCTAGCACATAGTTCCTCAACCTTTTCTTTGATGGGAACCACGTTTGATCAATGAACAGTAACCAGAGGTAAAAACTAAAACAAAGCCACCCAGTGACCCCCTGACAGGGCAAAAGGAGCAGCGGATGGCGTTTTATTACCCCCGTCACACAACAGCTCAGGTATACAAAAGAGCCAAATGTTTGCTGTTGATAGGCTCTCACCTTTTCGGTTACAGAAGGACTAATGTTCCACGTGAACCTTGGGCAAAAACAACCTCAGGATCCTTCTTCATTTACAATTCACTCAAACATTAGAACTGCATATTTATTGCAAAGAGCGTCTGGAAAAAGCACTTCAGGGCAGAATGTGTAATTCCATATTTATTTAGTAATTTATGAACAAGTATCTGTACCTGGAGAAGGATAAGCCCTTTCTCTCTCAAAGACACTTTCTCTATCTCTATACGTCTGTTTCTGCATCCTCTTCCTCATTCTGGAACCCTCTCTTTCTCTTTCTCCCTCGCTCGCTCGCTCTCTCTCTCTCTGTGTCGCCCTCTTTCTCATTGTATCACAGTAGGTCTCTCACTCTCTGTGGGTGAGAGCCATTCTGTCATGCGCATTTGCTAGAGCCACACCAGCCGTTGCTGATGGTAGCGCGACCGGATAAGAAAACACTCAAATCTGGTCTTAAAACACGACCGGAAATAAACCATTTAGAAAGACTGCTCTGTAACTGCACACAACAGTCTTTCTAAATCAAACTCTCACACCCCGGCCACACACGAGGCACGCCAGGACCCGGAAACGCTGTCGAGGGAGAACGGGTAAGTGTATGTGTTGCGTGTTTGTGTGTGTGTTGCGAGAAATTTCAAACGAATCCCACAAGAGGGCGTGGGGGCGAAGCAATGTCGTCTTTTCGCTTTTTGTAGGCCGCCTAAAATCGGACCAGAAAATACAGTGTTTTTGTTAGGCGATCTACAAAAAGCAAACAAATGACATAGAACCTAATATCTTCATGGAGGAGGTGGTTGGGTTTAGTGGGGTTAAGCACAGAACGAGAGCAGTATGATACAAGCATTCCCTGAGATGGGCACCGTCCTCATATAATCATGGCACAGGTCATGAAGGAATGTCACCATGACACAGAGGGGGAATTGTATATACAGAGGGGAAGGTGAGAAAGGGCCTGCAGATAGGCTATGCAATGAGAGGCTGCTAGTGTTCTGGCGGACCTTGTAAGGACCTAAGGGACCACGATGCAAGGTCTACAACTATGTTTCTTATTTTCTATTATCTGTTATTAATTGTTGGTGTTTGTGCATACTGTAGCAAAATTACGGGTTCAGAGATACTACTAACTAATCAGTGGCCATAATGCAAAATCAAACAGTGGCTCGGTCCCCACAGAGGAAACGGATAAGGACATTTTGAGAAACAAAATGTTGTGTGTTCCTGACAAAAGTAGCTATTAAAGAAGGACATGAATTAATTTTACTAACATTGGAAACTATTACTTTAAAAAAATGTACATTGTTCATTTTTCATGATCACTTCCAGTATATGTTTGTAGTCATAATAAGAATGTTACGCTTGTCTTACTAAGCAAAGCATATCATCAAAATGTACAACAAATATGTACAGCATTTTCTGATAGGTTATCTTTAGAAGATGGACACTCTTACACACTCCTATTGTACTCTTTCACAATGCCCCTACGAGAAAGATGAATGGGACAAATAGTCGTAATGCAGGCTCCTGGTTGCTTCGCATAAAATCAAAGAGCATTTTTGGAACATAAGAATGACTGCAGACCTACACACTTGACAACTGTGTCATTGATAAAAGATGTGTATGCATTAATACCTAATTCCAAATGAAAGCACAATGTGATTGGTGCTCTTTGAAGTTTTGAGAACACTCACTCTAACATTAAAATGTTTCCAACTCTGAGCTAGATATACTACTTTGGTTGACATCACGATGAACGGAAAACCCATCATGGCGAAGACCCTGTGAAACCAGCCCTACTGTGACAAGTCCACACAGACCATGAAGAAACCCAACCCATGACTACATACTCAACCCAAGAAGATGGAGTAATGAGGCTCAAGCCTCGGTATCCAAAAATCACTGCTGATGGATAAAATCTGTTAGCAAGAAGAAGTAGAAGCTCAAGATGAAAGAGTTGCAACATACATATCACTGCATTGGGGGTCCAAAAAACATCCAGCTTCTTGTTTCCACAATTGGAGCAGAGGACCCAATTAAGGTTGAAGTTTAGAACAGATGAGGCTGAGATGTTGAAGGTTGAAGATTTTTGTGCCGTATGGGGCTGTGTATATACTCAGTGTTCCCAATGCACAACCTTATAGAATTAAATATATAGGATAGCCTGAAAATATTGATTTTGCGATGGTAAATCAAGCATGTAAGAAATCCTACAATTGATATTTAGCAGCTTATTATTTTTTTAATTCTTGTTTATCACATGCCAATGCTTATCCAGCAAACCGAAAACGTATTAAAATGGGGTTTAAAATAAAACATGTATTTTGTACAGTGCTTGAACTTTCAATTAACTGTGAGTTACAGCTCTACCCACCTATCTCACAGTTGGTGTTCTTATTCTCAAACGCACATACGACTCCCTGACATGCAGCCCGGGCATGCGATTACCATGCCAGATAACCCTCCTCATGCAGCCTGGCGCCATAATGTCTGTCGGCCATGAGGGGCTGCTGAGAGCTGCACTCACTCAGGAAGTTATATATTTTCTCTCCTTTTTCTCTTTCTCTCTCTTCTTTGTTTCCTCTTTTTTAAATCCTCTCCCCTGATGTCACTGCTGCTATCCATGCATGGATGACTATCATTTGATAGCCTGCAGTTTGGTCAACTAAATTTGGTCGATTCGACTAAATACACATAGATGTAGATATATATATCTATATGTGTGTGTATGGGTGTATGGATGGGGGGGTGAAAAGGTCATGGTGTAGGGAGAGGGACATGAGGGGGGACCCTCATAACAAAAAAAGGGTGAATTTAGGTCAACCATACATAGTCGACGGAATTGTAGACTGTCAGTCTATGTAGCAAAGTAGATCTGTATGGATGTAGGCGTTCTTGTGTATTTAGCATACCAGATGCAGGTTAGTTTGGCGATGCTGCAACGTGAAAGCACTTCCACAATGATGTGACCTAGTGCAGTAGGTCACGGGTAACTTGTGACTTTTACACTAACCGTGGACAGGGCAATCCCTCCCTTGGGCATGGCTGCTGACTACCACTCTACACCCCCGTTTCAAGCTTAAAAGAAGTGCAGCACAGCATGACAAATGGCTTCAAACCAGATGCTTGTGGTCCCTGCATGTTTAGAACGTATAAGGGGTCTTACTCATGCCCTTAGGCCAGTGGTCTTCAAACTGAGGGACTGCCCCATCTAGGGGGGCAAGAAAGGATGTCAAAGGGGCTCAGAAGCAATATATTTACTCAAGGGAATGGGTGGGGGGCTCGATATGAAAAACTGTTAATACCACTGCCTAAAACAGCGTGTTTCATCAGTGTCCGGTGCAACCCGCTAAACGCCAGCGCTGCATTACTCGAATATGTGTCAGGCGGTGCCAAGGGTGTCACGTGCAGCGGAGAACGGTCAGGAGGTCATTTGAAATTCCTTTACCTTGAAGGAAAGTAGCAATAGTCATTAAACACCTGAACATAAAGACCAAGCTGATTGGACACGGTCACGTGGTTATAATGTCATGCTAAAAGGTGCTGTTAGGCTACACTTCACAGCCAATTAAATAAAGTATTGAAAAAGTACAATGCCTTCAAAATATAAAAGTAATGTATTTGGAAACTACTCATTTCCCTGGGCAAGATTCGCAGAAGGATCTTGAACGTATGAAAAGTAACTTTGACTGGGATAGTATAGAAGGTCTAGTCCGGAAAAAGCGCTTAACCCACCAATGAACCTACCGATGGTGGCATTGGGCTTTGACGTCTGAACTGGGACTGGCATCCATGAATGGTTGGTACCGACGAAAGATTCTATCACTAAACAATACATTGCCTTTGCAGCATTCCTTAAATTAAGATCTAAGCGGGATAATGGATATGGAAAAATCGCTGCCGCTTACTGCTTTTAAGAGCTATCCTGGGGGAAATCCGCTGTTCAAGCTTAGATCTGACATTTAATCCAATGATGGTTAAAAAGATCTCATTTGAATGGGATTGAAGCTTGACAATTGAAAAGAGGAGATCGTGTGCTTAGTACTGTAGTTTTTCTAAGCTCGATAAACCGCTGGGTCAATTTCCAGGCTATCTTTGCAAATTCCCCGGCATGTTTTGGAGAAGGGTATTCCTCCTCTTTAGATTGAATCTGGTTCTTGCTAATGAAGGTCAGTCTAAGCGCTGTAAAAGTGGGCGAGCGCCTGGAGTCTGCAATGTCTGTGATTGTGAGAATGCATTACAAACACCTCATCATCTTTTTCTTGTTTGCCAGCACTACAGGAATTAAGAATTGATATGTTAAGTCGCTGGGTAACCGATGCTCGCTGGCTAAACACTGAACATTACTGGGAAGGGGTGGTTAGTGGACAGGAGACCTCACCAACAATTACAGTCTGGTATCTTATGACTTGGTCCTTTTTATAATATTTTTTATATAGCTTGTTTTGATAAATCTGTTTGGGATTTTGCTATGAAGATTTAATCATATGAATTGTGAAAGATGTAATAGTAATGTGTATGTAATAAGTTTACTGTGTCACTTGGTTAACTGTAGGGTAGTAATTGACAACCAAATCATATTTTAAAAAAAATGAAAGACAATTTGTCTCTTTTTCTTTTTATTGTTTTCGGCACCCAGCGTCCACGTCAAGAGGGAGCAGCTACAATCCTGGGTCTTCCTGTACTAGCAACATGTTTACAGCAACCTATCGCCTTCTTCTGGTTCTCCCGTAAATCCATCTGCATACTACAGGGTTATTGGCTTGATAACATAAAGCATGTACTCAGTGTTTTAATGGCAGCCAGCATGTATCTAGTCTCAATGGTTGCGTATTTCTTACCACATGGCCGGCGGGGGCTATGCTGTGTCCCTTGCGCCTGGAACGCCCTTCCGCATCTTCTTCTAATTTGGCCATCATCTGCCATTGCCGGACTGTCACTGCAAAGCGTTCATGCGCATTCTCTACGGATTCACAAGGTTCTTCATTTCCCTGAGACGCTGACTGGTGATGGAGGCACCAATTCCCACTTCATGTTCCCCTTAGATGATGCAAAGAGCAATCATTTCCTCGGAATGTTCAAAGAGCATTCGCATTGCGCAATCTAGAGACAATCTGGATTCTCTATGGCCTAGTTTAGTTCATAGAGCCGGCAGATCGTTCAGAACTCTAGGTTACCTGCAAAGAGCAGCGTGGAATGCACCCCAGCCAAGTCCCTGAGTTTGACCAAGCAGATGTATCGAACAACGACGTCCACACACTTATATATGCTATATACCATGACAGGCCAAAGTGGATGGGAATTAAAGCGTACGACGTTCCCTTTCAGGGAAAGATATCAGTACCGATGCAGGACGACGAGGAAGGACACCTTTGGTTTAAAAAAAGAAATGTGTAACTTCTTACCAGCTGTTGATTCGAACCTGGGCCTCGCTGGTAACACTCCAGTAGCACTTCGAGCTGTGCCATCTTGCAGGTCTGGATTGCCGTTTATTGCAATACACTGCTTGGGATACAAAGTCCATTTGCATGCAGTCAAAAAGCACAGCTCGGCAGCGAACTGCGAATTGCTGCAGGTGCGAAAAACCCAGCTCGGCAGTGATCTGCGAATTGCTGCAGGTGCGAAAAACCCAACTCGGCAGTGATCTGAGATTTGCTGTAGGCACAGAGGTGTTTGCAGGAAATGGAAGGAGTGTGTGGCTATAGACATGTCCTTTAAGAGGTGCAAATAGTGTGTGAAGGGAAGGGGAGGCTACATAAAGCTGCATGCTGAATGGGACTGTGGCACAGTAATGGTGGTCATTTAAATTAATATGTTTTACTGTGTTGTTTTCTTCAGTCTTGCTAGAACTGTTGTACAACACAGCATTGCTGGGTGGAGTGGAGGAAAGGAAGGAAGGATCCAGGCAGGCGGCTTGAATTGGTGGGCGGAGTGACGGTCAGTATGGGGGAGTGGAGGTAGCAGAAAAGGGGGCGGCGCAGAGGGAACATTGTTCCATTACTTTATTTTTACGCTTCGACCACTCTAATACCATCAAGAGTAGCTCAGGTTATGATGCTTTATATGTCCTATCCTCAGGCCATATCACGTGTTATGGGACCATACATTACATCCTAAAAGGTCTAGAAAGCTCAGTTGCTAGTACCATTTAATTACCAATTGGCAGAGAAGATCAGTTCTGGCTTGCACGGTTGACTTACAAACCAAGTGGCGCCTCGGCCTTCTTCATTGGTAAATGCTGTGCAGGCTCTTATTTCTGCAGGCGAGGGACACATCCAGGTTGTCATCCTTGAATATATTGTCTTATGCACTTTTCACACTTAGGGCATACTGTGAGGTGTTCATGTGCAGCCTTTTAGAAGAGAGTTGTGTTTTTAGCGAGCATTTGTTATGTATTGGCGACCTGAAATCTACTAACATGCACTTGCATGGTTGAGCTGGTTGGCTGCTGCTAGGCCACTGAAAAGGGCAAGATTTGCACAGTCTATAAGGTATCTATTTACTTATATATTACTAGGTTTTATAAACCGTATTATGCATCTTCATGATTGCTGCAGTGTGCGCCATGCAGCCAATCTGAGATGAAACAGATGGGCAGTGTCCACCAGTCCCATTCCTCATGAGAGGATCCTGAGAAGGCCTGAGGGAGTTATTCTAGGGAACTTCTTGAGGCACTTCCATGTCACAAGGGTACACTACCAGGGCACAGCTCCCCCTGCTCATGCATGTGATGTTCTGCCTGCTCTGAACCCACTCTCACTCACTCTGGCTCAGGTGCCACCTTGTGTCTTAGGCACTTGTGCTCAAATGCACAGACTGTGGCCATTCATGGTATGTTTTAACCCCTCAGTGGTTTAAACCAACCAGTGGTGTCAGGATTCAGGAACCCCATATGCACCCTCCCTGGTAACCTTTTGACAGTGGGCCATCCTACAGAACGGGTCTCCGTCTGCCCTTAAAGCTACTTCTCCCTTAAAAACACATAACACCCGGTGCAGCTTTTCTCTGCAAGACCCAACTCATAGGGTACTCATTCATCAGAGGGAAGTCGGGGTGCAGCATTTCTCTACTATCCCCTGCTAATAGGATACTCATTCATCAGAGGGAAGTCGGGGTGCAGCATTTCTCTACTATCCCCTGCTAATAGGGTACTCATTCATCAGAGTGAAGTCAGGGTGCAGCATTTCTCTACTATCCCCTGCTAATAGGGTACTCACTCATCAGAGGGAAGTCGGGGTGCAGCATTTCTCTACTATCCCCTGCTCATAGGATACTCATTCGTTAGAGGGAAGTTTGGGCGCAGCATTTCTCTATCCATTTCTCGTACCGTACTCATTCATCAAAGGGAAGTTGGGGAACAGCATTTCTCTACTATCCCTTTCTCATAGGGTACTCATTCATCAGAGGGAAGTTGGGATGCAGCCTTTCTCTACTATACCTTGCGCATAGAGTGCTCATTCATCAGAGGGAAGTTAGGGCACAGCATTTCTCTACTATCCTTTTCTCACAGGGTACTCATTCATCAGACGGAAGTCGGGCTGCTGCATTTCTCTACTATCCCCTGCTCATAGGGCACACATTCATCAGAGGGAAGTTGGGGCACATAATTCCTCTACTATCCCTTTCTCATAGGGCACTCATTCATCATAGGGAGTTGGGGTGCAGCATTTCTCTACTATTCCTTGCTCATACAGCACTCATTCATCAGAGGGAGGCTGGAAAGCAGCATTCCTCTGCTAGTCCTTAATTATAGGGTGCTCATTCATTAGAGGGAAGTTGGGGTGCAGGATTTCTCTACTATCCCTTTCTCTTACTGTACTCATTCATCAGAGGGAAGTTGGGGAACAGCATTTCTCTACTATCCCTTGCTCATAGGGTACTCATTCATCAGACGGAAGTTGGGGAGCACAAATGTTCTCTACTATCCCTTGCTCATAGCCTAGTACTCATTCATCAGAGGGAGGTTGGGGGCTCAGCATTTTTCTAATATCCCTTTCTCATAGGGTACTCATTCATCAGAGGAAAGTTGGAGCACAGAATTTCTCTACTATTCCTTGCTCATAGGGTACTCATTCATCAGAGGGAAGTTGGGGTGCAGCATTTCTATACTATCCCGTTCTCATAGGGTACTCATTTATCAGAGGGAAGTTGGGGGGCAGCATTTCTCTACTATCCCTTGCTCATAGGGTACTCATTCATCAGAGGGAGGTTGGGGTGCAGCATTTCTATACTATCCCATTCTCATAGGGTACTCATTCATCAGATGGAAGTTGGGGAACAGCATTTCTGTAGTATCCCTTGCTCAAAGTGTACTCATTCATTAGAGGTAGGTTCTGGCACATCATTTCTCAATATCCCTTTCTCATAGGGTACTCATTCATCAGAGGGAAGTTGGGGGGCAGCATTTCTCTATTATCCCTTGCCCACAGGGTACTCATTGATCAGATGGAAGTTGAGGAACAGCATTTCTTTACTATCCCTTGCTCGTATGGTACTCATTAATCAGAGATAGGTTGGGGTGCCATTTCTCTCATATCCCTTGCTTGTAGGATACTCATTCATCAGAGGGAAGCTGGGGTGCAGCATTTCTCTACTAATCCTTGTTTAAAGGGTACTCAATGATCAGAGAGGAGTTGGGGTAAAGATTTTCTCTACTATATGTGCTTGTAGGGTACTCATTAATCAGAGGGAAGTTGGGGTGCAGCATTTCTCGCCTATCCCTGGCTTGTCGGATACTCATATATCAGAGGAAAGTTGGAGTGCAGCATTCTCTACTATCCCTTGCTCATAGTGTACTCATTCATCAGAGGGTGATTGGCTAGCAGCATTTCTGTACTATCCCTTGTTCATAGGGTACTCATTCATCAGAGGAAAGTTGGGGCGCAGAATTGCTCTACTCTCCCTTGCCCATAGGGTACTCATTCATAAGAGTTAAGTTTGGGGCAGAATTTCTCTACTACCCCTTGCTTGTAGGGTACTCATACATCAGAGTGAAGTTGGGGTGCAGCATTTCTCTACTATTCCATGCTCATACAGTACTCATTCATCAGAGGGAGGCTGGAGCGCATCATTTCTCTGCTAGCCCTTAATTATAGGGTACTCATTCATTAGAGGGAAGTTGGGGTGCAGGATTTCTCTACTATCCTTTTCTCTTACTGTACTCATTCATCAGAGGGAAGTTGGGGAACAGCATTTCTCTACTATCGCTTCCTCATAGGGTACTCATTTATCAGACGGAAATTGGGGAGCACATTTTTCTCTACTATCCCTTGCTCATAGGGTACATTCATCAGAGGGAGGTTGGGGCTCAGCATTTTCCTAATATCCCTTTCTCATAGGGTACTCATTAATTAGAGGTAAGTTGTGGCACAGCATTTCTCTACTATCCCTTTCTCATAGGGTACTCATTCATCAGAGGGAAGTTGGGGAGCAACATTTCTCTATTATCCCTTGCTCATAGGGTACTCATTGATCAGATGGAAGTTCAGGAACAGCATTTCCGTACTATCCCTTGCTCGTAGGGTACTCATTAATCAGAGATAGGTTGGGGTGCCATTTCACTCATATCCCTTGCGTGTAGGATGCTCATTCATCAGAGGGGAGCTGGGGTGCATCATTTCTCTACTAATCCTTGTTCATAGGGTACTCAATGATCAGAGAAGAGTTGGGGTACAGCTTTTCTCTACTACATTTGCTTGTAGGGTACTCATTCATCAGAGGGAAGCTGGGGTGCAGCATTTCTCTCCTATCCCTTGCTTGTAGGATATTCCTATATCAGAGGAAAGTTGGAGTGCAGCATTCTCTACTATCCCTTGCCCATAGGGTACTCATTCGTAAGAGGTAAATTGGGGGGCAGCATTTCTCTACTACCCCCTGCTTCTAGGGTACTCATTCATCAGAGGGAAGTTGAGGCACAGCTTTTCTCTACTATCCCTTGCTCAAACAGTAATCACTTATTTAGGGAAATTGGGGTGCAGAATTTCTGGCTATCCCTTGCTCCTATGGTACTCCTTCATCAGAAGGAAGTTGTGGAGCAGCATTTCTCTGCTAGCCCTTACTCATAGGGTACTCGTTCAGAACAGCATTTCTCTACTATCACTTGCTAAAAGGGTACTAATTCATCAGAAGGAAGTTGGGGCACAGAATGTCTCTACTATCCCTTGCTCATAGGGTACTGATTCATCAGAGGGAAATTGTGGTGCAGCATTTCTCTATTATCCCTTTCTCAGAGGGTACTCATTCATCAGAGTGAAGTTGGGGCCCAGCATTTCTGTGTTATCCCTTGCTCAAAGGGTACTCATTCATCAGAGGGGAGTTGAGATGCAGAGTTTCTCTACTATCCTTTGCTTGTGGGGTACTCATTGATCAGACGGAGGCTGGGGAGCAGATTTCTCTCGATTATGCCTTGCTCGTAGGGTATTAATTCATCAGAGGTATGTTGGGGTGCAGCATATCTCTACAATCCCTTTCTCATAGGGTACACGTTCATCAGAGGGAAGTTGGGGCACAGCATTTCTCTACTATCCCTTGCTCATAGGGTACTCATTCATCAGAGGGTAATTGGCGAGCAGCATTTCTGTACTATCCCTTGCTCATAGGCTACTCATTCATCAGAGGAAATTTGGGGCGCAGAATTTCTCTATCCCTTGCTCATAGGATACTCATTCATAAGAGGTAAGTTGGGGGGCAGCATTTCTCTACTATCTCCTGCTTGTAGGGTACTCATACATCAGAGGGAAGTTGGGGCACAGCATTTCTCTACTGTCCCTTGCTCGTAGAGTACTCATTTATTGTAGGGAAGTTGGGATGCAGCATTCTTCTGCTGTCCCTTGTTCATAGGCTACTCATTCATCATAGGGAATTTGAGGTGCAGCATTTCTCTACTATCCCTTGCTCAAATAGTACTCATTTATTTAGGGAAATTGGGGTGCAGAATTTCTGACTATCCCTTGCTCCAAGGGTACTCCATCAGAAGGAAGTTGGGGAGCAGCATTTCTCTGCTACCCCTTACTCATATGATACTCATTCAACAGAGGGAAGTTGGGGAAACAGCATTTCTCTACTATCCCTTGCTCAAAGGGTACTTATTCATCAGGGTGAAGTTGGGGCACAGCATTTCTGTACCATCCCTTGCTCACAGGGTACTCATTTATCAGAGGGGAGTTGGGGTGCAGAGTTTTTCTACTATCCTTTGCTCGTGGGGTACTCATTGATCAGACAGATGTTGGGGGGCAGGCTTCTCTCGACTATGCCTTGCTCGTAGGGTAATAAGAAAACTAGAGCAAGTAAATAACTGTACATTGTGCAAACACATCCGCAGAATCATGTTGTTATAATAACCAATTAAGGTCAAATTCTTCAATCATTCTTCGTGGAGATAATGCTTCCAATTGGTCAATCCAATAAGCTTCCTTTTGCTGCCTTCTTTTCTTCAACTCGATGTGAGAGCTGCACGCTTCGATGGTTTCTAAGGCCTGAAATTTTATCTGTGAAATGTTGTGCTTCTTCTCATTAAAATGTCTTGCGACTGCTGAAGTAACATTCCTGTTGCGTATGCAAGATTTATGCTCGTTCATACGAATTCTCAATTTACGGCCTGTTTCACCTACATAGTATAGTCCACAAGGGCAACGTATGCAGTAGATACAGTTTTCTGTGTTGCAGGTCGCATAGCATCTTATGGCTATCTTTTCTCCAGTGTAGGGATGTAAAACAATTCCACCTTTTATGATGTTATTGCAATTGCTGCAGTTTAAGCAGGGGTGAGTGCCTACCTTCTTGGGTTTGCTTCTACTTGGTTTGTCATCTCTGGTGTTCACAAGTAGATCTCTTAAATTGCTTGATCTCTGATGTGCAAAGGTTGGTGGGTCAGTAAATAAGCTTTTGGTTCTCTCGTCACTTTTAAGTGTTGACCAGTGCTTGTTAATGCATCTTTTGATCTGCATACTTTGTGAGGAAACTTTTGACACGTATACCAGTGATGGCGCTTGTGGTTTGCTTTTTGGAATGAGAGTGCTTGCTCTCGTCTTTGTGGTGAATTTGTCCATTGCTGTTTTCAAATCTTCGTCTGGGTACCTGCGTTATGCTAGTTTTCCGCTCAGTTTTTCTAGTTCTTGCTCAAATTCTCTCTGGTCACTAATGATTCTTTTCAGATGTAACATTTGTCCATATGGTAAGTTCTTCACCGTGTTCTGTGGATGAAACTCATGCGATGCAGTAAATTATTTCTGTCCGTGGGTTTAGTGAACAGGGAGGTTGTGATCTGTTGGTTGTGTACATTGACATTTATGTCCAGGTAGTGTATCCCAGGATTACCTATTTCTGAGGTAAATTGGATGCGTGGGTCTATGCTGTTGATGTATGCCAAAAACTCGTCCAGTGACTCTCTAGTGTCTTGCCAAATACCGAAAATGTCATCGATGTAACGTACCCACATCTTCAGTTTGTTCTTCCATTGAGCTTTGTTCAAAATATGGGTTGTTTCGAATCGGCACATAAAAGCATTTGCATATGCGGGTGCCATTGTCGCACCCATGGCTGTACCGGAGGTTTGAATATAAAATTCATTTTTGTACTTGAAATAGGAGTTCGTTGAGATGAAGATTAGTAGTGTAAGGATGAATTCTTTTACTGCTCCTATCTCCTCTTCCTGCAAAAGAAGCCACTCTACTGCTTCTTGCCCCAAGTCATGCAGGATGCTTGTGTATAAGCTGGTCACGTCGATCGTGAAAAGAATGTCTTGATTGGTTAGCTGTACTTCTTCTAAGATGTTCAAAAAGTGCGTGCTGTCTTTCACATATGTTTCTGTCTTCTGTATTAGTGGTTGGAGGAAATAGTCGATGTATGTCCCAAGCGGTTGCAAAATTCCTCCTGTGGCAGCTACTATTGGTCTTCCGGGTAGATTAGTTAGACCCCTGTGGATCTTTGGCAAGAAGTAAAAGTGTGGAATGTTTGGTTTTAAGTTAAGCAGAAATGCCTTGGTCTTTTTTGGTTATCATTTCTCTCTTCTCTGCTTTAGTTAGTAGTGTTTCCAAACTGCTGCAGATCTCATTAGTTGGATCATGATCTATCTTGGAATAAACTGTGTGATCGTCAAGTTGTCTCTTACATTCACTTTCATAATCCTGTGTGTTCTGTAGAACCAATGCTGCGCCTTTGTCAGCTGGTCTTATTGTTATTTTGTCATCAGAGTATAGATTCTGAACTATTGCCATTTCACCACTGCTGAGGTTCTTGTTTTTTGGTGCTCCAGATTTGATTTTCTTAAGGTCTGTCGTTACCATTCTTTCGAAGATATCAATTGCAGGTACACTAATTGGTGGTACGAATGTACTTTTGGGCTTGAATTCCACTACATCAGATGGTTCGCGTTCTGTGCCGACGTTTTCCATTTCGTTGCCCCATTACCTGTGGGCGCCCTGTTTTTTTAACTGAATGATGAATGGCACTGTCTCAAATTGAATGCACTAACGGCATATTACCACAGTATAAATATTGTATTTAAAACCCGGCTCTGAAGAAGGAATTGTTCCGAAACGCATCAACTAAAGGGTTATTGTTTGCCCCAACTTCAGCATTACTCTAATTGGTGAAACAGAACCAATGACAACGATTTTTTAAGCAATAGACATTTTTTGAGAAAATAAAGGAATTTGAAACACCTTATAACTTGATCAGAATTATTATACAGACGGAACTAAGTTGTTTAACCCTAAGTGGGGATTAAGGATGTGCAGCTCACACAAATGCTAATTAGCCCAGGTCTCTTTTTTTCTTATCAGTCAACTTCAGTGCCCAGCACGATGGCACTTTACATTGGGCTGCACCCTACAAATTATTAGTAAACTAAAGCATCAAAAAGGCAATACCACAGAAGAAAATAATTTAAATAAGCTGTGCACTCTCTCCAATTCATTTTTGCCCGTAGGGTACTCATTCATCAGAGGTATGTTGGAGTGGAATAGTTCTCTACTATCCCATTCTCATAGGGTACTCATTCATCAGAGGGAAGATGGGGTGCAGCATTTCTATACTATCCCTTGGTCATAGGGTACTCATTAATCAGAGGGAAGTTGGGTTGCAGCGTTTCTCTGATATCCCTTTTTCATAGGGTACTCATTCATCAGAGGGAAGTTGGGGTGCAGCATTTCTCTGATATCCCTTTCTCATAGGGTACTCAATCATCAGAGGGAAGTTGGAGGCAGCATTTCTCTACTATCCCTTGGTCATAGGGTACTCGGGTACTCATTGATCAGAGGGAAATTGGGGCACAGAATGTCTCTTCTATCCCTTGCTCACAGGGTACTCATTGGTCAGATGGAAGTTGGGAAACAGCATTTCTGTAATATTCTTTTGCTCGCAGGGTACTCATTCATTAGAGGTTCGCTTTGCTTACAGGGTACTCATTCATTAGAGGTAGGTTTTGGCACAGCATTTCTCTACTCTCCGTAGCTCGTAGGGTACTCATTAATCAGAGGGAGGTTGGGGTGCTGCATTTCTCTCCTATCCCTTGCTTGTAGGATACTCATTGTTCAGAGGAAAGTTGGGGTGCAGCATTTCTCTACTATCCCTTGTTCAAAGGGTACTCATTCACGAGAGAGAAGTTGGGGCACAACATTTCTCTGCTATCTCTTGCTTGTAGGGTCCTCATTCATCAGAGAGAAGTTGGGGCGCAGCCTTTCTCTACTATCCCTTGCTCATAGTGTACTCATTCATCAGAGGGAAATTGGCGAGCAGTATTTCTCTACTATCGTTTGCTCACAGGGTACTTATTTATCAGATGTAAGTTGGAGCACAGCATTTCTCTACTATCCCTTGCTCGTAGAGTAGTAATTTATCATGGGGAAGTTAGGTTGCAGCATTTCTCTACTGTCCCTTGCTCATAGGGTACTCATTTATCAAAGAGAAGTTGGGGCAGAGCATTTCTCTACTATCCCTTGTTCATATGGTACTCATTCATCATAGGGAAGTTGGAGCACAGCATTTCTCTACTATCCCTTGCTTAAAGAGTAATCACTTATTTAGGGAAATTGGGGTGCACAATTTCGGACTATCCTTTGCTTGTAGGTTACTCATTCATCAGAAGGAAGTTGGGGAGCAGCATTTCGCTGCTAGGCCTTACTCATAGGGTACTCGTTCATCAGAGGGAAGTTGGGGTGGAGCATTTCTCTACTATCTCCTGCTCATAGGGTACTCATTCATCAGAGGGAAGTTGGTGTGCAGCATTTCTCTATTATCACTTTCTCATAGGGTACTCATTCATCAGAGGGAAGTTGGGGAACAGCATTTCTCTACTATCCCTTTCTCAAAGGGTACTCATTCATCAGAGGGAAGTTGGGGCCATGTTTACGCCATGGTGGTTGGCGGACTTACCGCCCCATTCCGAGGTGAGTGGGGCGGTAAGTCCCCATTAACCCATTTACCCTTCCCCATTCCCATTTTTGCCCCATAGGGCATAATGGGAGTGGGGAAGGCGTTAATTACGCCACCGTAAATTACGGTGGCGTAATTAACAACAAGGTCCCTTAGCGCCATGGATTTTAACACCTGCTAAAAGCAGGTGTTAAAACCTCCATGGCGCTAAGAGACCTCGGAATCAGGCGGTAAGGGTCGGCGCTGTTTACTCCGCCGTAAACCCCTTACCGCCTGGGTCGTAATGAGGCCCAATGTCTCTACTATCCCTTGCGCATAGGGTACTGAGTCATCAGAGGGAAGTTGGGGTGCAGCATTTCTCTATTATCCCTTTCTCAGAGGGTACTCTATGACAAATCAACTTCTGGGTCACCGGACCAGGGATGAATATCGGTTTCTAAACCACCAACCAGCCCCACACCTCTTGTACAATAGAAGGGATCTGAACAGATTTAATACAAGTGAATTATAAGATCTCCTTGTCCAATTTTGGTAACGTGGACGGAACAGCAGGCTTATCCCTGCAAGGTCGTGGATCGTTGGTTAGTTGCAACACAGCGAAAATACAATTATTACCCAATGATAAAGGGGACTGTACAGTCAAGGTTGTATAAAAATATCTACTTTATTATTACTATAACAGACAGTTCTAGCACACTACAAATATGGCCCACAATGTGAAGGAAAACAGAGGACAAACAATTTCACGAAGGAAAGGGATGCACTCTGGATACTGACAGGAGCGTAGTTGGTAAAGTAATCAGTCTTATTTATTTATTTATGTATTTAAATTTTTGTAACGTGCCACATGCCCGTGGACCTCACAGGAAACAGGGCAAGACAAACTACAAAAGAATCAGGACCAGGGATGAGCAAGAGCGAAGAGTAGCACATTAGTGTTACTTACTTTTACTCTTCCTGCTCAAGGTTATTCTGTTCCAGCACAATGGGGTCAAAGGGTCGTAACTGTCTTAGGGGGCCTTCGGAGAAGGACCGGGGGTGGGGGGGCAGAACCACTATGTACCTGGTGCTGAAGAAGTTCTTGCTGCTCGGCAGCATCGAGGCGGTTCCAGGGCGCTTCGCAGCCCTTGAAACAGAGTTAGTGGTGGGAGACAGCTGCAGGTACCAGGCGGCAGGCAGTTCGGCAAGCGAGGCTGGACATATGTCTGGAGGTTGTCCGGTGCGGCAGCTCGGGGCCATGAATCATTGTCTCTGTGCTGGTTGGCAGATCTGGAATGCTGGTCGAGGCATCTCGGATGGCTATGGTCACTGCAGCGTGACAACAGTCAGCGGTGCAACCGGAAGCGGTTAGAGGACTCGACTGTCTTGAAATTATCTTTACAAAGATGAATGCTGGATGATACTTGTGTGGCACTCCTCCTAGCTTCTTCACAGGGCTTGTTCCTTTCAAGGTAGACAGCCCAAAGCTCAGGCAGGTGTTATCAGGCAACAGCTTGTCCAGAGACTCTCTGGCACTTCCCACCTAGGAAGCTTGCTGTCAGAACCTATCAGGGCATGCTGTGTGTTGGCTGGGAACCGGTTCTGGAGCTGGTGGATGGGTCCTCTGGGTCCGGTATCTCCCTCTGTTCCCTGGGAGATGTTTAGGGTAGTGATCTTGCTTCCCTCTTGGATCTCCTGGTCTTCCTTTACTGTGAGAAGATGCAAGGTAGACTGTACCTTCAGCTCGGGTCCAAATGAGTCCTTCTTCCTCCTTGCAAAGTCTTCAGATGATCTGCTGAAGAGTTCAGCCCTCTTTTAAAGCCAAATGGGCCTCAGTGATTGGTGTAGACTAAGCTTACCTTAATGAACCAACTCTGGGTCCCCACCAACAATCTTGTGTTAGGCATGAGGTCAAGACCAGAGTGCTCTGCAACAGGACAGACAAGGGGTTGACAACATATACCTAAGTCCCACCCATCTTCCTGTCTATAGTAGATCAAAGTGTCTCTCTGGTTAACTGCGCCCTCTGTGCCTCTTGATTAAAGCACAGGTTTTCCCTTGAAGTATGTGCTGGGAGCAGACTTCCTGTCTCACCCAAACCACATACTTATACCTTCTGAAAGGGGCCAGCCCTGCATGGGTTTGCTTACGGTAAATAGTGGACCCAGACATGCATTTCAGTGCCTTTCATACAGAGGGGTGGGAACTTGCTTCAAGTTGACACATTGCACACCAAACATTCAACTTCCTACACAGTCCACTCATGTCTTGTCCGTCAGGCTTGACAATCCACAAATTAGCTTTCTGAAGCTTGGCCAGTGTTGTGAGTTAAAGGTACGGCTGAGCAAACAAGCCACAGACTTGTTAAGAATGCCCATGCACATCTCGAATCCTTCATGCATCCAAATGTTATATGGTTTAAAAGTTGTCCTATTCACCCGATGTGCCATGTAACCAGTGGTCGAAGTGAGCTGGAACGGTGTTCCATTACCTTTATTTTGTACTGTTAACAGCTCCACCACTTTTTTGCAACCATTTTCCCCATTTCGGAACTGTTCTTTATGAAGTTAAAGCACACTTCTCTACTTCACCACCGGATATCAGCTGCAGCTAAACTGAAATCTATGTCAACTCAATTGGCCGTCAACCAGCATGACTGCGACCCTTGAAAAATGTGTTGCGCTTTGCTCCCTTCCTTCCCACTCTGTGCCCCGCTGGAGTCACAGTTCCACTACTTTTACTTCTATCACTGCATGTAACACATTTGAAATAACCCTATAATCAAAAGCATATATGTATCTTTTCTACACCATGAATATATGGTCCACCTAGCAGTAATAGCATGCATCCATGCTATCACAAAACATTCTTCTCCTGCGTCATCGTTTTGCGCTTTTCGTCTATGGTGCCAACCCTCCTCCATCCTCCTCTCTTTCTCCTGCTCCTTTTCCCACCGCTGGCAAGCCTTGGCCCTCTGAGACCACTACTGTGGTGATTTGAGACAATATAAAAGCTTTGTTATGTAACACTGCATATCTTCAGATATTCGCAAGGCAGTGCAGCCCTGCCATATGCCTAAAATAATGCAAAACCCAGAAAGGCGCACCTAGGTTAATGTAGGCACGCACATTTGGGCTAGACTTGTTGTAGGTCAAAGACCAGAAACATGACATTGGTTAAATGCTATTTTAAATTCTGCAAAGAAGTAATGATTGTCCAGTTCTGTCAAAGTCTCTGCCCCATAATGGTTGGAGACCCGAGTCTCAAGACTAGGGAGAGGCAAATATCAGAGCCACTACACTCATTAAGCCGATTACACTTACAAGAGGCAAGTGCATACATACAGGGTAATTCATAGAATTTCGCTGAAAAGTGTCGCAAGCGGCTGGCGCAGAGTGTCCGCGTGCGATTGACTGCGCCAGGCACTTGCGCTAAAACCGATTTCCGCGCACAGCGTATTCATGGATTTCATGCTCCCAAACCAGCCGTGGCGCAGAGTATCGCAGCGACCCTGCAGCAGCGCCAGTAACGCCCCCAAGAACGCCCTTGCGCAAGGAAAAGCCATCAAAATCGCTAAATCATCGCAAAGGGCTGCGCTAACCCTGGACCAGTTTACAGGGCTGCCAAACAAGGAACGCAAAGCGGGAAACGTGCATATCAGGGGTACACGTGAAGTCATACACGCGATTAGCCAGGGTACGTGCATTACAGGGGTACGCGGGAAGTTTAACACGCGATTAGCCAGGGTAAGTGTATTACAGGGGTACGCGGGAAGTTTAACACGTGATTAGCCAGGGTACGTGTATTACAGGGGTACGCGGGAACTTTAACACGCGATTGGCCAGGGTACGTGTATTACAGGGGTACGCGGGAAGTCTAACACGCGATTGGCCAGGGTACGTGTATTACAGGGGTACGTGGGAAGTTATACACGGGATTAGCCAGGGTACGTGTATTACAGGGGTACGCGGGAAGTTTAACACGCGATTGCCCAGGGTACGTGTATTACAGGGGTACGCGGGAAGTTTAACACGCGATTAGGCAGGGTACGTGTATTACAGGGGTACGCGGGAAGTTTAACACGCGATTGCCCAGGGTACGTGTATTACAGGGGTACGCGGGAAGTTTAACACGCGATTAGGCAGGGTACGTGTATTACAGGGGTACGCGGGAAGTTTAACACGCGATTAGGCAGGGTACGTGTATTACAGGGGTACGCGGGAAGTTTAACACGCGATTGCCCAGGGTACGTGTATTACAGGGGTACGCGGGAAGTTTAACACGCGATTAGGCAGGGTACGTGTATTACAGGGGTACGCGGGAAGTTTAACACGCGATTAGCCAGGGTAAGTGTATTACAGGGGCACGCGGGAAGTTTAACATGCGATTAGCCAGGGTACGTGTATTACAGGGGTACGCGGGAAGTTTAACACGCGATTGGCCAGGGTACGTGTATTACAGGGGTGCGTGGGAATCATCACACGCGATTAGGCTGGGTGGGTCCTCACAGGTGTTCCCTGTACACCCTCCACGGCCCCTGCAGGCAGCCTACAAAACAGGGGACTACCCTGCACACCTGCTCATGTCCCCCTGCACCCCCACCCCCCAGCAGTGCAGGGGCAGCCTCCACCAGGCCCCCACTCATGTCTCCCACCACCCCCACTCTCCCGCCACCAGGGGCAGCCTCCACCAGGCCCCCACCCATGTCTCCCACCACCCCCACCAGTGCAGGGGCACCCTCCACCAGGCCCCCACCCATGTCTCCCAACACCCCCACCCACCAGCACTGTGGGGCACGTGGCCAGCAGGCAGTCAGGCAGCAGCAGATGGCAGGTGGGAGCGTGCTCAGGGCTCTGGGGGGCAGTAATTTGGCCTCCTGGCCAGGAGCGTGGTCTCTCGTGTGTGAACGCGTGGACAGCCTGATAGGTAGTGAAATCCCACACGTCAGCAAAGGCCCTTAGCGCGTAAACCCGTCAACAGCATATGCGCGCCTATAGTCACCTGCACGTGCAGGAAATTGTTGCGTCACACGTCCCAGTGTCAAAGCGTGTGATTGGTGAAAATGGATCTACACGCAGAAGTGACAAAGCGTGTGATTGGTGAAAATGGATCTACACGCAGGAGTGACAAAGCGTGTGATTGGTGAACGTACACGCAGCGTAAGTGACGCTGTACGTGTGGGCCTGTATATAAGGTACATGTAGAACACCATTTCCTTGTACGTGCTTTTCGTGGAGAGCGAGTGGGTGAATTCTGTACTTCTTGTCGTTTCACACGCGATTTACTTCACGGCGTTTCCAGTTCGTATTCCCTGTTACCTCTGACAGCTTTTTCTCTTTTTTCTCTTTTACTGGTTTACCTGGGCCTGTTCCCTCAAACAGTGTCCCCTTCTACTGTTGTCCTGTCTTCTCAGACAGCGTACACATCTTCTTTTGGCGGGGGTTTAGCCAGCCAAACGCGCTCATTCTTCACGCTCTTTTACCTGGCAGACGGTGAGTCACGCACGTATCCAACTTCTGTGCTTGCCCCGTGTGTAGCCTACCCCTTCAGAGGTCATTCTAGGCTGCGTGTGACACGCATACGTTCATTCTTGTGTTACTGGGTGCCACAGCGTAGTGCAGGTTTTTCTTTCTGCACACGTGGTCTAGGAGGGGTTGCGTGCACGTCATCTCCCTTTTTTGGGCCTCCTGTGCGTTGCGTGACCCGTCATCTTTCCCCAGGGGTTACAATCAGCCGTGCTAGAGCACTAGGGTACAATTACCATCTGGTACCCAACCCCTTTGACCCCCAATTGCCCAGGACAATTGTCTACAGCCACTCCCATACGCACATTAATATCAGTGCCATGGCTGGGAGGCGAGGATTCCGTAAGGGTGGCAAAGGTGGAAGAGCCACAAGTGGTGGCCGTGGTGGATCCGGTAGGGGACGTGGTCGTAACTTGCAGGGTGAGCCTGTCCCCCCATGTGTGGAGGACCAGTCAAGGGCACCCATCATCCCCCCCTCCCCCCCTCCCGTTGAGGCTGAAGTGGCTGACACCATCCATGCTCAGCCCTTGTTGGACCAGCCCATTGTGGCACCAGACCTGGCTGACTCCATGGCTGACTTCCAGGTCAGCAGGGCTACGACACGTGCGCTGGTGCACGTTGATGCCATCATGCCACGTGGATCTGGGGCAGCAAGGTCATCTGCTGCACCAAGGAGGCAGGGCGGAGTGGCTGCAGGGGCAGCTGCGGCTCCATCCACCCCAGCCCTCACACACCCAGCCAGGACAGTGTCGGTCCTAGTCCATGCTGCTGACATTCCCCCTGACACCATCACACTAGAGCCAATGCCTGCACCAACTCCCATGCTGAGTGTGCAATCCCACACTCCTGATACAGAGTCCACCAGGGCTCCTGCCCCTAGTGTCCAGAGCGGCGCAGGACACTCAGGATCACCACCACCTTCCAAGCGGAAGAGGAAGAGTGCTCGTCCGGCACAGGCTGATGCCCCAGACACGGCTACACAGTCCGGCCCGTCCAGGAAGCCCAGCTTCACGGATGACGAACTGAATGCACTTGTCGAGTATGTGTCCGGACATGACAACGAGATGGTCATTGTTGCAGGATCCAAGACCACACCTGCACAACGCCAGGCACACTGGCAGACCGTTGCGGACATCGTAAGTGCCCTTGGAATCGTGAGGCGCACAGCCAATGATTGCTATAAGCGCTGGAATGACCTAAAGCGCAGGGCAAAGAGTAAGCTGGCCTCAAGTCATGCCGCAACTCTAGTGACTGGAGGTGGGTCTCCAGTAGTAGACATGGCACTCACTCCACATGAGTCAGTCGCTGGGACCTACGTCACGGAGGAACAGATCCAAGGCGTGGGAGATCTGGCTGATTACGAGGCATTGTCCGGTGAGTGCACATGCATGTGTGTGTCATCCATGTGCATGGTGTGTGTGTGAGGGCTTCTGTTTGGGTGCCAGGTGAGAGTGTGTGCGCCTCAGTCGTATGGGTCAGCCATGTGCTTCATGCAATACTTCCTGCGCAGCTGCATTTGGCCATAGCAGTATCCCTTCTGCCAACAGTAGACATCTAGCACAACTGCACGCCAGTTGCCCTTGAAGTGTCACCTTGACACAACATATTTGCTTATTTTTCACTGTTCATTCAGTCAGTTTGTTTGCATTCCACCACTTTCACTAGGCATGTCGCTGTCCACTAGTCACATGTCTGACATGGGTATGGTAAAGGGGAGTGACTTTGTTACCTGGATATCATTTGTACACACATGTCCCTGTGCAATTTGACCATTACAGACTGGCAGCTCCAGGTGAAAAATCTGACCTGTTAGAATCAGAAAAGCTATTACATGCGGGAACTGGACTGAATGAATAGGTGCTGCCCTCCTCTCCATCTTCACTCAATAGCAATGGTACATGCCATCTGTGTGATGGCATGTGTGTTTCACCTGCCAATCACAGGCCAATGTGTGATGCCACTGCCAGGCAGCATGCAGAAAATTTGTTCATCTTCCATCTTGGTGTCATCAGTGTGTGCCGTTTGCCTGCACTTCATACGCAGTGAGGGTGCATGCATGGGAGGGTTTTAGTCATGTGGGACATGTGTCAATCAAGTACTGGTTCTCTTGCTTCTCAGCCCTCAATGTGTGCCATGGTGCTAATGCCTGTTTCCATTACTTTGTTTTCATGTCTTTGCAGGGGAAGACGCACCTGATACTGCTGGGGTTGTGGAGATGGTGCAGACCCAGGAGGTGTCCCAGGGCCGACCAACCACCAGTGAGGGACGTGGTGTGGTGGTGGGGGAGAACCCACAAGTGCTGCAGGTCGTGCTCTCAAGGGGTGTCTCTGGCTGCACCTCCCCCGAGCTGTACTCAGGTGTTGATTCGGATGAGACCTACGTGCCGTCGCTGGTGAGTGTTCGAGGGAGGGATTCTGTTCTGTCTCACCCACCTGCACCAGGGTCAGTACCCTCCATGGGGATGTCAGTGTTGGCAGCTACGCCTTCGGTGGTTACGGATGCAGGGTCACACTCCGCAACATCTGATCCTGTTCCTGGGCCAGCAGATCAGAGGGGGAATGCAGTCCTGCAGCCTCAGGCAGTGCCGGCACAGCAAGGCGCAGTTCGCCTTGCCCCAGACAGGTGTGGTGCCCGCCGACGTGGTGGCCGTACGCCACCCGGCAATACCGCATGGGAGCAATCCATTTACGGTATGGCTACCCAACAGGCTGCATCATCCGAGATGATGGCTCAGGCCATGGATAGGGTGGCCACTTCCATTGTCCCCCCAGAAAGGCTGATGGAGCGACTAGAGCAGGCAACCGACTCCATCTGCCAGTCACACAGGGAGGACATGTTGGGGTCCAACAGGGACAGGCGGGCGGCACTGGCGACTCTGCAGGAGGCCATCTCCATTGAGTCCCAGGGCCACAGGGAAGCCCTGAGGCAGGAGCTCCTACACCTCAGGACAACTCTTGTTGAGCTTGAGGCTTCAACACACCAAAGGACAGAACAGCAGCTGGAGCGTCTCACCCGTACGCTCTCAGCTGAGATGCAGGCAACGAGGGCGGAGGTCCGGGCATCCCGTGAGTTGTTGCATGGGGACCTCCGCACACTCATCCTCCAGAACCAGACCTACCACACCCGCATGCTTGCAGCCATGGAGGAGCAGACTAGGGCCTTGCGTGGGCTGCCTCCCATAGTGCAACCACCTCCGGATGCAACTGCACAGGGTGATAATAGCGACAGCAGTGACACTCCCACAATAGGGTAGCCGTGTGGGCCATGAGCCCATGGAGGTGTTTTATCTTCCCAGGATCCACGCAGGTGGGTTCTGGTGTGCATCCTGTCCTCGGACCTCCTGGGTGGCCTCCCCAACCCCCCCGGGCCCATCAATGGCCATTTTTGATTGTTTCTTATTTTTATTTTTATTTTGATTTCTTTTATTCCCAATTTTTTTGGGAGGATCTGTTGGCTCCGATCTGTTGGCTCCGATCTGTTGGCTCCGATCTGTTGGCTCCGATCTGTTGGCTCCGATGTGTTGGCTCCGATCTGTTGGCTTCGATGTGTTGGCTTCCGTGGTTCCTGTGGGCATACGCTGCATTGTGGCTGGGCACATGCAGGCTTGTAATGTATTTGGTTCAGATGCTTGGGTTTGAGTCACACACACCCCTCCTGCTTCCCGTTTCCATGGGCTTGCAAAGGGTGTGCCCAAGTGACAGTGAATTACACAGTGACGTTGGACTCCCATGAGCTGTGTGGCCAGTCTGTAGTCAATACTGTGTATACATTCATAGTGCATATTGCTGTTGTGTTGTACACTGCATGTTGCATTGATGTGTAACTCTTCTTCTGTGTCTACCTCCCAATTTGCAGGTCCCTTCCTCAAGTCCACACAAGGACCTCTAGTCTGGCGAAGGGGACCATGTTGGCAGCAGTGCACCTACAACTCTACATGGCGCCAACCCTGCACAGTTGGTAGTGGTGGGAGTGCAGGCATTTCCAGGTGGTGAGACTACTAATATGTAACCTTTTTGATGTCATGTTAATGGTACTACGTGCTCAAGTATGTAGTTGGTCCGGCATTGCTGTGAGCATTTCAGGTGTTGCAGGTTTCTAATAGTGCCACTGTACATAGTGAGAGTGATGTCATGTTGTGGGGATTACTTTGTTTACCTGCAATTAGCATGACATGGCACGGTGTGTCGTGTGGCAGTGCTGGGGTTGGGTTGGCTGACATGGCACTGTCCTCTTGTTGCATTTTGCAAGTGGGTATTCATTTTAGCTGCTTCAATGTGTAACTTCACAAAACTGCATTGGTGGTGTCTGTGTGGGTAGGGATGCACACATTGTGACACTTCCAGGTGAACAATCTCAGGCTGACATGGAATTCCCGGTTCATTCTCCACACATTCAGGATCAGTGTCAGGTTGAGTCATCATTGATTGTCAGATGGGATGTGCCAGGGCAGTGTGCACTCCACAGGGGTGTGATTTCTATGTGAAGTAATTAGCCACTAGCTGTGTACGGGCTGCCTCCCCCCGTGCCCTTTCCCCTCCCATGCGCAGCGGCTGTGCATGTGGTTGGGGATGTGGGGCCACCACCATGTCCACGGCCAGGCCCCGGCGTGTTGCAACGTTGTGCAGGACACATGCTGCCACTATGATCCTGCACACTACTGGGGGAGCGTATAACAGCTGCCCGCCAGAACGGTCAAGGGAGCGAAAGCGTGACTTCAGCACTCCGAATGTGCGCTCCACTATGCCCCTGGTTGTAATGTGGGCTGTGTTAAATCTTACCTGGGGTGGCGTGGTGGGGTTCCGAATTGGCGTCATCATGTGGGGGCTGAGAGGGTAGGCACTGTCCCCTGTGGAGGTGGGGATTGGTATCATTGGTGAGGTTGTGACCTTGCTCAGTATCCAACATGCATGCATGTGCAGTGGCATACATACTCACCAAGCAGCCATGTATCGCCATGCCGCCCAGCTTCTAGGTCCCGGCTTAGGGTGGACATTCGGTAAATGAAGCTGTCGTGGGTGGAGCCGGGATAGTTGGCATATACTGAGGTGATGATTCCCTTGGCATTACATGCTACCTGCACGTTGATGGAATGCCAGTGCTTGCGGTTCCTATAGATGTGCTCAGATGCCCTGGGGGGACGTAGAGCCACATGGGTGCAGTCGATGGCACCTAGCACTTTGGGGAATCATGCCACTGCGTAAAAATCCAGGGCGGCAGCATGCCTTTCTGCAGGTGTTCTGGGCAGGTATATGTGCCTGCGGACTGATGGGCGTGCAGTCATGATGTTCAAGACCTGGTGTAGGCAGCGTGACTGGGTGGCCTGTGACACCCCACCCACTATGGCACTTGTCCGCTGAAATGATCCAGTGGCTAAGAAGTGCAGTACATTGAGGACCTTCTCCAGGGGGCTGAGTGCTTGGGAGCACAGGGTGGGTGATGTGAGGTCATCCTCCCACTCACTCACCAGGTCCAGTATGATGTGTGGTGGAAACCTGTACCTCCCATACACCTGGTCATCAGGCATCCCGAAAAGGCTGGTTCTGGGTGTGAATATTCTGGCCCTGACTATCCTCCTCCTCCTCCTTTGGTAGCCCACTGCCACTGCTGCTAGGAACGGTATGTTCATCCTGGCGTCTGAGCTTGTTATTGTTAAAGTCCGCAATTTATGCTTAGCGCGTGTTCTAGGCGAGCGTGTGACCCGTGCACCCCTGGAATCCAGTTCCCAGTCCAATAGCGTGTGGAAATTCACACGCACCACGGGATACAGCGTGTGACCCGCGCACCCCTGGAATCCAGTTCCCAGTCCAATAGCGTGTGGAAATTCACACGCACCACGGGATACAGCGTGTGACCCGCGCACCCCTGGAATCCAGTTCCCAGTCCAATAGCGTGCGGAAATTCACACGCACCACGTGATACAGGTTCGCTGACGTACCTGCGTGTGTAAGTGGCCGCGCACCCATTAAATACACGTACATAGGCCAATCGCGTGTACGCGCACTTTTGTCCAATTACACGCGATGACACTCTGACGTGCAGTATCTCCACGTGTGCCCCGTCATCACGTGCTGAGTGGGGAACACCCGTGCGGGTCACGTCACAGACGCGCTTACGCGCTGAGGGACTCTGGTCCAATAGAATCGCGTATGCGTGCTGACGCGCTTACGCGCTAAGGGCCTTTCCTCGGATTTCACGCTGACGTGCAGGATTTTCACGTGCCAAATCACTCCGTATCAAGCTGGCCACGCGAAAACACACGGAAGCCCACGCTCCTGCCCAGAAGGCCGAGTTACTGCCCCCCAGTGCCCCGAGCAGCCTCCCACGTGCCATCTGCTGCTGCCTGCCTGCCTGCCTGCTGCCACCGTACCCTGCCATTTGGTGCCTGCACATCAGCCATCTGCAGGGGTCCAGTTGCTGTGTCCACCCCTGCTGGAACAGAAGACTCCCGACTGGTATTACATCGCTCCACAGCCCAGCCCCAGGACCCAGTTGCCCACCCACACCTGCCTCTGGGGTTGCCATGTCGGGCACTTCCACATCTGGCACCAGTGGCAACCCCAGGCCAGAGGGGCAGAGGGGCACCAGCTTCACTGTCACCGAAGTTGGTGTCCTGGTGGAGCATGTCCTGGGGCAGTATGATGCCCTCTTTGGATCGTCCCGCGCCAGCAAGGAAGGACGGCAGAGGATCTGGGCCGACTGTGTGGTTGCCATCAACGCGGAGGGGGTGGCAACCCGCGATGTCCTGAAGATCAAGAAGCGCTGGGAGGACTTGAGGTCCAGGACCCTTGTGAAGGCCCGGCGCCTCGTGGAGGGGGGCCGGGGCCGCATGAGTTCCATCCAGATGAGGGTCCTGGAACGCGTACGCCCAGCGCTCCACGCCCAGATCCTTGAGAGGGAGGCCCGTCTGGAGTTGAGCGGTAAGTGTCCATGCATTACTGTGTGAGACAGGGCATGTTGCGGTGTGCTGGTTCTATGATACTTGCCTGTATGTGTGCCATAGGCCATGTATGCATGTATGTGTGCAGGGACATCATGGTAATGCATGTGCGACCAGTGATGTGTGATGCACATGGTTGTTGCATGTGTTGAAATGCCGCATGGGGAGCCCTATTCAGATTTTGAACATGAGAGCATGCCAGTCTCGTGTACGTTTACATGGGTGGGGGTGAGGGATGGGTGCTGATGCCAGGTACATATATGGTAGCCATGTCTGTGTGCCTGACCTGCGTGTCTGTGACTTGTGCATGCCATGGATGCATGACACATGTGTGTGACAATGCAGAGATTCAGTAAAGCAGCCAAATTACCCTTGTAACCGCTGTGTTTGGTGTGTTTGGGGCCAGATGGATGTGACTGAGGTGAAGTGTGTGCATGTGATGGGCATGAGGCATGATGCATGTGAGTTACATATCATTGAATGTTTCAAGAGTCCATTGGACATGCATGGAAATGTCCATGGCATGCACCATGCCTGTTACTGTGTGTGTTTTGCCTGGACTGACCCATGTGTTGTGGAGGGACATGATGGAAGTGTACTTTGACAGTGGTGCTCATCTGCTATTGCTTCCTGTCTAGGGGACCATTGTACAGTGCCCTGATGCTTGTGTTCTTTGTCTCCCTCTACGCAGCGGCTAGTGAAGAAGAGGGCGGAGATGGCGCTGTGGAGCAAGGCGGCGGGGATGCCCCCACGGCTGCAGCGGAAGGGGTGGGTGAGCCCCCACAGGGGCCTGCTACGGTGGGAGACGGTGAGGAGCCATCCAGGTTGGTGGTTTGCACAGAGGAGGAGGAGGCCGCCACTGGGGCACACATGGGGCCTGGTGGGGGCATCCCTTCTGGTGCAAGTGGTGCAGTCCAGGGCCAGGGGCAGGAGGCAGCACAGGTCACCGTGGAGGGGCCTGTGCATGTCGCTGTCCCTGACCCTGTGAGTGCACCACCATGCACCAGCAGGGATGCCCCGTCCCAGGCCCGTCCGCAGGTAGAGGGGATGTCCATGTCACCTGACTCCCCTCCACCTGCGGACGTGGGAACCCCTGGCCGTGCGGAGAAGGTCCTGATTGGGGTCGCGATGCGCACGGCTGTGATTCGTGATGCCGTGCGTGCTTCCCGGGAGGAGCACGCACGTCATCACGAAGTGCACCGTGCCGACGTGGCCCAATTGGGATCGGCCATGTTCGGGGGTTTCCTGCATGTGTTGGCCAATGTGGCGGCCCTCTCCTCCTCTGTGCAGGCTATCCACCAGTCGTTCTCCTTGCCGTCTTCCAGCCCAGATGCCACCAGGGCCCCCTGTGGACCTGCCCCGACCAATGCAGCCAGCTCGGTGGGGATCCCATCCCTGCCACAGTCGGGAGTCAGAGATCCAGCAGGGGTGGACACCAGAGCAACTGGACCCCAGCAGATGGAGGATGTGACGGCATCATCGGGCAGGGCACGTGCACGACGGCGTCGGTGGTTTCCATCAGCCTGGATGCCGTTGTGCTGGCACAGGCAGTTGCGTCGGAGGCAGCAGCAGGCTCAACGTGGGAGGCATCATGGCTCGGGGCCATCAACATCGGGGGTGCAGGCATCGGCCGGAGGGCAGGAGAACCCTGGAATGGGAGTGGCTTCCGTGTGGGAGAGGTTGTGCCAGCGGATAGGTGCGGAGCGGCAGCGGGCAGAGGAGGAACGGCTCACGATGGTCAGGGCGGAGGACTCCATGCGGAGGGCGCTGAGGCGGGCTGAGTGCCTCGAGGGTCTTCGCAGGGAGTTAGAGCTGGACACTGCGTTATCCCTGCGGGACCTCGGGGCCAGGGAACATGCCCGCCTCCAAGCCATTGACCAGGAGTTCGATGATGCCCTGGCCCATGACAACAACCAGTGAGCCGTCCGAATAGCCCGCTGCCTTTCTATATAGTTGTATAGTTAGGGTTAGATTTCCTTTGTTTTTTTGAATTTTTTTTGGTTGCGATTGGACAATGCACCACTTTTTTGTATATAGTTCACTTTTTAGTTAGTAGTCAGTTAGGTTTAATTTGGTAGGGCTCATGGACCCAGGATGATCTTCTTAATTTCCTTATTTTAATAATTCAGAATTTTTTCTTGGACATTCATCTTGTTTAGTTTGATTTGCTTTGTGTTTTTTCTTGTTTGCTGTCCAATACATATTATTTTTTTATTCTTCAATGTGTCGTATCATCTCATTGCTTTCAGGCATGTCATGTTGGGTGTTTTGTCATTCACTTGCAGCCATTGTGTGTGACAGACATGTGTTAAATTGCATTATTTACATTGGGGGTGTAACATGTAATTGCCTTTGATATGTGGGTGGGTGTGATAGTTGGTTGGGCCTTTTGGCAGGGGAGGATGGGCATTACGGACATGATTTGGGAATGTTGGGACCCAGGTGCAGGGGGGCATGGATTGGACATGGGTGAGGGCCTGCTGGCAGGTGCCCCACAGTGCTGGGGTGTGGGGGTGGTGGGAGACATGAGTTGGACATGGGTGGGGGCCTGCTGGCAGGTGCCCCACAGTGCTGGGGGGTGGGGGTGGTGGGAGACATGAGTTGGACATGGGTGGGGGCCTGCTGGCAGGTGCCCCACAGTGCTGGGGTGTGGGGGGGTGGGAGACATGAGTTGGACATGGGTGGGGGCCTGCTGGCAGGTGCCCCACAGTGCTGGGGGGTGGGGGTGGTGGGAGACATGAGTGGGGGCCTGGTGGAGGGTGATCCTGCACTGCTGGGGGGTGGGGGTGGTGGGTGACATGAGTGGGGGCCTGGTGGAGGGTGCCCCTGGTGGCTGGGGTGTGGGGGTGGTGGGAGACATGAGTTGGACATGGGTGGGGGCCTGCTGGCAGGTGCCCCACAGTGCTGGGGTGTGGGGGGGGGTGGGAGACATGAGTTGGACATGGGTGGGGGCCTGCTGGCAGGTGCCCCACAGTGCTGGGGGGTGGGGGTGGTGGGAGACATGAGTTGGACATGGGTGGGGGCCTGCTGGCAGGTGCCCCACAGTGCTGGGGTGTGGGGGGGGTGGGAGACATGAGTTGGACATGGGTGGGGGCCTGCTGGCAGGTGCCCCACAGTGCTGGGGGGTGGGGGGGGGTGGGGGACATGAGTTGGACATGGGTGGGGGGCTGCTGGCAGGTGCCCCACAGTGCTGGGGGGTGGGGGTGGTGGGAGACATGAGTGGGGGCCTGGTGGAGGGTGACCCTGCACTGCTGGGGGGTGGGGGTGGTGGGTGACATGAGTGGGGGCCTGGTGGAGGGTGCCCCTGGTGGCTGGGGTGTGGGGGTGGTGGGAGACATGAGTTGGACATGGGTGGGGGCCTGCTGGCAGGTGCCCCACAGTGCTGGGGGGTGGGGGTGCAAGGGGACATGAGTTGGTGTTCATTAGTTCAAGGAGACATGTGCCTTTGCTGGGGGGCATGCCCATGGTGGGTGGGCTGCCTGCGGGACATGACCAGGGATGCAGGGTAGTCCCCTGTGGTGTGGGCTGCCTGCAGGGGCCGTGGAGGGTGTACAGGGTACACCTGGGAGGACCCACACTGTGAAATCACATGTGGAACTTCCCGCGCACCCCTGAAATACACGCGCCCAGGCTGTTCGCGTGTGGAACTTCCCGCGCACCCCTGAAATACACGCGCCCAGGCTATTCGCGTGTGGAACTTCCCGCGCACCCCTGCAATACACGCGGCCAGGCTATTCGCGTGTGGAACTTCCCGCGCACCCCTGAAATACACGCGCCCAGGCTGTTCGCGTGTGGAACTTCCCCCGCACCCCTGAAATACACGCGCCCAGGCTATTCGCGTGTGGAACTTCCCGCGCACCCCTGCAATACACGCGCCCAGGCTGTTCGCGTGTGGAACTTCCCCCGCATCCCTGAAATACACGCGCCTAGGCTATTCGCGTGTGGAACTTCCCGCGCACCCCTGAAATACACGCGCCCAGGCTGTTCGCGTGTGGAACTTCCCCCGCACCCCTGAAATACACGCGCCCAGGCTGTTCGCGTGTGGAACTTCCCGCGCACCCCTGAAATACACGCGCCTAGGCTATTCGCGTGTGGAACTTCCCGCGCACCCCTGCAATACACGCGCCCAGGCTGTTCGCGTGTGGAACCTCCCCCGCACCCCTGAAATACACGCGCCCAGGCTGTTCGCGTGTGGAACTTCCCGCGCACCCCTGAAATACACGCGCCCAGTCTGTTCGCGTGTGGAACTTCCCGCGCACCCCTGAAATACACGCGCCCAGGCTATTCGCGTGTGGAACTTCCCGCGCACCCCTGAAATACACGCGCCCAGGCTATTCGCGTGTGGAACTTCCCGCGCACCCCTGGAATACACGCGCCCAGCCTATTCGCGTGTGGAACTTCCCGCGCACCCCAGAAATACACGCGCCCAGGCTATTCGCGTGTGGAACTTCCCGCGCACCCCAGAAATACACGTAGCCCGCTCCCCCAGACCCGATCACGTGTGAAACTTCACGCGAACCCCTGTAATGCACGTACCCTGCTGAAATCGCGTGTTAGACTTCCCGCGCACCCCGGTATACACGCACACGTATTTTTTGTCAGCGGGTGTCCGTGTTTGTGGGTACCCCTTTGCACGTCTTTGTTCCTGGAGGGCCACAGTATGGGACATTCATCATGGCAGTATATAGGTGCGATTAGTTGGCGCACCTTTTGGCGCACATTTCTTACAGCCGCAGAGACGCTACCGCCTGCTTTCTTGTGGCGGTCGTGTTTGTGCCTGTGCGCTGGTTTGAGCGTGCGCTTTTTTCCCCTATTCTATTCCATGAATACGTGTTGTAGGCGAGCGTGTGGGCGTTCCGCGCACTTGTGCCCTGTACTTCCCCCGTGACGCCCACGTTTTGGCAAGTTGTTCCCCATTCCGAGTGTTACGCCCGTGTTCCGCCTACTTTTGTTGCGTGCGCCGCGCTATGTGCGATTTTCGCTGTGGCCTGTGCGATTTTCGCAGTGACCTGGCGCACGCTGTTAGATGGCCTGTGCGCCAACGTGCGCCGCGCACTTTTTATCGCACATCCGCTGGTTTTCTCGCGCACGGCCTTCCGTGAATCGACGTGCGCTGCTTTTCGTGCGATTTTCGCAATTGCACTGCGATTTTCGCTATTCCACTGCGATTCGCACGTTTTTGCCCACTTGCGCCGCGCAAATTATTCCATGAATCGGCCTCTTAATCTTCTCCAGTATTCATTTTCATCACAGTGCTCTGAAGCAGCCATGCTGTACTGGGACACTCTACAAAACACAATTTTGTTTGCAAAACTTCAAGACAGAAAGGGTGACTCTAGAAACCTAAAAAGGGGGTGAATGCATTAAAAAAAAGGAAGGAAATCCGGTTGGTGGAGCAGACACTACTGGACCTGATTCATGAAAGTGTTTTATAATAGCGCAATCCCATAGGAAAACGTTCCATGAGTGTATTTTTGTTATGCTCATCTTAGACCATCGATTGGATATGAACTTTGTGAACAGTTCACTTGTGGAAAAGATATGAACATAGGGCAGTACAATTTATTGTCCAGGTTCAAGGGATAACAACACGTGTCAAGTGGCTAGTTAGAAAATGTACATGAATACAGAGGTCAGCATGTTTCCACCCCAAAGTCGCATCGTAGTGCTGGTGGGTTTACGTCGGGGCTATTTGTTAGGAGCTAATTCGGGGGAGAGACAGTCACATAAGCATTCTAAGTAACATCAGGGTGCACCCTTCAACCCAAAAGATATTTCAATCCACTGGGGTTGATTGTCTTTGTGTCGGGTCATCGAGTACCTTAATTGATCAATAAAAAAGGGAGTCCTGCCAGATTAGTTACCAAATGATTATTGCGATTATTGTTACATACTCATTTGGCAATGAAATATAAATCTGTTTTTGGCCAAAATAAACTTTCTTTTTAATGGCTCATGGTTACATAATTAGTGATAGTATTCATTTATGTTAACAGGCATTTTATCCAAAATTCCTCTATTTAAAAAAAATTAAATGTAACCAAATAAATCTGGCCAAACAAATATTGTTGGAACAACTGTGCTCCTTCAAAACAAAATTGTTTCAACAATTGTACCCAATCAATAAACACAAGGGGCCCGCTTCATGGAATTATCTGAGCAAAAATCGGGACTTTGCGTGCCAAACTGCATGCAAAATCCCATTCGTCGATTCGTGGAATCGACTGCGCTGCACTTTTTCATACTTTGCATGGACTTTGCACAGTCTTGGTACGTCACTGCAAGAGGCTGAGTCGCTTGCGTGAGACACGATGCAGAGCTTTGGTGTGGCTTGCACAGAGGGCATGGTAGGGGACAGAACACGGAAAATGAAGAACAAGGCAAAAAGTGGGCGTTTCGAGGGGTGGCCTGCAGGCAGTCCATTGCACGCCCATTACTGCGTGGAACAATACGTATTCATGGATCCAAGCATGCAATCTCTCGGCTGGGAAATGACCATACAAAGCCCTCATACTATCTGCCACCTGAAGGCAGGCGTACAGACACTTGCGCATAGGATTCACTGCGCAAGAGTAAGTTCGGGTGTTGGATTTAGGGGTGCGTGTACGCAACCATGGTTCCGATGTGACTTAGGGGTGCGCATACGCAGTGTAGCGGGGTGAATGAACGGTTTATGGGGGTTTGCAAGCAGATTTTTCAAGTTTTACCCAAGTTATGATAAATCGTACGCATATTGTCGGGGTGCCAGTAACAGTTATGGGGAACCCTGTGCAAGGTGCCCGAGATGCAGGCCTGCTTGCGGGGCGCTCCGGCCGAGACTTCCGTATACGGTTACTTTGTGCAGACAATTCCATGAATAAGCACAGCGTGCATTTTTCATGCTGCTGGCAGGCTTGTGCGGTGTCATTCTCGGAGCGCGGCCTTTGCGGGCTAAATGTGCACTTTTCCATGAATCAGGCCCATGGACACCCCCCCTCTTATAGTGAAAGGAGGGAGGTAGAACAACACCACAGCCCTGCGAAACTGTTGCAGGGCATGCAAACCCTAGAATGCATCCCTTCCAGAGAAATTAGGGTTCGAAGATGCTTGTAGCCCAGGCAAGCCTTGTTAGCTTGACACCTATCAGGCGCTATTTTTGGCTCACCAGGCCAATTGATGCCAAACAAAAACCACTATGTGAGATTACGTTTGTGCTTTTGGAGCAATCTATAAATAAGCATTAGGACACATCTACATGACATATAAAGCAGAAGGGGTCTTAAATTAAGGACAAAACGTTAGGTTTACATGGAAGTTAGATTTGCATAACTCTACGCTCCTGCTCACTGGTTACTGCTGGATATACGCAGGGGCTGAGTTTAGCTCCTGCTCGTCCATTCTCAGTTTCGATCCCTGGAGTAACAGGTGTAATCTGGAATGCGACTGCCAACCCCGCTTTCATGCCACAAAGCACAAGCTTTGTGTGTGAGGTTTTAACTTTTTGAATTGGTACACAGGCAAATATGTGATTTTTCTATCACTCGATTGCGCTCTTGCCCCGGTTATGCTATGAACAGGGGCCTAGTTTTTAGGTTTTGGGAAAGCAGCTCACGTTTGATTTTAAATCCGTTCCCTTCTGAGAGCCCCTCCTCAGCCACCGCCAGTCCTCCCTGTTGCCAGCCCCGCAGCCGCGAGGAAACATGAAAAATGTATTACAGCAAATGAGGCTGACCCGGATTCCACAAGTCTGCGCGCAGAGGAGAATGTGGGTCCCAAGGGGATTCAAGAGATAATCAGCGGCGTGCAGGGGTGTGCGGCGCAGCGAACAGGCGGATGCGCGCAGCAAACGCGGAAGCGTAGCTGTAGCCTTCGCCGCTCCGGTGTTTAGTACCTATTTACCTACAGCACACGGACACACGGCCACCGTAACAAATCATTTTCAGAAAAAAACACAGAGAAAAAGCAACTTTACATACATAAGGGATTCGCCAAACAACCCGTCTATATATATGTGAAACCGTGTTTAGGTCGTATTTTTTTTAACGAGGAGGCCGAAAACGTCCGAACATGGAGATTTTTACTATCCAAGAAACAACTAAAGTGCACATTCAGGTCTTATTTTTAATTGCCGTTCCATCTTCCATAGCATTTTTTGAGCCGTTTTCGGGTGGATGGGGTCAGGGTTGGATTGTCCCCTCGGGCTTTCGGCCCGTGGCCTGGCCGAAATCGTCCCTGGGGACTGGCCATGCCTTGGCCGGTTTGGAAGAAAAAAAATTATTTTTTTTCCACATTGGTTTTTCTTTTCAAAAAGCCTTACATCCTTCTGAAGTCGATGAATGAGTACCAACACAGGTTGGGTGATATTGTATGCATATTTGTTCTATAAAAAAGAGCTTAAGCGTAAGTGCTATACAATAACATATTATCATTTGGCCTTGGACGTCTGCTTGGACTCACAGAAATTTAGTGTAATTAGGAACAATGCTATTTGATGCCACTTCCTGTTTTGTCATAGGGAGAAAGGACGTGTTTCATCGGGATGTCACTTTGGGGCGGACTCAAAAGACATTACTTCTGGTGATGTCATCAGAGGTCAAGGGTCGTGAGGCAAGGGGTGGGCCACTTTTTTGAGGCGAGGGGTGGGGCACTTTTTGAGGCGAGGGATGGGCCACTTTTTTTTGGGTGACAAGGCCTATTTCTTGTCCCAGTCCGACCCTGGGTGGGTTACACTACATGCTGCTCGGCTCCCCGTCTAGTACGGGTGCTTTGGGAGTGGCTCGGGAGTTTGATTCCAGCAATTGGAGCCAGAGCAGAGGCTGGTGTGTGCGAGCAGGTCTGCAGGCAACCCTCATACCTTGCACTGGTGAGGGCAGCCCAGGGATAGGATTAGGAGCATCTCTTATGGAGATGGCCAGTAGCGTTGAGGACCTGCCCATACAATGAGGAGGGGAGCGCCAAGACTGGGAGCAGGGGCAGCTGGAACTCCTGTCTTCTCTGCCCCAAGTGCCGGCTTTAGGTATGTGTGTCCCGGACAATCGCCCAGGGTGCCACATTTGCCCCTTCCCACCAGAGGGGGATTTAATGGTCGCCAGGCAGACAAATGGCGACCGGGCCCCAGTGCTATGCCCCACCCCTTCCACACAGCACAGGGCCCTTTCTGCTGTGATGTCAGTCCAGCTCCTAACAAGCTGAGATAGCAACTCGCTTTAAAAAGGTTGACTTGGGAAACAGCGTGGGCACCTTCACCCCACCCCCTTTTCTCCTTCTCAGCCCCCCTCCCATGTCCTCCCCCTTTCGGATGCTTCAGCAAAGAGGAGCAGCAATCCACTTCCCCCTCTGCTCCCACCCCCCCCCCCCAGCGGACCAGGGTCCGAGCCCGGAGGGCCCGCGAGGCGTCAGCAGTCAGTGCTCCGACAGCTGTGTGGTACCAGCTGCATGCCAGTGTGCTTTGCCAGCTTAAGTAGAAGACTGTGGTCCAGGCCAGGGGTGGGCAAAGTATTCACAAATTAAGCATAATCGCCAACATTCGCCTAATGTTACACTTCGGCAGACGGGTGAATTGTTCTCGGTGTTAGCCGCTTTGGGTCAAATTGACCTTTGACATGGTTTTGCCTGACGCTAAAAAACATGAAACGCTACATTTCCCTTGAGGAAAATGCATGAAATTGCTGATTTCACCCACAGCGCAAAATGGAGAAGACCTTTTCATTCTGCGGTTTGTAATGTGAGCATTTCTGCCAGCCCTGCTATTGGAATGCCACGTTGCAATATATGGATTTGGTTTCTGGAAGGACCAGCATGCATGCAAGATGCTTCAGAGGGCCAAAGCGGTGGGGGAGGGAGAGAGAAAAGGCTAAGTGGAGGGGATGAATCAGCATTTTGGGAAAGGACGTGAACATTAACAGCGCTCTTTGAGCGGCACGTTTCGGCCTATTTATTTATTTATTTATGGATGCATGTAGGAGCACGACAGGCTCTTTAATGGGTTTATTACAGGCGGTTTTGGAATGCCAACCATTCATCCTTCCGCCCCCTTTCCTCACCCTCCGTGTTGTACGAGGAGAGTTCCCTGGTCCTTAGGAGGGGAATGGGGAGTTGAAAGGAAGGTGGGGTGCTAGGGGTGGGTTGCCTGCACCTATGGGTGCTCTGATTTGCTGCTGCTAGATGCAATGAGCGGTGAGCCAGGTAGAGTGTTCCCGCCAGGGGGCAACATGTTTTGCCTGCCGAGAGCCAGCACCTCTGCACAGCTCCGAGTGAGGGAGTGATGGGCCGGCCCGTCAGTGGGTGAATGAACACACGGAGGAGCAGAGAGGTTGTAAACGGACTGATGAGAATATTGTAAAGGGCTCTGTAATTCCATATTCTACAGTACACCGGCCGTTATACAGATCTGAGGCGTTCACTCTCCAACCTGTGCAGCAAAAGCTTAACACCATCATTCTGCCGTTTCAGACTGCATGGCTGAGGCAAAGCCCGCACAAACAGAATGGCATCACTTTTCTGCTACAAGGGCCTGTATGTTCTCTGGGTTTTGAATATTTAGCATTGATAGCAAAGCCTGCAGTGCTGAGGAGGCCCAGCTGTTTCCAGTGAGTCAGACCCCTAGTTAACTGTAGTAAAGACAACTTAATAAAAAATTGCTTTTGTCCCCAAAGTTTTCCATTGTGCATTGTGACCACAATTAACTCTGCCCACCCAAAGATCTGCCTCCATCACCCGCCCACCTAGAGCCTTGTATCAGGTGCTGCCCACAGGGCCTTTGCCTTAAATCTGCCACTGCTTGCTACGCCAACTCGGGGGAGTTTTTCAAGGGCTTCCCCGAGCTGGCCTGGTGAAGGCGCCCTATTAAAGATGAAACGAGCCCTGCTCTCGTGCTGGCGCCGGGTGCTCCAGCACAACAGAGGGGTGCTTTCCATTTCAATGGTGCATCGCTGCTACATCAGCCGGAGGCTGGCAGCGGCACCAGCGCAACTCCAAATTTGGTGCCCCCAAAGAAGGGAGAAACTCGCTGACTATCCATCTCCTTGTATTCGTATACCTTAAGGAGATTGGCAACTTGCACTTAATGAACAGGCAAACAGTTATATAATAAAGCCTTTGAAGAGCCATTTGAAGAACACGTTTGCCAGTGTTTACTAGAAGTGGACACGCGGAGGGATGCCAGCCCAGGTAAAAATGAATTCATGGTCCCAAGTGCTAACGCCTATTTACTGGAGTAAGCAGGCAAAATCAATTGCTATTCCTTCCCGCATTATATTCTCCACACATACGCCCTCCAATGGGTGACGTGGAATCTTGGGTGTATTTTACCATAGCAGGCCCACAGCCTATCAGATCAGACGGTATTCGCTGTGTCCATTCTCAAAGGTTAATTCAACCGTGTTATGACAGCCCACTTCCTACATTGGCTTTTCGCTATTTTGTGAACTGTTTGTTTATACGTTTAGGCAATGTGTATTTCTATACACTACACCACACTACACTTTATTTTCCACCGCAATCAGAAAGCAATCCTTATCTGTCACTCGAGAGGGATCTCTTTTGTTTTGTGCATTTTGCTCTCTATCCCCCGCATGAGGCCAGTGCTACAGTTTTGTCTTCCTTTGTGCATCCTTGTGATCAGACCTTGTTGTCGGTTTAGGCTCCCTGATTGATTTAGCTCGCACACAGACCAGTCTGGTTTAACTTTGGGAACACAGAGGATGACAGACACTTACAGTCTTCCTTTTTCTGACGAACAATACCGTCAGATCCTAAGTGGCCTGTCTTTTTGCACCAATCTCCCCGAAAATGCTTCGATGGAAACCAAGATCACCATCGACTATTTGCTTAAACTTAAAAAGGACAAATGCAAAAGTGAGCCACACGAGCACCTGCTTACGGATAACCTTCGAGCTAACGTCATCCATCCAGGATTAAAGATCCAAATAACACCAGTCCTCATCACTGATGATTCAGAAAACAAAATTGGATTCGGCCAAATCGTTACCAAATGTAGCAGGGATTTGATGTTCCATACCATCAACACAGCTGTCTGTGCTGCCTCTCGCATCCCTGAAGAAGTGGTCCATGCAGAGAAACTATTCTTAGATAACCTGTTAATCACAGAAGCAGCTTCTAAACTGCAAGCTGGCATTAATGAAACAGAAGAATTTCAAAAATCCACCTCCAACAACAAGGCAGAAAACCTAATGCAGACATTTCAAGCTTCTCTAAAGAAAATAGATAGTCAGCAGCTAACTTTGGCAAAGAAAATTGGGTTACGTTTTCTGGGTCCAAGTTTTCTAGCAATAACACTGATTATTCCACTTCCAACTACTTCAACACAGACAACTAACCTTTTTTTAGGATGCGGCCAAAATCCAGGTTGAGGCCAGTTCGATCAACCCTCAAACAGGGAGCCCAGGGGATTTTCAGAAATAGGACATGAGGTTACCAGAGATAACCTCACCCGTTTATAATGTGTCCTCCTTACCGCATCGACCAGCCACCTAGCTGTGATCAACAAATGTCTCTCCTTGATCGCAACTCAGTCACTCACCGAACTCCAAACCAGTGGGACAGGAAATATTTTCTGAACCTGACACATAACCGAAAAGTTCAGGTACCAACTTTGCATACAAATCTACCTTCACTCCCACCGACTTAGACATAGCACCTGAAATCATATCATTTGATGATTGTATTTTTGGAGATCTTCCCACGTCTTTTTGACTTAATCCTTCTGCACCATGTTACATGTCTGAACAAGAAATAAGTGCACGTCTGTGCTTCAAAATAACCAGAAAATTGCCATAAAACCAGCTGACAGTGTGGCTTGGTAGTGATCTTAAGTGCATCTCAATACAAGAACATAGTCAATGACTTGCATTTGAACACCTTGCCTTATGCCTGATTAGAGAACGACCCCAGCCAGGACATTATGGGTTACCTCATGGAATCGTGCTCGAAAGGAGTTTCTGACGTAAAAAGAAGCCGGCTTTTTAACACCTTGAGACGTCCGCAGCCCTACATTTTAGCCTCTTCCAAAAATACATATAAGCACCACCAATTCACTCGGAGAATTTTCAAACCAGTTGGTAAATATGTGGATTTCTTTTTAAAACCTCTGATCTTGATGACAAAAGCATTCATGAAGGACACCCGGGATGCCATCAGGATGATTGAATTTCAACCCTGTGATGGAGTGTCTCAAATCTTAGGAATGTAAGACTTTACGGCACTCTACACCAGTTATCTCCAAGAACAGGCACTCGAAGTGGCAGACTATAAGCTGGACCAGCGGCCGGCACCCCATAAGGTACCTACGGGATTCCTGATCAAACTCATTCAGGTGGCCTTATGTAAAAACATGTTTTTCTTTGGTCGCAAATGCTACCTCTAAATTAAGGGGACCACTATGGGAGCAGCATTTGCCCCAAGTACAGCAAACATGTTCATAGTCTTCTTTGAAGAAATGGTTATTTATCCCAATCACCAGTTCAAATACAACATAATTTTCTGAAAAATACATCAATGACGTGTTCATGATATGGCAAGGGGACTGCGAAGTCCTTCAAGAATTCACAGGATGGCTGAACAACCTGAACCCTAATTTGCAATTCAGGATGCAGAGTAGCCAAACAGAGATTCCATTTTTGGGCTTGATAGTCAAACACTCAGAAAATAAACTCTGTATGACGCTAAACAAAAAAAACAGATAGAGACACCTTGTTACATTATACCGGCCAGCATTCTAAAGACCTTAGGGACAATTTGCCCTTCAAGCTATTCCCCTGGCAATATCGCAACTGTGCCCTCAAAACTGACTTTCTCATCCCTTTAATATAATAAAATTGATATTTCTACAATGGGAGTATGCACTGCAGCTGTTAAAACAGGCAGCAAAATGTGTTTGGTACACTGACAGATGTCCTTTTGACCTCTAACTGGGCTAAAACATCTGACCCTGCCAGTGACTGTGCCTTGACTTACTCTAGATTCACTCCCAAACTCAAACAGCCTATATGCTACCATTGGTGTTCCCTGTCCCTGGCTTCCATAACTGGCTCTAAATGTATCTTCGCCTTCAAAGGTGGCCATGATATTAAAGACACATTGATGCACACTGTACACAGAACTCCCTAATCATCCAATACCATTGAACAAGCATGCCTCACCAGTGGACCACTTCCCATGCAGCCATTGCAAATTCCATACCAAAAAAACTGCATTCAGTTATGACAAATTTACCTTGCAGCTTAAACATTTCACCTCGTGACAGAGTAAAAATGCCATTTATGTTGTCATTTGTCCTTTACAACTGGGCTATGCAAGGCATGACCACTCACACTGTATCTACTCGAATCCTGGACCAAGGATCCAGATTCTAAAAGGTACCCTTGGTGCAACATTTCCGTACCCATGGTCACAATGAAAATGGCAGCTCATGGCTTGTCATTGACTGCCTCTCTGGGGATCCTAATTGCTATTTAATGACTAATTGTCTCCTTAAAATGGAGCAACACTGGATCCACAGGCTTCGCACCTGCTCAAAATGGCCTAAGTGAAAATTGACAATGGAGTCTGTGGGCCTCATTACACAGATGGCGGTAAGGATTTACTGGTACCGGTAAATCCTTACCGCCTTACTACGAGGTCGCTTTGCGGGTTGGGGGATTTAACGCCTGCTTCGGAGCTAATTACGGCACCGCAAAATTGCGGTGCCGTAATTAGCGCCTTCCCCATTCCCATAGAGCCCTATGGGGCAGAAATGGGAATGGGGAAGGGCAATGGTGGAAGGGGGATTTACCGCCCCTCCAACCTTGGAATGGGGCGGTAAATCCCCTTTCCACCAAGGCGGTGCCGGTATTTTAGCGCCATGGCTCACCGCCTACCGTGTAATGAGGCCCTGTGACTTTAATTTAAAATGGCTCCTTCTCTATATTCCTATTGCTCCTTCATGCTGATAAGCCTTTGAGAGGGACAAACACCCAGACTGACATTACACTATTGCTTCATACTGCATTAAGAATGCTGTCCGTTCCCGCTTCAACATAGCACCCAGAGTTTGCCCTACCAACACCAACCTCCACGTAGGGTCTAGCTCATGCCTGCTAAGATCCAATAGGGCCACTTAGAACACGACTCATGCTTGGATTGAGGATCACACACGAGAATCGGTGACACCCTTGCACAGATACACGGAAGCTGTGTGATTTTCTAGCAGTAGTGTATAGACACCCACTTCGTAACTGCTCTTTCACAGTCTGGAAATCTATACTGTTTACGAGGTAGGTTTGGAACATTCCGTCCATTTCAGTCACATCTCTCTTTATTCTGTTACAACTTGACAACATTTTATTTAGCGGACACGTGGCACAATATTGATGTGATTATCGGTTCCACAGAACCCTGTCACCCATTCATTGGAACCTGACATGTACTTTGCCATTCCATCCTCCCACCAGCTAGGTAAGACTTTGTTGACGTGAATGTCACATAGTGTCTATATGGCAGCTGCCATTCTTTCTTTGTTGTACAACCTTAGTTATCTGACATATTATTTAATTTTGGACCTTTCACAGGAACACCAATGTGATGGCACCAGTTTGAATTGATGGAACATTCTTTCCAGTCTCCTTTGGGAACTGAAGCCAAAAGTAGGTATGAGCCAGTGACTTTACTTCAACACTAATTGCAATGTCTTTGACACCAACTCAGCTCGCTTGGGCTAATGATATATTGTCTGGTTTTTTCTAGATGTGTCAACCTTGAACACAAACCTTGAACTGTTTCTAAATATACACAATTTTCATACTGATGAAGTCTGGGGTGCAAGAATTAAAGATTACCCCTTGAGCCGAAACTCACTTCAGTCGACGTTCAACACCTTCTTTCACCACACTTTCTGTCCAATTTATTTCTACGCAGATTAATGTAATTGTTTTTTTTTTCGGAACGCCCTTTTCACCATTTCATCAACTGTACATTATTACGTTTGTGCAATGTCTATGTTCTACATCCACTGTATACGTTCTCACACATTAATTTACTGTTTTTTCATTGTGATTGCATCTCAGATTTTTGTGTGGAGATTATTTTTCCGTTGGCTGGAATTACACAGCGGGATTTGAGCGGCAAATACATTGTGGGAGACAAACATCTGCTCCCTGTACGCTGCCCCTCCTACCTACTCAGTACCCCTAGGTCAGAGAGAAAGCAGCAAAGCCGGGTGTCTTTGCCAGTGTGGGGCCCGTAGGGGAGTTAGGAATAGGATATGACTCACAGGGCTTGATTTACAAAAGTGTTTTACAATGGCGTAATCCCATTCGAAAACGCTTTGTAATGTGTCTTCAAGGCACATTATTGCAAGACCTTCTTTCATTTTCATTTCTGTATTTATTATATTTAAATAGCACTTTCAGCAAAGCGCAGAGCATTAAAATGCTGGTACAAATAAAAGGGAGTATAAATTGGTTCTGAGATGACCGGTAAACCTGAGCGAATTTTCTCAAAAGTGATCCGTAGGCTCTTGTGAATCAGAATTGAGATTCAGGTTGACTTTTCGTCTAGTCTGAATGGACCAGAATTTCCTTTAAAAGCCATTAATCTTCAAGGAAGCTCAGAACATGTTCGGGCTGATTCGTGGGAAAAACAAACACAAAGTAACTTAAATGTCTTCAGGAAGGGGAGAACGATTAGGAGAAAGGAAGAGGTCAGAAGTGGCTGGGTGGACGGGTTAGCAAGAGGAAATGGAGTTCTGTGCATCTATGAAAGTTATCCAAATAGGACAGCACATTAAACTCTGCAGTAAGATATCTCAGTAGATTAATGCACCCAATGCAGAGATTTATGTGTGACCTGCAGGTCCCACTGTTGAATCTTAACGAGAACAACTCAGCCTTTCATCCTTCTGAAGTTGATCAAATTAGTCAAGTAGAATTTGGAAATTGTAAGATTGCATGACAGACCAGCAGAGTCAGTCACATGTCAAGCATACCCTGGACTGCTTTTCATCATGCAGAGGTGGACACATTGGAACACATTTTCGTTGTCCCCGGAGTGTAAATGTAGACACCAAAGACAGGCGTAATAGTGTTGTATCTCTCTTAACGCCTCTATTCATGCTCTGGGCGATTTTCAATGTTTTTGAAGGCAGAGAGTCACGGCATAACAGGAGTTATGTTACTGCCTCCCATTTGCATTCTGCCTTCAAAAACAACTTGGTTTTACTCCAGCATAAGATTTTCAAGCTGGCAGGAAGCCAATGATTTCCCATGGAAACCACTTTCTTTTTGCATAAAAGCTTTCGCTTTTTGCACAAAAGCAGGCAGTTGCCATAGAAAATAATTGCAAATACTACAACCAGAGTGCAAACAGAAAAGTGTAAAGAGGCGTCCAGCACCTCTTTACACTTCTCATTTGCACTCCACAGTGCAAATGACGAAAATTACGAGCTGTTTGCAGGTAAGTGCAAACGTAAGCGTTCCCTCCGGGCAATTCCTATTTTCAACAAAATGATATTAAAATAAAGAAATGTCATTACAGATATGCCTCCTTTCTCCTCTACTCCACACCCTGTCACCACAGAGTACCACAGGGTGTCCCTCTATCACCACTGCTCTTCAACTTCTACCTGAGCCCTCAATCCATTCTTATCTGTTCACCCGGCCTGTTTTGCTACAACTACGCAGATGACACCCAAATCATATTCAAGATCCCAAAGGACACTTCCAACCCTTCTGCCGACTTCGCCTCTTGCCTCACAGAGATTGAACACTGCTTGACAGATAACCACTTCCTTCTCATTCCAGGAAAGACTGAAACCGTGATCTGTGGGAAGACTGCCTTCTTCCACTAGCCCACACCTTAGCCGTCCTCCCTAGGCCCTCCCCACCCATCTCCAATACAGTAAAGAACCTTTGATGCACCATGGATGCAGATCTGACTCTCACATAACATCAACTTTGTGTCAAAATAATGCTATCTACACCTATGCATTCTCTGACACATCATCCCATACCTCACCTACCCTCACAGAGTTGCCGCAATCATGACCATTGTCCTCTCTCACTTACACTATGCCAACTCCCTATGCATGGGTGCAGCTGCATCTCGACTCAGAAAACTCTGAGTCCAAAACACTGCAGCCAGGCTCCTCCTGGCCCTAGGCCCTAGAGAGCACATCACACTGACCTTCGTGTCCTGCACTGGCTCCCTATCGGGCAACAGTCCACCTTCAATGCTATGTGCATCACACACCGTGCTCTGCACAAATCAGGCCCAGAATATCTACAACACAAGCTCACTCCCTACAGACCCAACAGAAACTTGAGATCTGGTACAGCTCTCCTCCTGGTCATCCTTTCCACTAAATCAACCACAATCGGGGTTGCTCCTTCTCCGTCTAGGCACCCACAATATGGAACTCCATCCCTCTTAGCATCCGGGAATAGAGGATCACCTCGCTTCTGGAAGGCACTGAAGACCTGGCTCTTCACACCTATGTCTTGACTGACCTAATCCACCTGTCGGTTAAACTCTGCTCCAGACTGGTAGGCAGGGGCATCCATGAGTCACACGAGAAGAATTAAAGAACGTGCTGAGCACGCACAGAAAGGATTCCCACAGACACGCACAACAGGGCCAACACGCCCTCAATGAGACAAGTAATTAGCCATGACTCATGGGTACGTATATCGCACTCCATCTCGATGGAAGAAAGACATTATAAATTGCATGACAGACCAGCAGAGTCAGTCACATGTCAAGCATACCCTGGACTGCTTTTCATCATGCAGAGGTGGACACATTGGAACACATTTTCGTTGTCCCCGGAGTGTGAATCTAGGCGCCAAAGACAGGCGTAACAGGTTGTATCTCTCTTAAAGCCTCTATTCATGCTCAGGGGGATTTTCATTGTTTTTGAAGGCAGAGGGTCACGGCATAACAGGAGTTATGTTACCGCCTCCCGTTTGCATTCAAGGCATGGCTACCCACCTGCAAACATCTACACTCACCCGCTACTCGATCTCATATCGCAAATCACCTCTTCCACTAGACTGCTGCTAATTCCATGATAAGAATTCAGTCTAGCTTGACACAATCAGTCTCTTTGACTTGCATACTCTCCAGACAGCCTTCAAAGCACCTATCCACAAGCCATTTCTACTTGGGTCCCTAGCAGGGACTTAGCCACCCCTACCTACCTTTGTACTGGCTAAAATGCACACATGCATTCTAATTTACTGGAACTAATCTCTCATACCTCGGACCTCAGTCCTCCAAGGGCACTCACGTACAGCGATTTGAGGCGTTATCAATGGCAATAGGTGCTTTAAAGATGCCATACTACATTACATTACATTACATGGACCTCTGAAAAGCCTATAGGGATGAGGAATAGGTAGTCATCTATTGGGGGTGCAGGAAATTTCATCTGGGTAAGTTTGCTTCCTTGAGGACTAATGGGGTCATTTATTTAATCATGGGAATGTCCAGGGGTGCAGTCAATGCTCTCAGAAAGTCCAATAGGGTTTAGGCAGAGTCAGTCATATGTCAATCATTCTAGATGCATATGTTCCTTAAAGAAATACCATTAACTCTGCACGTGGGAAAAACACATAACATATTTTTACAATAAGAGGCCACCCACAAATGCACAGGGCACCATTGTGAATAAGGTGACCTGCACATCATTGTGAATAAGGTGACCTGCACATTTCTCAAAGCAATGCACATTAAAAATAATTATCCTCTGTGCATTTTTTATTTGCCTTAATTTCTCTGCATTTTGCACTGTTTTTAAAAAGAATTTTGTTTTGTGTCAGTTGCAAACAAAAAGTAAAAATTAGGCTGTTTCGGGGATCAGTCAAAATGATTTGCCCAGGCTTAATGATAGGTCAGGATAAAGTACGAAAGGGAAAGTTATGATGGGGAGGGAAAAGAAGAAAGGAGTATGTAAGATTTACCAAGAATTAAGAAGGAATGGAATACTGCAAAAGAAGATAGAGCATGATGGGCCAGAGGAAGGAAATTCCACAAAAGAGTGGGCAAACAATATAAAGAAGAAACTGAATGAAGAATGAATGGAAAGAGCATGGAAGCGAGGTAATGGCTAGAAAAACTGACTGCAGAATTAAATATGGATTGAAGTGAAGCAAGTGCCTAAGCAGGAAGACCAGAAAGGGGCGGCAACTGGTAGTCAAGACGTGACAAGGTGATGGTACACAGAACAGTTTTGGTGACTACAATTGTGAGAAAGGAACAAAAATACCACATGTAAAAGAGTTGGAAATGAAATGTGTAGTCAAGAGTATTTATTTATTTATTTTATTTGTTATACGCCCAAATCCGGAGGTATCACAGCGTATATTACTTAGGAACTTAGTTGGTTACGGATTATGTTACAACAGTGAAATACATTCCATTTAGCAATCCCATAATAGGCAACAGGTATGGTTACAGGTTACGTTACATTAAAATACATTACAATCAGATATGGTCACATATTGGTCATAGCAGGTAGAACTAAGACGGTAGGGGGGGGGATCTGGTGCTGGAAGTGGCCTAATCGTATTTAATAAAAAGCCTTAATCAGTTTCTTGAAACGCTGATGTGAAGGTTCGTTTCTAATGTGGATTGGGAGGGAGTTCCAGAGATGGGAAGCCACTACAGGAAAGCTGGAGACTCCGGCTCTTTTGCTCTTGAATTTGGGGACATTCAGATGGGCGCTGGACGCGGATCTTAGTGATCTAGTCAATTTTTCTTGGGTCACACATTTATTCAGGTAGGATGAGGCATTGTTGGAGATGCATTTGTGCACTGTGGCCATAGTTTTAAAAATGATTCTCGCTTGGATGGGGAGCCAGTGTGCTTCTCTTCTGGTGTTGGAGATATGTTCATTTCTTTTTAGACCATAGAGCATAGGCTGCCTGGAGGGCGTTGTTCTGCAACAGTTGTAGTTTGGCAAGGTTTGTTGTGGTCGTTCCTAGTAGTAGGATGTTGCAATAGTCCAATTTTGATAGTATGAGGGCTCGGGCTAGGGTAAGGCAGTTTTGTGGGGTGAGGAATTGGCAGCTGAGTGAGATTAGTTTGAATGTGTAGGCCGTAGAGGAGGATAGGGCGCTGATATGTTTGACCATGGATAGGTTTGCATCTAGATACACGCCGAGGGTTTTTACCTGTTTAAGGACAGGGATAGACGTCCCATCAATGGTGACTGTAGAGTAGTCAGTGTGTAGGGATTTAAGGCGGGCAGGGGAACCTATGATGAGAAGCTCTGTTTTTTCATCATTCGAACAGAGGCTGTTGATAGCCATCCAGTTTTGAATGATAGCATAGATTTTGTTTATGGTGATGGTGTCTTGTTTATGATCTCCTGCGTTGGGGATGAAGATATGTGTGTCATGAGCGAAGTTGGTGTAAATGACTCCCAACGAGTCGAGTGCAGCGAAGAGAAGTTTAGTGCATGCGTTGTACAGCATGGGAGACAGGATCCTTGCGGTACACCTAAATCTACTGGGATGGTGTCAGCGGCATTCTCACCAATGGAGACGCTAGATGTGCGTTCCGATAGGAAGGACTTAATCCACTGGCTGGTGTTGAAGTTGACATTTTCTGATAGGGTCGCACATAGTTTGTCATGGTCCACCAAGTCAAATGTCGCTGATAGGTCAGGAGAAGGAGAATGCCCATGTTTCCAGTGTCTCAAATCCTATCCATTTGGATTTTTAGGTCTCGAAGGGCTATTTCTGTACTGTATCTCGGTCGGAAGCCCGATTGTCTGGCTCCGAGTAAATGGTGGTTTTTCATATAGTCTTGAATTTGTGTGTGTGCCATTTTGTCCAATATTTTTAGTAGGAAGGGGACGGTAGCGATGGGGCGGTAGTTAGTGTGGATGGAGGGATCCAGCGTAGGTTTTTTAAGCAGAGGGTTTACCCGGGCTGTTTTAATACTGGTGGGGATGGAGTTTGAGGAGAAGGCGGCATTCGTGAAGTTGGTGATTAGAGGTGCTATGGCTGGAGTGCAGAGTTTGACTAATCTGGCAGGGAAGCTGTCACCTTTGCAATTCGTTGGTTTCCGAGTTGCGATGGTTGCTATGACCTGGTCTTCAGACACACAAATACATTTGAATTGGGTAATGGGTTTATTTGCAGTGGTGTTAGTGATGGGTGGCATATTTTTGCCAGCCAGATTTCTTTTGTTTAGTATTTATTCTTGTAATGTGGTGCGTTTGTGTGCTGAGGCGTTCTGGATGGTGGTGCACCAGGCTTTGTCAGTGTTCAGAGAGGTAGCTGGGGAAATAGGAGGCTCTAATTCTCTGAGAATAGCGAATAATTTGTTGGTATTGGAGGAAGCATTGTCAATTCGGGTGTTGAAGGAGTTAGCTTTATGGGCTACAACAGCTGTTTTGTAGGTTTTAGAGGCCACCAGGAGGGAGGTGGCAGAGGTAGTAGAAGGATCCTTTTTGTGCATGTGTTTCACTGCTCTTTTGTGTCTGCGCAAGAGCGTGAGCTCTTCGTCAAACCAGTGGTTAGCTTGTCTGTGTTTCTTAGGTGTTTTAGAGGTGATGGGATGGTGGTTTTAAGACAGTTGTCGTAGAAGATAGAATTGTTGTCGGGGTTGGTATTTCCCGAGGGGTAGGTCTTGAGGGATTCGGAAAGAGTGGCCATAAGCTTTTCTAAGGTGAGTTTGCAAGTGTTTTTGATAGATATTTGGCCCGAGCTAACATGGAGGTTAGGGGGAAAGGGTTTAGTGGTCTGGATGTCAAAGCATATGAGGTGGTGATCAGACCAGGAGACTTCAGAGATAGATTCTAGGGTACCGATTATATTAAGTGTTAAGATCCAGTCAAAAATTCTACCTTTGGTTTGGGTGGCAGAGTTAACGATTTGCATGAAATGCATTTCTTTTATGGCTCCAGCAAAAGCGGTAGCTTTATGGTCCAAGATGTCGTTGTAACCTATGTTGATGTCTCCTAGGATGATGAATTTGGTCTTAGGTTTAAGGAGAGGTGTGATGAGTAGGGGGATATCAGATTCGGGGTGGTTAGTGTTGTTGGGTTGTCTATAGATGAGAAAGTTGATCAAGGTTTTGGGGTCATTTGTGAGTTTGAGCAAAAGCAGTGCGTATCCAGGTAATGAGTCAAGAGGGCAGGATCTGAATTGTAAATTGAATTTAGCTATTAAACCTACTCTGCCTCCTGGTGTGTCCTGTCGATCTACTCCAATGATGGTAAAGTCAGGGGGAATGGCGAGTGCTAGGGATGGGCCTGGGGTGGGATGTAGCCAAGTTTCCGTAATGACTAGGAAGCCTAAGTGTTGGTCAAGAAGTACATCATGGATATCGCTAGCATGGGCTCCTTGGGATCGGGCATTTATCAGTGCGTCTTTGAGGGGGGAGTTGGCGTCTGTGATACAAATTGTAGGGACTGTGATATCAGTAGCAGGGGTGACCTCGATGGGCTACTTGGACAAAACATGGTTTTGGACATTCTGAAATGGGACAGTGTGGTAAGTGGTTGTTCAGTGGGGGGGTGGCAATGATGGCTTCTATGAGTCTGTAATGATAGTCTCTCTTGTCTTACTGTCCCTATAATGGGTAGTGTGGTGGGTGGAGAAGTTGTTGGGGTTCTTGATCTGAGACGTTTGTGTCTGGTTGTGCCTAGACAGAGGCTGGTGGGGCCTATCTGGTCAGGGGTGCTGACTATTGTGGTGGTATTGCGTAGGTGGGCGTGGTGTTGGTTTACGGGGAAGGAGGGAGGGGGTAGTAGGGAAGTGTGTGGGCCGTGAGTGAAGATGGGAGCTGGGGTGCCATACGTGTGGTTGGGTGAGAGGTAGTGATCGCTGGTATCTCAGGCTTGAGGCTGGTGGGCACAGTGGCTGTTGGACGAGTGGTGGGGGATTGTAAGGGGGAGGCATTAGGTAGGAAGGGTGTGGGGCAAGGGAGCTGGTGGTGGCGGGGACACTAGAGAAGGCTGAGGCTGTTCCCGAGACGTGCAAATGTACCCACCGTGCAGGGCAAAGTGTTTGTCATGATACGGTTTGGAAGAAGCGTTTACAGTGTACTCATGTTTATTATAGATAGTGCGATGGTGGGTTGTATGAGGGGAGGATGACAGATGGGCTACTGTTAGTAACTATATCAGGGTGTTGAGCTGGAGCACGATTCTAGCTGTGCTGGCCCAGACAGCAATGTGCTGATAGTGCGTGGTGGTTATTCGCCTAGCACTGGGAAGTAGAGGGGGCGGTGGCAAGGATCAAGGGCACTAGGGCAGGCAGTTTCCGAGTGGTGCGCTGGTATGAACTGTAATGCAGTAAAAGAGGTAAGTGATTGGGATGAGGGGACGTCCTTTGAACTGGGAGCTATACGCTCGGTGCAGTTTAAATGAAACAATAACAGGCATAGGGGTACAGTTTGGAATGCGATATAGGTCACATCCCGAATAGGCCGGGATGGAATTGGAGGGTGAAGTGCGATTAAGCGATTTGGAGTACGCCAATAGGGTATGGAGTGCATGTGAACACTTGATATGACTTCAGGTATATTGGTGCTAGGGTTAATAAGGGGCTTGGGCTCTGTAATACCGAACGACGTACCTCGGATACAGTAAAAAGGATGGCTAAGTTACGGTACACAATGCAGTTTCAATGAATCCAGTAAATAAGCAAGGGGTGTGCTCACATATAATAAATGCAAGCGCAACACTGTAAAGAGAATGGCGTAAGTAAGGTACACAATGCAGTTTCAATTAATTCAGTAAATAAGCAAGGGGGGTGCTCACATATAATAGATGCAACCGCAGCGCTGGGGGGCATGCGCCGTCAATAGCTCACGAGGCGAGATCTGTTACTGCAGTAGTGTGCGGAGCATGCATACCGGTACACAGTGCACATTATGGTACAATGATGGTTCAGCAAGGACGTGCAGTAGCGCAGTCCCAGAATAGAGACAGTAATAAAGCATATAACGATCATGGAGGCACACAATACAATGTAGGTTGTTTAGTTAGATAGGCGAATATAGCATTTGGTGCTTAGTTTACAACAAATTAATGTCAATTGGCAGGCGCAGAGAGGCTGAAGAGGAATCGAGATGTCTGGTCGCAACACTGGGGCAACAATGGAAGACTAGCTTCTTACTGCTAGGTTAGGAGAATAAGGGGAAGTTGGCTCCTAGCTCTGCAGTCTCAGACAGGCTCAGACAGGACCCTTTGTTGTCCGGCCTTCGTTGGCTGGGCCTACTACCGCCTCCCGGCATGCCGGATTGGACGAAGTAGGGCAGCTCACCTAATCAGCTGATTTGAGGTGTTGTATTCATGCCCCCATATGGCGGCGGCCATTTTAGCACATATTCGGGCAACGTTGAGTTATTGAAGTTTCTTTGGACAACGCGAAAAAGTATAGCAAATGAGAGGAATCGTGCCTCTTTTCAAGTATGCAGCTAGTAAATGAAACCAGTGCAATTGTAGCACTTTAACCGCGCTAGGTTTCGGATGCTTGGCAATGGGATTTGGATGGCAGCAGATGCCGTGGTGCAGGCCCATAGGATTACCTGAGCCTTTTCCCAGGTGCGCGCTCGGCATGGCAGGAGATCCCTGCTTCACGGCTTCTCTTCGATCATCTCGAGTAGAGATGTGCAGTAGAAAGGAGAGCGAAGGATCAAAGATGATCCCAAGATTGCAGGCACATGAAGAAAGTGGGAGGGAAGAAGGTGAAGAAACCATCAAATTAGAAGGAGGCATGATGACCGAGCAGGGAAGGAGGGAATTGCCTTCATAGTCGGGTTGAGCTGAAGTGAGTGAGAGGGGCTCCTGCTTTTAACCACAGAGGCAGTGTTGAAAACAGAAGAACAAGTTACTTCTTACCTTGTAACGTTCTTTCGACGGGATGTTCCTCCGACGTATTCCTCATCTTAGATATCTCCTTCCAGCTCTGCTGGCCTCGGAAAAATTTTTCTCTCTAGAGGGCGCTGCGCGTCGACGTCCTCCGAGTCAATGTCCCTCGACAGCCGCTGTATCGACGTCGACGTCATCCTGCCTATAAAGGCCGCGTGCAGCGTCCGTTGCTCAGTTCCGTTTTGTAGCCCACAATAATACTTTCTGGACTAAACTAATCACCCTGAAGGAGCGTAAGCTGCAACAACAAGGGAAGTAGAACTGCGGGGATGGATGGGAGGGTCGATGAGGAATACGTCGGAGGAACATCCCGTCGAAAGAACGTTACAAGGTAAGAAGTAACTTGTTCTTCGAAGGGATTGTGTCCTCCGACGTATTCCTCATCTTAGATAGGCTCCCATAGCAGTATTCTATTATTGGAGGAGGGAGTACTGACTTCACGCTGTCTTCTATTGATGAATAGAATGCAGTACAGCCCTTCCAAACCTAGTCTCTTGACTGGAGGAGGAATCCAAATTGTAAAAACGTGTAAAGGTATGGACAGACGACCATGTAGCGGCCGCACAGATGTCTTTAACTGGCACGCCTCTTTTGAGGGCCGATGAAGCTGCAATACCTCTGGTCGAATGAGCCCTAAGGTTTTGAGGGGGCTCTTTCCTTGCCAGTTTATAACATTCCAGAATGGCTAGAATGATCCATCTGGAAATGGTCTGCTTAGTTATTGGTAACCCCAGCTTGTGACCTGCGTAACCTACAAACAGCTGGTCTGCCTGTCTTATCCTGGCTAGTCTACTGATGTAAAAACTTAAAGCCCTCCTAGGGTCTAGCCTGTGTAACCTCTCTTCCTCTTTCCCCGGGTGAGGAGGAGGATAGAAAGATGGTAGGATAATCTTCTGAGTGATATGGAATTCAGAAACCACCTTTGGGAGGAAATTAGGCTTCACTTGCAGGACAACTTTGTCTTTGTGAAATATTGTGTAAGGGGGTTTACAAGAAAGAGCTTGTAATTCGCTCACCCTTCTAGCAGATGTAAGTGCTATTAATAAAACAGTTTTAAGGGTAAGGAATCTTAACAAACAAGAATGGAGAGGTTCGAAAGGTGTGCCCATCAGGAAAGTTAGTACTAAGTTTAAATCCCATAGGGGAACTTGGAATGGTCTTGGGGGATAAACATTGGTTAACCCCTTTAGAAACTGTATAACCAAGGGTAATTTGAAATAGGATGGTTCTTCCGCAGTGCGCTTAAAGATGGATAGCGCTGCGAGGTAGCCCTTAATGGTGCCAACTTGAAGGCCTGAATTTGCCAAATATAGTAGGAAGGACAAAACCATTGGTGTACCACATGAAAAATGGTCGATATTCTGTTCTCTACACCAGCTGCAAAATCTGTTCCAACGCCAGCGGTATAAAGACTTTGTTGCTGGCCTCCTTGCCGAAAGCAACACCTCCATAACATCATCAGGGAGGTCCCAATCCTTGTACCTCAGCCTTTCAGAAGCCAAGCATGAAGGTTGAGGGTTTTGATGTCTGGATGGAGAACCTGACCTCCCTTCTGTGAGAGTAGGTTCTCTCTGAGTGGAAGTCGAATTGAGGGCAGATGGACAAGTCTAGAAGGTCCGGGTACCACGTTCTCCTTGCCCAATCCGGGGCAATTAGGATCATGGTTCTCCGGAATCTTCTCAACCTCCTGATCATTTGAGGAATGACAGGGACCGGTGGGAACGCGTACAGAAGCGGAAACTCCCAGTCCACTATGAACGCGTCTCCCAGAGCTCCTCTCGGGGGAAATTCCCTTGAGCAGAACAGGTCGCATTTCCTGTTTAGGCAAGTGGCGAACAGATCTACCTGAGGGGTTCCCCAAAGGGCGAAGATCTCTTGAAGGACTTCCTGAGCTAGTTCCCACTCGTGGGAGACTGTGCTCTGCCTGCTCAGAGCGTCCGCTGTCAAGTTCTTCTCTCCGGCTAGGTGAACTGCTGATAGAGAGATTCCTTCTTGGATTGCCCAAAACCAGAGCTGCATCGCCTCTCTGCACAGGGGTAGTGATCCTACGCCTCCTCTTTTGTTGACGTAATGCCGTGTTGTCCGTCATTATCAGGACGTTCTTCCCTTGTACAGCTGGCAGGAACGCCTTCAGCGCAAGTCTGATGGCTCTCAGCTCTAACAGGTTGATATGTAGTCTGGACTCCGATGGAGACCAACGACCGCTGATGGTCAAGTCATTGGCGTGGGCTCCCCACCCCGTGAGTGAGGCATCCGTGACTACTGTTATCTCCGGCCAGGGTTGCCAAAACTGTTCTCCTTTCAGAATGTTCTCCTGACAGGCCCACCACTGAAGGTCTCGAGCTACTCTGTCGGGAACCTGAAGAAGATCTGTCATTCTCCCTGAGAATTGTGACCACTGAGTCCTCAGTGCCCACTGGAGGGATCTCATTCTCAGGCAAGCCTCTGGCACTAGGAAAATGCAGGATGCCATGAGGCCTAGCAACTTCAAAAAGTCGAAGGCTGGGAGACGTTGGGCATGTTGGAACTTGGTAACCATCTGTAGAATATCTTGAGCCCTCACCTCTGGTGGCGAGGCTTTTCCCAGGGAAGTGTCCAGGATCGCTCCTATGAACTGGAGTCTCTGCGATGGTATCATTTGTGACTTCTTTAAATTGAGGGAGAAGCCCAGTCTGTGAAGGAAGTGGCACACATGATTTAGCTGGATCTGAGCTTGTTCCGAAGAAACAGCCCTGATCAACCAATCGTCCAGGTAGGGGTAGACGTGAATCCCTTCCCTCCTTAGACTTGCAGCCAGTACCGACATTAACTTGGTGAAGACCCTCGGGGCGGAGGTCAGCCCAAATGGCAGCACTCGAAATTGACAGTGAGAGTTGCCAATTGCGAACCTCAGGTATTTCCTGTGTTTGAGATGGATAGGCACATGGAAATAAGCGTCCTGAAGGTCCAGAGATACCAACCAGTCCTGGAACTGAAGGGCCTGGAGGATCTGAGAAAGAGTGACCATCTTGAATTTGTCTTTTCTGAGGAATTTGTTCAATTCTCGCAAGTCCAAGATGGGTCTCAGTCCTCCGTCTTTCTTTGGAATGAGAAAGTAAGGGGAGTACCAGCCCTTGTTCCTCTCCGCTACAGGTACCGGTTCTATGGCACCTTTCTCTAGCAGGTCCAAAATTTCCTGCAAGAGGAGCGGATCTGGAGCTTTCTGAGAGCTGATCCCCGGTGGATGACTCTGAGGTATACGTAGGAAAGGCAGGCAGTAACCTTGGGCAACTGTTTCCAATGCCCAAGCATCTGACGTGATAGCCTGCCATATCGCCAGATGTTGAGTCAACCTGCCTCCTACAGGTGTCCTGTGAGGGAAGTCCTCAGAGTGGTTTTGGGGCGGCTGATGCAGATGCCGATGGTAAAGAGGCACCTGCTGTTGCTGCGGCTTTTGAATATCTACCCCGTCCACCTCGGGTAGTTCTTCTTTATCCCCTTTGAACTGGTCGTCCTCTACCTCTTCCGAATGCGGAGTAGAAGCGAAAGGACTTGCCCCTCGCAGAGGTTCCTGTGGGACGAAAAGGAGTCTGACGGATTGCAGCTCCTAGGGATTTAGCTGCTGCTTTTGAAGTTTGCAGTTTCTCTAAACTGTCATCCGTCTTTTTCCCGAACAAAGAAGAGCCATCGAATGGCATGTTCAAGAGCCTGGCTTGCACATCTGGGGCAAAACCAGACTTTCTCAACCAAGCGAATCTCCTGGTTGATGTACTTGCCGCCATTGCTCTGCTGATACTGTCAGCCGAATCAATGCCCGTCTGGAGGGATTCGCACATAGCGTCTTTACCGTCCTGTATAATATTCAGGAACGCATCCCTTTCTTCTCCCTCCGGGATGCAGTCAGCCGCTGTAGAAGCACACTCCCAAAGTGTATGGCTGAACCTAGCAAGGGTGCAAGTAGCATTAACAGATTTTAACGCCATGCTACATCCTGAAAAGACTTTCTTTGCCATAGCATCATATTTTTTATCGTCCCTGTCCTGTGGGACGGTAGGATAAACCGTCTTGACATCGGTAGAGGATGCTGCCTGTACCACCAGACTTTCTGGGGATGGGTGTTTAGACAAAAACTCTGGGTCTGTAGAAGATACCCTGTACTTTGTAGACAGTTTTTTATTTACTGCTGGTACGACATCTGGGGTTTCCCAGTTTGTCATGATCTTCCTCTGAAGAGCTTTATGAAAAGGCACCACAGGATCCTCCTGTGGGCCTTTGTCAAGAATATCCGTGAGCTCATCTTGTTGGAAAGATTGTGAAGGTGCAGACCACCCCATAAACTCTGTGATCCTGGCCATTAAGGCTCTATAGGGGGTTTCAGCATGCTCCCCCGGGTCTGGCCTAGCAAACTCCACCTCAGGGGAAGTGTCTAACCCACTTGCCTCATGTAAGGAATCATGAAGATCCTTTAACCTGCGTTCTTCAGAGGAAAATTCCTCTCTAATTGGGGTTACAGGTCCCTGCAACTCAAATGTGTCTTCCTGTTCAGACATTTCACCCTCTTCCAAGATTGAGGACATAGTTCTCAATTGTTCTGAACTCATAAAGGGAGTAAACCCCATTTCCAAGGCAGAGGGTGCCAAACTTGTCATTATCGGCCTCGAAAACGTCGATGTCGTCGACGCCGACGTCGAAGGCTTCGAACGTGGCGTCGAAAACAAAGGCGGAGGCCTCGAAGACCTCGACAGAATTGGAATTCTACTCGACAATCTCGAAGCCATCGACGTCGAGGACCTGGGGATAGTCACTGGGTGTGTCGTAACCGTGACTTTTCTTGGTGTCGACGCCGGTGTCGAAGCTGGCGTCGAGTCGACAGACCCGTGTGTCGAAGGTCCCTTCGACAACGGCGTCGAAGACACCGACCTCGGCGTCGACGGAACCCTCGTCGACGGCGTCGACGGAACCTTCGAGGAAGGTTTGGAGGTCATAGTCCTACTCAAGGGTTCGAGACGCGCTCGAGAGGTTTCCTTTGCCGGGTACTGCGACTCGTGGCGTTTTTGACCTTCGGGTCTTTCGACCAGAGCATCGCTCTCAGCAGTCTTCGAGGGGGTCAAGGCCGCTTTCTCGAAGACGCTCATCATATTTTTGTGGAATTCCTCCCCTTCAGCCCGGGAACTATGTTTCGTGGGGCAAGGGATTCTTTTTGGCGAAACAGAGGAAGAGGAAGACGGAGAAGGGGATCTTCGACGTCTCCTCTTCGAGTGCTTCGATCTCGAGGAGTGATGGGACCCACTCCGAGACCTGGAGCGCGAATGGTGACGAGGAGACGAGTGTCTCGACTTCGTCGACGAGGAAGAAGCTTTAAAAGTCTTACCTTTCTCCCGCTTCCCCCTACGCTCCTTCAGGGCCTTAGCTGTCATGGACATACAGTCCTCGCACTCCGAACAATGGTGTTCAGCTCCCAAACACCACAGACAAACTCTGTGAGGGTCAGTCAGCGACATCTTTTTCCCACAATCTCGGCATTTTTTGAAGCCGGACCGAGGAGTTGTCGGTTCCGACGAGGAAGCCATCGAGTACGGATCGAATAACTCGAGGTAACTAGGTATTAATCTGTCAAGAACTGAGCAACGGTATTCCGAGGCACTGAGTAAGCGCGGAAAAACGGAACTGAGCAACGGACGCTGCGCGCGGCCTTTATAGGCAGGATGACATCGACGTCGATACGGCGGCTGTCGAGGGACATCGACTCGGAGGACGTCGACGCGCAGCGCCCTCTAGAGAGAAAACATTTTCCGAGGCCAGCAGAGCTGGAAGGAGATATCTAAGATGAGGAATACGTGGGAGGACACAATCCCTTCGAATAGTACATTTGGTCATAAAATCAAGGGAAACAAATGAAAGTTCTGGGAGTCACCGGCATAAACTTGGCAACCAAGGCCAAACGGAGGAGAGAAAGCTTGTGGGACACTAGTGGGAGTGAGGAAGACGGGGTACCAGACCAAGAGACGGAGTAGATCTGGTCTGAAATAGTGAAGAAGAACCATGAAAAAGTAGAGCAGGAAATACCAAGAGATGAGAGAGGAACAGAGGAAAAAGCAAGAGACGTCATCAAGCACAGCCCAAATACAAAGAGGAGTGACGGGCAGAAGTAACACACGTTGATGACGTAAAAAAGTGCAATATCAGTCGAGTGAGGAGGAAGGAGGAGAGGGGGATGCATATGTGGAGGAAGTTGAGTGCACACATCTCCTTCAAGCAATGATGTGGAAAGAAAAGGTAGAAGGGAAAGACTCAAGAGACGGATTTTGAGAATTGGAAACATTGTAGCCTGTTTGAATGGCTCTGGGAATATGCCAGAAGAAATAGATGAATTAAAGATGTCAGTAAACAGGTATCCCGCTGCATGTGGGGTGTGGCAAAAAGCCCTCTGCACTACAGAGGGGGTGCAGAGGAAAGGCACACAAGATAACAAGGGGTGCACTGCCTCTCGCATGCAGCATCACACATAATGGGGGTATCGTCCGTGGCTCCCTCTGGGCGCCCCTGAATCACCGCCCGAGAATCAGCAGGCATCAGGCGGCTGCACAGGTTGTGATAACGACTCCTAATGGTTCCGGGTGCAGCACACATGGCAGAGGGCGATTGGGGAAGGAATGGGGGGGCCAGTTAGTATCTCATAGCAGAGTCATCACATTTTACTATTTCTCAAAACCACCTTTAATTCCCATTCGATCTGTTTATTGCTTTGACTTTCTAACATCTCTGAAATGCTTTTATTTTATTAGTTTAACTTTTATAGAGCCACTGTGGCTTTTAACTTGGATGCACTCAGCATGTTGTGGTTACCACATTGAAGGGTTAATTGTAAGTTTGAGCTGGTATTGTGCAATGAAGAGTGGACACGTGTAATGCCATTGAATTTGTTGTGTTATAATAACATCGTTCGAAGGTAGATTTCCTGCTGTTTTAATTTTTGAAAAGATGATTTGTATTGTGATCAAATGTAAATATTTTGTAAAGGTTATTTGTTATGTGTAAGTACTTTAATTGAATTTATTTGATGTGTTGTGGTTAAAACATTTAAAGGTTGATTTTTGTTCTTCCCTTTTCTCTTTGTAAAGTATGAATATTGAAAGGTTGATTAAATTCAACTAAAACAATAAAAAAAAACAGTTAACGTATTTGTTTTTTGCACTGAGACCTACATCTCCGCTCTGACAGGCCTGGGAAGTGCTGGGAATGCTCTCTTGGAAAGGGACACGTTTAACACAGCAAACAAAGTAGAGCAAAGCCAACGATGGAACAATGCCACGCGCTTTCTTGTGTGTGTGTGTTTGCGAGGACAGCCACGTATGCAAATGGAATCGTCAGTGTATGTCGCACCTTCTATCTGTGTGCGCAATAATGTCATGTGTTAACGCTCCCCCTTGCATCCTTACTGCCTTTAAGTTACCCAATCATTGTTCTCATTAAGGACATTAGGTGTCAAACAAACCTTGCACGTAGCATGTTGATCATGAAACAGACATGTGCAGAGGGTTGTTACTAAAACACATTTTACACAAATAAGCAACCTACAGCATCATTAAACAACAATAATAAAAGAGTCAGTACACATTTGCTTGATTCCTAATTAAGTGAATACATATGTTAGTAGTAGTGTTACTATTGGTAGCAGTAGTGCTATCCGTTTTTATTTTATTTATATCTACAGGAAGGAACAATGCTCTCTTGATCACAAAAGAATGCACATTAGATAGGCAATCAGATTTAACAGGAAGCAGTGATCCCCTTACAATGGGGTGAGTCTGAGGGACATTCTGACCAGGTTGTGGGGAGGATAAAATGGAACAGTCACCGGGGACAATACTTAAGTGGACATACATATATTAAGGACAGCGAACATTGCACACTTTTAAGTGCAGGTAGGCAGTGCGGCCAGCTGTGCTTGGGACGTGACCATGATGGATGAAGTGCTAGAGTGGGGGCAGAGGAAGTGAGGGGCAGAGGCAGGTTAGAGGCGAGGGAACAATGTTACCTAGCAGGCAGATGGGAGGTAAGCGAAGAGGGTAACTCGGAAGCGAGGAGTTAGGCTTTTAGTGTGTAGTAGTAGTGTAGTCATAGTAGTATTAGTAGAAGCCTTAGGGCCTGATTCACATCGCTTCCCTATGGGATTGCGTCATTATAACATGCTTCTGAATTAGTAGTAGGAGTGAAGTAGGGGAGGTGTAGTAGAACATTTCATTTAGAAAACCAATTTTCCATAAACTCACATCCCATACAATATAATTTAGATGCTGTGTTGACTGCTAAACGCCATCTTGTGGCCGCTGAGAGCACTTGTGCATCAGGCAGACATGGAGAAAATGGAAACTGGAGTACTCTGTTCTGTATTCTGCACTCTGTATGTGGTGCTGTACCTGGATGGGCTCGAAGCTCTCCTGGGCACTCTAGTTTTTTGCACTGTACATGCATTCCGGCAGGTTCTGTGCAGTGACCGTGATGTACATGTACACAATGTTATGGTTAGCCCTACAGATAAACGGTGTACCAGACACTTGTACTCTCTAAAAGCAGGCAAATACTCCCAGCAAAAACTGGTAAAACAGAGTAAAAATACCCCAGCAAAAAAACAGAAAGCAACTGAAACATGCTAGACGGGCCCCTGCTTCCACCCTCACAGTTCCATGAATGTGTCTGGGGGGCCAGCAAAGCATTCTAAAATGCAGCCTTGACTACCAGGAATGCCTGCATTCAACGAAGTATGGCAAACTAAATACATCTGTGTTAAAGTTAAAATAGATTATATTCTTATATTAATATTAGGAATTGTAATTACTATGTTTACTTCCTAAAACATCACTTTACTCTGAACTACAAAAAATAGGGAGTAAAATACTCCTGACTTTAAAATCGTATTAGGAGTGCTGGTTATCAGAGGTGCTGGTTATCAGGGGTGATGGTTATCAAGAGTGCTGGTTATGAGGAGTGCTGGTTATCAGGGGTGCTGGTTATCAGGAGTGCTGGTTATCAGGGGTGCTGGTTATCAGGGGTGCTGGTTATCAGGGGTGCTGGTTATCAGGAGTGCTGGTTATCAGAGGTGCTGGTTATCAGGGGTGCTGGTTATCAGGGGTGCTGGTTATCAAGAGTGCTGGTTATGAGGAGTGCTGGTTATCAGGGGTGCTGGTTATCAGGGGTGCTGGTTATCAAGAGTGCTGGTTATGAGGAGTGCTGGTTATCAGGGGTGCTGGTTATCAGGGGTGCTGGTTATCAGGGGTGCTGGTTATCAGGAGTGCTGGTAATGCTGTTGGAGGCAGATGCGGTTCAATACACGATCTCCATGATATACTCTGCATGGCGGTTGTAGTGCTGTACAAGTGCACTGCATTCATGTTGCCCAACGTGTACTCATAGCTGTACCACACTCTGCAATGTCAATGCTCACAAGCACGCACTGTTGTACTGTACAGAGCAGTGGTCCTGCTTCACGTGTATTCAGTGCTGAACCCTACTCTGTCGTAATGGAACGGAACATGCGTGATGGTGTTCCGTACACTGCACTGGTAGTGCTGCACATATACTTAGTGCTGTAACCTTCTCCCTCTCTCTCTCTCTGTTCCATTACTTCTGATTCCTTATTCCACTCTTCTTTATAAACACACCTACTCCAGTCGTCTGATTGATCTTTACTAGCTGATTTTGATCACTCACATACACTGCCTATTTTATGTATGCTAATTCTTCTCTGCAAATTGTTCTTTGCAAATCGTTCTCTGTTACTGACTGGTTGATTCTGAACTTCAATCTACATCGCTTATTTTATGTATTGCAAATTGTTCTCTGTAAAGCACTTTGGTCAAAAGGAGAGCTGGCATTTTGCATGTACTCGTGCTGTACTAGGTATTATTGTGGGGGGGTAGTGTAAATATGCGTTGTGCTGTACTCCATCCACACGGGAAGGGCTGTGCTATAATTTTGGTTTAGTTGAAGCTATAAGTCAGCTAAGCCAGCTCCAGATGTAATATAACTGTCTTAACCAAGTGTCCTTTCGGCCGTTTAATTTATAAGCAGTGTGTGTGTCCTATCTCTTTTTTGCACTGAATACTTGTTAAAAACAAGCACTGGCAAAGCCAACTCTGTTGGCTTGTGTATAGGTATTAGGAGGTATTTGCCAGGCACTGACATTCTATGCCCAGGTACTTATAGCATTTTCCAGTTGTCATCCTATGGCCAGGTAGTACCTTTATGGCATGACCAGCACGGCATTGGGAGTTTTTGCTGCAGTTGAGTTTGTCGAAGCAGATTTCGTCTAATTCTTTTCAGCGGATATTGCCCCAAATATATGTGGTGGGTGGGTTTAGGAGAATAATTATTACAGAGAGTTAAGGGGGAGGGGCACATTTGTTTATCTTTAATTTCCTAGTTTTCCCTATTTCTGGAAGGAATAGCTTCTGTAAAGAGCAGAGGGTTTGGTGGAGCAAGTTTGTGTGTCACCTGTAAAGGGACAATGGAATTGTGAAAATGTACATGACCATAAGTCTGAAGGATGTATATGGCAATTGAGCAGAAACAAGGGTGTCAATGTTAACTCCAATTTGTGTTGAAGCTAGTCATTACCCTAAGAAAAAAAAAACAATTACAGAGCACTGGACAAAGCAATAACACCCGCCCAAGCAAACATTTGAGCACTGCGCGTTAAAGTGCAATACAAACATATGAGTACAACCGATACATATGTACCAAACTTTGGCTTTAAATAACAATTTGTCCGAAATTTGACTGAACAAAACCTGTTCAACCGCGACAAAACACTTTGTTTTGTTATTCGGCTTAAGTTGAAAAACGTCTTGTCCTCTGTGGTGATACACCCCTACTTATGCCTGGGGGTGCCGGATGGGTTGGTCACTGGGGCCTGCTGCCACTGCTCACAGCATAATGCTGGGTCTGAAGGAGGTAGATGGGGTTTCTCCGGTCCAACCGCACCTCTCCCCAAGACTGTAGCAGGGGACTGTCACTTGACCCATGCTTCACCCGACGCTTGCCCCTTTAAGAAATACCCAGGTCTGCCCTGTAAAACAAAGTCATGTTACTATTTTGAATCGAACCAACCCCACACGCAAAACAACGCACACAGACGCCAGTGCCTCCTGGTTCTGAACCTATCCTATCCTCATTGACATACCCCACCCGCCTCTCTTGCAGAGCCACGTGAGCGCCTGCAGACTGCCCTCGGGTGGTAGCGGTGCAGCGTATAAATCAACATAACATTTCAGTCAATGCAGCCCAATGGAGAGAGCTCAAGCTGGGAAGAAGAGTAGGGGCTGTATTTTCGCTCTTAATATTAGCAAAACCGGGCCACCGTCTTTCCGAGTGGCTCCGACGCTGCAGTAGGCTAGCAGGGAGTTACATCGCAAGGGCAGTCCACACAGTAGGGTCTGAAGCAAAACTGTGGAAACCAAAATGGCAGCCAGGACTAAAGAGGGCAAAGTACAAGCCGCTGCACACCACCGAATTTCCTAATTACTGCCAGGTGACTTGAATCTCCCATACAAGCTACACCAATCCCTATGTTGTACTAATAACCACACCCAGGTGCAGACACTTCAATATAGGATGGCCCGGGGGATGGGAAGCAAGATGGCACGGAGCGCCACTGGTTCGATCCCCGGGTCCTCGGGTATTAAGCGCATTATAAATAACCTATCATATCATATCATAGGCAGGAGGAGGGGTGAAGGGCGTCTCCTGAACCTCTTCCTCCATCATGATCACGATGTAGGAAGAGGGAGAAAGCCCAGGAGAAGATTACCGCCAAGGCCCGCTCAGGTACATTTAGACATTTCAAAGAAAATGGTGTGTATGTTTGCGGGTGTGAGAGAGAGATATAGGGTCCGATTCACAGAGCGTCTTCCTATGTGATTGCGCCATTGCACAGCACTTCTGTGAATCAGGCCCATTGTGTTTTTAAAGTGTGCATGCGTGATGTAGTGTATCTGTGTGAATGGAGTGTTTGGTCAGTGCCATGTGCATGATTGAAAGAGAATGTATGGGTGCGCAACCGCTTGTGTGCATGTGGCTCTTAACGTGTGCATATGCGAGTTAAACACGGCGCTGAGCAGAACACTTGCTTAGGCAGATGCATGAAATGTGTGCGTCTGCATGAATGAAATGGTCTTCTGGGCGCCATGTGGTGGATTCAGTCACACGGCGTCCAGCCGAACACTTGCTCATTTCGTTCCATTTCCAGAGGGAAGCATTCAAAGGATAATTCCTTTGGTTTCGTAAGACGACTTTCACGCGGCATTGGGCATAATGGATGCCTATTTGCATATTGCCATCAAGCATTTGCATCATCATTTCCTAGGTTTCACAGTGGTAGAGCTTCATTTTCAATTCACTTTTCTATCATTTGGCTGGCTCATTCAAGCTCATGCCCCGGTACTGACAATACGGCACATGAGCACCATAAGTGAAGCCGACCCGGCACTGCCACCCACCTTCTCGGTCATCTGGCCCATGAAGCGTGTGTCAGCGGAGGCCTTTGCCGCCCCTTTCTCTCCTCCTCCTACACCTGCGGCTGACTCACACTCGGACACAGTCCTCTCTAACCTGTATCTTTCTGTTGCTAACACTCTTGATGTCCTTGCCCCTGTCATAAGGATCCATTTGAAGCCCACCTCCAAGTGCAGCTCTTGGTATGACTCTAACATCGCCACCCTTAAACGCAAGTGTAGGGTGGCTGAGAGGAAATGGAGGTCATCAGGGGCATCCTCTGACAAACTGGCCTGCTGCTCCACAGGCAATACAACTCTCTGTCCTGTCCAATAAGAGAGCCTACATCCAAGCCTGCATCTCTGCAGCCTCTAACAACACGGCTGAACTCTGCAAGGAGCTGGCCAATCCTGCTGCAGTCTCCACCTCTCCTGTTCCCTCCCAGGCCTTTTGCACGGCACTGGCTTCTCTCTTCCCCAGTAAAACTCAGGACATCCTGTCCTCTCTCCCCTCTTCCTCTCCCTCTACCTCTCGCGTTCCCTCTCCAGCCACCTCTCTCTATACTTCTCCTTTCACCTCTTTCCCTGTCTTCAAGCCTGACGATGTTGCTAGACAAGTCTGATCTATGAAAGTGTCATCCAAGCAGGTGCTCCCCTGCTCCTCCAGAACTATCAAGGACTACATCGACACCCTTGCCCCAGCCTTGGCCGATGTCTGCAATCGCACTTTTGCCACTGTAACTTTCCCCTCTTCTCTAAAGCACTCCCCTGTGCATCCCCGCCTTAAGAATCCTTCCACCCATCCTTCTTCTCTGGCAAACTACTGCCCGATCTCTATCACTCCTTTCCTGGGTAAACTCCTGCAAAAGCTGGCCGTCTCCCAGAGCAGCCAGAAGCCCGGAAACTGCTCTCCTCAGCACCGGTGAAGGCCTGCTTGCTAATCCCGACTCTAGCCTTCCTTCTGTCCTCATCCTCCTTGACTTTTCCTCTGCATTCAACACGGTCAACTACGCCATCCTGATCAATCGTCTCTGTGACAACCTGGGCATCACAGATCAAGCCCTAGCCTGGTTGACATACTTCCTCTGCTATCGACCCTCCCAGGTCCAACTGAGGTCCTTTCTCTCCACCACCTTTCTTTCCACATGTGGTGTTCCCCAGGGCTCTAACCTCTCACCCTGGCTCTTGAACCTTTACTTAGTACCTCTGGCCCACCTTATCAGTACATTCTCTCCTAACTTTCAGTGTTATGAGGATGACACTCAGCTCTCCTCAGGCGCCCCCCTGCCTCCTCTCCTCACTCGCTCATTCCTGACTGTCTATCTGAGATTCAGGAATGGTGTGCCTCCAACAATCTCTGCCTTAATACCAGTGAGACCGAGATCCTTCTCAATAGGACCCCTGCTCCTGCTTTCCCTCTTTCACTCTGGCCACCCTCCTTGGGCCCTCTATCTACAACTTCCTGCGAGGCAAAAAAACTTGGTGTCATCTTCGACTACACCCTTTCCTTCTCTCCTCACATCACAGACCACTCAAGTCCCACTACGAGCTGCACCTCCTCAGAGGTATTCTTCCTTTTCTCACTTTCCGCAGAGGCTCACTGCCTCCAGAGCCCTGGTTCTCTCTAGGCTGGACTACTGCTAAAGCCTCTTTCTAAATCTTCCTGCCTCTACATTTTGCCCACTGCAACTAATCCAGAACAGGACTGCAAGACTTGTCCTTGGCCTCAAGCCCAGGGATCGTTTCTCTCCAGCCCTGAAATCTCTCCACTGACTCCCGGATGGCTGCAAGGATTAAGTTCAAGACCCTCTGCATTGTGCACAAGTCTTTCTGGGGCCAGGGACCACACTACATCCAACTCTCTCTTCCTAAGCACTTTCCCTCTCAAGCCCTCCACTCATCCACCTCCAACTTTCTGAGTGTCAGACGCTTCTCCAGGTAGAGAGCGGGGGATAGATCTCTCTCCTTGGCTGGTGCCTCCCTCTGGAAAAGCCTCTCTGCCCCTCTCAAACTTGAGCAGGAACACCTCAGGTTCCGGAAGCAACTCAAGACCTTCCTTTTCGCATCTGCCTTCTCTCTCTCTCTCTCTCTCTCTCTCTCCCCTGCTGATGTCCTTGTCTGCTGTGCTAACTGGTTACTGGGCCAACATCTGAACCTTATGGGACCAGGCTCCTTCACGACCAGTAGCCCCATGGACTGCCTCTGGGTCTACCACGCACTAGAGACTGTATCTGCAACCATACAGTCCCCTGCCTCCTTGCAGTTACTTAGAGCCGGCCACCCCGGCGGCACTTACTTGAGCTTTGCTTATGGCACTCTCCCCTTGCCTCCCAATGGCACTTCTCCTCTCCTTTCCCCTTGGACAATGACACAAGGCCTAGTAAGATTGTTTGTTTTGCCATCCTTTGTCTTCCCCTTCCTTGCCTTGTCACGCCTAGAAACACTTGTGTACAGGCACGTTATAAATGACTTATCATATCATATCATATCATATCATATCATATCTGTAAGTTGTTCCAAGGATTTTGCTTCTTGATCAACTGGAAGAATCCAGTCTCCTCCCATGGCATGATCTGTTATTTATAGGTGCCCAGTTCTGTACTCAGGAGAAAAAGTCAATCTACCAGAGATACTGTGATCAAGCCTGAGAAAGAATCTTGCGAAACTGGCACAGTGACAGGAGGCACACACTAGTCAGGGGTTTCATGGTCATAGATCACTTAGGGATAATGTATCCTTCTGGTTCCATGGGCACAGCTGCCCATGAAACCCCTGCTCTCCTGCTTGCAGGGAGAATGGGACCACACGTGGCCAGACTTGAGAGGATGTTCCATGTTCTTTGATTGGTCCTCCAGGATCCGCAATGGTGGTCACATCTCTTGAACCGTCAGAGGAACTTTCCTCTTACTAACCCTCTGTTACAGCCCATCACTATAGAAACTGGTGGATTGGGTTGGCGGAGACACTGAAGAGGTCAAGGTCTCAGAGTCAGCAGTCAATGACAGAAGAGGTCATGTCTCGCAACTGAACTGTCGGCCATTTACAGGTCTCTGGTGTACTTTTTCCAGTAAAATCGAACTGTGTTGAATTTATCCAGATGAACAACACCATCATGGTGGCTCTGTGAACATGTACAGAGGGGCCAGGTCTGCAAGGCCGAAGGAGGTGGTATTCTCAATGGGCCTTTGGGCAGAACACCATCTGCTCTCTCTGTCAGCTGTGCTTATCAGGGTGCTGGACACTGCACGAGGATCTTCTGAGCAGGGCTTTTCCACCAGCCCAGGAGATGTCATTACTGCCTCATATTTTCTCTGCTCTCTGTCTCTGGTCAGGTACACCAGACTTGGACTTTTTTGTTTTTGCTTCTCTACCAATTTATGAGTACCCCTGTTTTGCAGCAAGTTTCCATGTCCCCTGGCATGGGATCAGATGCAAGGAGAGTGACTTGGCAAAAGAGTTTACTGTAGGCTTTATCCCAACCCCTACGCCACCCCTTATTACTCAGGCCCTCCCAAAGTTCCAGGAGATTGCAGCCGAGGCTGTGCTGCTACTTTCATTTTAACCCAGGGAATTTTGGTTCCCGCTTTTGGTGCAGATGGACATTGTTCCCTTGCATGCGTTTTCATCTCTCACTGTCTTTCTTCCCTCTCTCTCTCTGAGTTCTGGGAATGTCTTCCACCTGTGTGAAATCCCATGCTGGAGGCTGGGTGATGGGATGGGACTCACCTTCTTGGCCTGAGGAGACTACACGCTATGTGATGTACTCCATGGAAGATGTACATAGATGGATCCACCTGTCTCCCCAGTCCATCACCAGCTTCAGAGTGAACATTCTCTACAAGAACCCTAAAGACATTGGTTCTGCTAGGGTTAGTGATGCAAGGGCACCTCAAGGTCAGTGATTCTAAAGACAAGCGAAAATTGTAATAGAAGGTGCTATCAGGAGGTCAGTTAAAGGGGAATCACGCCCACCCTTGTTGATGGAGACCTTAACAATCTTTTGTGGTGCCCTGAACGAAGACAAGGAAATCGCTATGCCATACAAGTGCAGGAAGAAAGTACAACCCCAAATCTGCATAGCTTAAAGACCCCTGTAGACCCAGGGAACCCCCTATCCATCTGAAAGAAGACCCATAAACCTCAGCCAGGAAGTCACTGTTACCCCCACTAACATGACATCTTATCATGAGGGAATATGTGCCGGCAAAAAGAGTCATCGATGGCCAACAACAAAGATTGATTAATTTTTAAAAGTAGATTTTCAAATTATAATTTAATTCTCTGACTTCATCTGCCAATACGAATGCTACCGTAGAGTCCCACTCTCACAAGCTAAGCAATTGGAACTTGACAGCATGGATTGAGCAAATACAATGTTCACTAGCAGTGCTCCCTTGTACAGCTGTCCACAAGCTCACATCACTTGTGATCAGGAAGTAGCAGCATGCAAGGAAGCAAGAAAACACCTTCTTCAATGAAACAGGAAGGCAGGCCCTTGGATAGCGGCTCTGCTCACGAAAGCCAACAGAATGAATCAAACATGGCAGCCACTTGAGTTAAAGCCTCAGGCTATGGACCGGCACTGCAGCACAGGTGACAAAAATGTGCAACTAGGGGTTTTGGAGTTCTCAAGTGAGGTGCCCAATCACACAGCCACTCACAACCCTCAGCTGAAGGACATTGCACGCTTGCAATATCAGCAGGCTGACCCACTACAGTATAAAATGAGACAAAGGATCAGGAGAGTTATGGGAGTAAGAGGTTGGTGGCAAGGAGAGAAGCACTAAGGCGTAGGTGTAGAGTACGAGACATTAAGAGGGAAGTGGAGGAGGTGATCGAGGAGAAGAGGATATGAGAGGAAGTGGTAAGGAGAACATCAGAGATAGGAGGAATGGAGGAGGTGACAGGGGAGAAGAACAGAGGAATTGGCAAAGAGACCATCAGAGAACATCAGAGCGGAGGAGAAGATAGAAGAACAGTGAAAAAGAGGTGGTGAAGAGAACATCAGAGTGGTGAGGCGAGGACGATGTGAAACAAGTGGTTAGAAGATAGTTAAGAGACGATGAAGGGATAACCGAGAGGTTGTAGTGCCAACGGTATCTAGAACAAGAAATAGATGAGCAACAGAGCAAAGACATAATAACCGAGAAAGAGGTGCAGGGCACTCAAAAAGTGGGTCATTGTGAGTGGCCCCATGTTAACAAGCAGGAAGGTGTAGGCTAAGAGGACCACATTCTTAAAAGCGAGTGTGACTTATTTTGTTTCATTGACTCCTCATCCATATACCTCAGTGAAGCCTAATCCCTTACTTGACTGTTGTTTTCATAATGGCCTTTGGAACCTAGCTATTCTGGGAGATAGTAGGGAAGGGGAGCAAGGGCGGTTCCAATCAGCCAGAGGTTTCCCTTTCACTAGGTTTGGGTGTCCAGCCCCATCGAGGTGGATGGCCAGGCTAATTACCTTGGTGTCAAAAGAGGATGAATTCATAGGATGACAGTGAATTGACTGCCTCAGTAACGCCCATGCAGAAACTTCACAAGACGCATCATGAGCCAATGATTCACAGGTCTGCAAGATCATTGCAACGCCCAAACAACAATCACTGGTCCAAATCCCTAAAGGGAGAGGGTCCAACCCACCAAGTGGACTTGAAAGAGCTCTGAGCTCAACCATAGTTGACCCATCTCTTGTTTAGTAACAAGAACACACAAACTTGGAAGGACTCGAAGACACTACATTTAAGCCAACTCTGACCCAATGGTTTTTGTGGAGACGATAAACGAAAGGTCTTTGGGAAAGATTGAGGAGCAGCAAGTCCAGAGACGGATGATTATGAGAAACAATTAAAATGTCCAAACCAAAGATCCTGCATCTGGTTCACCAAAATGTCAGAAGTGCAGTCCTACTCTGACAGATCCCTCAACTGAGAGTCCTGGACTTAGTCAGAGGCTGGTTCAAGACCCCCTCAAGGATCTCTTTAGAACAATTCTTGGAGGAGCTGGTCCCTGGACAATTAAATCTTATAGATGTAGTTAAAGAGCTGGTAGCTTAGCACCAACAGGCACCTAACCGACCACCCATTTTACTGCAGAGATACTGCACTGGAGAAGGACCAGGAGCTTTCTTTATGAACTTTGAATGAATTGCAGAGACTGCCAAGTGATAAAAAGAAAACTATGCCTACTAACAGGAAAGTTATAGACTGCCTACCATGTTCTGAATTCAGATAAGCATTTAGCATACAATGGGAATCATCAGGGATAAAATTGGCAATAACGCTGTTACCGCTGCATTACTGCTCCGCCCAATCACGATTTTGAGCAGAAAGTAGGTGGTTTACCTCAAGCTTTTTGCTGGGGGTAAAAAATGTCCCTTTCCACCCATTTCCGGTGCTACTGCCACCAGCAGAAATAGTGTCGAAAAGCCCCTTAGAGTCTATGGACTCCAAATAAATGGGCATTACCAGAGCCACTGCAACTCAGGATTTGGCACAAATTGCACCGGACCGAGTTGTGGTAACGCTAATAGCGTTGAGCAGTATCCCAGCGCATTTACCACTGGATACCGCCCAACTCTTGATGAGGCCAAATGACTTGAAGAAAGGAATTCTGGTGCAGCCTGGACTTCATCCCGAGTATCACAGAGAGCGCCTCTGGCATCTCTGATTACAGCCAGCTGGGTCTCCAGATCAACTGTCCTAAAGGATATAGAATGACCTGGGCAAGTGCATCAATGACTAAAGTCCAGCCTTAAATACTCAGTGCAAACAGCCACAGGACATCAAATGCTGTAGCAGTCCTGGCCCAATTCAGCTGCACTCTGAGTAAAGAATGGTTACCAGCAACTAAAAAAAAGACCCGGCCCAGCCCATATTCCCATGGGAACCCCTGTGAATCCAGAAGCAGAGTGAGAGGTGCATTAGAGTCTGTTTTTATGGCCCCAGGGAGATGCGGTATGAGGCCAAAACCTGGTGGAATGGACCGGCCGCTGGTAAAATGTTATTCATGCAACAAATTATGACACATAGCCAGGGCATGTCTCGAGAATGTCCAAGAAGTCTCTATGGACACAAGCTATTTTTATCCAAGGGTGTCTATGGAAGACAATAAAGAGTGGTGGCTCGAAACCGCAACTCTGGCAAAAGATCAAGCAAGTCGAGATGTTTGCTCAAGGGACAGGCAGGAGGCAGGAGGCAATACAAAACCACAATAAAGGTAGAGGGGCACATGAAGACAGCCCTTCTCATGTCAAGAAAAAGACAAACAGCAATCCGGGCAATCCGAGAAGATCTGGTCTTCCCCGAACAACTGTGACCTAAAAGGTTGGTCCCGACAGCTCACATGCATAGAGATCAAGAAGTATACTGAAATGGCCAAGTCGGAGTACAGGTTGAAGGGGACCCGTTTTTGGTGGACACAGCCATAATGCCTGGCCTTCCCAAAGGGATTATCGTGAGGATAGACCTCCAAGAGTTCACAGGGTGGATAAACAGAGTTTGTTGAAGGTGTTCAACAACCTTGGCACAAAGACAAAAGCTATTGACCAATGTAAGGATGTCAATGATTCACTGGCTTGGCTATCTGATGGAGGGAGATGTGAACACATGGGAATGGACTTTGTCTCTTTGACTCAGAGAAAGTCTTTATATGTAACCTTGCTAAAACAGGTGCTTTGTAGAGTTTGGTGGTGGCATGTGACAAAGTCCCATGCTGGAGGCCCGCTGATGGGACTTGGGTGGATTTGGGGCCGGGAGCCACTCTATGAGGCAAGACCTGAAGGAGAAACACTGAGGATCTCTCACGCTCCCCAGTTCATTACCAGCCTCGGATTGAATACTACATTCGGTAGCACCAGGTCCACTAGGATCAGGGATACGAGGACACCTTAAGGTCAGGGATTCTGAAGCCATTCTCTGCCTAGAGGACAAGGACGTGGGATCAGAGAAAGCTACTTGCCACAATATCAGGTAAAGGGGAACGAGGGATCAACTTTGTCCTAGTAGATCTTAGCAGACTTTCGCTAGTAACGTAGATAGAAATTCCCCTGGCCGTTTTACGGAAGGAAGAAAGTAAAATCCTGACCCTATGCCCCCAGGGAATCACTAGTCAGTCTGAGGCAAGATCACTACCCTCAAACAGGAAGTCACTGTCATCATTTTCAGAGACGAAGACCATATAGTAAGAAAAGAGACACTGTTGAGATGCCAGACGAGCATGTCGCTTCCAACTAAGAACAACGATTGACTTCACTGGGCAATGGAAAATTGACATGGTCTGAGGAGAGACAGTGTTGATTAGCTGTGCTCCCTCATGCAACTGCTTGCAAGCCTGTATTGTTGGAGTTTGCAGGAACTAGCATGATGCGAGGCAGCAAACAAATGCAGAGCAGCCCTGCTCAGAATACCAACAGGAGGAATCATATATGGAAACCGCTCAAGTTAAAGCCTCAGTTCACCGACCTGCACTGCAGAACACATGACAAACATGATATGTTTTAGTAAGTGTCTAGACGGGACTACATTGTGCAGCCGGTTTGGACAGGTTTTCTTATTATGGCATGGCATTGTTGACAGCAAAGCCAACAGGAGTATGTTCTTTTGTGGGGATAATGCTATATATTGGCAGAGCCAGTGCAGGGATGGTTTCTTATAATATCACTACTGATATTATATGCAAAGCAGGCATAAGTATGTTCTTAAATAGGAATTTTGGCATTTATTGGTGAATCCAGCGTGGATATGTATGGGCACAGCTGGTGTGAAACAATTTTAATACTGACATATAGTGTGGGCGAGGCATCATGAAAATGCATTGGTAAATGCACATGTGCACTGTTGGTGATTTTCATCTATTGCATTTTTGGATTGGAGTTACCCTAAAAAACCAATTGCAAACTGTGTGGCTTTTTCCTGGTTTTTCACAGAAAGTGTGCTGTATAATATACCAATTTAACACAATATTAGAAAACATTCTTGGAGGGTAAGCCCCCCCAAACACTTGATGATGGATCAGACTCCCTCGCTACGATTCATTGCTCAGGCATATTTGAGGGAAATATTTACACCCCTCCAATTAAAAAACTCACCAGCCACCCCTGGCGTCAGGTTTATGAAATGGCACCCGGTCTCGACAATCAAGTCATAAATGTTGAGGAAATACATTTTTCTTGACCACATGGGTGTTAATCAACCAGAACTTGTCTGGGGATGGGATATTATCATGGGATTGTTCTATTGTCAGAGCTGCATCTGGCCAGTTCTGCAGTTTCTCTATATCTGCTCTCTGTTCATCAAGTTTCAACTACTGGCACCAGCATAAAGGGTGTGCCCCAAACAGGGCTGGTGCCACGATAAGGCCTAACAAGGAAGATACCTGGGGCGTCAGCAGCAGGAGGGGTCCAGAGGGGGCCATTTTGGCCCTAATATGATCAACTTTAGACCCCTTTTAAAGAAGGGTAGGGGACAACAAAATGGCACTTTACACAGTGCAGCAATAATGTTTGCACTGGTGCTGGCCAATGTTCCCTTTAAGCTTTCCCAGCTTCCTTCTGGGTGCTGCTCAGAAGAATTAAACCAGCGCACACAGAACATTCCCACCTATTCAAAAGGATTTAATAAGGCACAAGCCACAGAAGGTACCTAATATTGGCTTTCTCTCAAAACAAAGCTACATTATACCAACTAGTCTTGATATTCTGGTCTAGCCTATTTACACTGGTCTAGCCTATTGTACACCATACAAATATAATACACCCACAAGAGCTTAAAAACAAATATGAAAAAGTGGCTCTATGAACAGAAGACATAACTAAAATATGCCTGCACACATTAACCAAATTATCTTCCCTCCGCACCCATGACTCCTACGCTTGACTCTTCCACACTTATACCCTGTGACTCAAACTTATGCCCGGGCCACATATATATTACCAGAAAAAATGACTCTGCCTAACTTGGCTCTGAAAAAGGTTACCAGACTTGTACTTAGATCCTCATGTTTTATGTTTGTTATAATATGAATGACGTTTAAGTTCAAGAATTTCTGTTATTCATGTTGCCTTAGCAAAAGCATCACCCACACTATGCAACTCAACTATCAGATACTGACTGTAAGTAGGCAGGCTACCTAGATGTGTAACCTCATCCCATGCTTCCTATTCTTTGCAACATATGTCACACAAGCACTTTGTAGTGCCCCATTGCAAGTAAACAAATTATAAAACTCAAATATTAATTTGCCCTCTAAGGATTTTGAGTAGGCAAATGTTATCGTCATCATCTCCTACTTTAGCATCACTAACGTTACCCTATAAGTGGAGAACATTGCAACATCATTTACTCGGCCTGCAAAGGATAATGGGCATGGACTATGCCTAGCATTATTCATATATTGTTTTACGGCAACGGATAGTCAGGTAACTATAATGCTTTTCACACAATCTGCAACCTTCCCAGATTTCTGGAGTTCCATGGGGCATAGAACTTTAACAAAGTATATGGTAACTCGCTGCTATACAATAGCAGTTTCACTGAGCACTTGTATAATCCTAACCAACAATTTAAAGGTGGGGTATGTTGAAACAATCTTGTATGCATTCCACAGTAATTGTGCACATACATATTCATGATATGTTGTTAAACTGCACAGAATATCAGAGTGAGTCTTTAAAAATGTTTTGCATGCAAAGTATTGTGGGTATGCAAATATCCCAGTTAGTTTTTTACTGCTACAATCTGTAACTTTTTATACAGCAGTGTTGGCTAGTATTGGAGGCTAACACAAGAGCCTCGGAGGGGTATGGGTGGGTGGAAGGGCAAAGGAGAACACTCCTTCAGGGTGAAGAACACATCAGCCACTTTAAAAAACCAAATCATACATTTTGGCAGAACAGTACAGTGAAGGAAATGTGCTGTTTCTTTGCTAAAGGATGGGAAACTCTAGTAACAGTCTAGGAAACTGCACCTTCTATTTCTTTGCTCAGCTGCTGACGGCTTTTCAACAATGTGCTTGCGTTTATTGGCTATAGCATCCCCATACATCTTGTTCAACTGATAACAGTGAATTTCAGAAATGGGGTTCCTAGTTAAAGAAGAAGGCACTCAATCTGTTGTACCTGTGAGCATTGTTGCTATTCACTTAAAAGGCAAATATATGTGGTTTTCTTCCATGGGGCTCCAAAACAAACCTCAGCGAGGCTCTTGTTAAATTGTGTCTAGGCTGTGGTGAGGAAGGGTGGGCAAAACTATAAACTGTATTATGTGCCCTGTCATATCGCTTCCAATGTCAGAGTTACAAGCAGGGCTCTGATACGTTTTTACTCCCTAGTAGGAATCAAATACTCTTTCAGGGAGTTCGAAAGAAGTATCTTTGGCAGTAGGGATATTTCATGCTTATTAAAATATGTTCTTTCCCCTTAAAATTCCTCGAGATAGGGCAGTAATATTATTCGAGTTCCTACAATGCCACTGCTCTGCTAGCCGCTGATTCAAAACATATCAGTGGAATTTTGTGGGTAGATGTGCCATGTAGGCTGCTATATGTTTAGGGTTTCATGTTTTTGTTCGGCACATTGTCCTGTTTTTAGGGAGTAATAATGGATGTGTATATGCCCCTTAGCTGTAAGGCTGGATTTGAGGAAATGTCACAACGTAGAGGACAATGTAATGTAAGCAAATCATTATATTCTGTGGTGCAGTTATTCCGATGCAATTATTGTCCTTGCACAAATGATGAGAAGCAAGTTCTGGCCCTGGAATTACTTCATTTAAGTGATGCATGAACTCCTAATGGTAAGTTATCTGACACAGTCCTTTTAGTTGCCACAATTCCATTTGCAAAAATGGTATTCTGTATGAAGTTTTTGACAGCCACATCAGTTAATGATAAGAGATATTTGTTTTTCAAATGAACATGTTCTGTTTTGTAATGGCATTAGACACTTTCTGCATTGTCTCTGAGCAGTGTTGATAAATAAATGGCCACAACTAAACCTATATTTAGCCTAAGCATGCAAAGCTTCATTGTGCATACACATTTGTTTCTCTGCACTTGAGTACTTAGGTAGGAACTATGGCGTAAAATGAAGTCTTGGACCGGTGGTTGAGCTCTCCTTATAATCACCTATAGAATATATATCTTTTTAGCCTGTATGTTTGGAAAAAGTGTTGCACCTTTTAACACTGATTTCTAAAGAATTGCAGTGATTGGAACGGGGAAATTCCCTCCCAACCTCTTTGGAGATGGTAGCTCACTAACTAAACATGCTCACAAAGTGGCTTACCTCATTATTTAGTTGCACACATTGAAAATAATGTGTGCACGAAAGTCAAGCATTCCTGCACTTAGAGAAAAATTATTAGAGGGAACATTGGTGCTGGCCCCCAATTTGGTTTTGGGTACTTGCACACTATGGCACACTATGGCACACTTTGACCGCACTCAATGGTGGAGCACAATTCATATGCTGGCAGGTGCCTAACAGTATATACACTGAAGATAGTCACTTTGTATTTAGCTTTAAAATGCTTCATCTAAAAATAGAAATTCTGGATACAGGCACATTTAAAATTCCGGTAACTCAATACAAATAGAAGTTCCCTTACATACTTTGCAACTGCGTGATTAGATTTTAGTGGAGGCCACCAAGCACTATTAGGGCTCCTTTGACTGTCCTTACATTATCCTCACATAACAATCGCTAATGCTTTTTCTTCCCTTGTCTCCAAAACATAACAGGGGAGAAAAAAAGTGGGACAAATCTTCCTTCGTATCTAGTCACAGGGAGCGTAACTGCTTTAAATAATCCTTCTGCCAGTTTACAGCACTTTTACGCTATGAACGATGATTGATAGCCTTGTTTTTAAATACGCTTTTTCACAACTTGGTGATCGTATTTCCTTTCAATATTCTTTTGGTCCAAGCTCAATTTTAGCTCTATTTATAGTGACTGGTTCTAATTTCCAAACGATTTGCCCATCCCCCTTTGGTGTCTGCTTCAGCATTCCTTTAAATTGTTTATGCTTATGCTCAAATGATGGGGTCGAATACATATCAAGGGCAGCCCTTCTGCCTTCACTACATGGCTACAGTCAGGGAAGACTTTGAGTGGAATGACTATTGGAGACTCCCACTGCCATACATTCATAAGAAATGAAGGTTCCCTAATCAATTTTTTCAATTTCCAGCACTGATTATTGATTGATTGATATTTTATTTCTATCGCGCTCGTACACAAGTGTTTCAGAGCGCGACAAGGCAAGGAAGGGGACCAGGGGAGAAAAAATGAGCGATCTTACTAGGCCCAGTGACACTGAGAACGCGCAAGTGCATGGGAGAGGGGGGAGGGGAAAAGTGCATGGAAGGGGGGAGAGGTGGAAAGTGTGAAGCAGAGGAGAAACAGATAAATAACAATAAATAAATAATAAAGGCAACAAACAGTGGTAATGCAGCCAGCAATTTGCAAGTGCTAGGTTTAAGGCAGCAGACAGGGTAGGTCTGATAAGTGCAGGAAGAAAAAGGGGGGGCTGTATGGGTACAGATACAGACCCCAGTGCAAGGGGTGGCCCGGAGGCAGTGCGGGAGGGTGGCAGGATGAGCAGGTACCTGGGCCCAAAAGACAGAGGGTGGCTAGGTGCACGGTGCCAAGAGAGAACAGATCAGCAGGGGAGAGGGGGAGCGAAGGCAGAAGAAAAGAGGAAGGTCTTGAGGTGCTTCCGGAATGGGAGATGGTTCTCCTCAAGTTTTAGAGTGGCAGGGAGGCTGTTCCAGAGGGAAGCCCCAGCCGAAGACAGAGATCTACCCCCAGCTCGTTTCTTAGAAAAACGACTGACCCTGAGTGAGTTGGAGGTAGAGGAGCAAAGAGCTCGAGAGGGGAGGTATTTGCAGAGGGATAGCTGAAGGTATTTTGGACCCAGGCCCCAGAAAGCCTTGTGGACAATGCAGAGGGGTTTGAATTTAATCCTTGCATTCACTGGGAGCCAGTGGAGAGATTTCAGAGCTGGAGAGATATGATCCCAGGGCTTGATGCCAAGGACAAGTCTCGCAGTCCTGTTCTGGATTAGTTGCAGAGGGCGGAGAGTAGAGGCAGGTAGATTTAGAAAGAGGCTGTTACAATAGTCCAAGCTAGAGAGAACCAGAGCTTGAGGTACCATGAGCTTCTGGGGGAAGGAGAGGAAAGGCAGAGTACCTCTGAGGAGGTGCAGTCGGAAATTTGACTTTTTAGAGACCTCAGAGATGTGGGCGGAGAAGGAAAGGGTGGAGTCAAAGATGACCCCGAGGTTCTTAGCCTCGCAGGTGGGGTTAGGAAGAGGGCCAAGTGAGGCCGGCCAGAGAGTGAGGGGAAAGGATGGTGAAGGTGTGCCGATGAGGAGGATCTCCGTCTTGTTGGCATTCAGACAAAGATCATTGGCGGCACACCAATCTTGAATGGCAGTTAGGCAATCAGAGATGAGAGAGGGAGAGGAGGTGGCAGAGGGCAGCCTGAAAATGAGTTGAGTGTCGACAGCGTAGCACTGGAAATTTGAGCAGAAAATGGCAATGCGGTGGCCGAGAGTTGCCAGGTATTGGTTGAAAAGCCAGGGCGAGAGGTTAGACCCCTGGGGAACACCACAGTTAGAGAGGAAGATAGATGAAAGGAAGGACCCAAGTTGGACCTGGGAGGGTCGGTCTGAGAGGAAAGAGGTCAGCCAGGTCAGAGCCTGATCAGTGATACCCAGGTTTTCATGGAGACGGTTGAGCAGGATGGTATGGTTGACCGTGTCGAAGGCAGAAGAGAGATCGAGGAGGATGAGGACAGAGGGAATGTTAGAGTCAAGGTTGGTGAGAAGATCTTCACGGATGTTTAGGAGAGCAGTTTCCGTGCTTCTGGCAGCTCTGAAGCCAGACTGGTGGTCATGGAGACAGCCAACAGAATTGGAATGAAGGGTAAGCTGAGAGATGCCAACTTTTCCAGGAGTTTGCCAAGAAAGGGAGAAATGGAAATTGGGCGATAGTTAGCTGGACAAGAAGGATCAGCTGTGGGTTTCTTGAGAAGAGGATGCACAAAGGAGTGCTTCAGAGGGGAGGGGAAGGATCCAGAGGCAAAGGAGTGGTTGCAAAAATCAGCAATATCCACATATGAGTCGGTGGTTATTATTATTATTGTTTCCAACCTCCACACTCACATTTGGTAAAGAAACACCTATGCAATTTAACACGCAACCAGACTGTGACATCACGACACGCATGTGCCTGTGATGTCACGCCGCTCGCAGCAATACAATAAGGAGGCAGCCTCAGGGATGGTTGTATCACTCGTTTTGAGCCCGTTTGTGTCACGGCCCTCTATCTCTTTAAAATGGAGACAAGGCTCGTGAGGAGGTCACGTGACTGGTGACGAGTGGGAGTGGGAGGAGTTTGAGGGGAGTTTGACAGTTAGATTTTTGTCAGGTTTTTCCAAGCTGGTGTGCGTCCTTTATTTTAAAAGGCTGTAATAGCGTGTCCTCCTTTACAGTGTAAGCGATCCTGCTGCACTAGGGCTTGTTTGCCCGTCCTGAGGAAACCAGATCCCGGGTCCCGCTCCGCTCCGATGGATCAGGCACTCCACCTCACGTCACCAGCAGAACGCCTGATCCCGGGTCCTGCTCCTTCCAAGGTAAACCGGATCCCGGGCACGTCTCTCCTTCATACTCAACAATAAGAGCTACGCCACAGGCATCCACACAGAAGCGGACCTGATCCCAGACCCTCCTACTACGTTTCCTCCAACAGCTGCAAAGACACATCAGGAAAAGACACAGAAGGATTTACGTGTCATTTTTGAAGCCATGCGGCAACCCGCCAGCAGCAGAAGAAGTCAGGGTACGGACCTACAACAGGTGGGTGGCGCCCGAATCCTCTTCAGTGGGTCACTTTGCCCAGACCCTACACTGCTAAAAAAAATGTTTTAAAAATGTTAAATAAATGAATACATTGATAATGGTAGTCTAGGCCCCATAAAACACTGGTAGCATTGGCTCAGTGAAGCCTACCTCGGTCCTCACCTACCCTGCCAGTGAAAATACAGACATTAATTAGCTGCCCACAGCCTCTATCCAAGAGTTTGGCCTAACCAAGCATACAGCCACCATGAGTTCATCACCTGACAAAAGTGGGAAAGCTACAGTGCCGCTGTCACCTGCTATAAGATCTAATCACACAGCATGGCGGATGCCACCACCGTTTTCTCTAGCACCACAAGCTGACAAAGGGCCCCAGTGGGTGGAATGGCTTGAGGATTTTAACAATTTCATTGCTGCAGCTGGAGAAGAGACTTCACCGAGACTGCGCAGCATGTTTCTCAACACGGTTGGGAATAAAATTAAGACACTCATTAAAAGAATCCCACCGGCAGAACACCCGGACTATGCCACGCTAATCACAGCCCTCAACAAACGTCTAGTAATAGAACCCAACAGAGATTATGAAAGGTATATCTTTTTGACCTTCTCTGCAAATCTAACTTCGACCTATTATTCATTTGCGAAACATGGCTCCACGAAGCTGCAGGCCCAGCACTAGCCATTGCCCTACTCGATGGATACACAATTTTCAGACAAGACCGGAAAACACAAACAGGGGGTACAGGGGGGGTTGCATTGATAGCTAAGCATTCCATCCCCATCAGAAGAATACAAGGAGACCTGTTGCACAGTTGCGACTACATGCTCATCAAAATCAACCCCTCACCGAGTTGCACCATTACCGTCCACGTTACCTACCACCCACCAGGACCAGCGGACGAATTCCAGGAAGCACTCCTACACGCCATCAGCAACAACCTCAAGAAAACCACCATGTCCATTCTCCTGGGTGATATGAACCTTGGTCTCAATGACCTCACAGACAGGAATGCTGCCGCCTTCAATAACGCCCTCAAAACACCTGGATTCAAACAAGAAGTGCTAAAACCAACCCACAACAAAGGCCGCATCCTGGATTGAATCGCCCAACATAACTGTCAGGTATCGACACCTATCATCTCTCCCATTCCATGGTCGGACCACTCCATTATCCACTTCAATCTCAACTATACCAGAACTCCTACCTCTCAAGAAATTCTGCTGCCCACCCTCACCAGGAGCGCCAAGCAACTCACCAAGGAAAGACTACTTCCTCACCTCCAGGTTCCCGAACTCGAACACCCGGACACCCTTGCAGCAACCTACAACGCCATTATCACCAAGGCCATAGACATCATTGCACCTCTTACACATAGGAAAGCCAAACCCACCAAAAAAACGAACTCATGGTTCACCCAGGATCTCTTGAAACTACGCTCACAAAAACGATTGGCTCTCACGGCTTGGCAAATGAACCCTAATGACACCACCAAACAAGCTTTTAAAAACATCGGCAAACAATACAAATCCGCCATCATCTCAGCCAAAGCCAACTCCTTCAATACCAGGATTGCCAACGCTAAATCAGGATCCAGAGAAATCTTCGCAATCTTCAGAGAATTGGAGACTTCCACTCCCCCCTCCCACCCCTTGAATAAAGACAAAGACTGGTGTAACGGCCTCCAAGAAGCCATGCTCAACAAGCTGAATACTTTACAAGAAAAAATCGTTAGTCACCAAAAAGCCTTATTGCAACAACTATCCGACCTACACCAGAACACCCCATCCGCAATCCCAGCCTTCTCATTCCAGGAGATGACAGAAAAGGAAGTTCTAACCATACTCAACTCGATCAAACCTTCCAACTGCAAAGGCAACTCGTGTCCGGCCCAGCTCATCAAGGACAGCGCCCCCACACTGGTACCGTTCTTCACAGCCTTCATCAACAACGCTTTGTTCAAATCCAACCAAGTGCCTTCCTGCCTCTAAAGAAGCATGGGTCCGCCCACTGTTGAAAAAATCTACACTAGACCCCGAGATACCAGGGAACTGCAGGCCCATCACGACAGTTCCTTTCCTTCTTAAGATTTTGGATAAAGCTGCATACCTCCAAGTGCAGAATTACCTTGAAGCTCATCACCTGCTTGGGCTCCAGCAATCCAGCTTCCGCCCAAACCATGGTACAGAAACCGCATTATTGGACCTTAAGAACCGAATCGATGACCTCAGAGACATAGGCAGACCCACTCTTCTACTTCTACTGGACCTTTCCACGGCATTCGACTTGGTCGACCATGACACCCACCTCTCTACAGCGGGCAACTTTTCAGCAGACGCCACCGCCTGGATCGCATCCTTCCTTAGGGGCAGAGAAATGAAAGTCTTCTCCGACCTAGCCTGCACCCAACCACATTTAATTAAGTGCGGTGTCCTGCAAGGGTCCTGCATATCTCCTACATTGTACAACCTATTGACAAGGTCACTATTCATATATCTCGATGCAATGGGCATCACATACACCAACTACGCGGATGATACACAAGTCCTCATCCCTCTTACAGGCGACTACGAGGCTGACCAAAAAACCCTTATCTCCATCTAGACCACCATCCAAACCTGGATGGCTGATAACTGGCTTTGCCTCAACAGCGAAAAGACAGAACTACTTATCATCGGATCGCCAGTCACAATAAAAAAAATGGGGTCCCAATATGACTCCTTCATCATTGACAACTGCCGCATCTCGGTCTCCAAAGCAGTCAAAACCCTAGGAGTTTACCTGGACTCCCACCTCACCATGGATAGACAGGTGAATGCAATCTCCTCAGCAGCAGCCTACCACTCGAAATTTATCACTGCTGCAAGGCCCTTCCTCTCACAGCAAAACTCCCTCACCATCGCCAGAGCTATCGTAGGTTCCCGCCTAGACTACTGTAATGTACTTCTACTAGGCACCTCTGCTAAAAACATCAAAAATCTTGAAACGGTGCAGAACAATGCCCTCAGAGCAGCCACTGGAATCTCTAAAAGAAACCACATCTCGGCCACCAGGAAATCCGTCCATTGGCTACCCGTCAAAGAACGGATCCTCTTCAAATCACTGGCACTCACCCACAAATGTCGCCACGACACAGCACCTCACTACCTTGCTCATAGATTATCTGGTCCCCCTTCGAACAGACCAACCAGATCCAGCCATACCAACCGACTATCAATTCCAAAAAGCATTAGGACCAGAGCAGGTGGCGGTAGCTTCCCAGTCCTCTTAGCCACCAACTGGAACCTGTTACCCGCCTCTATCAGAGGCATTGAGTCCCACCTGGGGTTCTGCAAAGCAATAAAAACCATGTTGTTCGTGTAAACCCCACTCTGACCTGGCACTGGATATACGCACTTCTCACTTGTCAGTGCTCACCTTGCCAACTGTATAACTTATGTAAGGCAACCTTCCTTGTCCAGGCTATTGTTACACACGCTCTCTCTGTTAACATTCACTGTCTATTGCATCTTACACTGTAACTAAGTCATTTTCTTGAAACAGCGCCCCGATGCCTCTGGGCTGTGTGGCGCTTTACAAATGCAAAAATAAAATAAACCAATGTACCCAAAGAGTTGACGAAACTGTGGATGAGTTCATCAACAGGCTATGGATTAAAGGGGCACACTGCCAATTCCATACATATTCGCTCGAGGAAGCCATCCATTTACGTGTGATTGAAGGGTGTCTCTCTCCAACACTTAAGAAACAACTGCTCAAAAAACCCTTGGCCATTGAGGAGGTCAGTGAAATGGCCAGAATCCTCGAAACAGTTGAAAGACAGGCAACACACATGTCTGCCTCTGTACCCACAAAACAGGAAAAGACTGAGGTCATAGCGGCGATTCAAACCAATGCCCAACGCAGGGGTGACAGAAGCAACAGCCTTGGTCAACAATCAACACAGCGGATGCAACGTCACTGCTATCGTTGTGGGATGGCCTTCCCGCACGCAGGTACATGCCCGGCCCTCACTCAAAAATGTGGCAACTGTGGAAGAGAAGGACATTTCCAATCAGTCTGCCGGAAAGGTAAATCCTTCCCCACATCACGAACACCCACGATGCATCAGTACAGGTCATACCAGAGGCCACCGCAAATGCAACCCTACCAAATGCGACCATACCAGCAAGGACCTCGAAGGTATGTGAGGGTAGTTGAAGAACTCTACCCAGAGGAAGAACCGCAAGAACACGAAGAACAAGACTCCGTCCCACACATCCGTGATGAATATGATGGGCCGCCTTCGCGACAACAGTACCACACTACAGTGCCACATGGCTATGACTACATGAATGCCCAATATGACCCGTTTGCTCCAGAGGACTTTGTCAACCTCATTATGGATGACACGAAAGCTGGTGAGGCACCACGAATAACAGTAGACATTTGCGGAAAACTGCTTCATTTCCTTATTGACAAGGGGCCACCGTAAATATAATGGGTGAAAGAGAGCTCTTACAAATCCAAGACCAACCAAAGCTTACACAGGCAACATCTTCCAATGGGGTGCCGATATCCCACTACACTTTGTACGGTTTTTCAGACGTCGCCACATACATCAGAGCCGTGCCATGACATCAACCATTTATGTGACTAGAAACCCGACAAAAGGGAGATGCCTTTTAAGCTACAAAACAGCCTCAGCTCTAGGACTGATAGACATTCATGTGCAGGAAAATGACACCATCCTCTCCCTGGCTCCGCCACCCGAACCAGGGAATCGAATCTGCTCCATGCAAGTCAACCCATCAATTCTCTCCACCATCATGAAGGAAACAATTCTGGCGGAATTCCCACTCCTATGCACAAGGCTTGGGAAAATGAAAGGCCCACCAGTCAAACTACACATTGACATGCCTGTTTGCCTGGTTTCCCAACATCCACGCAGAGTTGGCTTCCATCTCCAGTCAGCGGTGTCGAATGAACTTAAACAACTACTAAAGAACGACATCATTGAGCCGGCAACGGGCCCTACCCATGGTTCTCACCTCTTGTCATAATTCCAAAGGTTGATGGTCGCCTAAGACTCTGAGTTGATATGAGAATGGCCAACACTGTGATTCAGAGAGAGAGACATCCTGGCCCAAAAATAGAGGACATGATTGTACAGTTCAACAAAGCTGTCCTTTTTTCTAAGCTTCACCTAAACCAGGGCTACCATCAAATGGAGCTCCACCCTGAATCTAGAGTCATCACCACCTTTTCCACGCACGATGGACTTTTTCGCTACAAACGCCTTAACTTTGGCATATTGTCGGCGGCAAAGATCTTTCATGAGGCGATACGACAAATCATTCGACCAATAAAAGGAACACTTAACTACAGTGATGACATCCTTATATTTGCAAAATCTAAGAACGAACATGACATCGCTCTAAGAGCAACATGCCAGGCCATCCAAGAGGCAGGTCTTACGCTTAACATAGAAAAGTGCAGATTTAGCAAATCTAAACTAAAATTTTTCAGACACATATTTTCAGCGGACGGTATGACTCCAGACCCTGATAAAGTTTCGACCATTTTCAATCTGCAAGAACCCTGCCAAGTGGCAGAGATTCGATCATTCCTGGACATGGCAGGTTACTGCCCCAGATGCATTCCCCATTTTGCCACCATCACTGACCCACTGCGGCGATTACTACAGAAGGACATCCCGTTTACATGGTCTAATGAGTGCGAAGCAGCTTTCGACTCCATCAAGCAAGCACTAGCGGAAGCCAGGAGGCTTTCCTACTTTGACCCGGAATGGCATACAGAAATCGTGGTAGACGCCAACCCAGTGGGACTGGGAGCATTCTTAGCCCAAACCAGCGGCTCAGATGCCCATCCAAGACACATTGTAGCCTACGCCAGTAGGGCACTGGCCCCTCTGGAATCCCCATAATCACAGGCTGAAAAAGAAAGTCTTGCAGCAGTATGGGCGTGTGAACTCTTTCACGATTTTGTTATTGGTAAGAGGTTCACCCTCATCACAGACCACCAAGCTCTTCTGTCGCTCTTTGGAAACCCCATGACAAAAATGCCCCTGAGGATAGAGCAGTGGGGCATCAGACTTCAAGAATACAATTTCCAAATCATTCATCGTCCAGGGGGCGAAAACAATCCAGCAGACTACCTTTCCAGGCATCCAGTGGGTAAGCCTGTTTCGAGACAAGGAGACACTGCATACATTAACTATGTCACATCCAACGCCTTACCACCGGCAATCTCCCTAGGGACAGTAGCGTTAGCCTCTGCAGCAGACCCATCGATGGCTCGGGCCATCAGCCTAACTGAAAACAACAAATGGAAAGACTTCCGCCGTGCGATACTTCGTCATCCAGGAGCATGCAGGGATGAACTCGAAAGGTAGCCAAGATCCACACAGAATTGGCCGTACAAGACAAATCCATCCTCCTTCGAGGCTGCCGACTAGTCATCCCAGCGACATTGTGCTCAGAAGTCATCAAGACAGCTCATGAAGGGCATCGAGGTGCAGGCAACACCAAAGAGACAATTGAGGTGCCATGTATGGTTCCCGTTCCTGGATGGTATGGTGGACCGGTGGGTGAAAAACTGTGTACTTTGCCAATGCACAGCCAGAGCTGAACCCCCCCAATCCCACTTCAGCCAACCCAAATTCCAGACCATCCATGGGACAGAGTCGCCGTTGACTTCTATGGACCACTTGAATCCGGTGACTATCTACTCCTCTTCATAGACGAACACTCCAGATTCCCCATAGTCAAGAAAGCAAAATCCACAGCGTTCGCTCAGGTAGCCACCATATTTGATGACTTTAGGAATCCCCCATTCACTGATGACTTTATCAAATCGGACAACGGTCCACCCTTCTGTGCCCATGAATTTGGAATATTCGTAAAACACATGGGATTTAAGCATCAAAAAACAACACCAAGATGGCCCCAGGCCAATGGCATGGCAGAAAGATTCATGGCATCCATCAAAAAGGTACTACAAAGAACATGATTGGAAAGTATCGACTCACACAGGCACTATGCCGAATTCTAAGAGACTATCGCAATATGCCTCACGAGGCCATGAACAAAACACCAGCGGAGCTGATGATGAGGTACCAGGTTCGCACGACAATAGTCAGCAACTCAGGAAACCAGCCCGTGACAGATCCAGAAGTTCTAAAGAGAGATGTTGAGAGAAAGGAGAAGACAAAGTTAGCAACGAATGAGCACAGAGGAGCTCGCCCGAAGGAGTTCCAGATAGGGGATGAGGTATGGGTCCAACAGCCCATGCAGAAAAAAACAGACCCCCAGTTTGCACCTGCACCTCTTTAGGTCACGGCAGCTAAAGGAACAATGATTACTGCCTCCAACGCTGAGAAAGAAGTAACAAGAAATAGCTCACAATTTAAGCATGTCAACAGAAGTGAAAAGGGAGGATCACTGACTCTTGAACCAGAGCCTGAGGACCCTGAGTCAAGAGACGACATGTGGATTCCTCCAGAGCCACCAAGTCAGCAGCCAGAGAAATCGAGAGACACACCAGAGGGACACATGAAGCCAGAGACTGCCAGTCGACCACAGAGGAATGTCAGGAGGCCTCCTAGACTACTTGAAGAATGTTAACAGCTTGTAAGGACATTTACAGGGTGTTTACAGGGTGTTGTCACGGCCCTCTGTCTCTTTAAGATGGAGACAAGGCTCGTGAGGAGGTCACGTGACTTGTGACGAGTGGGAGTGGGAGGAGTTTGAGGGGAGTTTGACAGTTAGTTTTTTGTCAGGGAATAAAAGGGATACGTTATATTCCAAGCTGGTGTGCGTCCTTTATTTTAAAAGGCCAATAGCCTAACAGTTTGTACCTGAAATGAGGTAGGTAAGCACCTTTCACAAAATGAAGTTCACTAGAGCACTTTTGAATTAAGAAGCTCACAAGTAGACACTCGATTTTCTTCTTTTTTCCACATGGTAATTTTACAGAGCAGAGTGATCTGCTTCCTCTCGTAGGTAATGAAGAGCAAGCACAGGTAAAACAAATAATTTACATTTCTTGCCATTGTGCATTAATCATGTTTAAATTGTGGAATTACATATTTAGGAGCAGTTTTATTTGGTTTATTTCTGTATTTCTAGATCGTATGGATTAGTGTACTTGTGCAGGTAAATTACATGATTTTGAAGAGAGGAGGTTTCTCCATACACTACTGTAATGCTAACATGAATATGGCACTATTTCTTTATTTATAAAGCGCACTAAACCCGAGTCCATCAAGGCGCTGGTTACATGTTACATTGTCAGATGTTCACATAGACATTTAAGTGTGAATAAGGATGGCAAGTTGCCAGTAGAAACGGCAATAAGTACATTTCCATGGGGTTGAGGGTTTTCAGGATGTTCCCAGGTGTGGTGGGTTCGTGGAGAACAGCAGGATCTTGAGATGTTTCCTGAATGTCCAATAAGATTGTTCAGATCTTAGTTGCAAAGGTAGAGTGTTCCAGCACTTGAAGGCCATTACCAGGAAACTGGACCCCCCTCCCCTGATCTTTTTATCCTGAAAATTGGGATAGAGAGATGGTGGGAGCATGCAGAGCGAGTAGGCCTAGTGTACTGAAGTTTAGAGACTTTTTGACATTTTGGCACTGTGTTTGAGAGACATTTGGGCGTGAAGGCAAGGGATTTAAAGATGATGATGCGCTCTCGCATTGGGCAGCCAGTGTGAGCTTCTCCGAACTGCAGAAATGTGTTCATGTTTTTGGAATGTTGAGTGCCGCTCTGAGGGCCTTATTCTGTATAATTTGTAGTTAGTTGATATTACGCACTGAGGTTCCTGCAAATAGGGCATTGCAATAGTTTGTTTGTTTATTTGTATTGCGCATCAGACCCAAGGTTATTAGGGCGCATTGGCAGAAGACATCTTACAGCTTAGTTACATAAAGCATACAGGAGAACAAATCGGAGAAATACAACACGCAACAAGCAAAATACAGGTGGAATGTACAAAGGAAGCAACATAGCAAGGAACAGGTACATCATGCATTACACAAAGCATACAGGAGAACAAATCGGTGCGATACAAAGTGCAGAATACAGAATACAGGTGGACTGTACATAGGAGGCATAACAGGTACATCGTGAGGAAGGGTTTACAGTGCATATGCAATTAAAGTAGTGGCATTACTGGTCATTGGCTTTAAGCCAGTTGATGAAGTTCGATCTAAGGTTTGGGTATGTTTGATCTACTCGCAAGGAAGACAGTAAGCTGTTCCAAAGCTGTGCTGCCTTAACTGGGAATCTACAAACTTCAACCTTAAATCTCAGGACAGTAAGGCAGTTGTTGGTAGCTGTTCTAGAGGGCCTTGTTGAAGATTTTTTTTATAAATCTGTCTGAGATAGCTTGGCGCAGGGTTGTTAAGACATTTGTGGGTGAGACTGTTTTCAGACGTATTTTATCGTAGGTAGAGTGAAGCCTTGGGCAGGCTCTAGCAATCGTGATACAACTTTTTGAGGTCAGGAACGGTCTGCAGGCGTTGATTAATTTTGACATATGTGTAGCAGAGGCAGCAATTGCATTGGCCTGTCTTGAGAGTGATAGGGTGGCATCCAAATAGATTCCAAGAGTCTTGACATTGCTGGCCACCGGTATGATGATGCCCTCAATGGTGAAAGATTTGTAAACTTGACTGAGTTTTTTAAGCAAGGCTTGCGAGCCAACTACAAGGATTTGTCTTCTCATCATTGAGGTATAGTTATTAAGAAGCCACCCAGGGGGAGCAGGATCTACGTATTGTCCGCATAGTTTGTGTAGGAGATTCCTATATTATCCAATAAGTCAAATAGTGGCTTGGTGAATATGCTGTAAAGTGTTGGAGATACGCACAAGCCTTGTGGAACGCCAGATGGGACTGGGGCTGGTGGGGCGGCAGCATTTTATGAGAAATCTCTCATACTTCTTTCAGACAGGAAAGTGGAGATCCAGACAATGGCATCAGGTGAGAAGGGTGCAGCTGAGGCCATGTGTTGGCACAATATTTGGTGATCAACTAAGTAAAAGGCTGCTGACAGGTCTAGCAATAGTAGAAGGGCGAATTTGCCAGCATCTTTGATTTGGTCCAGGTGATTCTTAAGGTTCAAGAGGGCAATTTCCGTGCCATGGGCAGGACGGAAGCCCGATTGGCATAGGCCCAACAAATTGTTGGTCTCAAGGAAGCTCTGGATCTGCAGGAAAGCTGCACAGTCCAAGATTGTCAGCAGGAAAAGAACAGTGGTAATCGGGTGGTAGTTGGTAGGATTTTAGTGTTTGGCTTGTTTACTTAGTAGGGGGAGAAAGTAGGCATCCTGGAGGCTTGGGGAAACGGAGAAGGAGGAGTTGATGAGTGTAGCAAAGAAGGAGGCAAGGTGTTCTGCATAATCCTTTATAACTGTTGTTAATCTATATATTTTCTGTTTTGCCTTTTTATTTTTCATTTTTATTTGTATTTGTGTTTGATCCTGATTACTTTTTAATATGCTGGATATTTGTTATAGTGTTTAGCCCTGAAGATAGATCTAGCTTCGAAATACATTGGCTACACAGCATTTTTGTATGAACACTCTCTCTGAAGATGTATTAAAAAAAGAACTGAGCTAATTGACAATTGTGTTTAATAATTCAAGCATAGGAGAAATGGAAACGCATTAGTTTAAAATGTAATTATATATTGTTTGAACTCATAATAGAGATAAGCAAGAGCACACGGTTGCTCCAAGGGCAACCCTGGAACCTTCTTTTACAGATAAGTTCAACACAACACATAACAGTGTTACTCAATAGGCATAGAAGACAGGAGGGATTCCCGCAAAACACGGACAACCACAACTCTGCTAATAGCAGGGCCTAATAACGGCAGCAACAAGCACTCAGAAAAAACAACACATGGAAGGAAGTCTACCAACAAAAATGAACAGCATGTCCCGCCTTGCCACTGTTATTACCACACAACCCGAATTGGTGTTCCTGAAATGCCATGCAACTGTATTGTACACATCCTCACCTGAGACATGCCATTGGTCGGGTGATGAAGTAACCTCACGGTCATCTTCACATGGTCATGCCATGCACCTGTCCTCACAGCTAGAGATATCCCCAGGCCAAGTCACCCAGCGCTTTTGTGAAAGGCCAGTATCTACTACGACTACCAGAAATCTCCCCCTGGTCAGAGAGAAAACCTGGACTAATGAGGGAATCAGCTTTGGATTTCAAGTGAGGAAGATCATAGGGGAACCATAATAGGGTCCCAGGAGCTAAGAAGGATGTAGGGGACAAGTCTCTTACCTACCTTACCCAGGCTCTGTCTTCTGTCTCCTCTGCCTCATATAATGCCTCTCTTCTGTAAAAGGAAAACCCAAACAGACTAGGGTAATCCATGTTCAGAATTTGGGCCTGGAAGACCATGGGAAAGCCTTAAGCAACCCCAGAGAAGTGATTTCCATCCCTCAAAGACGACAATTATGGAGAACTCACAACGCTCACCCATTTAATATCCAGAGTTGCAGATGGAAGTGCAGCCCTGTCAGGAATCGAGGTGTGTGTGTCAAGAATCGAGCCGGATGATCGCCTTCCCCGTCTTGTCAGACACAACAGGTGCATTCCAAAGTGCGTAATTCATACCATCGATAACATGTAAATCTTATTCTTTCCCTCTTAAAGAAGGGTTAACTCACTGCCGCACCAAGTTCACAAAATGATATCCTTCCTTCCTGTTGTGGTGGCGGTTGCCATGGAAATTAGGGCAGGGACAATGACTCCTTCAATGTCAGACGCACCTTATGATCATGTGACCGTAACTTTAAAAACTCTAGTTTGCATTGAGCCCATTGCTTCTGATTTTGTATGAAGTGTGCTACGTTCTATGATCAAGATTCTGTTTCCCTGTTCTTGACCCATGTTATTCCTGCCTTGTCTTCCGCTCCCCTTATCGAGTCTCTGTACCTTGCTTTCGTGAAGGAAAGTCTTCCATCCTGTGTGTCCGCATCCTGCTTTTCCCGTCCCTTGTGTTTCCTCCCCGCCTTACCTGTTTGCCTTCCTGCTGCCATTTCGGACTTCACCCCAAACTGTTTTTTGCATCATACCCAATTCTCGCTGTCATAATTCCCGCGGCCGAACCGGATCTCTCCCAGGACTGCTTATTGCCTCACGTTTTGTCATTGTTGAAGATACTCCCGCTGCTGACCCGGACTGCCTTCAGGATTGCCTTTTGCCTCACGAGTGATCACCGTTTATTGCCAGCCCGTTACCGACCCTGACTTCATTGGATTGCTCACTACGCTTTAGGATCCATACAAGTGCTCCATAAGACTGCCGGTACCTTCCTCCTCGCCTCACCCCGGTACGGACTAGAGACTGCCGATGTACCATCGTGGGGTGAGGGAGGAGCGTTCTTGTTTTGTCGGGTATTCCTTGTTGGACTTCCTCACCCCTAGGCGTTCGCGTTCCAGCAGGAATAGCCCCATACACCTCTGTACCTTGCAGTCTTACTTGGAGCAGTTGCCCAATCTGGACTACCAACTGGCCCTGCCATGGTAAGAAGTGTCTGTCTATACTTTTAATTTCACTTGCCATTTTTGGTCTTTTGTAAGTACTAAGAATTCTTATATCCTTGTTTATTGTAACAGAGGTCTTCCGGCTTTCCCTTTGATGCTGAAGTAGTTTCAATTCAAGTTGTGTCACCTTGGAATTTGATCATTTACACAAAGGTAGTAGAATTCTGCCTGTTCCATCTTTGCCAAGATTCGGATAGAGCTATTGTTAATCACTCTTTTCCTTTCCGGTTTAGGGGGTCTCCTGCCATACGTTTGGGTCCATTCTTCCAAACAATTGACCCGTGGTGCTGGTTTCTTTTTATCCAGACACAGGGTTACATTGTAGGGTAGAATTCTTCTTCTACACTACGAGGGCAACTTTGATCAGGCATTCTTGACAAGCCCTCACCCATGTAACAACCCCATATTCAAAAGGAACTGTTTTCTGGACTGCCCCAACTCACAATGAGCTCGCATCATACAGACATTTCTGCTGAAAACAGGAGCAGGCCAAAATGGCCTTGGGGGAGGGAGACCTCTAGCGCAGCAGATAGGGGGAGAGAGCAGAAGAAGCCAACGAGCCAGGTGAAAGACATTTCAAAACTCCAATCCAATATGGTGGCTCCCATTTTAAAGACTTCCTTTCAGAAGAGCGCTGCAGATAGGGGAAGAGAGCAGAAGCCGACACTGAGCCAGGTGAAAGACATTCAAAAATCCAATCCAATATCAGATCTATCTACACAGTACCTTGGCAGTGAGCATGCTCATACCCAAACAGGCAGCAACATAGGCCATCTCCCAGCACAACAGTGGAAGGGAGTTTCGGGGCTGCAGAGTGGGAGTTCAGAGAAGGAGTGTTGTGGCTGGCTGGTGCAAAGAGCTGAAGAACGCAGAGAAGGAGGTGGGAGGTCTGAGAGAGAATGACAGAGAGCAAGAAAGGAATACAAAGTTGATAGAGATTAAGGAGGTGGTCGGGAGAAATAAGGGAGTGTAGAGAGCCAGCATAAGGGTTGAGATGGTTGGGGGAGGTCTAAAGGAGAGGTAGGTGAAGAAGGGGTAGAAAGAATATTGATATTTTCAGGAGGGGGGATTTATAAGAAGGTGGTTGAAGGTAACATGAAGGGAGGGGTGAGGAATGTATTTGGGAGGGAGTTGGAGCAACAATAGAGGATAAAAGTGTCAGGGTGTTAAGGAGTATATGGCAGAGGAGATTGGAAGGAGAGTTCAGGAGGAGAGTATTCAGCAGGTACTTGGAGGTGAAATTGTAGGAGAGACACCTGACGTATGTGTAACGTGTTCATTCGGCTACGGAACTGTGTCCTGCAGCTATGCCACGGTCTGCATACCTTCCTCGTGGCCGCTGTTGGTAAAACGTGCCTTATGCCTGCGCTATAAAACTGAAACTGGTACCCTACCAATGGGCTGCTGTTTTTGCCTTTGTAGGGCCACTTGTTAGTTATTCTGTTTCTAGAACAGATGAAGCGGATGGAGGCGCCACCATGGCCCTACATGAGCGCCGCCATTAGTGGCTGCCTAGTGGCCCAAGGCGGGGCCCCTTGGTAACTTCCAGGGGTACAATGGGAAGGGGCACATCGACGGAAGGTGAGGATCTGTTCTTGCCTACATCCGGTGGGCCGGCTCATAAAAAGGTGCTTTAGTACTCCACATGGGTGACAAGGTCATGGCACGTTGGGGTTGGGGGCGTATTAAGGAATTTCTGTTGGATGAATTCATCTTTTGGCATGTTACTTGAAGGACACTACTGTAGTGTGCTCTGGGATGCTCCCAGGACAGTGTTGGGGGAAGGGAAGACACCCCTTGGCGAGGAATACTGCAGTGAAGAAAATGAACATTGAATATTTCAAGCTCACTTGCTCTCAGACGGTGCAATTTTAGGCATGGACTGTAAAGCACTCCTCCCCAGAGTATTACACAGAGATGTGGTACATCTGTCCGATGAAGGGCTGAACATGTTCATTCATGTTTGCTGGGAAGTATACACAGGGGCATGTACCCTAACATTTGGGGGAGGGATGTTGGACAGTAGCCCACCAGCCCTGTAGCACGGTTGACCGGGACCTACACAATGGATTATGGAAATGTTTGGACCATGACCAAAACATTGAACTTGATGAACTATGATTTTACTACCCGGGTTGTGGGTTGAGGGGTCCACTCGTGTCCAATAGGCCAAGCAGGCGGGGACGGTAGCTGTAGCCCTGCAGGTTGCCCATTGGGTGGAAATAAAGCCCAGGCTTGGGCACTGGACTGTCCGGCTGGACATTGGATTCAACACTGGGCCTGCTCAGACAGCTAGTAGGCCAAACAGGCAGCTAGTGGGTTGGCAGGGTTGCTAGGGTCAAGGTCATGCGAACCTATTATAGTTGATGTAAAAACACGTGGGTCCACATCATGATCTCTGAGAATTTCTCTGTAATAAAGTGCTGACCGATAACCTCCAAATGATGTACTACATTTTGCATAATGCAATGTGGGTTTCATAAAAACATGGGCATTATGAGGGCACCCCTATGGAGGCGCTGCCATGGCCGAACATGAGCAGCGCCATTGGGAGCTGCCTCGTGGGCCATGACAGGGCCGCTTGGTTGTCGTAACAAACATCCGATGGGACATGGGGATGGTGAGGGTTTGTCCTTACCTACGTTCAGCGGGCCGCCTCATAAGAAGGTGCTGTGCTGTGGCTGCATCCTTTTTCCCCCAACGTCCGCAACGCAGAAGATTGACCACCCACCCATCCCCTTTTGGTGGCACTGTTGATTTAGCCATGAACTGGGGTATCCATCATTTTACAATCGTGTTCTGAAGATTGGTGTGTGTAATTACACTTTGTGCTATTTGCTTGTCGCATTTTTTGGCACCATTGACGGGGACCTACACAAGGGATTATGGAAATGTTCGGACCATGATCAAAATGTTGAACTTGATGAACTATGATTTTACTACCCAGGTTGTGGGTTGAGGGATTCACTCGCGTCCATTCAGTCAAACAGGTGGTGACTGTGGCAGTGACCCCTAGGGTTGTCCACTGGGTGGAAATATAGCCCAGGCTTGGGCGTTAGACTGTCCGGCTGGACATTGGATGTTAACCCTGGAACAGCTCAGACAGCTAGTAGGCCAAACAGGCAAATAGGGGGTCAGCAGGGCTTCTAGGGTCAAGGTCATGGTAACCGATTATGTTTGCCGTAGAAACACGTTGGTCCCTGTCATGATCTCTGAGAATATTTCTATAATAAAGTGCGACCTGTTTACCTTCAAGAGATTTAATACATTTTGTATAATACAATGTGGGGCCGATTCATGGAATTTTGCACATAAATCGTGTGCGCCGAGAAGGACACTGCGCAAGCCTGCGTGCAGAAGAATAAATTTGTACCGTGTGTATTCATGGAATTGTTCATGCAAAGTAACCGTATTCACAGGTCAAGGCTGGAACGCCCCCGACACGCCCACACGCAAAGCGAAATGCTGCCAGATCAGCTACCTTTGCGTGCTATTCCGGGTGCCAATACAAGGACCCTTCAGACAGTGCGTGTGGTCCCCCGTAAGCAGGCCTGCGACTCGGGACCCTGCCCAGAGTCCTCCGTAACTGTATCCGCTCCCCAACAACATGCGTATTAAAAAATCATGACTCAGCAATAACTAGGGAAATATGCGTGCAAACCCAGATAAAATGTTCCTGCACCCCGCTACACTGCTTACGTGCACCCCTATGTTACATCTGAACCCCGATTAAGTACACATACCCCGAAATCCGACACGCAACCCCACCTGCGCACTGACAATCCTACAATCAAGTGTAGTTACGCCTGTCTTTCAGGAGGCAGATTGTATGAAGGACTTGCGTGGCCATTCCCAAGCCGAGATGTTGCATGATCGAATCCATGAATATGCCTCGTACCGCGCAATAGTGGGCGTGCGAGGGACTGCCTGCAGGTCGTCCCTCAGAATGCCCACTTTTTAGCAAGTCCTTCCCCATTTTAGGTGTTCCCCCCTTCCCAGCCCTCTGCGCAAGCCACGCCCATGCTCTGCTTATAGTTTCGCGGAAGGCCCTTGACGGCTTGCACAGATATGCTGAGCCAGCGCGGACTCCACACAAGTCCAGGAAAAGTACCGCACATTTGATTCCATGAATCGACGAAGGCGGATTTGCGTGCAGTTGCGCACAAAAGTACCCTACATTCTACATAGACAATTCCAAGAACTGGCCCCTGTGTGTTTCCTGAAGGCATGGGCATTATGAGTGCACCCCTTTCAGGAGGGGCCTGAAGGGACTTTGCTGGCTTACTTCGATTAGGCCAAGGAGGTGTGAGGTGTGAATGAGACAACAGTATTTTGGCGTGGTGAGCGTAACAGAAACTCTTGTTTCCCCTTAGTTCTTAAGTTTGATAGGGACCAGAGATGGAAGTGTAATATAAATCATTGGTGCGCCGTACCACTAGTTTTTTGCTTTTTACAGAGCATACCTTTTGTTGAAAGGCTCAAGAAACGCGTCCTGGATGCTTTTTCTTTCTCCTGAGACAAATATAGAATCGGCTCAGGCCGGACGTTCAAGCACTGCCACTTTCCCAAGTCACAGGTAGGCAGACACTGGCTCAGTGGCTCTGCAGGTGGTTAAGGTGCTCAGGTTGCAAACACATTTCTTGTATCAGTGGCAGAGCCTTTCATATGCATGAGGGAACCTTTCCAGCTCAGAGAGCTCGCAAAGCACCTGTTACCTTGCACACCTGTGATAGTACAAGAGAGCAACACAAAGCACCCATGTAAAGAGGCGTTCATATTCATGATGACTACTATCTTGACATGAAAAATATTAAGTTGCTTAAGTCACTAATCAAATGTTTTCAACATCATGAATAACAACGAGCTGGAAGTTTGGGACAAAGAAGCTGCACATCTATCTCTGCTCATTCCACAACTTCTTTTATTACATGTCTTAAATCACTGAAAGTACACTGGGGTTAACTAGATTTTTCAGGTTGGCATTATCTTGCATTCTGGGACTTATAGTTTACCATTCAGGGTGTGAAAACTAAAGCCACATTGATATTCTTTAGGCTTAACATGTTGCTATAAGGATGTTCATGTTGTCATGTGGCTTATTATGCAATTTGTGTTATTTGTAAGTAAACTCTATATGACATTATTACTATAGACCTTGAAATCCATTTGAGCCAAAGTTTGTGATCCTGGTCACCCCTTAACCGCCCCCCCTTCCCGGACAAATCCCCACTAGAGAACCTGTAGCCCCACGCCCTCTCCACCCTGCCATCTGCCCGACCATCGCACTTCCTCCTTTTTGGATGCAGCCAGAGTACCATGGGCTCCTTTTTCCCCCTGTCACCCCTGATAGGGACCTACATTTGTCTGTGCCCCAGGACCCAACAATCCTTCAAATGGCCCCGAGGCATCGCTTGCACGTGTAGTGTAGTGACGGGTGTGGCATGTTAGTTGTTAGAGCCCAATAACGCTATGTGTGTGCGTCTCAATGAGCGAAACCTCAGCAGACAAAACAAATCCATGTGCAGCGGGGAAGGCGTGGAGCAGTGAGTACAGCTTCGGGCTGCCCCTGCCCTGCCCTCCATTGCTGCCCCGGCGCTTTGCAGCCTCGGGCTGGCGTGCCCGCCGTAGCCAGCAATGCTCGGATCCTCGTGGGAGCGCTGCTGGGCTCCTCCTGCCGAGGCAATGAGTGGATCAATACCCGGGCACCGAAGGGGCGATGCCAGCACGCGCAAGCGATGATGATGATACCGCCGGCGCCCTGGCAGTCTGCATCCCGTGCCTTCTGAATACCCTCTGCCAAGGTGCCTTGTGTGGTCACTGTGCGGGAGGGGGACACACAGCAGCAGTCTCGCAATATCGCCTCTCATGTATGTGAACTCTCGAACTGGGAAGACAACAATGGACAGGGGTGTATGTATGGTTGAATTATGATGGACAAACCCGGCTATTTGAAGGGTTAGGTGGGTCGGGGCGGTCAGGCTCTGCCATCGTGTGGTAAAAAGGGCAAGCAATGGCTAGCCAGTCATCTTTCACAAACCACTTCACTGGCAATACGTTCTGGGCGAGGTTGCCTGGCGCAAGGCATACGCTGCAGTGCATCACAGGGCCGATGGCTCCATGGCACTGTCAATTACAGAAGGTGCCCATTTTATTGATTGCATAAGGATACAAGGCAGGGTTGGCCCGGCCACAATATGTACAAATACATGAATGTTGCACATATATCGCTAGAGGTCTGCCTGTGTGTGTAGCTGGTCACATTGGATAAACCCATTAAATTGGCTACTTCATTCACTCTTGTATTTCTGAAGGATATACTGAAACAGAACTTTCGTGCTATTTCTAACGCATGCCATTTTTCTATCCTGGTCATATTATAAATGCAATCCTACAAGTACCAGAATGCAATTTGACGTGGGGCTAAACGACTGGATTGGTTGATTGTTTCACTCTCGACATTGTACAAATTAAGATCTCAACAAACTGCACCATGAGCCCAGAAGAGCTGCGTGATAAAGACACCTGCTTGTAGTCAGTGTTTGACACAGGCATGCTTTGTGTGGATTTGCATAATGTGGAGAAAAAAATCAAATTACCTCCAAAACGCTGAGCATGGTTTTTGCGGCATCAAACAAAGAGGCATCTGGATTAGCTACTTTTATAGAGGGTCTATTACTCAGTTATACAGTTTTCCAAGGAGTAGGCCCAGAGTGAGAGGTATAAATAGGAACTTTGAAAAGCTAATGGCCCACTCGAGTGCTAATAATGTAAATATTAAACGTTAACAGAGACTTGTCAGAGAAAAGGGTCCCTTCTACAGATTTGCAGAAACGGGCACAGAGACTTGTCAGAGAAAAGGGTCCCTTCTACAGATTTGCAGAAACGGGCACAGAGACTTGTCAGAGAAAAGGGTCCCTTCTACAGATTTGCAGAAACGGGCACAGCCAGTAATATAGACCGTTTTTTTATTAGAATTACATTGCATTCAAAATAAAGTGCGAATCGAGTACTGACACACCCAATATCTTTGGCTTTTGTATATTGGGTAGGCATTCTGGGTTCACACACACACATGTAGGCAGAGAGTAAATGAAGGAGGATGTGCAGTACAAGACTGATATGAAGAGCTGGGTGGGGCATGCACCACATAAGGGGTGCTTTTTTGAATGACTGGTCTGTGTGGATGGCACAGTAGAGGGGAGCAATCGCAATGTAGGTGAGCCAGGCTCAGCCATTTTTTCCCGGAGTTTGGCAATGCAAGGAAAAGTCCGGTGGGTAATATGATATCGCATAATTCAGTAATGAATGCTGATCCCTCTGAGGCTCTGGTGGGGCTGGGGCAGAATCAGTCACATGCTGGGCGGCCCATACACCGCCCTTCTGTCGTGCTGAGGGAGATCAGGGGCCCATTGTGTTGGATAATAATTTGGGAGGCTTCTTGAAACGCAGATACCCTTCGAAAGGTCAGTGGAGTTGGGAAACAGTCCTATGTCAAGTGTGTCTGACTCTGTCTCTATCCCGCCTGATGGAAATAATCGAGTGCTGTTGAAAGGGAGGGGAGTACATTAAAATGAGAACACTTCATACCCTCTGGGATATCATATGTCAAAGGCTAACACAACATAGGAAAAATCAATGTCACGTCAGATGTACCCGACTCACCCTTTAATACTTCTCATAGTACAACGGAAACTAGTATTGAATTGGGGGATATCATGGCAGGCAAGTACTTCTGAAAGACTACTAGGGCTGGGGCAGAGTCAGGCCCATGACAGGTGTTCCTGGCTCGACCCCTGATGCTTCTGAATCGCATTTAACTGACCACAGTTGACATAAGGAATGCTGAAGTTGGGTGATTTGAGAACATCTTTGTACTACTGAAAAGCCAGAAGGGCTGTAGCAGAGTCAGTGTTCTGTCTGGCATGTCAGACTCAGAATTTCATCGTCCAGAGGAGTTATTAAATGTTTACAACTGAGGTGGATAATCGGAAACGGATATATGCCACTAAAGGTCGGTTGGGATGGGGCGGGGCCCCCCAAATTACGAAAAGGGGTGGGGGGTAGTTGGAGGGTCCCACTCAACCTTTAATTTAAATTCAATTAAATGAGCACCAGTAGGACAAGTAATACTAAATGGAGCTGTGTCAAAATGATTATTGCCCTCCAGGAGTACAGGATTGGGCAGTGGTTTCCAAACTCCTACTCAGCCCCACACTACTACTAAACCAGCATTGATCCCAATCAGAAAGGTGAAACGGCCACAACCCATCCACTCTACCTTCTTCGCCTCTTGTGGTAACGTGGGCCGAGGGCATGCTATGCTCTCCAGGAGGGATGTGAGCTGGCACAGAAGCATCCAAAAACAACAGTACTATTGTAACAAAATAAAGAATGCCCAACCACACTAATTAAAACACTAATAACCCATTGCTGTAAAGGAAGACCGAGAATATATAGACTTTGATGCAAGGGGCCACTGTGGGTCTGAAGAAACGGTTAGACAGCAATAGTCTCTGTTCAAGTTCAAGTTCAAAAGATCTGTCTTTAAAAAAAGGTAAAGAGTGTGATTTTAAATGTCTTTAGGGCCCTTTAAACCAGGCCAGGAGAACAGGACCACTATGGCGATGGTCGAGTCAACAGCTCAATGTCTTGAGGGGGGTCCTGTGATGGCTCGAAAATTACTCAAAAGCAGTGAGAGTCAGCTCAAAAGTAGTTTGGGGTGGGAATCAGAGCCCAGAGCTGTTCTTTGTCAGCTTGGTTGCTGGGGGACCTCGTCCAGCGTCTTCAGTGATAAGGTGCGTCCTTCTCCTGCCCTTCCCCGCCAAGAAGGTGGCCAGGGAGCACTTACAGGGGCTGTCGCCTCCAGTGAACAGGATCCGGATTACCAGTGTTCAGGCAGCAGGCATGCCGCATCCAAACAGCGGTTCATCCCAAATGGTCTTCAGGGATGGTGAGAGGCTGGTCTTGCTCACTCCTTGGAGTCTTTAGCTTCACCTCTATGGCAGAGGGCTTTGGCCAGATTGTACCCCCAATTAACTTACATGTGAAACCTTCTCCTTCTGATAACCAAAGGGGATTCAACTAAAAGGGAGATGTCACCCTCTTCTATACTCAATCACCACAGTGGATAAGTCCATTTGAAGCCTTCTGTAATGGCCCAATCCTGGTTGCTGAGACTAGCATCTTTGCCTGTTTATGTCAGTTCCACAGTACTTTCTCTACAAGAAGTGGGGAAGGGGCAGAAGAAATTTGAGAGGCCTAGGAAATCTCAAGATGGTGGAACCCTGTATTGACTACTCTAAAACCTCCGTTTACCCTGTCTGCCTTAGATCAAAGGGACTTCAACAATTACGACCCTGGTGTGATCTCTCCATTAACCCAGGCTACGTCCCTGGGTGTATAGCCTGTCCTCCTGGGAAGATAGCAAGCCTTTCCAGGTATGTAAACAAAGGGAAAATATACAGAAGAGGCGAGGGCAAAGCTGGAGACCACACCAGGTCAGTGTGTCAAGGGAAAGCAGGACATATCTAATAGGCAAGGGCAAGTAGGAACCTAGGGGGAGGGGCTGTCAGAAGGAGGCAGAAAATTACCACGCAACCAAAAGGAACCCACATGAACAAAGCATATATGTATGTACGTAACTTTTGGAAATAGCTTTAAAAGTATGCAAGCTCTGTTTTTGGCCCTCATCCCAGAAACCCTACCAACTCGTGCAAAAGTGTAAATATTAGGGCACAAACCAGTCAACCCCACTTTGCTTTGGAAAGGCAGCCCTCTCTCCCTCAACCCCGCTTTTGCAGGGGAAATAGTTGCTGATGGTTGAGGCGTTTCCTTCCTGGCTCCAGGAGAGCCCTGTGGGGACAGAACACACCTTGTGCATAGTATAATCCCTTGCAGCCCTTGCCAAGCTCTGTAAGGACAGCCCCTACAGATAGATAAATAGTGCACACCTGCCTCTGCCCTGGTATCATTAGTTAGTTCTGACATAAAGCTTTCCTAGGAGCTTGGTCATAAAGCAGTAGCTAGAAAAGGTCAGGAGATACTGCAATGTTACTGGTCCACCCATCCTATCCCCCTGACCCAACCCTCTCTCTTTCTCTGTCAACATGCTTCTATTAAAACTTATTGCAGCGCAGCACCCCTCTGGGCGTGAGGGGTGGAGCACCCAGCTTCAGGGGGAACTTTGGGGAATCTGGATTCCCCTTTCTAACTTTCCTGCTCATCATTTCCCCGTGAGGAAACTCCGGCAGATGTTCAGCAACATTATGACACTAAGGTTATGAAACGGCCGCATCGGTGCGAGGGATTCCATTTTGGCCAAGGTCTGTGTGCACTGTTTGAGAGGAGTTTGACGCTTGTGGCAGACACTAGGTTAGGCTTTCGGAAGAAAAGTCCAAGGATTCAGGCCCCCTACCCCAATTACCTGACACATGTTGTCCTATGGTCCGAAACGCAAAGGTACCAGCCGGCCAAAGAGCCTAGCACCTGAGCAAGTAAGAGTGAGGTTTGAGATGGCACTCAGTCCGCCAAGCTAAATACTAAGGACGAAGAAAATGGTGCCTGGGTGCTCCATATCTCAAGCAGCTGTTTCTCTGGACCAAAAGGTGTGGCACCCCATGACCCATAGCATGGTAATAATCGGAGCCCTCTTTCCTGCCGATTTCCAGATCCTTTTGGTACGTAGTGTAAAATGTATCTATTTGAGAAAGAAAGAGCGCCAGAGAGGCAAACAGACAGGGACGAGAGAATCAAAGTGGTAATGTGAGAAAGTGAAGAGGCTCATGGCAGGAGCATGGCAAGGACAACTGACTGTAAGGAGTTTTCCAGGTGTATCTGTGACTTCTAATGTATTGTGCTGATGCCCACGCCTTTGTGCAGGCTTTGCAATGCCACGTTATGGACTGCTATATATGGTTTCAGGTTTGTCTGCCCACTACGGTCTCTGACTGCTCAATGCGATAACGTGCTCATATTCTATATTCCAGCACAAAATACGCATGCCAAGTAAACGACGCACATCTGGCAAATGAACACTCCGCACTACACCTCTACAGCCAACTTACACGCCGCACCCCAAACCAATGCGTCCTAGCACCACACCAGGCTCCCATTCAGAAATGCCTCTATGCTCTTGTTACAGAACACCTAGAAACAGGGCTCAAGTCGAGGGTACACGCGGGGGACGCAGTCCACCCACTTTTTTCAGAGGGTGGACTCAGTCCCCCCCAGCTAAAATGAGAAACATTGAATGTCCTCTTTGAATTTATGTATTAAAGCTGACCATGGGGATCGAAACACAGTCATCAGGTTTGTAGGCCGGCCACTTCACCACTGCACTAAAAAATGACAAACAACTAAAGGTGAAATGGGTCATTTCCGTACTCCAAATTCCAGGGAAAACAGCTGTTTTGGTTGTTGGAGTTTAAAACAAGCACAACTTTTAACGTTTTCAAAAACACTGTTAGAAGAAAATATCCTCTCTTGGTTTTTTTGTGTGTGTGTTTATTTTATGAAAGGCAAATGCCATTCATCCTGTGCAATTTGGGTGGTTATGCAAAGCCAATTTAATGAAATGTGCATAGTTCACCCTGATATGCTAATTTCTGGTGACGTCACATCCCATTGCGTTTGTTGATGAGTCCCCCACTTACATTTAGGACTTGACCCCTGCCTAGAAAGAGACCCCCCCACGGAGAAGTCAGGGTACTTCCGGTCTGCATGCATGAACACAACAGCAAAGCTATCTTGCATGCTCCCCTCTCGCCCCACTAACCTCACCCGCCCTCTCTTTCAGGTCCAGCAGAGCAGTGGAGTTCAGTTTCAATCCCAAGAACAGCAGAAAAGTCCCGGTGCAGACAGTCATGTCAGATGTGCATCAGAGCTAGGTTAACAAGAGGATCTGGTCAATCTGAAAGGCCTGTAAGGCTAAGGTACAGTTAGTAACATACCAAATGCACATGACTCTGCCTTGTTTCGTAAATGCTATCAAAGGCCAGTGGCAATGGGGCCAAGACAGTTCCATGGCAGGTGCTCGTGGCTGGACTGTTCCTCCTTCACAGAGCAATCAAAGAAGTTACACTCAGCTGGATAATATTACATGGGGATGAAAGGTTGTGCCGGGGTCTGGGTGACTGGTCTCAGATCTTTATCTGATGGAGATAGAACCGAGTACCGTGGAAATGTGTACTATTAATATGTGGACACTTCAGAGTTGACTCGCCACATAAACATGTAAATAGCTCTACCTTTCATCCTTCCGAGTGTGATAATATGAGTACAATAAAGAGTGATATGTAATATTTAGAGCTGGAACCTCTGAGACTGCTTGGGCTGGTGCAGAAAAAAAGCCAAACGTCGGTTATGCCTGGTTCATCCTTCCCTTAATTCTGGATTCAGGACACATGGGTTCTGTTGCCACCTTCCCCAATCGATCACAATGTGTGACCTTGAAGAAGTCCATATTATACAATAACTCCCAGAAGAGCTCAGGCTGCGCTCAAGAGGGATTCAGCCTCTCCCAGCACTATAATCATCCCGATAAAGCGCCTAGCAGGCCTCAAGAACGTCCAGGCACCAATGTCCAGGGCAATGGTCGCAGAGGAGCCACAGAGTGAAAGACCAGCCTCGTTGGAGAAGTATCATAGTTGAATACAGCTTTCCTGCCTCTAGAACCTGTCTCCAGGCATTCAGGGCCTACAGGGTGAGATGGAGGGTATTTACGCCCCTGTCTGCGTGCCATGGACGAAGCTCAGGATAGTCCCTTTTCCCATATGAGCTGGCATGAGGCTCGTGGCAATGCATTGGTGAAGTCAGCAGAGTTCCCACATTGGCTAACATCCTGTTTGTAAGGGATCCTATATTGTTCTATAGTGCGTTAGTGTAAAAACGAACCTTTAACAATTATTCATGCATTCGTTTAATACAGAAACTGTACACACTTTCACACATCACCTTAAGATCGGAATGAAGTCCAACTGCACAACTCATTTCTCAAGTACATACCAAACATTTTCAATACTGATAATCACAGAGATTTGCTGCCCGCATGTAAGTCGATCCCAGATTTTAGCAGGCGGGAAAACTGAAGCATAGCTTCCCCCCGTAGAATGCAACGGGACCACCCACCCACCCTCGGGCTGAGGCACTAGGATACACCAGTCAGAGGGTGCTCTCCCTCAAGCTACAGATTAAATAACCAATCAGATTGCACACAATCATGACCAGCCAACCAAAGAGGGCTATCTTACACCATGACGACATCCACAAGGTGGACATGCGCTTTGAAGTGTCTGCAAAGGGAGATGGCGCTACACATAAAACCTACATACATGACTTAATTTAATTTCGGGAGCTTTTACGAACTGGCCAACAGCAGGTTTTGAACCCTAGGACAATAACTGGGCGTTTACATTGTACAGATAGATCCAGTAACTGCTCGTCAATCTGCTATAATGTCCATATGTGGTTCTCGACACTCTCATTCTTTCACTACATGCCACTAATAAACCATATTACCACATGAACATGGTTATTGACCTTTCCCTAAGCCAATGACAACGTTAAGAGTATGCAATTGCCGTTGACAGCTTTCTGAACATTCAATCTTCAAAAGTAAACAGGAAACCAACTGTGCCATTTCCAGGCACTCTCTTCGAAGATTCTATTTAACACAAGAAAGAGAAAGCTACAACATAGGGAGATGCTTTCACTTTCTTATAGAGAAATCTTTCACTTTTACAGGACACCTAATGCATGCTCATGTTAAACCCAAGCCAGTGTAACCAGGTGTGCAAGTTAGATGCTTTACCCACCCATGAAGACAACCACGTCTAAATGCTTCAAAGTGAAAACCCATTTAATTTACTAGGTTTGTCTATTTAGTTTAGTCACTATTAAAGGAAGGTTTTACTTCATCACTACATCTCCAGAGCATGTATTGCTGTTTCCACCGGGTGCTAATAGCCTTATAGACCTCGCAAGGGGTCATTATCACTTGGAATAATGACCCTTCTCCAACTTATGGGAACCGGCGAACTTGTGGGCAGGTCATTCTCCAAGAAACATGACCCCTCCTGGCTCTTTGAGGTTATAATATTGTTCCCTGGGTCTCCATTTCGAATCTTTCAGATGCTGGCAGGCAGGGCAAACACATTTAAGAATGGTTCACAGTAACATAATGTGCATGCGAATCAATGTGATTTATACAAACTGCATGACAACTTCGCAAAACAATGTCTGCTGCACGGTCAATGTGTATGTCATTGGGTATCTGCTTTTCACGATGGAACTATTATGGGATACATTTGATTTTAAAACAAACAATCACGCACATACAGCTTATTGTGGCCACATATGAGTTGAGCTATGTGTTTTTTTTAACTTGTGTTTGATGCAAGATAAACAATGAGCATCCTCTGCGGGAGATTTAACGGGAGCTGTCCTTGAGGAATCCATGGCCTGCCTCAATGGACATAGCAAACAAAGTAACAGGCCAAGACAGCGAGGAATCCAAAGCAAGCAAAAGAAGCAAGAGCTCCCCCAAGTAGTGCTGAGTCGGGGTCCAGGCATCGCCAGCCAGCCATATGCATAGCTGGGCAATAGAATGCAAACCAGTGAAATGAAAGGAAATTATATTTTATTTATATCGCGCTCGTACACACGTGTTTCAGAGCGCGACCAGGCAAAAAGGGAGGACAACATGGGAGAACAAAAAAGAAAAAAGCAATCTTATTAAGCCCAGTGACATTTAAGAAAGCGCACGTGCATGGAAAAGGGGGGAAAGTGCAAGGAAGGGGGGAGTGGAAAGTGCGGAGCAGAAGAGAGAAAACATAAAATAAATATTTAAATAAAATAAATAATAAATAAGGGCGATGAACCATGGTAGTGCAGCCAGCAAGTGGCAGGTGAAAGTTAGTCAGATAAGGTAAATCTGATAAGTGCAGAAGAAGTGGGAGGGGCACTGTGTGGGTACAGATACAGAACTCTAGGGCAGAGGGTGGCCTGGAAGCAGTGCAGAAGGGTGGCAGGGCGAGCAGGTACCTGGCTGTGCCATTGGAACTCAACGGATTTGCAGCGCAGCAAGAGGCCCCTATGTGGCACACTGCCCTCAAAATGTCTCTCGCAGAGGCGCCAAATACCCAAAAAAGTCGCAGGCTGCTCATAACGGTACTTTTCATTTCTATGTGCACCAGTAGTGGGGTGCGGTTGTAAACTGTCACTCTCTCCAACCTCCTGACCGGTTTGTCACTGGGTTGGAGTGAGTACTCTAAAAGTGTTTCCTATCCAGGTTGCAATTTGTGAGCGCCTTTGGAGTGCCACCTGTTCTGGGCACCCTGCGGGAGCAAGGAAGACGTCAAATGTCCCTTTTTCACGCCACCCCTGTGACCGTTTTCAATTCATTAGCAGCCCTTCGGAGCACTCTTAAAAAGCTCAGTGTCACGCTACTCTTTAACGAGCACCTTCAAAAATTCCCCCGTCGGCCATGGTGGGGGTGTAATGGTACTCGTTTTCACGCTGTAACGTTACTTTACAGTGGCCCACACACTATGCCTCTGCATGGCGATTCAGAGCAAAGTGAGGGAGACCATAACCTGGACTGACAGCTGTTTAGAAATTGTAAGGAAAGGTGACTTGTATAGAGCCCATCTGCCAATAATGTTGGCCTTGCTGCGCATGTCTCTGTAAAGAAAAGGGGGCGCTAACGTTAATGGCATAGCGGGGAGCGGAAAGGCTGAGGCATTAATGAGTGCTGGGCCGAAGCATGGGTTACCTGTGTGCTCAATATAACTTCGGCTGTGTTAGGGCTGGGAATACTGGGGGATTTTAGCCATAAGGGTGGCTTCCGGGTTCAGAGGGTTCCAATACATGCACTGAAGTGGGGTGCTGTTGATAGAGAAAGGATAGGGTAGGACAGTGTGCCAGGCCTACGTGCAGAAGTTCCTTCTCACTGTGGCAGTGCTTCTGAGCACAGAGACGCTCAGTGGTGGGTGTGGAGAGGGGCATTTTAAGAGTGTTTGGAACAGGCTGCAATCTCGTGCTGCCCAGGCTGTGTGAGGGGGCGCACCTCAGCCTGCCAAAGCATCATCCGTTTGTTTGGAGTGTGCAGCAAGCTGCTAACTGAATTGTGTTTGATTTTCTATTGGCCTGTTGGCACAACATAGCATTTGATAACGTTGTTGCGTGAAGGAGAAATTCCTTAAAGGTAGCATCGGCGGGTTGGCACTGCGGAAAGGCCCATGTTGAGCCTCCTCATCTGCCGCACTCACCGACAGCAATTACGGAGGTCGAGGAGCCTCAGAAAGAGAGGTCATTGTATTGTACCATTGCAGCAGGTCTACAATAGAAGCAGCCACGATGTGGAGATTTTACACAGTCTATTTGCTTTCTCACTTTATCAGTGCACGAGGTCAACATAGATTTTATAAGCTCCATACAAGCATCTGCCCCAACACCTCAGGGCCAATGAAGGCAAAAGCACAAACCTCGTCGCTTCCCCTACCCCTTTTATTTTCTTGCAATTAAAGCCAGCTCTTTTTTATACTTTAAACCCTGGTCCAAGCCGATCAGTGGGTGTACTCTCTAGAAACAGTGCCCCCTCTCCACAGCACTCTATGTATAAACACTCCAAATGTCCCATGCAATCAAAATGTCCTATGCCGACAGGAGCGAACACACTAAAAAGGCCCATGTTCGCACCATCCTCTGGAAGCGCTGTGGATATGTCCAGGGACGTCATTTTGGGGTTGCTAGAGGTCGCAACTGCGACCTTTGAGGTCTCCCTTGCGACCTCTGTGGTCTCCCTTGCGACCTCACAATAATTGCTAGACTCAAAGGTTTATTTCAGGCACACTTCGGAGGGCGAGTCACTGATTTAGTCTGTTCTTAAATGCCTCAACTCAGTCTCTCATCCTTCTGAGGTCGATATGAGCACCAACATAGGTTGTGTGATATTGGGTGTACATTTTTTCGATATAAAGCACTTAAGCGTAAGTGCTATATAATAACACATCATTATCATTTGGTCATGGACGTCTGCTTGCATTCACAGTAATTTAGTAATATGGGCCTATATACACTGATCTTAACGATACATATGGTGATTCATTCTTGTATGAAATGTACATCACATTATAGTGATATCGTAACCATATTTTTCGTAGTGTATAAAGCTATGTGATGCCACTTCCTGTTTTGTCAACGTGTGAAAGGTCGTGTTCCATCGCTTCCCGTGATATCACTTCAGGGCGGGGTCAAATTACTCACTTCCTGTGATGTCATCAGGGGGTCAAGGGTCGTGTGATGTCACTTCCGCTACCCTTGGCATTTTGGTGAAATGATGTCCCTGGATATGTCTCCCATTAAGGCTGCCTTGTGTGTGAGCTCTCTCCAAATGCCCCATGTCCTTACCATAGGCTCCTCCCTAATTTATGGCCCGCCCTGTAGAAAAAAAACACTTCGCAGGAGTCTTAAAGATTCTCCTTTGCACATTTGCAGTCTCTTTGTTTACGTAGCCTGTGTTCTTTCTTTTGGCCTAAAGGGGACATCCAGGGAATCAATGGGCCATGAATATCACTGGGGTGAGGTCACTATCACCCATTATGGAGGAAATGAGGAGCCACCCTAATGTAAACACTGAGTGCTCCCGCAGCTGCTTTAGGGAGTGCTCTTGGGCTGTCTTGAACTGTCAAAGGGAAACTCAGTTTCCCTTTGACAGTTCTGTTCCCCAGCCGCACATGTCCAATGGCCATGCAAAGACGGTGGTGCTTTGCTTCCCCAGCCTTAAATGGCTTATTGGTTATGCAGGCTATGGAACTGCATGCACCTGAACCTTCCGCACATGCAATTGGAGCAGGGCGCTTCATCATCAGCACTCAGGCTCTGCTCGTGCTATGCAGTAGCTGAAGCGCTGGGAGAAAACTTCTGGACCAGGGCAGAAGGTAAATTAATTTAAATCTGTATGTATGCATGTATTCTAGTGTTGTGTGAAATGAGTGAGTGTATGATGGGTGGAAGTGTAAATGAGTGAGTGCATGCTGCGTGTGAATGTTGTGTGAATGCATGTGTGTGTGTGGGTTTGTGCTGGGCTGGAGAGCTGATTTTGGCGGGTGGGGCTAATGTCGGTTGTGCAACAACGGCATTTCAAAAATGCCATTGTTGCACAACCCCCTCTGCGGAGGACCCAACAACATTAGATTCAGGCCGTACTTGTTTGACAATCCTGGCTATGCCTCTACTATCATTACTGGCATTATGAGCAAAGCAAACATGAGTATGTTCTTATATGCAAATACTGGCATATAATGGTGCAGCCAGCATGGAAATGTATGGCCACACCCAGCATGAACATGATTTTATGCTGGTACATATTGAGGATATGCAAGACATCATGAAAAATTCTCCTGTGCACGGTTGGTGACTTGCAGCTATTGGATTTTTTTCATGAGTTACCCTACAAAACCAATTGCAAACTCCTTGGCTTTTTACCCAATTTGTGCTGAAAAATGCACCATTTTAAGCCATTCTTTTAAAAATGTTATCGGGGTGGGGAGAAATCCCTGCCCTCGGCCCCTCTTGATTGGTTCGGGCTACCTCACTGCGCTCAGTCGCTCTTCCATACTTGGGGGAAATATTCATGACCCTCCAATTATAAAGTTCCCCAGCCGCCACTGGGATTTAAAGGTGATATTTCATTATCCGTTAAACAGACTGTCCTTGAATATCATTTAAAACTGAGGTATGAGTGATATCTCTTATGCGAAACGGACTCTTTTTGACTGGCTATTGTTGAAAGCCGAGCTGGAAGTAATGTCTCTTCTGCCTAATACCACCTCTAATTACATATTATGTGAAGCTGTGCTGGGAGTTATGGCTGCTTGAGTTAAAAGAATGCAGTCTCTTGCTGAGTGTGTAGTACATTTTTCCAATGTTGAACATGAATGAACCTTTTAGGATTTATATTAACTTGATGCAAAACTTTTAGGGCCTGATTCATGGAATTATCTGTGCAGAAAATAGGGTAGTTGCGTGCGCAACTGCATGCAAATCCGCCTTTGCTGATTCATGGAATTGAATGCGCGGTTCTTTTCCTAGACTTGCGTGGAGTTCGCCCTGACTCGGAATGCCTGTGCGAGCCGTCGAGGGCCTTCGTGAGACTCTGAGCTGGGAGTGGGCATGGCCTTCTCAGAGGGCTGGGAAGGGGGCAGAACACCAAAAATGGGGAAGAACTTGCGAAAAAGTGGGTGTTCTGACAGACGGCATGCAGGCAGTCCCTTGCACGCCCACTGTTGCACAGCAGGAAACATATTCATGGATTTGATTGCACAACCTCTCGGCCGGGAAATGGCCAAGCAAGTCCTCCAGACTATCCGCCACCCGAAGGCAGGCGCAAGTACACTTGCACCTAGGATTTGCAGCGTGGCAGTGGGGTTGCATGTCGGATTTCAGGGTGTGTGTACTCAACCGGGGTTCCAATGTAATTTAGGGGTGCACACAAGCAGTGTAGAGGGGTGCAGGAACTGTTTACGGAGGTTCACACGCAGATTTTCCGAGCTCAGACCGAGTTATGATTTTTCATACGCAGTTTGTCGTGGTGCCGGGAACAGTTACGGGGGACCCTGTGCAGGCTCCCCGAGATGCTGGTCTGCTTGCCGAGGACCCCACAAACTGTTTGAAGGGTGCATGTACTTGCGCCCAGGGGAGCGTGCAAAGGTAGCAGATCTGGCAGTTTTATGCTTTGCATGAGCCATGTCGTGGGCGTAATGGCCGCGACTTGCGAATATGGTTACTTTGCGCAAACAATTCCATGGATACGCGAGGCGCGCATTTTTTCTTCTGCGTGCAGGCTCGCGCAGTGTCCTTCTCGGCGTGCGGCCCTTGCGCAATTTGTGCCTGGAATTTCATGAATCGGGCGCTTATTGTCTTAAACCTACTATGAACATGCTTAATGTCACATTTTTGTAACCAGTCTGGTAAAGTATAGTCACACCCAAAGCAGTTTGGCCTGCTGACCCTTATTTGATGTGCCCCCTATTTTGCCCTCCCTCCCTACAACCAATACTGATTTCTAGTGGTTCTTGCTGCCAATGTCAGCACTCTCAAAATAATCTATGTCTAGACCAAATCAGTGGTGGGTGGGTGGATCGCGAACAAAAAGGTCCCCATCTAGCAAGCCATCCTGTGGCCGCACTCAGAATATGGCGTGGCGAACTCCAGGCTGCCCCATTTCATCACTTGGAGGTCAGCGGTGAGCAGTGGATAAGGTGACACACTGCAGGCTGCTCAGGTCTGGGGCTGGGCTCTGACCTTGTGAGATCTGGCCTGGGTAGCCCTGAAGGTCTACAGCAGGACTATAATCCTCCCCGCCCCCACCATACAGTCAGAAGCACCGTCTCCCGCCTGCTGTCTGCACTAAAATCTATTAAAGTGGTAATCCTAGAATCCCGGCGGGATTAACTGGAGCTCTTTCCGGGCTCTAGTCCCGCGTCTTCCTCTCGCGTGCTTCCACATTTAGCTGTCCTGCGCTGCCTCCCGTGCCATGATGTTGCTGGTGTGTAGGCTCTCGGGTGCTGACGAACGATGCTGCCTGCACATCACCAGTCCACGTGAAATATGCAAATTACTTTCAGGCTTGTCTGTCACGATTGGGAAAAAAAAACACACACGACACAAAAGCATTTGGCGAGGGAACAGATTTCCATATCACCTTTATGCTTAAGTGTCAAATGAACGCACCGTTTAGATCTAAGAACCTGTAACAAAACGTGTCCATATACAAAGATGTCAATATGTGACATTTTGGAGCTGTGCAGTCAATGATTGACGTGGGACTTGTGGTTAAGTGTCTTGTTTCAGAGCCGCAAGGCCAGGGTTCGATCCCCGACTATGGTTTAAAACTAAGCCACAGCACTGCAGCTGCTTGTTATTCTTTCTTTTTTTCATTTGTATTTCCTGAACACACAGGGTGGACTTGGGCCCTGCTGTCAACTCTACAAAGTAATAACGCGCGTTGACACAGTTAATAGGCTTGGCTTGTTTATAGTGTAACTAGTTTTCAGTGATTACATCTGTGATCCCGATGTGGGTGCATTATGACTCCCTGTAGTGAGAATAAGTGAGGCTCACAGCAGGAGGTATAGGCATGCCACCCCCTGCGTCCGGCAGCGCATGAATGATACGTGGACTGAGCAGGTAGTGCAGGTCCACCATCCACTCCATCCCGCAGTACAGGAACGACTTCCCACAAGCGGTTTAGGTAGGACTCTCTGTGGGGACGGATCCCACAGACCACGCAAGAGGCAAACAATACAGTGCAACACCTTTATTCACAGTAATTGCTGAACCCATATGCATGCATTGGTATTGGCCGAACCCCAAACCCTCTCCCTTAATGATAGGCTCACAACATGTGTCAAGTGTTGGCAATAAAAGGCCGTAGGATTTTATTGTACAGATATGAGTTATGGCAAATACACAATATCACATATCATGATGGTATCATACTTTTGGGCACCGGGTCCTGAGGTTACCCCCTCTGACCCGTGCCGCCTTCTTGTGTCCCACGACTTGTTGTGGGCACCGTACAGTGCCTTGTACTTCTTTTTGTTCTGCTCCCCTTTTTGTAGGGTGGGCGGGTTCTGCGGTAAAGAAGCAAGAAGATTTGGAAGACACTGAGTAAACAGTGAACCTCCTGTTTGCTTGGGTCCCCGTTCAGGGTCCACAAACAGATTGTGTTTACTCTGAGCATGCTGCTCATCTTTATAGGACCCAGGGATGCCCTGAGTCTTTGTTGTGTATGTGGTGGGGGCTGCTGTGGTCGCAACCCCAGGCCGGATAGCTGACTGTCTGGCCCCCTGGTGGGGGGCAGATCTTTTGAACCTGGGCCCTGCCTGATGGTTGTTTTCCTTATGGTGCATAGCACCTTGCTGTTTGGAGGAAGGCTGAGATGACTGTTTGCACCTTACCCTTCCGTGGCTTTGTGCTGCCGAGACTGCATGTCTCCATAGCTGGGGGGAGGAGAAGAGCAGGCACAAAGAAAGTTGGGGCTGCCCCTCTCTCAGCTGCCGATGGTAACAGCAGTTACCCTGCCTCGCTTGTGGGATGCCCATGTAACATTGCCCATAACTGCTGAACCCATATGCATGCGTTGGTATTGGCCGAACCCCAAACACTCTCCCTTAATGATAGGCTCACAACATGTGTCAAGTGTTGGCAATAAAAGGCTGTAGGATTTTATTGTAAAGAAAGGGGGTTGGACTCTGGCTGCCTCTTCCTCTGAGACACTAACGGGTGTCGCGCTAGCATACATGAAAGCAAGTCTACACTAGTAAGACTTGTGATTTTTTGTAATAGAAGCCAACAACAATTTTTCACGGGTACTTAAGAGTTTTTATTTGGGACACACCCCAAAAGATTTTATTGTACAGATATGAGTTATGGCAAATACACAATATCACATATCATGATGGTATCATACTTTTGGGCACCGGGTCCTGAGGTTACCCCCTCTGACTCGTGCCGCCACACACGGGCAGGTTGACAGCTAACCGTGTTCCCCCAAGAGTATGCCCTAGAGACAGCCCCTGAGAGCAAGTATTGCGTTGATTTCCCGAAAGAAATGCTCCATGCCCTGGTAAGACAAATGGGTGCCGTCGTGGAGGAAGAGGTCTGGGTTGCCTAGTGTAATGGCTGGGTGTTTTATGAAACCCAGTCCTCTTGTCATACAGAATCTCTCTATCCCCCTGTTCAATTTTCTTCTGGATATGTCTATAGATTTGTAGCAGTTGACCCCTAGCCATTTCTTTCTTGGTAAGATGGCTGAGAAGTAGATTTCAGTACCCCTCCAGTTGTGCGAAATGCCTGCTAGGGAGGAGCAGATTTCCTCGCATAGGATGCGTCTAGCCGTGTTCACTAGGTCGTTGCCCCCTAGGTGAATGATCAGGAATTCTGGGGGGTCCCAGTATGCCACCAATTCAGCTAGTGTTTCGTGGACGTCAGCCCACCGAAGGCCTCTGTATCCCCACCATGAAGTAATGGTGTTTCTGAAAGGTGGCCCTTCTTTAGTCTCTTCTGCCCATCTGCCCGTCCTGAAAACGAATGAGTGGCCAACTATCCATGCTGATCGGAGTGTGGTCCTCGATTCGCCTGTTGTTTCTGTGGTGGTGGGAGGGGGGAAAAGAAAGAAAATTTTAGGGAGGATGGCTACATCAATTGTGGTCTGATATATCTTTTATAACAGTCTGACTTCCATCCCCCTATGCTTTTTAGTTGTTGCGGTGCTAAGCCTCCCTGCCATGCTGCAGTGGCGGCACCTATCCTGAAGGAATGGATGCCGAACTGATTGGGATCCCACCCCGCTTTGCTGATTGCTTTTATCAGCACTCCTTTAAATTGGTAGCGGCTTAGGGCCGATGCATCCTTGTGGATGAAAAAACTCCCCCCCACTTTGGAACGTTAGGCGTAATAGAGGTTGGTGATGCAAACAGGACAGTTTGTTGCTTCATCAATGCAACAAATGTTGATGGTTCTTTTTGCACCCGTTTTCGACTGTTGGATTTCTATGTTAACACTCTCCTGTCTCACCCTGACTTCCATGACACCCAGGCTGTTTGTGGCCTTGGTGCTGGAAGCGATGAGTTCTCCTACCCGGAAAGCCCCAAAGTAGGCTAGGAAAAGGGCTGTTTTAAAAAACATTACCTCGTATGGGTGCCAACATATGGTTTCCAACTGGCTTGCTATCTGCACCAGTTTGCTGAAATCAAAGGGTTGGCGGGTGTCCACTTGGGCACCCTCTATTCTGCCCCATCCCATCATTACATAAGAGATGAGGGTGTTCTGGGTGGGGTCTGAATCGCCCTGTATTTTTGTAAAATATGAAATTGCCACCAGGTGTCTTTTGGCCCAATCCCTTTTGAAACCTTGTTCCCAAGCCCATTTTAAAAATACTTCTATATCTTTAATCGTTATTAATTCTACGTGGTTTACACCGGTGGCCTTAAATACTGTTTGCAAACACTTACTGAACTGTGTTGCCGTAGTGCTTGCCACTGCCCTCTCTGCCATCTCCGTTAGGAAGCCTGTGAGGTTGTTGGCACCCTTTGGTGATGTGCCTGATTCTTGTTGGGCATCCCGGCCTGGGCTCTCTGGCGCTGGCGTTGATGCCAATGTGTTGTTGGCACCCGTTTTAGGGGTGCCAGCTTTGTATTGGTCATCCCGGCCTGCACTCTCTGGTGCTGGCGTTGATGCCAATGTGTTGTTGGCACCCGTTTTAGGGGTGCCAGCTTTGTATTGGTCATCCCGGCCTGCACTCTCTGGTGCTGGCGTTGATGCCAATGTGTTGTTGGCACCCGTTTCGGAGGTGCCTGGTTTTCGTTGGGCATCCCGGCCTGTGCTCTCTGGCGTTGGCGTTGATGCCGTTATTCTTGTCTTCCCATTATTGCCCAGCATTCTGCTGGTATTGGCATCATCTGTTCTTGGGCGTGTGGTGCTAGCTCTCGGAATCTTGTCCACTGGAAGCGAGATAAAGCATCAGCAATGTTATTATCTGCCCCTGAAATGTGCTTCGCTTTGATTACGTTTTCTTGTAGTGTGACTGTTGTAATGGCTCGTAATACTTTCAGTACTAAAGGGCATTTCGTAGACCACCTGTTTATAGAGCCTACTACCGCCATGTTATCGCACCAGATCAAAAGTTCCGTATTCGCTAGTCGCCTACCCCAGATGTGTAATGTTAGCCAGATGGAAAATATTTCTAGTAGGGTGATGTTTCTTGTCCACCCTGCTGCTTGCCATGAATTGGGCCAGTGTCCTGCCACCCATTCGGAGTCTGGTATGGCTCCAAACCCCTTGCTCCCAGCTGCGTCGGTGTATAGGACCCTGTTTGACCAGGTATTTAAAGGCGTTCGCCAAAGTAAAGACCCGTTGAAATCTCTGAGGAATTTTCCCCATGTTTCCAGGTCTTGTTTCACCTCTCTACCTAGCCGGATATGGAAGTGTGGTTTGGTGAATGATTTGATTTTGAACTCTAGGCTTCTGGAAAATATCCTCCCTTGTGGTATTATTCTGGATGCGAAATTGAGGCTGCCTGCTAAGGATTGTATTTCCTTTACTGTCCCCTTTTCTTTCGTTATCAGGTTTTGTATTTTAAACAGGAGTTCTGCTATTTTTATTTTGGGGATTCTGCAGAGGCCCTTTGCTGTGTCTATTTCGATGCCCATGAAAATTATGTTTGTGTCTGGTTTGGTAGTTTTTTCCTTCGCTAGGGGAATTCCCCACTGTGCGGCCATGTGCTCAAGTTTTGCTAAAGCCCTGCCGCATTCCCCGTAGTTTGGTTGCCCTATGACCATGAAGTCGTCTAGGTAATGCACAATTTCTGTCCCTGGTCTCTGCTTTATGAAAGCCCATTGGAAAAAGGAACTGAATTGCTCAAATAGCAAACAGGATACTGCGCACCCCCATGGGGAGGCATCTATCTACATAGAATTTGTTGTTAAAAGTGAAACCTAGCCACTGCTGTGAATTTGGGTGTACTAGCAAAAGTCTGAAAGCAGATTCAATGTCCAGTTTGGCCATCAAGGCGTTTCTGCCGCACTCTTGTATGAGCCTTACCGCCTCTTGTAAATGTATATAAGATACGGCAGATTCTGTGTGTGGGATGCCGTTGTTTAAAGACTGGCCTTTAGGGTAGGAGAGATGATGGATTAGCCTCATTTTCCCAGGTTCTTTTTTGGGGACCAGGCCTAGTGGAGATATTAAATAGTTCTTTAAAGGCATGCTGTCCCAGGGACCTGCTACCCTGCCTAGTTGCAGTTCTTTCATGATTTTGGTTTCTACTATCTGGGGGTTGTCCCTGGCTGACTTCAGGTTCATCGGGATGGTGTGTGACCCAGAGCCCTTGAATGAGATGGAAAAACCTTTGGTGAAACCCTGCCATAATATCCTGCTGATTTCCTTGTCTGGGTAGTTGTTTAGGGCATCCCTAAAGTTGCCCGGATTGATGGGTGTTCGTCCTGGTTCTAAAATTGGGGTTTAGCACCTATCATTCTTTCTTGGCTGGTAGTCTGGTGCAGTTGCTTGCTGCATGGTCGCCGTTGCAGTTTGTGCAGGCGTGTTTGTACCAGCATTCTTTGCCCCGTGTACACTGGTTTTTCCCAAAATTTCTGCATGGGATGTTGGATTTGGCAGCCTGCTGTTTGTTCTGTCTGTGGGCATTATTCTTAGCCCAGGGCATGTTCTTCCGAAAGGGCTGGTCCCCTTTTTTGGATTTATCTTTGTTATGGGATTTGCTGCCTTGCGAATTTTTGCTATTTTTGGAAGAAGAATGCATGGTATCTTCTTCCTGGGGAGGTTCGGTGTTGAGGGTGTATAAATCGTTCTGGACTTCATCCCACTCAATGGCCGGCCTTTCTGACATGCTCCTCCTAAATCTGATGTCATATGCTAGCCATGTCTTCCCCCTCTGGGTTACTTCTACTTCCCTTATTTTATCAACATATGCCCAGATCTTCCTACCATCCATGGGGAATTTTTCTTCATATATTGTTGCTAAGTGGGCAAAGGCTTGTAACCAGTTGTCCCAGTTTTGTTCGACCTGGGCGTTTCTGGCAAACGCTTTTTCTTCTATCTTCTTGGGGTCTCTGAAAGCGTCTTTCCCTTTGCGTTGGGCTTCTATTAAGGAAAACGATTTCTATAAATTCCTTGGCCCATATGGCTTCTTTGATTGTGGTATCAATGTTCCATGCCAGGCACCTTTTGTATCTATTTAATATCTCTGTTTGGAAAGATTTCATTTTTTGGTCTAACTGTGCATTACAGATTGTTACAATGGCCCTCATTACGACCCTTGCGGAAAGCGACTGACCGGACCGCCACAGCGTAAATAGCGTTCCCGCCATTGCACGATGGAGCAAAGTGCGGCCCATTCCGACCCATCGGGCACGAGCACCACGCCATGGCGGAAGTGCAAAGTCCGCGATGGCGGAAATGACCCCAAAACGGCCCACACCGCCGCCGTACGGCGCCCTAGGTGCAATACCGCCACCCATCATAGCGGACACCGCAGTGAGCGCCAACCGGAAAGTACGGCGACCGTAAATATACGGAAACGGAAGTAAAAACATGGGCCCGGAACGGGAAACAACACCCCGTACACCTATAAAACCACAAAATACACACAACCACTAAAAACACCACCCTGAGACACATCCCAACCCGTCATCCACCCTAGTGAAACCAAGAAAAATGGGAAAAGTAGCGAAGAAAGCGTGCGACCGCAAGCGGCAGGTCCACTTCTCCTGTGAGGAACTCACCGTGCTAACAGAGACCCTCCAGGAGAATGCCGCCGCCGTCTTCTCCACGCAAATGACCAGGACGGCACTTGCGAACAAGAAGGCCATATGGGCCCTGGTGGCACAGCGGGTAAGTGCGGTGGGGACCGCACCCCGCAACCCACAGCAATGCAGGAAGCGGTGGGACGACCTGCGGATACGCGTCCGTAGCATACTTTCTGCCAACCGCAACATTGCCACAGCCACCGGGGGAGGGTCGGAATCACCCATCAAGTTGACCCCCTGGGAAGAAATCTGTGCCTCCACCATTGGAATGGAGAGCATAGAGGGAGTCGGAGGGATGGAGAAAGGAGTGCAGACATCCGGAGAATCAGGTAGGTGGCCCAAATAAAACCATGCCAAATCCACAATGTCCAATCATGTGACTCACATGTGTCCACATAGCGCAACAGCAACACATGGCCAGGAGAACGTCCACACACATTGGCCGGATAGCGCACTTTAAAACACACAATAAATACATAAATAAGTAAAAACCCCAAAAACACCCACTACACATGCAGCAGGCACACCCTAACTGCAGGCTGCCAAACAACTGCACCCTCACTCCACACACAAATGAAAGCACCTCCAAGGCCCCGACCCAAATCACCCTCAGGTACCACCCCAATGCATGTGATACATTGCCATTCCAATACCCACAGACCCATTAATAACGCTCGCCCTCCTTTACTCCACCACAGGGTCCGATCCAAACGACGAGCTCCAGGACACCCCTACCAGCACACCTGCAAAGAGGGCCAAGACCGACGGCCAAAGACCCTCCACCTCAGCTGCACGCATCAAGACACGGCAGCAGCACATATCAAGTGGCAGCACACAGGAGGGAACATCAACAGGCACCCCAGCAGCCAGCATGCCCACAACAGCACCACCACAGGTCCCCCCAATGGATGCCACAGAAGGCACTGCCTCTGGTGGCAGCAGCACCATAGGTGACACCCCATTAATGGCAGCATGCTCCGACACAGAAGACGGGGATGTCGAAGTCAGATCCATCCATGACCTGTCCCAATCCCCCTGTCTGTTCCATCCCGTACACCATGAGGATACCACGCAGGGGCACCCACAAGACGACGACTGGCCATCCCCCACAAGCCCTGTGGCAGGGCAACATGAGGCGAACAGCCCCTCTGTGACACCACCGCAAATGGCCATGGCCCAGCAGAGGCAACAGTCCCTCGACCAGTTAATCGTGCAACAGCAGCAACTGGCCACGCTCCTCAAGGACCATGCCGATGGATGTGGGGGCACTAAGGCAGACATAGAAACATCAACTGAGACACTTAGGGCACAAATGGAGAGTAGCACCGAGAGCCTGAGAGTCCAAATGGAGAGAAGCACCGAGAGCCTCAGGGGGGAACTGCATGCGACGTCCAAAGACGTATGTGCCGAACTTGCCGCAGTGCGCCATGTGCTCACTGAGCTCTCACAAACCCTTAGGGACATGCATGGACGTGAGCAGGCAGAGACATCATCCGTTGCAAGTTCCGTCCAGGGCAGCCCCCAACGTAGATCTGGGAGGAACCTGCGCTCCACAGGCAGGGGTGCCCCTGATACCCGCAGAGGGGGCTTGCAATAGCGACTGCCCACTGACAATGAGCATCTTTGGACACTGGTGTTCGGGGGGAGGTGGGAGGGTGGAGGGGGTGTGTTGGGCTCACTTGGGTGGCGGGTCGATAGGGTGTTCCACATGATATCACATATGCCATAAACAATGCACGATCAAACAATGAGATGTGTGGACAATGATCTTTGTGTACTAGGCCATCATAGGCGTACAGTCCATATTGTGCATGTACCAGACACACACAGTGCCACGAGTCCCGTGTCCATGTATCAGCCACCAGGCGTGAGTGCTAGAAGCATGCATCTATGAGATGCTGACGAATTTCACGGCCCTCCTGTGCCTCGCAGACTCCTTGAGGTGCTGCCACATCCCCACCCTCATCATGACCATCTTCAGGTGCTTGCAGTTCTGCGTCAGGGGGCATGGGCACATTTCTATGTACGCACATGTTGTGGAGCATGACACATGCCATCACCATCTTTGCAACCTTCTCATGGCGGTACAGGAGTGCCCCGCCAGACCTGCTGAGGCACCGGAAACGAGTCTTCAGTAGGCCGAATGCCTGTTCAATGACTACACGGGTACGTGAGTGGGCATGGTTGTAGTCCTCCTCATGCTGGTCCCGTGGGTTCCGGACTGGTGTGAGGAGCCATCTCTTCAGTGGATATCCGGCATCACCTGTATGTGGACGATAAACGAATTATGTGGAATGCCATTGCTACGTACGCACCCCCCCCCCTTCCTGCCAGGTCATTGCCGCATCACATACCCCACATCATCATGCATGAAATGAGACTCACCGAGTAGCCAGGATCTGTTCCCTGCGTGTCGCTCCATGTAGCGTGGTATTGTAGAGTTCCTCAAGACCATAGAATCATGGGTTGATCCAGGGAATCGGGCACAACAATGTGTAATGATCCTGTTGGAGTCACACACCATTTGTACATTCAGTGAATGAAATTGTTTTCGGTTGCGGTACTGGGCCTCCATGGCATGTGGGACGACCAATTCCACATGGGTGCAGTCGATGGCACCAATGCAACCCGGTATGCCGGCAAGTGCATGGAATCCCACTTTTGTGTTGGTAATTTCCTGCTCCGAGCGTGGTAGAGAGATGTAGTCGTCTGCGTGCTGCAGGAGGGCATCGAGCACTTGCAATAGTGTCCGTGAGAACAGTGGCTGAGAAATGCCATGCAACTGTCCGACTGTGTGCTGGTAGGTGCCTGTGGCCAGGAAGTGGAGTACAGACACCACCTTCAGTAGGGGTGGGATGGCGGTTGGGCTATCTATCATGCTGACAAGGTCAGCCTGTGTCATGTCCACAATGGCGGCTATGGTGTCCCGGTCCAAACGGTAGAGGGTGTGGATCTGCTCATCAGTGAGGTTGAACGGATGTGCTCGGAGGCGTGGGATTGCGGGCTGCCTGCGTGGTGGTAGTGGCTGTGCTGGCAGCCCTTGCTGGCCCTGCCTTGCCCTCCTCCTCCTCCTGCGTCTCCTCCGTGCGGCCGGTTGTAGTTGGTGTTCGTCTTCTTCTTGGAGTTGGAGTACTTGCAGTGCTATCAGGTCCCCCAGGGCCAACATCGCGAGTCCTGCCGGTAGCATTTCGGAGTGGGTGTGGTTGTGGGAGGAGACTGGGTGTGCAATTTATGTGTTTTCAGGCTGTATGGCCTCCACCTGTGGTGATTCATTCCACCTGTGCAAGCTGCTCTCCCCTTTGGGCGAGCACGTCCCGCACACAACGCTGCAATTCGAGGAATGGCATCTTGCTATTACAATCATGTATTAGTACCCGATGGCCGTGTAACATTGGTTGATATGTTCATTCGGCTATGGTCCCATTGTTTCACATGCATTCTTTGCAGTCGCGAACAGACTTGTGATGGGTCAGTGGAACGTAGTACTCGAGTAACGGTGGACCCTCATGCATCACTGTACCGAGGTTCACCGACGGGCGGGGCCTCCCATTTGTGAGTGAAGGCAGTTGCCATTTTCACACACAGCCGCACTAGATGGATTAATTTGTGATTTCAAGCGGCCACAGATGCCTTTTCGACGTGATGTTGCAAATGAGGAATTCGAAGGGCGGCGCTTTCGGTCTTCAGCTAGCGGCGAGGAGATGCCCACAGGTCTGACTGCAAATATAACGTTCTATTGTTCAGTGTCCTTGGGACAGGGGCCATGGCGAGGATGCAATGATTGATATGAATAGTTTGGGATGCGCAATAGCGAAGTGGATGATGAGGCCGGACGTTCCCAAATACATGTTACTTCACAACACTGGAATTACGGGCTGGGGCACAGTGGATTTTGCAGGCTGCATAACGCACAGACTCAATGGAATTCTCACATGTTATGTGAGTATGGTAACAGGCGTTATCATTACGGGATGAGGGAATGATGAATGGATGCATGGGCAGATGATTTGATACGGTGTTTGCCATGTACAGGGCTTCTTGGAATCTGTCCGCCTCCCCTGCGCTATGTGATGCAGGGCTGCCATAGTGGGACCATCGTCTATCTGGCCTTGTTGAGCCCTCCCTGTCTCAACGCGCCTTCAGACACTTGTGTCCATGCACGTTACCAATCCCATCTGATGGATTCTGTTTTCACAGACGCATGCACAGGTACACTCGTTTGTGATGGTGTTTTCACCTCGATATGGATAGTTATGAGTCGCAAGTGGTTTTGGGGTGGTGATGATCCTTTGGAGTGGGCTAGCATGCATATGGCTGTGGATTTAGTGTGATCATTGGAGTGAGTTGTTCGAATGTAGTTCTGATGGCCATTCTTTTCTTTTTCTTTTCTTTTGGTTGACAGGTATCTCCTCCCCTTTTGCCACTGCCATCTGTATGCCACTCCTGCAGATGGGTTTTACTCCCGACACCTGCTGCTTCGTGTTAATCAGTGGAGCAGCATTACGATCTTATGGGACGATCGGCAATGGGCCACATGCCCTTACGCAGTACTAGTGGCTCGGAGCAACATTTCGGCCTTTCAGCTGGACTAGTGCCTCCCTATTGGGACGGCCCAGCGGTTCTAGGCGCTTCCATGTTGCCTTTTCGTACGGAATGTAGCCCCTGTGTACCATGAAGGAACAGGGCGTCACACAAGAAGTAGCTGGTCATTTATTGCGGATGCAGCCCACAATGGTGAAATGTGTTTTGGAGTTCATGGCCTAATGGCTGTATGGGCTTGGTGAATTTGTTGTGCATTAAATTTCTATTCTGATATGGGCCGTGTAGCGTTCTTCTTTGCAAGTGATGTGGCATATTCCTATTTGGGGAGCGATGTATTGTGAGGAGATCTGCATTGGGTTCCAGCTTCGGAGTATAGTTGCGTGGTACTGTGCTGGGCGCGTTTGCCTTCGAAGCCCAGTGAGGTCAGGGGTGAGGGCTGCCAATATGACTGTTTGGATGATGTCATGCTCAGGGGCGGGGGATTAGGTTTTGTGTAACAGATGCCGGTCAGCCAGGTGGATTGGTGGAATGATGTGGTTATCGGAATATTGCTGGTCACAGGTGCCTGTGTTTGCGTGCGTTTCTTGGTGGGAGACTGGGGTCATGTCCATTGGTATAGCTTCTGTATTCGTGCCATCTGTGCCCTGCAGCTCCCATTGGCCCCTCTTGTGATTCTTTTGTTCGTTGGCATGCATGGGTGACTTGTACATTTCACTGGTTGCATTGTGACTTCGTTGCACCTACGGGGAGTTGTACTATGTGGCCAGGGAGCGGTTTACAGGCACTCAGTGGGGCCGTTTACGGTTGATTCGCGATGCCGTACTTCTCACCATGGCGGAATGGTACTTTCCGCCGTGCTTGATGGCGTTAAGTACATGTCCGCTAGGGTCGGAATTCGCGTACCCTTGCGCCATGGTGGTAATTACGGTTTGGCATGGCGCGCGCGCGCGTACTTGGTGCAGTTAGTGTTGGCGTTCACTACGGTGTCGCTAATGGCATCGTACTTTACGGTGACGGGTCATAGTCGCACCGAGCGCTATTCGATGGCGGTATTGCATTTCCGCCATCGTTTTTCGATTTCCGCCAGGGTCGTAATGAGGGCCAATGTCAGTTGTATTGCTGCCGGGTGTCCCTGTCATGCCTCTATTGTCTGCGCTGGGGGTTGCCCATGCTTTTAGAGCACCTGCTGCATCTGTTGATGGAGTGTCCCCGATTGGGGCATTCTCGCCCCCCTTCCTCTCCGCTCTCCTCACCTGACGAGATGATCTCCAGGTCCTCCGGGACAAAGTTCCTCCGGGTGCGGTAATCTCTCTCCTTCTTTAGCGGTAAAGACCTGCCGCGAAGGGAAGCTATAGTGACCGCTAGATGTACATAGCAGTCCTGGGACCCCGCTTCCGCAGACAGGCGGTTAAGAAAGGGAAAAAGCCGGAAGGCGTAAAAAACCCTTTCGTCTGGATCGAAGCCTCGTAGAGGATGTTGTGGAGGTTCCGAGGGCAGGTGTGGTCCGGAGAAGAAAACTTCCGACAGCCAGGCGGGCGGAGATTCCGAGAGGGAGGATGATAGAAGTCTATGCAGGAGATTCCACAAAGAGAAAGGGGCGAGGAAAGGTAGGATTATGCTGGAGCAGGATCCCGGCCAGAGAGAGAGAGAGAGAGAGAGAGAAGAGACTACTCGGAAACGGTAGGCAGCAAAGGAAAAAGTACGAGAGAAAGAGTGAGGGAGCCAACCCAGCAGGGCGAGAAAAGAGTAGAGGCAGGGAGCGGCACAGAAAAAAGGCCAAAGAGGAAAAAAACGTAGCGTCTTACCCAAAGGAAAGCAAGGCAATCTAAGGGGGTTGCAACGCAACGGCACGCCGGAAGTACACGGCATATATACTTCCGGGTAGCCGTTGGAAGCAACAACTAGACCTGTAAGCGGAGCTAAAGCCGCATCCTACCATGGCGCATACGCCAATGCGGAAGTAAGCCCCATCCGACGCGGCGGATGACAGTATGCCCCCCTCCAGTGCGAAGGCAACCAGGTTTACCAGGGTGAAGCCTATGAAAACGACTCACCAAGCGGGGTGCATGGACATGAAAGGCAGGTTCCCAAGAGTCCTCCGACTCGGAGTACCCCTTCCATGAAACCAAATACTCCAAACGTCCCCGGTAATACCGAGAATCTCGATGTGTGAAACCTCATATTCGTCCTGTCTGCGAGTCTGAGTGGGGGATTGATTGGGAATCCTCCTTCGGAGGTCATCAGGGACATAAGGCTTGAGAAGAGAAGAGTGGAAGACCGGGTGAATACGTTGGAGGTAAGGAGGAAGGTCAAGCCTGTAAGCAACAGGATTGATCTTAGAGCGAATGGTAAAAGGACCCAAGAAACGAGGTGACAGTTTAGAAGGATGAACCCATCTGGGCAGATATTTGGTAGAAAGCCACACTTTATCGCATCGCCCCAAATAGGACAGTCCTTGCGGTGCCTGTCTGCTTGGTTCTTGTTTTGTCTTCTACTTTCCTCCAGGCATATTCTAGCAGAACGATGAGTCTCGCGAAGAGATTGAAGAATAGCTTCGGCTGTGGGAGAATTGGTAGGCCCAGGAAGAGAAGGAAGAAAAGATCTGGGGTGAAACCCGTAGGTACAAAAGAATGGAGAGTAACCTGTGGCAGAGTGCCTAGAATTGTTATAAATGAATTCGGCAGTAGGTAGTAACGAGACCCAGTTGTCTTGGTATTTGTTGCTGTAGCATCGTAGATACTGTTCTAAAGTGGCGTTTAGCCATTCAGTCTGGCCGTTTGACTGAGGGTGAAACCCCGAGGATAGTGCTTTTTCGATACCTAACTGAAGACAAAGGGCTTTCCAAAATTTAGAGATGTATTGACTTCCTCTATCCGAGATGATCTTCTCAGGAAGACCGTGGAGTCGAAATATATCCTTGGCAAAGGTCTCAGCCATCTCGGTAGCAGTGGGAAGTCCGGGTAACGGGGAGAAATGAGCCATCTTGGTGAAAGTATCGACTGTAACCATGATACAGGTGCAACCATTGGACACCGGTAAATCGACTATAAAGTCCGTCGATATGAGGCTCCATGGACGAGTGGGTATCTCACTTTGGGTGAGTAGTCCTAATGGTTTACCTGAGGGGTATTTGGCAGTGGCACAAATTGGACAGGCTTTGAGATACTCCTTGACATCTTTTCTGAGACCAGGCCAAAAGAATGATCTAGAAACAAGATCAGTAGTGTTCTGTTCTCCTCCGTGTCCTGCAGTTGGCAGATCGTGACACCAACTGATAACCCTACGCCGCCATACTCCGGAGGGAATGTACAATCGAGCTCTGTGAAAAAACAGACCCTCCTTCTCGGTGTAGGCACCGTCTTGTTGCCGTAATAATCGAGGTCTTTCGATAGCGAGAGCAGTCCTTATTTCCTGAAAAAAGGTTGCAGTAACCCCCAATATCCTGTTTCTTTGAAATATAGGCTCCCGATGGGAAGTCTCTTCTTCTTTAACCGTCATCTTTCTGGACAAAGCATCGGCAACTTTATTGTTAGCACCAGGGAGGTAGGTAATGAGAAAGTTGTATTGAGCGAAGAAGTACGCCCATCGTGCTTGTCTTGAGTTAACACACTCCATATTTTGTAGAACTTGTAAATTCATATGATCAGTGCGTATGAGAAACTGGTGGCGGGCACCCAGAAGCAGATGTCTCCAGTCTTCGAATGCCTGTTTGATGGCAAGTAACTCTTTTTCTAACACTGAATAATTGAGTTGACTGGGTGACAGTGTTTTGGAAAGTTAAGCTACAGGATGTTCCAAACCATCCTTCTCTTGAAGCAGAACAGCTCCTATGGCTGAGGCAGATGCATCAGTCTCAACTATAAATTGTAGCTCCTGATCAGGATGTCGAAGAATGGGAGCCGAACAAAACATCTGTTTGAGCAAATTGAAGCTGCATTCTGCCTCCGGTGACCAACAAAAGGCTCCTGCACTCTTCTTTAGAAGACTTGTGATGGGTAATACAATCTCTGAGAAATTTTGAATGAATCTCCTGTAGTAATTTGCTAATCCCAGAAACCTTTGAACCTCCTTTATGTTTGTGGGTGAGGCCCATTCTATGATTGCTGATACCTTGCCTGGATCCATGGAGATACCATCCTTGGAGAGGATGTAACCCAAATACGGTACTGAAGACACAGAAAAACCTGCATTTTTCAGGTTTGACAAGGAGCTGGTAGTGACGTAGACGTTCCAGGACTTGCTGAACATGGTGGGTGTGGTCCGCTATGTCAGATGAGAACACCAAAATGTCATCAAGGTATACGATAACGGAAACTGAAAGCAGATCCGAAAAAACCCGGTCCATGAACCGCTGAAAAACCGCTGGAGCGTTGACTAGCCCAAAGGGCATGACTCGATACTCGTACAACCCGAATGGGGTACGGAAAGCTGTCTTCCATTCATCGCCCTTGGCGATGCGTAGCAAGTTATAGGCGTTCCGGAGATCGAGCTTGGTGAACACCTGGGCGCCTTGCACCGCTTCGATAATTTCATTAATCAAAGGCATGGGAAAGCGGTCACGTATGGTGACCTTATTTAGGCCCCTATAGTCGATGCAGGGCCGTAGTTCGTTGGAATCCTTTTTTTGATGAAAAATAAGGATGCACCTGCCGGGGATCTCGAAGGTCTGATGAGACCGTTATGTATGTGCCTTTCCAAGTAGTCCTTAAGAACCTGCTTCTCTGCTTGCGTTAATGAAAACATGCGCCCAAAGGGAACCAAAGCGTTTGGCTCTAAATCAATAGTGCAGTCTTCTGGGCTATGAGGAGGCAAAGTAGCAGGAATCTTCTCCAGGAACACTTCTTGATAGGGAGCGCAGAACTGCGGCAAGGCATGTATGCCTACAAGATCGCTGGGGATAGTCTCAATACTAAGGTTGTCTTCTTTAGCTGTGGCTGGGAAACAATGCAGTCTGCAATAGGGAGAGCTGAAACTGAGCTGATTGTTCGTCCAGTCTATCTGAGGATTATGTCTTCTAAGCCAGGTGACTCCAAGGATGATGGGGAAATGTGCAGCTCGGATTATGTCGAACTTGATGGACTCTGAATGTTGGAAAATGGTGATTGTGAGTACTTCTGCAGTATGTGTGATGAGTCCCGACGAGAGGGGGGAGCCGTCCACTCCTTCCACCTTTTGATTTTGATTGCGGGCCATTCGGTGAAGACCTATCTCCTCTACCCACAAAGTGTCCACAAAGTTTCCTGCTGCTCCACAGTCCAGGAGGGCTAAGGATTCTATGGATCTAGCGGGTAGCTTGATGAGCACCGGAATAACCATCAATCTGGAGTCTTCTTTTGTGTTAGGAGCTGTAACTGAGAGTGAAACATAGGGACTGAGTGAGTCATAAGGTGTACCCCGGTACCAAGTCCCTACTGGTACCGAGGATGACCGTTTCCCTGCCGCTTAGTTGGGACTTCCTGACAGTCCTTGATGAGATGCTGCTCCGATCCACAGTATGCGCACAGTCCCTTCTCCCTCCTTCGTCTCCTCTCAGCTGCCGACAATGGACCTCTGGTGGAACCGATTTGCATTGGTTCGTCGTTGGAGTGGGAGGAAGAGGGTGTTGACGTAGGTGCAGCCCTGGACTCGGGAACATTGGTAACGATATGGTGTCTGCGACGTTCAATACGCCGCTCTTGTAACCGGTATTCTATTTGCAGAACTGAGGAAAGCAAATCAGGGAAAGTGGGAGGTCTCGCAGATCTGGCAAGCTCGTCTTTAATCTCTTCCCGCAGACCTCTTCTGAATATGGCATATTGGGCCTGCTCTGGCCAGCCAGCGCCTGCAGCCAAAGTCTTGAAGTGTGTTATGTATGATAGAACGTCAGCAGCCTCTTGCCGTACATCCAGTAGATCTTCACAGGCGGTAAACATTCATTCTGGCCGCTCAAACGTTTGTTTCAACAATGTCTGAAACCCCGTGAAGTCAAGCAGGATAGGATTAGCATTGGTGACCAGAGGTGTAGCCCATGACAGCGCGTTACCTGTCATATTAGAGATCAAAAACCCCACCTTGGATTGGTCCGTGGCAAACGACCGAGGTCTAAAGGTAAAGTACACAATGCACGCTTCCAAAAACTCCTTAACTTTTTTGGGTGAACCATCGAATTTCCCAGAGGGAAGAGGCATAGCCGGTAATTCCGCCGGATGACCCTCTCGTGCAGTAGCCATCTGTTTAAGGATGGCGTTTTCGGCTTTGACAGTCTGTATTTCTTGTGATAGGCCTTGCACAGCCTTCCACAATTCTTGAATCTGTTCTTCTGCAGACATCTTGTATAGGCGTTGCAATCTGTCCCGATTGGGGCGTTCTCGCCCCCCTTCCCCTCCGCTCTCCTCACCTGACGAGATGATCTCCAGGTCCTCCGGGACAAAGTTCCTCCGGGTGCGGTAATCGCTCTCCTTCTTTAGCGTTAAAGACCTGCCGCGAAGGGAAGCCACAGTGACCGCTAGATGTACATAGCAGTCCTGGGACCCCGCTTCTGCAGACAGGCGGTTAAGAAAGGGAAAAAGCCGGAAGGCGTAAAAAACCCTTTCGTCTGGATCGAAGCCTCATAGAGGATGTTGTGGAGGTTCCGAGGGCAGGTGTGGTCCGGAGAAGAAAACTTCCGACAGCCAGGCGGGCGGAGATTCCGAGAGGGAGGATGATAGAAGTCAATGCAGGAGATTTCACAAAGAGAAAGGGGCGAGGAAAGGTAGGATTATGCTGGAGCAGGATCCCGGCCAGAGAGAGAGAGAGAGAGAAGAGACTACTCGGAAATGGTAGGCAGCAAAGGAAAAAGTACGAGAGAAAGAGTGAGAGAGCCAACCCAGCAGGGCGAGAAAAGAGTAGAGGCAGGGAGCGGCACAGAAAAAAGGCCGAAGAGGAAAAAAACGTAGCATCTTACCCAAAGGAAAGCAAGGCAATCTAAGGGGGTTGCAACGCAACGGCACGCCGGAAGTACACGGCATATATACTTCCGGGTAGCCGTTGGAAGCAACAACTAGACCTGTAAGCGGAGCTAAAGCCGCATCCTACCATGGCGCAGACGCCAATGCGGAAGTAAGCCCCATCCGACGCGGCGGATGACAGTATGCCCCCCTCCAGTGCGAAGGCAACCAGGTTTACCAGGGTGAAGCCTATGAAAACGACTCACCAAGCGGGGTGCATGGACATGAAAGGCAGGTTCCCAAGAGTCCTCCGACTCGGAGTACCCCTTCCATGAAACCAAATACTCCAAACGTCCCCGGTAATACCGAGAATCTCGGATGTGTGAAACCTCATATTCGTCCTGTCTGCGAGTCTGAGTGGCGGATTGATTGGGAATCCTCCTTCGGAGGTCATCAGGGACATAAGGCTTGAGAAGAGAAGAGTGGAAGACCGGATGAATACGTTGGAGGTAAGGAGGAAGGTCAAGCCTGTAAGCAACAGGATTGATCTTAGAGCGAATGGTAAAAGGACCCAAGAAACGAGGTGACAGTTTAGAAGGATGAACCCATCTGGGCAGATATTTGGTAGAAAGCCACACTTTATCGCCTCGCCCCAAATAGGACAGTCCTTGCGGTGCCTGTCTGCTTGGTTCTTGTTTTGTCTTCTACTTTCCTCCAGGCATATTCTAGCAGAACGATGAGTCTCGCGAAGAGATTGAAGAATAGCTTTGGCTGTGGGAGAATTGGTAGGCCCAGGAAGAGAAGGAAGAAAAGATCTGGGGTGAAACCCGTAGGTACAAAAGAATGGAGAGCAACCTGTGGCAGAGTGCCTAGAATTGTTATAAGTGAATTCGGCAGTAGGTAGTAACGAGACCCAGTTGTCTTGGTATTTGTTGCTGTAGCATCGTAGATACTGTTCTAAAGTGGCGTTTAGCCGTTCAGTCTGGCCGTTTGACTGAGGGTGAAACCGCGAGGATAGTGCTCTTTCGATACCTAACTGAAGACAAAGGGCTTTCCAAAATTTAGAGATGTATTGACTTCCTCTATCCGAGATGATCTTCTCAGAAAGACCGTGGAGTCGAAATATATCCTTGGCAAAGGTCTCACTCAGCCATCTCGGTAGCAGTGGGAAGTCCGGGTAACGGGGAGAAATGAGCCATCTTAGTGAAAGTATCGACTGTAACCATGATACAGGTGCAACCATTGGACACCGGTAAATCGACTATAAAGTCCGTCGATATGAGGCTCCATGGACGAGTGGGTATCTCACTTTGGGTGAGTAGTCCTAATGGTTTACCTGAGGGGTATTTGGCAGTGGCACAAATTGGACAGGCTTTGAGATACTCCTTGACATCTTTTCTGAGACCAGGCCAAAAGAATGATCTAGAAACAAGATCAGTAGTGTTCTGTTCTCCTCTGTGTCCTGCAGTTGGCAGATCGTGACACCAACTGATAACCCTACGCCACCATACTCCGGAGGGAATGTACAATCGAGCTCTGTGAAAAAACAGACCCTCCTTCTCGGTGTAGGCACCGTCTTGTTGCCGTAATAATCGAGGTCTTTCGATAGCGAGAGCAGTCCTTATTTCCTGAAAAAAGGTTGCAGTAACCCCCAATATCCTGTTTCTTTGAAATATAGGCTCCCGATGGGAAGTCTCTTCTTCTTTAACCGTCATCTTTCTGGACAAAGCATCGGCAACTTTATTGTTAGCACCAGGGAGGTAGGTAATGAGAAAGTTGTATTGAGCGAAGAAGTACGCCCATCGTGCTTGTCTTGAGTTAACACACTCCATATTTTGTAGAACTTGTAAATTCTTATGATCAGTGCGTATGAGAAACTGGTGGCGGGCACCCAGAAGCAGATGTCTCCAGTCTTCGCATGCCTGTTTGATGGCAAGTAACTCTTTTTCTAACACTGAATAATTGAGTTGACTGGGTGACAGTGTTTTGGAAAGGTAAGCTACAGGATGTTCCAAACCATCGTTCTCTTGAAGCAGAACAGCTCCTATGGCTGAGGAAGATGCATCAGTCTCAACTATAAATTGTAGCTCCTGATCAGGATGTCGAAGAATGGGAGCCGAACAAAACATCTGTTTGAGCAAATTGAAGCTGCATTCTGCCTCCGGTGACCAACAAAAGGCTCCTGCACTCTTCTTTAGAAGACTTGTGATGGGTAATACAATCTCCGAGAAATTTTGAATGAATCTCCTGTAGTAATTTGCTAATCCCAGAAACCTTTGAACCTCCTTTATGTTTGTGGGTGAGGCCCATTCTATGATTGCTGATACCTTGCCTGGATCCATGGAGATACCATCCTTGGAGAGGATGTAACCCAAATAGGGTACTGAAGACACAGCAAACCTGCATTTTTCAGGTTTGACAAGGAGCTGGTAGTGACGTAGACGTTCCAGGACTTGCTGAACATGGTGGATGTGGTCCGCTATGTCAGATGAGAACACCAAAATGTCATCAAGGTATACGATAACGGAAACTGAAAGCAGATCCGAAAAAACCCGGTCCATGAACCGCTGAAAAACCGCTGGAGCGTTGACTAGCCCAAAGGGCATGACTCGATACTCGTACAACCCGAATGGGGTACGGAAAGCTGTCCTCCATTAATCGCCCTTGGCGATGCGTAGCAAGTTATAGGCGTTCCGGAGATCGAGCTTGGTGAACACCTGGGCGCCTTGCACCGCTTCGATAATTTCATTAATCAAAGGCATGGGATAGCGGTCACGTATGGTGACCTTATTGAGGCCCCTATAGTCGATGCAGGGCCGTAGTTCATTGGAATCCTTTTTTTTGATGAAAAATAAGGATGCACCTGCCGGGGATCTCGAAGGTCTGATGAGACCGTTATGTATGTGCCTTTCCAAGTAGTCCTTAAGAACCTGCTTCTCTGCTTGCGTTAATGAAAACATGCGCCCAAAGGGAACCAAAGCGTTTGGCTCTAAATCAATAGTGCAGTCTTCTGGGCTATGAGGAGGCAAAGTAGCAGGAATCTTCTCCAGGAACACTTCTTGATAGGGAGCGCAGAACTGCGGCAAGGCATGTATGCCTACAAGATCGCTGTGGATAGTCTCAATACTAAGGTTGTCTTCTTTAGCTGTGGCTGGGAAACAATGCAGTCTGCAGTAGGGAGAGCTGAAACTGAGCTGATTGTTCGTCCAGTCTATCTGAGGATTATGTCTTCTAAGCCAGGTGACTCCAAGGATGATGGGGAAATGTGCAGCTCGGATTATGTCGAACTTGATGGACTCTGAATGTTGGAAAATGGTGATTGTGAGTACTTCTGTAGTATGTGTGATGAGTCCCGACGAGAGGGGGGAGCCGTCCACTCCTTCCACCTTTTGATTTTGATTGCGGGCCATTCGGTGAAGACCTATCTCCTCTACCCACAAAGTGTCCACAAAGTTTCCTGCTGCTCCACAGTCCAGGAGGGCTAAGGATTCTATGGATCTAGCGGGTAGCTTGATGAGCACCGGAATAACCATCAATCTGGAGTCTTCTTTTGTGTTAGGAGCTGTAACTGAGAGTGAAACATAGGGACTGAGTGAGTCACAAGGTGTACCCCGGTACCAAGTCCCTACTGGTACCGAGGATGACCGTTTCCCTGCCGCTTAGTTGGGACTTCCTGACAGTCCTTGATGAGATGCTGCTCCGATCCACAGTATGCGCACAGTCCCTTCTCCCTCCTTCGTCTCCTCTCAGCTGCCGACAATGGACCTCTGGCGGAACCGATTTGCATTGGTTCGTCGTTGGAGTGGGAGGAAGAGGGTGTTGACGTAGGTGCAGCCCTGGACTCGGGAACATTGGTAACGATACGGTGTCTGCGACGTTCCATATGCCGTTCTTGTAACCGGTATTCTATTTGCAGAACTTAGGAAAGCAAATCAGGGAAAGTGGGAGGTCTCGCAGATCTGGCAAGCTCGTCTTTAATCTCTTCCCGCAGACCTCTTCTGAATATGGCATATTGGGCCTGCTCTGGCCAGCCAGCGCCTGCAGCCAAAGTCATGAAGTGTGTTATGTATGATAGAACGTCAGCAGCCTCTTGCCGTACATCCAGTAGATCTTCACAGGCGGTAAACGTTAATTCTGGCCGCTCAAACGTTTGTTTCAACAATGTCTGAAACCCCGTGAAGTCAAGCAGGATAGGATTAGCATTGGTGACCAGAGGTGTAGCCCATGACAGCGCGTTACCTGTCATATTAGAGATCAAAAACCCCACCTTGGATTGGTCTGTGGCAAACGACCGGGGTCTAAAGGTAAAGTACACAATGCACGCTTCCAAAAACTCCTTAACTTTTTTGGGTGAACCATCGAATTTCCCAGAGGGAAGAGGCATAGCCAGTAATTCCGCCAGATGACCCTCTCGTGCAGTAGGCATCTGTTTAAGGATGGCGTTTTTGGCTTTGACAGTCTGTATTTCTTGTGATAGGCCTTGCACAGCCTTCCACAATTCTTGAATCTGTTCTTCTGCAGACATCTTGTATAGGTGTTGCAATCTGTCCCGATTGGGGCGTTCTCGCCCCCCCTTCCTCCCCGCTCTCCTCACCTGACGAGATGATCTCCAGGTCCTCTGGGACAAAGTTCCTCCGGGTGCGGTAATCTCGCTCCTTCTTTAGCGGTAAAGACCTGCCGCGAAGGGAAGCCACAGTGACCGCTAGATGTACATAGCAGTCCTGGGACCCCGCTTACGCAGACAGGCGGTTAAGAAAGGGAAAAAGCCGAAAGGCGTAAAAAACCCTTTCGTCTGGATCGAAGCCTCGTAGAGGATGTTGTGGAGGTTCCGAGGGCAGGTGTGGTCCGGAGAAGAAAACCTCCGACAGCCAGGCGGGCGGAGATTCCGAGAGGGAGGATGATAGAAGTCAATGCAGGAGATTCCACAAAGAGAAAGGGGCGAGGAAAGGTAGGATTATGCTGGAGCAGGATCCCGGCCAGAGAGAGAGAGAGAGAGAGAGAAGAGACTACTCGGAAACGGTAGGCAGCGAAGGAAAAAGTACGAGAGAAAGAGTGAGGGAGCCAACCCAGCAGGGCGAGAAAAGAGAAGAGGCAGGGAGCGGCACAGAAAAAAGGCCGAAGAGGAAAAAAACGTAGCGTTTTACCCAAAGGAAAGCAAAGCAATCTAAGGGGGTTGCAACGCAACGGCACGCCGGAAGTACACGGCATATATACTTCCGGGTAGCCGTTGGAAGCAACAACTAGACCTGTAAGCGGAGCTAAAGCCGCATCCTACCATGGCGCAGACGCCAATGCGGAAGTAAGCCTCATCCGACGCGGCGGATGACATGGAGTTGTGGAGGCTGTTGTATTTATAGCTGTGGGTGCTACTGGCAACTGCTGTACTTGTTGTGGCGGGATTGCTGTAGGTAGGGTCACGGGTGGGTTGACAACCGTTATTGTAGGTTCTACTGTGACGGTAGGGTTTGAAGCCCCAGGTTTCCTTGTGGGCGGTGTCTGTTTCCCTCTTACTTCTACCATTAGTTTCTGTAATTCTGCAACATTCTCGCATAGCTTTGACAATTTTTTGTTACCTTTTTTGGCGCCTTCAGATACTTTCCTCCTTTTTAATGGTGCAGAAACCTCATCTTGGCTGGGTGGGCTGGTAATTCCTTCCCTGGGTAGGCCGTACATGTTTTCTCTAACCCATGCCCATCCGTAGTGCTCTGCTGCCTCAATGGCTGCTAACAATTGTGGTGATTTGGGCTTTTGCACCGGTGTTGAGGGTGCCCGTGCTTTCCGTTTAGGCCCCATGATTTTTTATGCCTGTTATAGGAAAAGGAAAAAAGTTTTATCAAGGAGTTAAAATTGTTGCTATCGGCGAGCTCTTTGAGCCTGTTCTATTTGTTGCCCGTGCTGGGTAACTGCTGGCTGGTACCTTCTTGAAAGGGTTCAAAGAAAATTGTCTCCTAGTGTCCGCTTTGTGCGATGTTCATTTTAATAAATGGGCAGCCCCCAGACTTGTTTCAATGGTATTTAAATAATTGGTTTCGCTGTGAGGGCGCCCGTGCAAAATTACAGAAAATATTTTTAATCTGTAGTATTTGGGCCCGCCGAGCTTGAAATTGCATTCGCAAGTTCTGAGTGGATGTCAAGAAAGAACAAGTTCCCGGCTCACCATGCTACCAGGCTGGCTGTGGCTCTGACCGCGTTAAAAACTGGCTTGTGTTATCTTGCCCCGCCTGCCTTATTAAGCGGGGGCTCCGGTCCACTGTAACAAATTGTATCTCTTCCCGGACACAAGTGTCTATTTTTCCTCCCTCGTAGCCCCAGCGCGGTGGCTCACCTGTAAGTTGTTGAATCGGCCTCCGTCCGCGCTGGGCTGCTCGGATGCCTCTCTCTCCTTCGTTCGTACTGGCTTAGGATGCTTCTGCAGCACGCGTCTTTGTTTCATTTTGGACACGCTCACCGCTCGTTTTTCCTCTATGCCAAAATGTTGAAATTGACGCTGGCTGCGCTGGCTGTTCAGTTGCCTCTTCCTCCTTCGTTAAGGCTGCAATGCAATTGTTTTGAACAGTACAATGTTCAGGAAAGAAAAAAGACGCTGCGATGTACAGCGAACTTCGAGATTTGCTAAAGAAGCAAGAAGATTTGGAAGACACTGAGTAAACAGTGAACCTCCTGTTTGCTTGGGTCCCCGTTCAGGGTCCACAAACAGATTGTGTTTACTCTGAGCATGCTGCTCATCTTTATAGGACCCAGGGATGCCCTGAGTCTTTGTTGTGTATGTGGTGGGGGCTGCTGTTGTCGCAACCCCGGCCGGATAGCTGACTGTCTGGCCCCCTGGTGGGGGCAGATCTTTTGAACCTGGGCCCTGCCTGATGGTTGTTTTCCTTATGGTGCATAGCACCTTGCTGTTTGGAGGAAGGGTGAGATGACTGTTCGCACCTTACCCTTCAGTGGCTTTGTGCTGCCGAGACTGTGTGTCTCCGTAGCTGGGGGGAGGAGAGGAGCAGGCACAAAGAAAGTTGGGGCTGCCCCTCTCTCAGCTGCCGATGGTAACAGCAGTTACCCTGCCTCGCTTGTGGGATGCCCATGCAGCATTGCCCAGAATAGGGCGGGGTTGGGTGCAAGATTATAGGGCATGGGTAAACAGAATGAAGATTGCTATACTAAAAGGGGCCTGTTTGTGGTTACACAAAGAAGTGCAGCAGCGTACCCAAGGGGCCACCAGTCCTTGCTCTTCTATTATCTGTAGTCCCCCACTCGCTTGTTGCCTTCACAGTCCCTCCGTTTCACATTCTCAGGGTGTAGTGCCATACTCACTTCTTGGCTCTGGCTACTGGGCAGTACTTCTCCCCACTTGCTTTACAGTGCAGATCTGGATAGGTTGATGATGCTACCTTTGGACAACCTCCTACCATCAAGAATGTCTTCCTACTTTACTTAGAGAGTTTTTGTTAGGTTTTGATATTGTTAACCATTAGCCATGGGTAAACCTTCTGGGCCCAGGTCTTATCTGGTCAGCAGCTGCTTTATTCCCAGTGTCGGAGGGTTATATGTGATTTTACTGACCACAATTACGGAGTGGTACATTTCATTGTGGTCAAAATACTGATTAAAAAAAATAATGATTTGGGTTGTCCCTCGCCTTCCCCCCCACAAAGCCCCTGATTTTCCAGCCTTATTGCGCCACCCCAACCCTATCCAGACCCATTTGAACCCTTTCCCCGCTACCCTTTGTATATTTATTTAATCTTTTTGGTGTTTTTCAGTGTTATTGTCTGCTCTGTTATGTACCACTCTGTAATGTTTGCAATAAAATGACTGGATACTGTGTCAGACCTCTCAAAGGAGTCTCTGGTTTCTCTTTCTTTGTCTCAAACGCCTGCCTGGGTCTGAGATATAGCCCTCAGTAGGCTTTCAGTTTTCCCCCTCACTCTAGGTTCCTTCTCTGCCAGTGTCTGAGATATAGCCCTCAGTAGGCTTTCAGTTTCCTCCCTCACTCTAGGTTCGGTCTCAGCCTGGGTCTGAGATATAGCCCTCAGTAGGCTTTCAGTTTTCTCCCTCACTCCAGGTTCCGTCTCTGCCAGTGTCTGAGATATAGCCCTCAGTAGGCTTTCAGTTTCCTCCCTCACTCTAGGTTCGGTCTCTGCCTGGGTCTGAGATATAGCCCTCAGTAGGCTTTCAGTTTTCTCCCTCACTCTAGGTTCCGTCTCTGCCTGGGTCTGAGATATAGCCCTCAGTAGGCTTTCAGTTTCCTCCCTCACTCTAGGTTCGGTCTCTGCCTGGGTCTGAGATATAGCCCTCAGTAGGCTTTCAGTGTTCTCACTCACTCTAGGGTCGGTCTCTGCCTGGGTCTGAGATATAGCCCTCAGTAGGCTTTCAGTGTTCTCCCTCACTCTAGGTTCGGTCTCTGCCAGTGTCTGAGATACAGCCCTCAGCAGGTTTCCAGCTTCCTCTCTCACTCTTGGACTCTAGGTCTCCAACATGACTTGTTCTCTCTTCCTCACGCTTCTAGGTCTGACTTGACATGCTCAGAGAAATGTGTGTTTTTAAAGCCCTACTAATAAGTCTGATTACTTGACAATATGTCTGATTGGGGCATCTCCAGTCCTTTGCCAGCTTGTGTTGGGATTAGCTGAGCCCCATTCTTAGATATGCATTTCCAGGTGCATCGTTTGCCTCGCTAAGGCTTATCAATTTCCGGACTACCGATATTTGGATCTGATTATCCCTGTCTGGCGGCAACGGAGGTATTCAGTCACCATTTTAGAGTCAGGCATAAGCGACAGGTCGGCCATGCAGCTAAGTAGTGTGGTCGATGGTCTTGGGCCAGTGTTCTACCAGAGCGCACTGTTGTTCTATCAGGTGAGCATGTTCCTTTCCCACTCACATGTTGGCTTTTCAGACTGCCTGATGTTCACATGCCGAAAGCTGACAGTCCGCAAGAGCGCTCACTGACCCCTCCCTAAACGTAAATCAGTGATGTGCAGCCAGAACTGTTTTGGCTGCTAGGAAGGAGATTCCTTTTGTTCATTACAAGGAGGGATGTGGTGTGGGGTGCGGTCAGGTTAGAGGGTAGGCCAATGCATCAGCTCTGGGCCGAGCTTGCTATCCTTCCCCAACTTGGGCTCATTTTGTAAAGTATTTGCAGCATTTGCCTCACTACAAGGAAGCAGGGTGGATTGGGACATGTGGAGGGGCGAAATCCAACAAATACCACCTCTCTGTAGCTCCTCACACAACTGGTGAGTACCACAGGCCCCATAACCCCTCTAAGACCCAAGGCAGGGTTGTTTCATGTGACCTAGTATCCACCACATCCATAATAAGTATAGGAATGGTTATTCATCTACAAAGCAACATAGGATGACCCGAAGAGGCAGAAGATCACACAATACAAGTATGACCCCACTAGACCATAAAGCTAATGACCCCATCTATGAACTCCATTAGGCAGTAAAAAAAAAATGAGCCCCACAGGACATTAGGCGTGACCCCCACTAGAAGGTATAAGGACGCAAAGTTTTAGTATGCCAGACTAGTGCTCAAATATGCCAAGGAGATGCTTGAATATGCAAAGGAGATGCTTGAATATGCCAAGGAGATGCTTGAATATGTTGATTTCATTCAAACTATCCAAGAATGTGCAATGCCCCATTTGTGCTCCTCAAATATGCCTGTGGTGTTTGGGGACTCCAAGTGCACGTTACAGTTTGCCATCTTACATGGTCAAGCTTCAAAGAGCATAAGCAATCCACATTGTTGGCTTGCCTGTTGGAAATATTGCCATGGTGCCGGGTTCCACACTGCCAGTGTAATGAGCATATTGCTGTGATTCTAGTATGCACATTGCTACAGTCAATAATTGTGGCAAGATGTACATTTTCACATTGCCTCCAATAAACCCTACATTATCATGACCATGTTCAGCTTGCCATCAGTCATTAATGGATTGGTGTGCCACCTTCCATCCAAACCTGGTGTCAAAATGATGCCTATTTGGGCACTATTTGCCCTATTGGCCCAGATAGGCACACATGTGCCAGTTTCCACAAGTGCCCCAAGCCAAGCACCCACAAACACATATACCGACAAACAGGCACATGGCACTCTGAATCGTGCAGTCAAACACACACAAACTTGCACACCTTGACGCCTTGACACACACACACACACACATATACACACACACACACACACCCCTGTGTACATACCAGGTAGGCCCACACTCGGCAACATAAAGACAGACAGGCACAGACATCCTATTCTCCTCACTCACTGTCTAGGGTGGCCTAGACACAACACCCGCTCACTATACTATGAAGTATAGTGAGCAGGGCGATGCAGGGGACACCCCCGCATCCCCTGTTTCTTTTTTTTTTTTACAAAGCTACCATCAAAGGTTCGAACTTTTGGTGTTCGAACCTTTGGTGGGGTGGTAGCGTTTTTAGACCTTTTTGTACGTGTGACCATTTAGATACAGTCAAAACGAACAATACCGCAGCATTCCATTTAGAGTTCTCCAGACTGTCTATGGGGGAGCTGCCTCCAAGTGCAATGGCCAGATGCCTGGCCAATCGAGCACACTGAGACCACCACAGGCCTGAGAAGCAGGCAGTGCAACTCCTGCCACTGGTGGTCCAAACCCAGCGACCCTTGCTGGCAGGTCATTTAAAAGGTAGCATTTGTGAGGTGTACTATGCTCTTCCAGTGAGGTGTGTTTTTATGTTCCAGCTCGGGTCAGGGCGATAGCTGCCCAAACAACTTTGGGGATTATCTGAACAATTTCAACCTGATACGCCTCTTATGGGTTTATGCCACCGTAGGCCGATCTGCATAGGCGGCAGAATCAGAGGCACACTAGAACAAATAACATGCAACCTGTGATATCATTATTGGTGACTCCTCCAGCTTCTAAGCGCTCGATCATTGCACCGCATCGTCCTGATCGCAAGGCGAGCACGTAGCGCCTGATCAGTCCTCCCAGCCTAGGCCTAGAAGACCATCCACCAGCCGAAGCATCATGTGTTTCTCTGGCCATGTAATGATGCAACAATGCAACCACTGCACACTGAAGTGCAATGTAGGCGTGAACGGCCCTTATCTATCAGAAATGCACGGCCGGTGTAACACTTCTAAACATACTAGTTACCAGGGATTGCATGTATGTTACTCGCCACACCACCAGACGATTTCTTGTGAATGCGCCCTGCTGAACATTGGCTTAATTCCTGCAACTATTGTCTTCCTCGATGGAGTGCAGGCTGCAGCCCTTGCTCTGACACCATTCAGCGCTGCTGCCAGGGCCGGTATTTGTGTCAGGCCGTGTAGGCTGCTGCCTGACGTGTCAGCCTCTAGGGGGGCGCTGCACTACCAGTCCGCGAGTCTGTCCAGTATCTAATAAAGGGGTAACCTGGGCCCCGGAACACTTATGTACTAATTGTTGCACTACATTCCATATTCAACCACCTTGGAAGTACATCCCTGTAACATGCAGATTAAGCTAGTACAAACAGTCCAGTCTGCGCAGCGCTTTGCCCGAGGTCTTCCCCTTTTCACAATACAGGGCATTTTGGGACCACCTGAAAGTGCTCTATGCACTGACACTAATAGAAATTGGTTGCATGAAAACCCCGAAAGTCCAGGCCAATCACCGAGGGTAGGTCTGTGGTGTGCGTCTCCGAAAACAGATAAAATATTATCGGTTTTGCCAACAAAATGGCATATTTAGAAAATACTGGCACTACAGAGGTGTGAGGGTAGAGAACATGACCTTTTACCTGCAATAGCATTTGCGGATCAAAATGATTAACATTTGCATAAAGTAGGAAAGCAGGCGTGTGTCGTTCTCAGAGGCAGGAGTTTTGATTCGCTGCAGCTCAACAGCAAACTGGACTGCAAGCTGAGCCGCGCTGCAGTAAAGAGGAGCTGGCTAGATGAAAGCCCAGCCGCTCCAAGTCTTCTGCGCGTACGGCAGGATATAAATAAAATGTTCTAAACCGCCTCTGCTTATAATGCAGGGCATGGAAACTGCACGGAGTGACGTTGGCGAGAGGGAGCGGGTTGTTTGTCACACCTTCTTTGGGTTCAAAGCAGCGGATGGCCTGATCCCTGCGGTCAAGGTGGCCCTTACATGACAAAGCATTGTCCCACCGGGGCGCTGGGGCAGCGATTATTATTCCACTGTCTGGCGCTTTGCGCAAGATGTATGGCTGCACAAGTTAGTGAAAAAATAATTACAGTTTGTGGTCACTTGTGTATGTTTCTATTAATTCATCATTTTACCACGCCAGACCCAGTCTGATTGAGCGCATGCAAGCATATGTATGATATGAGTCTCTGCATTCCAATTTCGTGCTCGAGGTGCACCTACAAAGCAAGGTGCAGTACCACGTTCATTTTTGTAATGCTAGCACTAAGCAGCCTCAGACAGCAAACAGCAACATTTGTTGCTTTCACTTCCCCGGGTGGCGCCAGGCCCAGGTGCCCTCCTTCAACATTGCACTGCAGTGACACTGGGGGTTGATTGAGTGGACTGGCAGTCTGCCCCTGCTGTGACTCTGCATCGGCTAAAATTGCCAGAGGAATCAGGATCAAGGCCCAGCCAGGCAGGATGTAGGCAGGTGCCCAGCCAGGAGTAGGCCAGAGCCCAGAAGCCACCCTTGTGCCGGCTGCCACTGCCAAGATTGGCAAAACAATGTTAACCGTTATAATTAGTAAGACATTTTACGATGGGGTTATTGGAGGGGCCTCTGCTCTCTTTCTTAATCGAGCTATCCACTGCACAAATTGGCACCTTGGCAGCTTGTGGGTCAGGCTACTATTTGCACCATGCTCACGTACTTGTTATCGTTGGATGGGTAACTTTATTGATATTTGTTTTAGTTGCTGAGCCCAATTTGCTAACTTTACCTCATTTTCACAAACCATGCCTTGCCCTATTTGCATGTTTCTTCATTGCGTTGCCATTATTTTGTCATGTATATCGTTCCTTGCCTTTTATGCATGTTTTTTTTCCATTACCTTGCCATTATTTTGTCATGAATATCTACTATTATAATAGTTCTTTAAAACAAATATATATTTTATAACACGCTTCCAGTTTCTAAGCGCAAACCCTGGATTCCAACCTATGTTGCTATGCGTTGTCGTGCTTCCAAGACAGAGGAGTTGTCCCTGCCCCTGAGCTATCCAGGCTTCTTTTGTAAATCAACCTACACCAGACGTGTTTTAATGACTACAGTTAAGAAGCTGCAGCTGAGTTTCCCAATCCGATAGAATTAATGTTTCTCTACAGTGCTGTTTAACTTGTCTCTTTAAAATAAATCTGTGGCACAGCTGCTTTACAAGTTATTTTAATGCTAAGCAATGCAATTTTAGAGTCCTCACTGACAATGTTTACACACCTACAGAACAAGTGAAAGACAATGAGACAGATAAGTAGAATAATGGATGAGTCGGGGCGGCGGTGGATGGCTGGTCAGTTGGATGGATGATGGAATAGACGTTTGGCAATATAGATGGTTAGAAAAGTATGAGAGACAGACACGTAGATAAATAGACTTGCAGGACATAGATATGCAGAGATAGAGAGAGAAACAGAGAGAAGGAGAAATGTGGAGCTAGACATCTCTATTGAATATCTCCTTTAAGTATTTGACCGTCAGAGTTGATTACAAATCATCATTTGTTAGTATTATTTTGAAGATCTTGCACGGTAAATCCCGGCCATGTGCATTAATTTGAAAATAGAAAACTATTCTTTGCATGAAGAGTATTAATTATATGTTAAAATGCTGCCTATTATTACCCCTTCCCTGCCCAGATGCCTCTCCACATGTACAGGCACACAGTGCCTACTACCGACTCCCACCTTTCATAAATCGACTCCTCTCTCTGGAGTTGTTGCTTTGAAGAATACACAGAGTTTACAGGGCATGCACCCGTCGGAGTTGGAACATTTTCAGTTAGTAGCAGAGAGTGCTCGCTGGAGTTGTGCCGTCCATCATCACTGTCTGCTGTGGTGAGTGCAGTGGCAGCAGGGCATTCCAGGTAATCCCAGCTGTGCAATGGAAGCCTGAAGAGAGTGGTGGGTGGCTCCGACCTGGGGCATATTTCACTGCCCGTAAGCAGGGAAGCACATTATACACCAACAACCGGGGGGGGGGGGGGTTGTAGATAAGGCTGAAACAATAAAATGGCATCACCCTGGTGCTGTGCATCAACAGAAGATTTTGAAAAATAGCACCTTGAATAGTAGTGGATACACAATAGCGGCACATCAATCAAAATAACTTATTGAAAACAGGTATCAATGTGGCATCTTCATAAATCGGTCCAGTAGAGCGTGCCACTCGATACCAACCTTTGTAGGGAGGCGAGGAATGGATGAGGGGTTACTACATTTGTTGCAGAATGTGTGCTCACTTTGCACTCATATACACCAGGACTGGAGTTAGGATCAGGATCTTTTCTTGTACTGCAATATTTGTATTCTATTTTAAACTATTTTGTGCATGTTATTAATGAATACGATATTTGTTTTAACGAGTTTTAGAGTAAACCACACATGAGTGGCGTGGGGAGATACAGATACCCCCATATCTATGTGAAACCACAGTGGTCTTGGGTGGGGTGCAGCAGTGACTGGGTCTCCAGCGGACAGTGGAAAAGTAAAACCCTATGGGGTTTGTGATGTCATCAGTGATGTCATGGGTGTTAGTCTTAGCAGTGCACGGGGGTGGCATGAGTTATGGTTGCTTAGCTTACGAAAACTGTCAAATTTCTTGCGGTTTTCGATTTTACTTGTAACCATAATAACCTTTCAACACACTTAACCCACTGGTTTGGATAGGTTTTATTAGTGCAAAGTAACCATAACATCCTTTTAACAAAGTTTTTTTACTGAATTTGATAGGTTTTTATTAGCTCAACTTAACCGTAACATCCCTTTAACAAAGTTTTATCACTGGTTTTCACAGGTTTTTACCAAGGAACCCTAATTTTGTTTACATGCACCATACAACATACTGACCCCCCTGGCCTATGATGAGATTGCCTTCCCGTCCTCCCCTGATAACTAGCCTGTGGAAAACCCCACTTCCCCTGTTATGTTTCCCATTCCGCTACCCCTTCCCTTTCTTAATTGAATGTTTTTGATACATTTGTCTGTGTTACTGTTGCTGCGTGTGTTTAAAAAAAAACAGCCCTGTTAGGGGTCTGTGGAGCACGCAACTGTCTGGCCTGTCCATAATCAAAATGGGGGTGTCCAACAGACACCACACCTGTCCAGGCTGTCTGCAATCAAAATGCAGGTGTCCTACGGACAATGCGCCTGTCCACACATGTCTGCAAAATGATGACGCATTTTGCAGACAGCTGGTTGCATTCGCATCCGATCCCCTGTGCCCTCCGAACACCATGCCTACCCATGCCTGTCTGCAAAAGTCTGTAAAGTTGTGTCGCACTTTTCATTAGTTCGGGGATCCCGCCCCTGTCCTTCCCCTGCGCCCTCCAGACATTGCCCCTGTCTGGATCTGTCTGCTGCACGTGACGCACTTTTAATTAGTTTGGGGATCCCGGCCCAGTCCTATGGACACCTAGGCGCATGTGCACACCGCATACTGCGCAATAGGTGTCCTGCGGACAGCTGTCCCTTTTGGGAATGTTTGCGACGTCATCATGTGACTGCACCTACGCTGAGCACAGCTCCTTATTCACTAACACTGTCCGGGCCCCCCGAATACCTAAATAATGCTTTTCTGAGCAATCCAAGGTGTTTTGAGCTAAATCTTCACCCTTGCAAAGGTCCTAGACCATCGCCTGGTCCATCTAGAGAGTTTTTGCAACTTTTTGAGCCCAGCTTGGGGTTCGAAGTGTTCGAAGAGCACACAACTGTTTGCAGAGCACTTCCCTGCACCCCTATAAAAGGCCACATTCCAGTGCTGCTCCTCATTCTGTTTTTGGATAACCAGGACAGAGCACTGAGTCAGATTGCTGCTTGCACCAGATTGCTGCTGGCTGGTTTTGTTTGCTAAATTGCCAAATGTATTCTATAATGGCATTCATTGCTGCTTCTGCTGGCTCCTCAGCACCACCACCACCATCTTCTGGAGGGCCTGGGGAGGGGAGCAGGTGTGGTGATTTAGATGGGCAACAAGAAGAGGAGGAGGATAAGGTAGTGGAAGCCCCCACTACCAGCTGCCATTGTGAGTCTTGTGTGGAGGCTCTTTACCACCGATGGGGGGGGGGGGGTACCTGAGGTCCTCTGCATCTGCTACTGTTACCACAAGGGATCCCCTGAGGGATCCCTGAGCCAGCCTCACAGGCCATACGTACCGCCGCAGACCCTTACCTTTCAAAGGTTCCTGTATTGTGTATGTACTGCGACACAGTACTCTGCAGGGGTGAGCAATTCCAGAGTGCTTTTGAGGCTACAGTCCGGGAGCATGAGGGAAAGTGCCCCCTACCTCCATGAGGCCCACCCAACATCTTCCTCTCGCCACCTGCCCCTTCGTCCTTGTGGTTGGCGCCTGTTCCCACCCCTCCCCTCCCTTCCCTGCCCCTCCTTGTGTGTTGTGTTAAAAACACCCCAAAAAATATAAAACAACAAAAAACAAAAAGAAAACAAGAGCCACCTTTCACAGTTTAAAAATAGAAGTGCCAATGAAATGATGCAGGCCCCTGCGCAGTCCGTGAAGTCCGCAGACAGCGCAGTAGTCCGCAGACTTTAAAAAAATGTAGGGGATGGCTGTCATGATCTCTGCTTCCAAAAGATCAGGACTTGCCCGACTCCCTTGGAAGCAGACCCATAACCCCGGTTCCGAGTGCCAGCCAGTCCCAATTGGGACCTTTTGGACCCTGTCCTGGCGCCAGTGGCACCAGGCTCATAAAGATGCCCAGTCCCAGCGCTGGAAGCGCCGGGCTCATAATGCTTGGGTGGACTTACCTGCAGCAGACCATGCTGCTTACTTACCTGCCAGTTGAACCCCGGATCCTCTTCTGTTTGGGACTACTTTTCCTGTTGGGTGGGGCAGGAGCCACTCCCTAGGTTCAGAACACTGGAACTCTTCTGGAAAGCAGGAACTCTTTTCTTACCTAGGCGTGGCTGTGGAAGGAGACACCTAAGCACTACAGGAGGCTATTTAAACCACACCCGATGGATGAATCTTGCTTTGTGTTATTCTGCATTCTCTGCAGCAGAACGCTCATCGTGTCTTCTGCTTCTGATCCTGGGCCTAAGGAAACAAAGGCTTACCATCCTGGAATCCAGTCTTCAGCAGCACCTGTAAAGACAAAGAAAGAACAGGTTAGCACTACGGTCTTCAGTGGCAGCGCATCTCTTACCTGGTCCATCGGCTGTCACCAACGCCTCGCGCTGCATTCCGGCATCTGAAAGACAAAGGCTTACCTACTCTTCGCATGTTCCGGAGGTCTTCGCACTGCATTCCGGCATCTGAAAGACAAAAGCTTACCAGCTCTTCGCACGCTCCGGAGGCCTTCGGCGCTGCATCCCGCATCTGAAAGACAAAAGAAGGTGCGTTTAAAGACATTGGGCAACTTTATTACTCACGTGCCATTACTCCTTCCCACGCCGAATCCAGTGGGTATTCCAGCACCCTTCAGCTTCTCTAAAGCTCCGAACTTGTACCTGCAAGATAAAAGGGACAGTTAGTGCGCATCGTGAAGCAGGCTACAAGCGCTTACCTACGTGCTTCCAGGCGCTTCTATTCCTCACGCGGGTTCGATCCTCAACTCTCATCAGCCCGCCATCCGCCATCGCCGGAACTCTGCAAAACAAGAGATATCATTACAAAAGACTTTTAAGACATTTGAAGCGCCCAGAACTTACCGTTCGTGCCGTTAACGACGGACAGCAGTCCTCTGAGGTCAAGAGGCCTGCACCCTTATCCAGTGAAGGAACTGGTTACGGCACCCTGCCCCGAGGCAGATGGAGAGCTCGGCGTTCACTTACCTAAGGTGAGGGCGTTAACCTTTGGGGTTCTACAGGAGAAGAGAAAGGGAAGAGGAGAGAGGCACCCAATAACCCCAGTTCATTAATCCCATATTTTCTATCTGCAGACATCTTACTCTTCGAGTCAGACATACAGTGCACAGAGGTTCCAGCCCAAAGAGCCAACCGTGTGTTACACATCACCTTTGAAGATACGGCATTCACCCAGTTAAGACCGGCGCCTCTGGGGGAATCAGGTGAGCGTTACAGAACACAAAGCCTACCGCAAAACTCCCACCCAGGCGCTATGGAAACCTCGGATACCGACCAACTAGCCCAGTTACTTGGGGAACTAAGAGCAGAAGTGCATGCAGCCCGTCAGGAAACAAATGCTCTAAGAAGGGAACTGATTATTTCCAAGGAGCGAACAGACGATCTCGCTAGACAACTGCTACAGTCACAAGACGGACAAACTCCGTTACCCGCATCAGGGGCAAATCTTCCTTCAACATCCTCTACGAACCCAGTGCAGATCAACCTACCTGGGAATGTACCTCTGGCTCCGCCCGAACGATTTTCTGGTGACCCAAAGAGGTTTGCAGTATTCATTAATCAGTGCCGGTTGCACTTCTTATGCCGGCCAGCAGCCTTTCCAACTGATCAAGCTAAGGTAGCTTTCGTGCTTTCGTACCTTAGTGGCAATGCGGCAGACTGGTCGATCCCTCTAGTTAATCAAGATGATCCGGTTCTCCATGATTTTCAAGCTTTTCAGCTCAGTATGGAAAAACTGTTTGCAAGACATTCACAGGGGCAGGCCTTGGACAATGAGCTCCTTTCATTGCGACAGGGTAATCAAGACCTTTTGGCTTATATTGCGTCTTTCAACAGACTGATAGTGGAAACTCGATGGCCTGAGGACAAAAGGATTACGCTGTTTTATAGAGGTCTATGTGGAGAGCTCAAAGATGTGTTAGCCCAAGTAGTGAATCCCCCGCAAGACTGTTCGGACTATATTGACTTAGTCGTTCAAATTGACCACAGACTGCAGAACAGGAAGGCCGATCGTTCCAAGTTTGATGCTCGAGTATTTTCCAAACCACCAACTCCTACCAAAGGAGTAGACTCCGGGGAACCCATGCAAATAGGGGGCCTGAAAGGACCACTAACACAAAAGGAGCGGGAAAGGAGAAAACAGCTGCAATTATGCCTCTATTGCGGAAACTCGGGGCACTTTCTTCGAGACTGTCCGGTGAAACCAGCCAAGAAGGCAGTAGGAGCTGCAGTTACCAGGGTCACAAACTCTGAGCAGGGAAACGACCTCGCCCGACAAGAATAGAGGTCCTCTTGCCGAGCGTTAAAACCAGTTCCGTGACCTCGCATTTCGTGATACCTATGGTCCTCATTAGCCCTGAACATCCGGATCGATTACATGCGATTGAAGCTTACGTCGACAGCGGTGCCATTGGCAATTATGTGGATCATGAAATGGTTTTGAGTATGAATCTGACTCTTTGTCCAAAGGCTGTAAAGGACGTCATTACTACGGTGGATGGTACGGAGATAGCCTCCGGACCAGTAACGCATACCACCCAAGAAGTGACCCTAGTAAGTCAAGATGGACACCATGAGAAGATTGTGTTCGATGTGATCAAGGCCCCTCAGTTCCAGATTATTCTAGGAATTCCTTGGTTAGAGAAGCACAATCCTCAGATCGATTGGCGAGCAAGAACGGTTCAGTTTCCAGAATGTGTCTCTACTTGTCACCCTCGACCTGGTGTTGCACTGGCAGCAATTTCCTCGGAGGCTCCCCAGTTACCTCCTGAATACCTAGAATTCCAAGATGTTTTCCGAAAGGATCAGGCTAACTCTCTACCTCCTCATAGGTCTTATGACTGCCAGATAGACCTGATACCTGGATCTACTCCTCCTTGTAGTAGAATTTATGCCCTCACCGAGCCTGAGAATCTTCACCTCTGACAATACCTGGATCAATACCTAGTGAATGGGTTTATTCGTCCTTCCAAGTCCCCTGCTTCCTCAGCTTTGTTCTTCGTTCCAAAAAAAGAAGGGGACCTTAGAACTTGTATAGATTATCGCGCCCTGAACCAGATCACCGTTAAGAATAGATATCCGTTACCTTTGATCCCTGAACTCCTGGACCAAGTCAGAAAAGCATGCATATATACAAAGCTGGATCTTAGAGGAGCCTACCACTTGGTACGAGTAAAAGAGGGCGATGAATGGAAGACGGCCTTCCGCACCAAGTATGTGCTATTTGAATATCAGGTCATGCCCTTCAGACTTTGCAATGCCCCGGCCGCCTTTCAATATTTTATGAACGATGTCCTCAGAGAGCTCATAGATGTGTGTGTTGTTGTTTACATTGACGACATCCTCGTTTATTCTTCATCGGAAACTGAACATCGGAAACACGTGAAAATGGTCCTCGAGAGATTGCGTCAACACAAACTTTTCGCTAAGTTGGAAAAATGTGTTTTCAACGTGACTGAAGTTGAATTCTTGGGATTCATATTATCACCTAGCGGAGTGCGTATGGATTCAAAGAAGGTCGATGCAATTCTCAAATGGCCATCGCCATCCTCCATAAAAGGTGTTCAAAGCATGTTAGGCTTCGCTAACTTTTACCGCAGGTTTATCCCCGAATTCTCTCGAATAGTCCAGCCCATCACTGCCTTGTTAAAGAAAAACAAACGTTTTGAATGGTCTACCGAGGCGGAACAAGCTTTCCAGAATTTGAAGACTAGATTTATCTCTGCACCGATCTTAAAACATCCTCGCCCAGAACTCCCCTACATCGTTGAAACTGATGCTTCGAGCCTTGCCATGGGGGCAGTTCTATCACAAAAGGACCCAGTAACCAATCAGTTGCATCCCGTGGCATTTTGGTCCCGCAAATTCTCGCCTCCTGAAATCAATTACACTATTACTGATGAGGAACTTCTAGCTATCAACTCCGCCTTTAAGGCTTGGCGGCATTATCTTCTGGGAGCCCGACACACCGTTACTGTGATTACAGATCACGGAAACCTGCAATATTTGAAAACCGCAAAAGCTCAATCCTCTAGGCAACTCCGTTGGGCACTATTCTTTGCCGAGTTTGACTTCATAATTACCTATCGACCTGGTACAAAAAACGGTAAAGCTGATGCCCTTTCTCGGATGGGAGTGGAAGAACATTTGATCAATCCTAAACCTGTACCTATCATTCCCGAACAAAGAATTCTAGGTGTAATCGCCACACAATCCATAGAGGAAGTTAAGGATAAAGCCAGGCTACTGGTAACTCCAGCAGACATACAGAATTGGCATCTGCAGGGAAAGGACTTTACGGTGAAGGACAACCTATTATATTTCCAAGAACGGTTATACCTGCCCAGCACAGATTTAAAGAAAAAGGTAATCTCTTGTTATCACGATTCTTTAATGGAAGGACATTCCGGTATGACCAAGACCTCGGAAAAGATCAAGCGCAACTTCGGGTGGCCGTCTTGGAAAAAAGATATCAGAGACTTTATAATGTCCTGTGGAGTATGCGCCCAAAACAAGAGTCAAAAGGAAAAACCAGCCGGCCTCTTACGCCCTATTGACATCCCGCCTCGCCCTTGGCATACGCTTTCTATGGACTTCATCACCGATCTACCTCCATGCTCCGGATACAATACGATCCTAGTAATCGTGGACCTATTCTCCAAGATGGCGCATTTCATTCCACTCAAAGGCTTACCAACAGCAGCAACTCTGGCCCGAGAATTTCTCGAAAACATCGTCCGACTGCACGGTTTTCCTTCAGTTCTAATTTCGGATCGAGGTAGTCAATTTATTTCTCATTTTTGGCGAAGTTGCTGTCGGTCGGCTCAAATTGATGTGAGACTTTCGACCAGCCACCACCCTCAAACCAACGGACAAACCGAGAGGACCAATCAAACTCTGGAACAGTATTTGCGCTGCATGCTACAACAAACTGAAAAAACTTGGAAAGATATCCTTTGGATAGCCGAATATGCCTACAATAACTCTGTCCACTCGGGAACTGGGAAGACCCCGTTTTTTCTTTTATACGGTAGTCACCCTCGAACCTCGGAGTTGGATCCACTCCAAGATCTTGGAACACCAGCAGTAGACCACCTGCATTCTACAATCACCCAAGCCTTTAAGGAAGCCGTTTCTCACCTTCAAAGGGCTAAAGAACAATACAAGAAAGGAGCAGACCAACATCGGAAGGAAGCCCCCCAATATCAAGTAGGAGATCAAGTCTGGTTATCCACCAAATATCTACCTCTAAAAGGACCACGCACATTCAACCCAAGATACCTTGGTCCCTATTCCATCACTACCATAGTAAATCCAGTAGCGGTCAAGTTGGACTCACATGAAGATACATCCGGTCTTCCACGTCTCTCTATTAAAACCCGTGCAACCTCAAACCCGACTAACTACATCTCCAAAACCTATTCTAGTTGATGGAGAACTCGAGTTTGAAGTCAAAAGCATCCTGGATTCCAAGATCTCCAAATCTAAACTATTTTACCTGATTGACTGGAAAGGCTACGGTCCCCAAGAAAGATCCTGGGAACCTGCAGAATATGTCCACGCGCCTCGTCTAATCAAAAGATTTCATCGAACATTTCCTAACAAGCCCAAACCCCCGGAGAAGCCCGGTTTGGGAGGGGCCTTGAGGGGGGGTGCTGTCATGATCTCTGCTTCCAAAAGATCAGGACTTGCCCGACTCCCTTGGAAGCAGACCCATAACCCCGGTTCCGAGTGCCAGCCAGTCCCAATTGGGACCTTTTGGACCCTGTCCTGGCGCCAGTGGCACCAGGCTCATAAAGATGCCCAGTCCCAGCGCTGGAAGCGCCGGGCTCATAATGCTTGGGTGGACTTACCTGCAGCAGACCATGCTGCTTACTTACCTGCCAGTTGAACCCCGGATCCTCTTCTGTTTGGGACTACTTTTCCTGTTGGGTGGGGCAGGAGCCACTCCCTAGGTTCAGAACACTGGAACTCTTCTGGAAAGCAGGAACTCTTTTCTTACCTAGGCGTGGCTGTGGAAGGAGACACCTAAGCACTACAGGAGGCTATTTAAACCACACCCGATGGATGAATCTTGCTTTGTGTTATTCTGCATTCTCTGCAGCAGAACGCTCATCGTGTCTTCTGCTTCTGATCCTGGGCCTAAGGAAACAAAGGCTTACCATCCTGGAATCCAGTCTTCAGCAGCACCTGTAAAGACAAAGAAAGAACAGGTTAGCACTACGGTCTTCAGTGGCAGCGCATCTCTTACCTGGTCCATCGGCTGTCACCAACGCCTCGCGCTGCATTCCGGCATCTGAAAGACAAAGGCTTACCTACTCTTCGCATGTTCCGGAGGTCTTCGCACTGCATTCCGGCATCTGAAAGACAAAAGCTTACCAGCTCTTCGCACGCTCCGGAGACCTTCGGCGCTGCATCTCGCATCTGAAAGACAAAAGAAGGTGCGTTTAAAGACATTGGGCAACTTTATTACTCACGTGCCATTACTCCTTCCCACGCCGAATCCAGTGGGTATTCCAGCACCCTTCAGCTTCTCTAAAGCTCCGAACTTGTACCTGCAAGATAAAAGGGACAGTTAGTGCGCATCGTGAAGCAGGCTACAAGCGCTTACCTACGTGCTTCCAGGCGCTTCTATTCCTCACGCGGGTTCGATCCTCAACTCTCATCAGCCCGCCATCCGCCATCGCCGGAACTCTGCAAAACAAGAGATATCATTACAAAAGACTTTTAAGACATTTGAAGCGCCCAGAACTTACCGTTCGTGCCGTTAACGACGGACAGCAGTCCTCTGAGGTCAAGAGGCCTGCACCCTTATCCAGTGAAGGAACTGGTTACGGCACCCTGCCCCGAGGCAGATGGAGAGCTCGGCGTTCACTTACCTAAGGTGAGGGCGTTAACCTTTGGGGTTCTACAGGAGAAGAGAAAGGGAAGAGGAGAGAGGCACCCAATAACCCCAGTTCATTAATCCCATATTTTCTATCTGCAGACATCTTACTCTTTGAGTCAGACATACAGTGCACAGAGGTCCAGCCCAAAGAGCCAACCGTGTGTTACACATCACCTTTGAAGATACGGCATTCACCCAGTTAAGACCGGCGCCTCTGCGGGAATCAGGTGAGCGTTACAATGGCGCCATCAAAAACATTGCATTCTTTTCCAGGAGAAAGTGGTGGCTTTAATTTTTGTTTTAGGCCAACACCTACTGCACAAATGCTTGCTATACTTTCAAAAAGGGCTGCAAAATATTTTGGCTATTTCACAAAAAAAGATGACTGCTAGTATCAGTAAAATGTACGTCATCTCTACGAAAAATGTTGGTGCTACGAAATGTAATGTTTTCATTGGGGAAGGAGGGCATGCCAACATCTCACAAAAATGCGGAAACAGCCTTGTTGACATTGTGCCTCACTTTCCCCATTTGCGGACCAAATGAAGAAGAGAGCAGCCACATCTGTCTCTGGGCAATGCGCGAAAAAATTACTCAGGAGTTTGGAAACATGTGACTTTCTTAAGTGCCTCCTTCGTCAAAAACTGCAGTGATATTCTGGTAACATGCCCTAAACTGTTCCCTCCACAATGAACAATAATAATGGCTGGATGATGGTGCATCACCAAAATGGCACAAAGGGGAACCAAATCCAGCCACTTCATGCCGCGCACTCTATACCAGTGCACATCCACATTATGGAATCCAAGATGTGCAGCCACTCCACAGTGCTCTGCATACACCTGCAACCAATGTATCCAAGAGTACCCCAAAATCCAGACACTCTGCCTCTTAAAACACAGAGGCATAGCCATCTGCACACCTCTCAGCAAACAAAGCCTCTGCCACACTCTCTCCTTGCACACCACGCCCAGAAAACCTTATTGACCAATCCCCTGCCCTCCACAGTCCCATTTGAATGCCTACAATCGTCAAAGGTCCCGGATGTGGTACGTGTGATCCGCGAGCTACTGCAGTGTTGTGGATAAATCAGCCAATTCATGGGGGTGGAGAGACAAATTTAGCCCACGGTAGGAGTTTCCTCTATAGTGGTGGCTCTGAAAAGAGCTTTAAAAAAAAATGTTTTAGGTGCTAGTAAACAAACACATTTCGTTTTCTATTTTTGGGGGTGGGGGTCTCTTCTTTTCTTCCTTACTGCCTTATAACAAACTCTGCAAAGCATCCTTTAAATTATGAAAAAAGAGCATTTCCAAGGATGGACAATGAAATGCCACCTTACATCAAACTCTGCAAAGCATCCTTTAAATTATGAAAAAAAGAGCATTTCCAAGGATGGACAATGAAATGCCACCTGTGCTGAAATAGCACAGTCTAAGGGAATCAATGTTCTCATTATGGAAAGCATACATCTGAGCATGTTGCAAATATACACCCATGCCTCTATTAATGAGGCACCATCCAGCCTTTTGCTGGGGACTAAGGACATTGAGGTTGTTCCATTGTGCTCTAGGTGGAATTTTGGAAAATACAAATTTGCAGTGGGAAAAAGCAGCATCAGTTCTTCCACCAGCAACTTCGGTACAGAAACCAAACTTGGAGCACAGGTGTAGCCCAAATGCTCTCCTCCACAATGCACCACCAGAACATCAGGAGTACCAAAAGTAGCCATGTCTCTCCAAAGTGCAAACAGTCTCTGCAAATTGTGACCAAGCACACTGTACCACAAAGCCTGCCAGCTTGGAATCCCAAGATCACCAGAAACGCCTCTTGCCTCAGCATACCTCTCCAGATAATACACAAAGGAATCTCCCACTATCCATACACTAAGTCTCTGCCTCTCTCCAACACAGCCATCTTCACCACACAACCAACACAGCAATGAAAAAAAGTATTACTCTCCTTTCCTGTAAAGCACAACCTGAACACCTGATTGGCTAATCCTCAAAATCCCATTTCCATGCCAGGCATACTGAGAAGCCCGGATGTGGCATGCCCTGTCTGTGGACTACCGCAGTGTCCGCGGACCCCGTAACACAGGGACAGCCCTTCTTCCCCTTATACGTAACTCTCTGCAGCACTCCCACATTGGCTACTATTACGCAGTCACAGACCCATCCACCAATCACAGCCAGGAACTCTACATCTAACTCTGTCATCACAGTTCAACACTTTAGATGTACTGTTGAACAGAGTACAGATCTCCTGTAATTCCAAAGCACCTCCATCAAAAGGTATTGCAAAACTCTCTAAGATTTCTACTTTAGATTCATCCACCTCTGCATCCATCAACACAAACTACAGGTATGGATATATTTTGTAGAGTATATTTGCAACTCTGTTACAAATGCATCTGAACAGGCTGCCTGCCACTTACCCTGCATAACCTACTGAATAATTGTACTCTCATTTGTCCCATCTCCTGGCATCAAGTGGAATTACTTACAATGCTGTGTGCTTTCACAGTTTTCTTTTAATGCCCACTTGCATTACAGCTACAAACCACATATTTCAATTTTATCAGCACTCTCTGTGATATTGTTGTAAAACAAAAAGAGAAAAGCACATTGGGAATATTTGCACAGCAAGTTCAAGTGCCAGATCCTATGTAAAATGCCCAGAATGCACCCAGAAAAGGGAAACTGAATGTATGTTACCAAAGTATAGCAAGTACATACATTGCAAAATTACCAAAATGCACCACTGGAAGGAAAGCAAAGAAATGCATTTGTACATTGGCAACAGTGCTATCTGTAAATTTGGATAAATAAATGAAAGAACAGGGAAGTATTTCGGCACTCATGTAGCAAGCATCTATGTGTGGGAAAGTTAATAAAATTCCACACATGGAGCTGAAACCCAGAAGAAACCTACTCTTCAAATCCAAGAAAGTAAGTGCAGTACAGTAGTAGTGCTCTGACAGTTACTTAGACAGTGCAGTGCTGTTGTATAGTAGCCTACACAATTCTATCCAACCCAACAGCACTTGCTTCACTCTTACTCATTGCACCTCAGCAGGTCCACTCTTTGTATTGTCATCTGAACACTCACTAGTTTTATGAAAACATCGTAATGTCCTTACTTATTCATGCACAGTACACTGTCATACACACTGAAGCAAACTTTTCACACCTCAACAAACACACATACCAGTACAACCTTCCCAACCAGAAGTAACAACCCATTCCACAATCACACACACCTCTATGTATGCCTACCCTCATATTCAGACACTCATGCACACTGCACACAAATAAATTACACAACATCCAAAACCTCACTCATTTTTTTCTCCAACAAACATAGGAGAATGCCTACCAAAAAGCAACTCTGTAGAAAACAACACAGAAATATAGCAGATAAAACTAAAAGCATGCAAAATAGCCATCTGCCTGTAGTAGAATTTGTACGAAAAGTTCAAACAAAACAGCTAATGAAGTCACTGAGAAAAACTGAACCAGCTAGCAGGAAAGAAAGTATGACCCCTGTTCCAAAATGTAAAACTAAAAAGAAATCTATTAAGAAGAATGTAACTACCAGTAGTGCTAACACTGCATCTACCAATGTTAACGTAGCCACAGGTAAGAATTCCCAAACATTTATTTTACAAACATTTTTCCACCATAGAGTCCTACCAAACAGGGGAGATTTCACGCTCAACCCTTAAAACTTGCAGCAGAAAACGGATCCTGGAAGCTCTCATAGACAGTGCAATGCTCCTCAAAAGGACATTTTTGTATTAATTTTAAACAGAATGAAACCACTAACAAAATTAATTTGTAAACTACAAAAAGTATTTCACAACATATTAAATATCAACATAGATACCTTTGTCAGTGTTGCCCCCCTCCAAACCCAGGAAAATATGGGCTAGGTAAAAACAATATCTGGCAGAATTAACAGAACTGGAATCCCCAACATTAGAAGAAAGTTAATTGTTGTAAGTTGTATGATCATTGAATAATTGTCACAAATGTATGTGCATAACCTGTGTGCAAATATAAATAAAGTTGTTAAAAAAAAACATAGATACCTTTGTAAACGTCTGTGCAGTTGAGTGGATTCACACAACCAGCACAGAGCTATATTTCAATGATGAGGCATACAAACAAGAGCAAAGAAACCCAATTGCCATGCATACAAGTGGCAGAGGGTATGACATGGTAGACAACACGATTATGGCAGAGGAAACACTCATTGAAAGAATTTCCCTAACAAACTTACAATCAACTCTCCATTTCACCGAACCAATTCATCCCGTCTACAAATGGCCATACACCTCAATGTGTAACGTACCAAAACAATCCTTCAAATCTTTACACCAATTCCTCAATCTGTATGTGAAAGCGAAAGAGAAAATGAAAATGTTGCAAACCATATATTCCTGTCCAGTGCGCAAATACACAGGACTGCGAGGACATTCATTAGCCTGCATTTCCGGGCCTTCTTTGCAAAACACCTTTTGCCACATCAAAATGTTAGTAACATACCATTCCACTGTACGAAATCTCATCCAGAGACTGTACTCTGGAAAAAGTCCTGCTTTAGAACTGGACCATTTAAATCACATTCTCCTACATGGCACAGCCAAAGAACACCTGGAAGAAATAGACGACATCCAAAGCAAATATTTTGGAAGTGAAGAGCACTTGCAAAATCTAGTAACATTATAAAAGAGTAGCAACAACCTCACAGATGGCAACCTTCTAATACACAAATACAAAAAAGAAATAGCAATGTTTAAAAGCACATCTGCTGAGGTACCAAACCAGGTATGTGTGTGTTGTTGCAGAACTTTTTATAGAAAGAGCACCAAGATTGTAGATATAGCATACAAAATAGAAGACAATGTGGAATCCCAATGGTTCCAATTAGCTCTCCACCTTATAGCAGAAAACAAATATGAAATTACTAACCCCTTAATACTTTGCACATATTGCACTGCAAAACTTGATAATAACCAAATGCCTTCATGGGCTGTCACTAATAACTTGGAAATATTTCCACTTCCAAAACCACTCCAACAGCTAAATTGGGTGAAAGCATTATAATCCAAACAGTACACCCATTTCAAGATATAATATGCCTTCAACATAAAACAGCCAAATTACCTCCTTCTGAATTACTAAAAGGCATTTGTGGCAAAGCAGTTTATTTGGAAAATGTGGACACTCTAGGAGTGCAACGGCCAATAGATCAATCTTTGATTATCCTAGTGAATGGTGTACCTACAAAAGATTAAAGAAATTAGCAGCAACTAGTAGACTTACACAAAGTGAGAGAAACCCTACAATACCTTAAAGAGAACAATGAATACTACAAAGAAATAAACATTGAAGAAAACCTGACCGAAACCACCAAAATAATTAAGGATTCCTCATCAACTGGCCTATTTGAACTTTAGATCCTATTAGAGCATCCAATATTTTAGATCAGTATACAATTCACCCACTGCACTCCAAAAACCGCATAGACGATGCACTAGAAACATATCAAATGCGGCAAGCCAAAGGATCTCCAATCAGCATGTGTAGAAGCACAAGTCTTTCCTCTCCTCTTTTCTACTGGGAAAGGGGGAAGGTATGATGAAAGATGCACACAAATAACAGCATCAGAATACCACTCTTTACGAATGCATTCTGAAGACCCCAGATTCAGACAAATGTTGAATACATATTCAACCTCCTGTTGAAAGTAAACTAGCAACTCTATGTTATGGAGTTGCACACACATTGAAAACAGGTTCCAATGTTTTAAATATGTCTGCTACGCAACTACTTCAAAAGGTGCAGGACAAAGATTACGTTTTGCAGTCAAGTATCACAAATGTCTTGGCAAACATACATGGTACGAACAAATAGTGGTTCTGAAGGCATGCAGGTGTACGGTGTATGCTATGGAACCTTGGGCCACCCACATGGTGTGTCACTTTATGTTGTGCTGAGTATACATGGGAAGACTTGCATGACTTCCTACACATGGCAAATTAAAACAAAGCAAGGATAGACATGAAAACACCAGGAGAGCTGCTCTCTTGACCCTGTGAATGTGTCAAGGTACTTCCATCACTGCTTTATTGCCATGCTACACTTCATCTGTAACAAAACAATTCCTACCCTCGGAGAAGTGCAACACTTCTTTTGGAGAAAAGAATATCAATCCAGAGGAGCACCACATATCCACATGCTTTTGTGCATAAAAGATGCTTGTAATTTTGGTCAAGACAGTGATGCCACTGTTTTGCAGTTCATTTACAAATATGTCACATGCGAAATCCCTTCTGAAAGTGCACATAGTGAGTGACATGCATTCATTTTGCGGTTTCAAAGACATAAATGTGGCAAGTATTGTCAACGCAGATAAAAAAACAAAGGCAAATACTCACCAAATGCTGCTTTAGTTTCCCTAGAGCAATTTGGTTTCCTGAGCCATTAGTAAAAATAGTGTAGGCAGTTCTCAGAGCCTTCCCGCCCATAGATTGCGGTTCCGCCAAGCCACCTTGGTCTGTTATAGGAACAATGTGTGCGTTGTTATCATGAATGATCCCTTCCACCAAAGGTACTACAGAGTCTTCTCTAGGTGCTTGTGAATTTGTCATTTGTTTTGGATATGAACCTTGCAATATTGCACAAAAAGAGGTTTGGGTGCAAGCCGGCTACAGAGAAACAATTGGTTTCAGAACGGCGGCGTTTGATTTAGCAAGGTACTAATTTCAGTTTGTCATGATAGGAGTTGATCAAATTGTCTTGTCTGTTCTTTTAATTTACCATCTAGGGATTCAAACAGTTTGAACAGAGTCGATAATGCCATATTCACCGCATTCAGCGCGATTTTTACCAAATTCATCTCCATTTCTGCTTGATTTTGGTTAGAGGGAGCCGGAATGGAACTTTTAGGGCGCCGCAGAGTCAGAGCAAGATAAGAAATCTCAACTTCAGAGCACTCATTCTCGATGTCAGAAAACATAATAAGTGTCATTAAGAGGTTGTTCGAAATGTTATTCGATAGCAAATAAGGTGAAAATCACAAATTGCTTGGATTTAATTCAATTATGGCAACATCGGGAGATATGGAATTAGTCTGACTAATGTCCTTGCTCTTGCTCTTGTTTGCTGTGGGTGGAACATTATTCAGTAAAACACTGTCTGTCAAGGAGACAGAGGTTTTAATGTCTACACGGGTCGTATCAATAACATCAGTAAAATCACTAACTTTATTTGCTCCATTTAACACAGCATTAGCAAAGGGCAATTTACCCATTGCATTCAGGACGGGTACACTTTTTAAGATGATCCTCAAACATAAATCATCCTACACAATATTGAGGTTTAACACCTCATCATTTACATTAATTGAACTGGTTGTTTGCGGCTCTTTGCAAAACTTACGTATGTCAGATGTGGGGATATCTTTAAATAGGAATTTGGGTGTTTTACCAGCTCTCGCTGCTACAGGCGTGGAGCAGGTATGATTTAGCAGCCGTTTCCCTGAATTCAAAGATTGAGTTCTTTGTAGTTCCTGTCACCTCACGGGCATGCCTGTTTAAAGAGAGGAAATTGGTTGCTGCGACATCGTGGAGCCAGATATCTAAACACTTCAAAGTTACTCTTGGTCGTGCCCACTCACCTCAATGCCGAGGCAAAGAGGCACTTCCAAGGTACTTCGCTAGGTGCGTGCGGGCTTGTTTTTATTTCGTAACGCCGTTAAGGGCGTGGTTTCAGGCACAAAGACTGTAAAAGCCTCAGTAAAGCACTGGAAAAGCACTAGAAAAAGCAAAAACAGTGTATTAAAGGAAGTCCTTCACAGCCAGATGAAAAAGTTCTTGTTTCTTGGAGAAGTGAATGCATAAAGTACCGTAAAGAGAATTGCCTCCTTTCACAAAGTTGTCCACAGAAGGAAGTCCACATCCAGAGAGAGTACCAGGCAAAGAGGCACTTCCAAGGTACTTGGCTAGGTGCGAAATTGTAAAATCTTTGAAATTGATTACTTCTAATTACAAAACATGTTTGATTGTTTCTTTAATTAGATTGAAAAGTCTGAATTGGCCCCTGAAGAAGAGAGCACATCTCGAAACGGTTTGGGCAAAATACCCAAAATGTAAAAATTAAATGTTTTGTGTTTGAAATTACATATTTGTTCCTACTATTATTTGCTTTTCTCTAAACAAAGGTTATACAAATTACCTTCAAAAGAACTTCTTCACAATGTTATTAATTATGACCTGAAATGTTTGGCTAGCCAAGCCTTGATAGTGTGCAGGGGCCAGGAGTTCCCTAATGGGGAACTTATCTTCTTTCTATTCATTACACAGTCCATATGTCAGGGCTGATCCTCTTCTCCCCCGCACCTTAAACCTCTTGTAAAAATTCTTCAACTTATTCCAAAACATAAAATTTACTTAAATTGAATCTGGTGTGCAAGTGTTAGAGTTTTCTCTTTTCTTTCTCCTCAGAGTAAGTTATATACATGGTGAAATCATTTTTCTAATGGTCGGGTAAAGTGCGTAGCAAATAACAAGAAGTACAGTTAGCAATAGATGCAGTTCAAATTCATCTAAGCCAGTGTGCACAACGCAGGGATACAAGAAGTCAAGAAAACAAAGTGTGTTTGGATACGACTAGACAAGGGGTTAGAGGCTCGATTTGCAGCCAATAATAAGTATTTTAGGCTGACACAGCTAAACAACACTTGCAAAAGCAAATTGAAAACTGGCCTATGAATCGCATGGTAAACTAGGCTGGAATACCATTAGTTTAGTTCTTCTTCTCCATGCCCTTTCGGGTAAGTGGCCAGGGCAAAAGCAACAGTCACCTCCGAGCACACCAATAGGAAGATGAGGGCAGGTCCATAATGCCTCATACCACTTTATCTAAAAATGCTCATCAACCAACTCGTTCTTATGTCAGCATAGATAGGGCAAAAGATAATGAAGTGTGTGTCAAATATCCACTGTGCCGCTGACACAGAATCAACTGCCTCCCATTGGTACATCCGTGCTGCCAAATACAGGACGTTGAGCCTGGCTCTAGGTTCCTGTGATGTGAATTTGTCACCAAAGTTAAGTACCCCAGCAGTCCCGTCATGAGTGCAAAAGGGAGATCTAGTTGAACTTGGGGTCTCATTACCATGCCGTCTTCCCTGGTATTTTCGAAGAACTGCATGATCCTGAACTTCAGGTTCTGCTTAGGTAGGCTGGACAAGAACCTTACGTCGACAAAGCAAGCTCCTAAGCCCAGTTTATGCAAGAGTAGCCTTACGTAACTAAGCCAGCCACCCTTATTCCAACTCGGAAATAACAGGAAGTTCTTAATCAGAAACTTAGTTAAATTCTCCCCATTATCTGACCATAGACTGTCATGATAAAATTGGTCTGGACTGGACGAGATCTATTCGGTATGTCGACGCAGTCTGCAGATAAGTCATGTAGATCGGGGTGGAGTGCGGGAAAGACAGTAGGGTTCTGAGAAAATGGTTCTCTGCTGTCTGTAGGTATCTGGGTCCATGTGTGACTCCCATACATTCAAGCCGGCCTGGCTTTAACTGTCTATATTTACAGCATATGATCTATAGAGTGGTGCCCGATTGTCTTGGCAAATCTAAAAATACCACCAGAGATCTATCTACTTTTTACCGCTGGCTTTGTAATTTGACCCTGGAAATTGTGTCTGTTATTAAATCTGAGACCCAAGATGTCGAATTTATCACAGATCCCAGTTGGTAACCATTCATATCAATTCAGGGTTTGCTCTTCCTTTTGTCTGAGACACACAGGTTAAGACATTTTGATTGATCAACTCTGCGACCACTAGCAGACATGTACTCAGTTTATTTAGTATTTAGCAGTGATTTTGGTGTGGCTGCCAGAAGCACTTCGTCATTTGCGTAACTCACATCTGGAAGCCTCATACCGCCACACCTTGAAACATCTGCATTTGCGGCAAGCAGTTGCCCTTCCAGTGAGTTGGTATACATATTAAAGAGGAAGAGGCCCAGTGCCCTTGTCGCACCCCCCTTTCCACCTTAATTTCATCACTGAGTTTGCCATCAATTCCAAAACGAACATGTACCCTTGAATCATAATGCAGGGCCATAATCATCCAGAGAAAAGGCCTGGGCACACCCATTACTCCCAGGGTTATCCACATGCAACTCCTGTCCACGTGGTCAAAGGCAGAGCTCAAGTCCATAAAGGGTAGACAGGAGAGGCCATGTTCCTCAAATATTTAGTTAGGATCAGCTATAGATTTAAATCCTGATGGATAGTTCCCATACCTGGCCTAAATGCAAGCTGGATATTAGAAAGGGTGTTGTTTTCCTGGGCCCATTCTTCAAGTCTCTTTAGCAGAATTCCTGTGAATAATTTCGATGAACCATCTAATAGAGTGACGGGGCGATAGGCACGTAGGTCCGCTACGTCAACTTTTTTAAATATCGGGACAATGATCCCAGTATGCCAGCTGAATGGCTGTAAAAAGGTAATTCCCAAACCAAATGGGGGTATCTTTCTATGCAAAAAAATAGTTTAACTCAAAAGCCAATATATGTTTGCAATACATACTTCCTTACTTACTTTCATGCAAGCTCATAGTCATTTTTACCTTTGAGTGTCTCTTCAGACCAGCTGGCTATAATATCAGTGCTCCTTCCGATGGCAGAGCTGTCCTTGGACCAGTGGTCGAAGTGAGCAGGAGCGGTTGGGAGTGGTGCTCCTCTACTTCTTTTAATTAAGTTTTACTGTTCCTATAGTTTTATTTTAAAAAGAAACTATTCCCAAATGGTTCCGTTTTAAAATGAAAGTGTAGGAAGAAGTTGAAACTTGCACTTCATTGCACTGCACAGAACATTCCCTTAAACAGCAGGTATGTTTGTTTGGGGGTGGTAATGTGGTTTGTGGGGTGCGGGGCCAGGCCTGCAGGGAACATAGTTCCACTACTTCTTTTCATACACTTCCACCACTGCCTTGGAACAGTGATCCAAACAAATGCATGGAGCTGTCTGGCGTCTAGATAGAAACAGGGGGGTAGGGAGGGGGTAAGCTTGTATGTGTCTGTTTCCTAGTTTTTGCTGGGAGTACTATTACTCCATGTTTTATTTTCTTGGGAGCATTTGCCTGTCTTTAGGGAGTATAAATGGTTGGTACGTCACTTATCTGCAGGGCTGACTATGACTCCTCAATCACTGCAGGTTTGAGCCTCAGATGAACCCCTGGATTTGTTGCGAGGCTCTGTTGCCGAAGCCTGTAGCTCTGTGGTGTGGGTCTGCATTTCCTTGGAACTATATGTAAGCTATACAGGCCAGTTAAGGCCCACAAACCACCAGCACAACATCATTGAGGTCAGGACAGGGCCCTGCTGCTGGAGAGGGGGTCTCAGCAGCTCCCACTCTGTACCACCTCCGGGTAGTTGATGTGTCTGGCTAGATTCCCCTGGTAGGCCAACTTTCCTGCACTGTGGAGACAACCTCCAGGCCTTGGGACAGTGTTAAGAGTGATGACTGCATTACAGGTTTTATCTAACTTATGATAAAATCGCCTGGGAATATGGCAGCAATACTTGGACATGGGTGCAAGTCGTAGGGCATACAATTGCAACACCTGTTAATAAAGTGGTTGTATCTGGGTATATGATTCTGATACTTTGCAAATACAATGCCTGGCAAATGGTAGCAAAATGGTGGGAATACCTGACAAATTGTGGCTATACCTGGAAAATGATATGAGCTCCTGGGCATACACTGTAAAGAACTGACAAATGGTGGTAATAGCTTACGCATGATATGAGTGCCTGCACAAATTACAGCAATACTTCACCAATGGTGAAAGTAGTAGGATAGATGATCGCAATACCTGTTATCTTGTGTCAGTACCGGGGCATACTGTAATCACCTTGGAATTTAATGCTACTATCTGACAAATAGGAGACAAATAATGGGCAACTGGCAATACATAGGAAACGGGGGGAGTACCTGGGCACGTGATTCAAATACCTAATATTAGGTGTGAGTATCTGGCCATATGGTGGCAATACCTGTAATATGGAGGCAATAGCTGTACAATGTGGGCAATAGTTGTACAATGGTGTGATTAGATGGTGTAAGGATGCCCTTGCTCTAAAATGGGTTTCCATTGCTCAACCAGAATTACTAATGTCACCGTCCAGACGTCAAAAGCACAGTCCTATGTCAGAATCCTAGCTCTCCCCCTCACACTTTATGCTAAACTAAATAAAATAGGATATTTTCCTTGTCCAGATGGATGACTCCCGTCCCCTGGACAAAACGCAGTTCTTGGTTTGAAAGTTCTTCTCAAAGTTCAGTCTCAAGTGTTGGGGGAATGTCTCCCTTCTCCAGCCTTCCTCAGGCTTATACATCAGGCTTATTCCACAGTTCAACAATTGGTGGCGGAATGTCCCCCTTCCTCAACCGGCCTTTCTCAGGCTTCTTTTCTATCTCTGGGGGTCGCAGACACCAGGTGGGAGACCTGGTACCTTTTGTTACCAGGTACTGTAATGTAGAAGAGTGATTTGGATGCTCCTCCAAACTCTGGTGGGTCCCAGGAACTGTGATGAAGAAGAGGGGTTTGGATGCTTCTCCAAACTGTGGTGGGCCTCTGACCCTGGTTGGCAAACCTTTTTCCTTCTACCATGCACTGCGGCGAAGAAGAGTGGTTTGGATGCTCCTCCAAACTGGAGCGGGTCCCATCCCTGGTTGGATGATCTGGCTCCCTTCTCTACCAGGTCTCTTAGTCTCAAACACAGGCTTGGTTTACTCGCCTACCAAATTCTGTCTTCATATGTATGACTCTCACAGTTCTCTTCATGGTCTCTTAATCTCACATGCAGACTTGGTTTGTATTGTGTTCAAAAGAATTACTCTCATAGTTTTTCTCCTTTCTTATTTGACAGCCCTGGGTTGCTTTCCCTCTGAATACTGTCACTAAGAGGATTAGGTATCCTTGTTACGTGATATGCCCTTCTCCTTTAAGGGTCCCAGACCATATTCTCCTTGTCACAGGGTCTTGATAAGGTTTCTCTTAATGTCCGGAAGGGGTTATCCTCTTTCCCCCACTTTCCATGCACTGTTGTCTTTAGTGTTTCTTTAAACCCTCAGAGGATCCCCAACCATAGGCTTAGCCACCCAAATAACTTTAGGGTTTTGGTTGTAGCCATGTGGTCTTTTGTGGGCTTCCCTGTGTCTCTGGCTCGCCAGCGATCTAGGGCACTTCTCAGCTTGTCATAGCAACTCAACGGCTTCTCACCCTTTTTGGCGTGTCTCTCCCAGCCGGACCGCAGTGTCTTGCTGTGCTGCACTGCTGGCGCTCTCCACAGCCAGCCTCTTGGTTCTCCTGGCGTGTCCCCTGGACACTGTGCTTCTCGCCTTCCAGAGCTTGGGTCTCCCCTGATGTTCTCCGTGGTGAGCGTCCCACCTGCTCTCGGTTCCTCTAGGGAGGATCTGACTCTCTGGTAAGTCCATTGTCAGTGTTTATGTCGGAATCCAGTAAGGTCGGTAGTTGGAGACTAGACAGTTCATGCAAGTTCATATGAGTGATCCCTTCAGATCCGCACCTCTTCACAGTTTCTTGGCTTGGATCTTCATGATAGCTACCTCTATTCTTCCTCACCTTAGTCCTTTCTACTTATTGGCTCTTATAGAAGTTCATTGGATAGGACAGTAGGTATGGAGAGAGTGGGAGTGAAGGAGAGGTGTAGTTGTTAGGCGGATACCACGTTCTCCCACAAGAGTTGTCTCTGGTCCCATGAGGAGTTTCCCCTCACATGAGATCCACCCGCTGAGTACCACCCCGCGGGGACTATCGGGTAGCAGCCTCACCTTCCTGGCCTCATGGGAAGGAACTCCCCCTATGGAAGCAGTGACAACATCCTGGGATTCGTTACAATGGGAAATTGAGGAAAATAGTTGGTAAACTGTGTGAATTTCTGGGTATGTGGTACGACTAACTTACACATGCTCTGAGTACCTGGGCATAGCAAAACCTGACAAATGATGTAACTAGGCATACATTAGTAACAGCTGACCACCCAGGATGTGATTATAATTATTTTATTTTATTTTTTTGTTTTGTATTTGTAAAGCGCCTAGCAGCCCGAAGGCATTGGGGCGCTGTTTCAAGAATGTGACTTAGTTACAGGGGGTGGGGTTGATGCATATGTTACACATTGGTCAAAACAGTGTTACAGTGGTCGTGTGTCTTACAAGTTGGAATGACGAGCAGGAACAAAGAGGTGTACGAACATGTAGTACAGATATTGTGGTGGTTTACACGAACAATACGTTTTTCATTACTTTTCAGAAGATCGAGTGGGATTCAATGCCTCTGATAGAGGGAGGTAACAGGTTCCAGTTGGTCGCAGCTAGAACTGGGAAGCTAGAGCCGCCTGCTCTACACCTGAGGCTTTTAGGAATGGAAAGTCAGTTAGTATGGCTAGATCTAGCAGGTCTGACTGATGGGGACACAGAGAATCTTTGCGCAAGGTAGCGAGGTGCTGTGTCATAGCGACATTTGTGGGTTAGTGCAGGGGATTTAAAGAGGATACGTTCTTTGACAGGCAGCCAGTGGATGGATTTCCTGGTGGCCAAGATGTGGTCTCTTTTAGAGATCCCTGTGCCTGCTCTAAGTGCATTGTTCTGCACCGTTTGAAGTTTCTTGATGTTCCTTGCTGACGTGCCTAGTAGGAGTGCATTTCAGTAGTCTAGGCATGATCCTATGATTGCTCTGGCAATGGTGAGGTAGTTTTGTTGTGTTAGGAGGGCCTGGCAGCAGTGATAAGTTTCGAGTGGTAGGTGTCCGCTGATGAAATTGCATTCACCTGTCTTGTCATGGTGAGGTTAGAATCCAAGTAAACTCCCAACGTTTTGACTGACTGGGATACCAGGATGCGAGAGTTGTCAATGAGAAAGGAGTCATATTGGGATCCCATTTTTTGATTGTAGTTGGAGAGCCGATGATAAGAAGTTCAGTCTTTTCACTGTTAAGGCAGAGCCAGTTTTCAGCCATCCATGTCTGGATGGTGGTGTAAATGGAATTAAGAGTTTTTTGGTCAGTCTCGTAGTCGCCCGTTAGGGGGTTGAGGACCTGCGTATCGTCGGCATAATTGGTGTAAGTGATGCCCATCAAGTCGAGGTATTTGAATAGAGACCTTGTGAATAGGTTGTACAGGGTGGGTGAAATGCAGGACCCTTGCGGAACCCCGCACTTAATTAGATGTGGTTGTGCGCAGGCTTGGTCTGAGAAGACTTTCATTGCTCGACCACTGAGAAAGGATGCGATCCACACAGTGGCATTCGGTGAAAAATTGCCAGCCGTTGAGAGGTGGTGGCATAGGGTGTCGTGGTCCACCAAGTTCAGTGGTGACTGCAATGTTGGCTGCAGACAGAGTGTTCATGGTCACTGTTGTGGCGAGGAAGGGGGCACCTGCAATAGTGCCAATCACAGGGGTGGCATTGGAGATGTGACCCTTATCCATGGGCAAGATCACGGTTGTGTGGGCTATGGGTTTAGATGGTTGTAACGCTTTTAGAGTGGTCGGAGATCATTTTTGAAAGGCTCCTGCATGGTATTGCCGGCGCCCAGCGGTGTGCCACAGCTTATCAGTGCTGGGCGTCAAACAGGAAGAGGCTTCTGTTCTGTGTGGACTCCTTCAGTGGTTGAGGGTGTAGGTGCTGTGGACCTTAGGATTAATGGGTGGCCCAGATGTGAAGGGGGCACGGTGGTGGAGGTAGGCCGGGGGGCGCTACTGTCCGCCTTAGGGTGGTCAGGACATGGGGTACAGTGGAGGGGGGGGTTAGCGTGGTGCACAGGCGTTCGTTTGAGGCTTTGTGACAGGGGTAGACAGGCGGGGCTACTGTGCGGGCGCGTAGGAGGTTGAGCCTATGAGTGAGCATGACGGTGAGCCACTGAGGAGAGGGGCTCTTACCTTGATATGTTACGTGCACCCTCAAGCAGCAGATGAGAGCTCCTGTTGTGACCTTTTCCTCGGGCCTTCGCCTCGCGGCTTTGCCTGTCAGTCACCTCCCTCTACCTTTAAAGCAGTATGGGAGGGGCTGGCAGGCTACGCAGGCCTATTGGGGCCTCGGGCCGCGGCGGTGAGATTCCGGCAGCATTTCTTGTTGGCGTATGTTGCTATGGCAACGGGGGCAGCCATTTTGGTGAGGCCAGCAGACTCTTTATGTACCATATCAGGCAGATTTGATTTTGCTTCTATTAAAGCCAGCAATCGACACTCCGGTGCAATGTTGACGGTGGCTGGTGGACTTCTTCTGCTCCTAACCTGCTCATGCAATTAACTGGGCATATATGGTGCCAATACCTTGGAAATTATGTATATAGGCAAATGGTGACAATGTTGGTAAATGGTGTGAAAACCTGAGCAAAAGATGCCAATACTTGTCCAAGGGTGTGAGTGCCTAGCGATACTATGGTAATACCTGACAAATGGTTGCAAATACCTTGCTGTATGATGGTGATACCTGGTTATTGATGGCAGTAGGAGTCATATAATGCAAGACCTGAGCATATGATTAGAATACAGGCCGAATGATGGTAGTACCTAGGAATATGATGGCAGTAGTTAGCACATGGTAGGAGTACCGGGGCATATACCAAGTAAATGATGTAGGTACTGGGTCATACAATCTCCCTACAATGCAACAGAGAAAGCAGTGAACGTATGCAAAACCCAAACTACTGGCTTTATCAATGGTTCTTTGACAAGGTTTGTGTTGCCTGCGCCCACTGGTACCCCTGCAAGGCAAGCCATTCCACTCTGGTCAATGAAAAAACAAGTGGCAACATCTGAGTGATGCTGGGGAAACTCTGTGGTCTGTTGTAAGGATCACATAAAATGTAGGGACCGGTTTGTAGAGGAGCAGGTCGAGTTCTCTTCTCTAGTCCCCACCCCTTCACTACCATCCAATTGTAGTATCAGATGAAGGGCTACCATTGGGAATTCATGCACGAGTTTATGTTACATTTACATATTGGGTCGATTGTACGAAAGACGATATGCACTCACACAGCCATTCAGAAGATATCCTCACGTTGAGACAATGGAAGAAAGTTACCAAGAAGCATGGCAATTGCCTAAATGCAAGGAAGTGGCTCTGAGAATCGTGGATGAACACTAAACAAAAGTCTGACGACAGCACCATGATGTCATAAAAAAGACATATGTTGGAAGGATATGAAAATACTTGAGACCGACAATGTAACAGAAGCATTAAGTAAAACATGTACCAAAAGATGAAGTTATTGTGAAAATAATAAGATTAAGTAACGTGCTGACCAATAACTGCAAATCCATTGTAATGCAAGGTAGAAGAAGCATACAGATGCTTGCTGAAAAAGAGGTATATTGAGGGGGACTCACAACTTCAGATGGACTTGGGTAATGTTCAACTTGAAAGTACCATTATTCAATACATTGATGACATTTTAGTGTGCAGTGAGACAGAAGAAAGGTGCTGATAAGCCTCTGTTAAGCTTATGACTATATTGGCAGAGAAAGGGTACAAAGTGGCTAAGGAGAAATTATAATATTGCCAAGAAGTACTAGACACGAAGGAAGAAAAGTGACACCTGAAAGGGCAGAGGCCATTATGAGGACAGAACTGCCAATAACAGTAAGACAAATGCAACAATTCTTAGACCTATGCAACTATTGCAGGGCCTGGGTTTTTGATTACACTACACATATTCGACTACTTTTAAAAGCACTCAAGGAAGCACAGATGGCCAAAAATAAACTAATATGGACAGAAGAAATGACAGAAGGATGTCAGGAATTTAAAAAGGCGATCAGTACAGCTGCTGGGTTAGGGATTCCAAATTATAGTTAAGAATTGTACTTATTCTTTCATTCAAATGGAGAAGTAATGACAGCATTACTCACGCAGAAAACAACATTAGGACATGGTCATAAACCAGTGGCTATTACAGTGGTATTTTAGATCTAGTCATGAAATGACATTATCCTTGTGAGCAGTCTTTGGCAGCAGCTGCCTTTGCAATTGAAAAGCCTTTAAGTGTGACCATGGGGTGTTCAGTAACGTTGTTCATAGAACATGCATTATTTGCAATTTCGGAAAAATCTAAAAGTACATTGACCACACAAGGAACATCTGGATATTTATTTTATTGTTCATTTATAACACGCTTATTACCAGTGAGTGTTTTCTAAGCACCGGATTGGGATTAAAACCTGTATTGCGCTGAGTTGTCTTGCTTCCAAGGCAAACGCATTGCCCCTGAACTATCCTCCCTCCCCTTAACATGAGGTAATTATCTCAAACCCTGTGATTAAAATTGTTCGGTGTAGTGTAGTGAATCCAGCAATGTTTATAGCTGAACCAGTGGGATAAGATGATGATATGCATGATTCTACTATGTATATCGAGTGTTATGATGATATTCTCCATGTTAGAGAGTATGCTCTAGTGAGAGGGGAAGTGGTTTTCATTGACGAGTCATTGAGAAGTGACCAAAAGAGTGAGGTGAGACATACTGGATCGACAATGGTAAAACTGAACCGATAGGGTACATTTGAGGTAATGATCAATAGAAGATTGTACCCAAATTACTCAGCACAGGCTGCAGAAGTATCTGCGCTTATTGACGTGCTGCAAAGCTTTGAGGATGAGGCAGTGATGGTGTACTCTGACTCTGCCTATGTGACATCAACCGTACCTGCCGGATTTTCACATTGGAAAAGGAGGGGTTTCCTCCATGCAGACAGCATTCCAGTGCAACATTCTGGATTATTAGAAAAACTAATTGAAGCATTGAATTTCCCAGAGACCATAGCGATTGTAAAATGCGTAGCCCATTCAAAGAGAACAGATTTAATCTCTCGTGGAAATGAAACCACAGATTTAGAGGCCAAAAAAGCAGCCTATTATGCAACTATATCTGAGAGTCGTGTACAAAATATATTGATGCCAACAGGGCGATGGATGCTGGTTAAGGAAGGGTTCAATATGACGTCCAGAGTACAGTTAATGAAAATGCAAGAATGAGCATCGACATAAGAGAAAGAGTTTTAGAAAAAACAAGGATGTTTTCAGTCCCCTACTGAGGCAATTTGGAGACATGGTAGCACTGGAGAGCCAGTTATACCTCTAGCACTATTGAGGGTAGCGTTGGAGCAGCTTCACCACCCAGCGCATGTGACTTGAGAAGAATCAAGCTGCAACTATTGCAGACGAATGTTTTGTACTGGACCCATATGAACTTGCGGCCCAGTTCATTATAAACTGTATCGTGTGCCAGAAATGTACTGCAGGTCACACTCTGTGAATAGTGAGAGGAGTAATTCCCAGACCAAGCGGACCATTCCAGCATCTGCACATAGATGATGTGGATATGTTGCAGACTTGCCATGGATATAGGTATATGTTAGTTGCAGTATATCCCTTTTCGAGATGGATCAAGGGGAGTCCATGCACGTACCCTGATGTCATATGTGACGCCAAGTTCCTTGTGCATGAAGTGTTTCCAAGATGGGCTGCGTGTGTCGTTTTGCAATCTGACATTGAACTGCACTTTGTGAATGAGCTATTTGAAAATATAGTTCTGCTATTAAGCATTAGGCATAGGTTTGCTTCTGCTTATCATCCGCAAGCAAAATGAATTTGTGAGAAACTCAATGGCCTTTTGAAAGAGAGGATAGCAAAAATAGAAACCACTTTAAAGAAGGGATGGCTTCATTGCCTACCACTTGCGCTATATGCGCTGTGGAACCAACCTTTCTGAGATCATCATCTGACGCCCGTGAATTGGTGACTGGATGCTGCATGAGAACTCCTCTTTATCCCACCCCCCCCCAGCAAGGGTAAATACAGATGCCCACAGTGTAGCAAGGGCTCTGGGCGATAAAATGCATGATTATCTAAAAACCATGACTGAAAGTGTTTGTTTTATGTCCCAACAAATCCAGAATCAACGGGAGGGGTCAAGGCAAAACCAGAAAGGCAATCAGCCAATTGATTTGGAAGAGACACTCAAACCGCTCAGCTTGTACCCAGGGGACCAGGTGTTGGTGCGTACATTTTTGACGTCCCCCATGAAGTGGAGGAAGTGAGCCCTATCACTGTGAAATTACAAGGCAGGCGAGCGTCGATAGACCTCTGTGATGTTAAACCTTACAAAGGACAAACCTTGACCTCTCCTGCAGCTACCCCTATCAAAGCAAATTAATAACCTCATCGAATACAAACCAGATCCTGGACCAAAAGCCAAGACAAAGAAAGAGGAAACAACATGTTTAGATAGCAGTAGAAGTCATAAGAAAAGAAATAATAATGTAATTTTCTTATGCTTCCCATTGTACACACATTCTTGCTTGCAGTATTTTCGTACATACTACAGTCTTACCCAGTATTAATACAAAGGCTCACCAATATAGTAATGTTTCTTGGAAACCCTAAAAATAATACAATAGTTCTGGGAATTATATTGCTGATTATTTTACAGTTCTTGATATGAAGTTATAAATAAGCAATACATTGCTAAATTTGGTGTATGTCAGAAATAATTAAAGAAATTGAGATGTTCCAAGAGGTAGGAACTGTCGCTCCACGGAAAAGATATACCAAGCGAAGAATAATTATTGGAGCTTTCTGTGGTATTTTGATTTTGACTGTTTTCTTTATAACGTTGGCATTTACAAATGTTATAAACAACGAGGACCCAGAAAATAAGACATCCCCACTAATCCCATTATTACTATTGTTCCTATTAAGTACTGAAAAACCCCATTAAATTCTGATATTAAAAGACCTCCCCCCCCCGAGTAAAGACACATGCCGAGGAAGATAATAAATTGGCACATTTTGCAAATAACTCAAGGTACCAGCATATGAAAGAGGTTGTAGAGAGAACATCGGAAGAGAGTTGTTATGTGTGCTCATTAATACTGTATACCATGAATGCAGCAAGAACATTTATTTCAAGAGAAATTTCCCCACATGATGCACAATGTCTCAGTCATCTAGCAGCATGCACCACAAGAGGACAATCTGAAGGCAAATGGGCAACTTTAAGATGGCGATCAAGACAGACTTTTCATACGAAGATACATATCTGAAGACAAAATTAATGGAGAGTGGATTGCAGTGGACAAACAAAAAGCTTGATATGAAGAGAATGAATTGCTCAGACATGACTGAAAAATCAAGAGAGCCAAGATGCTGGCAGAGGGCACAGTTGTTGGTGTATGGGTGTGTATCAAACGGAAATGGATGGGAAGATAGACTAATATCATGGCCTGCACATCTATTGAAGAAAGACACATCCCAGAGAGTGCAAAAGGTTAACAATGAATGCCTGGAATAATGGGTCAAGTATGCAAAACTACTAACCAGGGTTGACAACGAAGCAGGACCAGTACATATACTACAGTTGAAGAACGCAAAAACCTGCTTCAAGAATGATGGCAAGGTTTATGTTGGAAGGAACAAAGGTTGCAGAGAAATAATTGAAGTACCAGGAATGAATGGAGGGACTGCAGTTCTGATGGATTGATACTGGGCCTGTGGATCCAGAGCCTACATGCAGTTGCCTAAAGATTCAGGAAGAGTGTGCTCCATTGTAAAAGATAGTCTTTCTGTTCTCCCTGTCTTCACCCCCCAATTGCACTGGTAAAACTGAAGAATCGCTGTCAAGCCTATTTGCTGTGTCTTCAACTGTTAAATGTATTATACACACTTACTCTGCCTGCGCAGACTATTATGCTCTCAGAAATTCAAGGGCTCTGAGCGACTGTTGTCTTTTCCCCATGTTCCCACCCTCCTTGAGCGCTTTTAAACACTTGCCTTTGTATAGGCCCTTTATAAATAAACAATACCATACCATACCAAAGAAGAGGTCATTTCATCTTCGCCGACTGAAAAGAGAATTATTTCTCATCGAAATCAATAAATTAAGACATTCCTGATTAACACAAGCTATTCAGCAAGACCATCATGATAATGACATCTATATTCATACCAGGACTTCAAGCTGCAGTAAATGCCAAGTGGTCGCAGATCACTAGGTGGGAATTGTTGCAGATGTTCAATGCAACAATAAAAGGATCCAACGCAATAAAAGAAGAATTGAGATCCATCAGGCTGATGACTCTCCAGAACAAGTATGTTCTGAATCTGAAAATAGCAATCGAAGGAGGCATCTGTGCCAAGGTTGGGCCTTCTTGCTGTAAATGTAACCATCTCATGATGGATAAAATGGAACCCTGACAGAGGCAATAATGATATTAACGACCCTGCATACAAGGATGGAAGACAAAGCTGATGAGACGGCAGGAGACGATTGGGTCTCATCCCTGTTTTATTCGATTCCATCTTGGTTGGCGAATGCTTTCAAACTACTTGGAGCAATACTAGTGTTGGTGTTGCCAGGATTCTGTCTCTTAAGGATCATCTTGGGTCAATGCCAGAAAGCAGCTAAGAAAGCTATTGGGATGAAGATAATGATTGACGTTAACAGTGGCACTGGAGAGAAAACGCAGACTGACGAAACTACTCCGGAAAACATCAAGAATAGGTCTCTTGCACCTCCAGGAAGCAGGTTCTACTATCCGGCAGATCGGAAGAGATGTGTGGGACGATGAATATTCTGTTCACCCACAGGGGATTGTCACCACATGACCTGGAGTGTGGATGAATACAAAAAGAATGCGGGTCACCTGAGGGGGTGACAAAAATATAGGTCCCAAAGAAGAGAAAATATGATGAGATGGTGGAAGAAGATGAAGCAGGAATTGCAGAAGAAGAGGAAAAAAAGAACATGGTCGAATTTTCGACCAGAGGGGGGAATGTAGAGGAGCAGTTGGAGGCCTCTTCTCTAGTGCCTGCCCTTTTCCATGGCCCCACAACCAGATACATCTAAGCCCCCCCACCCCTATCATCTGGTCCGATTACTTCATTGTTTCTTTCGCCATTCGCTCACCCGACCAGCTTCCCGTACTCGAACCTGAACCTCCAAATCTACGCAAATGCTGGAAAAAACTAATAATAGTTCCTGACCCAGCCGATGCACTCCTCCAGTCTCCTCCACCTACCTGCCAACTCAATAAACAACTAACCACTGACGCCTTCGACTCATGGCTCAACGCCCCACTAATGCGGCTCACACCCTCTTGCAAACCATCAGCCCGCCGTGGCCTCTTCCTTAGATGGTTCACACCCGATTTGAAGACCACTAAACAACTATATAAATACCTAGAATGCAAATGGCAGAAAGACAAAACCCAAGAGAGCAGAGCCACCTTGGTACGACACCTTCATCAAGGCCGAAATCCGGAAAGCAAAAAAAGGCCACTACAACTCCCCAATCCTAAACTGCAAAAACCCCAGCAAAGAACTTCACAAAATCATCAATGTATTCACCAAACCGGCATGCACTACCACCGGCCCGACCCCCTCACAATCACTGTGTGACTCACTCTCTCTCCAATTTTACGCCACAGCTCTCTAAAGAACAAAGGCGCTAACCACCAAACTGGCTCTCTTACATCCACCAGGCAACCCTCCCCCATACCAGCCAACCCACCGCCTGCGACCACTGCACAACCAACGTTCAACTCCTTTAGTCCAATATCACCTGACCAATTTCTCAAACTTCTCTCTGCCACCAAACCATCTAGCTCTCCGCTAGACCCTTGCCCAGCCACAACCCTCAAAGAGATATTTGCTTCTACCTGCGCAGGAGAACACGCAAGATCCATCATAAATGACTCCCTTTCCTCAGGTATTTTTCCCGAAACATTCAAAACGGTTCATGTCAAACCTCTAATAAAAAAACCTTCCCTCGACCCTCTCGAGCCCAAAAACTACCGCCCCATCTCAAACACCAGGTTCCTTGCCAAACTCAAAGACCGAACCGCCTACACCCAACTAAATGCCTTTGTCGAAGCCAATAATCTCCTTGACCCCGCACAATCAGGTTTCAGAGCCCGGCACAGAACTGAAACAACCCTAACCTCAATCTGAGATGACCTTAAAATCATGGCAGACCCTGCGGATGCACCGCATTAATCCTTCTCGACCTATCCGCCGCCTTCGACACAATCAATCACTCAATCCTCCTTGACCGCCTACACTCCCCAGGAATTCATGGAACCGCTCTTAAATGGATAGCTTCATTCCTCAAAGATAGGTACTAAATAACAATACTTTCCACCTATTCCTCACAAGCCCGACCAGTCGACACAGGAGTTCCACAAGGCGCATGCCCATCTGCCCTCCTGTTCAATCTCTACTTGATCACCCTCCCACCAATAATTTGTTCACACAACATCCTGTGTTACTACGCTGATGACACTCAACTAATTCTAAAAGTCTTGAAGTCAAAACCCAACCGCCGACCGAATTCGCCTTCTGCCTCCTCGACATAGAGCTCTGGATGACCCAAAGCCACCTCTTGTTAAATCCCTCTAAAACCAAAATCATGGTATGTGGCAACTCCGAACTTCTTCCACACCTACTACCCTGGCCATCTGCCATGGGCAACTCACCGACTCCCTCTAACTCAGTAAAAAACCTTGGGTGCACCCTTGACTCTGACCTAAAACCCTTGCGTCAAGTCAACAACGTCTCAAAGTCCTGCCACTACCACTTTAAAACTCTTAGGCGCTTCTTTCCATATCTCTCCTTTCCCAACAGACTCTCTGCGGCCCAATCAATTGTTATATCAAGACTGGACTATGCTAACCCCCTCTACCACGGAGTACACGCTTACCAACTGAATAACCTTCAAAGAGCACAAAACACTGCAGCCAAACTGCTACTAGTGCTTGGCCCAAGAGACCACATCTCCGCAGCACTTAAAACTCTGCACTGGCTTCCAGTGGCCCGAAGGGTGACTTTCAAAACCTTATGCATTTCTCATCGAGCAGTGCATAAAACCGGACCTCAATATCTTCAAGACAAGCTAAAACTGTATCACCCTCCACGTACTCTAAGATCAAGCTCAACCGGCCTCCTAGTCATACCTAAAACAAACTCAGTCAGGTTAGGCGGATCATCATTCTCCACCTTGGCCCCAACGCTGTGAACGCACTCCCACCCCACATCCGCCTAACTGAATATCTAATGTCTTTTCGCAAACTACTGAAAACCTGGCTCTTCCCCTAAAACCAACCCGTACGCAAACTTACCCAAACCGAATAACAGCATCTCAATGACACCAACCCAACAAACTATCTTGAAATCTTGAATAACAATAAGACAAATAACAATACAACATCAAGATCCATACGAGAAAGCGACAACTAATAAGCGCTAATGTAAACTAAAAGGACAAACAGAATAGAACAAATAAAGTAGATCAAAGCAGTGAAGTGGATAAAAAGAATAAATCGTACGAAAACAGTAATGAGGTTTAAATTAATGAAATGGATGTAATGAGTGCAACAGACAAAATGGGCGAAATGAATAAAGAGAAGAGGATGGAAAGATGAATACAAGAGACTGTAATGAGTGCAATGGACAAAATGAACAAAATGGGCGAAAGGAATAAAGAGAAGAGGATGGAAAGTTGAATACAAGAGACTGATGAGTACACAGTCAGATGACACCGACTGTATGAGTGCATGACATAAATGGAAAATACAGAATAGAAGATTCAAGAGACATGAGACGAGTGTAGTGCATGAAACAGATAGAGAGCACGGAACAAATCCAGTGCGTATGACGAGTGACATGGCCTGAAATCGATAATGCACGATGAATGAACGAAGTGAATGGAGCGGATGAAATCGTTAGACTGAATGAAGCGCGTGGAACAGATGAGTGCGCTGAGCGGACAAATGCGTTGGGCAGATGAGTGTGCTGATCGGATGAGTGTATAGAACACATGAGTATGTTGTGCGGATGAGTGTGTTATGCAGATGAGTGTGTCATGCAGATGAGTGTGTCATGCAGATGAGTGTGTCGAGCGGACGAGCGTGTAGAGCGGACGAGCGTGTAGAGCGGACGAGCGTGTAGAGCGGACGAATGTGTAGAACACATGAGTGCATAGAGCAGATGAATGTGCAGAGGGGACGAGTGTAGAGCGGATGAGTGTGTAGAGCAGACGAGTGTGTAGGGCGGATTAGAGCGTAAGTGCGGAGGACTGTGTAGAACACAGGAGTGTAAAGAACAGATGAATATGCAGAGCGGATGAGTGTATAGAGCAGATGAATGTATAGAGCGGATGAGTGTATAGAGCGGATGAGTGTATTGAGAGGATGAGGGTATAGAGCGGATGAGGGTATAGAGCAGTTGAGTGTATACAGCGAATAAATGTTTACCACGGATGAGTGCGTATAAGCGAACGACTTTGTAGAGCAGATGAGTGCATATAGCAGATGAGTGCGTGAAAAGAACCAGTGCATAGAGTGAATGAGTGCCGGGAACGTATGAGTGCATGGAGCGGATGGGTGTGCAGAATGAATGAGTGCACAGAGCGTGATAGGTGCGCGGAGCATGATAGGTACGCAGAGCAGAAGAGTGCGCAGAGCGGAAGAGTGCGCAGAGCGGAAGAGGGCGCAGAGTGGATGAATGTGTAGAACAGACTAGTGGGTAGAGCGAATAAGTGCGTAAGAGCGAATAAGTGCGTGAGAGCAGAGGGGTGTGTGAGAGTGGAGGGTTGCGTGAGAGCGGAGGAGGGCAAGAGAGCGGAGGAGGGCATGAGAGCGGGTGAGTGCATAGAGAGGGTGAGTGCGTAGAGCAGGTGACTGCGTAGAGCAGGTGAGTGCATAGAGCGGGTGAATGCATAGAGCATGAGAGGGCATAAAGCGGACGAGTGCCATGAGTGGATGAGTGCATAGAGCAGATGAGTGCACATAGCAGATGAGTGCGTAGGGCGGATGTGTGCGTAGATCGGATGAGTGCATAGGGCGGATGAGTGCGTAGGGTGGATGAGTGTCCAGAGCGGATGAGTGCCTAGAGCGGACGGAACGGGTGAAAAATGTGGATGGAATGGGTGACGTATGTAGATGAAACGGGTGAAATATGTGGATGGAACGGGTGAAATATGTGGATGGAATGGACGAAGTATGTAGAAGGTACTGGTGTAATATGTGAAAGGTACAGGGAAGTATGTGGAAGATACGGGTGAAACACGTGGATCGAGTGCATAAAACAACTTAGAAATACACTGAACGGATCGGAGTACCTGGGAGGGATTGGAGTGCGTGGAAGGGAGTAGAGTGCGTAGAAAGGGATTGGAGTGCGTGGAAGGGATTGGAGTGCGTGGAGCGGACTGGAGTGCGTGGAGCGGACTAGAGTGCATGGAGCGGACTGGAGCCTATAGAATTGTGTGACTTATATGGAATGGTTTGGAATGCTTGGAATGTTTGAAGAGCATGTAACCCACCATATCACATCACCACGCTTACTCTCTTCTTTACACCACCATTCAACTAGAACACAGAGATAGTATGACACCATTCGGTATAACTGTTCTCATACCAACATCTGCCTCATACTCCCCATCACTCTAATTAAACACTGGTGGTTACAAACTCCCCAGCCAGACGTTCTTCTCAGGCCTAACGCAGCCAAAATCAGTCTGGATAAATCCTGCCAGAATGAACACATACTCTTGATCTCTCAACCACCACACCTACCGCTAAGAAGCAGCTATTACACAAATACCACACCAGCTGCACACATATCCGGTGCTCACACGTACCTTTGGCTCTCTCTACTCTCTCTACTGACTTGAACTTCGGTTCCCAAGGGCGTTCAACCTACCAGCACCTTCAGACCATACCAATGGTATATAAGGCGCTATACAAATGCAAAGTAACATCACATAACATAACATACAGTGACGTATAACGTGGTTCTTTACATTTCGCAATGATACACGTGATTTTAAAAGAAAACTAACATTTTAGAATGTGTAAAGTAGTTTTATTTAACAAACAACTGTCAGAGATGAACAGACTAATTCCATTTCCAAATAATTTGTAGCAATGACTCCAAGGGCCACATTGAAAATGTTCATGGAGAGACACCTGCAGTTAATTTCGCATACACAAAGTATGCATTTCTGTTGGAGCACTCGATTTGTTTGCACAGGTATTTCCAACACAGCGGCATCACCGTTGCTTTACACCACCATAAATGATATTAAGTCGCTCCTTGTCGCTAGTTCAGCGTAGGGACAGAGCGGCCCTGGCCTGTCATCCCATAACATTATAATGGACAGGCACCCGGTCACCAGCAGTTGCATCTGGCGTGGAAAGAAGCCATCACTCGGCACCTGAAAACCGTGGCATGCAAAGTACGGCAAAATGTAGCTAGGCTGAAAGCGTAACAGAAAATCTGTGTCAATACCCAACCTTTAGGAAAAATTTCCAAAACAGGCACAAAGATTAATGTAAGTGGCCAAACATGACATTTTAAAGAAATATTAGAGTTCACCATGGGTACATATAATGACACCCTACAAACGCAGATAAACAGCACTCGCTGTCAGCGTTAAAAAAAGGACAACTACACAGTGAGATGGTAATACAGTTATGGAGGTGGCATGAATGGACAAGCAAGAAAAAATGACATGTCGTAATGGTACACAAGACCAAAAGAACGTGCAAACTGATACACTAAGCTATGTTGGGCAAGCATAACATTTAAAAGTAAAAGAAATAACGGTCACCAACCGTGACTCTAGTCTTAGCCTGCAAACGCAAACAATGCACACTCTCTGTTATTGGAAGAAAATTACAACTCCGCAAAAATATAATACTTCAGTTACATTGTCACAATTAGTGTACAGTCGTCAAAATTAAACTTACATCATCTTCACAGCCTCCATTATTTTGCTAAAGTCAGACAGCAAACTGTTCGCATCAAAGAATATTCATGAACTGATATTTCATGTTCCTTACAAGCGTTTTTAAAGTATAACCTTATCAAACAGTATTTTTTTTCCAAGCTTTGATTCCTTGCGTAGCTTTTAAAGTTTCCCTTTCGCTCAAAGTCAAAAAACAATAGCCCCTTATGAATTGAGGTGAATGCGTGGACCTACTGTAACGCTCACCTGGTATCCACGGGGATGTCACTCAGCCTGTTCTGACATTTTACGACCTCAAACCCTTCCCTGTCATCTACTTGACTGGAGACTGGGCCTGACACACAGTATTGGTAGAGTTTAACTCCCTATTGTCTCTGTGTGCTTGAACCCTTTCTTCCCCGGGGTCCAACCCTTCCCTTTGATCCACAGCTCACCTTGTTTTCTTGGAAAGTGTGCTCTCCATCCTGCTTTCAGCGCAGGGTCGCGTTGATTGATGCGGGCTCATTGCTGCCTAGTTACTTCACTGGCAAGAGTCCGACAGGTAAGTATAATGAGTCTTTTGAACAGTTCTCTAACTTCGTTTCTTTCCTTCCTTAGATGATGGCCGGCGTCCGGGATGGTGGCGTGCTGCTGAGATGAGTAGCACTGAAGGTGAGTGAGAGCGCGATGCACGATGCGACCCTTTCGTATTTGTATTGAACTGAGTTCTTTTTCTGTGTCTTTTAGGTGCTGCGATGTTTTCAGCATGGATGCCGTTTATGAAGAAGAAATGCGGTGAGTAAGCGCGGTATGCAGCGCCTCTAGATGTTTCCACGCTAACCTGGAGTGTCTTTTCCCTCTACAGATGGATGAGAAGTTCCGGAGACAGAGTTCCCCCAGAGCGGCTGGGATTCAGATAAGTGTTTGAAGCTTGTACAGTCTTTAAAAATAAGCGAAGATTTGATGAATGCTTAGTATTGCCTTTTTTCCGTTCTTTTCCCTTTTCCTTAGGAAGCGGAGTGCCAGGATGGGAATGACACCGCCGAAGATGCCCGCAGAACAGAAGGAGCGATGAATGATGGGCAGAAGTGTCGCAAGGTAAGGCTCTTCCTAATGGTGTTCTTGTTCTTGCAGGAGCTGGGCGCAGAAGAAAGATGCAGGCCTACTGGAGACCGATCCGAACACGGTGAGTGTCACGCTGCAGGTGCAGAAAACACAAAGCATGTTTCTCAGCCTGGGCGTGGCTTAAATAGTCTATGGGTATCCCAGGTGTCTCTGGGCTGAACCACACCCAAAAGACTAGACCGCACATGCAGTTCTGGGAACCAAAATATGTGGGGGCATCCATCTTGTCCCCATCAATGCACTACAAGTCCAATCCCCAATGTTATCCTATGGGAGTGAGTGAGTCTGGTGCCACAAGCGCCAAGTCTGACTCCAAGTGGGTCTTTGGAGGGATGGAGAGGCCCTTGAGGGCCATGTGTGTGATCATGGCCTGGCTCCTGCCTGACATCTTGGAGGGCTGGGGACATGAGGGGCAGGAATCATGACACCCACTGAGCTTGCAACAAAAAAAACAAATCAACTGACCTTCACTCAGAAGGCAAATACATTCTCAATTTGCAACAACATATGAGCATCCTATCATGGGAACCACTACTCCCATACGGCGCGTAAACCACTGTTTCCATCAAACACTCCAGGTGGCCGCCTCAGATTTCAAAACATAGAACGCCAGTCCGACTTCAATATTAATCTGAAAACATTACAACACAGACGCAGGCATTGCTCGCCGTACATTGAGAACCAACTTCCACTTTACTGTATGAATTTGGTGGCAGGAAACCAGTGGTTGTGGCCAGAGGCTATATTCCTAGCTGCATGTCCATAGATATTACAATGTATGGGTGTGCAGTGGCTTATACCTCCAGTGCCCAAGACTCTACACACTCCCCACAACCATCTGATCAATAAGCAATACTACAGGTGTATCCATTGCTGTGACATGCTGCGGTGGTTGTGGTCAGGGCGTACAGTCTTGGAAGTATGGCCTTCGGCCTACGGCCTACGGACATGCATCCAAGACTCTAGGGCCTGGCCACAACCACTGCAGCATGTCACACCCATGGCGGCATACAAATGAATAGCACACCCATAGAAAAATAAATATTTAATTACGGCATGTACTCAATTTCAATGTTCGCTAACACCACGCGTGTCCTTAGAACAGTTTCAAGTTGCCTGTGCACAGCCCGGACTGAAATACTACCCTTATGAGACCCCTCATTTTCTGTACGTACAAACATCCTGAACAAGGCGAGCATAGGGAATACATCATTAACACCTACCGCCTGAACAAATACAGTTTTTCACCCATCTCTTACTGTCTGAACCTCCCCAAGCACTCTGACACAGCAAAATAGTTTTCAAAATAGCATGTTGCTGCTGGTGGCCGCTGCGCTGTCGGCGGATCCAAGATGTCGGCGCATCCAAACAATCTGACGCAGAACACGGCTCACTGCAGCCAATCAGCAGAGACGTCATGTGTCCACGGTCATGACGCCAGCCCCTTAGCCAATCAGTATCTTGTCCGCTGAGCGAACAGGGAAGTGTGACCGCGGAGCGGACATAGATATTACTAATTTTTCTGCTTTATTTTTTGGTCATTTTAAAAAATAAATACTGGACAGATTTACACCAAATTAACAAAAGCACGCTTTCGGGACCAAGCCGCCGCCCCTGTCGCAAATTTGGTGAAAATCCGTCCAGCGGTTTGGGCTGTAGGCGTGAGCAAAGTTTATTCCATTATGTCTATGGGAAAAAAAGACGTTTTGGGACCCCCCTATAACTTCCCCCCCTAGACGAATCCTCACCAAACTTTGCAATTCAGAGTGGCCCATATACTTTTTTTGCAAAGTTTGGTGAGGATTCGTCCAGGGGGAGCAGAGTTATAGGCCACACAAAAAAGTCCTCTTCCTATGGAAACAGCAACTTAACCATAACTACACGGCCACTACCGTGGCCGTGTAATATATATAACATTTAGGACAGCAATTGGAAGAAAATGGACGACGGCCCGGGTTAAAGAATAAACCCAGCTACCTCAAAAACAAGTCTACAGGTCTAGGATCACAAATTAAGGAACTGATGAAGAAGCTGTTTTCATGTGCAGAATACATTGACCTCAAGTCAACGAAGCTATTTTGAGAGATTGGTGCAAGGCACAGAGAAGGGCAAATGGATAGATCACATGCATGAGACATATTTCTGCGAAGATTAGGAGGCCAAGGACATTTGCTGATGCCAAGTATTGAACAACCACGAAGGCAATAGCCTATGTCAGGTGGAGTGAGCAAGTCTCTAAAGGCCAGAGAGGGAAATGGCACCCTGGTTAATTAAATCAAATAGCGGACATTGAGAGGCAGAATTTGACAAAATCATGGTCTCCTGACACGTGATGAAGAACTCAAAACAAAAAGGCTATTCTTTAGAGCTTCGAGTTAAGATAGTGGTCTCTTCGAATATCCCAGAACAGTGAGCAGACTACGAGGTCAACTACAAACGATAGACCTTGGCGAAGGATCAGGTCAATGACATACAATGGACTAATTGAGAAAACAAAGAACACGTTGATTGAGCTTGAACACCTAGGTTTCACGTTGGTCACGTGCTGTTAAAACAAGCTGAAATCCAAAGCTGGATAGGGTTGCCAACCAATTAAAAGGCCTGCCATGCGCTTTCATATACAATGTTGCAGTTATTAGCCCACTGGCATATTCTCAACTATAATCAGTATGTGACGTGTGTAGAAATAGCTCAGGGTGTTTCCTACAGACAAGGGGCAGCCAATGAGAAATTAACACTTATATTCAGGGCTCAAGTCAAGGGTACACGCAATGGGACGTCCAACCCACTTTATTCAAAGGATGGACTCAGTCCCCCCCAGCTAAAATTAGAAACAATGAATGTCCTCTTTGATTTATGAATCAAAGTCGACCTCTGGGATCAAACAGCAGTCGTCGGGTTGTTGGCCAGACACTTCACCACTGCACTATATAAACTGATGAAGAATAACAAAAACTAAAGGTGAAATGTCACATTTCGGTGCTGCAAGTCCTAGGGAAAACATTTGTATTGGTTCTTGGAGTTTAAAACATGCACACCTTTTAACGTATTCAAAAACACTATTAGAAGAAAATATCCTCTTGGTTTTGTGTGTGTGATGATTTTATGAAAGGCAAATACCATTTGTCCTGTGTAATTTCGGTGGTTATGCAAAGCCAATTTAATGAAATGTACATATTCCACCTTGATATGCTAATTTCTGGCGATGTCACATCCCATTGCATTTGTTGATGAGTCTCCCCGCCTTTCGTTTTTAGGACTTGACTCCTGCTTATATCATTCTATAAGTAGATATATTCCCCTAATCTAATCCCTCCCGGCATTAGGTTTTTATTTTATGTTATGTTTTGTTACTTGGCATTAATATAGCGCCTTATGTATCATTGGTATGACTTCAAAGCGCTGTTAGGTTGAACGCCCTTGGGAACCGTAGTTCAGGTCAGTAGAGAGAAAGAGTGTCGTATGGTGCATGGGTGAACAGGCTATGTGTGCAGCTGGTGTGGTTGTTGGATGATAGCGGCTTTATAGTGATAGGTGTGATGCTGATGAAGTTAGTTGGATGTGTTCAGTCTGGTGGGTGGACACCAAGACTGGGTTCTGGCTGCGTTAGGCCTGAGGAACGCCTGAGCTAGCCTGAATGTGCTCAGCTAGCTGTGTTTTATTAGGGTGATGAGGTGTTCGTGGGGTCGTGTTCGAATGCGAACAGCTGTGTCGAATTTGTCATGGTATAGCTGTGTTCTAGTTCAATGATGGTGTATAGATCAGAGTAAGCATTGTGGTGTGATATGGTGGATATCAGTACAAGTGCCTGCCTGAGACCGAGAACGTGAGCAGGACAGTGGGGACGTACATAGCGACATACATATATATAACGAGAGGATGGATAGGGGTATATGTGGGATACAGATACATAAGCGGATACTGGTAGATGGCATACATAGGCGATACAGATATTAGGTAGCTTCATGGTGAACAGGTGTTGTCTCTATCCGCACCATCTGTAACATGCGCACTATTTGCACCATCCGTAACATCTGCACCATCCTTATCACCCGCGCCAGCCATAACACCTGCACCATTTGCACCATCAGTTCCATCCGTTCTGTTCACTCTGTCGGTTCCATCCACTCCGTCAGTTCTATCCACTTCTTCCGATCCAACCACTCCGTCCATTCGATCCACTCCATCCGTTCCATCCACTCTGTCCACACTTCCACCTGCACCAGCTGTTTCATCCGCACATACCGTTCCATCAGTTCCGTCCGTATTACCGTTCCATCCGCACCAGCCGTTTCATCCGCACCAGCCGTTCCATCCGCACAAGCCGTTCCATCAACACAAGCTGTTCCATCCGCCCAAGCCGTTCCATCCGCACTAACCTTTCCATCCACACAAGCCGTTCCATCCGCACTAATCGTTCCATCCGCACCAACCGTTCCATCCGCACCAACCGTTCCATCTACTCCTTCTGTTCCATTTAGCACTCCTGTTCACTCACTCCTTCCGTTCCATCCACTCCAACCTCTCTTCTATTCCTTCCGTTCGACCCACTCCTTCCGTTCCGTTCCATCCACTCCTTCCATTGCATCCACTCCATTTGTTCTTTCCAACCCCATACGTGTGATCAGCTCCATCCCTTCCATCAGCTCCATCCCTTCCATCGGCTCCATCCCTTCCATCGGCTCCATCCCTTCCATCGGCTCCAGCCCTTCCATCGGATCCATCCGTTCCATCCGCTCCATCCATTCTATCCGATCCATCTGTTCCATCGACTTCGTCCACTCCGTCCGTTCCATCCACTCCATGCGTTCGATCCACTCGATCCACTCTTCCATCCTCACCAGCCCTACCATCCGCACCAACTGTTCCAACCGCACCAAGCATTCCACCCGCACCAACCGTTCCGCCCGCACCAGTCGTTGCGTCCGCACCAACCTTTCCATCCGCACCAACCATTCCACCCGCACCAGTCATTGCATCCGCACCATCCGTTGCATCCGCTCCATCCGTTGCATCCGCTCCATCCGTTCATTCCACTGCACCTGTTCATTCCACTCCACCCGTTCCATCCACCCCATCCATTCCATGCGTTCCATCCGTTCTCTCTACTCCATCCGTTCTCTCCACTCTGTCCGTTCCACCCACTCCATCCATTCCATCCATTCTATCCACTCCGTCCTTTCCATCCACTGCATCTGTTCCATCCACTCCCTCCGTTCCATCTAGTCCCTTGCGTGCTATCCACTCCCTCGGTTCTATCCACTCACTCTGTTCCATCTACTCTGACCGTTTCATCACCTCCGTCCGATCCATCTCCCTTATCCGTTCATTCTGGCTTGTGGAAGCACGGTGAGCAGGTATAAGTTGATGAGCGTCCACTCATCAGTTCAGTCCATCCGCTTCATCACAACCAGTGGTTGGGAGCTGAGATTTTGACTGTCAAGAGGCTAGTTTCATTGTGTGTTTTGGGGAAGATTCATGCCCATCTTTAGGGTGATCATTGGAGTTATGGGAAGAGCCATGTTTTTAGTAGTTTGCGGAATGACAAATAGTCTTTGGTGTGTCAGATGTGAGGGGGGAAGTGAGTTCCAAAGAGTGGGGGCCAAGGCTGAGAACGAGGATCCTCCGATTCTGACCGAGTTGGTGGTTAGGATCACCAGAAGGAGTGCTGAGCTTGATCTTAGGGTGCAGCGAGGTCGTAAAGGTTTAAGTTTGTCTTGCAGGTATATTGGGCCTGTCATGTGCACTGCTCGGTGAGTGATACACAGAGTCTTGAAAGTGACCCTTTGTCCAAATGGGAGCCAGTGCAGGGTTCTGAGAGCTGAAGTGGTGTGGTCTCTTGAGCCCAGTGCTAGAAGCAATTTGGCGGCAGCGTTTTGTGCTCTTTGTAATTTAGTAAGGTGTTATGCCCGGACTCCGAGGTAGAGGGAGTTAGCATAGTCCAGTCTTGATATTACAATGGACCTAACAGCGGCAACTCTGTTCCGAAATGCGAGGTAGGGAAAAATGCGTCTGAGAATTTTCGGATGGTAATGACAAGATTTGGAGACGTTGTTGATTTGGCGAGAGAGGGATAGGTCAGAGTCCAGAGTGCATCCAAAGTTTTTTACTGTAGGGGAAGGGGTTGGAGCTTCGCCCATGGATGAAGGCCAGGGTAGAGGGAGGGGGCGAAGCTCAGTGTTGCCCGCACCATGATTTCGGTTTTAGTGGGGTTTAGGAGGAGGTGGTTTTTAGTCATCCAACGGTCTATGTCAAGGAGGCAGTCTGTAAGGTCGGGCTGGGAGTGGAGGTTTGAGTTGAGGAGTTTCAGGATGATTTGTGTATCATCAGCATAGTTGTAGCACAGGATGTTGTGCGGGCGGATGATTCCATGGAGGGTGGACAAATAGAGGTTGAATAGGAGGGCTGATAGACATGCTCCTTGTGGTACTCCGGTATTGACAGGGTGCGCAGCCGAGGCAAAAGTGGAGAGTTGGGATATTTTATAAACGGCATCATGAATGACGTATATGAAAGTATATACGCTCTGTGCAACCAAACCTAGGTTGAATTTCGAGCATCTACTTTGATAGCTGTATTTCTCGCTGCTTTCTTTCACTGAGATTAAAGCAGTATTTTACCACCTTCCTTTGGTCTGTCCGATTATTTGCTCTATGATAATTACTGTTAATCCCATCTAACACAAAAAAGGCGCTTCAAGGTGCTAGAGCACAGGTTTATTTATTTTTGTTAGAGGTATGTTTGGGGCAGAGCAGCAATCAATAATCTCTGTTAAAAAGAGGTATGTCCCGTCATTGAGAAGTCCTCTATATCTACAGTGACAGACCTGGCAGGGGACGTGCTCACTGATTTTTTGTACTTTTGGGAATCTTCCATTTTCTTTCATTTTAAACATTGTTTGTATTGATTCTAAGTGTACGATCTGCTAAAGAATCGGCCTTTCCAAGTGATATCAAGCATAAGAAAATGTTCCAAGATGAAGCAAGAAATCCCCAAACCCCAAAGACATAAGCTCTCAGACTTATTGTCTTACTACTGAGCACTAACGAGGAAAACGCCTTACCCCAACTCACTGAACCAATGAACAGGCAAATCACCTTACATACATGTTCCATTAGAAAGAACAGCACCAAAATAAATACTCCAAAATGGGAGTGCATTATATAGGAGCTGGGGATCAGGTGATGGGGCTACTTATAAGTCCTATAGCCGGAACTTGTAGCCGGTGATGACAGCGAAAATGCCCCCCTGACATGTGGGGGTTTAGGTCGGGGATGTGTTATCCCATGTAATAAATGGCAACATCAGATGGCGCTACCATCCGAGCAGGAAGGCCCGCGTGAGAAAAGCGACCTCTGTGTCATTCTATACATCCTGAAACTAATAGGAGCATAATAACTATATCACGTGTTCATACGTCTCTTCGCGCCAGATTAGCCCCTCTTCTAAGTGGTGTAATCATCCCGGTTATTATATCGCAAGTTAATGGGGCGTCATTTAGGAACCCCGGATGGCTCAAGGACTGAGTCTGCCCTTTTGGGGGTCGAACCTGTGGCTGCCGGCTGAAGTCCGCTGATCTCTGAGGCGAGCACTGAACTCGCCCAGGAAGGAATGTTCCCATTCATGGTCATATTAATGGGTGACCTTCGACGTATTTCACTTCCATTTCATTTCGCTTTATTTTGACAAATGGTCATAAAAGCAATCTAAAAACATGACACCAATGTCAACAATTCATCACGTAGTTCCCATCAATATCCAAAAAGTGACACTAGACATCGGCCTACAACAATGCAGTTCACAAGCATAACACAGACATAGAAACCATTAATAATCCTACAGTTACCGTAGTTGTCGCGTACAGGAATTCGACTAGGGACGAGCCCTTTCTGCAGTATTACCGCGCGAGATGATTAGGCAAGCCTCATTTCATGACGCTTCTCCATAGAAGCTCGTTCTTCTTGGCCAGGCGTGCGTGATAGAGGTTGAAACGGCATCTATACTGTCCACTGTGCACAGTGATTTGCAAAGCGCCAAGGCAGAGGACAGGGTAGAACAAGCACTCGCCCTCGGCCATGGTTTCAAGGAGCTATTAGCAATGTTTCCATATGCAGGGCACACCAATAAGTGCTGAGGAGATTCAGTACTTTGGTCGCACGCTCTCCAAAGACCTGAGCAATCTGGACCCCTAGTCTTGGCTAGTGCATCTAGAGGAAAGATACGCAACCGTAACTGTGTTAAAAGACTTATAACAGCATACATATAGTCTAGGATCTGCTCATAGAAGGCACATGTTTTGATAGCCAAATAATGTGAAATGTGATTATTATTTGCGCAATTGGAAAGGGCCTTTTCTTTACACCAAGCCGTATAGTGGTCTTTGACCAAAGTACTAGAGCTTTTAATACTCGCAGGCCTATCCCGCAGTTAACCTTCTCCGATTGGGCACAGGATGGATTGAACGTGTTTAAACCAGGGAGCGTGTATAATTCCTGGGTGTTTGAGGTCGAACAATGCATCTTTGTCAGCTACCAATGCACGTTCAGTATTCAGTTTAAGCCAATTTAAAACCGGCCCGAGTGCAACAAGCGGTTTGATTGGTCGCCGTCCTAGCTCATAATGCATAGGGACGTGTGGTGCCGAGAGGGGAAGTCACATTAATTGCTTTAAGAATGTATTTTCACGCAACATCAAGGTGACCTTCAAAACAGCGCAGCATCACTGAGGCTGCGACGGGCTGATAGCAGATGCCACCGGGGCCGAGCGCCGTGGCTCTTCCTATATTGACTCTAGTAAGATGGGAGGTGCTCACTCCGGTTTCAAACCCATAAGGTTACATGTGGTAAGAAGTGGTTTCATGGAAGTGGTACCTACGTGTAATCAAAATACTATATTGTGTAGGAGATGTGGTGTAGCAAAGGGCATGTTGTCCAGTGGAGGTGACGTGGTCTAGTAGATGAGAGGTGGTCTGCTGGAGGAGCTGTGGTCAAGTAGCGATGTGGTCTAACGAAGAAGTGGTCTAATGTAAGGGAGACAGTCTAATGGAAATACTATGTAGTGATGGAGTTGTGTCCTTGGGGTATGTGGTCTAGTGGAGGTGATGTTTTCTACCAGAAGACGTATGTTCTAGTTGAGGGCATGTGGTCTTCAAGAGGAGATATGGCCTAGTTAAGGGCATGTTGTCTATTGGAGGGGATGTGGTCTAATGGAGGAGATGTGGTTTAGTGGAAGAGTGGGATTTAGTGGATATGTGCTTGATTAGAGTCTGAGATGTAGTCTGGTGGAGGAGATGTGGTCTAGTAGATAAGATATGGTCTAGTGGAAGTGATGTGGTTTAGTGGATGAGATGTAGTCTAATGGAGGAGATTCTACCCAGTAGAAGAGATATCCTACAATGGAAGAGATGAGCTTCAGAATAAGTTGTATTCTAGTGAAGGAGATGTGTGCCTCCCCAGCATGGATGACCTGCCATGAGCGAAACCGGAAGAGTCTTCAGATAGTCCAGAACAAGGCCCTGCGGGTATCGTCTGGAGCTCCAATCTTCACAAGGATAGCAGACCTTCACAGAGACCTGGACATTGAGATGTTGGACGAACATCTAGCGAAGCTGAGTAAGAACTTCTGTCAAGGACTGGATCAGAACCCAAACCCTCTGATCAGAAGACTCACTGCCACCACTGACAATCCCTTTGACCGCTACCCACGGCCCATCACTGCAAAGACCCTGTGAAACCAGCTCTACTGTGACAAGACCACACAGACCAAGAAGAATACAAACCTATGACTGCATACTCAACCCGAGAAGATGGAGTAATGAGGCGCAAGCCTCGGTATCCAAAATCACAGCTGATGGATAAAAATCTGTCAGCAGAAGAAGAACAAGCGCTCGGGAAATGTTGTCTAGTGGAGGAGATCTGTTCTAGTGGAGGGCATGTGGTCTAGTGAAGGGGATGTCGTCATGTAGATGAAATGTTATTTAGTGGAAGAGATGTTGTCTATTGGAGGGGTCAGAGATGTGGTCTGGTGGAGGAGATGTGGTCTAGTGGAAGGGATGTGATTTAGTGGAACCCATGTAGTCTGGTGGAGGAGTTGTGGTATCATTGATGAGAAGTTCTTTAGAATAGGGATGCAATCTAGAGAAGGAGGTGTTGTCTAGTGAAGAGGATCTCGTCTAGTGGAGGGGATGTGGTCTAGTGGAGGGGATGTGGTCTAGTGGTGCTCACGTTGTCTAATGGAAGACATGCGGGCCAACTGAGCAGACACGGTTTAGTGGGAGAGGTGTGGTTTAGAGGAATAGATGCAGTCTAGTGGTGGAGGGATGTCTTATCATAGAGGAGATGTGGTATAATGCAAGAGATGTAGTTTTCTCTGAGAAATGTAGTCTAGGGAAGGAGATGTATAATGGAGGAGATCTGGTCTACTGGAGGGGATGTGGTCTAATGGAATGCATGCTGTCTAATGGAAGATGTGGCCAAGTAGAAGAGATGCCGTTTACTGGAAGTCTGAGATGTAGTCTCGTGGGAGAGATGTGCAGTGGAGGAGATGTGGTCTAATGGTGTCTAGTGACGAGGGAAGGATAAGCGGGAGTGAGGTCTAGTAGAGGCCAGGTCAGGTGGTTTATTACAGACGCTGCGGGCGAGCGGCTAAACCTTCGGGTATAATCCGGGGGGTGGGGGGGGGGGGGCTGAGTTGTGTTCCTGGACACGGGGCACCCATACATCACATGTGATCCTGAGCAAATAATTCGCAGTTTCCCTCTCGTCCTCACTTATCTCAGGCGTCAATGGGGAGCGCTTAGTAAACGATTTTATGTCGCATGGACTCGTTTTCAAGGCAATGCAGATGTGCACAAACCATGCCATCGGGAAGTTTTACAGTACACAACAGTGACAGCACAACACAAGGCTAACCATCTACTGGACATCATTATAGGACATCATTACCCAACTCGAGGGCATTTTAGTAATTTTAACACGGGGAAGGGAGGGAAAGGCTGAGTCACACGCGCAGATTTGAACAAGTGATAGGCACATTACACAGAGATCTCAGGAGCAGGGACTCCACTCACAGCGCTATTTTACCAGGTTGCGTGCCGTGCCCCGACACTTCCACCCCCTTGCCCGAGCCCTGTCCCTTTAGATGTGGTGCGGGCACCGCAGGGGACTTACCCGAAGCAGCTCATCGTGCGGCGCAGTCGGTGCGTTTCCTCATCGCCACTCGGAGCTCACAACCCCGGGACGGCTCGGCAGCGGGAGGCGGACGGGCAAGCGGAGGGGAGCAGGGGGCAGCGAGGGGTCATCTTGGAAGCAACCCCCTGCGACGCGCTACGGGGCGGACAAGGGGCAAGCTACCGCAACTACCTGCTGGGCACCATCTTTCGGGGGCATCTGTGGAAGTGCAAATGAACAAGAGTGTGGAGGGGGTTGGATGTGCTGCGGTCCAGAAAAGGAAGGGGAGCTGGCACGGATGGCGTTGTACGGACCGCAACCTCTGGAATCTGCAACGCAAATGAGTCACAGTGTGTGTGTGTGTGTGCGTGTGTGGAGGTGGAGAATGAACTATCCGAGACAGGCTACACACTGAGGAAGGGCGCGTCCAATCCGGTGACTGAAGAGAGAGGGGGGAGGGGGGCTGAGCGCGCGAGACGGGGCGTTAGGGCCAGGCGCAGCTGGTCCTGATGCGGGAAGCAGCGCCCACCTGCAGCAGCAGCTCCGCACCCGCATCCCAGCTGCCCCCCACAGCAGCCGGCGGATGCCGACTGGGAAGCCCGCGTCTGCGTGTAGCTGTGGGTGGCGGGCGATACAGTAGCCATGACAGGCAAACGCGCCCCACAAAACACTTTGCACATTTCACGAACAGTATTGACCGTTTTCACCTCTAATCCTCGCTATGTAGTTTTAAATAAAATCGCTCATTATGACACAACTATATCGAACAAGTGCCGGGTAACAGTTCTTTTGGCGATCAATAATTTTGACACCGAAGACTTGAAATGAACAACAGACGGCAATACCTCACTGGCGGGGCACGCCTGGTCAGCTTTCAATCGGGAGGGGCGAGGAATACCCCCCACGCCCCGTTCAAAAAGGGGTACATTGATGGCTCGTTGTGCAGCGTTCCGTGCCATATTATCCTCCACGCAGTGGTCCCTACTTTAAATTTAATTAATCATCGCACATGCTCATGCCACAATTGTCATTAGACTACATTACAGAAACAAAGTAAATACAACCCATAACAACGAAATAATTAGCATAGTCAACCAATCATTTTCAGCTACATACAAAATTACAACCATCAAAAATAAAAAACAAGCATTGGCAATGCGAACAGTTTGGTTGGGTGTATGCCCGGGAAAGGCACTTGCCAGGCACTGCCGTTGTGGTATTAACTGGCCATCGATTGTAGCAGGAGCAAAATGGTGTGAATACTTGGTATCTAATAGCAGTGCCTGGCAAATGCCTAATAATTATACACAAGCCAAACCTTTTTGCTTTGCCAATGCACGTTTGTAACTGATTTGTGAAGTTGTGTACTCTTAGGTTGCAGCAAGCATCCAAGAAAGTCAATTTAAGTCAATATTTCTTTTTCAAATTTTACATTTTTTAATGAGGGTCTCATCAGACCATGTCCCGATTCATATGTGTGTCCATCTATGTTAACACGTGTTTCAGCCATCAAGGTCCTTCTCAAAACCGGGCTTAGTTATTTACAGATCAATGACCCTCCATCCAAATGCATCACATTCTATGTCAAATAAACATTCATTGTACATGTGTAACCCCATTGTGTAACCAGAGAGAACGTTGGTGTTGGTATTGGGTTGGATTGGTAGGGAGTGAGAAAAGATCACCGTACAACATTAGTTATGCATTACATTGTAAAATCACTTGTAATGTATAGTCAATAGTTCTGTTTGAGGAACTTGTGCCCTTTTCATTGGTTACATTAACCCAATTAGGTGTGTCATTGCCAATTAGCAAATTTGTCTCCCTCAGTGGATATTGGTGGCTAAGTGCTCCTGTGAATTAAGCTTAGCCTTGCATTCCTTCAAGAGTTCAGAGACTTGTTGTCTCTACTGGTGATTCCTTACACTCCTAGGTGATTTGCATGCATTATATGGTGGGTTTTATTCATGGGAATTAGTGTCTAATTACTCACACACAGAGTCATACTCTAAGGATACTGTTCTTTCCTTTTGTGGATTCCTCTTATTCGTATATCAAGGTTTAGATCCCTGCGTCCTGCAAAAGTAATTTGATGTAGGTCTACCCATTACTGGCTGATAACATTCCCATTTGTCTTTGCTTTCTATATTCAAACTGTAATCACTTTGAGGGTTTATAATAGATCCACATTCACCCTTCTGATAGCTGAAAAACACATAGCCCTCTTAGTTATTTGATTGTCTTCAAATAAGCCCCTGCCCTCATTTTCGCTTACCTGCTTGGTTTCCCAAAAAGCCGAGTCCTTCGGCGTCCCGCGTGTCAATACTTTCACTACGGTCACCATTTTGAATTGTTTCTAACAAGTACTCATTCGGTGACGCTGCGTGTTCAATGCACAACATCCTCACGTTTTTGCGGCCATACTTTGGAATCGGAGAACAAAAACGCACAGTTGACAACTATGTGTAATGATGGCTAACCTATTTGCCCTAATTTTGTCAAATTGGATTTTAATTCAACCATCGAATTTTGATATCTACTATTTATAAATACTGTACAATTATGTCAGTATTTTTCAATATACACTATATAAGTATATAAGCATCTAAACACGTATGCTGATTTGATCACGTGCTATGTGGCTATGTACCATATGTGAAATTAAAATGTATTTCTGTGAAAATTTCCATCTTAACTCAGTGGGTGTTGTGTTCCTCTTAAGTCTGATGCACCCAAACCAGGAGAAGTATTTAATATCCAAAGACGTGTGCTCATTGGATCACATACTACGTGGCTGTGTACCATGCATGATATTTACATTTTTTGCCTGTCCATATTGCCATCTTAACTCAGTGGGTGTTGTGTTCATCTTAAGTTTGATTCAACCAAAATAAGGTTTGTGGTTAATTTACCTTTGGACAGTCACCCTGCTCACTAGACTGCCAAAATATGGCTGAATACCTACTCACAAGAGAAAAAGATACAAGTAACCTCTTTGCACCAAGAGGTAGCGTCACATGCTTTTAAACTACAAGGATCACTCGGGAAGATCGGAGACATACATTTGTAAAATTGGAAAGGGCTTAAAAAAAAGAGAAACAAATATTGGGAAATGGCATCCGTAAAGGGGTCTGCAGATTTTGATTTTTCCAGACTTTTCAAATGAAGAAGATGTTGACTTAGCGGAAAAATGGGAGGAAAACTTGAATGGAAGTTCAAAAATAATGCTCACATTACTAGTAGAGCATGCAACAAGGGAAAACACGAGAGCAATGGAACATATAGAAATTGTCAAAAAGGACATTGTAGACATGACGGTTTTGGAGACAACCACAGAAAAGAATTATCAGAAAGAAATGCCAGGATGAGGTGAAACTTCAAGACAAATTTAACCAACAATCTCGTCCATTTCCGAGAGGGAGCATGCCCGGTTCATCACCACAGAGCTCTGATATTGAATCAGACCCAGATGGAGCGAACACGAGTAATGTCGAAAACGTACCAACCAATCTTCCAATTGGAAAAGGTTTCATGAACCAAATAAAACGGTACAAAAAGGGAAATAGGAATATAATCACCAAGAAAGTCTGTTTTCAATTACCAATGAGTGCAAGTACCACAATGCCAACGTTAGGAGGAGAGGAAGCGGGGGGCAGTCAGCACAACAGACCCAGATGCTCAAAATGATCCAAACAAACGAATTAACAGAGCCAGCACCAAGGTTGTCAACAAGAGAAATAGATGCGCAATCTTGTGATCAATTTATCAGAAAAAACGTTGTCATCAGAGGTAATATCCTTGTTAAACAAAGGTTTTTGCTTTGCACCATCAACATACTATGATCCGGTCGATCTACAAATAAATCTATTCAAATTTACTCGCAAATTGAAATAAAAAAAATTCTTTTCAACAGAAACATCTCAAACAGGGGAGCATAATTACATGCCAGAGCCGAGTCAACTCTCAATTTGTGACATTGAAAATATGTATCTTTTAAGGTCCTTAGAAAAGAGTGAAGAATTTGAAATAAGACACATTTTCCATGAACTATGCATATAAGACCACAGATTCTGCACATGGAGGAGCTGAGACTAAAATCAAGATGTATTCCCCCAATGCCAACGGACAATGTAATTGACACTTTTCAAAGAGCAGTAGCTAAAGATATTCATCGAATAAACAAGACATGAAATCGAAGGCAATCTAGACACAATTGGAACCTATCAAGAAAGGTATTTGAAGCACTAGAAGCTTTAGCTAAAGATAAATCAATTATAATTAAAAAAACAGACAAAGGGGAAGCATTATGATCATGAACAGATGTGACTATATTGCAATGGCTAGGATACACTTAGAAACCCCACAATGCTACAAAGTACTTAAATCAGATCCAGGAAAAGAAGTAACAGAAGAATTGAGTGAACTGATCTTCAATTGGCACAGACAAGGCCTCATAACAGATATGGAGAGTACATTCCTAACCGTAAAAAAAAACATTCTCCCCACCATGTATTTTTGACCTAAAATACATACGCAATATTAAACAATTCCAGAGGCAAGACCTTTACTAAGTGGGATTGGATAAGGTACATAACCACTTCATGAGTATTTGGACAATATTACACGTCCATTGGTAAACAAATTACCAGCCTACTTAAAGGACACTACAAGCGTCTTTAACGCAATAAAATATATAACATGGGAACCAAACTATCTTTTGGCAACACTAGATGTTTGGGCACTTAATACATCGATCAAACACAACTTGGCTATCAAGACACTAGAATACACATTCAGAGAAAGTTCTACATCGCACTGCCAACATTTTGAAATGCTCAAAGAAATGTGACAAGCCACTTTGGAGCAGAATAAATTCATTTTAAATGACATATACTATCAACAAACTAAAGAAGTAGCTATGGGCACGAAATATGCACCAGCACTTGTCAATGTGTACATTTTTTGAGGATACCTTCATCTATATGGATCAGACATTTCATGGGAAGGTTCAGTTATGGTCAAGATACATTGACAATGTCCTACCGATATCGAAAGGATCAAAGAATGATTTAGATGCATTTGTTGGAAGACTAAACCCTAACGATTTTGAGATTTCCTTTACTGGCAACTCTAACCGGAAAGAAATAGACTAATTGGGTCTAACTATGTGAGCATCAGGTGACAAGCTTCGAACACGCACGTACAAAAAAGCAACAGAAGTAAATTCGACTGTTTTTGCTACCAGCTGTCACCACCAATCTGTAATTCAGAATATACCAACTGGGGAATTCACAAGGGCAAGACGCAACTGTGAAGAACCAGAGATATTTGATGAAGAATGCAACCTTCTAACCGACAGATTCCGGGAGGGAGGGTATTCACTAATAGTATTAATAAAGCTCATGAAAAGCACAAGGAACCCAGAGGAGCAAAACTCTTAAACAGAAAACAAGACCAAAGGACACAGTCACATGGAATCAACTTTGTAACCAAGTATTACAAGAATCACTATAAGATCAACAATTTGTTGAACAAACACTGGCACTTACTTCACCTGGATAAGGACCTTTCAAAATACCTAGATCACAGGCCTATAGTAATTTTAAAAAAAGGGCAAAAACCTTGAAGAATAAATTAAGCCCATCCTATCTACCAAGCATAAATGTAGAACCGACACTGACATGGCTACGACCAGCAAGAAAAGGTTTTCACAAATGTGGCATGTGTACTATGTGCAAGTTTGCACACACAAACACCCAGGAATTCAGTGATCTAAGAGGAACAAGAAAACAGATCTGAGATAATATTAATTGTACATCCAAGTTTGTGATCTACACCATAATATGTGTATGTGAAAAAAATGTACATAGGCAGCAGAATTTGAGAATTAAGAACCAGAATTAGAGAACATTTCACTACCATTTGGAGTCAGGACCCCAAACTTCCACTGCCACAGCACTGGCAGACTAGACATCAATTACAAAATAAAAAGGATCTGAGATTTATAGGTTTGAAGAAAATCTCTCTGGGAAAAAGAGGAGGAGATAAAGAATGCTCGTTGGTACAAATGGAAGCAAGGATAATAAGCAGAATGCGGGCTACGGAATTTGGATTGAATACGGACCATGAGATGAGCTCATTCTTAGGATGAACACTGTATAAGTTGCATGTGTTTCATGTATGACTGAGGGTTTGATAACAATAGATATCTGTACAAAGTAAAGATCCATGAACATGAACTTGCATGGGATTTATCACTCAAGAAGTAGATAATTTAAAATGCACAAGTCTAATCCAACGTATCTTGATTTGTTGTTTTAATTTTGTGCATGATAAGACTTGAAATTTCCTTCTGCCCTTATTTTGGTTGAACCAGACTTAAGACGAACACAACATCCACTGAGTTAAGATGTCAATATGCACAGACAAAAAAAAGATATCACGCATAGTACACAGACACTTAAGACATGATCCGATGAGTAGATGCCTTTGGATACTTAAAAACTTCTCCTGGTTTGGATGCATCAGACTTAAGATGAACACAACACCCACTGAAGTAAGATGGGAATTTGCACAAAAATCAATTAAAATATCACATATGGTACATAGTCACATAGCATGTGATCAAATCAGGAAACGTCTTTAGATACTTATATAGTGTAAATTGAAATTGAAGAATACGGATACAATTGTGCAGTATTTATAAATAGTAGTTATCAAAATTCGAAGGTTGAATTAAAAGCCAATTTGACAAAATGAGGACAAATAGGCTTGCCATCATTACACATTGGTGTCAACCATGCGTTTTTGTTCTCCGATCCCAAAATATGGCCGCCAAAACATGATGATGTTGTGCGTTGAATGCGCCGCGTCACCAAATGTGTACTAGTTTAAAAACAATGCAAAATAGCAAACGCAGCGAAAATAATTGACACGTGGGACACCAAAGGATTACGTTTTGTGGGAAACCAAGCAGGTAAGCAAAAATGAGGGCAGGGGCTTATTTGAAGACAATCAAATAACTAAGAGGTCTACATGTTATTAAGCTATCAAAAGGGCGAATGTGGCTGTATTATAAACCCTCAACGTGATTACAGTTTGAATATAGGAAACAAAGACAAATGGGAACATATCACCCAGTAATGGGTAGACCGATATGGCATTTCTCTTGCAGGCCCTAGGGGTCTAACCCTTGATGTACGAATAAGAGGAATCCTGAGGAGGAAAGAACAGTATCCTTAGAGTATAACTCTGTGTGTGAGTAATTAGACACTAATTCCCACAAATAAAACCCACCATATAATGCATGCAAATCACTTAGGAGGGTAATGAATCACCAGTAGAGACAAGTCTCTGAACTCTTGAAGGAACGCAAGGCTAAGCTTAATTCACAGCAGCACTTAGGCACCAATATCCACTGAGGGAGACAAATTTGCTAATTGGCAATGACACACATAAGCATGTAATCGGGTTAATGTAACCAATAAAAAGGGCCCAAGTTCCTCAAACAGAACAGTTCACTATAAATTACAAATGATTTTACAATGTAATGCATAACTAATGTTGTACAGTGCTGTTTTCTCACTCCCTACCAATCCAACCCAATAGCAACCCCAACTTTCTGTTTGGTTACACAATGGGGTTACGCATGTACAATTAATGTTTATTGGACGTAGAATGTGATGTGATGTATTTGGATTAAGAATCATTGATCTGTAAATAACTAAGCCCGGTTTTGAGAAGGGCCTTGATGGCCGAAATACGTGTCAACATAGACAGGCACACATATGAAACTGGGCATGGTCAGATGAGACCCTCATTAAAAAATGTAAAATTTAAAAAAGAAATATTGACTTAAATTGACTTTCTTTGATGTTTGGTGCAACCTTAGAGGACACAACTTCACAAATTGTCTAAAACATAAGGTGTTGGGTATACCTTACGTACTCTACAGGTGCAAGAAGCACATTCTTATGCTTTCTTTTGTAGATTGAGAGATCTGTCTGGCAGGGAGACAGTTTCTCTACCCAACTATATAACTTTTCATGTTTTTAACTGGACTTCAGTGAATAATATGCATAGTGTTTAAAAATAGAGTGGCTGAAGCCAGGCCTAGTTAACCTTTTAACTGCCATGGGTTTTCCCCCCCAGTGCCAAGGCCTTTTTTGGTGATTTCAGTATTTCACCATGCAAAGCCTTCTAATATTTTCTCCTTCATTAAACAATTTTGATTACATCAGTAGCACGTTTACAACTCCAATTAAGTCATTAACTCTCAGAAGACTGCTTTGAAATAACACTGGCAGGCACTTCCGTTGCATAGTTTGATGGCAAGACTTGAGTAAAGAGCTTAACGAGTTCCCATAGTCATAGCGATTAGCATGGGGCAGTCAATGGGTGCACAAATGCCAAATAACAACTACAAGCTCTGTGTCCCTCCTCACATGACATTTCTCCCTTTCAGCACTCAAAGGGCCTCATCACAAGTTGCGCTAATAGTCCTACCACCAAACCCCCCAGCGCTATTAGCGCCAGATCACGGGTTTGGCGGAATGGTTATTGCCCATTCCCCATTGGGCCCATTCGGGAATTCCTCATTCCCCATTGGGCCCAATGGGGAAAATTCGCGCTATTACCGCCGGCGGATTTCCCGCTGGCGGTAAACGTGCCGAAAATCGTCAAATATGCTGCGGATTTCTCCCCAGCTCAGAGCTGGAGGGAAATCCGCCAAGGCCATGATCTGGCGGACCCTTAAATGCGGCGGTAATATCTCTACTGCCGCATTTAAGGGTTACCGCCAGACTCGTGATGAGGCCCAAAGTTTCTGCTTGCAGGTGGCGCTTAAATAGAGTTTTTCTGATGTATGTTTTAAGATTTCTCCCGTTGTTTAGGACTTTTTAATGAGGTTGACAACGGACCATGCAAGACCAAGGAAAATAATAAAAACACGGAAGTATCCCGGGGTCAGAGGAGTTTTCTACATACTCTTCTATGGGCATCTGTGATGGTGTGCTAGAGAAATGGAGACCCCTCGCGAAAGTGTGTTACCCCATAAACGGAGAATTGTGGTTAGGCTTGCCGGCCTGGCATATAGGGCAGTGCACACCTTGTGCACACCCAGCTATCTGGACTCCAAGCTGGTTATCTTGGGTGGTCATATGAGCATCAGGGGTCATGAGAACTCCAGCCTGGGGATTCTGGATTTGCGCTGTGTCCGTGCTCCAAAAGGAGTTGTTAAAATAGGCAATTCACACTTCTGACATGCCCTGGTGCAAAATGCACTGAAAGAATATTATTTTTTTGCACCAACGCAATTTTGGCCATAATGCTGACCCTGCAAGATTTCACTTGCACCTTTGCACAGTTAATTAAATATGGGTGACGTGCAATGTATTGTGCCAGTCTGTCCGATTAAGGACTAGGCCGGAAACTACTTGAGGTCTTACGCAGACACTGTTCAGATCTTCAAACTCTGAACTTTCAAAATGTTTACTGTAATGGGACTCTCTGGCTTAAGGTGTGGCTTGGTCATCCCCAGACAAGCCAGCAAGATGTGTTTGCAATCGGAGGCGGCAGCCTTGCTGAGTGGGCAAAAAGTGTTGTTGTTTTCGCCTGGGCTTTAATAGATGGAGCAATCGTTAGCGGAAGAATGGCTCTAGGATACATTCTGCTTTTAGCCTAGCCACTTTGCTTCCATTTCATTGTTTATTACTTTTGCTGACAGTGCAGAAGGTTGTGATCTCCATTTAGATTACACAAATGTATTTACCACAGCACTTTATTGAAAGATATTCTACAGGCAAACACGTGCCTCTGGACAGAGGACTAGCATGATATTATAAGGACATGTGAAGTTTCACTGAATGGAATCATGTAACATATGAGCGGCCCACTGGACCTTCCATTCTGAACAAGTATGAAAGGACAAACTGATGTAACAGACCAACATCTAGGTGTGACACCAGAAGATCCTGCAATTGGCTATCTATATCACAGAGAACTGAATACAAAACGCTCCCGCTCACGCGCAAGTGCATATCTAACCAAGCACCCAGACACCTATCTGACAACTTCACATTACACATCCCACCTCGCCCAACCAGGTCAGCGCAAACACACTCTCTAACCACCCCCAGATACAAACTCAAAGAAGCAGGCGGCGCAAGCTTTCCCGTGCTTGCCTCCAAACTTTGGAACTCACTGCCCCTGTATCTCAAATCTGAACCCTCTTTTCATAGATTCCGACACAGCGTAAAATCATGGTTACTAACCAACGAAGCCTGAATTACTGACACTATTCTACTAACTGCTCAGACTGCCCACAACCTAGTAATCTGTTTATTATGACACGTTCCTGACCTTCTTAAACCAAGTTTTTTGACATAACCTATGCTTGCCATACTTTGCATTCATCTGTACTTACCTGTTAATGTACCAAATCTGTACTGTATTGTATTACTCTGTAATGTTGTTCTCAATCATAGCGCCTGGATGCCACAGGGCCAGGCGGCGCCATACAAATAATAAACTAAACTAAACTAAACATAATACATTAACACAACAACCCAAACCTCCTGCTCTGGCAGGTCCACTGCAAAACACAGTATTACAAGGTACGCTGGGATTGTAACTTTTCTGCTCAAGTGCATACTGTTTCCAAGACAAGAGTTCCTTACAGTAATTTCTATAGGTGGCTCTGCCTGCATATTAATATCCTCTGCAGGACTGGTGCAGTAGTATGATAATAATAATAATAATAATAATAATAATAATAATAATAATAATAATATACTATAATATGGATTTAGCATTATGACATTTTACTGAAGGTTTTAGAGTAATATATGTTTTTAAAGGGTTTTTATATCTACAAAGTGTAAACAGTTTTGTACTTGTGTACACTAAATAAATAAAGAAATTATTATTGGCCTAGGTGTTGAGGAGGAGAGACTCCTTCAAGAGGTGGGTCTTAAGTTGCTTTCTGAAATGTAGGAGCGTGGAGTGAGTCTGATGCCCATGGGGAGGAGGTTCCATAGTCTTGGGGCGTAGGCAGAGAAGGCTTGTTTTCTGGTCCTTTTCTTTTTACAGTACTCCTTAATGAGCTCGAAGCACAACAGAGCATGGTGTCACAGTCAGGGGCATCAGCAGGATACCCAGGCTCTACAGGTGTGCTTCAGCACCTCTTTATTCAAACTGCAGGGTAGGTTGGATGAACATCAAGAGACGCAGTGGTACAATAACACAGCAGCATAGAAAGGCCTGCATGGCATAACTAGTGACCAGGAAGCGCGAGGTAAAATGCAAGAGTGTGGACTGGTGTCAGCACTGGGTGCCTTCCCACCAAAGGTCTTCAACCCTAGCCTTAATGAGCTGGCAACCCCAGGGCTTTAGGATTAGGTCTCAGGATGAGGTTGGGCAAACTCCTACAGGACCCAAGGAATGACACTAAAACACTGGAGGGAGACAATCTAGCTAACATTCTCTGAGAAAGGTAGGAGCATACACGGGTGAAAAGGGCCTATCCTAGAAGCACTTAATATCCTGAGACCAAGCCCCATTCTTTTAAAATCTCCTGGGAAGTTCACACCCAAAACAGTGTCCTCAAAACACTCACGGTCCCAGGAATATTCAAGTGTCCCAGGACATTAATTTACCTTTGCCTTAGTCCCAGCCTTCTGTCGACTCTTGGGATGGGATGGTATTGAAACTATTACCGGAGAAAAACCTGTATTGTGACCTCTTCTTGCCTTCTGGTGTCCTTGCAATGCTTTATCAAGGCAAGACCTGTAGCTTCCCCCTCTTGCCCTAGGGATGCCTACTATATGCTTGCTTATGGTTAGTATTTTCTCTGCAATGATTGAATTATCTAAGGCTGTATGGTTGGGCTGGGGACCTTGCAGATGCTACCTGTAGCTCCACATTGGATACAGATGGCCTTCTCCTACTAGGGCTGGATCCCGATAGCCCCTTGGACCAGGTTTCTAGCAGGCTCTCTATTGTAGACTTTCCCTTGAACCTGACCTGTTCTACAGTGTGGCTTATAAGTCTTAGCAACCTTTTGGTTTTGAGCTCTACCACAATAAGGCTAATTTGGCTTGGCCAACTCCTGTTTCTTCACTATCTCTCAGTGTTGCCGAATCGATCCAGCCACCTTCCGTTTCCTAGACTTCTCTGTATGTGGCCTGTGCGGTTGGGCCACCACCTGCTCCCTCCCTCTATGTCTCCGGCTCCTCTCTATGTCAGCTACACCAACTCTGGAACACCGGCCTAATTGCCTTAGATTGAGGAGTGTGGGGTGCGGGGTTCTGACTCCTTTTATAGAGATCAGGATAGAGTGATTGTGTCAATGAGTGATCTGACTCTTGGGTCTGTTTCCCCATTAGCTTCAGACTGCGTGATTGGCATTTGCCCAATGCTTGCACCTCCTCCTCGTGTTTTCACCTTTCCTAATATTCAGGTCCAGGTGTTGTGGTCTTCACTTTTCCCAGTATTCAGCGATCCATGGGCTCTTAATTGGGATTTAATACCGGGGGCAATGGTTTTGTGGGATGCCGGTGAGTTCTGCCTACGACTGGCAAAGGCCTCACAAGGAATAGGTGTAATTTTAAGGTTAAGATCAGGTGCTAACTCATCGATCTGCAGTGACATCCTTTTGCTGCTCCTAGAGCACCCCCTGCATCTCCCCTGAGATTGCTTTGCCCCTCATCTTGGGGAACCCTCTAACAGTCATTGATCTGCTGGTTAATATATGGTGACTTGTATTACATCCGTGTTTACATGTATGTTGTATTTGTACCTGCGAAAAGGTTAGTTGTATAACCGTAACGTGTTGAATGAAAATAAAAAATAGATCTGCTATTTGATCATTGTCTGCAATGGTTCTGTCTCCAGCAGTGTCGTGGCCTTGTGCCCATGCTTCTGATATTGTTACGACCCTGAAAGGCTCGGTGCTGCATGGGATTTAGTCTGAGAACCCGTCTCATTACACCAGACTTTCCTGAGTGGAGGGTTTGGGGTTTCGCTAGTTCTGTGTTCTCCCCTCCCCTTTTTTAAGGAATGCCCAAAAATATCCACAGCAATGGGATCCTGAGGGTATCCTTGGTCTCCCCCTCCTGTCCCCAAGTCCCTTCTGTTAGTTCTTTTGGAAGCCCTAGTCCCAGTTACCCTGCAGGTCGATGGAACTGGAATGGATAACTTACTGCCCTGCGAATCTATGGCTGGTTTGAGCACTGAATTGCAGTTGGAGTCTTAAGGGGCCCTTCACTAACATGTCTCTACCTTGTTGGGTGTCCTGACCCACGTTTGAGCTATCATGCTGCAACATTTGGTGCTGTGGGCTTAGAAAATCCAAGATGGCCAAAAAGCCCACATGTGCGCCAGAATCCAGGAGAACCACGCAGTTTGTGCGCACACCAAAATGGTTACCTAACTTGCCACCCACCAGTGTAAAGAAAGATCTTTGTTAACAAAATCCACTGTTACTGATGTCAAAAAGTTGCTGAAAACGTGGCTCATCGGACCACTTTAAAGATTCAACCCTTTTGTGGGGTTCCACATAACCATTTTACTGTAAGGAGCCCCATCAAAACAATATTAAGCAAGGATTATTTACTACCATGTAAGAACCATTCCTGTTTGGAATGCATTAATCCAAGAAAGATCCCAAAAATGGATGCAGTACCAACAAAATCCTCAAGGCAGTGCTAGCGGTCTAAACTCTGACAGGAGAACTGAGTGCAGTTGCTGACAAAGGAATTTGACTCAGCTGACTTCAAAGGCTGCCTTTTAATCAAAAATGAGCCACCTGCTGTTCCCAGAGGCCAGAAGCCTGGGAAACCCTCTCACCTCAAGAGATTCACACCACAGCCCAGGATATCACATGGTCATAATAACCAAATGCAAAGTGACCCCCTGGGCTGCTGACCTAAGCCTCCCAGAGACCACACAATAGGCTCTTGCACTTGAATAGAATATGTTGATTTGGACTGTTTCCTGTCAACAAAGGCCTGCCTGCCAGCAGAGGCATGGTCACTGACCCACCCAAGTCTTGGAGGCGGACTCCAACACTCTGAGAACTGAATTGAAAGCAAAATATATATTTTACAGAAACACTGATAACTCTCTGTAATCAAATGACAGGAATGTATAACTTTGAGAGCCTTAATTTAAAAAATGTACCTTCGATTCAAGCCCAAACTCCACTTTGTGTGATGTTCTGGGGCAAAACCCCGCTATTTATTGACACCACATACTCTGTGTTTAAGCTAGAGATATGGGAATTTACTCGAGTAGATATGGACAGCCTGTGTATATGTGTATAACTTTTAATGAAGAACCAAGGTTGCATAACCCACTAAAATCGAAAATAAGTTGCCATTTTTGAATGCAAGCCCTCAGGAAGAGCAGATTTGGGACAGAGACTACCTCATGTGATGGGTAATATGTACATGCAATGACCAACCACTATGTATTTGAGAAATGTGTATTTTGTTCAAATATAGATTTGTGTGCAATTTGACAGGGGAGTGTCCTTTCTGCAGGCCATATAATGACATCGCTCTGACACTCCACTTCTTTCCCCCAATCAAGAGAGAAAGGAAAGCTTGACCAATGATAAATTGAGAGAGGGGCTGGATTAGTGATGCTGCGCACACACCCACTTTCAAAACATATAAAAGGAACATTGAAACCCAGGTGGGGACATTCAATTCCATTTGCTGCGGAGCATGCTGACCAACGACTTCACATCCAGAGATCCTACACTTAGACTTCCAAGCTAAACAGAGACTACAGAACTTTGAACCAAGAAGGCCCACTGCAAGCAAAAGTATTTGTCAGCAGGCCCAAAAATCATTTGCAGACTATTCACAGCCGGACCCAGCTGTTGATTCTGGCCTGAAACCCTGTGCCAGAAAGATCCAGAAGCAGTGCTCTACCCAGAGAAAGCAGAGCAGTATCCAGAACCAGAGGCCAGAGATCCAGAGTGACCCAGACCGCTGTTAGCAGAACCAGAGAGCTGACCCAGATCACTGTGAAGTGCCGAGACCAGAACCGGAGTCCAGTCCAAAACCTGACCAGATCCGTGGCGAGGCCTATTTCAAAAATATATTGTGAGTACCTAGCAGAACTGTGCAGAACCAATCTCTTAGTTAAAATAATCTAATCCAAACTATTTTAATCTAACCAGAACTGCCTCCTAACTGTCACATGTCATTTGTAAAGCTGCACCACTGTCATTTGTCAATTCTGCAGCTGCAAAGCTGTAACCTGTCGCTTTGAACTTTTAAAATTTCAAATCCGAAAAACAAGCTTCACAAAATCGTTCATAACTCCGTAACCGTTTGTGCTAGGAACTTGATTTAACTTTCCTCTGAAAGCTTAGAATCTAGGCTTTCCAGAGAACCTGGAACCGACTCCTTATACTTTTGCCGTAATCACGATTCACGCACTCGCGAATTTTGCCGCGATTTGCGATTTGGTTAAAAATCCAGCCACGTGTAACCATCAGCAGTCATTTCTTTCCTTGCTAAAAATTTGTCTGCCTCTTAATCACCATCTCTGAATCATTGCTAAAGTGAGCCTGAACTCATCCCAAGTAGCTACTACTCACCCTGAACCTCCTAAAGGGAATTAAAAGCATTTTCAGCATATTTCTCACTTCATTGCCACCACATTCAAAGCACTTGGGTCTGTGTTTCGAAACTCCTATCTGTTGTATAAGCTGCTGGGGGGGAATTGAACTGAATTCTATTTGATTGCATTCCTAAGAACTGAGTGCTCTCCTCTTCATCTCCTTACATTGCATAAAGGGGGGGGGGGGCTGAATTGTCCAAGAAAGTGATTACATTGTCTTTTGCTGAAATCCTATCAGGTTATTTTCTGTACTGCATTTTCATTCCACATTGCATCTATTTGAAACCATAAAAGTATTGTTGCTATCTTATCCATCCTATAACCACTCATCATTGATTATAAAGAAGTGTGCTTGTGCCAGACTATCCATTATTGATTACTGCTCAGATTAAGTGTGATATTCAATTATTAATTTATTATAAAGTGTGATATATATATATATATATATATTGTTTAAATTCTCAAATAAACCTTTTAAACTTGCAAAACAGAACTACTTCTTGGCTCAGTGGGGTCAGGGGGATTCCAAGAGAGGGGTGTTATATAGGGGTAGTCATCCAGAACTCATGAACTGGACACAAAGATATATCAATAAGGGTTTCCATTCAGTATCCCAGACTAGGCATTGACTTAGCTGTAGTGTTGAACTGAATCCTCTTACAAATTGGGGGCTCGCCCGGGATCTTCTGGGTTAGATCTATCACTTGTGCAGCTTAATACAGTGTGCTAACTGACGGGATACATACATCCGGTCGGATCACCACGCTGTTTTACGCTGTAAAGCACTCTTCAAAGGGACACTCTAAGGAAAAGGTCTGTTTTGCAAAAATAAAATACTAATTTCTGTAAGTCAGGACAGAGATCAATCTCTAGAATGACGACCTTGGTAGACATGAAAATAGCGAGAGAGCACTTCTTACATAAGCTATTTGTGAGAGGTGAGTGGACTCATCAGGACCAAACGGTCTGGTTGCAGGCAATCGCGCAACAGGTCACTGAAACAGGGTCAGATATATGGGGAGATCAGGGTCCCCTACATGTGGCCCTGAGTGAACTATATATGGCCCCTAAGGCCAAGGATGAGCACCACAAGATTGCCAGGGTAGCGGCATATTTATATTTACATATGGGAGCCATGCAGGAAAGATGTGCTGAAGGCCAAGATCTGGCAAGTAGGCAACTGCTGGCGTTAGAGAAGGTCCAATCTGACCTGGTCTCTTCTGAGCAGAGGCTGCAGAGGAGCCAGGAGTCAGAAAATGATAGTAGGCAGTATATCATTAAAATAAAAGAGGACATGGATATACTGCAACAGGAAAAGACAGACCAGGATACCAGAATTCTGGCTTTGCAGAAGGAACGCCAAGACAGTTTGTACTCCCTACTGCAGAGCCAGAAAAAGCTGGAACAACAGATCAATTTCAACAGGGCATGCACAGAGCAGGTAGCCACCCTGCAAATCCAACTAGACAGAGAGAAAGAGGAGAGCAATAAACTGATCCTGAAAGACCTGGATACCCAGGCAGAGTTTGATCAGGAGCGCCAGAAAGCTGGTGACTTTCAAAGGCAAAGGGACGACCTGGCGTCACAAATTCAAGCTCTTGGTCAGGAAAGGGACACCTTAGGCCAGGAAGTCTGCCACTTAAGAAGAAAAATGGAAGAAAATCACCTGGCCCACCTGGGTGACCTCCAAAAAGAACACCAGGACTTGATAGAGCACACCAGGAGGGTGGAGGAGGCTCTGGCAAGACAGGAGCAGGCCAATAGGGACACAGCTCTGGAGGTAACCCTCCTGCAGCAAAGACTGGTCCAGTGCTCCAGGACCAATCAGGAAACGCAGAGAGAGAATGAGGCTCTCTGCCAGCACAACGATAGGCTCCAACAACAGGTAGCGATGCAGGAGAGACTGATAGAATCTAGTAAGGCCTTAACTGAGGAACTGAAGGCGCAGGCTCTTGCATTGCAACAAGGAGCAGGGGCGGATAGAGACCAGGTTCGCTGGGAAAGGGAAACTCCTGAGCATAACCTCAGGAGCACTAGTACCAGAGGCCTCAGTCCCTGGACTCTGCCACCCCCATGTCCCCTGGCGCACATGAGCACCGGGCCACAGGGATGGCAGATTACTATCCAGCCAAAAGCATGGGGCTCATAGGCCAGTACCACCCAGGTATGGAGGGGCGGGCATCTGGGTATGGGCACCCAAGCACATTGCAATTTAGTGGGGAACCCCAGGAGAGTAGGCCCATTAAGGGCATCCTGAAAACCTCTGGCCAGTTAGGTCAGTGGGGGGGTACCCATCAAATCCTGGCAGCAAGGAGGGATCTGAAGACTCCTCTGAGCGGTACAGGACACAGGAGACCAGGTCCCCACATTCTGCCAGCCACTCCCAGGCTCGCAGAATCCGGGAAAACCTGGAAGATCAGACAGGAACCTCTGGGAGCAGTGCCTCTGAGTCAGAGGATGAATGGACCAGGGTTACCCGAACCAAAAAGGCCAATAAGGCAAAAAGGGCCTTGCTTAAGGACCCATTGAAACAGATTAAGGCAATCAGGAGTGTCATCACGCCTTATCATAAGAACGCCAAGTATTCTGTTTGGGAACACTTGGAGCTCTATGAGCAAATGATGGAGACCTTTCATTTGAAGGACAGCCAAAGCTGTATTCAGTATGTAAAGTGGACATTCTCCCCAGAGTACTCCAGCTTCTTTGCGGGGCTGGAGGACCAAAATCATTCAAGGTGGTCCACCTATAGGGCGGCCATCTTGAAACATTTTTCTGTTCACAGAAATCCTCAAGAGGCTCGCAAGGCAGCCTACAATTTGCAATGTGGGGAGGATCAGGCCCCACAAGAGTTTGTGCAAGAATTAAAATGTGCTTTTGCGCAGACCACCAGAAGGGTGCGCACAGACAGCAAAGAGTTTGTCAATACATTTTTCCATGCTCTCCCTAAATATATAATGACCCAGCTCGTGAGAGATTTTCATGAGAAAAGATCTTTAGACTGGGTCATTGAACAGGCTACCGGGATCTATGAGGTGCAGAAGCCTATCGAAAATAAAAATAACGTGCCGAAAAACCCCAAATCCAACAGCACCCCTGCTGCTGCCAAGGTGGCAGAGGTAAAGGTTGCCCCCGTTTTAGATTTGGAGATGGGGGGGCCTAAAAACCTGCCTGCACCAAATAATTCACAGCCCAGAAGGCCCATCGGGCCAGTCACAGACAGGGAGTCGAGGAGGTAGTCCCACAAATGGGGTCCCCTGCTCCCCTGACTTTGTAAGTCCCCGCTACAAGGGAAAATGACCAATCCTGGGTTATGTGTGGACTCCTCCAGCCCAAGGGGGGGGGGATCCAGCCAAGCACCTGACCCAGGGAACTTCCCTCCTAACTTCCCCCAGGAGGGCAGAAATTCTCCAAATCCTGGGCAGAACTTTTTCCCCAGGTATCCACCCAATTTCCAGCCCCAAAATCCTCCATCCTTCTTTCCCCAATTCCCTGAGCCCAGACAACCTAATCCGGGAGAGGGGAGGCCAAGGGTGGAGGGGTACCAAGATCTTCCCAACCAGGGGTACTACCAGAGAAGGGATAGCTACCCTTCCCGGGATCAGCCCAGGGGAGAAAATAGAGCCCCGTATCAGCCTGAGCGGGTTTCCCAGTTAGAGCGCCAGGTCCAAAATATGGCATGGGATCTGGGTCACATACTGAGGGCTCAACAGAACCCTCAGATGAGCATGCCACCGCAGAATGCCCCAAACTCTGGACCTGGTGCTCCAGAACAATGACGGGGGCAGCACCCCGATAACACACCGGTTCCCAGGGAGGAGGCACAAGGGGAAGGGGGGTGTAAAGCCTTGGAGGAAGCTTCCTTCCCAACTTGTAAACAGCCCCTGGAAAACCAGGAACTGGAAACAAAATCTCCTGCCCCTGAAAGCCTGCCTCCCAAGGAGCAGAGGGGGGGTAGGAGAAACAAAGGACCCAAACAGACCCACTTTGTGGAGGAGGTACAGGTCTTCCAATTTGAGAGAGAGGGATCCTCAGAAGATCCTGGGAAAAGGATCTTCTCCTTCAGAGATGGGGGAACTCCTCCCAAGGAAAAATGGGTCCCAAGGGATGTCAATTCAGACTGGGGAGATATGGAGACTGAGCTACCGCCGCCCATCATCTCATCCCACAACCCACAATACCGAAATCCCCTGGTTCAAACCCATCCTGGTAACTGCCTCCAAGAAGGGGGGGGGGCGGCCCAGAACCAGGGGAACCCAAAATGGCTCTGATCTCCAGTTGCCAACTTTTTCTTTCAGATTCCCAAGGCTCTCCACAGAATTCTGCCCAAATCTCTTCGCTAGCAATGTCCAAAACCAGAAAGTTAGCCCACCAGTTGTCCAAAAATGTGCATTATCTGTGCCCCCTTGAGGAGAAGGAGGGAAGATACTATGCCCCGGTACAAGTACAGGGGCAGGGTACAATTTTGGCACTGGTGGACACTGGATCCCAAGCTACCCTTCTGTCCAAAAGGGCCTTTGAGGAACTAAATGCAGGAAGTGGGGAGAATTACCGAATTCCTCTCACCTCTCTTCCTGGACAACTGCAGAACTTTGACGGGAAGGAAATTCCCGTTGAGGGGACTGCAGACTTGGACATTAAAATTGGGCGACACAAGGTGAAACACCCGGTCATAGTAGTGACTCCAGAGGGCACCCCTTGTTTACTATGGAATGACCTCCTGAGAAGGTTGTCACCCCTAATAGATTGTGTAAACAAGGTCCTCTGGACCCAGACTAGCCGACCAATAAAATTAAAGCAGAGTGTCAACCATGTTAGTTTAAACGGCACCTGCCACATGGTTGAACAAAAATCTGACCAAGTAGAATTTCACTTCCAGAACAACCAAATTCCAGACGTGACAGTGATAGCAGTAGGACAACAGACTGGTGATGGGGGGTCATCTCTATTTCTGAAAATCAACCTTCCTTCCAGTTTAAGGTGGTATTCCACACTGGAAGGAAACACTCTGAAATTCTTCACCAATCCACAATCAGAAACTCCCACTCCTATAGTCCAGAAAGATGTGAAATCAGCTCAGAACCTGGCTAATATTCAGCAAATTGGAGAGCAATTGTTCATCCCTGTTCAGTTAAATGATGGGAAGGACTCTGTTCTCGCTCGAGTGTGCGTGAACAACGGTAAGAGCTTCATCAGCGAAGCCATGTGCCGCCAACTCCCAAAAGATCCAGCCATTCCCACATTCAAACTGATAGACAAATGGGAAATGGACCTGGAAGCACCTAATTCCAAACATCTCCTGCCAAGCAGGTGTATGCTCAAAATCTCCATCGGCAACAAGAGCATAGTCCATAATTGTTGGGTCGTGCGAGACGTCACTGCCGCCTTTTACTTAGGCAGTGACATTCTCAATCGCTTTGCCATTAGTTTGGACCTAATAAACTTCAAAGCTTGGTCCCGATTAGCGGATAATCCCATGGGCTTTGATGGTCCAGAAAAAGCACTTAGGTCAGCTCAATTGCTACCTTATGCAGTTGAAATTCAGATCAAAGAGGAAGTCACCATCCCAGAAAGGACCCGACAATTCTCCCTGGAAGTGAAAGTTAAAAGAGGACAAAAATTGCAAAACCCTGATGCTTATATACATCTAAATGCTTCTCTCCAACAGCAAGGGTTGGGGGTAAACCCAACACCATTAGTCAACATAGAACATGACACCATTCCAATAGAGGTGGATAACAGCGACTTAAAGAGTATTACTCTAGCCGCAGGCAACATTATTGGAATGGCGGTTGATGACCGACATTTTTGCATTGATTTAGGAAATGAACTGTTAGGACCAATCCCCAAGGACTGTTTTGACAGTGACAGTGATGACAATACAACACCAGACAGGATTTTTACCCGGCATGGGGGGAACTTCCTGGTGTACACTTCTTGCCCTTATGGTAAGGAAGATGTGACTTGTGACTTCAGGAGGGATGAGGTGATTTTCCAGGTCCATGAGGGTTGCCTTTCCCACCTGAGGCCTCCAGTCCAAATCAGCACTCTGACCAGGGACTTCTCCACCCAGCTGGAGGAGGCCGCTGAGATAGCCAAACCAGAAGTCTTTCCAGGCTTCAGGCAGATGGTGGAAGAGAGAGTCAACCTAGCTGATGCCTGTGTGACTCTGGAACAAAAGCAAAAGTTGAAACAAGTTTTCTTGGATTTCCAAGATCTCTTTGCGGTAGACTCATGTGACTGTGGTCGCACCGACATCCACACAACAACAATCCCCACAGACCCTGGAATGACTCCAGTGTTTGTGAAGCAATATCGCTTGCCTCTCGCATCCATGGAGTCCCTTACTGAAATAATTAAGAACCTTGAGTCCCGGAGAATAATCCGTCCAGTCCACAGCACTTTCAATAATCCAGTGCTGGGAATATTGAAGCCAAACGGCCAGTGGAGACTCTGCGCCGACCTTAGGGAGCTCAACAAACGGGTCCATACTTCCCGATTGCCTCTGCCCTACATTGACCAAGGGCTGGCCCAGATCCAGGGGTCACAGGTATTCACTGCAATAGACCTGACCAATGAATACTGGACTGTGCCTGTCAGTAGGGAGGACCAATACAAGCAGGCTTTTACCTTTGGGGGCCAGCAGTACACATGGACCCGGACTCCCTTCGGATACCTCAACTCCGGCAATGAATTCAACATTTTCCTACACAAGGCCATGCCCGACCTGGGTGCAAGGGGTAACCTGGCTTATGTAGATGATGTCCTCATCAAAAGTTCATCTGTGGAGGAACACATAGCGGAGATCCGTTATGTTCTGACCCAGTTGAGGGCCGCCGGAGCAAAACTTTCCTTTCAGAAAGCACAGTGGTGTAGAACCCGTGTTAATTTCTTGGGGCATGAGATTACTCCTCAGGGTCTCTGTCCCCAGGACTGACTAATTACAGCAGAAAGTTCATTGAGGGCTACGCAGAGATCACCAGGCCCCTGATTCATCTCCTGAAGGGGGGGGGGTCAAGTGGGAATGGGGTCCAGAACAAGCCGAGGCAGTAAGACAACTCAAAAGAAGCCTCTCACAAGCGCCCTGCCTACCTTACCCTGTCAGAAACAAGGAGTTCTTCCTGGAGACAGGGTTCTCTAATACGTGCTTGACGGCAGTATTATACCAAAAGCATGACAAGGTCAATAAAGTAATCTCCTATGCGAGCAAAACTTTATCCTCTGTGGAGGAAAAATTCAACGATTGTGAGAAGGCACTCCTGGCAACGGTGTGGGCATTGAAGAATTACCGCCCGTTTATCCAGGGGGAACACATCATAGTGGAGACTCCACACCAGCCTCTGCAATATCTCCAAAGCGACAGAATCCGGGCCGGAAATGTGAGTAATTCCCGAATTACTTCTTGGATTCTGTCAATGCATGGCTTTCCTGTGGAGGTCAGATATGGCCAAAACAAGAAGAGTCCCCTCGCGCAAGGTCTGGCTGACTTGCATGATTGTGCCAGAGAAAACTGTCTCGAGGACGAAAGTCTAAAAATCAAGGACAACACGGAGGCATACCTTAATTCCCCACACAAAGTCTTTGAAGAGGACAAGTGTGAGGGAATGCCCACTGTCTATGTGGATGGATGCTCTTACCATGTTGACAACGACGGGGAGAAAGAACTGGTGGCTGGCGTAGGGAATGCATGGGTGAAGGAGTTCCCAGAACCCTCCGCCGGATACAAAATTGGTCCCGAAGTAGTCAGGTGGCAGAATTGATGGCTGTGCATCAGGTCATCCTCACTGCTGTCCAACATCAACTCCACGAACTGGTCATAATCACCGATTCGGATTATGTACGGAACGGGTTCGTGGAGCACCAGGTTAATTGGAAAACCAGAGGCATGTTATGTGCTAATAACAAACCCCTGAAACATGGGAAGTTAATCCAAAACATTGATGATCTGGTCACATCGAATGGGATGACCATCTACTGGAAAAAGATCAAGGGTCATTCCAAAGTAGAGGGACCAGACAAAACTGGAAATGACTTAGCTGTTCAGCTGGCCAAAACCGGGGCCATCCAAGGGGATCTAATAGAAATAGAGTCCCTGGTGGGGGAAATCCAGGTCACTGCTATCACTAGGTCCCAGACAAATGCTCACAATGATCTTTCAACTGCCCAATGGAGTAAGGAGACCCCTGATGCTGATTTAATTAAAGCTCAGAAGGGGGATCCAATTATTGGTAAGTTTCACCAACACCTTGAGGACCCTGAGAACTTTCCCCTGACGGATACCGATTACATTGGGAAAGAGGACCTAAGAGTGTTGATGAAATGTCCAAAAATGTTCCGAATCCAAGACGGTTTGTTGGTAAGGAAATCCAAAGCTGGCCACGATCAGTGGGTGGTTCCTACCTCATTCCGAAGCCTGATGTTAAGTCACGCCCATGATGCGGCCACCGCCGGTCATAGGGGGTTTCACACAACATTGGAAATCTTAAGAGAGGTTGCATACTGGCCACACATGGGGCAGGACCTCGACCAATACTTGAAGGGGTGTCTTGTGTGTGCACAATTTCAGCTATCATCCCTCACGCACCGTGCACCCCTCCAAAAGAGGGGGATGACACTGCCATGGTCAGATTTGCAAATCGACTTTGTAGGCCCTGTGATTCGCTCGTCTAGAGGAAACAAGTACATGTTGACCGTTACATGCTTGTTTACCAAGTGGGTGGAATGTCTCCCAGCCCCAAACTGCAAGGCAGAAACAGCAGCTGCCCTGATGATTAACCACATCTTTTCCCGTTTTGGTCTACCTCAAAGAATTGAGTCAGACAGAGGTAGCCACTTCACCAGTGAAGTAATGACAAAGATGTGGGAGATACTAGGGGTTAAAAGGAAGCTACACATTTCTTACAGGCCAGCTTCCTCTGGAGCAGTGGAGAGATACAACCGAACCATTGTGAGCATATTAAAGAAGTTTGTGGCAGATTCTGGGCCAAGTTGGGATATCCGATTACCTCTGGTCCTAATGGCCATCAGATCTACCCCTTCATCTGCAACCAAAATGTCACCATTCGAGTTGATTACTGGGCGCAAGTTGGTGCTTCCTCAGCATTTGCTCTACAGGACCCAAGAGCAAACGTTGATAAATGCCTCCACAACTCATGAGTATGTGGAGAATTTAAGGAAACACCTTCAACATGCTTTTGCCTATGCTCAGCGGAATCTAGAAAGATCAGCCGAGAGTATGAAGACCCACTATGACCTGAAAACTTCCAGGAAGGAATATCAGGTGGGGGACCGGGTCTATTTATACAACTTCCAAAGAAACCAGGCAAGACAGCGAAAATGTTTGCCTACATGGAAGGGACCCTTTGAGATTATAGACAAGATCTCCCCTGTGGCCTACAAGATCCGCATCCCCAAAGGCGGTTTGGCAGAGGGGGAAGACAAGTGGGTCCACATCAACCAGTTGAAGTGTTGCCATCCCAGGCACACTTTGCAGCAACTGGAGGAGTCCTCTGTAATCCCAGAGGGTACCACTCCAGAGTAATTCAATTCCAACCCTAAAATATCCTACATATAGCCTATCAAATTCTGTGTTTCTCAAGTTTATGTGTTCCTGTTGCTTAATTTAAAAAAAATGTGCATGTTCATATCTGTTGAGTTCTAAAATATATATGCCACCCCACTATATCAATGGTGGGGGAGAAATGTCCATGAATAGGTATTGCCGCTCTTCGTTTGTCGTCCTAGGGGAAAGAAAACCTGGAGACTGGCCAAGGAGGATGATCCGGAGACCGGGAGCAGAGACCCGAGGGGCCCGGGGTACCACCCAATATTCCCATGAGGACCGGCGAGGAGAACCGATCGATCAGTACCGGATGGAGGAAAAGATGCTGAACTGTGCCATTTGCAGAATTGGAAGAAGATTATGCGGACATACCAGTACGTGGGTCAAAACAATCTTTGCACCCGACTCCCCATCGACTCAGATTTAAAGTGCAGTCGGGTGGGGGGCCTTGTTGGGTGTCCTGACCCACGTTTGAGCTATCATGCTGCAACATTTGGTGCTGTGGGCTTAGAAAATCCAAGATGGCCAAAAAGCCCACATGTGCGCCAGAATCCAGGAGAACCACGCAGTTTGTGCGCACACCAAAATGGGTACCTAACTTGCCACCCACCAGTGTAAAGAAAGATCTTTGTTAACAAAATCCACTGTTACTGATGTCAAAAAGTTGCTGAAATCGTGGCTCATCGGACCACTTTAAAGATTCAACCCTTTTGTGGGGTTCCACATAACCATTTTACTGTAAGGAGCCCCATCAAAACAATGTTAAGCAAGGATTATTTACTACCATGTAAGAACCATTCCTGTTTGGAATGCATTAATCCAAGAAAGATCCCAAAAATGGATGCAGTACCAACAAAATCCTCAAGGTGGCGCTAGCGGTCTAAACTCTGACAGGAGAACTGAGTGCAGTTGCTGACAAAGGAATTTGACTCAGCTGACTTCAAAGGCTGCCTTTTAATCAAAAATTAGCCACCTGCTGTTCCCAGAGGCCAGAAGCCTGGGAAACCCTCTCACCTCAAGAGATTCACACCACAGCCCAGGATATCACATGGTCATAATAACCAAATGCAAAGTGACCCCCTGGTCTGCTGACCTAAGCCTCCCAGAGACCACACAATAGGCTCTTGCACTTGAATAGAATATGTTGATTTGGATTGTTTCCTGTAAGCAAAGGCCTGCCTGCCAGCAGAGGCATGGTCACTGACCCACCCAAGTCTTGGAGGCGGACTCCAACACTCTGAGAACTGAATTGAAAGCAAAATATATATTTTACAGAAACACTGATAACTCTTTGTAATCAAATGACAGGAATGTATAACTTTGAGAGCCTTAATTTAAAAAATGTACCTTCGATTCAAGCCCAAACTCCAATTTATGTGATGTTCTGGGGCAAAACCCCGCTATTTATTGACACCACATACTCTGTGTTTAAGCTAGGGATGTGGGAATTTACTGGAGTAGATATGGACAGCCTGTGTATATGTGTATAACTTTTAATGAAGAACCAAGGTTGCATAACCCACTAAAATCAAAAATAAGTTGCCATTTTTGAATGCAAGCCCTCAGGAAGAGCAGATTTGGGACAGAGACTACCTCATGTGATGGGTAATATGTACATGCAATGACCAACCACTATGTATTTGAGAAATGTGTATTTTGATCAAATATAGGTTTGTGTGCAATTTGACAGGGGAGTGTCCTTTCTGCAGGCCATATAATGACATCGCTCTGACACTCCACTTCTTTCCCCCAATCAAGAGAGAAAGGAAAGCTTGACCAATGATAAATTGAGAGAGGGGCTGGATTAGTGATGCTGCGCACACACCCACTTTCAAAACATATAAAAGGAACATTGAAACCCAGGTGGGGACATTCAATTCCATTTGCTGCGGAGCATGCTGACCGACGACTTCACATCCAGAGATCCTACACTTAGACTTCCAAGCTAAACAGAGACTACAGAACTTTGAACCAAGAAGGCCCACTGCAAGCAAAAGTATTTGTCAGCAGGCCCAAAAATCATTTGCAGACTATTCACAGCCGGGCCCAGCTGTTGATTCTGGCCTGAAACCCTGTGCCAGAAAGATCCAGAAGCAGTGCTCTACCCAGAGAAAGCAGAGCAGTATCCAGAACCAGAGGCCAGAGATCCAGAGTGACCCAGACCGCTGTTAGCAGAACCAGAGAGCTGACCCAGATCACTGTGAAGTGCCGAGACCAGAACCGGAGTCCAGTCCAAAACCTGACCAGATCCGTGGCGAGGCCTATTTCAAAAATATATTGTGAGTACCTAGCAGAACTGTGCAGAACCAATCTCTTAGTTAAAATAATCTAATCCAAACTATTTTAATCTAACCAGAACTGCCTCCTAACTGTCACCTGTCATTTGTAAAGCTGCACCACTGTCATTTGTCAATTCTGCAGCTGCAAAGCTGTAACCTGTCGCTTTGAACTTTTAAAATTTCAAATCCGAAAAACAACCGTCACAAAATCATTCATAAATCCGTAACAGTTTGTGCTAGGAACTTGATTTAACTTTCCTCTGAAAGCTTAGAATCTAGGCTTTCCAAAGAACCTGGAACCGACTTGCTACTCCTTATACTTTTGCCGTAATCACGATTCACGCACTCGCGAATTTTGCCGCGATTTGCGATTTGGTTAAAAATCCAGCCACGTGTAACCCTCAGCAGTCATTTCTTTCCTTGCTAAAAATTCGTCTGCCTCTTAATCACCATCTCTGAATCATTGCTAAAGTGAGCCTGAACTCATCCCAAGTAGCTACTACTCACCCTGAACCTCCTAAAGGGAATTAAAAGCATTTTCAGCATATTTCTCACTTCATTGCCACCACATTCAAAGCACTTGGGTCTGTGTTTCAAAACTCCTATCTGTTGTATAAGCTGCTGGGGGGGGAATTGAACTGAATTCTATTTGATTGCATTTCTAAGAACTGAGTGCTCTCCTCTTCATCTCCTTACATTGCATAAAGGGGGGGGGGGTGAATTGTCCAAGAAAGTGATTACATTGTCTTTTGCTGAAATCCTATCAGGTTATTTTCTGTACTGCATTTTCATTCCACATTGCATCTATTTGAAACCATAAAAGTATTGTTGCTATCTTATCCATCCTATAACCACTCATCATTGATTATAAAGAAGTGTCCTAGTGCCAGACTATCCATTATTGATTACTGCTCAGATTAAGTGTGATATTCAATTATTAATTTATTATAAAGTGTGATATATATATTGTTTAAATTCTCAAATAAACCTTTTAAACTTGCAAAACAGAACTACTTCTTGGCTCAGTGGGGTCAGGGGGATTCCAAGAGAGGGGTGTCATATATGGGTAGTCATCCAGAACTCATGAACTGGACACAAAGATATATCAATAAGCGTTTCCATTCAGTATCCCAGACTAGGCATTGACTTAGCTGTAGTGTTGAATTGAATCCTCTTACAACCTCAGCAGCTCTGAGGTCCATGATTACCAAAGTTGTGTCACCACCCAATTCAAAGAAACCTCCTGTACTAACACCCCCTTGCTTCTTGGCTCTATTTCTGGGTTCCACAGGGTTGTGATACTTATTGTCTGGTCTGTCCTCTCCATGGGAGACCCTCTACACTGTAGGTCGTTGGAGATAGAAAGAGACTCAAGGGGATCCCCCATATGCCACCTGAAGGGGCACGTCATGTATTTGATGGAAGGCCCTGTCCCCTGCAACCCCCCTAACCCTCTGAGTCTCTCGGTCCGGGCCAACAGCCATTCTCAGTAGTCACAATGGATGCGCAGTAGATGATGCCGTCAGCATTTGCCTTCCACCTTTACCAGCTCAGCTCCGATGTCAGAGCAGGCACTGCAGCACAGCCTCTGTTTTGCTGGCGGAAATGATGGTTGGAATACGTGTTCACATCTACAGTGCATCTTGGTGCCCATGCTGTTCTTTGAAAAGGAACTAGTTACTTACCTGTAACTCTTCTTCTCCAGCATGGGTCTTGCATGGATTCACATCCTCATGAATATTCCCTGTCGTCAGGCTGGGAATCCTCAGTAAAGTTAAAGCAGTTTAGCTTTAAGCTAAAACTGCATGTCACTTCTATAGCCTATCAGTGTCATTTTGGGTCATACTGCCCAGCCAGTGACACTCTTCCTCCTAAGCTTCACCCCTGGAGGCCATCTTTAGATTTGGTTGCACACATAAAGTGGAGAACAAGAGTAACAGGTAAGTAACTAGTTCCTTTTCCAGCATGGCCTCTTGCATGGATTCACATGCACATGAATACGATACAGCAGTACACATACACAACCACAGGAGGTGACAAGGCTCACAGAAGCAAAACACTTACCCCTGCAACAGACTCACCTCATGCAAACAGGTTGCGAAGCACTGCTTGGCCGACCCGGGACTCCACGTAGCAGCCCTACAGATACTGAGCAGGGGAACACCACAGAGAAACGCTGTAGTCGCTGCGATGGCTCTAGTGGAATGGGCTCTCAGCCTGCCTGGTAGCAGCCTGTTGCCCAAATGATGGCAATGCATCATCCAGCCGGAGAGCCACGTGGAGATGGAAGCCTTTCACAGAGCCTTCCCATGTCCCAGAGGTCCAAAACTGACAAAAAGTTGAATGTTCAGCAAATGCAATGACCTTTCAGCAGGTGAAAAAGGATTTCCAAAGAAGACTGGCAGAACCAAATGTTTGTTTAGATGAAGGTCCGACGGCACCTTTGGCATAAAGGAAGGATGAGTTTGCAGAACCACCTTAGCTGAGTGGAATGACAAATATGGAGAATTACAGGAGAGAACCTGCAGTTCCCCGGCCCGCCTGGCCGAGTGATCACCACCAGGAAGGCGTTCTACCATGACAGAAACTTCAAAGATGCCCGATGCATAGGTTCAAACGGCGGCCCCATCAGTTTAGACAGAACCAAGTTCAGCTCCCAAGTTTGGGCTGGAGCCTTCACCAGAGGGAATTTTCTAAAGAGGCCTTGAGGAACTCTTTAACAAGTCTGTGTGACCACAGGGAGAGCTTGCCTGGAGCCCGTTTTGTGCCGTTATATGGCGGCCAGATGGACCTTGACGCTGTCACGTGCAGCAGAGAAATATTCCATGACCGGCACCAAACCGTAAAGCGCTTTCACTTGTATTTGTAGCTTGCAAGTAAACAGGATGCCCTGGCTTTGGCCAGAATTTTCTTGCATCCTAAAGGCAGGGAATAGCGTCCAAATTCTAGGGCTGCAAGAGCCAGGCCATGAGGCTCAGAGACGCTGGGTGGTGGTGCAGGATTAACACTCCTTCTCTGGAGAGGAGGTATGGCAGTGGAGGCTGTTTGATGGCTGTAACCACCGACAGAGGCAGAAGGTCTGAGTACCAGTGTGTGTGAGAGAGAGAGAGAGAGAGAGAGAGTGAAAGAGAGAGAGAGAGAGAGAGAGAGAGAGAGAGAGAGAGAGAGAGAGAGAGAGAGAGAGAGAGAGAGAGAGAGACTAGGCATGTGAGCCAGTGCCTGGGCATGAGTGTGAGTGTAAATGCAAAAGAGCCAAGAATGGCTCGGACAAATGCCCGCACACATTGGCCTCAAATACAATTATGGTGGTTCAAAAATCCCACATTTCATAAAGCATAAATGTGACAAATCAACTTCCAGAGCACCAGTGGTCCAGGGATGAACAAATCATCAATCAGCCACACACCTCTAGTAGACCAGAAGAGATCCGAACAGATTGGAAACACAAGTCAATTATAAACTTCCTTGTCCAATTTTGATAACGTGGACGGAACAACAGGCTTATCTCCCCAAGGTCGTGGATCGTTGGTTAGTTGCAACACAGCAAAAATACAATTATTACCCAATGATAAAAGTGACTGTGCAGTCAAGGTTGTATAAACATATCTATTGTATTATTATTTAAGGTTGTATAAACATATCTACATTATTATTATTCAACAAACAGTTCTAGCACACTACAAAAAATAACCCATCCTGTATAGGAATGCAGAGGACAGACAGCCTCAAGAAGGAAAAGGGAGGCACTCAGGATTCTGACAGGAGGGAAGTCGGTAAAGTAATTAATCGCAATAGTTCAAGGATACTTTGTTTCAGCACAAAGGGAGCAATGGGTCATAAAATGTCATTAGGGGCCTTCGGAGAATGACCAGGGGGACAGAACCAAAATGTACCTTGTGCTTGTAGAAGTTCTTGGTGCTCGACAGGGTCGAGTCGGTTTTAGGGCGCTTGACAGCTCCGCAACAGAGTTCAAGACGGCAGACAGCTGCGGGTATCAGGCAGCAGGCAGTTTGGCACGTAAGGCGGAACAAATGGCTGCAGGTTGGCCTACATGGCAGCTTGGGGTCAGGAATTGTTGTCTCTGTGCTGGTTGACGGTTCTGAAGCACTGGTCAAGGCATCTCAGATTACTCTAGAGACTGCAGCGTGACCACAGTCAGCGGTGCAGTCGGTTGCAGCTCGAGTGGCTTGAATGGCTAGAGAATGTCCTATATGGCGGACACTGGTTGATGCTTGTCAATGGACTCCAAGCTTCTTCACTTGGCTTGTGTCATCCTTTAAGGCGGACGGCCCAAAGCTGCAGAGAGTGTTGCAAGCAACTGCCTTGTCCTGGGTTTGGGTCAGAGACTCTCTGGGACTTCCCACGTAGGAAGCTTGCTGCAGAGCCTAGCAGGACATACTGTGTGCTGGCTGGGTACCAGTTCTGGAGTTTCTGGAGAGTCCTCTGGATTCATTATCTCCCTCTGTTCCCTGGGAGATGTTTAGGGGAGGTATCTTGCTTCCCTCTTTGGAAATCCTGGCCTTCCTTCACGGGCGGAAGCTGTAAGGCAATACTAAGTCCCACCATCTTCCTGCCTGTTGTGGATCAAAGGGTCTCTCTGGTTAATTGAGCTCTCTTTGGTTCCTGATTAAAACTGCAGGTATCCCTTGAAGCTGTGGCGAGATCAGACTTTTGGTCGCCCCAAACCACATATTTGTACCTTCTGAATGAGGTCCCCCTGCGGGGATGACTACTGTAAATTCATAGTCCCAGACATGACATGTCACTGCCCTTGATACTGAGAGGTGAGAGCTGGCTTCAGGTAGACACAGGGAATATCAAAGGTTTTTGGGGTTTCCTGTCTCTTTTGTTAAACTCTGCAGCCAGGCCCCATGTGGGCCTGTTTGTGGTATATACCATTAGTATGTTAATTATGTCATTTGCTGCCACCATCTGCAGTGCTTACACAAAGGACAGGGTGGATACATGGAGCCTTTGATAGTTGAATAGGCTGGTCATGGCAGGAGGAAGATTTTGGCCCTCCCCCTTCTGAGATGTATCGTGTACTCCACCTGCCGGATCCAAACTAAATATGAGAGGGAGAACTGTGCCTGTAGGCTGTGTTCACCCAAAGTACACTGGTCTATGTGTATGTCGTACGATGAGCATAGGAAAATGTGTGCAGATCAGCCCCACACATTTTCCAGAGGTAGATCTACCATAATTCAATTTCATGTACAATCTCAAAAAGACCAGCCAAGCGCACACCCAGATGGTTGATTTCCTCACAGTAAACAAGTGCATGCGGTATTGACTGGATAAATAAAGGAGTGAAATATGATTGAGGAAAGAAGGGCAGTGTCACAGAGGCGAGGCAGAGAGTTGCATTGGGTGGAAAGATGAAAGACAATTCATTGCCCAAGGGGAAATTAATTATGCTTCATAAATTAAATGTTACCTTTAATGCTGCTTATTAGACTTTTGCTGATGAGCAATAAAATAATAAAACGAAGCCCAGTGCTCCTGGTCACTGTTTCAATTATATAATGTTTTAACAGTGAGTACAAGACGATAACAAACTTTGCCATTGCTCTAAGTCCTTGTACATGCTTCTTATGTGGCATTTCCTTCCGGGACCCTGCAAACAACGTATTGCCTCTTCCTAGGCCTACTAAACGAGGTGCTTATGTTTGAGGGACCCACTTACTTCCTGGCTACATATTCTGTAAAAAGCATTGTTTCCATCCCTTGCCAGAGTACATGTGCCCTGATCCCTGGGACTGATTACCTACATGTCTCTGTTTTTCCTTGAAATTATTGAAACGCTTTTAATTCAAGAATCTAATGCTGCCACCCCTTGTTCATGGTTGTAACCTCAGCTGTGCAAAGCTGGACAACATTGCCTACATTTGATCTTCTCTCACTAATGAAAAGAAAACCTCCACCTTCATGTGGCCATCTTGGAATTTTCTGGTACGTGTATGATCTGGGAGGTTGATGAGAATGTCAAAGTGGGATCTTGCTGGGGATGTCAAACTGGGAGCTTCGCAAGAATGTCAAACTTACTGGCAATTATAAACTGGAAACTTACAGTGTATGTCAAAATGGGAGCTTGCTACAGGTAACAAAGTTACTGAGGATGTAAAACTGGGGGCGTACTTGTGATGTCAAACGGGGAGCTGTCTGGGAATGACAAGGTTACTGGGAATATCAGTATGGGGACATACTAGGAATGCCACACCTGGAGTTTATATGTAATCTCAAGCATGCCTGGACTGTTAAATTGGGAGTTAACTGAATATGTCAATCTTACTGGGCATTATAAAATGGGATCTTACTGTGATCATCAAAAAAGGACCCTACTGCAGTGTCAAGCTTGCAGAGTGGAAAACTGGAGGCTGTGAATATCAAGTGTACTGGTAATGCCACTCTGTCGATATATTATGCATGTCCCGTTGAAGTTTGGTTAGAATGTCATACTTACTTGGAGATTACTAGGAAAATCCATGTTATTGGGAATGTCAAAATGGGTGCATACTGCAAATGTTAAACTGCATTTTGCAACAGATTCAAGTGTACTAGGAATGTCAGATTCGGAATGATGAACTGGAAGATTCCTAGGAATGTCACGATCAATGGGAATGTCATATTTACAGGAAACCAGGCTTCATGTGATAACCAGGTGTAAACTGGTAATGATGCGTTAGCTAGGTTCGAATGTATGTACATAAAAAAGGAACAAATAATTTGTACAAATCAACATGTTTGGTCCTTTATGGTGGAATCGGCACTTTGCAATTGTTATGAAAACTACTGCAAGAAATATGGGTCTCGTGGTTTAAAACATGTACCGTGCCAGATAATAAATGTATACATCATTTACATCATACACAGAAGATTCACAGGGTCTCTTGGACCTGGAACCTGATAACGCCAACCTGCATAATACCAAACTCCACCAGAGAATCCAGGACTGGACCATAGTTTAAAAATCGCTGTAATAGCGCATGAAAGAGAAAGGTTGTCTTGTTTGGATTGGCAACCCCTGTTTCACTACCGTGCAAAGGGCCACTCCTTATGGGACCAGCACTTACCCAGCAGACAAAGCTAGAAACCTAGGAGTCATCTTTGACATTGTTATGTTATGTTATGTGCATACTTCTAATGCGCAGAAAGCCCGCAGGCATCAGGACGCGGAGAGCCGGAAAAAGACAAATTCACATTTGATCTCAGATCTCACAATACAGGTTTGTCCTAAGTAAGTGTCCCCCATGTTGGTCGTTGTAGTGTGTGAAGTTAGCATGTGAGTACAAAATATGCAGTTGATTTGAATTTTGTTTTGCCGTGTGCTCTGCTGAAGGGATTATACCCGAAATATTATCGTCATATAAGTATATAAGAAAAATCAAGCATGAATATTCATACATGTAAAAAGAAACTGTGCTGACTTACTGTTGGAACAAGAGGACTTTTGGGGAAAAAACGGCTTGGTAGGCTCATCCTGTAAAAATAGGTGTGCATATACACTACGGGTCCTTACTGTGATTCTTAGACATTATGGTTACCAGAGTTTGGCCGCTTAGTTTGTGCACCAAAACCTAACATCCGTGTGTGGCTTGTATTCTGTGGCAAGCCTTCTCTCTCTGGAGGACAATGTCCAGCAGATTGCCTGGATGGCAGTCCGGGCGAGTGCTTGGTCTTGCAACGTACCCAGAGCTTTATGGGCTCCCTGGACTTGGAAGCACTAGAGGTCAGCTTGCCCTGCAAGGATAAGATAGTATTTGGGAAAACCGGTGGCACCCGCAAAAGCTTGAGTGCTCCTCCTCTCTTCATAGAGGTTCGTGCCACAGGACAATGAATTGTTAGACGTCATGTCCTCCTGAATGATAGTGCCACTTTGCATCTGATCCACTCCTGGCCTAGTACCGCATTTTTTGGTTCAAAGCAGCTGTCCTTGAAGATGGCTGGTGTTTTGTTCCTGGTATCCTTTGGGAGAGTTACGCATCTGAGGTCAAATGTGAGTGTCTTGGATGTAGACAAGAGGTACATAATCAAAGATGGGGTGACTTCTACATAACTCAAGGAACTAAAACCTCCCCATCTCTCCTTTTCAACATAGCATTCGATGTGCTTGCCATAGTGTATCGTGGGGTCTTTGGATAGGCTTGTGTATTAAGGCCTGCTGTTGTGCGGCCATTTAGGGGAAGGCAAGGTGACTCCTGGTTTTCTTCAAGTGCCCATATGGTCGTGTGCCTCCCCGACCCCTTCAAGGTGGATGCACTTGTTGGTACTGGAGGTAAGCCTCAATCTTTCTGCCTTTGATGTTCACTTGTCCAGAGCATTGATGATTGATGCACATTTGGAGGATATTCTGAGAGCAGAGGATTGGTTGAATGCCCCAACCTTTATGACCTTTTATCTGAAACCTATAGATTGCACTTCACCCAGGTCATGCAAAGGATTTGAAGATGCATATAACAGTCGCCTCTATGTCTTTAGGTATTATTATGATGTTCATAGCAAAGGCATCAGAACATCAAGACTTTTTTGAAGAGACAGAAGCAAGTATTATCCCTCCCAAGTGTTTAATTCACCTTTAGCCCCGTCTTCCCACTTTTGGCTCAGTGGTAGGTCAGACACAGAAGTAGATGGACAAGAAGACATGTTTTCAGTGGTCTCAAGTTTATTAAAGAAAAGACCTCCACTATCCCTGCTTCTAAAACGATGAAGGTTTCTTATCCTAGAAAATAAAACGAGGGAGAGCGTCAGGACGTCTTACACAAATAAACCGTAACCTCTGTCCAAACCTATGCCACCATAAGAGCTGACCTTGCCACTAATAACGAAAACATAGCTTAGCCAAGAGAATTGTTCTCTTATATACCTCTTTCTTACAGCGTGTGCTGGCTGGTGCAAATCCATTCCCCTAACCCCTGCCGACCCCTCCCAAATGTCTCTCAAATTCTCCTTTTGGTTTTTCAGGCCTTTAGCTGCTCGTACAGTTCAAAACAAGTTCCTTGGGGTTCTAGGCAAAAGGGGCCTCTTGTTCACCCCTCCAGGATGTGTCCACTCCTTTGAAGCAATGGACTTTGTTGGTCCAGCATGCACCTTCTGACTTTACTGGTAACCTTTACTGGTCGTTGTGTCTCACCCATTGTGAGTGGCTTGAGTTCTTAGGCCGGACTGGGCTCTCAGGACCTTCAGACCTATTGTTTCTCTACTGGGTGTTTCTATTTCTCTAAGGTTTCTGATACGCACTTATGGGGTCTTCATTTCAGATTCACCCCTCCTGGGTGTTTCTATTTCTCTCAGGTCTCTGGAACCCCCTTGGGGAGTCTTTGTTTCAGGTTCACCCCTCCTGGTTGTTTCTATTTCTCTTAGATTTCTGATACGCACTCGTGGGGTCTTTATTTCAGATTCACCCCTCCTGGGTGTTTCTAATCCTCTCAGGTCTCTGGAACCCCCTTGGGGAGTCTTTGTTTCAGGTTCACCCCTCCTGGGTGTTTCTATTTCTCTTAGATATCTGATACGCACACGTGGGGTCTTTATTTCAGATTCAGCCCTCCTGGGTGTTTCTAATCCTCTCAGGTCTCTGGAACCCCCTTAGGGAGTCTTTGTTTCAGGTTTAACCCTCCTGGGTGTTTCTATTTCTCTCAGGTCTCTGGAACCCTGTTGCTGGGTTTTTCTTTCAGGATCACCCCTCCTGGGTGTTTCTATTTCTCTTAGGTGTAGTAGCCCGATATGGGTCCTTGAGCTTTTTTAGCCTGTTTCGTATTGTCCTCACCCCCTCATGGATACAGTGCATCAGAGCTTTGCTGCCCTTCTAACACTCCTCTGTGCTAACCTTGTACACTGCATTCTTTGTTGAGTGAGGGGTCTGCTTGGTAACTGTGAAACTGTGCTTCTCAGATCGTGTGTTCGCCCACAGCGGTGCTTCGTTCAGGCGTAATGATCCATGCACGCAGTCTCTCTCTTCCAGAGACATGGGTGGCTTGGACTCTCTGCCCGCATGGACTCAGCAGCCTTCCGAGGGTTCCTGGATTCCTCCGAACACCACATATGCAACATGGTCCCGCCTCCAGTCTAGATTAGCTCGGCACTAGCTTCTGCTGTGCAGGGCCTTGCTCAGGCTGAGCCACCTGCAGCGGCTGGTTCGCTCACAGCGGCTGTCTCTCCCCTCACAAGTAACGGCATTGGCCCTTTCATGCTCCTCTCTGAAACAAGAGACGTAACATCATTGGTTCTGTGTTTCTGGCTGCAAGGTGGGGTCAGCAGCCAAACCCAACACATTTAAAGGTCCCTGTACATTATTATTGTGTTCAACCCTCATGTATTCAACACACAATTCAGACTCTGGTGTTAAGGGAGATGTTACAAACTTCTCAGCTGGAGATTATTTGTCTCCTAATGGGGGCCACCACCAGTGAGATCCCGCTTGCCCTGTGCCCTAGGGAAGGTTTTGCGTAGCAGGCTCACCTCCCTTATTGTATTGTATTCCTCACAGCTCTTGTGGGGGTATTTCGTTACAGGTGGATAGCTTGTCCTTTGGTGTCACTCATTTGGTTGTATGTTGACTATGTGTGGTGATTTGATAGATTTGTTTTTGCTTTCTTTTCTAAACTCTTACTCTCGCTATTTCCTCGCCTACAGGTGTCACCATCGGGCAAGTTTTGCTCTTCAGGTGCTGTCTAAGTTGCACCTGGGACAGTTGGAATTTGTCTATGTGCTAACATTTCGATAACCTTCAGAATAGCATTAAAATACTATGTCACATGTCTCTAGGGTTTATGACTAACACAGGAACACTTCCCAGCAGCAGGATACTGCACCGTCCAATGAGAGCCTCGCACATCTTAGTCACCTTTTCTTGCGCACTGTGCCATCGAGCACCTTGGCATCACAGGATGAAATCCATGTGGCAACAGTGTGGTGAGAATGGCAGAGTTTGACAGTAGAGGTCTGTTTAATTGAGCAGACTGGAAGGACATTGTCTGAGAACACGCTAAGGGCATGCTGCCTGCACACACTTTAGTCACCCCCAGATGATTTTTGTTATGAAGATAGGTCTCACGCGAGGGACCAAACTTGCGGCTTGTTGTCTGTGCGTGTACGTTGCAGTTTTTTAATTTCTTTATTTTATTGTTTTTTTATAACGCGCCTAATACCGTAGCTGAGTTCTGGTTCTAAAAGCGGATCCAGGATATGAACCTCTGTTGCTTCCAAGACCAGCAGGTTGCCCCTGTGCTATCCTCCGTTCACTGTGGCTGGTGTGTGGGTTGTTGGAGCAGCTGGTGGCCAGGCCTATACACAGGCGGATGTCTGGGCTGATGCTGTCAAATAAATATCTCCTGCTCCTGCCTCGTCAAGCATTTATTCTGAAATGTCATTTACAAAGATGTCATTCATTCATGTATTTGTGTACTTACTTATTTTTGCTTGAATAGAGCACGCTGCAAAACACATTGCCATGAGGTGCCCCTGCAGATGAGAGGGGGGCATCAACATAACTCATTTCAAGTGACAGGAGGATATCTGGTGGAAAGCATGGGCTTGTGGGGGGTAGGGTTCGACTGAGCAGCCGGGTGTTTTTTAGTACCTGTCTATAAGGGAGCAGGGAAGAGGCTTAGCCAGTCTGCAGAGTAAGTATGTTCCAGTGTGTGGTGTCTGGGAAGGAGAACATTCACTCTCATGTCCATTGTGCTTAGATGTGAGTTCCTCGAGCATTCTGTGGATGGCAGGTTACTTGTCGTCGTCCAGTAGGTGTTTGGAGGCTATTCCTTACAATATTTAATGGTTAGTTCGACGTTGATGTGATATTTGACTGGAATACAATGTAAGTGTCTCAGGAATAAGGCGGCTTGGAGTTTTTGTAGACTGGCTATGAGTAGGCTTGCCACATGCTGAACTGTGCAGAGTCCTTTGATTTGATAGGCAAAGCTTTGTGCATGTAGGGTGTTGACATTGTTAGGGCTGGCGTTAAAGAGAGAACCTGCAATGGCAGCATGCTTTTAGTTGGGTCTGATTGGAAGGATTCCTTGTCTTTCATAGGGAGAAGCATGATTTGATGAAGGGCTGTTTCTGTAGTTCGTGCTCATTTCGGCGTCCCAGAGGGCACCTAGGTTTCACACCTTGGTAGTTGTAGGGATGACCACCCTGAAGAAGTGGGATAGGCGAGGAAGTCATTTTGTGTGTTTACCAAGTGCTTGGGTGCCAGTAAAAGGGTCCTGATTTTTCCTCTGTTGTTGTTTAGACTGCTACAATAGATCCAGTCCTGCAGGGAATTAGGCCTAATGGCATGTTTCTGAATGGATCAAGCCTGCCTCGAATACGCTCATTAAGTTGCCTATCATCTGCCTGGAAGTGGATATGGTTTTCCCAGAGTAGGGTTAATTTTCGATCCAATGGGTGAAGTAACCTGCCATGCTGCTAGAACTGGACGACCAAAAAATGTGTGACAGGAAAGTAGAGACTTGCTATAGCAAGATCTGCGATGCGCCCAGGGGGTAGACATTGATGACATTGAATTTAGGAGGAGGTCGATGCTTAAATGTCCAAGGTTCTTACAGCAATATCCGGTTTTTATTTACCCTTCCTGCTTGATTCCTCTTGCTTCTAAACACTGTAATAGCTGATATTGTTACCAGATTTAAATGTATCGGTCCCAGAAGGATGAAGGGCTGAGTCGGCCTTGCTTGCATTCAAACGTGCAGGCTGGCCGCCATGTCAGAGGTGAGGTCTTAACTTGTGAGCTATCCTCTGTTCATGTTCTTGGCGTGGTGCTCTTAATGGGATGTGTGAGGATATAAATATGTTGACAGCTTCCCCGGTGGGGCTTGAGGTGAAAGACGGATTGTGTGCGACGTTTCTGTGAACCATGTGAATGTGGGAAAAGAAAGTCAATGCCCCCGGTTGTGCTAAAAGCTACATGCACACAGCGCTTTAATATTGTGACAGCTAATCTAACGTTACTGTGACGGATGCACCCACACAACATCACCTACCTGAGACACGGATCCCGTTCCTTGCCACAGTGGGTGCGGGGCTTTCCCACAATGCGTTGCAGAAAACCTCTGCTGCTCGTCATGAATTCCCTGCATGCCCTGTGTCCGTGGGGTGGCAGATGCAGAGTCTCCTGCAGATTCTGGCTCTCACGGGCAGAAGGTAAAAGTCTTAAACGGATTCAGATTTGTTTTCTCCCATCCTCTCTTCCACTGTAAGGAGGAAGGAGTGCAGGAAGGAGCAGCGAATAGAATTCCTACTCAGCCTCTCTCTACTACTAAACCAGCAGGGTTCTCAATCAGGTGAAACCAGCACAGCCAAACAGCTGTACCTCCTTCGCAGCTTTGGGTAGCGCAAGCCAAGGGCAAGCTATACACTTCAGAAGGGCAGTGTCGTGGGACAGAAGCAATCTGTTACCAAAATAAAAGAATGTCTAACAAAGGTTCTATAAAAATAGGATCTTTAATTAACCTAACAAAAATGCATACAACTAATAAATACACCAATGACCCGCCCTATAAAAAAACACAAGGAAAGCAAAGGTATTGAAGATGTAAAAAGGTAAAAAAAAAGTCACTGGGGCCTTTTAAGGTGAGCAAGGGGGACAGAACCACTTCAAATACCTTCAATTTCTTGTCTTTGGGGCTCAACAGTGTGGAGACATCTTTCTGTCTGAGTGCTTTAAAGTCGCGGAGAAAGTGTCGATATGGTAGAGTCGTGCAACCCAATGGTAAGTGGGCGTCTACACGATTCGAGGCGATGGCTGCCATGGGTCAAGTCAGCGTGTCAGACAGGTTGGGTCGATGGCTTCCAGCGGGTCGGGTCAGTGTTCAAGTTGGGTTGAAACAATTCTTCAGTTGGATCAAGTAGGTGAACGAAACACGGAGAGTCGGTTACTTCCAGAGAGGAGAGCCAGTACTCAAGTCCAGTTGGGATGATCCTCTTCAATGAGTTGTGTCAGCAACTAAACAGTTCCAAAAGCAGGCAAGCAGATCGAAGGGCTTAGACTGCCAAAGGCAGCAGCACAAGTCCTGTAGTGGCTTGAAGTGCGTCACACACTGTCAAGCCGGTTTGAAAAGTGTTCTGAAATGGGAGAAAGGCTTAGGGCCTGTTTCTGGGTTTCTGAGTTTCTGGAGGAAGCAGTCTGGGATCCTAGAAGTAAGGAGAGTCTTTGGTGCTGCACTTCCACACCAGGGGGGGTCACCAGAGAGCAGCTGCAGAGATCCTTCATCTCCAGTGAGCAGGAATATGATTGCAGTGTTCGGGTAGCAGATATGCCTTGGTCCACAGCAGTCACCCCAAGTGTCCCCTTGGGATAATTAGGAAGAAGAGCTTGCCTTTTTCTTGGAGATCTTGGTCTACACCTCTATGGTAGAGGACTTTGGAGCAGACTGTATGCCCAACATAGAAGAAGTTCAAGAAGTGTCCCACAATGAATCAACTAAGGGGAGGGCTTCCCCCTGTGTGGTGAAGTGACCACATTGACTTTGCCCCTGTAGAGGAGCAGGTGGATGCACTTTCCCTAACTCCCCCCCCTCACCACCGTCATACAGGACCAGTAGGAGAAGAGCCCTATATGGGACTCAATGTGTTATGCCTATACCACATAAAGTGTATGAGAGACTATATGCACTTAGACAGCCGTATCAAATGTACCCTCCCACTGAGAGAGTGGAAGGATATCGTGTGGAAGGATGTCAGCACGCAGTATTGCACATCATAGAGCCCTGAGTGAAATCTGATGAGGGCAGAGTGATTTCATGAAGAAAATGTACAGGACATATTGAAACGATATTTGACGATGTAACTGAAGCAACAGGAGAAACGTGTACGAAATGATAAAGTGAACATATACAAAGAAGACAAAGTAACTTGTTGATAAATGTCAATACACAACAACGCAAGGTAGATGAGACTTATAGATGCTTGCTATAGAGGAAAACATAACGTGGCAAGGACGGCCATGATAGGAAAATGGACGTCGGCCCGTGTAAAGATTCATTTGAGCTACCTCAGCGAAAGACCAGGGGTTCAGAGTCAGTAGACGCTGGAAAACAGCTTTGTGTGCAAAACGAAGAGGAATATATGTTGGCCTGGGATCAAAGATGCAATTATTAAGGAATACCTGCAAAGCACAAAGGGAGGCAGACGGATAAGTCATGGACGTGAGACATATTTATCTTAGATTAACGAAGAAGAAAACATTCACATGAGCCAAGTATTGGACAATTAAAAGTTTATAAAGTCTATACAAGATGGAGTGAGCAAGTCTCTGGAGGCCAAGAGGAGCAATGACACCCAGCATAATTGAATTAAATAGCAGTAAATAAGAGGTCGAATTGGACAAATGTGTGGTCTCTTCACACGTGATCCAGAAGGCAAAAACGAGGGCTATTCATTCAGCTTTGGATGAAGATGGTGATGTGCTTGCACTGCATTGAATATCCCAGAACAGAAATCAGGCTGCAAGGTCAAAACTACAGATGGGAAGCTTTGGCTCATGGGCGGATCAATGAGAGATGATAGACTAATTGGGAAAGTGGAGAGTAATCTGACGTGACTCAAGCACATGGGTTTTTAGTTTTGCTTACGTGCTGATAGCCGAGCCGAGGGTCCAAGACTGGGTGGGGATTCCAACAAATCAGTGGGTCTATGAGGCACCCTGCTATACAGTGTTGCATAGACCAATCCACTGCCATTTTGTCAGCTACAATCAGCATTATACATATTTAGAGGTAGTTCGAGGCATATCTTACAGATAAGAGACCGCCAGTGGTGTACTAACCCATATGCATTCTATAAGCAGCTATGTTCCCCTAACCAATCCCTCCCATAAATAGGTTTTACAGTTTGCCACGTTGGATGACATCATAGATGACGCATATTGGGGTATAAGACCTCTGTGTAATCAAGTTTGTGTGTGATTGGGCATGCATCAGTCCGATGTCTGCCAGTTTACCCTGCATTATTAAATTGCGAATAAAGTAGTAATTTGCCATATTCTTTGAGTCTGCCCGATTATTTGGTCTGAGATCTATATTGGTTTTCCCATCTAGCACAAGGGACGCTTCAAGGTACTAAAGCACACCAGAGTGACCTGGGTATGGTATCCCCAAGTCCAGAAGAGCAGCTGCCTGCAGTACAAGCATATTCCCCAGAATAAACAAATCCCCTTAGGGATATAAAAAAAACAGTAAAAACGACATGTCCCGTAATGCTCATCTTGAACAAAACCAAAAGCTAGACATGATCCAGAGAGTGGAATTTAGGATCCAGATCCAGTCAGGTCACCCAGGCCAGGAAGAAGTCTCTGGGCCAGATGGCCCAAACCATATTAACATACCAGCAAGAAAAGGACTACAACTCCCATGATCCCTCTTACGCAACAGAGTAAAACCCGGACCACACTAACAAAACTCACAATTTTGGACTGGATAATCAAAGACAGGGGTAACCCACTGAAGGCTTTTACACCAAAAAAAGGGAGCAATCTTGGGTATCATACCTTCCTCCCCCATTGGAAATCCAGCGGGGCAGCAGGCAGCCCATTCCTCCCCTGTACAGTTAATGGACACACAAACAGAGCCCCACTTCCTTCCCACATTATCAGAGACACTAGATAGCAGAGAACTATTGTCTCCCTCACAGTTTCCAGCGCAAGGGAGACAGAATCTCCTGCAGCTGCATCCTCTATTACTATCAAGGGAAGTGAAAGGATACCAGCACTGCACGAAACAAAGGAGAAGAACAAATTACTTACCCAATGTAATGTTCTTTCGAATGGATTTACCTCCCCCACATTCCTCATCTTTGACATATTCCCATCCAGCGTCAGCTGCTTTGAAAATATTTTCACAGCAGAGGGCACTGTGCGGGTATGACATTGACGCCGGTATATATAGCATGCACGGCGCCCGTTACTTCAGATCTTAGTTTTTCCCCTCTCATATGCACAGATTTCTCTAAGGCCAGAAAGCGACCTGACGTTGGAAGAAAGGAAGGTGCAAAACACGGAAATTCCCCTGTAGGTAAAGGGGAAGGTTGGGAGAGGGATGAGGAATACGTGGGAGGAACATCCAGTTGAAAGAACATTACCAGGGGTAAGCAATTTGTTCTTCGAATGGATTGTGTCCTCCCACGCATTCCTCATCTTTGATAAACTCCCACAGCCGTGTGTTGTAGGAGGTGGGAACAGAGAATTTACTTTTAATTAATGCTGTGCAAAACAGCTTTCCCAAACTTAGCTTCCTGACCCGATGTCATGATCTCTGCTTCCAAAAGGTCAGGGTTTTCCCAACTCCCTTGGAAGCAGATCCATAACCCAGGTTCCGAGGGCCAACCAGTCCCAATTGGGACCTTTTGGACCCAGTCCTGGCGCCAGTGGCACCAGGCTCATAAATGTGCCCAGTCCCAGCGCTGGAAGCGCCGGGCTCATGATGCTTGGGTGGACTTACCTGCAGCAGACCATGCTGCTTACTTGCCTGCCAGCTGAGCCTCTGATCCTCTTCTGTTTGGAACTACTTTTCCTTTTGGGTGGGGCAGGAGCCACTCCCTAGATTCAGAACACTGGAACTCTTCTGGAAAGCAGGAACTCTTTTCTTACCTAGGCGTGGCTGTGGAAGGAGACACCTAAGCACTACAGGAGGCTATTTAAACCACACCCGGTGGATGAATCTTGCTTTGCGTTATTCTGCATCCTCTGCAGCAGAACGCTCATCGTGTCTTCTGCATCGGATCCTGGGCCTAAGGAAAAAGGCTTACCATCCTGAATCCAGTCTTCAGCAACACCTATAAAGACAAGAAAGAACAGGTTAGCATTCCGGCATCTGAAAGACAAAGGCTTACCTACTCTTCGTGCGCTCCGGAGGTCTTCACACTGCATTCCGGCATCTGAAAGACAAAAGCTTACCGACTCTTCGCACGCTCCGGAGGCCTTCGGCGCTGCATCCTGCATCTGAAAGACAAAACAAGGTGCGTTTAAAGACATTGGGGAACTTTGATACTCACGTGCCATTACTCCTTTCCACATCAACCCCAGTGGGTATTCCGGCACCCTGCAGCCGCTCCGAACTCGTACCTGCAAAATAAAAGACAGTTAGAGCGCATCGTGAAGCAGGCAACAAGCGCTTACTTACGTGCTTCCAAGCGCTTCTATTCATCATACGGACTCCATCTTCAACTCACTTCAGCCCGTCATCCGCCATCGCCGGAACCTGCAAAACAAGAGGCATCATTGCTAAAGACTTTAAAGACAATAGAATTACTCGAAACTTACCGTTCGTGCAGTAAATGACGGACAGCAGTCCTCTGAAGTCAAGAGGCCTGCGCTACCGATCCAGTGAAGAAACTGGTTACAGCACCCTGCCCCGAGGCAGATGGAGAGCTCGGCATTCACTTACCTAAGGTGAGAGCGTTAACCTTTGGGGGTCTACAGGAGAGCAAAAAAGGGAAGAGATAGGGACACCCCAATAACCCCAGTTCATTAATCCCATATTTTCTGTCTGCAGACATCTTACTCTTGAAGTCAGGCATACAGTGCACAGAGGTCCAGCCCAAAGAGCCAACCGGGTGCTACACATCACCTTTGAAGATACGGTAGTCGCCCAGTCAAGACCGGCGCCTCTGCGAGAATCAGGTGAGCGTTACAGAACGCAAAGCCTACCGCAAAACTCTCGCCCAGGCGCTATGGAAACCTCGGATACTGACCATCTAGCCCGGTTACTTGGGGAACTAAGGGCAGAAGTGCATGCAGCTCGTCAGGAAACGAATGCTCTAAGAAGGGAACTAATTATTTCCAAGGAGAGAACAGACGGTCTTGCTAGACAATTGCTACAGTCACAAGCCGGACAAACCCCGTTACCCGCATCAGGGGCAAATCTTCCTTCAACATCCTCTATGAATCCAGTGCAGATCAACCTACCTGGGAATGTACCTCTGGCTCCGCCCGAACGATTTTCTGGTGACCCAAAGAGGTTTGCAGTATTTATCAATCAGTGCCGGTTGCACTTCTTATGCCGGCCAGCAGCCTTTCCAACTGATCAAGCTAAAGTAGCTTTTGTACTTTCGTACCTTAGTGGCAATGCGGCAGACTGGTCGATCCCTCTAGTTAATCAAGATGATCCGGTTCTCCATGATTTTCAAGCCTTTCAGCTTAGTATGGAAAAACTGTTCGCAAGACACTCACAGGGGCTGGCCTTGGACAATGAGCTTCTTTCGTTGCGACAGGGTAATCAAGACCTTTTGGCTTATATTGCATCTTTCAATAGACTAATAGTGGAAACTCAATGGCCTGAGGACAAAAGGATTACGCTGTTTTACAGAGGTCTACGTGGAGAGCTCAAAGACGTTTTAGCCCAAGTAGTGAATCCCCCACAAGACTGTTCGGATTATATAGACTTGGTCGTTCAAATAGATCATAGACTGCAGAACAGGAAGGCCGACCGTTCCAAGTTTGATGCTCGAGTATTTTCCAAACCGCCAACTCCTTCCAAAGGAGTAGACTCCGGGGAACCCATGCAAATCGGGGGTCTGAAAGGTCCTCTAACACAAAAGGAGCGGGAAAGGAGAAAACAGTTGCAATTATGCCTATATTGCGGAAACTCAGGGCACTTTCTTCGAGACTGTCCGGTGAAACCTGCCAAGAAGGCAGTAGGAGCTGCAGTTACCAAAGTTACAAACTCTGAGCAGGGAAACGACCTCGCCCGACAAGAATAGAGGTCCTCTTGCCGAGCGTGAAAACCAGTTCCGTGACCTCGCATTTCGTGATACCTATGGTCCTCATTAGCCCTGATAATCCGGATCGATTACATGCAATTGAAGCTTACGTCGACAGCGGTGCCATCGGCAATTATGTGGATCATGAAATGGTTTTGAGGATGAATCTAACTCTTTGTCCCAAGGCTGTAAAGGACGTCATTACTACAGTGGATGGTACGGAGATAGCCTCCGGGCCAGTAACGCATACCACTCAAGAAGTGACGCTAGTAAGTCAAGATGGACACCATGAGAAGATCGTGTTCGATGTGATCAAGGCCCCTCAGTTTCAGATTATTCTAGGAATACCTTGGTTAGAGAAACACAATCCTCTGATCGATTGGCGAGCAAGAACGGTCCAGTTTCCAGAATGTGTCTCTACTTGTCACCCTCCACCTGGTGTTGCACTGGCAGCAATTTCTTCAGAGACTCCCCAGTTACCTCCCGAATACCTTGAATACCAAGATGTTTTCCGGAAGGATCAGGCTAACACTCTACCTCCTCATAGGTCTTATGACTGCCAGATAGACCTGATACCTGGATCTACTCCTCCTTGTAGTAGAATGTATGCCCTCACCGAGCCTGAGAACCTTCACCTTCGACAATACCTGGATCAATACCTGGCGAATGGGTTTATTCGTCCTTCCAAGTCCCCTGCTTCTTCAGCTTTGTTCTTCGTTCCAAAAAAGGAAGGAGACCTTAGAACTTGTATCGATTATCGCTCCCTGAACCAGATCACCGTTAAGAATAGATATCCGTTACCTTTGATCCCTGAACTCCTGGACCAAGTCAGAAAAGCATGCATATATACAAAGCTGGATCTTAGAGGAGCTTACCACTTGGTACGAGTAAAAGAGGGCGATGAATGGAAGACTGCCTTCCGCACCAAGTATGGGCTATTTGAATATCAGGTCATGCCCTTCGGACTTTGCAATGCCCCGGCCGCCTTTCAATATTTTATGAACGATGTCCTCAGAGAGCTCATAGATGTGTGTGTTGTTGTTTACATTGACGACATCCTCGTTTATTCTTCATCGGAATCTGAACATCGGAAACACGTGAAAATGGTCCTCAAAAGATTGCGTCAACACAAACTTTTCGCTAAGTTGGAAAAATGTGTTTTCAACGTGACTGAAGTTGAATTCTTGGGATTCATATTATCACCTGGCGGAGTACGTATGGATTCAAAGAAGGTCGATGCAGTTCTCAAATGGCCATCACCATCCTCCGTAAAAGGTGTGCAAAGCATGTTAGGCTTCGCTAACTTTTACCGCAGGTTTATCCCCGAATTCTCTCGAATAGTCCAGCCCATCACTGCCTTGTTAAAGAAAAACAAACGTTTTGAATGGTCTACCGAGGCGGAACAAGCTTTCCAGGATTTGAAGACTAAATTTATCTCTGCACCAATCTTAAAACACCCTCGCCCCGAACTCCCCTACATCGTGGAAACTGATGCTTCAAGCCTTGCCATGGGGGCAGTTCTATCACAAAAGGACCCGGTAACCAATCAGTTGCATCCCGTGGCATTTTGGTCCCGCACATTCTCGCCTCCTGAAATCAATTACACGATTACTGACAAGGAACTTCTGGCTATCAAGTCTGCCTTTAAGGCTTGGCGGCATTATCTGCTGGGGGCCCGACACACCGTTACTGTGATTACGGATCACCGAAACCTGCAATATTTGAAAACCGCAAAAGCCCAATCCTCTAGACAACTCCGTTGGGCATTATTCTTTGCCGAGTTTGACTTCATAATTACCTATCGACCTGGTACAAAGAACGGTAAAGCTGATGCCCTTTCTCGGATGGGAGTGGAAGAACACTTGATCAACCCTAAACCTGTACCAATCATTCCCGAACAAAGAATTCTGGGTGTAATCGCCACAGAATCCATAGAGGAAGTTAAGGATAAAGCCAGGCAACGTGTAACTCCAGCAGACATACAGAATTGGCATCTGCAGGGAAAGGACTTTGCAGTAAAGGACAACTTATTGTATTTCCAAGAACGATTATACCTACCCAGCACAGATTTACAGAAAAAAGTAATCTCCTGTTATCACGATTCTTTAATGGAAGGTCATCCCGGTATGGCCAAGACCTCAGAAAAGATCAAGCGCTACTTCTGGTGGCCGTCTTGGAAAAAAGATATTAGAGACTTTATAATGTCTTGTGGAGTATGCGCCCAAAACAAGAGTCAAAAGGAAAGACCAGCAGGCCTCTTACGCCCTATTGACATCCCACCTCGCCCTTGGCATACGCTTTCTATGGACTTCATCACCAATCTACCTCCATGCTCCGGATACAATACGATTCTAGTAATCGTGGACTTATTCTCCAAGATGGCGCATTTCATTCCGCTCAAAGGCTTGCCAACAGCAGCAACTCTGGCCCGAGAATTTCTCGAAAACATCGTCCGACTACACGGTTTTCCTTCGGTTCTAATTTCGGATCGAGGTAGTCAATTTATTTCTCATTTTTGGCGAAGTTGCTGTCGGTCGGCTCAAATTGATGTGAGACTATCGACCAGTCACCACCCTCAGACCGACGGACAAACCGAGAGGACCAATCAAACTCTGGAACAGTATTTACGCTGCATGCTGCAACAAACTGAAAAAACTTGGAAAGACATCCTTTGGATAGCCGAATATGCCTACAATAACTCTGTCCATTCGGGAACTGGGAAAACACCGTTTTTTCTTTTGTACGGCAGTCACCCTCGAACCTCGGAGTTGGATCCCCTCCAAGATCTTGAAACACCAGCAGTAGACTACCTGCATTCTACAATCACCCAAGCCTTTAAGGAAGCTGTTTCTCACCTTCAAAGGGCTAAAGAACAATACAAGAAAGGAGCAGATCAACATCGGAAGGAAGCCCCTCAATATCAAGTAGGGGACCAAGTCTGGTTATCCACCAAATATCTACCTCTAAAAGGGCCACGCACATTCAACCCAAGATACCTTGGTCCCTATTCCATCACTACCATAATAAACCCAGTAGCGGTCAAGTTGGACTTGCCCCCTCACATGAAGATACATCCGGTCTTCCACGTCTCTCTATTAAAACCCGTGCAACCTCAAACCTGACTAACTAAATCTCCAAAACCTATCCTAGTTGATGGAGAACTCGAGTTTGAAGTCAAAAGCATTCTGGACTCCAAGATCTCCAAATCTAAACTATTTTACCTAATTGACTGTAAAGGCTACGGCCCCCAAGAGAGATCCTGGGAACCTGCTGAATATGTCCACGCTCCTCGCCTAATCAAAAGATTTCACCGAACATTTCCTGACAAGCCAAAACCCCCGGAGAAGCCCGGTTTGGGAGGGGCCTTGAGGGGAGGTACTGTCATGATCTCTGCTTCCAAAAGGTCAGGGTTTTCCCAACTCCCTTGGAAGCAGATCCATAACCCAGGTTCCGAGGGCCAACCAGTCCCAATTGGGACCTTTTGGACCCAGTCCTGGCGCCAGTGGCACCAGGCTCATAAATGTGCCCAGTCCCAGCGCTGGAAGCGCCGGGCTCATGATGCTTGGGTGGACTTACCTGCAGCAGACCGTGCTGCTTACTTGCCTGCCAGCTGAGCCTCTGATCCTCTTCTGTTTGGAACTACTTTTCCTGTTGGGTGGGGCAGGAGCCACTCCCTAGATTCAGAACACTGGAACTCTTCTGGAAAGCAGGAACTGTCTGTGGAAGGAGACACCTAAGCACTACAGGAGGCTATTTAAACCACACCCGGTGGATGAATCTTGCTTTGCGTTATTCTGCATCCTCTGCAGCAGAACGCTCATCGTGTCTTCTGCATCGGATCCTGGGCCTAAGGAAAAAGGCTTACCATCCTGAATCCAGTCTTCAGCAACACCTATAAAGACAAGAAAGAACAGGTTAGCATTCCGGCATCTGAAAGACAAAGGCTTACCTACTCTTCGTGCGCTCCGGAGGTCTTCACACTGCATTCCGGCATCTGAAAGACAAAAGCTTACCGACTCTTCGCACGCTCCGGAGGCCTTCGGCGCTGCATCCTGCATCTGAAAGACAAAACAAGGTGCGTTTAAAGACATTGGGGAACTTTGATACTCACGTGCCATTACTCCTTTCCACATCAACCCCAGTGGGTATTCCGGCACCCTGCAGCCGCTCCGAACTCGTACCTGCAAAATAAAAGACAGTTAGAGCGCATCGTGAAGCAGGCAACAAGCGCTTACTTACGTGCTTCCAAGCGCTTCTATTCATCATACGGACTCCATCTTCAACTCACTTCAGCCCGTCATCCGCCATCGCCGGAACCTGCAAAACAAGAGACATCATTGCTAAAGACTTTAAAGACAATAGAATTACTCGAAACTTACCGTTCGTGCAGTAAACGACGGACAGCAGTCCTCTGAAGTCAAGAGGCCTGCGCTACCGATCCAGTGAAGAAACTGGTTACAGCACCCTGCCCCGAGGCAGATGGAGAGCTCGGCATTCACTTACCTAAGGTGAGAGCGTTAACCTTTGGGGGTCTACAGGAGAGCAAAAAAGGGAAGAGATAGGGACACCCCAATAACCTCAGTTCATTAATCCCATATTTTCTGTCTGCAGACATCTTACTCCTGAAGTCAGGCATACAGTGCACAGAGGTCCAGCCCAAAGAGCCAACCGGGTGCTACACATCACCTTTGAAGATACGGTAGTCGCCCAGTCAAGACCGGCGCCTCTGCGAGAATCAGGTGAGCGTTACACCCGATGGAAAGTCTAGGAAATACTGCTTTGTGAAGTTATGAAGAGAAGACCAAGTTGCAGCACTACAGATGTCCTGCTCTGTTACCCCCCGTTGCAAAGCCGAAGAAGTAGCCACACCTCTGGTAGAATGAGCTTCTGAGCCTGAGAGGTCATCTTTGCCCACCAACTTGAAGCATTCAGAAATGCACAAACTAAGCCAACGGGATAAAGTTTGCTTGGTTACAGCTTGACCCAGCTTGTGACCAGCACATCCCACAAAAAGCTGATCGTATTGTCTGAGTTTTGCTAGTCTACTGATGTAAAAACTCAACGTCCTCTTTGGATCTAGGCAATGAAGCCTCTCCTCCTCTTTGGAAGGATGTGGGGGCGGATAAAAAGTAGTGAGCACAATCTTTTGTGCCAAATGAAATTCAGAGACCACCTTCGGTAGAAAGGAAGGACGGACCCTCAACACAACCTTTCCCTTGTAAAAGGTGGTAAACAGAGGATTACAAGATAAGGCTTGCAAATCACTGACTCTTCGAGCTGAGGTAATCCCTGTTAAAAATACAATTTTAAGGGTTCGCATCCTTAAAGGGCATGAATGTAGAGGCGCAAATGAAGCTCCCAAAAGAAACTTTAGCACTAGATTTAGATCCCAGACTGAAACAATTAATGGGACACGGGGGAAAACGTTAGTTAATACCTGTAGAAACCGGAGTACAATAGGGACCTTCAAATACAATCCCTGCTCTGGTGAGCACTTAAAGAGAGACTACGCAGCTAAATATCCTATGGTTGTCGCAGCTTGCAGACCCTGATGGGCTAAATGAAGCAAAAAGGACAGCACCACTGGTGTGTCACAAGAGAAGGGGTCAATATACTTAGCTCTGAAACAGCTGTAAAACCTCTTCCAATTGCAGAGGTACAGAGACATTTTTTCAGGTCTTCTGGCCGAAAGCAAACCCTCCATTACATCGTCTGGAAAGTACCAATCCTTGTATCTTAACCTCTCAGAAACCAGGCATGAAGATACAGGGTCCTGATTTCTGGGTGGAGAATGAGACCTTCCGCTTGCAAGACTAGATACTCTCAATGGGGAAGATGAATTGGAGGGCATATGGACATGTCCAGAAGGTCTGGGTACCACGTTCTCCTCACCCAATCTGGGGAAATGAGGATCATGGGCTTCCTGAACTTCCTCAACCTCCTGATGACATGAGGAATGACAGGGGCTGGAGGGAATGTGCATAGAAGTGGAAATGTCTAGTCCACTAAGAACGTGTCTCCCAGAGCTCCGCTCTGAGGAAATTCCCTAGAGCAGAACAGGTTTTACTTCCTGTTGACACTGGATGTGAACAGATCCACTTAAGGGGTTCCCAAAGGGTGAAAATCTCTTGAAGGACTTCCTGAGCTAGCTACCACTTGCAGGAGACTGTGCTCTACCTGCTCAGATCTTTTGCTGCTGTGTTCTTCTCAGTGGCTAGGTGAATACCAGACAGAGAGAATACTTCTTGCAGTGCCCAAAACCAGAGCAGCATTGGCTCTCTGCACAGTGGTAGTGACCCTACACCTCCTCTCTTGTTCAGGTAATGCATGGTAACCTTGTTGTCCATCATTATCAGGACATTCTTTCCCCGTACAGAAGGAAGAAAGGCCATCAGCACTAGACTGATCGCCCTCGGTTCAAAAAGGTTCATGTGTAGTTTGGACTCAGATAGAGACCAGTGACTGTTCAAGGGAAACAGGCCCTGATCAGCCAATCATCGAAGTAGGGATAGATGTGAATCCCTCCCCTCCTTAGACTTGCTGTCACTACCGCCATCAACTTGGTGAAAACCCTTGGGGCAGAGATGAGCCTGAATGGCAGAACCCAAAACTGAAAATGAGAACTGCCAATGGCAAACATCAGGTACTTCTTGTGCTTGTGATGAATAGGCACATGGAAGTAAGCATCATCCTGAAGGTCCAATGATACCATCTAATTCTGGAGCTGGATGGCCTGGAGGATCTGAAAAAGAGTGACCATTTGACCTTGTCCATCCTGAGGAACTTTTTCAAGCATCTCAAATCCAAGATGGGGCTCAATCCTCTGTCCTTCTTTGGTGTTAAGAAATAAGGGGGGTACCATCCCTCATTCCTCTCCGCTACAGGCACTGGCTCTATAGCACCTTTCTCTGGCAGGATGCAAATCTCCTACAGAAGGAGCGTATCTGTTAATTATGGGCCTGTTGTTAGCACCCTGGTCTGCTCACGGGACCCGCTAAAGAAGCCTGGTTTTACCAGGCGGCCTTAGTGGTTCCCGCGAGCAGAACTCGTAATGAGGCGGTAAGGGGTTGACGGCTCCGGCATAACGCCTACCTCCTAATGACCCCCATAGACTTGGAAAAGTCTGTTCTAGGGAGAGGTTTGAAAATCTTTGATACCTCAGTCGAAGACGTCGACGGCTTTGACTTCGATGGTCTCGATGTTGAAGAACTGGACTCGAGTCCCATCAAACCAGTGGAGGTTTGAGGCTTAACCCTCAGCTTGTCTCAGGCCTTCAAGATCTCTGAAGTGCCACGAAGGAGCTTAAAAGGTTTCTTGCTCGGGTTCAAGGGCACGTGGGCTCATGTGCAGCAACCTTGTTAGACTCTTTATTGGCCTTATGAGGCACGATAGGGTCAGAAGTCTCATTTAACTTCTTCGAAGCGGCGGGAGGAGCCACCTTCTCAACGACCTTTGTCATCTGGAGGCAAAAGCCCTCCTATTCGGCTTTGGTAGCCGATTTACCTAGAAAGTTAATTCTGGTCGGGAGAGGAGTCTGACGATGTAGTGCACGAAATGTGTCACCTCTTTGTTTTTTTTTCAGGAGGCCGAAGACGACGAGGAGTGGGCGCTGCTTCTGGAAAGAATTTTTCGAGTGCTTACGAGGTGGTGAAACGGCTCTCAGACTTATTTTGTCCAAAGCTCTCCTCTTGGAAGGAGTTGTCGAAGGGGATGTCGAAGAGGTCCTAACCAGGACGAGTTTCCCCTTCGTCTCCTTCAAGGCCTTTCCTATCATAGACTGACAGGACCTGCAGTCGTCGACTTTGTGGTCAACACCAAGGCACCAAAGGCAAATACAATGTGGGTCAGTGATGGACATCTTCGACCTACAAACCACACACCTTTTGAGCTTGTTTTCGGAGTAGACATTTCGAAAGAAACTGTTACTACGAAGTAGCAATGAACCGTTGAAGAGTGCTGTGCATTCGGAATAACAGAATGAAGTAATGGGCACGGTGTGTGCTATATATACCGAGGTCGACATCATACTCGAGAGCGGACGAGGCCTCCGAGAGACACAACATTAATGAGGTGATGCCGCACAGTGCCCTGTGCTGTGAAAACAATTCCAAGGCAGATGACCCTGGATGGGATGATATCAAAGATGAGGAATACATGGGAGGACACACCAAAACCATGCCAGTATGAGTCACTGTCCACCAAGTTCACAATAAATGACATCAGTTGCTTCTGACTGTATACTTATGTAATCCCAGCAACCACTGTGTCAAAACCAGAGATTACTTATTTGTGTTTTTACCAACTACCTCCAGACTTATGAGGCCACACAATGAACCAGAGGTGCTTCCAGTTAAAAAGCCACCCCTGCCTGTGAGAATTTAGGGTTCCAGCAGCTGTGTTAAGGAATGCACTTGTGACCTTTGAAACTGCCTTGTTGCCACAGCAGGGCTGATGCTGGGGAATGTCAGTAGATAGTTATGGCAGAGGTACATGTATGCACTATGCTTTCGGGCATGGATCACTATGAAAGTGGGGTCTGATTGGCAGATCTCATTTTCAGAAACAGAATTACCAGAATCATTTTATAGTTCAAAATCGAAAAAGCTCGGGCTTTCCCACCCTCACAGATGGCATTGTGTCACATCCATATAGTCCTTACCACCTATCAATAACATGTCCTAAAGGAGTATATATGCTCGAAACACCTCTAAATGTTTACAAACACGGATGAATTAAGGAGGATGTTAAACTGTTCATGAAACCAAAAATGATGTATAAATAAAAATGATTCTTCGTGTTACTCTCCATTAAATAAACACAAGAAGTTCAATAGAGCATGCACGCATGTCTTATGTACAAACACATATTACATTGTTGTGTAAGAGAGCCTTGTAGATGTGAAAAGCATGCCTGTTTAGGAGGCACTTCTCAGGTTGCCCTCTGCGGAGTCTGCACATAGGTTGTAGACATCAAGTGTACTGTGGGGAGATGTGTTAGTAGGTGTGTTCTTTTGCCTTACTCTCAGTAAGAACTCTTTAAAGTATTAGGTGCTGGATGTATAGTGAGTATTGAGTGGCCGCCCTGGTAAGAGTGTGCCTCATGTGTGTTCTTTAGAGTGTGCCGCGGGCCAAAGGCTCAGTAAAGTTCCAGTATGGCACAGGATTGGACTCCTTTATTGCCGCTCAAATGCTCAATTACACTCAGCCTGATGACCATTGGTTGCGTTGGGCTCACTCGCTTAGACTTAGGTATAGTTCTCATTAATATTAGCAGCACAGTATTCACTCATTTACACGTAACAATAGTGACGAAGGGCTCACTCAAATACTCAGCTTTTATGCTGCGCCGCTCACGCAATTACTCTTCAAAAACGTGGTGTAGGACTCATTCAAATCTTCCTTACTAGGCATGTATGAACATGTTATGGTTTACATATCCTAAATCTAGCTGGTAAGTAACAGAGAACTGTACTACAAGGGGTTACATTAATAGGGTAAATACAATTTGAAGAACATTTTAAGGCTACTCTTGCAGGACATGGAGAGAGTATACAGAGGGTTGCAGGCATGGGATGTAGGTTAGGAAAGGAAAGGCGGATCCACTCTGGGTAGGGAGGGGAGGTTTCTCACATATGCCCCCTTGGAAGCTATAGTTCTGTGAATTTCCAACAATTTGGCCTTCCTAACTTCACTTTTAAATCTCCAAGTCATTTTCGGTGATGCCCTCCCTTGCCCAGAGATGTAGCCAGGATTTTCTAACAAATGTGGCCTGACGTTAATGTAGTTAGGATACACCGCAGCGGCATTAACATCTGTAAATGCCCACACAGCGATGCCGAGTGGTCATTTAGAGATTTTGGATGGGCCTTGCCCACTCAGGCCCTACCCTGTCTACACCTGTGCCCATGCCTCCTTCTACTGCTAAGACATGAGACATCGGGCCTCATTACGACCCGGGCGGTAAGTGAACAACGATGAAGGATTACCGGCATCGCTTACCGCTCCGGCCGATCATGACATGAGTATCCGCTATTTGCGGCACCGTAATTAACGGTGTCGTAAATAGCGCCCGGAGCGCGGGCACGCGACCATCTATGCCCCAAATTCCGGCATGGCGCAAACAGGGGAACATCACAAGTCTGGCGGACATGCAAACAACGCCCTACTGAAGTCTGAAAAGTACCTTACCGGCATGGAGCTAATTCCGGCATCGCGGACCACCTGTAAACGGCCATGTGCAGTGTTCCCAACTGCCACAGGTGCACACAATCAGCACAGGTGGAGGCAATACAGACTGGGCCAGCACAAAAGGAGCACACCCCACCCCTTCCCACACCCAGTCACACTCCACAATGATTCCAATACTACTAGCAATGCTGGGACTGGAGGATATGATTGCTGTGGAACTGCTGCAACAACAACAACAACAACTACTGGCAGCACAGAGGAGACACAGGAGGAGAAGGAGGGCGAGGCAGGGCCAGCATGCCCCACCAGTGCAGCAAGTGCCACCACGCAGGCATCCCCCAATCCCTTGCATCCGAGCCAGTCCATTCAACCTAACCCCTGAGCAGATCCACACTCTGTACCGTCTGCACCGGGACACCATCACCACCACTGTGGATATGATACATGACGACATTGTCAGCCTGATTGAATCACGCACCGCCATGCCACCCCTACTGAAGGTAGTGTCTGTGCTCCACTTCGTAGCCACAGGCACCTACCAGCACACAGTGGGGCACATGCATGGCATATCACAACCATTATTCTCACGTACGCTGAGCCAAGTGCTTGATGCCCTTCTGAAGCACACAGGCGACCACATTTACTTACCACGGTCTGCCCAGGAGATCTCAAACACAAAAGTTGGTTTCCATTCACTGGCCGGCATCCCTGGTTGCATTGGCGCTATCGACTGCACCCATGTGGAATTGGTGGTCCCACATGCCATGGAGGTAGCGTACCGCAACCGTGAGCTATACCACTCAATCAACGTGCAAATGGTATGTGACTCAAACAAGATCATCACACATTGCTGTGCCCGATACCCCGGATCAACCCATGATTCAATGGTCCTGCCGAACTCCACGACACCACGCTACATGGAGCGACATGCAGGGCAGAGATCCTGGCTTCTCAGTGAGTCGCATGTTAGGCCCATGGAAATGTGATGTGGGTAGGTGATTGGGGTAGAGATGAATACTTCATCCTGCTGAGATGGGGGGGTAGAGGTGCATACTTCACCTGGCTGAGATTGGGGGGTTAGAGATGCATACTTCAGCTGGCTGAGATGGGGGGGGGTAGAGATGCATACGTCACCTGGCTGAGATGGGGGGCGGGGGTAGAGATGCATACTTCACCTGGCTGAGATGGGGGGGTAGAGATGCATACTTCACCTGGCTGCGAGTGCCTGAGAGGATGGACCATGCTCATACCCCAAAGCAGCCCAGACTGGACCTGACAACTGACCACATAATGAAAGATGAAAGCTGCCCAAACATGTAAATGATGCAGTGTCACAACCATTCCATAGCCATCTACATGTGCACTGTACCTAATCAGACCGTAACCCCCTCACACAATGCAGCTACAAGCAACTACTGTGGCCAATACACAGCACCAAATACCATCAACTGAAAAGACAGTCCCCCATTACTGCGTACAAAGGAGTCAAATGAGGCCCAAATACATTAATGCACCGCTACACTGACACAGAGGTCCAACAAAAGTGCATTACACCATTTGTTTTGCATAGTGACATCATCATGAGGCTGACATCAACGGTGCCAGGATGAAAGCATACAAATTACTGCACATCAGCCAGATCATGGAAACAACTGGCGTGGATTAACACAGTGCATGAGTACTTACAATGAACTGGACCCCCCAGCGCCCACTAGTCAATGGCACACACACCAGTCCATAAGAGGAATACACACATAGCAGTCACATTGTGTGTCTCCATTCATGCATAGGAATGTGGTTGCAATCAGGAAATCAATGCATGCTATGGTGTCATTGATCAAGGTCACATATGATGTGATGACTTATGCATTGTTGCCCACATGCAGGTGATGCAGGCTATCCCTTGAGGAGGTGGCTCCTTATCCCAGTCCGGAACCCACAGAACAGGCACAAGGAGGACTACAATCGTGAACATACACGTACCCGTGTGGTGATTGAGCAGACATTTGGCCTCTTGAAGGCACGGTTTCGCTGCCTCAGCAGGTCTGGTGGGGCACTCCTGTACCGCCATGAGAAGGTGGCCAAGATCACCATGGCATGTGTCATGCTACACAATATGTGCATCAGACGGAATGTGCCCCTGCCCCCTGATGCAGAACTGCAACCACCTGACTATGAGGATGAGGAGGGTGGGGATGGGACAGCACCTCAGGGAGGCAGCGATGCACAGGAGGGACGTGACATGCGTCAGACACTGATCAACCAATGTTTCCAGCACACATGGACGTAGAGTGTGACATGGATGTGGCACTCGGGGTACTGGGTGTGTCAGGGACATGGACACTGTAGACTGTTCACCAATAAAGCACACATACGCAATAAGCAAAGTCCACACATGTGAATCATGAGTCACCAAAATGTGTATTAAACAACCATAACAAAGTGAACAAGCCTTCCACCCCACACACCCTCTCGCCCCTCCCCTCTCAACTCCCCCACACACCCTCTCCCCCTCCCCCCTCAACTCCCCCACACACCCTCTCCCCGCCCTCAACTCCCCCACACACCCTTTCCCCCCTACCCCCTTGACTTCCCAACACATGGTGTGCAGTAGCGCGCACCAGTGGTCCACATGGCACATGGCACCAGTATACATGGCTGAGCCTACTGCCCTCCCCCTCCTCCAGCACCAGGTGCCCCCTTGTCCAATCTGCGCAGGTTCTTGCTAGACCGACGCACAGGGCTGGTCCTAGTAGAGCTGACATTTGATGATGGTCCAGATTGTCCTGGGAAGTGTGGTGGATGCATGTCCTGCATTGCTGCCACCATTTCCGAGAGGACCTGGCACACTGCTGCAAGTTCCGCACAAATGTCCTTTGAGGTGGACTCAATGGCTGTTTTTTCCCTGATGTCATCCCTTGCACGGGTGCATTCGGTAATATGCTGCGTCAACAGCCCTGTGAATTCCTCCTGGCGCCTCTGTATGGCCATGATCCCCTCTTGGGTGGTTGTCACTGGGGTGGAAGTGATAGGCGTTTCTGCCATGATTTGGTCATCAGGGACAGTTGGCATGGGGTTGAAACTTGCCGGCAATGAATCTCCAGGTGACAGCCTGTGCATGCTGCCGTCCACCATGCTGCATGGGGATAGGTGTGGAGAGTGGAGGGGGCCTGTGGCAGCTGTTGCACCATGCAGCTGTACCTCGCCCTCGTCGTCCGATATGGCTGCTGTGGCAGCTGTCTCACCGACTGCCAGCCGATGGTGTGCACTCTGCCAATGCCTCCTGGGTGATGGTGTCTGGTGTGGGTGTTGTTGTGGGGGCCGTGGTGCACATTGGTGCTGTGGCCTCTGTGGTTTTCAAGGCCTTCCGAGGTGGTGCATGTTGGCCTCTGCCCCTTGAGGGTGAGGGGCGGTGTTCACCCTCCTCGGCCCTGGCCTTCTTCTGTGGTGTGGCACCGGTGTCCTCATCACCGCTGTCAGAATGTGTGCCTGTGGGGGACCAAAGGAGGGAGAGGGTTAGTGATGGGTCTACGGGCTTTGGGCATGCATTGGGGTGGCTGCATTGCTATGGAATGGTAGATGATTTACATTGGGGGGAGTGACATACGGGTTGCCTCACTCTTGGGTGGGTGATGCATGGAGGTGTCTGGGTTGCAACACATATGGGGTGCAATATGCATGTGTACAAGGTGATGCTCTGCACTGCCTGTAGGCAGTCTTGTACTTACGTGTCTGGTGGACCCTGCTCTACATCATTGCACTGTCAGTTCAGGTAGACATCATCGTGGTAGTATTAGCATTGTTTCATTTGAGACACCTACCTGCATCGGCTGATGACGGGACTCCTCGCTCCATGTCCCCGACTCCCTCTATTGCCTCGGTGCCTATGGTGGAGGCGCATATCTCCTCCCAAGGTTGCAGTTTTATTGGGGACTCCGCACCTCCGCCTGTCGCCATCCCAAGGTTGCGGTTGGCAGACAGTATGCTCCGCACACGTAGACGTAGGTCATCCCAGCGCTTACGGCATTGTTTGGGTGTGCAGAGTGTGGTGCCAACGGCACTGACTCTCTAGGCGACCTCTACCCAAATCTGCTTTTTGCGCTGCAGTGCTGGACGGGACATGTCATTTGAGAACACCACATCTGCATGTTCCGCAGTGTCTCAGCTAACATGGTAAGCTCCTCTCTGGAGAAGCGCTCCTTGTGCAGGCGATCTCCCGTTTTTTTCACCGCTTTTGGCATTTTAAATTGCAACAGGTAGTGGTGGAGGTGTGTTGGAGTTCTGGGGGTCAGATGGCTCCTGGTTGTGGTGGATGGCAATGGATTGTGTTTTTAAAGATGGCCGCCGTGCTCTTTCCCGTTCCTGTGCGATGACGCAACTTCCGGTTTCGCGTATTTACGGTCACCGCTAATAGCGGTGACCGCTATTAGAGGTGACCGCTAATGCCGATGGCTTGGATGCCGGAGGTGCTATTTCCACTACAGACGGTGGCGCAAAGGGGGATTTTTCAGACTTTAACGCCATTGCGGTGAGGTCATTACCGGCATGGTGCAAAGCTTGTGCCCGCAAACTCATAATGGGCTGCTTTTAGCGGTCTATTGCCAGCACGGACACGGTAATTGCGCCATGCCAGTAATGACCGGTACTTAGCGCCCGGGTCGTAATGAGGCCGTTCGTGGTGAAAGTCTCACTAAATTACGCTTACATGTGCTCACTTATGCTACGCCATAGGCCACCTCCAAATCCTCATTAGCATTCAGGGTGCATGGTTCAGTAACAAGGTTGTCAGTTAGCTGCTGTGTTAGTCAAGCCGGAAGCTGCTAGGGCTCGCCCTCTCGATAGTGGCTGGTACATTTTGAGAAGGCCGGAGGCAGTTGCGACCTCTGGCGACCCCTAAATGACGTCCTTGGTTACAGTGCTTTAAATGGGAGGTGATATCGGGGCAGAGGGCTCTAAAAGGGGGGGCTAAGTGTGGCATAGACCATGCTAGGTGTAGACTATGGGGGAGAGATGCCAGCCTAACAAACACATCATGTGATCCTGCAATTCTGTGTGTTTGGACACTCAGCATGGTTTCAGATCGTCTTGCTTGCATCCAGTGTGCCCATTATACATACATCTCTCTCTGGCTCGGTTTGTAAATAAATCACTGTCAGCAAATAAAGCACCCTCCCATTTAGTATGTGCACAATTAAATCAGTAAATAAATAGCGCTCATTTTGTAAATAAATCACTTGTGAGGAAGTGGAAGGTGAGAAAATAACATCACTGTGGTTTCATGGTAGCTCTGCTTAAAATCAAAGAGCATAATGTGAACATAGGAATGACCACACATCTGGCTTATTCAAAAGGGCATAGCCTGCCTGCGGGAGTAGACAGTTGTTGGGGCAGGGATGGGAGAACAAGGTAAATAGCCAAATGAAGGCATAATATGAGGAGGGGATGATCCATTTCCGGACTTGTAGCAGGTGACAGGTTCATGTTCTTGTTTGTGGGATATTTTAGGGAAATCAAATGAGTGACTCTTTGTCATCTGAAAACCACAGGGGTTCCTTTTGGAAATCATTGTTTTCTGGTATGTTAATCAAGTGGGGGTGGGGGGAGACTACAACTCCCAGAATGCATTGATCTGTTACATGCAAACAAATGGATCAATTAGAGTGCTCACACTCAAACACAGAAAGAGAGAGGGCCACCCAGCTCGGCGTACCTTACCCTAAGGAAAAACACCCTAACCCTGGCGGGGGTGCCTGGCCCTGGGTAGCGCGTGGTGTATCGCCTATCTAACAGATATAGAGGAGAGTGCTGTCCCTCAACCTTCTATACTAGTGGCAGTGTCTGTAGGCAGACAAAGGTCGTCAAAAAGTGAAAAGGTCTAAAAAAAATGGTGTTCTCCAGAAGGTTGAGCAGTGTTCAACAAAGCTGTGGATTAGATCTTGAGGCTGCTCGATCTTAAGCGTGGGTACAACCTGCGAAACAGGTCAACTGTTTATGTTCAATCCAAAGTGTACAACTTTAATAGTGCCCGTAGGTCACCGTGGTTGGGGTGTGAAACAGTACAGCTGGAGAGACCACTGGTGGGTGAAGCAGTAAAACACAGCCAGAGGGCTGGAGGGCTAAAAAATGACTCATAAAAATATTTAGCTCACTCGGTGGTAATGAGTGTGCTACAGCGAATGATTTTCAGAAAATAGAGTCTCTTTTTTGGTGTAGAAGAGATCAAAGGTGGGTCATGAGAGCCCTCATGACCGAAAGGGGTCGACTGGTTTCAATGGCGTAGGAAATTCGAGCCATCTTCTTCAGGACCGTGATTAGAAATGCAAGCTGGGTTGCCGAGGTTCAGAGAGATGCTGAACAAGTAGAGAATTGCTGTTGTCTCCTGTGAGGAGACAAAAGGGAGGGGGGGAAATGGAGAAAAACAATCAAGGAGCGGGAAGGGCAATTAAGAAAGACTAGCAACAATCAATGCATGCAAGTATTAGGATGGAGGTCTGCCTACAGACACTGCCACTAGTATAGAAGGTTGAGGGACAGCACTCTCCTCTATATCTGTTAGATAGGAGATACACCACGTGCTACCCAGGGACAGGCACCCCCGCCAGGGTTAGGGTGTTCTTCCTTAGGGTAAGGTACGCCGAGCCGGGTGGCCCTCTCTCTTTCTGTGTTTGAGTGTGAGCACTCTAATTGATCCATTTGTTTGCATACTTAAGATGCACCTTGAATACCTGCCTTCCTAAATAAACGTTGTTGTTGTTCTACCATACGTTTCCTTGTTAACGGTTAAAAGGAAGATCACGGTTGTACCGTGTCCTTTTGCTTTTTAAGCTTTCCCTGTTGTTTTCAAGACTTGCTTCGCGCAACTGCTCTCAGTTGCTGGGATAGATTGACTCAACCTACGCAAGAGGAAGGATCCTCCTCCCTCCTGCTACCTGTACACAGTATTCTTGTGATTGTTCTCTCCCGCCATCCTCCACCTCCCTACCTTCCCTCTCTCTCTCTCTCCCTGTCCCTTCCCCTGACAAATGGCTGACGGCCACTATCTAGCCTTCGCAGAGGAACTAGTTGATGGTATCCTAGCTAATCCATCTCTCTTGGGACTGGATCTCACACCGCAGAACATCACTAACAATGATGAATGGAATGATATTGAGATCCTCAAAAAGAAGATCATCCGCACCGAACTACACGGCGCGCTTATGACTGAGTACCTGAGGGCTCATGCTGCACCCAACGGCCTCATCATTCGTATAGAACGGCGCATCTTCTTAGACAACCTCAAATTTAGGAAAGACTGGTCTTTTATAGCTAATAAATGCACCAGAGAGTGGCTTATACTCATCATTAACACTGCCAAAACAGTCACAGATCAATTACTGAAAGAATTGAATGACAAAAGTGAAGCACTCAAAACAAAAATCGCTGTAGACACCTTTTCGGCTAAACTCATTCTTTTAGATACCACACTGAAAGAGTTTAAAGACAATAACTTGAATAGAAAGATTATTAAGTTGAAGAAAGACCTCGCAGATTTCACTCATGTGAAAATCTACCCCTATGTAGCAGAGGAGTATTTCACTGAGGAAGCAAAACAAGCCAGACGTGACGCTGCACAACTCCGGCTCCAAAACCTCCAAAGATCTAATTCCAACAGATCCTGGAACAGCTCTAGTAGCAACTCGAGAAATAGCTCTAACAACAACAAATGGCAGAACAAGAGAGTACAGTTCAGCAGCTCCAACCAGGGCACCCCCCCTGCGGTTCCTTTTTTAGGACAGCGCGGGAGAGGCCAGAACCGCGCACATTGGCAGAACCATCCACAATCAACAGTGGTCACACGCATTCGGGGACAAGGAGCAATACCATCGCTCCTCCCTCACTAATCGTGAACCAATCAACCCATATCCTCACCAGACCTGAACAAGAGATTCTACAAAAAGGATTATCCTTCATACCTACAGCTCGCTACGACCCGTTTCAAACCCGGGTCGAAGTCACTCAGATGATGCGCAAGATACGATTGAAGCAGTATTTTGCTAACCACACTTATGAAGACAAAGACGTGACGGGCCTACGTCCTCCATCACAGTACTTCCCACCCCATTGCGCAAACACCGCTGAATCAGTCACTTTCGAACAAGCTTTGCTCAAAAAGATCTCTGAATTTGAATCCAATATTCCATTCATCCATAACAATTGTACTAAACCTCAACTACTCGCTCTGACAGATTTAGCAAACAACCCAGATATCATGATTAAACCAGCTGACAAAGGAGGTGCCATTGTCATTATGGATACCACCAAGTACATTACAATGGTCAACACCCTATCAGTGACCCCAATAGCTATTGTATTCTACCCAGAGACCCTACTCCATCCTTGCAGGCTCTGATAGCACCCATCGTCTACGAGGCCGAAGCTGAGGGACATATCAGCGCCCATGAAGCTGCTTTTCTGTCCTCCCCTCACCCTCGGATTCCGGCCATATATGCTCTTCCTAAAATCCACAATGGACTCATACCTCCACCAGGGCGTCCGATTGTTTCCGGGATTAGTTCTATACTGGAACCCCTCTCACAATATGTGGATTTCTTTATCAAAGACCAAGTTCCAAAAATGACCAGTTATGTTAAAGACTCTACTAATATGCTGACTCTTTTAGACACCATCGCATACAATCCAGAAACAGAATGGCTAGTCACTATCGACATAGAGTCCCTTTACACCCGGATACCGCAGCAAGAGACATTGCAAATGCTTAGCGGAATGCTACACTCAGGTATGGACCTGCATGGAGTCCCACCCAGCTTCATCTTATCTCTAGCAGAAATAACATTGACCAAGAACTACTTTCTCTTTGAAGAGACTTTTTACCAACAGATCTCAGGAACTGCGATGGGGGCGACTTTTGCCCCCAGCCTCGCTAATCTGTATGTGGATTTATTCGAACGCCAACACATCTATCCTGAGACCAATCCATATCTCGTCCATTTAACTATATGGCCGCGTTACATTGACAATATTTTTGTGATATTCAGAGGCTCAGAACACGATATAGAGGCTTTCCACACCTGGCTCAACTCCCTCAATCCCCATCTCAAGTTCACCATGGAGAGACATAGATTTAACACCCACTTCCTCGACCTTGCCATCTCAGCAACTAGTGGGTACCTCTCCTCGAGCGTTTACAAGAAAACCACAGACAGAAATTCTTTGCTTTGCTACTCAAGCTACCACCCTAAGGCACTCAGAGATAATCTACCCTTTGGGCAGTTCCTGCGCTATAGAAGGCTGTGCACACAGACTCCAGACTATACCAGACAATCCAAACAACTTCAAACGCAACTCGCCGAGAGAGGTTACCCTAGGAGGATTATCAAGGACACCTATAAAAGAGCCAGGAACATTCCACGTTCCATCACCCTAAAACAGCATACCAAACCCAGAGAGTCTAACACCTTCACAGCTGTGTTCAGTTTTTCACCTCTTCTCAATAAAATCAAACGGGAAGTAAAAAGACTTTGGCCTATTCTCAACACAGGCGCCTCCAACATCTCTGTTCCACGATTTGCCCTTAAGAGACGTTGCAACGTGAGAGATAAGGTTGTCAAGACTCTGATACCTAGCATACACAGGGAAGAGCCCACCCAGGGTACCCTTTGGAATACTCCACCTATCAAGGGACATGCGCCCTGTGGTAACTGCTCCATGTGCGCCCAGACCGCCCGAACTGCACAGATAGAGATTGGATGGAAAACACCATGGATACAGAACACATTTACTAATTGTAACACCAAGGGCGTTATCTACATGATAACTTGCCCCTACAACCTGAGGTACATTGGCATGACCATTAGGCCAGTTTGAACCCGCATGACCGAACACAGATCATGCATAAGAACGAACAAGCTCACTGCACCCTTGGTGTCCCATTTTTCATCAAAAGGACACACTGCGGATCAGTTCAAGTGGACTATCATTGAGTAAGTCACACCGCCCCGCAGAGGCGGCAACTATCACAATATGCTGTTCAAGAAAGAACAGATGTGGATTTATAGACTCAACACCTACTCTGAAGGCTTGAATGAACAAATCCAGTGGCACGAACTAGCAGTGCTGTCCTGAATCCACACTCCTTGCAGCACCAGAAGTGCCTTGTTCTCTGTTCACCTCCCTTGTTTGACCCTTCTGGTTTTTTCGTGTTTTTTCATGATTTCACGTTTTTTTCATGATTCCCTCATGATTTTCTCAATTTACACCATTTTTTCTGATCCATCCTTATTCCCATCTGCTCTCCATTCATCCTTATACATCTTTTCCATTGCCAATTGTTGCCCTTGAACCACTCCGCCCCAACCCCCCCCCTTTTCCCTAGTCTCGTCCACAAGGGACCAGGTCCTTCGCAGCACCGACGGAGACCACGCTCCAGTGCCTGGCCTCTGCCAGTCCGAGCGCGCTCTTCTGCTGTGTTGAGAGGCGCTCTGGCTTCTTTTTCCTTTTCTCCAATGCATGAGGCATTTCCAAGGAGTCAGCCGCGTCATTGCGACGCGAGCGCGTTTTCCCGCTCTTTTTATAGGCGATGGGGCTTTTTTTTCGTCAGAATCGCAAGTCCTGAGCTGTACAGCTAGATACAGCACACGGACAACAGGGAGGCAAGCAGCAGCCCTCTAACAGGTACGGCCCACACCCAGGCATCATGGACCAGTTCTTATTTAGCCTCTGCCATGTATTTTGCTGCCCATCCTACCACCTTGATTTGGTTTGCTTTTCCAACAGGTATACCTGACCTTTGCGTCTAGTTGCTGCTTTTTCCATCTGTTTTCGGTGCTTTGAGCAACCTTTGATCACCGATCGCCTCCCGTCTCCTTTTAAGGACGCCTGCCCAGAGGTATGGTTTTTCAGCTCTCCACCCTGGCACACATCTTGCACCTTATTTGGGAGGTTGCTGCCCCCGCAACCCCTCTTTGTTTACCACACAGGGGCCCACTGCATTTGCCCTGTTTGCACACCTTCCACCAACCTGTGTGCACGCCGCCCTTCCCCCTTCGGTGGTGCCCACCAGTCACCTTAAGAGACGTTTCTCTTTCACTCTCCCACTTCCCTTACCCTTTGGTGATGAGACTCCTCACAGGTGCTCAGGCACCCTCACCTCTCCTGTATTTATTGACCTATTTAGTTCTTGTTCCCACATGCTCACCCCACTGCATGAAGACCTCCACCCTAATGCTTGCATGCATTGATTGTTGCTAGTCTTCCTTAATTGAACTTCCCCCTCCTTGATTGTTTTTCTCCATTCCCCCCCCCTCTCTTTTGTCTCCTCACAGGAGACACCAGCAATTCTCTACTTGTTCAGCATCTCTCTGAACCTCGGCAACCCAGCTTGCATTTCTAATCACGGTCCTGAAGAAGATGGCTCGAATTTCCTACGCCATTGAAACCGGTCGACCATTTCGGTCATGAGGGCTCTCATGACCCACCTTTGATCTCTTCTACACCAAAAAAGAGACTCTATTTTCTGAAAATCATTCGCTGTAGCACAATCATTACCACCGAGTGAGCTAAATATTTTTATAAGAGCCATTTTCTAGCCCTCCAGCACTCTGGCTGTGTTTTACTGCTTCACCCACCAGTGGTCTCTCCAGCTGTACTGTTTCACACCTCAACCACGGTGACCTACGGGCACTATTAAAGTTGTACACTTTGGATGGAACATAAACAGTTGACCTGTTTCGCAGGTTGTACCCACGCTTAAGATCGAGCAGCCTCAAGATCTAATCCACAGCTTTGTTGAACACTGCTCAACCTTCTGGAGAACACCATTTTTTAGACCTTTTCACTTTTTGACGACCTTTGTCTGCCTACAGACACTGCCACTAGTATAGAAGGTTGAGGGACAGCACTCTCCTCTATATCTGTTAGATAGGCGATACACCACGCGCTACCCAGGGACAGGCACCCCCGCCAGGGTTAGGGTGTTCTTCCTTAGGGTAAGGTACGCCGAGCCGGGTGGCCCTCTCTCTTTCTGTGTTTGAGTGTGAGCACTCTAATTGATCCATTTGTTTGCATACTTAAGATGCACCTTGAATACCTGCCTTCCTAAATAAACGTTGTTGTTGCGCTACCATACGTTTCCTTGTTAACGGTTAAAAGGATGATCACGGTTGTACCGTGTCCTTTAGCTTTTTAAGCTTTCCCTGTTGTTTTCAAGACTTGATCTGTTACATGACAGCCTAGGACTGGGGAACACATGTTCAGGTAATATTCAGTCATCTGCCAAACTATACAGTTTACTGGGAGGCAAGAGGTGTTTAAGTAACTAAGAAAAAAGCAATATTTGTAGCCATTATTTTTTTGCTGCCCTTTAGGTTTTAGCAAAGGGGCCAAGAGCTGGACACATTGAAAGTTTGAAGGGTGACGGGATTGAGATAAGGAGATTTCTTTGTGTGTGCGTGTGCGTGTGTGCGCGTGTGTGTCCCAAAACAAACATGTTGTACATGAGCTATCCATCCAGAATGCGACTATTTTCCAGAAATTAACATTGTATGCTCAGGAACTCGCATCATTAGGCAAATATTGCTATAACATGCCTAAGTACTCAGCGGAGTTCTGGATATTGCCATCCTATACTCGGGAACTCTCACCACCTACCAGGTTTTCCCATTAAATGCTCATGCACACACACCATTTGGCAGGTATTTTTATATTTTGTCTAAGTACTTGAATCATATGGCAACGTAACTGCTTCACCTCAGAGTCTACTTACTTCTCTGGTCTTCGCCTGTAGCACTTTGAAGTAGTTTCAAGGCACACTATATAACCTACATAAATCTGGAGAGGGGAGCCCTAATCATGCTTTAGGGGTTAGATAGGGCACCTGATATTTAAATAACCAATTTCCTCTGAAAAGACTAACGCAAACAAAATAATGCTTAAAGTTCAATTGTATACATTTCTCCATTGGAAATTGATGGCTTGAATATCTACATTGTTATTGGTTGTTCTCACTCAGAGGATTTTGAGACTCTCAATGAACTAAGCAATGTATGTATAACTATGTACTTGGGGTGTTTTGTAAGGTGATGCTTTTTATTAAATTGCCAATTGAGAAATTTACAACATTGAATTGTGTACATTGTTGTGTTTGCTTTGGTTTTTTTCAAGGGAAATTGGTTATTTAAGAATAATAATTGCCCGTTGTAGATTCCATTCTAGATGGTTCTACGTGTTTTCTCAAATAAGTTTTCACCCTTTGAGGCTTCTGAGTTTTTAAATAACAGTTTGCAACCTAACCTTACTTAATGCAGCTGGCAACTCCTCCTTTTCCGCCACCGTTGAAAGTGTTTCCTTTATTTCACACCCATCTTCCATTCTTCTGCGGGAACGGCATCTGAGCGATCTGTTGCCCAATCGGAGAGAGCTGTTGGCTCTTGCTACGATTTTAGTTGACCGCGAAATGGTTGGAAAAATAGATTAGGCAGCAGCAATAGATGTTTCATCTAAGAGAGTGGCCTTCATTTCGACAATGAACATAAAGATGGGATGATGAAAAATAATTCTCTTTTGGAATATTGTTGGATACATTGTGTACTTGTTAGTTTTAAGTATACATCTATAAAATAGCATTTACATTGCAATGAATTAATGATTTTGGAGAGGGAGTGTAGTGTGGGGTAGCAGCAGAGGAGCAACGTGGGGGATGGGGGGGAGGTGTTCTGGTATTTCACCCTGGTCTAGCAACTGCCCTAATAGGAAACTATTGTAAATGCTGCCCGCCAAGCGCAAATGGCAGGTGGCCTTTACACACAATGTGCAGTACGAAGTGCAGAAAATAGGAGCACAGGCGATTCTGCCTGCTTTTTTCTCCTACTGTTTGCACTGGGTAGTGAAAATGAGAAACTGCACAGAGGGGGCCTGCTTGCACGCACGTGCACAGTAGCAGGTTCCTCTGTGTAATTGACTAGGTCCTGGAAAATGACTAAATAAACAGCCGCGTGGGAGTATCTCCTAGCTCCCCTCCCCCGCCGTTGTGGGGGTGGAAAAGCAGTGGAAGCAGGTCAGTGCCCGCACCAGATGGAGCCACAGATTCTTCTCAGGGGCTGTCCGGCGGATTATCCTCTTGCAGAAACAGAATAGTGTTTTTTTTCTTTTCAGGAAGTAATTAAATATCCATGGAAACATGAACGATGCGAGTGTTACTGTCATGCACAAAGGCAATGCCAGGATGGAGATCAAATGTTCGACCTGATGGCAGCCAGAACATCTCCGATGCCCACTGAACTGAGCTTTTTTTGTACCTCTCCCCTTGCCCAATCCCCCCAACACTTTGGAAATTTCAGGCATGTTAGTTCTTGTAACCTGCGAATGTTTCTCCTATCCCTCCACCCTGCCTTGCCTGTCCTTACCACTACTTCCCTATGTCTCCCCTGCCTCGTCGAGTGCCAAAAGTAAATAGCATCTGCACTTAAGCGTATTTTCTATTACCAATAAAATAAATTCAAAAGCAGGATTCAGGGATGGATTTGGGGTGGAGGGTAGAATCCTTTCACCGCCAGGGCTTCCCTAATGAGGGTATTATCACACTGAATGCTGTGGAGTATCTTCTGAGGTTGCGTGCCGCACGCTGTGCCGTTGGCAGGGATGCACAGACCCTCATCTTCTGTGGAGGTAGGCTGCCTCGGCGGGCACAGAAATACACCAGATCTTTGTTACTGTGGTGGCAAGCTGCAAAGATGGATCAGTGAGACGCACACTTTGAATGGCAGGCAGAAAGGAATGGCACATGGAGGCGCAACCGCTGAAGTCTGAGGTTTCATAGTTGCTGTTATGTCACATTATCCAGTTTAGAGGAATTACCGCGGGTGGTAATTCTCCTAGCGGTGTTTCCTCCATTTCTGGAAGGTTATGTGGAGGCAAATGCTTCAACCAAGTGCCAGAGATTTTTTCCTGCACTTTTCCTTCCCACTCAGACTATGATGGTGCGGTAAAAGTGGTGCTAATTTTGTTAGCACATCATTTTTACCCCAGCCGCTATACTCGCAAAAAGGCTCTAATTATGGCTTTTGAACACCACCCTTTATCCATGGCGCCCAGAGCTGGGTCTTGGACATTCACCAGCACGTTCTTCACGTTTGTAGAATGTGTGGGTATTCTTGTCTGCCCTGTGTTAGAGGCCCCCGTTCTTCACATCAGTTTATTGCCACATCTGGTAGGATGTTCTCCAGTTTTGCTGGAAAGACGCTTACCTGATATTATCAATGAGTGGCTGCTGCGACTCCTGGCTGAGGATCATGGGTAGGGCATAGGCCAGGTACTCGACGCGCCGCTCTGCTGCGTATTGTTTCAAAACAGTGAAGACCTTCTCCTTGACTTCGGGCTGGTCCCCCAGAATCTCGTCCACCTGGAAAATTGGGAGAGACACGTGGAGATGAGCACTGGTGGACTAGTGGATGGTTCGACGCAGCAGATTGTGTTTGCTCGTCGCATTAGAGGGCACACTCAACACAGCGGTGGCGGTACGCACATACAGTGCATGCATATGTGGAAATGAAACAGTCTGTAGTGGATAAGGGTGGATTGTCTTGTAGGGAACTCATGAGATTACCAGACAGGCCTGATCATCTTAATTCCCATCTCCGGCCTCAGTAGATCTCAGCAGACGCCCATTGGGTGTCTGACCCTCCAACAGCCATGAACATTTGACTCCAGCCCCCTGGTCCCTCCATTGGCTTGCTGTGGAAACCCGAGCAAGGGTCCAGGTGTGCTGCAAGGTCCATAGAGCATGCTATAGTCTGGCCCCCAGTTCCCAGCACAGACATTTGACAGATATACCCCTTCGCATGTGCTGTGCTCACTCTTTATGGCGACAGAGCTTCTTGGTAATTGTCCCTTAGCTCTGCAATTCTCTCCCAGTTGAATTAAGAGCCAGAGAGGATAGGATATCCAGAAAGGTCCTCAAGGCGTATATGTATCCCTCCTAAACTTGACATTCCCTCGTTTGCTTGAGTTCAGTAGTTACTAGTGCAGGCGTATTAGCACCAGGAGCAGACATCTATGGTGTCAATGTATTTAATAAAGCAGTGTAATATAATACATAACCTACCAATCTGGGCCAGTCTGCATTGGACAGTGACACCACGGTGGGTGGTGCAAGTGCTTTTGGGCAGAGTAAGTGGAAGGATTTTAGCCGCTTAAGGAGAAAATACATTTAGTGCCCCCACCTCGCCCCCAGCCTCTCACTGGCCTTGGGGCCACATTTGCCTCGCTATGGAAAATTACTCCCTCTTTAAATTTCTAGTCCCCATCTTCAAATGAATTATAGCCTTGAAGCGCATCTATTCTTGCCACGTGTGTCTCCTCCTGCTTCCGCTCCTTCTTGCGATTCTCCCCCGCTGCAGGAATGCCCTCCCCTGCCGCTACAGGAATACGCTCCCCTGCCGCTACAGGAATGCACTCCCCTGCCGCTACAGGAATGCTCTCCCCTGCTGCTACAGAAATGCGCTCCCCTGCCGCTACAGGAATGCGCTCCCCTGCCGCTACAGGAATGCTCCGCCCTGCCGCTACAGGAATGCTCCTCCCTGCCGCTACAAGAATGTGCTGCCCCTGCCGCTACAGGAATGCTCTCCCCCTGCCGCTACAGGAATGATCTCCTCCTGCAGCTACAGGAATGATCTCCCCCTGCAGCTACAGGAATGCTCTCCCTCTACTGCTACAGGAATGCTCTTCCCTGCCGCTACAGGAATGCTCTTCCCTGCCACTACAGGAATGCTCTCCCCGTCACTACAGGAATGCTCTCACCTGCTGCTACAGGAATGCTCTCCCCCTGCAATCAAAGCTATTCAATCAGTGGAACTGTTAGAGATCATGGTCCACTTGCTAGCTGTGGAAGTGGCAAACTCAACCCCACTATATCCCTAAACTACTGACTGCCGGCCTGCCCTTTCCAGGAAGGGATATGGATATATGTCAATTGCATGTTTGCATATGCTGGCCAAACCCCACCCTCCCCCCTCCCCCCAGAGCCTATGTTCTGTTCTGTTCCCTCGTCCATGTTCCATTGCATTTCTCATACGCCACATGATTTACTCTCACCCATATAATCATTGCAACGTGTAAAGGCATCCTGCCCAGGAGCTGCTGCCGCCATGTGGAATGCATTTGCTGTGTTACATTTCCTGTTTACAAATTACTAAATCAATCCAGATACTTAAAGATTAGGGTTAATCGGCCATCCCCTACCGGTTACACCATACGCAGCCCCCTAGAATGAGCCCCTTTATTCACAAATGTACCAAAGTCACATTTTCGCATTTAAAAAACGCTTTGTGTGAATTTGCACCGTAGCAGTTCCCATGGGGACAGCATTGAGAAGAGGCAGCGTCTCAGTCTACCTTCAGGGCGCTGGGGCAAGTGTGGGGGCAGCATGAATGTATGCGTAGCAGATGAGATTAAGGGGGCGGGGGGTGAGCCACCGGGAGAGTAGTGACGTCAAGGCTCTTTAAATGGAATAAGTAGGGGTAAGAGGCAGTTGACACTCACATGGGGTACTCCGCGGGTAATGTGGTCAGGATGTTTCTATGAAATTAATGAGGGCCAGGGGTCCGAAGTTGCTGGTAGCGTTGCTCTCCCAGGGGACAGCCTGGCCTAGATACATGAGTCCCATTGAAGAATCAGAGCGAGCTGCTAAGGAGCGGGGGAGGGGGGGTACCTTGAAATGCGCCGAAACGCCCTCTTCACCACCCTGATTTGCGCATTTGTGCCCACAGGCAGCGATAGGGCGCCTTAATGTGTGTTTTTACGAGGCGCGCATTGAAACGCCCTTCGTGATGTGGGCAAAACGCTTCTTGCCACCGTGGAAGGGGATGGGGCAGCATACAGCATCACTTATGGGTAATGCCGCCAGGCCGCCCAAGGCGAGGCCAGGTAACTGATGTTACATGGCAGCAGGCTCGAGAGAGGGGCAGCAGCCCTCCTCCAGGGTCAGTGCCCCTCTCTGTCTCTCAGATAAGGGAAACAGTCAGCAGGGTCTGGCACATCAAAGCGCAGGAAGGGTCAGGTAATAAATACCTCACCCTTCCAGGAGAATATATGGGTGCGGTACACCCTGGAGACCCTAGATAACTAGGCAGGGTAGTACAGGGGGATCCCCCCTGGGGGCAGAGGGGGCCCAATCAGTCAGCCGCAGGCTGGCCTGGGGGGGGTTGGTGCGCAGCCCCCCACACAGTAGAAAGACTCAGGGCCTCTCTGAGGCTTATATAATGAGCTGTGAGCAGCTCCTAAAACACAAACTGTTTTGTCGACCCTGCACGGGGACCCAAACAGTACCTGAAAGTTTGCTGTTATACTCAGCGTCTTCCGGCTCTTTTTCTTTGTCTTTTACTTACTATTTTCACTGCCAATGTTTGCTTTGCACTCAGCATCATTGGTATTTCTTCACTTTTGGTGTTCGCCGTGTACGCGGTGTCACAGCTAAAACTATAAGCAGAACATTGGCCTATTCCGAGAAACTTCGCTTCGGCCTGGGAAGGCTTTGGGAAGAAGGAAACTTCTGAAGAAACCGGCAGTGCCCTCGAGGAAGACGTGAAGTACATGCCAAGCCCCCGGGGAGTGAAGTGCTCCAAGGAAATAACCCAGCACCGCGGTGACTTGCTACATTCTTTCAAGTAAGTTCAGCCGCGTCGCCGGGCATGCATAGCCCTGGCTCTGCAGGGGAAAAGTGAAGCTTTGTTTGTATAAACAAGGTACCACAACGTGAGGCTAGAGTGTTAGGGCTTGGTGCCAAGAGGAAACTGGTGTTTCATTAAATCAGAAGTAAACGCGAGCCAGGCTTTGCACGGGCTGAAACTGACGTGCTGTGTCGTTGAAAAACAAATTAGTCACAAGGCGGGGCTGATATCTTGGCTGTGATAAACAAGCCCCCTTTTAACAATAGGCAGCATGGCAATGGAAGCATAGTGCAGGGCAGGGGGGTGCTGAACTGCAAGAGCCAGGCACGTTCGCACAATCAGGAAGTGGTCTGACTTGTACCTTAAGGTGGAAGGGGTGCGAGACTATTTTCAGCTCCTACACTATGACCGTGCATTTATAAATCATTATTAGTTAAGTGCACTTGACAGTTCAGGGATTTCAAAAGCGTGGTTGCCGCGCGGGTTGGGAGAAATGTTACAGCACACTGCGTAAGAGAACCTAAGCACTGCATAAATCCCTCTGTTTTTAAGGCTATATAGATAGCACAGCGACTAGAGTCACCCGCTTTGACATCTGTGCAGAGCCTGCTGACACAGGTTCGGATCCCGCCAGGGACAAACCCAGGTTTTTTTTGTTTCAGCCTTCCGAGATCATAAATGGGCATGCACATTGTGAGTAATATTAAAGCAGGGCTGAAGTCTGTTAGTGTTATATAAGTGCCCAAACTAGCATGTACAATTCCCTCATTGACATTCAGCCACAGTGGCAGCTGGGTCGGGGGGCATTTTTGAATAAGTCACAGCGTTTTAAGAATACATTTTGGAGGGAGTCAGGGCATAAGTAGGGGCAATTACACCTAACAATCTTTCCAAGCAGTTTTAGGGGAACAGGCCGTTATAATAGTGCTGGGAATAGCACATCCTCCCAAGGGCTCCACACATTGGTGGGGGAAACAAGCAAATACAAGCTCTCAGGCTAACAAGCCAAACCTGGACATTATATGGATACAGTTTTAGGCAGTTACCCAAAACGGGGGAACAAGAATTTGTGACCCATTGAGTCACAGAGAGCACAAATGTATTGATAAATGATTGTCTCTTTTGCAAAACAGGAAACTAATTGGCTCCCAAACGAAAACCGCAGGAACCTTTAATCCCGCCACTGAAACCCAAATCGCCTCACCTACTGGCGGCAATAGAGGCAGCAGAACACTATGGTTGGGCCTGGGTTAGAGAGAATCTGTATGGCCTGCCGAAGGAAGGGGTGCCCATGCCAACCGGCCGCGAAGAGAATTCCGCCCCGCCAAAGATAAGGAAATCAGCAGAGGGCTAGGGAAAAGGTAATAAAAGGGTAAAATTGTCAAAACTATATGAAAACCTGAGTGTGATGCAACAAATGTTGCTAGAAATTAGGGGGGAACAACTCCCCAAAGATACAAATGGGCCACAAACCCTCAACGTACCGGTGGAACCCATAATAGTTGCAGATCCCCCCACATTATTGCCTACAGCTGTGGCCCCCGCTGATACTATAACAACTCTGACCCACACAACAACAGCCTCACCAATGCCAGCAGCCATAGGTACACACGCACCTATAGCGGCAACTGCAGCACCAGACCTGGCAGGTCCACTAAAAGCGTGGGCAGCCCCAATACAAGCATAGCAGGGCAGCCAGAAACAAGCAGCCACAGCACATCTGATATGCTGATGATCAGCACCGCCCAACTGGACCTCAAGTTTAAATCTTTTCATACAGAAATTCTCAATAGATACAAAAGATGTCTAGCATGGAACATTGACATTACAATCAAAGAGGCTATATGGGTAAAAGAGTTGGTAAAAAACAAAATAGAGAAAGTGTTACGCCTGGGCAGGATAACAGGGCCATGGGACTCCATGCCTTTTCCAGAATACCTTGTGTCGCCCCTAGGCCTGATTCCTAAAAAAGAACCCAATCACTGAACGACAGCATCCCCCACACTGAATCTGCAGTTTCCTACACACATTTCCAGGAAGCAGTGAGACTTATACAGGACTGTGGTAGGGATGCCCTTATGGCCAAACTTGACATTGAATCTGCGTTCAGGCTCCTACCAGTTCACCCAGTTTCACAGCAATGGCTAGGGTTTACCTTGAAAAACAAATGTTATGTTGACAGATGCCTCCCCATGGGGTGCGCAGTGTCTTGCACCCTATTTGAGTGGTTCAGCTCATTTTTTTCTCAGCGGGCATTTAAGAAACAACTACCAGGGGCCAAGGTAGTCCATTACCTCGACGACTTCATGGTAATAGGACCAGCAGACTCAGGAGAATGCAAGAGGGCCCTGGCAGAGTTGGAAGGGATGGCCGCCCAATGGGGCATTCCTTTGGCACCAGAGAAGACAACCAAGCCATCCACAAACATGATCTTCCTGGGTATAGAGTTAGACTCTGCAATAGGGGTATGCAGAATCCCACAAACCAAGGTAGCAGAACTCCTGAAGAAAATCCAAGAATTGGGCACCAGGAACAAAGGCACAGTAAGAGAAATTAAATCACTGGCAGGCAGTCTCAACTTCGCAACCAGAATCATCCCACAAGGGAGGGTATTTTCCAGAAGCCTGGAATTTAAGACCAAGACATGCACCAAACCCCACCTACATATTCGGCTGGGCAAAGAAGTGAAGGAGGACCTAAAAGTATTGATGAATTTCCTAAAAGACTTCAACTAGACCACACTTTGGCGCATGCCATTGAACACATGGGCTAAAAGGGTCCTCTTCACAGATGCAGCCGGGAGCAGGGGTTTTGGAGCTATATTAGACATGGAGTGGGTGGCTGGACAGTGGCCCAAGTCATGGCAAACGGCAAGGTGGACAAAGAACATCACCCTGTTGGAAATATTTCCCATCTGGCTAACCATACACATCTGGGGCAGGCGGCTAGCTAACACAGAACTTTTGGTTTGGTGTGACAACATGGCGGTAGTAGGCATCTTGAACAGAAGAACCACAAAATGCCAGCTAGTGCTTAAACTCCTACGAGATGGCAGAAAAAGCACTGGCAAGCACCACCTCAGCACAGTACAGTAAGTGCTTGAAAACAGTTTTCAGAGCAACGGGACTGAATCATGTAGAATTAATAACTATAAAGGATATAGAAATCTTTTTGAAGTGGGCACACAGTCAGGGGCTTAAAAAAGATTGGGCAAAAAGACATCTGGTAGCGATATCTTATTTCTCAAAGCTAAGAGTTGACTCAGGTCCTACCCAGAGCGCTTTAATCTCATATGCAATGAAAGGCTGGGGCAAAATGGAGGGACCCCAGGTAGAAACTCGCCGCCCTTTAGATTTTGACAAACTGGTAATAATAACCATTCTATTAGAAAGCATATATTTCCATCCGTACGAGATTTTGTTATTTAAAACAGCATTTTTTCTGGCATATTTTGGGGCTTTTCGAATAGGTGAGCTCATTGCATCCAACACCAAGGCCAACAATGGCTTTGGCATCATGGAGACCAGGGTTAGACAGGACAGCGTCAACATAGAGGTACAGCAGTCAAAGACTGGGGCCAAAAGAACAATTAACATTTGTTGCATTGACGATGCGCCAAATTGTCCGGTATGCATCACTAATCTCTATTACGCACAAAGGCCCAAAGTTGGGGGAAGATTTTTAATTCATAGAGACTCCTCAGCTCTAAGCCTCTATCAGTTTAAAGGGGTACTGAATAAAGCGATTAGAAAGGCCGGATGGGATCCAAAGGATTTCGGCACCCAGTCTTTTAGAATTGGGGCCGCAACCTCTGCATGGCCGGGAGGGCTGACCACCCAGCAATTTAAGGGCTTAGGGGATTGGAAGTCAGATTGTTACAAAAGATATGTCAGACCAGAACTAATTTAGTTCCATCCCGCCCCCCTTTTTTTCTCTTCCCCTCAATCCACAGAGACACCAGAAGGAGGTAAGTCCCCACTGCGGTCAGTATGGATAGTTGGACACTTGTTCATGCTCAGGACAGGGCGATGGGCTGAAGAAACCAAGGAGGGCCCTCCATTTAGAAACACCATTGCATCCTGGTGGCATTACAGAGGCTTCCAGTGGGCGGACATCCATGACAAACTAGCAGACCTGGTTGCATACAGGGACCCGCCGGAATTCCTGATATTACATCTAGGGGGTAACGATCTGGTGTCCGTAGGGAGAAAAAACATATATAAAGAAATTTGCGCCTCGTTATCAGGCATTTCCCACACTTGGAGGGACACAGAAATCGATTTCTCTTCAGTCCTGCCTAGAAGAAAATGGCAGGGGGCCATCAGTTACAAGGCAGTGGACATTTCCAGAAGGAAATTGAACAGAGGGTTGGAGAAATTCTGCTTAGCCAAGGGTCTGGGATTTGTAAAACACCCATCCACAACATTGGGGGACCCCGAACTTTTCCACAAGGACGGCACCCAACTATCAGTACTGGGCATGGAACATTTCTTTAGAGAAATCTCCTCCACCTTAGCTACCAGGGGCTGCAAATAAGCAAACTTTTGGGGGAACACGGACAGCCGGGAACCTGCCCGTGAGTGGTGGCACGGGCCAGAGGGGGTTACCTTTGGACCCGGTGCCCAAAAGGAAATTATTATGATTACGTGTATTGTTTATGTTCCTATAACCATACTTGTATCAATAAAAACCTACGGCCTTTTATTGCCAACACTTGACCAAATTGTTGTGGTGTAATCTTTCAGGGGGGAGGGGGCAAGGGCCGTAAGGCATGACGCACATCCCGCACAACAACATATGCATGTCTGCTGCATATGGGTTCAACAGTTATGGGTAATGCCGCCAGGCCGCCCAAGGCGAGGCCAGGTAACTGATGTTACATGGCAGCAGGTTCGAGAGAGGGGCAGCAGCCCTCCTCCAGGGTCAGTGCCCCTCTCTGTCTCTCAGATAAGGGAGACAGTCAGCAGGGTCTGGCACATCAAAGCGCAGGAAGGGTCAGGTAATAAATACCTCACCCTTCCAGGAGAATATATGGGTGCGGTACACTCTGGAGACCCTAGATACCTAGGCAGGGTAGTACAGGGGGATCCCCCCCTGGGGGACAGAGGGGGCCCAATTAGTCAGCCGCAGGGGGGTTGGTGCGCAGCCTCCCACACAGTAGAAAGACTCAGGGCCTCTCTGAGGCTTATATAATGAGCTGTGAGCAGCTCCTAAAACACAAACTGTTTTGTCGACCCTGCACGGGGACCCAAACAGTACCTGGAAGTTCGCTGTTAACTGTCTTCCGGCTCTTTTTCTTGGCCACAAAAACCCTCCCACCACAGAAAAAGGGGAGAGCAACAACAGAAAGAAACTCAGGACACCGTACGGTGGCCACAACAAGTCGTGGGACGAGAAAGGCGGCACGGGCCAGAGGGGGTTACCCCTGGACCTGGTGCCCAAAAGGATGATATTATTATGATTACGTGTATTGTTTATGCTCCTATAACCATACTTGTATCAATAAAAACCTACGGCCTTTTATTGCCAACACTTGACCAATTTGTTGTGGTATAATCTTTCAAGGGGGAGGGGGCAAGGGCCGCAAGGCATGACGCACATCCCGCACAACAACATATGCATGTCTGGTGCATATGGGTTCAACAGTTATGCCAAAAGATGTTTGGGAGAATCAGCCCTTTGGTAACATCACAGTCATCTCACTCCTACCTTGTGTAAGTGGCATGTGGGTTCCAACATCAGGAAACGAGCATGCAGAATGGGGCAAACCTCCCAAAGAAACCGGAAACACCCATCTCTGCAATCAGGCAGTGTTTGTGGATACACAGAAACTCCCAAACCATGGATGCAGAGCAGAACTGGGGGGGACAAGGGGGTGTCTTGCCGAGTGAAGCACAAAAGCACATGTTTACACTCTGGGGCTATGTGAAAAGCAGTGACCCCAATTCACTCCACAACCAGAGCTGAAATTCCATCAAATTAGCACTGAAGACTATAGATCTTCCGTCTCATCGGAGCAGTGCAGCACAGAATCCATCATGTATTCATGTATTTATTTACAACAAGCTTCCTTTTCAATAAAGATATGGAAGTTAAACAAATCAAGCAAGTGTGCTCCCACCCGGCCTGACTGTCAGCACGTTCCCGGTTCTCATTGTAAATCGAGGGTGAACACGCATTTTTCCTCCGGGGACCTCGCTTATGGAAGAGTGTGGTGCCGCGAGAACATCGCCCTCTTCGCCCTGGCCTCACTCTCCCCAAAACAGTTGCAGAGTAAAGAGAAAGACTATGCTCCTAAGGGACTTTCCGCAACACGCACTGCCTGGTCACAGTTGCAAATAAAGGTGTGCTGTATTAGAAAGAGTGCTGCTCCTGGGGAGATGGGTCTTTGCACTTTTAAAGTTACCCGGACTATCGTGTGTCCCATTGGCAGCTGCACAAATATCATGCGGTACTTGCCACCGGCAAGCATGATCATTCTGCAACACAGGCAGAATGGTAGGGAATAGCCATACATCGGGCGGAGTTGAATTATATTACGGAACTTAAAAAAGGCTTACACAGTATAGGGTGGCAAGACGAGCTGGGCGGGCATTCTGCCTTCAACTCGGTGAAGAAGTACAAAAAGATACAGGGCCTCATCACGAGTTGAGGCGATAGCCTTTAAATGTGGCATTAACGCTATTACTGCCGCATTTAAGGGTCTGCCCAAACATGGGTCTGGCGTGTTTACCCCCAGATCAGAGCTGGGGGGGTAAACACACCAGAAAAATTCCCATTTTCGGGCCCAATTAGCACCGGACCGGTTGGCAGTAACGCTATTAGCCTGGGCAGTAACCCAGCGGTAATACCGCCAGGATACCGCACAACTCGTGATGAGGCCCACAGTATTGACCTTTTACCGCATGGCGCAACGTACTGTGCATCCTCCCAAGCAATCGGGTTACCCGATGGCAGCACGCACCTTCATGAAGCAGCCGGAAGGCGAGTGCTGCCCACGGCGGAAGGTTGCGGGAAATCTGCCCCTCAGAATGAATGGCACGCATAGCATAGACGTGCCACTTGCTTAGTTGTCCTCACCCCAGCCCCCACGCTGTCCAGCTTTCCCCACCCCCTCCATGTCTGATCCAGCGTCCAGACAGTCGCCCTACAGTACTGCCCACTGCCTATGAGGATTTGCTGGATCCAGTTGGCTAGCTTGCCTTCACAAGAGGCAATGCAAACACAGCTATCAGTATTGCTGTCTTAATAATCCGAGTTAATTGGCCTTTTCACGCTTCGCAGACAGAAATAACCAGTAAAAAAAGATGCATATCCACATTTTGCAAGAGACCAGAAGCCAGAGGACACCAGACGTCATTGTAGTACCTTATGCTTTGCAGGAGGTTAACACATGACTCCATATCAGGCGGCCATCCCGTCAGTGTTAGGAAAGCATGCAAGAAACACATCACAGCAGGGAACACAGGCCCTGGAACAACAGAGAAACCCACCCATCATGTAAAGCCGAGCACCCGGCCTGGACCTGTGAAGCGTGAGCAGGGGCTGGCGGAAAGGGTTAAGCAGCACCTAAATGGTTAATGTCAGGTCAATATGTAATGATGGTGGTCACCCCTGCTTTCCCCTGTTGGCATTATGTGTGTCGATGGAAAAACCAAAATGCCAAGATCATGCTCCTCAGTGCGCAGTCAGTTCCCCTTGGGTCCCCTCGACTACCAAGGCATGAGCTAATTGCACCCAGAAAAAAACAATGCATACAGCACAGATAATGATTCATATGTTGTTATAAATGTAGGCCTTTATAAGCCATTCCAACAAAAGAACCCTAGAGATGTGATTCAAACTCAGATCCCTGGCTCCACCCCTTCTCAGAGGCGAGTGTTCAAACCACTACAGCACCAGTGCCGTGACCAGGAAGCCTGTAGAAGCCTACACATGCTTAGATAGAGCCCAGCACATCACCATGGCCAATCTGGCCTCACAAACACCACTTTCCCCTGCAAAATGCACTATGGAACATGTATCCTCACATGGTGGGTAGCGGGCGAGGGGGGGGGTTAGGCCTGCAGCGCCGCGACCAGCTACGCGATGTGACTTGAGCGGGGGGGGGGGGGGTTCATACCTTAAAAAGAACTCCTTTCTTTCTGAGGTCAGAGCGCACGCATGTATAACATGCATGGGCACCGCCAGCGTGAGCATGTTTTTATACTGGAATCATGAGAATGCATTGGGAAATGCTCCTGTGCACTGTTGGTGATTTGCATCCATTGAATGTTTGGATTGGAGTTACCTTACAAAACCAATGCTAAGTGCCTGGCTTTTTACTAATTTTTCACATGAAAAGGGCGGCATAAAGCACAATTTTGACCCATTATTGAAACATTTTTCGCAGGAGGGAGCGATAAAGAAAGGAACCCTCTTTGGTTGGTTCAAGATCCCTTGCTATGCCCCGTCGCTTTGGCATATTTGTGGAAAATGTTTTTGCCCCTCCAATTCAAATATTCACCAGCTGCCACTGGGTGAGTGGCTGATGGGTAAATGGGTGTGAATGTGTGCGTGCAAGGTTGGGGCCCAGGCAAGAGGCATTGATTGGAGAATGGACGTTTTCTCACATGTTTTACTGGTAGTTTTCGGCAAAGCCAACTTGGTGAATGTTATTGCAGGGAGGAGAGTTTAGGGTGCGGTGTTTATAGCAGAATGGGTCAGCCAGAGTGGACATCTTCTTTCCGTGGCATGGCATTTTTTACTCACAAAAAGAGCAAGGCCATTATGATATGTGTTCTTACATGGGGAGGGTGGGGGCACTTGTGCAGTCAGCAAGTAAATGTTTTCTTACTGTGCCAGTGAATGTTTTACTTCTGTTAAGGGCAAAGTCAACATGATGAGTGATCTTATATGGTGGATGGGGGCATTTGTGCAGCCAAACAAGGAAATGGTTCCTTATTGTAGCATTGCGTGTTTTACTGGCGTTGAGAGCAAAGTCAACATGAAGATTATTGTTACATGGTGGTGCAGGGGTCGGGCATGCATTTGAGCAGCAACAATAATATGTTTTCTTCCCATGGCAGGATATTTTTGCTAGCATTAAGGGCAAAGCCAACAAGAGAATGTTTGTACATGCGGGTACTAGCATTTACTGGCAGAGCCAGTATGAACATGTTTTCTTCTGATTTTATTACTGTGTGTAATATTACTGGCCATGCACAGTTTGCTGGTACACGTGGGGCAGTCTCAGGAGCCAGGCACAGCCCTCTTGTTTCTATGCTAGGCGAAAGATTTAAGGTTTGATTAAAACACATACGGCCTCATTACGACCCTTACACTCCCGGAATGAAGGGGGCCGGTACAGGACCCGCCCCCTTCATTCCAGGAGCGCATATTATGAGGTTCCCTTCGCGGGACCCGGATCAGACGTCTGGTAAAACCAGACGTCTTTTCCGGGTCCCGCAAAGGGAAGAGGGAGGTAACAACGGGACACATAATGTGCCCGTTGTTACCTCCATCCCCATTCCCATTGAGCCCTATGGGGGCTCAAATGGGAATGGGGAATGGTTCCTGCAAGACGGATTTACCAGGTCCTCCTATGTCGGAATGACCCGGTTATTCCTCATTGCAGGAACCCGGTAAAGGAGCCCGGTTTGGAGGCAGCCATGGAGCTAACAGCTCCATGGCTGCCACCAAACTCGTAATGAGGCCCATAGTTACATCTTTCGCCCAGTGCAGTTTGCGGCACATCCCGTCAGTAGCCTGATCAACATTTTGCATGCATGGTGGTCCAGGTCGGCACAGAGTGTGGCGTGATCCTGTGCTTTGTTGCAGAGTTTGCGGAGGGGACTCCTCAGCATGGCTCACAAGGGGGCACCCCATTTTTTGTTACGCCACTGTGTATCCAAAACAAATCACAATGCAAACATTCATTACAAACATTGGCACACATTTCAATAAAGCAGTGTGTGTGAAGTGCTGTGTGAAAAGTAAAATAAGACGTTGGTGATCCAGGGATTCCGAATGTGAGCACTGTGATCCATGGACGTACTACAAGGTACCAGATCTCCTCACTGCCAAGCCATGCGGCTGATGTCCCCCAAGTATTCGCACCTTGGGGCACCACGCGCCAGAGGCGTAGCCAGAATTGCCCATCAAGTGGGTCCTGAAGGTAATGTCGTTGGGCCCACTGCAGTGACATTTACATCTGCAAACGCCCACACAGAGCTGCTGAGTGGGCATTTACAGATTTTTGGTGGGCCTTGCCCGCTCAGGCCCTACCCTGTCTACGCCTCTGCCAGGCGCATTGCGCAATCTAGGAAATGGCCTTCAGCGCCTGCACTGCAAGACAGTGGCTAATGCAACAGGTTGGGCATGGCCAAAACCTTGTGTGTGGGCAGTGCCTTTCACATCTAGCGCGACGCAGTGGATAATGTCGAGGGGTGGAGCTAGTTTGGCTTTTTTATTTTTGGCCTGTTGGCAATGGGGGAAATGGAAATAAGTGTGTCAGCAGCTGCTCGCTGAGGCAAAGGGTCTCGTACCCAAAATGTCAATGGCAAGTCCTGTATAAGTATCCAAAACTAGGACACCACAACAATATAGGATTATGCAGAACACTTGGACAAAACATGAAGCTTGCTGAATACATGTTGTAAAAAAAAAAAGAAAAAGGCTACTGCTAACCTAGTAGACAGAATGACCAGAGCGTGGCCAGCAGAGATGAAAGCAGAAGCGCAAGGAGGGTAGAAACAGACACAAGTGCGACTCAGGAGAAGTAAAGACAGCGAAGATCACGTTTTCCAGCGCTGTCCTTCACCAAAAGTTACACTGTGGGAGAATAAGGAAGGACGTCTTTGCAAGTAAAACCGAAGCAGTGCGGCTTCAGGAAGGAGGCGGCGATGACAACCGAAAACTGGAACACAGAGAAGAGGAGCGGGGCATGTGAGTGGGGGGAGGAGGTGGATGCTTTCAAAGCAGTCAGAGAGGCAAGATCCCCTCCTGACTGTGGTAATTAATTGGCAACAACGCAATCCTGATTATTGCTTTCTCCATATTTTTTTGACATTCAGTTCTTGCACAAGACTACAGGCTCATGAAGAAGAGAAATTACTTCTCGAAACGCGTCAGCCACCGTTCAAAGAACTGAATCCTCTGTGTTTCCTATGCTTGGAATGAAGTGTCACTTGTTTAGTACATTCAAATAATGGATGTCATCATTCAATTAGAATTTAAATTTGTCCTTTTCCATTGAAATTCGTAGAAATATATTCTTAGACTGTAAACTCATTGATATTGTGATTAAGGCGTCGTTCAGACGCATCATTACAGTGTGCAGGGGACGGGAGGGTTCCAGTTTGGATCCTCTTTTTCCTCCTTTGTTTATCTAGGTAGCCCTGTGCCAGGGCCACTTTTCCTCCCCCGCACCCTTAAGTTACCCACATTTGGCCTTAAAGTATCACTTACTTTTGATAGCTGAATTAGTGGGGTGCATCTTCAACCCCCTTTTCCTTCACCAAAAGTTACACTGTGGGAGAATAAGGAAGGACGTCTTTGCAAGTAAAACTGAAGCAGTGCGGCTTCAGGAAGGAGGCGGCAATGACAACCGAAAACTGGAACACGGAGAAGAGGAGCGGGGCATGTGAGTGGGGGGGGGGAGGTGGATGCTTTCAAAGCAGTCAGAGAGACAAGATCCCCTCCTGACACCTGCTCCAGTTTGTAGTTTATTTTTACATGAGCTGTCAGAGGGATTTATAACCTACTTCTCAAGCCTCAGGCTACTGGCGAATATCACCGCCCACCCTGAATGCACCTTATTTTTGCATGTCGTTTAAAATGGGCACCATACCCAAGGTTACAGCACGGTGGCCTGATTATCAGGAGGTGTCCCTGGGGCCTGGCATCTGGGAGGAGGGGGGCTGTGAGGCAGAGAGGGGGTTTGAAGCAGGTATGTGTGGGGGATGTGCATGAATGTAAAAAAGTGGGGTGCAGTGATGAGTAGTTGCAGCAGCCTCTCGTCAATGTTAATTGATCACATATTTTTCAAATTAAATTGTATTCCCTTTCTTGAAATATTCCATACATTTTGAAAAAATGTGCTCTGAATCTATTTAGCGCGTGTCTGCTCTGATAGAATGGGACTGGCTGGTTCCTCGTGACGGTGGGTCCTCTGTGAGAGGGAAACACCCCGGTTCCCGTGTCTCAGATCTTCACCAATGAGAGACGCCGTCGCCCAGAAGGCCTCTCTCTGAGAACGGGTCCTCAGGGTAAGACCTATGGGGTCACCCTGGGATTTTTGGGAGGTGGCAGAGCTGGGGAAGGCAGTGACGGCACGAGCCTGGCTCCGACTTGGCTCTGGGTCGACTTTTTGAGGCTGTCCCTTCTCATAGAAATTACGGACATAGGAGGCGATGTACGTTATAAAATCGAGTACGAAAAGATCGAATTACAAAACTGCGAACACCACCTGTTCGCATTTTGTAACTCGATCTCTTGGTTTTTTTTGTCCCGCGCCACGCATGTAATGTCCGAGGGGGGACTTCCCCGCGACCCCCGAAGCCCATAATATCGAGCTAGGAGATCGGGGTACATCCTCCCAGCACGCCTTGTTCGGTATTTTGGAATACGATATTTCCGTGCAAACTCCATACGGGGCAGTACAGGGAACAGAGGTAGTCGCTGTCCAGGGTGCTGAATGGGAGTAGAGTGCCAAACCAAAGCCAAGCAAGCTGGGTCATGCTCGCTCTCTCTACCCCTTTCTACCAGGCGCTTACATCATCACTGTTGTGTCCACATATGATACAACTTTTGGGGCTCATTATATGTTTGGTGGTATCCCACCAGTAAAACCAGCACGATACCATCAAACGGAGTCGCCGTTACTGGCACCTGGTCTGCCGGAATTACGGGCAGATTACAGGTGCCACGAAGGGTAAGTAAAACCCCATTCCATGGAGTCCAACAGGACTCCATGGGGGGATTGCTGGTATTACCGTCACCGGTAACACCAGTGCCGGTAATACCAGAAGTTTTTTGCCAGTGGGGTGCCTGAGTAACCTCCTTCTCTTGGATGGAGGTTACTCAGGTCACCCCACCGGCACACTTGTAGTTTGGCGGTGCAGGAAAAGTGGCGGTAACAGAATTACTGCCACGTTTCTCCACACCGCCACCCTTGTAATGAGGCCCCTTGTGTAGGCGTGCACGGTTGCATGCTTTTGTAAGCCTAGTGCTAAGCAGTGCTTAAAATGGAAACACAGAAGTGCAGGTCCGGACTATCCCAGAGTAGCTGCTTACTGTTGGGAAGTGCCAGTACTCCTCCATTACAAGTACTGGCCTACTACTGAGAAGTGCCAATGCTAAGTCTTTCAAATAAGAGAAGTTCTGGTATTCAGGACCGGCAAGTGCCTGCCCATTTAAAGCACTGGTGCTAAGTGACCTTCACTTCAGGATCCACTCAACATTAAGCATTGTTTTAGTTCAAAACTTAGAGTTTTACTTAACAATGGCATGCTATGACCCCACACATTATTCTTTAACCTGGGGACATTTCAGTTTGCCTCGGCAGGGGATCTGTCAGTACATTAATTATTGCACAGGAAGTTTTGTGCACAGTGTGGGCTGACTAAATGAAGGTAATCAAAGCCCCCCAAATAATCTTAATGAGCACCGCAAAATGTGCATTCTATTACAAGGAATATGGTAAATTCCCAAACGAGCATCTCATGGAGCATTCTCTAACAGGCTTAGAAAGCTAAAATATGATGACACAGGAACATATCCCCTCATTCTCGGATATTGTTTGGGAAGAATGTAGGTTGCACTGAGACAAATGTCTCAGTCTCATAGACCCTGACATATGACAGTAATTAAGGGATTGTTTGGAAATGATGGTGTATTTCTTAGTACAAATCTCCATAATCTGGCTACAAATTTGGTTGTTTTAACAAATACCTATAGTGATCATGCTAGGTTGAGAGTACAAATGATGGGGCTACCTTGTCTATATGAGAGGGAGCACCTCCCCTTGTTAGCTACGGCTAACGTAAGAGGTAACCACGTAGATTGGCATCACAATAATATCCTGTAGCTAAGCGTGTTACTTCTAGAGGACTTTGAAGGCTGTACTTATGCGATAAAAAAGGCCACTTATTCTTCATCTATTTTTGGCTCCTATTTAAACTCAGTGTTAGGTTCCGTACCCAATGCTATTATTAAGCACAAAAGAGCTAGAAATCACTGACATGCATTTGATATTCAGGTCAAGAACATGAAAAAACGTACAAGAAAGGACATACATAGGTTTAGGGCATCCTCAAAGACAGATTCAGATGTTGCGAGTGGGATTAAGCATCTACAACAGAAGAGGAAAAAAATCGGATTAAATCCCATCGCTATTTATTGTACCAAAGGGATGCTGAGACCATGATGGAAGCTCTAAAAAAACACAAGACAACCAACTTTGGTCATTACTGAATGCAATGGTGGTAAATTAAATGGTCATGCAAACTAATTCAATTGCAGAACAAACCTGGCACGGTCGTCGTCTTCGCTCTCTAAACTGGATTAGTGTTACTATCTGTAGTGATTGGAATATACCTGCAGAAGAGAAAGTCATTCAGCGTTTGATTATTCATGCAAAACCCTCCAGAGCATGTGGCCCTAGCTCTATGGCAAACATAGCTTTATAAACAGAATGTGCCATTGTGGCCGACATTTCTGGGAGTTCTGTTTAGGGACAGTGGCCCTCATTACGATATTGGAGGTAACCATGCTTCATTTAGCGGCATGGTTGCCTCCTTACCGCATACCGGGCCCAGGTTCCTCTAATGAGGACTTACTGGGCCACCCCAACCTTGGCGGACCCCGTAATTCCTCGTCCGAGGAACCCGGACCCGGTACATCCCCATTCCCATTCGAGCCCTCATAGGTCTTACTTAGTCCTCTACAGCCAAAGTTAGTCTCCTACTGCCAGAGTTAGTCCCCGAAAGTCAAGGTTAGTCTGGCCCAGCAAGGGCTAATCCCTGACAGCCAGGACAAATCAGTAACTGCTAGGGCTATCCCACAGCTTCTAGAACACTCTGACCACTGGGAGACCCCGGTCTCCAGGAAAATCTCAACCCTATGATAGTCCTCCCTCCTGGAATAGAGACACCCTCAGAACAGGTCTCATCAGAGAATGCCACGCACCAGCCAAGACTGGTGCACAAGGAACAACCAAAACAGATCAAATGAAGTGGAACAACCTCCGAACACCACACCCAGGACCAGGTGCTTACCAAGGGATAACACACCCACATGTTCCATGGAAACAGGTCCACTCGCCAAAACAAGACCGTACCAAAATCGCTTTACCTACCACCCTACCTGTCAACCTACTACCAACTCGGACAGCCCCGTACCGTAAAGAATCTCAAGCACTTCAGCAGGATAGCAGGATACCCAGAGGAAAGATGGGAAACACACAGAATCAAACCAGAAGGAAACAACACCAACACGCAAGTCAGCACAAAAAATTGGCATGACAAAAAGGTATCACCAACGTTGACAGATAGACGACCACTAAGAAGACATCAATCCAATACGAAAAAACTGGCTGAACTATTCAACAAAGAAACAGCATCATCCAAACGGAACACACAATACGATGGGAAAAATTACCAGCATAACTACTAAAATAAACCGCCAAAGACCAAACAGACCACAAAAAGCTGAAAGATACACTGCAATCTAGTCCACACTGGATCTATGTTCAAATATTCAACAGAAATATTCAATCTGCTATGCATCGGAGGGCTAAACATCCTATTCCTCACAGAAACCTGGCTAAGGTAATAGTGTACAACTGCCTACCCAACAACTTCAAATTCAAGCAAACCAACAGAGAAGGAAAAAGAGGAGGAAGACTCTCTGTAGTATACAAGGACCAGCTAAAAATAACAACAACACCACTGTTAAACATCCCAAACTGTGAATCACTCATCCTACACCTATCCATAGATCATCAAACCAACCTAATGTTTCTTCTCATCTACAGGTCACCGACCTATGACCCAACCTTTGTGGGCACATTCGTGGACGCCATCACCAACATGGCCATTAAACATGATCACCTGATCATTCTTGTAGACTTCAACATCTGGTTCAAAGAAGAGAACATCAACTCACCCAAAACACTAATCAACTAGCAAGAATGAATCTACGGCAACTGGTGAAAGGAGAAGCACACATAGCAGGCCACACACTAGATGCAATCTTCAGCAACAAAAACCTGGTCACAACTGCACCTCCAATGCAAATCCTCTGGAGAAATCACCTCATCATGGGCCTCATTACACGGTAGGCGGTAAGGGTTTACCGGTACCGGTAAAGGCACCGGTACCGCTAAACCCTTACCGCCTTATTATGAGGTCCCTTTGCGGGACCCGACCTTAACGGCTGGTTTTACCAGCCGTTAAGGAACGGGCCCGCAAAGGGACCTTGGTGCTAATTACAATTTGCGGTACAGTAATTAGCTCCTTCCCCATTCCCATTGAGCCCCTTTGGGGGCAAAAATGGGAATGGGGAAGTGCCTTGGTGAATTGAGAATTACCGGCCCCGCTCACCTTGGAGTAGGGCAGTAATTCCGCCATCCACCAAGGCAGACACGGTAAAATACCGGCGGCAACCATGGCGCTAATAGCGCCATGGTTACCGCCTACCGTGTAATGAGGCCCTATACCCTTTATGATCCAACTTCCTACTGGGTTACCGGACAACCTCCCAAAAAACACTCCCATTCTGAAAATAAATTGGAGAGCAATTAACAGTATGAACCTAAATGCAAAACTGGAAGCCACAAAACCATCAACCACCATCCTAGACTCAGCCAGTATAGTTGGAAGAACAGACTAAAATGAGTCACAAAACCAATGAATGACATTGCACTAGAAACACCTCCCCTCACTAAAGAAAACAATCGCACAATGAATGGTTCATGCCCCATCTCAAAGCTCGGAAAAACCCCAACAGAAAATTAGAACAAAAATGGAGGAAAGACAATGACCAACACAAAGAAAACACATACCAAAGATGATACCATACAAAGCGAAATACTCAAAGATGAAAAGACATACTACAATGAATGGATCGCTAAATCAAGCAACACCCACAAACAAATGTTCAACATCGTAAATTAGATAAGAAACCAATTCATGTGCAGTAACGCACCAACCCCTATGCAAATACTATGCACCGACCTTGCTGACTACTTCAAGAACAAAATCACTAGCATCCAGCAAATCAAACAAAGCAAGCCAAAAGGCACCATTGATCACCTAAACCAGCCAACACCGAAACCACCGACTAGACTAAACCACCGACCAGCAATCTCAACAGACACATTGTACAGCCTGGTGAGAAAAAGCAACAAAATGGACTCTTCAGAGACCCTTACCCACCAGATATCTACAAAACCATTCTCCCCCAGAGAACACTGGCAGAATATTACCTCTACCTCTTCAACCTCTCACTAGCAACAGGAACCATGCCACAATTCTTACAATCAGCCTCCAAAAGCCTCTCCTTAAAGATACATCTGTAAACACAGAAGACCTAACCAACTACTAGGCCAATTTCAAAATATCACACAGCCAGCAAAGCTACTAGAAAGCTACATTTATGAACATATCTTGGAATACATATAAAACAACCAGCTGTTAGATCAGGCACAATTAGGCTTCAGACCCATGAGAGGAACAGAAACTGTGCCTCTAGCATTATGGACGATCTAAAGACCAATAGAGACTCCAACACAAATTCAGCACTTATACTACTCGATCTCTCAGCAGCCTTCGACACACTCCCCATCACACTCTCATAAAAAGACTAGAAGCCATTGGGATCGGCAACACAGCTCTCCTCTGGCTAAAATCCATCTTGACAGAAAGACCCGAAACAACCCGATTAGCGCCTTTCAAGTCAGCACCTCGGAAAACAACATGTGGAGGCCCACAGGGCTTATTGCTGTCTCAGTTACTCTTGAACAACTACATAACCCCCTGACAACCATAACATTCCATGGCCCACTAAGCTGGGAAACCTGCCAGAACCATCCAAAGTGGTCACAAATCTCTGAATCCTAATGGACAATGAGCTAACACTAGAACCACAAGTGAATGCAGTAATTAAGAAATGCTTCTTCCACCTTCACATGAGCAAGAAGGTATTTCCCTTCTCCTATTTCACACACACAGAACACTCGCTGTCATCTCTATCATCATGGCAAGAATAGACTATGGCAACAGCATCTACCTCAGAATGCCAGAATACCTCATGAGGAAACTACAACGTATATAGAATGCAGCAGCAAGACTTCTCCTTACACTCACTAGAGGAGAACACACCACACGAGCACTAAGAAAACTGCATTGGCTACCAGTAAAAAAACAAATCTCCTTCAAAACCCTCTGCATAACACACAGAGCAAACCACGGCCAAGGAGCAGAATTTATACAGGATAGAATCCGTATCTACAAAGCACTACCAACACTAAGATTTAGCAATGACATTTGCCTCAAACCGAACCAATGCTCAAAACAAAAATTTGGAGAATCAGTATTCTCCTGCATAGTGATGAAACTCTGGAACTCACTTCGAAAGGAAATTCGAACAACTGAAGAGCACCTAAAATTCACGAAACTGGTAAAAACATGGCTCTTTAATGCACCAAGCTGAAGAAAACAACGGAGCAACAACTCCCACCACTGCAACGCAAGAGAACTCTACGAGATGGTACCACCTGAAGAAAAAACCACCCTGACTAACCCTACTCTCCAACACTCTGCATACCCACCACCCTACACAGATATTCGACACAAAATACCCAAAGTACATACACTCTCCACTACATCCAACAATGCACATGAAGCACTTGCATACAACCATCCACAAAACAGACAAGACACAAATGGCAATCTACCAACATCATACCACCACACAGTGACTGTTTTTCCCGAACTGAAGCTACCAACTGCACATCAAAGCTCTCTTGCGTTTTACCCTATTAACCCTACTAATTTACCACCCCAACCACCTTCCTTTTCTGATCCGCCATACAACCTGGAGACCATGAAAAGGGCAAAAGTGCACGGTACAAGTCATAATAACATAACATAAAATAACTGGCTAATGGTGTGAGTACCTGCTTTTGGTGGCTAAACCTGCCCATTTTTCGGGTACCTACGAATTGTATGGCAATAGCTGGTATATGATAGCACAACCTGTCACATGATGTGTGAACCCAACAAATGTGATGATGCGGTGGCAATAGCTGGCAAATGATGAATCCCAAGTATATACCCCGCAAATGCTTCTGCAAATACCCAAGCTATCGGCTTTGTCAAAGCTTGCTTAGATAGTAAACGTTTCACTGGTAATTTGTGTCTCCGTACTGGTAATGAGACACTCTGCTTCCCTGTGGGTGCCTTTACGCTCCGACAATGTGCAGGCATGCAATGGCTGGTATGTGGCACTCTTGGGGGGGGGGGAGGGTGGCAAGAGGGTCTGGAAAATCTTTGGAAAGGAAGCATGATCAAAGCAGCGGCAGACTTGCCTACAGGGAACTCTGGAGATTTCCCACTGGGTTTCTACTCCAAAGGCCTCTTTTGTGTGTGTAGTTTGATTTTCTGCTTCTCTTGCCCTTTCTAGCAGCCCGCCAGCCCATTTGTTTCCACTTCCCTTTGAAGCAAAGAATTTGTTATAAAGCTTCATTATGTAATTCCTCACGTGTAACAAATGTTTTGCTCATGCACTATATAGGGACAAATGAATTTTAAAATTCACTATGTGCACCCATTTTTCCTATCTCTTTCTTGCGCGGGGGCCCCTGAGCCCTATTTAGAGGGTTGGGCTTGCTAGCTGCCTTGGCTCGCAGGGTATAATGCAGGGCCACTTGGAACAATATTTCCAGGGCCACTTTTGGCTCCAGGTCCACCCCTGGATTGAAGGCCTCATTCTATTACATCTTTCTGGCTATCGTCAGGCGCTATAGCTAAATACGTTGGTCCTGTTATTAGATGGAGTCATTAATACCCAGCTTCCCAGTTGTGGCAGCCAAAAGCTGGAATGCCTTACCCTTAGACATCGGAGCAGAGCTGTCCCACACCCCATTTCGCAGAAAACTCAAAGCCTGGCTCCTCACCTCCAATATATAGACTTTGCTGCTTCACACCCATCTACTGCCACTTCTTCAGCACAATACTTATGTGAATAATACTACACATGTAAACTTCATTGATCATTTGGTGCATCTGTGAGTTATCTTATGCCTGTAAATAAGCTTGTCATAATATATGTCAAACTTAAGCTTTTTATTGTTGAATGTACTGCAGTACCTGTTTTCCAGCGCCCAGATACCCACTGGTTTGGCGCGCTCCATAAATGCTAAATAAATAACTACCTGAGGGAATGAGGGCCCATCAGCTGCTCCTCTGGACTAGTGGTAGTTCCAGGGGCCAGGACAGACCCGGGTTGCAAAGCTCAGTGCTGGGGTGGCATGTGCTTCTCCTGGAATCTGATTGGCCACCCCAGCTGCCACCCCATTATCCTGAACTATGGTCATTATGTGTGTTTGCGCTCAGGCAGCAGCACCCTGGGCAAATTGGCACCCTCCCCGCATGCCGCTGGTCAACAGGGGGAGAGGCGGGGCACAGAGGGTGCGGGGGGGGCAGGAGCGCCACATTTGATTTGTCCCTCCCTGCTCCGGCACCTTGCAGGTGGTTAATCACTGGAATAGGATGCTCATGCATGCTAAGGCATGAGCGCCCTATACCAATGAAAACCTCCTGGCTCCCGCGTCGGAGCAGGGAGGTAATCATCATGTGAATGGGCATCAGCACCCTATTGTTATTAAATGTGCCACACCGCCGCGGGTGCATTTAATAACAAAAGGGCGCCTGCCGCGCCTTTTCTCACTACGCCAGCTCGGGGGAGCCTTTAAAAGACTCCCCGACCTGGCGTGGTGGGGGGGGGACATGGCACCCCGGGTGGTCGCCCGCCCCGCCCCCCCCCCCAAGGCCAGCTCTGTTTGTGCTCGTACTTTATTCCACCCCTGCATAAGTCAGTGCCCCACTTGGGCCACCCCAGTCAAAAGAGTCTGGACACGTCGCTGGCAAGCCACTGGCAGAGCTTGCCGTGCTCTGGCAGACCGGCCCCAACAGTGCCTAGTCTTCTTTCCGTGAGCTGTCAGCGACATCACAGCGTGGAGGCAGCCTCCTGCAGCCTGCTTGACACTCTGTGATTACTTCCCCACTGCCTGCCTGCGCCTTCTGCTGTGGGTTCTGCACCCCATTGCTAATTACACAGTAATCAAGTCTGGCCCACTTGCTTGCAGTCTCGAAATATTCCCGGCAAACTCACAAACACTAAAAGAAGGAAGGATTCAGCAGTTTTCAAAATTCTTCACACAAACCAGCACCTGCTCATGTCGCCCTGTGTGCAGCAGTTGTCATTGCCAATGGGAATCTCGTTTGATATTTTGATGTAGTGTTTTTCCTTATAAAATGTGTGCGTTATAACCCCTTCGTTTATGTTTATCTCTCTTGTTATCAATGTCTTGATGAAATTTTAAAAAAACACACAATGTACGCCATTGGTGATCCACAGCAATCTTACACACGTGCGCATCAATCTCAAGAAGGCTCCTCTTTCCCTAAAGCTAATCCAGCAACTCCAAGATGGCGCACGGCTGTCACCCCAGTTATGTAACCGGAGCGTCAATTTAACGGGCAGGGCACAATTGCGATGCACATTTTCTTTCTGTAGGGGGCATTGCACACACACATTTTGGGGGGCAGTGAATTCACCTTAGAATCTGTGCAAGGAACAAAGTGGGAGAGGTTTTTCATAGTTTTCAAAGATCACTTTTCCAAGATGCCAGAGGTGAAATGCGTCCCATCATATTATTATTATTTGCACTTATAGGGCCTCATTACACGGTGGGCGGTGGACCAAGGTGCTATGAGCACCTTGGTCCATGCCGGTAAAATACTGGCACTGCCTTGGAGGAAAGGGGAATTACCGCCCTATTCCAAGGTTGGCGGGGCGGTAATTCCCCCTTCCCCCATTGCCCTTCCCCATTCCCATTTTTGCCCCATAGGGCTCTATGGGAATGGGGAAGGCGCTAATTACGGTGCCGGAAATTGCGGTACCGTAATTAGAACCCTGGTCCCTTTGCGGGTTGGTTTTTAACGCCTGCTAAACAGCAGGCGTTAAAGTACCTACCCACAAAGGGATCTCGTAGTAAGGTGGTAAGGGTTTACCGGAACCGGTGCCCTTACTGGTAATGAGGCCCATAGTGCGCTGAAAGGCCGCAGGCATCAGGGCGCAGGAAGAGAAGAGCAAAACATGGACATCAAAGACAGAGAGCTCCCAGAAAAGAATCAACCGAAAAACATGGTCTTGACGACCTTCCGAAATTTCAGAATGTTCATTTTACGGCGCAGAAAGACAGGGGAAGCTTATTCCATAGAAGAGCAACCTGGGCAATAAAGGACCTACCTAGTCCTCTGACTCTCTTACTCCATGGAACTGAGATACAAATTCCTTCACCAGATCTAGTGAACCTGGTCGGAGTGCAGATTTGAACCGTTTCTTTAAGATAGCTAGGGACATGCCCGTTCATGCATTTGTGCACCAATGTCAAGGCCTTGAACTGTAGGTGAGCCTCCATAGGGAGCCAATGAAGGGTTCTCCTGTGTTCAGAAATGGGCTTGTGTCTTGGAATATTCTTAATGATACGTACCGCATAATTTTGAAGGACTTGGAGTCCTCTGAGACTGTTATTGCTAGATGCGAACATCAAAACATTACAATAATCCAACCGAGGCATAACAAGAGCCTGTACCAAAGTGGCACAGTTAGATTCTAAAACATAAGGCTTAGCAAGCCTTAGAAGACGAAGTGTGTATTTCGCCTTATTCACAACAATCTCGATGTTGGCATTGATGTTCAACGAGGACTCAAAAACAACTCCCAGTGTACTAACTCTGCCCATGGTATGGCATGGCCTTCCACACAAAAAACGGAATATTCTGAGTCCAGCAAGACGTTGATGAGGGAAGATAGGTGATGATAGGTGCCAGTCAGAGGGAGAAGCTGGGGAGAACTTGCATAAACTGGAAGTAGTGGATGTCCCCTGTCATCTCTGTCAAGTTTCAATATATTATAGGGGTACAGAATGTGTTCAATTAAATAAAAAACAAAAAAGCAATATGGAAAGTATGAAAAAGTGGCACACAAGAGCAAGCAGAGCGTCCATATGCTCCTCCTGCTTTTTGGAAAGATGGGGCAAGAGGTGACATATCGGCCAGAAAGAAAAATGACAGCAGAACCAGACGCGTCTGTATGCGTGGAAAGGAAATGCCTACACGCTAAATGATATAGAACCTCTTGCACATTGTAATGGAGGCAAAACTATTATTTTAATGAATCTGAAATGATGCTGCCTATTATTAATGAAAGGTTTTGTTTTTTCCCCCAACAAAAAAAGTGGTTGTGTGCTACTGGCAGTGACAATTATTGGCGAGGTGTGGCAGCTCAGTGTGGCATAGGTCAAATCAGAGTCAGAGGGGAGCAAGCAGAGGTCTTTCCCCACTAACAGTGGGAGCTCGCTGATGCAGTACTGTCCAGGAAGCTGGTTATTTAATGTGCAATGGGGCGCGAAGTGCGGCTGTGACGAATCACATTCCGGGGTACCAGTGGTGAACACCTCTAATACGCCAAAATGGATCCGAATAGATTAGATTAAACAAGCATAAAATTAAAATTATTAACCTCTGGGTCCAATTTTGGTAAAGTGGACGGAACGGCAGGCTTATCTCCTATGCAAGGTCGTGGATCGTTGGTTATTTGCATCACAGCCAAAATACAATTGTTATCTAATAATATAATGATACAAGGAGTGTCCAGTCACGGTTGTATAAAAAGATCTACTTTATTATTATCATAACAGACAATCTAATAGCACTACTAAATACACCCCCCCCTGTAAAGGAATGCAGAGAACAAGCAGCTTCTAAGAAGGAAAAGCGATGCACTGTGGATACTGACCGGAGGAGTCGTTGGTATGGTTAATAACCACAATCGTTTTTTTAAAAGGCTTCTTGGCTTCAGCAAAAAGGGAGAAAGGGTCTTAAAAAAATGTCTTTAGGGGACTTCTGGGAAGGACCAGGGAGACAGAACCACACTGTACCTCTTGCTGTAGTTGTTCTTGGTACTCGACAGCATCGAGTCGGCTCCAGGGTGCTTTCTGGCATCTGCGACAGAGTTCGAGACGTGAGTCTGTGGCAGGTGGCGGCAAGACTGTTTGGCGAGCGAAGCATAGCGAATGGCTGCAGGCTGTCCTTCATGGCGACTCGAGATCAGGAATCATCTCAGTGCTGATCAGCGGTTCTGGCACTGGTCAAGACGTCTCAGGCTCCTCCGGCGACTGCGGCTTGACGCGGTAGCTCGAGGCTTGAAGGTGGTCAGTGTTGCAGGCGGTGCGGCTCGAGGAACGCGATTCGCTTGGGAATGTCTTTTAAGGCAGATGGGGGCAGGTGCTCGTCGTTGCACTGTTCCCCACCTTAATTAACTTGAGTTAAGGCGGACAGCCAAGAGCTAGGCAGTGCATTGCAGGCAGCTGCCTAGTCCTTGGGTTCGGGTTCAGAAATCTTCTGGCACTCCCTGTCCAGGGAGCTTGCTTCAGAGCCTTGCAGGGCATGCTGTGTGCTGGCTGGGTACCAGTTCTGAAGCAGCTGGAGGGTCTTCTGAGTTCTTTTCTCCCTCTGCTCACCGGGCAGAATTAAGGGGAGGGATATTGCTTCCCTCTTTGGATGTTCCTGGCCTTCCTTCACAGACAAAATCTGTAAGGCAGACTGTACCTTCAACCAGGGTACAAGGATGAGTTCTTCTTCGTGCTTCAAGTGAAGTCTTCAGATGATCTGTCTGAAAGAGGGGCTCCAACCCTCTCTTAAGGCCACATAGGCCATAGTGATTGGTTAGGCTGAGCCTATCTTAGTAAACCAATCTCAGGGTCCACACCAACAATTTCCTGTATGCTAGTTCATAATGGGCAACAGAGTGCGACAAAGCAACCCATTATTGAGGAGTCAAGCCAGTCTAGTGAAAACAATTAACGTGTCCTCAGCTGCTTGTTGCAGCTCAGGATTCACTCATAGGCTGTCTTTTGTGTGTAGGGAAACATGGTTCCCCTTCCACGGATACAGCTCTCCAGTGCTTACACCCAATGGGCCTTGAAAGGCCGGGATCGATTTTCTTCCCCAGCTTTGAATGGCCCAGTGGGGTTGCAGGCTGGAGAACTGCAGGACCAAATGGGTCAAGAGGGTTCTCCTGTGTTTTCCCACACATTCATAGGGCCTGGACAGCGGGATGGTGGTGCCCCGGGTCTACTGTGCATGTACAGGAATCAGGAAGCTCTTCCTGGTTCCTGTTTGCTTGCTGAGGCAGTGTCTGGAGTCGAGACTGGGGCAGCAGATAACAACAAAGAAGTCTGTATTTATGTATAGATGCGTGTATGCATTCAAGGATTTGTCTTTTTGGATGGCCATCACATGTAAAATGTGAATGCGTTGTATGAGAGATACGATCCTCAAGCCCTGGGATCATATCTTTCCAGCTCTGAAATCTATCCATTGGCTCCCAGTGGCTGCAAGGATTAAATTCAAAACACCCTGCATTGTCCGCAAGGCCTTCTGGGGCCTGGGACCAAAATACATTTAGCTATCCCTCCGCAAATACCTCCCCTCTCGAGCTCTTCGCTCCTCTACCTCTAACTCCATCAAAGTCAGTCGTTTTTCAAAGAAACGAGCTGGGGTAGATCTTTCTCTTTGGCTGGGGCCTCCCTCTGGAACAACCTCCCTGCCACTCTAAAACTTGGGGAGAACCATCTCTGGTTCCGAAAGCACCTCAAGACCTTCCTCTTTGCTTCTGCCTTCACCCTCCCTCTCCCCTGCTGATCTGCTCTCTCTTGGCACCGTGCACCTGGCCACCCTCTGTCCTCTGGGCCCAGGTACCTGCTCACCCTGCCACTCTCCTGCTCTGCCTCCAGGCCACCCCTTGTACTGGGGTCTGTATCTGTACCTATACAGCGCCCCCCCTTTTTTTCTTCATGCACTTATCAGACCTATCCTGTCTTCTGCCTTAAACACAGCACTTGCCACTTGCTGGCTGCACTACCATTGTTTGTTGCCTTTATTATTTATTATTATTTATCTGTTTCTCCTTTGCTCTGCTCTTTCCACTTCTCCCCCCTTCCATGCACTTTGCTCCTCTCCCTCTCCCATGCACCTGCACGTTCTCAATGTTACTGGGCCTAGTAAGATCGTTGTTCTGTTCTTCCCTGTTCCCCTCCCTTGCCTTGTCGCGCTCTGAAACACTTGTGTACGAGCGGGATAGAAATAAAATATCAATTCAATTCAATTATGTTACGTGGGTGCACATGTGATATGAGATAGCTACGTTAGTTAATAAACCTTTGTACTGTACAAAATCACCACCATGGTAGTAGTATCAAAGCACTTGGCTTGTCCAGAATGGCATACTATGTCCTACCCCAGGGTGAACCAGACCGTAGTCCTAGAGGGAGACGGAAAGAATACAAGACAAGTGGATGGCAAAGAGGGTGAAAAGTGACAAATGATAGGTTGGGATGCAGAGGGGGCGAAGAGTGATTGTATTTGTGTGGAGGGATGCGGGTTCCATGGGCGGACTGTCTGGCTGCTATGAATAAGGTCTACCTGATCTGTTTATATTGGATTAGGTTCATAAACCAATTATCAATGTGCAGTAGTTTTAAGGGACAATGGAGGTCATTACGAGGTAGGCGGTAAGGGGTTAACGGCGCCCGTAAAGGTGCCAGTGCCGTTAACCCCTTACCGCCACATTGCGAGGTCCTTTAGCGGGTCCCACTAAGGGCAGCTGGTTTTACCAGGCGCTCTTAGTGGGAGCCGCTAAAGGACCAGCATGCTAACAACGGGCCCGTTATTAACGGGCCCGTTGTTAGCATGGTCCCCATTCCCATTGAGCCCTATGGGGGCTCGAATGGGAATGGGGATGGGTTCCCTGAATGGGGAAATACCGGGTTCTCCAGGGTTGCAATGGCCCGGTAATTCCCCATTCAGGGAACCCGGATCCGGTATGCGGTAAGAGGGTAGCCATGGCGCTAATAGCGCCATGGCTACCTCCAACCTCGTAATGCCCCCAAATATCTATATCTACTATATTGTATTGTTCTTACAGCCTATTGGGTGTGTGATGGGCTCAAGAAGAGCTTGAAACACCTAGTACATTTGTTTACAGGCGATAACCCAAATTGTTGTTGCTAATTAAGGACTGTTGGACAAGACTTAAATGATAATTTCCCTAAATACGGCTGTATGTGTGTAATAGAGTGATGTGGTCAATATTCCACCATGTGGAAGTAGTTATGTGGTTGAAGAACATAAGGGGGGAAGTAGTGTGCTGGCCTGCCCATGGCATACTATTAGCTGCTGCAAGTCTGCTTCCAAGTTTTAGCTATACAATGATTGAGAAAGTAACCAGTGTAGGACCATACCATACCTCCAAAAAGGTGTGATTTTCGTTATTGAGTGGTTTTGGTAGTTAAGAGGCCAGCTCAAGAGACACAATTGAGGGGCATTGTATATAAAGTAAGTTCCAAAACATGAGGTGAAAACATATGTTTCTGCTTCTGGATATACAAATTGCGCCAGCCTTTAATGTTATAATTACAATTCGCACAAACTAGGAGAGTGTTCAAAATAATGTTTTTTTATTTGATAGTACTTGTGTTTAGACAATCATAATGAAATGAAGAATTTAGGTTTCAAAAAGTTAAAAAGGTTGTTGAGCCTCAAAGTGGTTCTTAGGTGATGTCTGTCTCCTTTGATTTCTAGAGGACCCCATTTGTCTTCTCAAGTGCTAGCTATGTACAATTTTGCAGTTGCTCATATTTGCTTGGGTGATTACTGATGTTGCAATTGTATGTCCAGAAGCAGAAATCTATTTAACTTTGGATTGGGCAGCCACAATACAGAGACACACGTACTGCAGACAACCAGCCATAAACTCAAGATTTTGGATTAGCCAATGGTTAATCTATGACTGCACTTTGTTTCTATGAGGTGAAACATATCACAAGTACATAGTCAATGCAGGACGTGTCATAGTTGGGCAAGCATAACAGGGAGATAAACGTGAAGATTAGTTATTACATCTTTGGCAGAGATCTTACAGGTAAATGTGGAAAGAAATTCACACTGTACATGTAATGGGCCCATCCCAGGTATTGACAGTATTCAGGTGTATTTCAGGTTTGGAGCTGTAGTGTCTATATAAATCATGTGTTTCGATCTGAATCAAAAGATCTTTAAGTGTAATCGATTCTTTGTTGTTTAGGGAATTTGAACGTTGTGTTAATAGGACTCCCCAAAAATACACGTCTCCCTCTGAAATCAGTTTTTAATTTGGCAGCCTGCTTAGTGTGTGGGGTAAGAAAATGTAATCATATTTCCCGCCTTTTAAAGAAATATCACTATTTACCCCTTGATTTTAGGTTCAGATTTTAACTGTATTGCCAATAAAACACCCGATTTCAAATCTCCTGAGTAGCTATATCAGAAATTGAAAATCGCAGGGGGGCGGAAGGGGGGGTTATGGAGCCAAGAGTAATTACAGTTTGAATTTCCATGTTTCAAATGTTCATTCACACTGAGTAAGTCTGTTAAACTCTGGAACACCCTCCCAAAAGATCTACGAGTGAGAACAACCGACCTGAAGTTTAGAAAGAAAAGGGTGTTGGGCACAAGCATTTTAATTGGTTCAGACTTATTTGAATGGTCTTATGAACTTAAAATCGACAGATTTTAGGGTTTTATTAATTGTCTAGTTTTGACATTTTAGTTCGGTTTTTAGAGAGAGTATCGAATTGCAATTTTAATATAGGCAAAATATTTTACATATTGTTGATCTCTGTTGTTTATTGTTTGTTACTTTAAGTGTAAATCTATGTATTGGTGCATTGTGAAGCCTTCTGATGCTCTTGCTAGCCAGGCATGTTCGCGCTATACAAACTTTTAAAATAAAATTAAACTTCAATAAATTGCATACGAATCTCAGAACTGTAATTGTAATCGAATCGAGGTCTGATCCGAGTTGGTGATAATGTCGTCTGGCAGACTGCAGATTTCAGTGTCAGCGCTAGCAGGGCCTGGAGTAGAATTCTTTCACACTTATTTTTAGAATTCTGTACGATATTGTGTATTTATGCATAGTCAAAGAAATGGTTGTCAAACAAAATCTGTACAATGTTTGTTTGATTGTCGTTCAGATGAAAGCGAAGATGTGCAATGCATACAAATGTGTTCAGTTTGCTGTTTTACTTGTTATTCCGTTTATAACACAGGGTACATTTTTAGTACATCAGAGATGTTATACAAATATAATAGTAGGACGTTAGGGTGTTTTGAGTGATTGTGTGATCACAAGATATGCTGGTATATTGCCTCTTTAAAAGGAGAAGGAGACGACAGGCTGTAGTTTGTTTTATGTAGTGTGTATGTTGTATGAGTGCGTGTATGAATGAATTTGGTTGCGTGCATGCAGGCCGAGTGAGCCTCTGATTGGGGGAGGTGATACAATGGTGCATGCAGGGGCAGCCTGTATTTATATGTTTTTGTGATTGGGTAAATGTTTTATTGGCATAATGGGCAAAGAAAACATGAAAGTTCTTACATTAGGGACAGGGTAGCTACAATGGTTTAACCAGCGGGAACATGTTTTCTTACAGCAGACACAGCATTTGTAATAGGTTATGGGCAAAGCCAACATGCTGAGTGTTCTTATATGGAGGGAGGAGGTTTGGTGGTTCATTTAGCATACACATGTTTTCTTAGAGTGGGCCTAGCATTTTTACTGATGTTATGGACAAAGCCAAATTAACATTCTTATGTGGCCATGCTTGCCTACTTTGGTGCAGGCAGTATGGACCTGTTTTCTTACAGTGGCATGACATTTTGTTGTGGCATTATGAACAAAACCAACAGTAGCATGTTCTTATGTGGGGGTATTTTCATATATTAGCAAAGCCAACATAGACTTGTTTTCTTACAGTACCATTAGTGGCAGTATGGACAAAGCAAACGAGTATTTTCTTATGTGTCACAACTAGCATATATTGGTGTTGCCAGTATAGGCATGCCTGGGCACAGCCAGCATGAAAATGTGTTTTTCACTGGCAATATAATGGCATACGTCATGGGCAAAGGCAACATTAAAATGTGTTGGACAATACCCCAGAAAATGCTCCTGTGAACTGTTGCTGATTTAGCACCTATTGGATATTTTTTCAGGTGTTAACCGAAAAAAATCTGCTTCTGTGCGTATCATTACCTCGTTTTTCAGAGAAACTGTCCTGTAAATTACATCCTTTTAACACAGTACTTTAAAAATGTTCTCGGGTTGAAACCCCCACCCGCCTTCACTGACCCTGTTTGGTTGGTTCGGACTCCCCTGAGCTCAATCAATCATGCACATTCATGGGAAATGTTTACGCCCCGCCAAGTAAAACATTCACCAGCCACCACTGCCCACAGGTTAGCCTGCATCCACCGAAAAGCATGAACTCATCTGTCCACTACGCAGTTTGGCAAAGATCCTGGCCAAGATCCGGGGTTTGTCCCCCACCCAAGGGTGTTGAAGATTGGCTTTCATGTGTGGTATTCTTGCTGCCCGAAAGAGAGACTAACTTGATTGATGCTTCTAAACGTGGCATACACAATACTGAAATTAAATAAAAAAGAATACATTTTCTTCGAGGAAATCCAGCATGAATAGCTCGAGGGTGTTCTTTCAATTCGCATGATCTTTCCCAGATTAGACTACAATCACTCCATCTGATTCTAATTTTGGGATACCTGCAGCACTAGCAATACACATGGTTTTTGCTGCAGTGCTGCATGCTCTTGCCATTTTTGGAATACCCAACACCGCTCTGGGTGTACAAACAAGTCCTGAACTATCCTTAGAAGAGCACGCACTTCTGCCAAACCAATTCAATCCTGGCCTGGGGCACACTTTGTTATGCCAGAACTGATCCTGAGACTTAGAGATACTTGCATGAGCACCTTTACCATGATGAATCATTCCTGTCCTTGAGCAACATGCTTAAACACACATGCACCAGACAGCACAAGGGAGGAGCCCTGGCAGTTACCTTTTTGTTGAATTCCTGTGCCTTGCTTCTCCTTTCCTGGTGTACTGCCTCAGTGCTCTGAACATACTCCCGTACAGTGCTGTTGCGGCTCCGCTTCTGCCTCCGGCTTATGCACAGCAGGCCCAGTCTGAGGGTCCCATTGCACGATGCCGCGATCATGCGTTGGGCTGTCTCGTGGTGCTTCACCGGGACCCCATTCACCTCCAGCACATAATCGCCAGGTCTAATCCCACTGTCTGACGCGGGAGACTCAGGGTTGACCGTCTCCACCTGGAGAGGACCGTCCCCCATCAGGCTAAAGCCAAAGTGCCCCAAAGCATCTGGCAGGACGTCCACCTGCTGGGTGCGGGAGACAACGCCAATGCTAGGTGGCACGTCCACGCATTCCCGGGCCAGATTCACCAGAGCCTCGCTGGGCAGCATTGAGACATTGTGACCTTCGATCTCCAGAATTTGATCTCCAGGCTGCAGGCCTGCCACGTGGGCACTACTGCCCTCTTCTACCGCCAGAATGTAGCAGGGCCCATGTCCGCTGATCTGGAACCCAAAGGCTTCAGGCCACCCCTGGTTGGTAGCCGGCATGGTCAAAACTGCAAATAAAGAAAGATAAGACAATTGGTACATTTAGCAACATTTACTTTTTGTCCACATTCTACCTGCTACACTGTTTCTAATATCCAGTAACAATATTCCATGTGCTACCACGTTCTTCCACAAAGCCATCCACCAGTTGTATCCCTACCACAAAGGCCAACATATCACACGCACTGCTCCTAACAAATATTTGGCAAATCTCTGCTTAGGTGAGTTCCTTCAGAATCTGGTCTGTGTGCTCAGGTCCCCGTTGATGCACCAGACTAGCTGTGCTAGATCGGAGGGCATGGCTTTCTCCATATGCTCTAGCAAATTCCCCCTCTGTGTCTAGATTTCACTTTTTGGGCATTACCCAGCCAACAACCAACCAAGCTTTCTCTCAACCCCGGCCCAATCCTCCAAACCCCTGGCTCAATTGATCCTATATGGGAGCTTCCAGGTAATAACACTTGGCTAATACACCCCTCTGTTGTTTCGGTGACGTTTTATTTGGGCTAACATGTGTATGTAGAGGAGCACTCTAACATTGTTGTACCTTATGCAACTTTCAATGTGTCATTGTGTGTGTTTCAGACCATGTTGGAGGACTGCACCATGGGATCCTGTTTTCAATGTTGGTCATTGGACCCAGGTGGTCTGAGGGGATGGCCTACCCTGGGAGACTGTAGAAGGACTGTTGAGGAGGCAGAGGAAGGGGACAGAGAGTGGTGGAGCAATGGTTACAGCTGGGACTACTGCCCACAGATGCCTCCACGGGGCCATAGATATCTGGAGGTTGTGATAGGGAGTGACGCACTGAGACAGCGTTAACAGAAATGGTGGTGGCAAAGTCCCAGGCCGCATGAGTGGGGCAGCTTAGGGGAATGTTGAGACCTGGGCCGCATGAGAGGGCAACCTGGGAAGGGCAAGGGAGCTCCAAGGATCCATAAAGGTCATGTCCCCATCCAGAGAGGAACACTGGTGTGGCGGACAGGCGGCAGAGTGAAGGCCTGTGGTCCAGGATGGCCCCAGTAGTGCCAGACAGGGTCAACAGTGGTGCAGCTTGAGTGAGCACACATGGCTGTGCTGCAGTATCATGGAGCTATGCGGTCCAGTGGCATCATCAGTCCTCCCCAGTTCGCATCATAAGAGAGAGAGGTGTGAGGACAAGGCAGGGGTCCCAGAAACGCAAAAGAGTATGCGCTGAGGCGGGTTTGCCCTGAGCCATTGCCACGCATGCAACGCCATTGAGCTAAACGGGATTCAGCCTCTCCCCTCCCCCCGAATTGTGAGCTGAGGGGCGGGGATTCCGCACATAGGTTTTTGTTAGTCAGAGAGGTGAGAGAAGTCTTTTCTGAAACGGAGGCTTTAAATTGCTAGTGTGTTAATGCAGAAAAATGGATTTGCACAAACGCAACACAACTTTAAAGCTGCTAGTTTCTAGAAAGGCGTCCCTCACCTCGCTGCCTACCAAAAATCAAATGCACACATCAGCCGCCTCCCCACAGATGCGAGGGAACATATAACAACATTATGTGTTCTTTCACATCCGAGGGGAGGGGGTTGATGTTGGCACCTGCTTTTTGTTAGACAGAGAGGCGAGGGAAGCCTTTCCTGAAATTGGCAGAGTTAAAGTGTTACTGTGTTTGTGCAGAAAAAAATATTTGCAGAAAAGCAGAACAACTTTAAAGCTGCTAGTTTCAAATAAGGCTTCCATCGCCTCTCTGCATCAGAAAATATGAATGTGCACATCTGCCCCTCCCGATCAGGGGCGCCGAGTACGCGGGTGCGAGAAGAGTGTTCTGGACAAGACAAAAGCAATCACAAATTTAGGGGGGCATTCAGAGTTGGGTGGTAACAGTAAAATCGTCAGTATTTGGCAAACAACCTGGATTTTACCGACCACCCAATTCAGGGTTTAATCAAATACTATCAGTGGTTCCATGGGAATACCGGCGGTGGTATTTTAGGCAGACGTTTTACAGAAAATCCAGCTATCTTTACCTCCACCTTAGAGGTGGAGTTAAAAAATTGAAACTGGCCCCACATTTATTAACTCTTTCTTTTTACTGTACATAATGGAAGCACACTAGAGTGAAAAATGTTTTTACAAATGGCCATGTGGAGGGGGTAAAAAGGTGGGCATCTCTGATGGCCTCCCCTCAGCACCTTACCCATATAATGCAGAAAAGGGCCAGACTTGACCCGTATGTGCATAAAGAAAATCAACAGTAGTGATATGAGCCAATACTGTACATAATCGATTTCTCCATTTACATTGATGCCGAACATTGCTGAAAATAAATGTTAAAAACGAAAACATTGGCTGATTCCAAGATGGCCGCCGGGGTGAGGAGTCGCATCTAAGCCGAACTCCGCCCGGGCCGCCAACAACAAAGCACATTTGAAGCATAAGCGGCTCGGTTGGCACGAATTGCCCTCCCTCCCAGGCAGCTGGAGGTCTCCCCCCTCCGGGGGCCACCGCGGCTCAACGAAACGAGCCCTACGGAGGGAGAACGGAGTGAGTGAGCGGTCCGCCCCTCCCCCATCGGGCCCGAGTGGAACCCTCCAAGGGTCGGAGGAAGAGCAGCTGCGGGTGGATGATTGGGGCTGTCGGGGTAGGTGGCGGTGCAGCGCCCCCCTCACTGGAGCAGGTTCAGGTGTGACCCAGAGTCGGGGTGCCACCGCCGGCCGCGGTGCAGGGCCGGCAGCGGACAGACAAGCGGCTCGGCGCAAGGCAGGGACGCGGCGCCGAGCTCGAGTGGAGGTGATGGAAGCCAGAGAAGGAGTCAGAGGACGGAGAGAACGACGGATCGGGGCGGACCGCTTGATAAGTGGAGCGGGGGCTGCCCCGGGATACATCGGCAGGAGCTGAGACCCCCTCGAGGGGGATAGCGAGGACACCCACACATTCAGAGTAAGGAGGTACTACACCCCGGGGGGGAGAACAAGAGAGAATTTGGGGAAATCTGATTAATATATGCAGAATATCCACCGCATAGCGGCAATATATATACAAATTGGAAGGGCGCAACCCTCCCCCTAAGAACATCATGCCGCATAACGTGGTGGCCCTCCCCACCACCCCGGACTTATACGAGCGGTGGCGGCGCTAGAGGAGCCCCCCCTCCCAGAGCATTGAAACCAAGAACGGCGGACCAGGGACAGCGTCGATGGGGACATACCAGGAGTTCGCCGGGGGGAGCCGCCAGTGCCACGCATCGAGGGGGGTATCCGGTGCGCCCTAGCCACCACAGGTGGGCAGTAGCAGGAGGGACCCGGGAGGGACTCGGAGTCACAAGCGCAACGCCCAGAAACCGCAGGGACGCTGCCCACACTAGCTTTGACGAGGAATCAACAGGTGGAAGGTCAGTCAACAGGGCAGCAGTTGGGCGTCGAAGCCCCATCAAAATCCCGGTCAGACTTCACTACCATGTCAAGAGCTAAAGGGAAGAGGAACGCCACCCACCAAATGCAACAATCCACTAAACAGGACGCAGACATTTTGTAAATGAGGTCAGTACAGGTCTCATCGCAATCGGGAGGGAAATCCCAGGGGGAACCCCGGGGGGAAAGCGAGACACTCTCTCAGCAACAACAACCAGCGACAAGAGCTGACATGCAAACCTGGTTTATGGACTTGCAGGAAAAGTTCATGTCTACAGTGCAAGAACAATTCACAACTATGAAAAGCGAAATGAAACAAAGGGTACATGATATGAAAATCGATATAGCCAACTTAGAAGAGAGAACTGACATAGTGGAGAGAACACTTCTTAGTCTTGAGGAAGATACGAAACAGACAAATGAGACACAAGAACACCTGGTACGACTCACCCATAACCTGGAGATACAATGTGAAGATTTGGAGAATCGCTCCAGACGCTCCAACATCTGTATCAAGAATATGGCGGAATCAATACTTGATAAAGATTTGAAGGAGGCGGTGAAGGAGGTGTTCAGAGATATTCTGGGAGTACAAGACGCAGAAGATATTGGAATAGATAGAGTCCACAGGGTAGGACCGAGAAGAACTGGGGCGCCGTGAGAAAGACCACGAGATGTCCTGGTGGCTCTCTCCTCTTATTCGCAGAAAGAACAGATCCTGAGGAGGGCCAGGGAACTGGAGCATATTAAAATGAATGGACAAGACATACAACTGTACCAATATTTGGCTCTAATGACCTTCCAAAAAAGGAGAGCTATGGCTCCGTTGGTCAAAGCGCTGGTGCCGAAACAAATTTGCTACAAATGGACCTTCCCATTTAGGCTGTTGTTCAGGTGTGAAGGAAAACAGAGGAGAGTGACCACGTGGGAGGAAAACCTAAGTACAATGGGACTTCAAGAGGAAGAGTTGGAACGAGAGGAGACTACACTGAGGAGGGAACGAATAAGGAAACCAATATATTGGGAGTCAACCAAGCGAAAGAAGGCAAATGCAGGAAGGGAGTCCAGGAGAAAGGCACCATGAGGAACTCCGAAAATAAATGCAACTTGGACCTTAGTGCGGAGGTGTTGAAATAAGGTTCGAACTGGGGGGGACGAGTGAGACCGGAGCAGCATGACCAGTATGCAGACGGCGGTCCAGTTGTGACCCACCGGTTTGGATCTCGGATAGGGCAGATGGAACAGTGGGGTTTAGGATTCCCCACGAAATACCCCCTGAGGGCATGGAGGGCAGGGAGTGAAGGGCACAACGCCCTAGCGTCATTAGGAACCCTCGCCCTGCTCGGGGGAAAGTTTATGTATTTTACAGTTCACTGTTGGGGAGGGGGAACGGGGGTATGAATGAACGGGGGCATGTACTGAGGGGGACTCAAAGCCAATGCATAAATGTATAACTGCACGGGGATGATTCGCATATTAACCTATAACAATAGGGGTATGAACCTACCAACAAAGAGGGTGAAGCTGGAAAAACAGGTTAAAAGGGGTAAAGCTGATATTCTGCTACTTCAAGAAACCCATATCAGAACCAGGGACAAACAGAAAACACGCATAAAAGTGTTTAAAATATGGGCACAAGCAAAGACAATGGAAAAGAAAGCAGGGGTGTTGATTGCGGTGAAAGAAGGGAAAGACACTAAACTGATAGACACAGTCATCGACAAAGAAGGAAGATATATCTTCGCCAATGCGGAGATAGAGGGATATCGTGTTACTCTTGCCTCAATATATGCACCCAATCAGGGACAGGATTATTTCCTCAGAGATGTGTTGGGGAGGTTGGAAGTCTTTGCAAGGGAGGAGGTGATCATGGGAGGGGATTTTAACATGGCTTGGAACCCACAATTAGACAGGAGTATGGGGTATATGCACGGCCATGGAGCACCATCAAAGCGCCTTAAACAACAGATGGACCACATGGCCTTAAATGATGTGTGGAGGGAGTTGCATGGAGAGCAGAGGGTGTATACATATTTCTCGCATGTTCACAATTCTATGTCCAGGATTGATTACTTCTGGGTATCGGTGGGTCTCATGGGTATGGTTCAGGGGTTAGAAAAGGGAGCGATAGCGCTCTCGGACCATGCGCCACTATGGCTGGAGATGACTCTTCCGGGGAAAAGAATGGGCTCTGGAGGTGGAGGCTACCGTTGGATCTGATCCAGGACCCGATAACCGGGGATGCCATAAGGGAAATGATAGAAGAATATTTTGTACAGAATGACACAGGGACAGTCACTCTGAGCACAGTCTGGGATGCGTTTAAAGCGGTGATACGGGGAAAGATGATGGCGCTGAAAATCACGAAGGACAAGCAAAGATATATGTGGGAAAAGTAGCTCAAAAAACAATCGAAAATATCCAAGAGGAACTGTTGTCACACCCCACTAAGACATTAAAAAACATTGAAACATACACAGGGCCAACTAGAGATGTTACGCACGAAAGATGCAGAAAGGAACCTACTTTATATGAAACAGAGATATTATATAAGAGCGAACAAAGCAGACAGACTTTTAGCGAAGCAACTTTGTGCAAAATAGAAAGAAACTACAATTAAGGCCATGCGTAATGCAAAAGGGGACATACAAACACGCACACAGGACATGGGGGAAGCATTGAGGGAATACTACCAAACTCTCTACTCCACAGAGCATCCTAACGCAGACGCCCAAGACTCCTACCTAAAATCCATACCGATCCCACGGATTTCCGTGGAAGATGAACAAACCCTTGAGAACCCAATTAGCGAAGAGGAAGTTAAAAAAGCAATAAATGGGCTCCCTGTAAATAAAGCACCAGGCCCAGATGGCTTTACGGCTCCATTTTATAAAAAATATTCAGACCTACTGACCCCGGTCCTGACTAGGCTCCTGAATTCATTTAAAGATAACGGCAACATGACCCCCACAATGAATGAAGCGAAAGTGTTAGTCTTCCACAAACCAGGTAAGGATCCAACATTCCCCGCATCATATAGACCGATATCCCTGATGAATCTAGATGCGAAAATCTATACGAAGATCCTGGCAGCAAGGCTATCCCCGCTTCTCCCAAAACTGATAGGTATGGACCAATCAGGCTTCATTCCTGGGAGGCAAACCCATGATAACATCAGGAGGCTCATTCACCTGGTGGAAATAATTGGCATAACTAACGCCCCAGCGATACGGTTATCGGTCGACGCCGAGAAGGCTTTTGATCGGGTTGAATGGTCGATGTTATTTAGAGTTCTAGCGTACATGGGCTTTGGGGAACAATATATTGCAAGAATCAGAGCAAACTACATGTCCCCATCCAGTAGAATAGCCATTAATGGAGAGGTAACTGATAAAGTACTTATATCAAGAGGGACGAAACAAGGCTGCCCCCTTTCCCCATTGCTGTATGCTATCTTCTTAGAACCTCTGCTCATAAAAATAAGGCAATCTGAACTCTTAGAGGAATAGATATGGCAGGACAGCAACAAAAGGTAATAGCATACGCGGATGATATGTTGATTGCCCTAGAAGATCCCGAATCCACATTATTGTGGTGCGGGTGTTAGAAGAATTTGGGGCCATCTCAGGTCTGAAGATAAATAGGAAAAAATCAGAAATCTTAATCCTGGCGGGTGACAGAGCAAAGATATATGGGGAAGCTAAATTACTGAATCTTAAGATAGTAGAAAAGGGGATAAAATACCTGGGAATAATGGTACCGCAGAAAATTGGGCAAATTTATGGGGAAAACTACCCGCGGCTTCTCGCAAGCATCCGTAGAGAGGTGGGCAGATGGAATCCACTACAGATATCTTGGTGGGGTAGGATCCAGTCAGTTAAGATGACTATCCTCAAAAGGGTGCTGTACTATTTTTAGGCTCTCCCGGTGGGTGACCCCGTACGTTCTTCAAAACTCTAACGAAATTGGTCTGGTCCTATATATGGAAAGGGAAGACTCTGAGAGTGGCTAGGGCAGTCCTCACGGCACCAACCAGGGATGGGGGGATGGCACTTCCCCACTTTCAGAAATATTATCAGGTGGCGCAGCTTAAGGTTCTGAGAGAGTGGTTGGGGGAGAACCCGCAGCAGATCTGGGCCAAACAGGACAGGGCAGTTGCGATAACCCCACTAGTAGAGCTCCTCTGGAAACAGAGACAACACACACACGGGAACTTGGGGTTAAGCGAGATAATGAACACTACGCTGGAGGCGTGGGATTGCCAAACACAGAGAGGTATAATGTCCACAACGCTGGGACCTTTTACACCCATCTGCAGGAACCCGCAATTCCCACCGGGGATGGAACAAGGGGCATACGTTAATTGGGAGGAAGCAGGCATAACAAAAATAGGTGAAATGTTCGTGGACAATAAACTCAGGTCACTTGAATCCTGCGTTGCATGTCCAACTCCCTCAAAAGGGGACAAATATAGATACGAGCAGTTAAAACAATGGCTAAACTCCCCGATCATCGCCAAAGCAGCAACTAGGGCTCTTACACCGTTTGAGACATACATCATTTCCAACTCAGGGGCCAAAAAATGGGTGTCGACTTTGTATAAATTCATAAACTCACAGGAAGAGGAAATTAAATGGTCATACATGATTAAGTGGGGAAAAACGCGAGGGGAGGAACCAACGAAAAGTCAGTGAGAGGATCTTTGGAAAAAGATCCCGAAAAGGACGCGATCTGCACAAACCAAAGAAATGTGGGTCAAAATAATGACACAATGGCACTACACCCCCGAAAAACTGCATTCTATTTTCCCCAACACGTCTAATCAATGTTGGAGAGGTTGTGCTGAAGTAGGAACATGGAAACATATCTGGTGGGATTGTGAAGGCATCAAGCCCTTCTGGAAGGAAGTCAAGGGTGAGATGGATAAAATGTTCCCTGATGTGGGGCGGATTGCAGAAGGGGTGTGGTTGTGTGGAATTAGAGATGACATAACAAGGCTTTACAATAAATCTCAATGGAGAAGTTTTATGGGACTTCTCATTGCGGCATGGACTACAATTGCCCAGAACTGGAAGAATAAGGATACCCCATTGACTTTCACTTGGCTAGAGAAGTTATGGGCCGAAGTAACGATGGAGAAAATCACCCACATAATCCAAGGAACGAGGGACAAGTTTGTGAAGGAATGGGAAGGGACTCTGCATTATCTCCAGTCAGACTTTATGGAACAATGGTGCCCCCATAATATCAAAGTATCAGACATTTTCAATGCATAAAGGAAATTCTTGAAAGCTCGATGCCATGTACCCACGGGGCGGGAGGGGGTTGTTATATTGTTTGATGTTGATTTCTTGTAAAACCAATAAATACAAGTTTAAAAAAAAACGAAAACATTTTACATTACCACCATCAGAGGTGGTATTTCTCAAATAGCATTAGAGGTATTCCAGAAATACCACCTCAGCTGGTGGTACATTTTGTTTAGGGCAGATTTCCAGAAGTTTCATTGTCGGAGCTGGTAAGATTCTTCAGCGGTATCAACAACAAAAAAACAACTCTGGGTCCCCGCTTAGTATGTAGTCTTCTAATAATTAATACCTGAACATTACATCTTTCTATGTGTGTTTTTCAACTGTGTCCCAATGTAAGTACCACAAACAGTCCCACGGCCATTTCTATAACCACTATATAAGTAACATCCATGTGTGCTATTAAGGGTGCATTTAAACTCTTTTTGTATGAACACACTGGTGATCAAGAAATTCAGCAGAACATAGGGGAAGCATTTGTACAGAATAAAACCAAGGACAAATTCTAATCAGATATGGACCCTTACTTCCTTGACAAGTAGGCACCGTGATCAACTGCTGTGGATTGTAACCGACCAATGGTGTATGGAGAGCAGTCGTGCCAACATTACCATCCAGAGGCACAGAATCCTATTTAAATGCATGCATTGGCATTTGGCGGTAGGAACATTTCCCTGCAGCCCTGACTCCTTTCCCTGTCACTCACTATGGAGGTCCATGTGTGGGTCCATCCAGGCACATCTACAACATTGCTGACATCAAGACTGTAGAGCAGTGGTCTTCAAACTTTTTGGCCTGGGCCCCCCCTGAGCAAAGTTTAGGCAGGCCGGGCCCCCCCAAAAAGTGCCAGATGGACAGTATGTAGAAATCGCTATGAACTTTTGCGTGCTGTCACCGCACCCTACTCCCAGTACAGACCCTGGGCTCTCCCCACTCTACTCCCACCACTATCCAGTGCTGCCGCCCATCCTGCCCCCACCACAGTCCCATAACACAAGCATACACACATCCATACACATTTAAATAAAAAATAAATCGCCATAAACGTACCTCGCATGGTTGCTAAAATGCTGCACTCCAGGTTGCTCTGCCCGTATGTGCGAGGAGGCGCAGGAGCACCCCCTCTCACATACATATATGCAGTGCCCCAGCCAGCATTTCCAACGAGCTATGCAAGGCTGGCGAAGCAAAACACCCACAGCGTTGCATGGCTCAGTGATCAGGTGCGGCTGGGGAAATGTACTGTCAAAGGCAAATAGAGTTTCCCTTTGACAGTTCAGCCAGCCCAGGAGCTCTCCCTCAGCTGGAAAAAGCAGCTGAGGGAGTGCTCAGTGTTTCACTAGGCTGGCTCACTGGGCTGGCTCCTCCATAATGGGTGACGTGGCCAGTGGGTGGACGCCCCCTCGCCCATTATGGATGAGCCAGCAGGCTTGGACTAGCCTATAGGGCAATAGGGCGATGACCGTACCAAAAATGCAAAATGCTAGTGTAGGCCAATAAAAATGGGCCACTTTTTTGGACAATGTGGGCCAGTTTGAGGAGTTACTTCACTACGCAGCTAGTAGTTTTGACCATTGTTGCTGAATTAATATTCTTTAAATATCACCATTTGTTTACATTTGAACAAAAAACAACCCCTTGGGTACTATTCAAACAGTCTGTGACTAACCACTGAATATCCATTTGCAACTGCTGGCCATTTTTTCATTGGTGCCTAAGACCGTTTTATGGCCCAGTCTGACCATGTGAGCTGCCCCTTCCCATTTCCTCCAATTAAAAAAATGTGAAGACCTCTGCTGTAGAGGCAGATGTACATGTCATCTATAGTGCCCACCCCCTCACCTCTGTCATATTGGAAAAACAACAAGAAGACACTGTGCGTGACACCGGGTATCATCCCAATACCGCATCGAAGATATGACAGACGTTATGCGGTCAGACAACCGTATCGAATGTTCCCTTAAACTGACGTGGTAGAAGGATGCCTGCAGATGCCATTAAACATAGAAGAGCTAGAAGTGAAATCTGACAAGTGTAAAGTGATGTCATAAAGAGAAGACACAAGGACACACTAAAACGATATGAAAATACTTAAAGAATGAAGATGTAACTGAAATAACAAAGTGAACATTTATGCGAATACAAAGAAATCATATACACCGAGAAGATAAGGGAGAAGAGATGCAGTAGATGTATATACGCAGAAACGCAAGGTAAATGGGATACATAGAAGCTTGCTGCAGTAGAAAATATAACACGGATAAAGCAGCCATGATGAGAAAATGGATGTTGACTATGTATAAATAGAAAGCAAGAGGCCTGAAGGAGAAAGACCAAGGCTGCAGAGCTGACAGGTGTCGTAATACAGCTATGTACAAGAACAACAAATATTTGCTTGGCTTAGGATCAAAGATGTTGCAGCAAGAAGCAATTGCAAGGCACAAAAGGAGTCGAAGAAGCTATGCTACATATGCACACCATATTTCTCTTAGATTAAGCAAAGAGGTGAACATTTGCAAGTGCCAAGTATTGAACAATTAAAGATGCTGAATGCATATGCAGGATGGAGCAACCAAGTCTGCAGAGGCCAAGAGGAGTAATAGCACCCAGTATAATTAAATCAAATAGCCCTAAATAGAAGGTCAGAATGGACAAAATCAAGGTCTCCTCAAATGTGGTGCAAGACCAGGAAACAAGGCCTATTCATAAAGCTCCGGACGAAGATAGCAATGAGGAAGAGAACAGTCAGCAAGGTCAACTACACCGAAGAAGCCTTGGCTTAGGGTCTAACTGATGAGAGATGGTAGGCTAATTTGCCAAGTAGGCAGTTGTCTGATGTTGTTCCCCCACACCTAGGTTTTGTTTTCTTACGTGCTGCTTAGGAGCCGAATGTCCAAGGTTGCGAGAGAATGCCAACCAATCATGAGGGCCTATGTAATGATGAATTATACATTGTTGCATAAGTCAATCCGCTGCTGTTATTCTGCTATTATCTGTATTATACCTAGTTAGAGGTAGTTCAAGGTGTGCTTTCTTCATAAGGGGCAGCAAATGATGTTACTAATACCTAAATGAGCCATTGGCATATATGTTCCCCTAAACCAATCCCTCCGTCCGATAGGTTTTTACTGTTTGCCATGTAGGATGATGACATAGCTGATGTACATTGAGGTATAAAGCCTTTTGTGTAATTAAAATTCTTCGAGAGTGAGTGAGCTGCAATCTGTTTATTCACCAGGTTTCCCTACTTTATTGAGCTGATAATAAGTAGTATTTTGCCATATTCTTTCTGTCTGTCCGGTTATTTGGACCGAATATCATTTATTGGTAATCCCATCTGGCACTTAGAACGCTCCAGGTGCTAATGCATAAGACAAATGCCTCACCCCATTTGCAAAGAACCTGAGCAGGCTTTGCAGCACTCAGTTGCTTAGTGGGAGGCTAGATTCTGAAGGATTTCGTCTTTTTGTTCGATTATTATTTTTACATTTTGGAGCTCTGGTCCATTCGGCAGCAGCACAGCCAGCCTGGGGGGCATTGCCCACTTGCCCCTCCTTGCCAGTCTGCCAGTGACACCCATCAACCAGAATCCTGTGCTTTTTCTTTCTAGGCACACAGGGATGTAGCCTACTCCTGTTATCCTTCTTTGCAGGTCGCACAATATATTATTTCCTTTTCAGCTGGTCTGGGAAAGGTTGGCATAGAGTGTTCCACTCTCTGCTTTGGGGACAAGAGCCAATCACCATGTCAGACTTAGGCCTACCCTCCAACCTGCACGTAGATGGCACCCTGCATGGAGGACCAGCACAAGTTTGCTCTGCTTCGGTCTCGTTGTTATCCATTGCAATGATGTTCCTGCAATGTTGTGAAGGAAGGCAGGGCCTGCAATTTGCAAACATTTTTCCTGGTACCAGTGCACTTCAAACCTACCTACATCTTGTTATTTTTGTGCAGCAGGTACTAACTTCTCACCGACCTCACAGTCCATTTTCATCCCTCCTACAACCAACACTATTTACAGATTTAGTCTTAGAAAGTACACTACACCCCCACACAAAGCTGGGGGGTGTAACATAACAAAACAAAGCATCATGGTGCATCGCCTCTGGTATTTGATCAGCATTATAATGGCAAAATAATGTGGTTTCCTTTTTAATGCTTTCAGTGGTGGAAGTGTACCGAAAAACGTAGTGGAACTGTGTAGAAGAGGATAGCATAGTGCAACATGTGGCAAGGTGTTGCGGCCGGGGCATTTCAATAGTCTAAGTGACTAGTTACTAAGGCTCCTATTACAATTTTACACTTGCACAGGGGCATCAATGGACACATCCTCTGTACAGAATGGTGAATATGGTCATAAAAAGTAGAGGAATGGTACACAGAAAAACAAAGTAGTGGAGCACCGCTCCCGACCGTTGCTGCTCACTTCGATCACTATATGCGGGCTTTAAGTGGGCCAGGGCTGAAATCTTGTTTTGAGGCAGGGCCCTGCCAGGGCCCACTAATCTGCCCTGGCAGCCCCGGCCACTACACGAAAAAGCTTTTTTAATAAAGCCTGAATCTCTCACTCGTGTGCGAAAGCTTCCGGCTTCAGAAAAAAATGCCATAATGGTGGCACCGCACCTGCGAGGCACCCTTCAAGCAAGAGATGCCTGTGGGTCGGCGCCACCATTATGGAGAAAACGTGAGGCCACTGGAAGCAGAGGCCTTGTTTTCTAAATCCAGAAATTCCCGCGCATTCGCGGGAGTTTCAGTCTTTAGGAAAAAGGTCTCCGCTTCCAGTGGCCTCACCCTTTCCTTTCAGCCTTAATAATGACGCTGCCCATCCCCAGCTGACGAGGGCCAGCGCCACCATTAAGGCTGAATAGGCGAGGTGCTGTCCCCTGCCAGGCAAGTCTTTAGAAAATAAAGGCAGAGATCAGCACCCTCTCACCGAGGGGGAGATGCTGATATCTACAAAAGACTGCCTGGCAGGGGTGCCTGTAGTCTATTGAGCCGGGGCTAGTCGAGGGCGCTTGGCCTAACGGGCCAGCAGGTGACCCCCACCGTTAGGCCATGCCCGCATGATGAGCCCCGGCTCATTTTGTAGTGCCACTTAAGGCACTGACTATGGGCCTCTTAACGACCCAGGCAGTAGCCGTGCCCTCATTAAAGGCACGGCTGCCGCTGGTAATGATTTTTACCGGGTTCCAGAAAAGGGCAATAACCGGGTCATTCTGACCTTGGCGGACCCGGTAATTGCCCTTTTCTGGGACCTGGTAAAAATCAAACCCATTCTCATTTGAGCCCCATAGGGCTCATTGGGAATGTGGAGGATGCTAACAAAGGGTCCGTTAATGACGGGCCCGTTGTTAGCATCCGGACCCGCTAGTGGGTCCCTCTTTTCACCTCTGGTCTGATCAGGCGTGAAGAGCGGGACCCGCTGCAGGCCTCGTAATAGGGCAGGAGGAAAAAATGGGCGGAACCCCCTTTTTTGGGGGACCTGACTCTAGAGGGTTGAGAGGTACAGAAATAAAGGGGAGTAGAGTCAACGGCTTCCCTGGCCAAAAGGCGTGACAGGGGGTCAGCAAAACCTTGCAGAAGAGCAAGGTTAGTACTAGCTTGAAAAGAGATCACCGTAAGGTACAAAAAACAAGAAGGTTTATTTCAACGAGAAGACATATTTTAACAATGTTAATGTATTGTGATTGTGAACAATACATGGAATAGTTTGTCACTAATTATACTAACCCACCAATATGCAGACTATGAATGTACTTCAGTATGCATATACCATGTGCTACGGCACATGAAACCTCTGTAAATATGTCTTCTTGTTGAAATAAACCTTCCTGTTTTTGTACCTTACGGTGATCTCTTTTCAAGCTAGTACTAACCAGCCGCGTAATAGGGCAGCCCGTAATGAACGGTGCAGGTCCCGTACCGGCACCGTTCTTTACGGGACCGCCAGGGTCCGAATAATATATAATTAATTCGAGCTTTCAGTACAGTTATTAGCAGAAGTCCGTGTCAACCAGGATGTCAGCGATATGATTTATTTCACGGGAAGCAGTGTTCAATGTGACCCCACCAACTGGGCCATCACTGCCAGGCTGACACAGAGCGCAAGACACTGTACACGGAAAGCACGTGACAGAGCCTAATTTCGCAAGCCTATCTGAAATGAAAAGCCCCAAAATTAATGTTTCTGCTCCACGCTTCCTTTTCCTCCCTGGCCGCAACCCAGAGCTGTCCCCAGCGCACAGTGAATGGGACCTCCCTCTTCAGGGCCCTGTTCTGGAGCAGGCGCAATGGAGGTGCAACGAGGAAACGTGTCATAAACAACTGTGACGTGCGATTCGCAAACAGCGGTTTATATTTGAACGTTTGAGAAACTGTTTGGGTGTTGATTCGGAATTCTTTGCTCGCACTACGTCTGCGCAATCTTTTTGCATACTTCATGCGTCTGTTCTTTTGATTGACTAGTTTTTCCTGCAAAAATGTGTTTTTTTTGTCTTCACATTACCACAGATTTTGTTAGCAATATGCGTGTGGTAAGTATAGTATAAAAAGTGGTTCACTTGAACTTGTATGTTTACGTTTGCGCGTGCCTGCTCTCCGCAGTAAAGAAAACACACACAAGTGGAGGAAAACATTCTGGGTTCGATTCACGGAACTTTTATGCAAAGTGACTTTGCACTGCCAACAAACCCCCTAATTCACAGAGCGGTGCTAAATGTACACTTTGCACTGCTCTGTGAATTTGGGTGTTTGTTGCCAGTGCAAAGGCACTTTGCACCACGCTAGAAATTCCATGAAGCAGCCCCTTTGTATTTGTAAATTGCAATTATTGAGTGCCCCATTCAAAATGCCATCATTTCCAATTGTTTTTGCAAAGTTTCCACCTACATCCTGGCAGTTGCACAGGTGTCACACAAGAGACTGCAAGATACACAAGCAAATTGGCAATAAAACACAATTCTATGCAGCAGATGTGTAAATTAACACCCGTTTCATGAAGATTTTCAAGTGCATTATATCTGTGCACAACGTGTCTTTGTGAATAAATTAAAAGTGGTTATCCTTAGTGGTTTAAGTAGGATGAGAAATAGAGAGGGGCTCACAGGGCGGAGCCTAAGTGCTTGAAGGGGAGCGTGGTGGTGACGCCAAGAGGAGGAGCAAGAGTGGGCAGTTTCGTTCTCTCACTGCCCTCTTACAAAAAGGCACTGGCCCTCATTACGACCCTGGCGGAGGACCATGGTGCAATTTGCACCATGGTCCATGGCGCAAAGCTGCCAACTCCGCCATGGGGGTTGGCGGACTCACCGCCCCATTCCGACCTTGGCGGGGCGGTTAGTCCCCAATCCCCATTTACCCTTCCCCATTCCCATTTTTGCCCCATAGGGTATAATGGGAGTGGGGAAGGCGTTAATTACGCCACCGGAAAAACCAGGCGAAAAAATCACCATGGCGCTACGGGAACTCGTAGTAAGGCGGAAAGGTACGCCATGCATTACGCTGGCGTAAAACCCTTTCCGCCAGGGTCGTAATGAGGGCCACTGACACCTCCTGGGCTGCCTTTCTAATAGGTAAGTGGGGGAGGAAGGCACATTGCTAGCATTCATTTTTCTGCACCCGCCTCTGTGTTAGATTCTTAAGTTGTGGCACCGACAACTGCAGGTAGCCCTTTCACCGCACATGAAAGGACTGCCTGTAGGGGTCAGTTCTAGTGGGAGCCCCAGCAGAACCCAGGCTGAGGAGCACTTTTTGGATCCTCAGCTACCCCCAGCCCACTTAAAGCCCAGGTTAACCTCTGAGTTGCTAAGTTTGTACAATGTAACAAGGTAACCAACATCCACAATAAAGTCAACTGCAAATAACCACTAAATAGGTGATGGCAATCAGAACGTGTATGTCTGACGACCAGGGGTCAAGTGAAAAAATTAAAGTGGGGGGACTCATCAACAAACGCAACGGGATGTGACATCGCCAGAAATTAGCATATCAAAGTGAAAAAGGCGTATGCCATTAAATTGGCTTTGCATAACCACCCAAATTGCACAGAACGAATGGCATGTGCCTTGCTTAAAATCAACACACACACAAAACTAAGACAGGATATTTTCTTCTAATAGTGTTTTTGAAAACGTAATAATGTGTGCATGTTTTAAACTCCAAGAACCAATACAAATGTTTTCCCTGGGAACTACAGTACCGAAATGGGACATTTCACCTTTAGTTGTTTGTTATTTTTGATCAAGTTATATGGTGCAATGGTGAAGTGTCCGGCCTACAAACCTGACGACTGCTGTTCGATCCGAGGTCAGCTTTAATTCATAAATTCAAAGAGGACATTGACTGTTTCTATTTTAGCTGGGGGGGACTGAGTCCACCCTCTGAAAAAAGTGGGGGGACTCCGTCCCCCCGCGTGTACCCTCCACTTGAGCCCTGCTGACGACATGCTCCGCCTTTGCGTCTACATCTGAAATGAGACCTCAGTGCAAATGGCAAGTCCTTAGGTTTCCTGCGCAACACTAAAATGCACTGAGGTCCCCAAAGCAAAAACCCAGCTAGGGAGAACAATTCAAGGTCCATCTTCAACGTGTAACACCAGGTTAGAAAGTGAAGGTTAACAAGCACAGGGGGGGAAAGCCCCGACTTTTCCAGTAAGGCAGGTTACACAGAGTGAAGAGCAATGCTTTGCCTGGGAGTAGGCGGAGAATGCTCATTTTACAAACGTATGTGGGAGAAATAAGCACACCTGCATTTCTTTACCCAGGTTCAAACAGGTTGTTGGTTCAGACATACAGTGATATACAATGTCCTATGTACAAGTAAAATATATGGAGAAATACCTAAGGAAACATGACTTCTTTCCTCTCCAATCGACCCTCCCAGGTACAACTGGGGTCCTTCCTCTCCGACATCTTTTTCTCTACCTGTGGTTTCCCCCAGGGGTCTAACTTCTCTCCCTGGCTGTTCAACCAATACCTGGCACTCCTTGCCCACCACATTGCCGTTCTCTGTCCCAACTTTCAGTGCTATGCGGATGATACCCAGCTCATTTTCAGGCTACCCTCGGCCTCCTCCTCTCCTTCTCTCATCTCTGACTGTCTGTCTGCTATCCAGGAGTGGTGTGCCGCCAATGACCTCTGCCTAAATGCCAGTAAGACTGAGATTTTACTCATCGGCACACCCACTCCCTCCTTCCCTGCACCTCTCTGGCCAGCCTCTCTTGGTACTCTTCCTACTCCCACCTGCAAGGCTAAAAACCTCGGGGTCATCTTCGACTCTGCTCTTTCCTTCTCCCCTCACATCTCTGACATCTCTAAGAAGTCACACTACCAGCTGCACCTCCTTAGAGGTATTCTTCCTTTCATCTCCTTCCCCCAGAAGCTCACTGTCTCCATAGTCCTGGTCCTCTCTACGCTGGACTATTGTAACAGCCTCTATCTAAATCTGCCTGCCTCTACTCTCTGCCCCCTGCAACTTATCCAGAACAGGACCGCAAGACTCGTCCTTGGCCTCAAACCACAGGATCGTATCTCTCCAGGACTGAAATCCCTGCACTGGCTCCCAGTGGCTGTGAGGATTAAGTTCAAAACCCTCTGCATTGTACACAAGGCCTTCTGGGGTATGGGGCTGAAATACCTTCAACTCTCTCTTCCTAAATATCTTCCTTCTCGAGCTCTTCACTCATCCGCCTGCAACTCCCTCAGGGTCAGTCGCTTCTCCAAGCAACGAGTTGGTGGCAGATTACTCTCTTCGGCTGGGGCCTCTCTCTGGAACAGCCTTCCTCCCCTCCCTGAAACTCGAGGAGAACCATCTCCGGTTCCGGAAGCACCTCAAAACCTTCCTCTTTGCCTCTGCTTTCTCTCCCCCTCTCCCCTGCTAATATCCTGAATGAAACTGCTCGGGTTACCTGGCCACCCTTTCTGATCTCTGGCCCAGGCCCCGTCAATTGCCCACTTGCACTGCCTCCCTGGCAACCCCTGCACCTGGGGAGCATTGTTCTGTATCCCTACAGTCCCCCTACCATTACTTTTATCTGCACTTCCTTGCATTTGCCACCAGCTGGCCGTTTATTTATTTTATTTATTTATTTTCTTATTTATTCCACTTTTTCCCATTTACTGCAATTTCCCCTCTCCCTTCCCCCGCACACTTTTCCTTTTCCCCGCTTCCCATGCACTTGCGTAATCTGAATGACACTTGGCCTAGTAGGATCGCTGTCTGTCCTCCCTTTGTTTCCCCCCCTTGCCTCGTCGCGCCTTGAAACACTTGTGTATAGGCGCGTTATAAATGCCATATCATATCATCATATCATATCATCATATCAAATGTGTGTTTACTTTATTGTAGTGTATGAAATAATGGTGTAAAACTGTCTACATTGTGTAGGACCACCCCTGCACCGGTGGTTGGATGGTGGCTCCCAGAATGGCTAAGGTTGTGTTTTGATAGGGATTATAGATAGTAACAGACAATAATGGAGAGTCCGAAGAGAACAGCTTGTTAACCCCAGGAAGCACTGGTCCGCTCTAGAGGTTTTGCTCAATGCTTCACTCTGAGAGCTCTCAACATCCCTCCACTTCACCACGGCACAGGTCCGCTCACCGAGTGATGGAGGAACCCACACACAAGAATGCCACTCAGAACACCGGCTCCACTTAGTGTCTATGGCGTGGAGAAAGCCGCGTCCTTCTCGACATAGCATGCAGATTTATTTCAGTTTCCTCTGATTGTGTGGTAGCGCTTGATGCGACGAGCCGAGCCCTGAGACTTTTACTTTACATACAGTTACGGCATGGCTGAAGAAACGCAACTTGGATGGCGGGAACAAGGAGGGTATAACCATCATGTTGACCATGATGAAGGCAGCCACATACCTCGGCATACGCCGAAACTAGTTGGTTTCCAGCCCTTTCATGGCTGCATTGCACCTTGATGCGAATGTAGGCTATTTTCAATGTACATGTACAAGTACAATGTACATACAATTTTGGACATGTATGGTGGTGGTATTCTCTTTGATACACAATAGTGTCAACGCAATGTACAGCCGAAATTCTTTTACATTTTTTCCTTTTGCTCCAGTGCTATTATACTAACCGCAAGCACTACCGATCGCAGACCTACTACTAGCTCTGCCTGCGCCTCTTCTAAAAACACTCTCAGTATACTTGAGTATCTCAACATGTCTGGCAATTTGAAGACCAGTAATCCTATGGCAAATGTGACCAGATATGACATCACCAATGGCAATGAAATCACCTCTCACGATATTGCAAACATACCTGCTGCATTTAATGCACATGAAAAAAGTAATACTGCCACTGCAATAGCATCCACTGCTTGTGTACCCAAACTGAGCACTGCCACCGCAAATGTACATGACACCTGTGTATCTGTACTGAATACCTCCACTGCAATAGCATCCACTGCTTGTGTACCCAAACTGAGCACTGCCATCGCAAATGTACATGACACCTGTGTATCTGTACTGAATAATACTGCCACTGCAGTGCCATCCACTGCTCGTTTACCTGAATTGAGTGCTGTCACCGAAAATGTATCTGACACTTGTGTTCGTTTATTTAATAATAATGCCACCGCTAATGTACTTGCTATTTGTACACCTGAACCGATAGCTACCCATACCCCCATGATAAATGTTACCAATATTGCTACTGGCACCAATGGGCCCAACAACCCCAACAGAGCTCACAACACCCCCATTAGTGATATACTACTGCCGTCCCCAGACCTGAATAATACGCTTTGCTCTCCTGCCAAAGCAAACACTCCCTGGGGCCTCACCCCACCATCCCCCAACCAAGAAGCTTCACCTTCACTCAGAGGCGCCCATATCAGCGCGAGATCCCTTCTGGCCCATGCTCTTGACATCTCTGATCTTATCACCTACAATTATCTAGATCTACTAGCCATCACTCAAACCTGGCTACCCACTGCGGCAGGCCCTTCCCTCTCCATTGCCATCCCTGACAATTACACCATCTTCAGGAAAGACAGAACCAATGCCAAAGGGCGCAGGGGGAATCATTGCCAAAAAAAACTCCACAGCCATCAGAGACACAAATAACCACGCCTTCCAATCAGGAGAACTTCTATCAGTCAAACTGACCCTATACCACATTGCCACACTAACACTCCACCTCATTTACCTCATTTACAGACCGCCTGGTCCAGCAACTTCTTTTGAAGAAGATACATTACAGCTTCTCTCACTGGAGACCAAACCGTCGTCCAAAATTCCCCTGATGGGCGATGTAAACCTTGGTTTTAATGACAACTCTGACACCTACGCCTCTGCCTTATCCAACTGTATTGAAGCCTTGGGCTTCACCCAACGCATCACTGGCACTACTCATAATAAAGGTTTTACACTAGACTGGCTCACAGAACGAAATTGCAACATTACCATCCTTTCTAATGTGCCCTGCCCTTGGCTACTCCACAACCTTTACCATTCACTTTTGCAAGAAATTCCTGGAACATCACACCAGCTAGCCTACTACACTGCTGAAGCCCCTCACAGACTATCAACAGTCATCAAACAACCCTACCATAATGGTTGAACTCTATAATCAGTCACTCCTAGCTGCTTACGAGAAGGTGGCACCCCCGAGCAAACGTAAACCTAAACCGTTAGCTCACATTAACACCTGGTTTACTCCCAACCTTAAAACCCTTCACATATCCAAGAGAGTAGCCAAGACCACCTGGAAAAACACCCATTGGCCACCAACAAAGAGCTGTTTTCCTCTCTGTCCAAAACATACAAACAGGCTATTCTCCTTGCCAAAAGCACAACATACAATGACTGCATTCAAAAAGCCAGCTCAGGTATCCAAGAGCTCTTTGCCATATTGCGGGAACTAGAATCACCAATTCCTCCCTCAGACAACTGCCTCAAAGACACCACTTGGTGCTCCAATATTCAAAGTGCCTTATTGGCCAAAATCACTCCACTACAATCTAAAATACTGGCCAAAAAAACAATGTATCAGCTTCCAAGGCACTTCCCGACCTCTCACCCTCATCCCCATACCCTCAATACCTCACGGTTTGAGTTTACAACTGTCTCCGATCCAGAAGTCATCAAAATCATAAAAGGCCTGAAACCCTCCAGATGTCAAGGGGACATTTGCCCAGCCTCAGTCATTAAAGAGTGCGCAGTAGAGCTTGTTCCATTCATTACATCCCCAATCAACAACTACTTTTCAACTGGGATCGTGCCCATGAACTTAAAATATGCCTGGGTCCTCCCACTCCTGAAGAAACCTACCATTGACTCAAACATCCCAACCAACAAACGCCCCATAACAACAGTCCCTTTCCTACTCGAAATTCTGGACAGAGCAGCATACCTACAAATCCAGAAGTACCTTGAAGCCAACAATCTCCTAGGGCTACGCCAATCCGGCTTCCGCCCAGGCCACGGAATTGAATCACCACTCCTTGATTTAGAAATTCAAATGGATGAGTTCAAAGACAATGGTAAACTTGCCCTCCTGCTCCTGCTAGACCTTTCAGCCACCTTTCATTAAGTGGACCACAAAATCCTTTGCTGGCACCTTTCTTTGGCAGGTCATTTCTCTACTAGTACAACAGCTTGAATCTCTACTTTTCTATCAAACAGTACAATTAGGTTTTTCTCCCCCTCTGCATCGCCCATCCAGCTCCAGTCTCCTGTGGAGTCCCCCAAGGCTCCAGTGTCTCCTCTACTCTTTACAATATCTTTACAAAGCCTCTCTTTGACCTCCTTGACACCTTGGGTATCTCCTACAGTAACTATGCGGACAGTAACCAAATCCTCCTCCCGATTTCTCGCTCCTTTGACACAGAGTCCAAGGCACTCACCAAAGTCATTCAAACTATCCAAGCCTGGATAGCCCTACACTCATTATGCCTAAACAACGACAAGACTGAATTAATCTTGACTGGATCTCAAACACTTTTAAACAGACTTGACGATAATTATAAATCCTTCAACATTGATGGCATTTCCATCCCAGTATCCAAAGAAGTCAAGACACTGGGATCTACTTAGACTCATTACGCTCACTACCTAGACAGGTAAACACAATTGCTTCTGCAGCGGCCTACACAACTAAACTCATTAATACATGTAGACCGTTCTTTTCCACAGACAACTGTGTAACAATTGCAAGAGCCCTTACCATCTCTAGAATAGAGCATTGTAACGCCCTCTTCGCAGGGTCTATCTCTTGTAATACCAAAAAACTACAAGTGATCCAAAATAACGCTCTAAGAGCAGCCTTGAACATCCCGAAAAGAGCCCATATCACTCAAGCCAGAAGACGCGTGCACTGGTTGCCCATTAAAGAGCGTATTCTGTTAAGAAATCTCACACTAACGCACAAATGCCTCTCCAACACCGCACCTAGATACCTATCCAGAAAAATCACCAAACCCCAATCCAACAGACCTACACGTGCCTCACAATCGCATTGTATCACTATCCCTAGATTCAAACTACAAAGGGCAGGGGGTTGTAGCTTCCCAATAATAGCTGCAAAACACTGGAACGCTTGACCTCTTCACCTAAGAACGGACCATCATTCTGGATCTTCCGTAAAAATCTCAAAACTTGGCTCTTTTCATGTGACCTGCAACACCTGATCCCCTAAACCTTGAATAAAATCCATGCAACACCTTTGTAGGCTGCATTCAGACATGCATTTTGTAACCAGTGCCTAGTCATTTTACTCTTCCTGTTGTTAGACTAAAACAACGTTTCTGTAACTAGCTCCTATTGCCTATAATCTCTTGATGTTATACTAAGATGCGCTTTCTGCAATCAGCGCCTTGACGCCCTCGGGTTTGGTGCGCCATACAAATGACAAATAAATAATATAATATAGCCATTTTCATTGCACTTCTTGAGCAACTTATAACCCAATTGTACAATAAACAAGCCAGCTGTTAACCTTTCCCACCTTGGGCATAACTTGTATTGCCTTTGTGGGTATGCAATTGTAAAAGTGTGAACTTCTCTGGCACGTTTTTTTTATAAGTGTATTTGCTAAATATTTTGTACCCGAGGGTATCATTTTTGTTCGTGCACTACTGAGCACTGATACTTGGGTTACAGTGGGGGTGCTCCTGTCCCTGCCTTTATATTAATGGAGGAATTCACAGCAGTAAACCGGCCAGGATAACTATCGGTTAGGGTGCCCAATGTTTTGGACAGTCTGAGCTGCCTGGTCTCACTTTACACCGATTTCTAGAACAGTTTCTAAACGTTCATAGCTTATCTAGCCCCAATGTTTCCTCTGACTATGTTACATCATACTCCCAGATGCGCCTGGCGGGCTTTTAGGGCAAGCATAGACTAGGTTTGCAAAGACCCTGGTTAGAATTGTAGTCAACCTTCGAGCAACACTCGAACAATACTGGCCACTCATACAGTTAAGTTGGCGTATGTTCATAGGTGCATGGCAGTGTGCTTAGGCTAGCAATTTCTTTTGCTCAGTCTGCGCGCAAATGGAACTTTTATGACAGTATTATTCTGCGCTTGTTATCCTGTACTTGTGTGGAATTTGAATTTGATGTCACGGCATTAGTTCTGACTAGACTATGCTGCATGCTTCTAGCATGTTTGAGTTGCACAGGGTACCTAAACACTTCAGGCAGAGGCACCAGCGTGACGCTCAGGTGCACCAACATGCATAGGGGAATGAATGTTAATGTTCCTATGCACTGACTCTCTGTGGAATGCTACAACAGGACCCAGGACAGAGCCTAACCTATTCGCCCTCTGTAGATTATCCCCATAACAGGTCAGAGCCATTACCCCTTTACCAATCTATCTATTGGCCAATCCCAGTCTACACATGCAAAATCAAACATATACCCTCTTGCTCGACCTCCTGCTCTACTGATCTACATAGCCTATTGCAGGGTTTTCATCAGAGGAACACTAATTCTATAAAGGATTGTGTTCTTTCAAAATTAAAAAGCATGAAATGTTCTATTTCTGTATGATACTTCAATTGGATTAACAAGGGTGTGTGAAATGAAATATGAAAAAGTATTTTCCAAATCTTTTGACCTCTTCAGACATCTTAGGAGAAGGCATACACATCCTAGGTTGCTGAAGCCGAAGCCAGGTTCTTTCACAACATAATGGGAGTCACGCACATAACTCATGTGTAAATATTTTACATATGATTTGTACTCTCATTTATGTGTATGGCCGCGAGGGGGCACGCAACAGAATTACTGTTTCTGCGACCCTCTCTCCCCCCCCATCATCTCTGTCATAGAAATACACATGCATTTACCCTGGAATGACATTTTATTCTTGTACAAATGCTTTGGCATCCTACGTAACCCTCCTACTTTTTACACTAGCTAAAAACAAGCAGATCACATAGGAATCCATTCTAAACACTGCCTTTCAATGCGTAAATGTCAGGCAGCATTTACACAATTTCATCAATTGTGGCTGCATTTACTTTTGTTTTGCACTTTTTAATGAACATGGATAGAACTGCATGGAGGAGACCTGTTTGCACGTTAGTGCAAATGTAACCGGTTCCCTCTGTGCAATTCACCGGGCTTTGGAAAATGAGCCCCACAGCATTTTCTATTAATGACCGGATTCTTTTTTGATACTCAAATCTTTAGAAATCCTAAAAGGCAGCGATGTGCAGACTTGGAGTAACACTATTGTACTAATTGAAACTGGAAAATAGCAGAAAGAGATAAGAATGATCATGTGTGCTTGCTTTATTATGGCTAAGAATGGATGAGTTTGAATGTGACACACATTTGAAATCAAGCCTATCCTCCAGCACGTGCTTATGTTTCGCCTTTTCCATGGCTTTCTCAAGGATCATCAAATTAAGTTACGACTCTAAAATAATGCTTGCTGCTGCTGTTCTATATTGGCATGGTAATGTCCGTAGTTAACCTGGTAGGAGGTAAAGTAGTGTTGGCAAACTTCCCATATTATTATTAAATGTCACGGATAATGTTAAAATGTGATACATAGGAGGACTGCGGGAGAGTTGGAAAAATAATATAGTAACTAAGTGAAATGTTTTTACTTGCGTAGAGGTTAAACCAGAAGCCCCTGTGTCTTTGTGTATAGCAGGGTGCAGTCCAAATTCCCAACTCCCCCTCAGTCCTCATATATATCACAATATAACATTATCTATGACATTTAATAATATTATGCGAAGTCCACCAACGCTACTTTACATTCGCCTCCTCCCAGGTTAACTACGGACATTACCATGACAATATAGAAAAATGGAAGCTTCCCTCTGTGCACGACTGCGCATAATTGAGTACGTTTTTCACTTATTACCCTCTCAATATTTCATATTTAATCTACGTCTGACCCTACTTGAAGCACTTTTTCTTTTGTCGGCATGATGCAAAGGCATATGAACAGATACCTTAGTTGCTCAGCTCACATTTACTTCAAGACTTTCATGCTGTTTAAGTTTGCTTAAGGTTTCAATTATTGACATACATTTATATAATCTGCATCATTCACACTACTTCAGACGCTACTAATAGTTTATGAATAGTTTTCTTATGGATGATGTGTGCAAATGATATTAGATCACTAACATTGTGTTTTGTGTTTTCTTCCTACCGTTTCCTCTGTTCTCCCACCATCATACAATCAATGTCCCCCTTCTCTCTGTCCAATTTCACTTTTTTCTTACACTAACCACTATATGTCTTTTTTGTAAATAATGTTTGTGCAATACTAGTTCATGATTCATTACTTTAGAGTCGCACCTTTATTTGATCTGCCTTGAGAAAGCCACACAAAAGGCGAAACATAAGCACGTGCTACTGAGTAGGCTGGATGTCAAATGTTTGTTACATTCGACCTTATCCATCCATCATTGTTAGCCACAATAAAGCAAACACACATGATCATTCTTATCTCTTTCTGATACTTTGCAGTTTCAATTAGTACAATATGGTTACTCCAAATCTCTGCATCGCTGCCTTTTAAGATTTCTAAAGATTTGATTTGCTCATGTCTCCCTGGTGAAGGCGACCACTCCTTGATAGGTACATGCTGCAGAGTGGATACTCTTAACTTTCCTTATTAGTTAACTACAATTTTGACAAAAATATAAATTTTACTCTAATACGCTGGTGCAGGGTTGTTGATTCATTTCTGCTCCTTTCTTTTTTGCTACTGTTGAGCACTCCTAATGCCCTGCTTCACTTCCAGTCATACTCATACTATTGGAAGCACCACTAGTCTTTTTTGCTGACCCCAGAAAATCTCAGTTTCGGCTCATGGTTTAACCTGCATGGTAACTGGGGAACTTGATGTCTATTCCAAACTCAGAAATGTGTCACTAATGAGGTACCCTACTCATGTCAATACTCTGCACTCACACAAATCATGATGTCCTGTTACCTCCTTTTGCAGAACAAGATCAATGAGCAGAATCAATTTTCACCTCCTAATATCCCCTCCTAAAAAAAGCCTCATTTTGATAGAACACGCTTCAAACATTTTTCCCTCTCACTTGCCTCTTGTTTTGGAAAGAAATGTGGATATGCCATCATCAAAACAGCTCCAGAATGGCATTAAATACCAGTCTATTATGCCCCTATCTATGTGAATAATGACCGCTTTGCAACACTGAGTTAACCTCTCAGTGGATTGAGGAGGTTCTTGAGGTACCAAATGAGGTAGACACCTTTCTTTTAAGGGTCCTGGCTCCTCCACAGGCTTTGTCAAGCGGGCCTGGGCTACTACTCTCCACCATGTTACTGTACATCGGGGTGATAGTGAAGCAACATCAAGGCCCTAGAAAGGCTCTTCGCCTTTCTCTCGGGGATGATGCCTCAAGTGAGGTTACCTGGGCTGGTGGAGTCACCAAGGCTGTTTAACCTCTATGTAAAACCATGTAGAGACCTAGTCACATGATGTGGTCTCTTCATGAATCAGAAGGCCTATGGCAGGGGCTCAAGAGGGCACCAGTATTCCCAAATCTTAAGTCAGAATAACATACAAGAAACAGTAAGTAAGGAAAAGAGTCCTGCAAACACAATGCTGCTGTCAATGCCACCAGGAGAGAACTATCCGAAAAGATGGACACACAGAACAAAATAATAATTTATATCAAGTCAAGGATTTGGGTTGTTTGACCTAAGTAAAAAGATTTGCAGGGGAAATGACCGTAGTCAATTCCACTGCGAAACGGTTTTTACTTTGGCAAAACAAATCAAATTTTGCCATACACCAAACCCACCCTTCCCCATTATACCTGTTTGCCCCCCCTGCTGCTGCTTCTCCTGCACCCCTGCAGCGTCAGATCCGTCCCTCTAACACGGGTCGGATCTGATGCCGCAGGGTCACTTTTTCTTTTTTTCTTTTCTTTTTGGATCCCCTGCTTCCATTGTCAAGGAAGCAGGGGACACACTGGCACACCCGGGAGCCCAAAAATACCAAACATCTGGAGCCTGGTACACCTCTGCAACCCCTGCTCCACATGTTCAGTATTTTGGTGCTTCGAATTTGTTGTGCTGGTCAAAATCAGCCAAATCGTCCGTACAAGCATTTCCTTACGAGCAATGTGGGTGTTTCAGAAGTCATGGGTCAGCAAAGTCCATGACAAACAATGCAATACTACAGGAAAATTAATACTCTGGAAGGCAAGGCCGAGGGAATCCATGGACCTGGAGTACGGATCAATATGCAATAACCAGCATAAAGTGGGAGTCTAGGAGGGAGAGGAAGGAGGCATGCTGATGGGAGGTGTGGTGTTCAAGCCATTCATGAAAGTATTTGTGGTCCCTAAATCAAGAACATACCTGAATGACAGAGCTTTATAGAATCCTGGAGCCTAGCCCAAGGATGATCCTAGTTTATTTTCCCTTCACACATCAGAAATAACCTATCTAATGGCCAAACAGCTTAATGATAACTCATTACAGGTGTTTGAGGACTGCTCAAGTGCAACGTCATAACCGAGGACACTATTTCTGAAATACTTCCAGGGAGCAAGAAAACCAGGTCTCGCTGTTCACACGGCAGCCCCAGAGACCCCCCCTCCCATATGAAATCAGGCACTGACTCGCATTTGTTCACAGGACTGTATCAAGCAGCAGAGCCACAGTGTTCTTCAAATTGTTCAGAGAAGGTGCAGCCAATGAGGAGAGGATCTAGAGGGTGGCAAAATACTGAGATATTACCGTGCACTGAGTTCAGCTCCATACACCAAGGGGAGTTACAAAGAAGAAGTGGATCAAGTGCAGACCAAACAAAGGACTTAAGAACGGTTAAGCAACACCATCTGCCATATGCCTTAAGTAAACCTATAAGACAGAAACTGAGGGGGAATGGCGGGACCTAACCTCTATATAAGCCGGGCGGAGACACAAGACAGCGAATGCCAAATAAAAGTATCTTGAGTTAGGGTGCATTCAAACAGAGTTAACCTGGGAAGATGGATGGCTTCCATTTGCCACACAGGATCCATATTATGAGGTATATGTCCTGAATTCAAGCTTAATTGAACGAGGAGCTTAAAAGAATGACATTTCTTAAGAGGGTGTGGCAGCAAAAAGCGAGGGGGGCAGTTGTTAAGTATGGTTAAAAGGTGGCTTGTGTGTCTAAATGTTATGACACAACTGGTCTAGACATCCACGATCACATTCCAAAACTATTTGCTCATACATTATGGCTATGGTGAAATGGATATCCGTACCTGTGGAGGGCATACGGGGACAGGTCAAGATGCAGAACATGCTCACATTCCACAGAGATTGGAAATTACAGAGGGTGAAATTTATATGGGTGAGTGGGCCTAGGGGGTGGCTTACCCATCCCAAAAAAAGAGGAGTGGCTAGAATAGTGCACTAAAGCTTCAGCCAGGTGAGCAAAGTGTACAAAACGACCCGGTTGCCCAGAAATCTGCAAGTTAAAATTAGAAACCAGTAAAAGGACCTAAGATACTGTTTGCTTAAGGCATCAAAGTCCATCGACCCACTGCCCCCATAACCGCTGCCAAAGCCCACCTAGACAAACTGTGAGAATCAAGCCTGATAGGCTACCCAGGGTGGTAGCCTATTCAGCACAAGAGCGTCAATTAAAGTCTGAGCAATGCTAATAGTATAAATGAAATCAAACAGGGACATGAGCGATGAGCTGCGCCTACTTGCCCCGCCCCTCATATCCCCAGCCAGTGCGTGTATACATCAAGATGAGCATTGTCCACTGCGCAGGGAGTAAACTTGATGCTAGGGGGTGTACACAAAGGAATGCATAAGAAAAGGTCCAGCTTCAAGCCCGAGGGGCTAAGAAATGGGAACATAGGAATTCACGGGCAGGAATAAGAACAACATAACAGAGGAAAGAGTCAACAGTAACAGGTTATTCATGTAATACCAGGAAAGGTGTCCATATCCTTTTCGAAGATTTCTCTCTGCCTTCGAATGTTCACTTGCACAAGCAAAGACATCTGTCCTCAGACTTGCTCTGCCTTTCCAGCTGTTCAAGATCAGGACAGGGCCAGTGGCAGACCCAGTACTAGCCACTGTGTGGTCCATGTGTACTGGACATGCAATGCAGCAAGGCAGAGGCGTTGCTAAAAGGGGGCCTGAGGGGGCTATAGCCCGGGGTCTTTTGATTGTAGCCCCGGATAGAAGCTCAGGGGCTGTACCCAAAAGGCTAGCTAGCCCTGAGTCCTGACATAAGCGTAGCCCCGGATCTTTTCCAGACATAACACCCCCGCAGCAGGGTCACTGAATACATGGGATCATCTACAGTCCCAGTCGGAACACATGGCCGGAGATCAATTGCATTCTTTCTGCAACCTCCTCTGACAGTTGTTTTCCTTCAGTACAGCCATTGAGCAAAGCCTGCATCTGGGCCATGGCGTCTCCAGCACTCCCCTTTCTCAGACAGATTCAGTTGGCCCAATGAAAAATGCACGTACGTGTCTATCCCCTTTGTCCCGTTTTAATGATCCATTGTCTCAACTTGGCATAAGAGAATCATGCCCCCTAACTGAGTGGGACCCTCCCTATTGCATTGCTCAAAGTTGAGTGTGATAGGGTTATCAAATAATTGGCAGCAGTGATCAAGTTCCCATTTGCCCATAAGGAGATCTTAGCCTATCCCGGGCCAAGGTGAATAATGAGTTGGTCAATACTGGTCCAAATGGTTAGTCATTTTTTCGAATGCAAAAATGTCGAAAGTCATTTTTTCGAAATGACTGTCAGCTCAGTTCTGTTTTCTTGTGGAAATGACAGCAGAAGTGAATCCCCACATTCACTGCATGAGGAAACCTGCCTCCCTCAAGCCTGCCTTTCAGTGAGTGAAATAACACACCTTCTAATGGGATTATTGACTAGCACTTGCTCTAGCACTACCCATCTAGAGTAGAGCGCTCGCTTTGACATCTGTGCAGAGCCTGCTGTCGCAGGTTCGAATCCCGGCAGGGCCAAACTCAGCCTTTCATCCTTCCCATGTCGATAAATCAGCAACACACACGCGGGCAATAATAAGCAGCGCTCAGATACCCGAGGGTTCATAGCGCTATAGAAATGCAAGCTATTATTATTATTATCTCCTCCCAATAGCTGCAGGGGATCAGTTGAGTACGGGGGCCAGCTGACATGCTCTGTGGTTTCTCTCTATATTGGGGACCCCCAAGCCTGGCACCCATTTTGATCTCATCAGGAGCTGTCCCTATTGCTATTGAGATGAATGAGATATTACCCTTGAGAAGATGCTTGGGACTCAACGTGAGACCTATGTATGCCAACCTGGCCTTCTCCCACGGAAAAACCTACTTCCCCAGCATCTCACCGACTGCAGGCTCAGACTTCGGTATGTTGAGACCTCCGGACTTCTCATGTCTAGCTCACTTACCATTTAAGGGAGGGTGGTTTATGAAAAATATGGGCCAGTCGGTAGGTAAGGTATGCTTGTGATTAACATGGCCCACCTCTAAGACCTCTATCTCTTTTTTTTGCTCTGGTCAGTTGTGCCAGAGGCTTCATTGATGAACCAAAGAATCAGTTCAGTGGTGAAACGGGCGGTCCCTGCCCAGTGCCTTACGTTAAGCATAAAATGTGTGACATTCCCCTGTTGACCTCAATCACAGTTCGAGGAATATGAAAATGTAACATGATCAACTTTGCAAACCTAGGAAGGAGTTTTTTAATGAAGTGGATATCGATACAGTCATTGGCTTTGTTGGTGTCTAGGGGCCCGGGCCGCCATGACTACCCTTCTGTATTTCCCAATACTAATTATGTCTATCACTCTCTAAATATCATCATGGGTGCTTTTCCCCCTCTATAAATCCTGTTTGGGTGGCTTTTTAGTGCAGGCAAGGTTATTGTCGCCCTATGTGCAAGTATGTTTATAAGAATTTGGTGCTATGTTATGAGGATGTGTGCCGCACACCGCTGCCATTTGCATGGACTCCAGACGCTCTTGTGGGTATGGAAGCTAGTGGGGGCGGGGGTTGGTTCATTGGGGAGTAAGGATAAGGAGAGATTGCAGTGCTCCGTGTTGAGGATGCAGATGTGAAGAACGCTGAGCTCTGCTTACGTGTAAGCTTTCTAGGTGTAAAGTGTAGGAGCCATTGAAGGCTTTGTGTCCAGAGGGTCAGCCTCGAGCATAAACCGTGGCTGTTTCTTGGTCAGGGGATAAGTATGTCCGTTGGTATTAGAAGTGCACGTTTGTGATATTCAAAGTCTGGGGAGAGGGTCTCTTTTTAAAAGACCTGTGCGAGTAGCTGATTTGTGTTTGCATGTGGTGAGTAAGGCGGAGAGAAATTGAGGGTTGGTCTAAAGATGGGGGTTTTCTTGTTGCAAGTTAAACTTGCGTTCAGTTGAGTATTGAGGAGCAGGGTTTTTAGACTTTTCCTGAATTTCAGGTGGTTCTTTAAGGTGCGTATTCCCTTTTGGTAGCGGCCTAGCGGGTTCTGTGTTTGCCCACCATAGTGGAAACGTGGAGCCTCTGTTTCTTCCTCTTCGAAAATCCTCTGGTTTCTAATAGTCTGTCGTTTCTCAATCTTAAGTCGCTGGTTGGTTGGTAGGGTGTGTTTTTATTTTGAAGGAATTCTGCTCCTTTGCCTTAAAGTGCTCTGTGGGTGTTGCACAGTTTCCTTTTTTCATTGTTAACCCGTGGAGGGCAGAGCCAGTGTTATGTGTTCCCTCCTGTTGAGTCTGAGTGGCGGTCCAGCTGCTAGGGTTTGGCTTTGTTGCAATTTTTTGTGAGGCACTCCAGCATGCCTAGGTAAATGATGTTTGTGTAGTCGATTCTTGAAAGAATCAGGGAGTTGACTGCCAGCAATCTGTGTTTTGCGAAAGAGAGGTAGGGCGTAATCAGTCAGAATGAGCAGAGATGGTAGAGGCACTTTTTGACAGAGTCTTTGTTTAGTAGGGATATCAGCCCACATCAGCTGTTTTTTAAGCTAATCTTTACCTGGCATCCCCTGGAGGTTTGCGACGGATTCATACAGTGATTGTGTTTCACAGCCTACTTGTGATGCGTTCCTCTATCTCAGGGTAACACTCTACCGGGACTGTGGCCAATTCCTCACCTCAGACAGTGCTCCTGTGCTACCCAGTTTAGCCCCTCCACTGTTTAAAGTTTGCAATAATGGTCTGTCATGATCTCTGATTTGCTCTCTCCGTCGATGTGTATCGTGTCCTCCCATGCCTGACAGGCACTGTGTACTTTTTGTTGTGGGTTGTTTTCAGTTTGTATGCCAGGAGACAGTTGGACGTGTTCAAAGGAGCAGAGGTACTGTCCTTTCTGGTGAGATGGCCTCTTGTTGGCTATTCACCTGTAGAAACTCTTTTCACTATTTGGGTTTGCAGCTTTTGCCATCCTATTGCCAGGTGCCACCATTTTCTTAGTCTGTTTTTCATTTGTTTGTAGAGAATTCTGATAGAGACTTTACAATTACCAATGGATCCATTTAAAATGATAAAGCAACCTCCTTCATCCGGATATCGTGTTCTTCAGCATAAAGGGTGCTCGTCTCGGAGAATGGCAACCCCCGCCCTCATCTTACCTCAGAGGAAAGATGCTGCCGCGGGTAATATCGTTGAGTTGAGTCTACTTTCGTTGACCTTGCAAATGAGTTTCTTGTAAAAAGTCAAAATCTGCTCACTCCTTTTACATTAAAGGTCCCAATATTAAGTTCTATCATGGTATTAGATTGGGGGAAACCCTCATGTTATGTTCGAGCCCTGATGAGCAGGGACAATGCACCAATGACACCGAAGAACCTGTGTTCACCAAATGGTTTAAATAACTGTTATGATGAATTTCCCACCCAACTTTCCTTCATGTCCCCCAAATCCCTCCCTAAACTGTATACCTGAGAACTCCTAAATCCCCACATAGGTAGTCTCTGTTCCCACCTACAGGCTGTGGTTCTCTTCTCCACATATTGGCATTGCAGCAGCTGGCTTCTTGATGAGACCTATGGGTTTGCTCAGTCAAGTGTCTATGAACGAAGTACCTGAATACAACATCACACACTTAAACCTTGGGCGTTCTGTGCCCCCTAACGTGATTCCTCTCCTGTTAAATCCTGACTGGGCATGTCTTCTGCCACTTTCTAAACCTTCTTATCGAGGAGTAGGCCTGGGTTTAGTCCCTGGTTTCAAAGCCCCGACATAACACAAATTCCATAACCCCATTCTTCGTCTCTTTCTGCTGAGTCTGCTCTCCGTATGGCAAATTAACGCTCTTTCCTCCCCAGCTTCCTTGACCACCCTGCCTCTGACTTGGACGCCCCTGCTGATGGTAAACTGGTCATCTATATGGCAGGATCACAATGTCCAAAATGTCCAAGCCTTCGTCTATCGCGGAACCTGATCTGAACTACCCATGACAGTCGAAGAGGAGTAGTCAGGGAAACCCCACCTTTACTGAACATGCTTTCCATGGAACCAACTTGCCACCTGCTCAAGATTCTTTCTTTGGCTCAAGGTTTGTCTTTCCAGGTCTCGGTAGGATTGGAACTTTGTGTCTCAGAAGATGGTTTCTGGTTTGCTGTAGATCTCTTCTTCAAGGGTATTGTGGTAACCACACCGGGGAGCAGAACATTCTCCTGCTGGTACTTTGAGGAGACTGCCTACTGTCAAGGATTAGTTCAGAATCATCTCTTAGTTGTAGAAAATCCTCATGCGGATCCTGCACATAGATAGCAAGGCTCTCATCGGGGACTGCAGCAGGACTCACCCTCACACTTAATTTGTTATGATGAAATTTGTTTTCAGGGTCTACCTGTTTTTTCCTGCATTGTTGGCTAGCTCACTCAGATGATATTTGTTTGTTGGCATCGGCACACACTGAACTGATGTCTCAATGTCATCCATCCTCTCTTCCGTGACAAGCACACTTTCATTCAGTTTGCCAATGGACTTGGACAGGTCTGCAATGGGGAGTCACTAGTTCTTTAATTCTGCTAACATTAAGGCTGTGTCCAATTTGGTGGCAGAACGATCTTCCATGGTACACAGTGGCTGTCGCCAGTGCAGGGTCACCCTCAGTTGCCGTCACCTGTGGTTTAGGGTCTTCTTGGGCCTGCAGCTCTTGGATGTGACCTGGTTTATACTCTCTTCCTATAGGATGGACCATTGAGTGTGTTGCCGGAAATGCTGGGTTGGTCAGTGGTGTAAGATTCACCAGAAGCACCCTTATGCGATCTCAGGCCGGGCGCATTTAGCACTTGCGTGTTCCTCAGGTAAAATCCTGCTAGACTTGCACTAAACCACTTCTCAGACCATGGTGGCTGTGGCATCGCTGATGTTCTTTGTGCAGCATATCCTTTAAAGCACGGGGGCTCAAAGTGTCCACCACATGAGTTCTGTGATGGGTCGCACCGCTGCTTCGTTTCCACCCCTTTGCATCTCTTTCACAGGTGTCGTTAAACCAATGACATGTTTGCTCCCAGGCAGAAAGCAGCATGTGATACAGGCCTCGCAATACTGCCATCTACTGTGACATTCTGGGTTTACTCTCAAACTGTCCCATGAGCCTATAGGGTGCTCCTGCCATTGGTCAACCTTTCAGATTGGGGGCAGAGCGCCCGGGCAGCTGAAGGGTACAGCCCAAACTTAAAAACGGGTGTAAGTAATATCATGTGTGGGTTCAATGTGTTAATATCCCCGCAAAAATATCGCCATACAAAAATATCGTCATATTTTTTGCAGCGATATTAAGACATGGAACCTGCAGGGGACACCCCCGCAAACCCGGAATTATTTTCAAAGGAGTGGGGGACACCCCCGCAACCCCAGCTCCCAAAAACCCCAAAAATGATCCCCCTCAAAAATATCACCTATGGCCGTTCCAGACGATCATATATACAGTGATATTTTCGGTGGGGATAATATGTAGTGATACCCATGTGTGTACATAGGCCCCCCATTATGGGTGAGGATCACCTGCCAATGTCACCTCTCTGTCCCTGGAAGGTCCAGCAGGGGAAATCCCTACAAGCAACCCGCACTCAAAAGGCGATCAGCGCCACCCCAGTGCTGATCTCCAGTCACGCAGGAAGACAGAGAGGTCCCTCACTGTGCATCTATTCTGTCCAAGGATACATTCTGATGCATGGACTCCCATACTAGGATGAAATCTTTGTCCCTACTCAACCCAGATTCCAGTTCTCTTGGTAGTGCGGCACCATCACATGTAGTGCTGGATGGGCTCTTTCATTTGACAATGACCACCCGGATGTACTCTGCGGGCAGGGCTGGAGAGCCTGCCATGGCACAACATGGATGGAGGGCTTCTGGAGCCAGTTCAAACTGGAATTACACAAAAATGCCTTGGAGGTTCTGGCTGAGTTTTTTGGCCCGAGGAACCTCCTCCAGTAGGCCGCTGGAATTCTGGTCCTGCTCAGAAGGGGAAATGTATTGGCAGTCCATTACATGAACTGCCTGGTAGGCAAAGGCTCTGAGCACCCAGTGCTTGCCTCTCGTAGCAGAGTATCTGCCTTGCTTGAACAATATGGTGCCAGGGTGGTATTCTTCCCAAAGTTTTTTGTTTTCCTTTAATGAAACTTGGGGATTCTTCGGGCCAAACTCATTGCTTCTCACCTCAATCACCAGATTCTACTCTTCTTTAGCTGTTTCATGGGCCTGGGCGTGAATGGGGTGGGTGTGTTCAACCAGGAGTGATCAAGAATCTAGCCCTATGATTTTATAACCTTTAGCTCAATTCATAGGCTCTTCTTGCAACTACTCTGTGGTGCTGTTAGCCCAGGTGTAATGATGCAAGAACTCGTTTCCCAATCTACTGGAACGTCTAATGGATTTCCCACATCTCCCTCAACTTCTACAAGACCTCCATCTGGACTCTTCCAGATCTAGGCACCTCCTCTCTGTGCAGGGATCCCTTGACATGACAGCATGGAAGATTTCATTGAAGGCACGAGTGTGCCTGGTCATGATATAATCTGTTCCTCCTGGGCAAAGGAAACAGTCATCTTGGCGCTTGACATTGCTGCTGTGTTGAATGAGATATACATCCTGTTTAAACTCCTGTGGTGGAGGTCAGGAAATGTATCTTTATCCTCTTTATGGCAAGATAATTCTGCCATACTATTGACGTAGAGCTTGCCATCCAGAGAAGTTATTGCCACCTACTTGGTCTAAAGGGGGTCGGAGGGTAGGGGATCAGGAACTGTTGGTGTGTAGACTTTGGACAAGCTTATGCATCTCAAGACTCCTTCTGCCATGCTACTGCTCACTGCCAGGCATCAGTGTCGCCCTCGACATGATGATATTAGTGAAGTGTTCCAGATTCCAATACTGAAGAGGGCTCGTGGACCTGCTGCTTCTGGAAGACCTGAAAACCAGCATGGTGCACATCGGCATAACCCAATATAGAGAACATCAGAGCCCAACTGCTAACTTATGCTAGGCTGAGGGTATGAATGGCAGGCATATTTAGAGTAGGCACAGCCTAAAGTAATGTAAGGTTAGTGTGATATGATCACTATTGCTTGTAATTTACAATGAACTACGCATTTCCTAATGTTAAGCCTTGAAAAAGACTGTGTGGTCGAAACACGTATTGGCTTAGTCATGACATTCCTTGTTTTTGGGAGCACTGGAAAACTGTAATGGCACTTCAATATTACATTCTAAAAAATAACATTGGGCTCTGTGCAGTGTGATTGGTGTTCACGCCAACCTTACACTATTTCCTTAAGAGGTTAGGGCATTTCCTCTAGAACACCACAATATGCAGCAGCCAACTCTAGTAATTTTCTATCACTCCTACACCTCAGTAAATAAATCAATTGGTTGCCCTAAGAATTGTCTATAGCTACAGTCTAAAGTACACAAATCTAGGCACCACATCCAAGATCCGCCTCTCAAGTTACAGTTAATTCAACCATGGATTGGTGGCGGTGACAGTGCTGGCTGAGTGGCTTGTGTTTTCAAGAGGTGACGGGGACCCAGAAGAAGCACCTCACAGAGATTGGATGATGGCAGTGTTAGACGCAGAAAGAACCCATGCTAGTAATAGTAGCAGTGATCTATCGAAGTGATCCCGATTGGTTTGTTGTGTTTAGTGTTGAATGATAGACAGAGAGCCACTGTATATGCTATGTTACGATCATGGGGAGAAACGTGACAATATCGAACATGCAGCCAAATGATTTTTTGAAAATAGTGCATCAGGCTACCGTCTCCTATGACTAATAACGCAGACATGTGGGGAGACAGGACTGCATCCTGCACTACTCAAAATCCAATTGGAGCAGTGTGCTTTAAAGTCAGTGCTGTATGTATCACCTCAACCACTCCCAAGGTCAACGCGTATGCAAATTCTCAAGCAAGTCACTACTCACTTTTTTATTCATTCTTACAAAAATGTAAGTCATATATTATCTGTACATCCTATTCTTTCTTAAAGAGTAGAAGTCAGCTATAATGCCTAAACCTTCCCTCAGCTATCCATCTAGATACAACGAATCATCTCATTGCATATTATATGTTGGTAGGCATGTAGTAGTTATCGCTCTAACTTAGCAAAACATCTACTCCAAAATGCAATTGTTGGTAGTGTTCAAACATTTCATTTCTACATTGCATGAAAATCAAGTATTCCATGTACCATTTCTTGGAATCACATGGACCCAGTCTAGTCTATCATTCTTTTGGAGATTAACCCAACAGGCTTCAGTCTCTGGTTGCGTCCTTTCAAGCAGTCATTCTTCAGGGGTGGGTGGATTGAACAATGCCCTACTTTTTTGGGACAAACATGAGGCAATGGGGCGAAGGAAGTTATTTTACCTTTTGACTACATTAGGAAGTGTCTGTATATCTCTAGCAATTTTCTCCACCTTGCTTTTTGTCTCCTAGCAGCTCGAATTGCTGCTGGTGTACAAGCTTTGGCGTGGGTGGCTCTTTCACAGCAATGACTCTGAACTCTCCCCCTTCTCTATCCTATTGCATGTCATATCGTAGTTCTAAATCTAGCAGAAAAACACCTCTTTCTCTGTGGAATTTGATCTAGTGAGCAAAATATCTGCTTTAATCTACGTTATTTACATTCAGACAGATGGGATCCCCTACAGGACCCTCCTGTAGATAATTTCTCTCTGTATTGCACGCGGCTGACCAACGCATCCAGCCAAAATCGGTGACTTCCTTTTTAGGAGCACGTAGTGTAAGATATTATTTAGTTATAAGTTGCTGTTTGTGAGAGACCGCTACCAATTAATTATAGGGGCGCTTTCTGTGGCTTAAACCCCAATATTGAACAAGAGGGACGACCAACCATTAGTACCTTTGCTGTCCAGAAATCCCTCCTTTTTTACGAGCTGTCTATTGTCCATTTGTCTCCCAGTTCCTTTCTTTCTTACTTAACTCCTTCCTGCATCGTTCCTTCCATTCCTTCACTTCCCTCCTTACGTCCTGCATCCCTTCCTCACTCCTTCCTCCCTCCCTCCAGTGCTTAATTTGTGCCGGTGTTTGCCAATGAGCAACACCAGCACTCTTTTTTGGGCACTGGCACTGATGCGGGCCGACACGACATGGGTAATCTGTTTTGTTTGTTTGTACAAATCTCTTGCACTCTGCTTGCAGGCGCATGGCTGGCTGGGCCTGCCTGACTACAGGGGCATGTGACGTGTCCCATTTAACACAGTTTTCTTTGTTTATATCGTATGGAGCTACAGCCTTTGAATGTAAGAGCCTGGCGGGGTGCAAGAGCGTTGTCCCTGGCCCCGCCAGTATAAATCTATATTCTTTTTGCAAACAGCACAGTGAAAGACAACAGCCAATGAAAACTATACATTCTGTATTACTATGCAGTATTTGAATTTCTGCATAGTAACACATAATGTACAATTTTCATTGGCTGTTTGCCAGGCAATTAAATTAATTATGGTCATGTGTGGGGTGGGTGATGGGCACAATGCCACCTTCTCACTTCACAGTTGTTGCCTAGCCCAGGGCGTGGTCGACTCGTCCTCCTCCTCTACAGTGAGCAGAGAACCTGCCTGAACTAGCCCACCTACGTGTGGTGCGTGCCGCAGCCTAGTTGCCCTTGCTTTGAGTTTGGATTGTGTGGGTTTGGGTGGCCCTGGCCCACTCCCGACCTGAATGAGACAGTCCACCCGACGGCCGACTCCAATGGTAAGTGCTGTGAGTCCACAGTGCCACCTCTAGGTTCGGGTGAGTGATCATTGATGTAGGCCAGGCCTACATACTGTATGGGTTGTATACGAATTGATCGTTTTACAACTGCTCGAATGACAATTGACCTTTTCACAATTGACCGAATTGTGAAGGTCAATTTTACCATATATGTGGGGGGAAACCCCCCACAACCCCCCACCCAATGCCAAACCCCCCAAAACCCATATATATATATATATATATATATATATATATATATATATATATATATATATATATATATATATATATATATATATATATATATATATATATATATATATATATATATTCGGTCAATTGTGAAAAGGTCAATTGTGACCCTTTAAATTCGGTCAATTGTTCATTCGAACAATTGTAAACGAACAATTTGGGTAATACCACTGCATGCAACTCTGCTAGAGAAGCTGCCCCAGTCTGGACACATTTCACCAGTGCAGGAATGTGGTGGGTCGTGGGTGTGATGTGAGTCGGCACACTCGAGTCACCTCTAGATAATGAGCAGAAATCGCTCCAACAACGCTGCACACATCTTGATGTGTCTAACTCACTTCGCATCACAGGTCCAAAAAGAGAAGGCTGCAAGTCACGCAGTCGTGCCCTCATGACACCGTTCTTTCCTATTCATAAACCTTTCTTTGTTTTTGTTTATCAGTGCAATTAACTTGGGGTTGTGTACGAAGCAGGGATTTCAGTACTCGTTCCATTCTCAATTGTTCTGCTGTACTGGCCCTCAAAGGCTCTTTGCAGCGCATGTAATAAAAAGCCACTTCAAGTAAGGGGGCTTGATGGATGGCATGTTGAGATGTCAGCTATCGAGGAAAAACACTGATTAAGGGGGCGCGAGGCAAGGGGTTTGGGGGGGATGATCGAGTCCAGCCTCCAGTACAGTTGGCAGCAGTTCTGATTTAAATGGGCATCCGGGTGCCCATAGCCATGTCAGGCGGGCGCCCGTTTTGGGCATGGATCTGTGTGGGCTCATGGTTTTGGCCTGTAAACCCTTGTTACCAGGTGTGGAAGCTCACGAAAGTTGTGAACGGTGTCAGCTACCGCTTCAGGCTAGCACTGGCTTATAGGGCAATAGGGCAATGCCTGAACCAAAAATGCAAAATGCTAGTGTGGGCCAGTTTTTTGGGTGAAGGTGGGCCACTTTTTTGGCCATTGTGGGCCAGTGTTATGAGTTACTTCACTATGTGGCTAGTAGTTTTGACCAGTGTTGCTGAATAGATATTCTTTAAATTGCACAATTAGCATTTCATTTGATCAAAAAACTCGCCCTTGGGTGGGTACTATTCAAATAGTATGTCACAAAAGGAATGAATTGCCTTAGGCAACTGTGGGCCACTTTTACAATGTTATGCCCCAGTCTGACACTGGCTGGCATTGTTTGTTTTCTGTGAAACATGATGTCCTGCCACGCTAGTGTCAAGTGGAGAAAGCGGCACCTCCGCTTTGGACATTAGAGCCTTCGTGAGTTACAGATACATTAACCAAAATGGAAGATGAAATGCGGAAATAGGTTTGGTTAAATTACCATTGAACGACACTGCCGGATGTCTCCCTAATCGATGTCAGGCCCTCTAGGAGTGAACCGGTCCACCGCTGTTTCCCTCAACCACGAGTGAGGCGATTGGCTTAGGATACTCCTGATACCATTGCGTGACAGACTAAAACCATCACTCTAGACCAAGCCAATGGCTATAGCCTCCGAGTCCGTCGCGTAGTGACGCCCATGTCTCTCTCTCTGGCTAGCGGTCTCCACAGGCACGCCCTGGACACATTTTCTTTCTCCCTTTCTTAGCCAAATGTATCATTAGCTTGGCTGTGATGATGAAAAGTGCAGTGTACAGTGATTGGCTGGCTGTCCATGTCACGTGTGCGGCCAAGCCTGTTCCTATAGTTAGGTGTATTCGCTTTAAAGGAACGCAGTAGCCACATCAAGGCCAGTCTCTCTCTCTCCCCCTAGCCCCCTTTGTCCGGCTCTCGACCACCCCCCCACCATTCTGTGTGTCTCTCTCTGGCACTCTGATGGGACATTTCCAGCTGAAAGAGCCCACAAAGCTCGACTTACCTACCAAATCTGTGTCTGCTTCCAAGACAGTAAAAGTGAGTGACTTAATGAAGCGGACTTTTAAAGATGACTTTATATCCATGATGTCTATGTGCATGACAGAAAAGCAAAGTGCTGCTCTTAGGTCGATAGTCAGATGTTCTTAACACCACAACAACAAGCAGTAGGTTTGTGACAAAAAATCTGAATATGAATTTAAAGTTTTAAGCATCGTAGAAAACGTGTCCAGACATCAGTTTCAATCATTTGAGTTTCTGTGTAACCACTATTTGCTTGGTTCAATGTTAGCATCTTTGTTTTCTCGTTTGAGCACCGCAGCCCCATTTGGAGACAAAGTGCATGCCAAAAACACTTCGCCCAGATGAGTTCCTTCTCATCTAAGGAACATGTAGATTTGACTTGCTCATAGGGTGATTCTGGTATTCTGTGTTGTCTTTTTACATGATTTTGTGTTTTTTGGTGAGTTTTTTGTTGGAGAATAGAGAAGTCTCCACGCCATTGCACCTTCACACACCTGCGGCACCACATACCTGCGGCAAGCACGTTTTCTCAGGCCCCAGATGGGCAGTGCCTCCCCATGGTTGTCGTACCCTGTCACCCGAGGGAGCCAGGTACTCGCTTGCCGGAAGCGCAAGGCGCTACTCTAACAGCTGTCCTTTCCCAGAATGAGTGGTGGTCCTTTCTCACTGTTTGCTTGCAATTGGTGTCATGAAATTGTGCGATGGGCAGGTGGTGGTCGATCTAGGTCTAGCACTGAACCCGCCCGGCATGTGGCTTTTGCCCGCCGGCACCGGGCTGGCATTAGGGGGCCAAGATTTTTTGGGCCGTGGCAGTTTTGTGTTTTTTTTACAAATTAAGTACTTCCTGAATCCATTCCATCCCTCCCTTTGCCACCATCCTTCTTCCTTATCCCTCCCCTTCCTTTTCCGTTCGCAATCCTGGCCTGTTTATATTCTCTCGTCATTTCTATCTTGCCCTATGTATCCCCCTCTCTCGTTCTCATTCTCTCTCCCCCCCACTCCCTTCCTTCTTTCCTGCTGTCCCTTCTTCCTTCCCCGAGCCAATGCCTCTGACTGGACGCCTGGCTCTGTATCGCAAGCTACGCGATGGGCCAAAATCCCGGCGCTCCCTGCAGTTACACCTACTTATTCCCAGCAGCAGCCCTGGGGTCGGCGCTGCGACAGCAGCACCACTAATTAGGAGACCAAAGCGTAGTGTCTTCAAACAGGGAGCACGCAGAGTCAGGTTCTGGGGAGGCAAGGACCCCGCCAGTAAACAGAAAGCACACGCCCCCCAGGGAAGGAGAGGCGAGGTCACAGCACACTGGTAACCAACCTATGCTTTGAAAATGGCGTTCGATTTTACAAAACTGCAAAGGAGCAAAGGAAGGACATTTAAAGGGCAGCGTCACAGGCTGCGCGCAATGCCAGTCGCTGCCCTGCCAGCTCACTGCGGGGGACCTTCCCAATTACGGCTAGCACTTGCACTGCAATGAAGAGCAAGATGACTCTGTGACAGGTGCCCGTCTAACTGTGAAGTGCACCGCCGGCGGCACCTGCCATGTGCAGCTGCGGCTCGCACTTGGCAGGCAGCATGGCTGTACCCCCGTTTATGGAAACCTGCGTGTATGCAAGCCATTGAGGGCTGCGTGGGCCTACCTCTACTCCACATGTACCAACAAGTTAGTTGCCCGCAGTCAGTGGATCTCATTACAAGTGCAGAGGAAATACCACCAAACTCGCTTACTGTTACCACCACTAATTTTTCCGGTAAACCTGCCAAATTATGAGTGGGCGGGTGACGGTGTTAGCAGGGCCGGCCCTAGAATATGTGGGGCCCTGGGCGGCAAAGGATTTGTAGGCCCCCCTAATTTGCATAAATAGTGACATCAGTGATAGCACAGAAAGAGTCATTAGTACGCAAAGGTATTGTGGGAAGTTAAATTATGGTGCCATGCGCAAGGTAGTAGACTAATACACTGTGGCGTCCAGTATATGAATTGTTAATATTAACATTTACCTGTGTGGCAATATCAGGAGTGAGGCACTTCTAATTTCGGTAAAGCTGTTCTCATACCAACATGACCCATCAAACTACCCATCATCCTAACAAAACACAGCTAGCTAGCACATACCGGCTAGCTTAGGCGTCTCCTCAGGCCTAACGCAGCCAGAACTCAGTCTCGATGTCCTCCCTCCAGATTGAACACATTCAACGATCTCCTCAGCACCACGCCTACTGCTAAGAAGCAGCTATTATGCAACAACCACACCAGCTGCACACATACCTGGGGCGCCCACGCACTTTACGACTCTCTCTCTCTCAACTGACTTGTACTGCGGTTCCCGAGGGCGTTCAACCTACCAGCGCTTTGAGATCATACCAATGATACATAAGGCGCTATACAAATGCAAAATAACATAACATAACAGATAAGGCATAGTGTAATAAAAGGAGTTGGCCGGGAGCACACACTTTGGTAAAGTGGAGAAGCTGGGATTTGAGAGCGGTCTGCAATTCAGGAACTTGAACACATCTCTTCACTGACGTAATTGATAGAAATACTGTTTGCCATATTGTTCAAATTAGCAATATGCTTTTATTTCAGGTAAGGATTATATTTACTGTAGAAAAAAATTGCAGTAAAGAATAACTATGTTTATCAAGTGCTGCTTGCTACAAAATGAGAAGGTAGCCTCATTTATGTACCCCCTAGCCTTGATTGGAGGGAATCAGCAGGCCAAAACTGTTACCCGGGTGTAGAATAGCAAGGGATTGTATAGCAGAAAGTTGCAAAGGCAACTGAGCAGGTTGGGAGACTGTTGCTGAGAAGGTATACGTTAAGGGCCTGATTTACAGAAAAACGTGCAAAGTGTGCGCAAAAATATATGCAGGTGCGCTAGGATTGCCCGGTGACAATGCACCACGCGAGGAGGCGATTTACAGAAATAAGTGCTCGCAGGGACCTACAGTGCAAAAAAAACAGAATTGCACCTGACACACAGACAACACGGCCCGAGTGCAAACCAAGGACCCACCAAAAAAGCCTGTCTTGCGCAGAATCTGAACCGTGGCACCAGATGCAGTGAAAAAGCGAAAAATTGCATGGTGAGGACTCACAAGTAATCACCATTACTTGCACCCATACCAACCATTAACAGTGCCAGGAGTGCCACAAATGTGCACCCCTCAAATGCAGCATGCATCTACACCCAGTATTCCTACTCCTTGTACACCCACCAATCTGAGCCCCCCACATGCAAAGTGCACCTACACCCACTATTCATACTCCCTGTACAACCACCAATCTGAAGCACCCATACAAGTACACCTACACCCAATCTCCCCACACCCTGTACACCAACCAATCTGAGCCCCCACATGCAAAATGCACCTACACCCACTATTCCTACTCCCTGTACAGCCACCAATCTGAGCGCCCATGCAAATGCGCCTACACCCAAACCCCCCACACGTTGCACACCCACCAATCTGAACCCTCCACGTGCAAAGTGCCCCTACACCCTTTATTACTACTCTCCGTACAACCACCAATCTGAGCCCCCATGCAAGTAAGCCTACACCCAATCCCCCCACACCTTGCACACCCACCAATCTGAGCGATCCACATCCAAAGTGCATCTACACCTACTAGTCCTACTCCCTGTACAACCACTAATTTGAGCCCCCCAAGTGCAAAGTGCACCTACATCCTTTATTCCTACTCCCCGTACAACCACCAATCTGAGCTCCATGCAAGTGCACCTACACCCAATCCCCCCACACCCTGCACACCCACCAATCTGAGCCCTCCACATCCAAAGTGCACCTACACCCTTTATTCCTACTCCCTGCACAACCACCAATCTGAGCCCTCCACATCCAAAGTGCACCTACACCCTTTATTCCTAACTCCCTGCACAACCACCAATCTGAGCCCCCAGGCAAGTGCACCTACACCCAATCTCCCCACACCCTGCACACCCACCAATCTGAGCCCTCCACATGCAAAGTGCACCTACACCCTTTATTCCTACTCCCTGCACAACCACCAATCTGAGCCCTCCACATGCAAAGTGCACCTACACCCTTTATTCCTACTCCCTGTACAACCACCAATCTGAGCCCCCAGGCAAGTGTGCCTACACACAATCTCCCCAGACCCTGTACACTCATCAATCTGAGCCCCCCATGCAAGTGGGCCTACACAAAATCTCCCCACATCCTGTACACCCACCAATCTGAGCCCCCCACATGCACAGTGCACCTGCACCCATTATTTCTATTCCCTGTACAACCAACAATCTGAGTCCCCACATGCAAAGTGCACCTACACCCAATAATCCTACTCACTGTACAACCACCAATCACACCCCACACACATAACCGACACCCACGCATCCCTAGGACTAGCACACACAAGGTGCAGCCCACATCTGCACAGCCCTGCCCCCATGCATCCTCCTGGAATAGGAAAATAGGGCACATGGTTCACTCATACATTTGTCACATGGCTGTCTCCATCAGCACCTAGTCTGTGGGGGCCCAATAGTGGATGAGAACTGTCCATCTCGGGTAGCGGTTGTGTGGTGCAGCTGGTGGATGCCCCCCCTGCACCTGTATGTATGTAACAGGAAGGCAGTAGGCCAACCACCCCATACTTGGCTTGGGTGCCCCTAGTGCAGGCGTCGCCCAATTGCCCTGAGGCCAGAGTGACGCTGAAATGAGACTGGAAGCTGTGCGCCCTGTGGGTCCTTGCTCCTGGCAGGGGTCCAGGGGAATAGCGGCTGGGCACTGTGAGGTGGACCACGACACACTGTGCCCTCAATCTTCACAACTGGGCACCCACCAAGCTGAACAAAATGGGAAGAATGTAATGTGAGTTACATCAAAACCAAGCAGCTGGACGCACAGACATGGAGAAGGAAGTGAGGGTGGGACCTGGACAGGGCTGCACCTGGCAGTGTCCACCTGGGACTGCACCCCACAAGATCTCAGCCCTGTTCCCAAAATCCCAAATCTCTGCATGTCAGTACTCAGCCCAATACCCCATCAAAATCCACCAGAAGTGTCACCCCCTCCAGTGGGTAGCCACAACACCCTACTGTATCTTGTGGAAGGACATTGTGCACACATCATTCAAACTACAACCTGCGGGTGGTGTGTACAAAATGTGTGGCCACAGTAGTTGACGCAACTCAGATTGGGCACTACATTACGTACTGACAGTGGCATTGTATGGCCTGTGTAACTACTGGTTCACCATAACACCCCTCCTGAGTAAATTAACTCCACATGGCCCGCCACACCAAATATGGTGGAGGAATACCAACCTGAGTGTACCTGTACATCCATACAAATGTGTCGTCTCACCACCCCTCGAAGGTTGTGTGACAAATCAACTTGTGGGGACACCAGTGGTCCAGGGATGAATATCAGTTTCTAAACCATCAATCAGCCCCACACCTCTAGTACACCAGCAGGGATCCTAACAGATTGGAAACACAAGCAAATTATAAACCTCCATCTCCCATTTTGGTAACGTGGATGGAAAGACTGGCTTATCTATGCAAGGTTGTGGATCGTTGGTTAGTTGTAACACAGCGAAAATACAATTATTACCCAATGATAAAAGAGGCGGTCCAGTCAAGGTTGTATAAAAATATCTACTTTATTATGATCACAACAGACAGTTCTAGCACACTACAAAATACAACCCACCCTGTAAAGAAATGCAGAGGACATATAATTTCAAGACTGAAAGGAGATGCACTCTGGATACTGACAGGAAGGTACTCGGTCAAGTAATTAATCGCAATAGTCCAAGGATACTTGGTTTCAGCACAAAAGGAGCAATGGGTCATAAAATGTCAGTCGGGGCCTTCAGAGAAGGACCATGGGAACAGAACCACAATGTACCTTATGCTTGTCGAAGTTCTTGGTGCTCGACAGCATCAAATCGGTTTCAGGGTGCTTTGCCGCTTCTGCAACAGAGTTCAAGGCAGAAGACAGCTGCGGGTATCAGGCGGCAGGCAGTTTGGCAAGCGAGACTGGATAGACGGCTGCAGGCTGGTCTACACAGCCGTTTGGGGTCAAGAATTGTTGTCTCAGTGCTGGTCAGCGGGTCTTTAGCACTGGTCGAGGTGTCTCAGACGATGTTAGCGACTGCGAAGTGACAATAGTCAGCGGTGCAGTCAGTTGCAGCTCACGGGTCTCGACTGGCTTGAAAATGTACTTAAGGCGGACTCTGGATGATGCTTGTCGGTGCCCTCCTCCTAGCTTCTTTGCTGGGCTCGTGTTGTCCTTTAAGGCGGATGGCTCAAAGCTGAGGAGACTGTTGTAGGCAACAGCCTTTTCCTTGGTTTGGTTCAGAGACTCTCTGGCACTTCCCACCTAGGAAGTTTGCTTGTAGAGGCTAGCATGGCACGCTGTGTGCTGGCTGGATACCGGTTGTGGAGCTGCTTGAGGGTCCTCTGGATTCAGTATCCCCTTCTATTCTCTGGGAGATGTTTAGGGGAGGGATCTGACTTCCCTCTTTGGAAATCCCGGTCTTCCTTCACTGGCAGAAGCTGTAATGCAGACTGTACCTTCAGCCAGGGTCCAAATGAGTTATTCGTGTTACTCCTTACAAAGTCTTCTGATGACCAAATGTACCCCAGTGATTGGTGTAGGCAATGCTTAACTTAATGAACCACCAATCACCAATAATCTTCTGTTATGCATGAGGTCATAACCAGAGTGCTTTGAAACAGGAAAGGTAAAGGGGTGAAAACATGTACTACTAAGTCCCACCCATCTTCCTGTCTGTTGTGGATTAAAGGGTCTCTCTGGTTAATTGAGCTCTCTCTGGTTCCTGATTTAAGGCAGGTCTCCCTTGAAGTTATGGTGAGAACAGACGTTCTGTCTCCATCAAATCACATATTCCTACCCTCTGAATGGGGTTTCCCTGCGGGGGTTGCCTTCTGTAAACACATGTACCAGACATGACAGCTCACTGTCATTGATACTAAGATTCAGGAGCTGGTTTTAGGTTGACACAGATGCATATCAAAGGTGTTGGGGTTTCCAGCCTTTTATAAGCTGTGTAACCAGGCCTCTCAAGGGCCTGCTTAAATTAACTCTCATCAGTATGCGTCACTGCCACCAGCAGAGCCAACAAAGGATAGGGCAGATCCATGGAGCCTTTGTTATTTAATTAGGCTGGCCATGGCAGGAGGAAGGTTTTGCCCTCCCCTTTTGAGATGCCTTGATGTACTCCTGGGTGTCACATTCCAACTAAATGTGACAGGGAGGACTGCGCCTGTAGGCTGTGTCCACCAAGAGTATAAAAGTCTATGGGCCTCATTACGACCCTGGCGGAAATCGTGGCGCCAAATGCACCATGGAGCACGGCGGAAAGCTGCCGATAGCGCCATGGGGGTTGGCAGATTTTCCGCCCCATTCCGACCTTGGCGGGGCGGTAAATCCCCATTCCCCATTTTACCCTTCCCCATTCCCATTTTTGCCCCATAGGGTATAATGGGAGTGGGGAAGGCGTTAATTACGCCACCGTAAAATACGGTGGCGTAATTAACAACAAGGTCCCGTAGCGCCATGGATTTCTCCGCCCGGAAAAACCAGGCGGAAAACGCTCCATGGCGCTACGGGAACTCGTAGTAGGGCGGACGGGTCCGCCGCGAATACCGCTGGCGTAAACCCACTCCGCCAGGGTCGTAATGAGGCCCTATGTGTATGTCGTGCGATGAGCATAGGAAAATGTGTGCAGATTACCCCCCAACATTTTCCAGAGGTTGATATACCATTATTCAATTTCATATAAAATTGGTGGCAAGCGGTCGGATTACTTGGAGCCTTGCGCACAGCTTAGTCACCCAACGATAAAAGTACTGTTGCAGGCAACATTATGACACTGCTAGGTATTTGTAATAATCATGGATCTTGACATGGAGACTGGAAAATGCATGAACATGGATGTCCTGCGCATCCTATATCAAGAGAGGGGACTTCCCCACAGCACTAAGGGTAATAAACCTGATTTGCTGAGCAGCCTCCAAGCTTGGCTAGAAGTGAGGGTGGTTGGGGAGAAGACCACAGGGGACGGGCTAGGCTCCATGTAACCAAACAGAAAAGACCTTACAGAGGGGAAGTGGAAGAAAGCGAGGAAGACAGCATGGTATGACATGATAAGTCATTTATAGGCCGCCTGTGCTCAAGTCTTTCTAGGCGGTTCTAGAAACATTGTGTACAGGCACTGTGTGCATGAGCGGTGTTTTTTGCCAACCAACCCGCCGGGGGGCAAGAATGGTTTCTGAACACTGTGTCAGTGCGGTCAGAGGCTAGTGGAATATCCTGCAGGTCCCAGGCCTCAGCACAGTCTTTAAGTGGGCCAGTGATTGTTCTGGCTGTTAGCAGCTAGAAAGCTCCTGCTCGAAGAGAGGAGACTAGCGACAGAGGAACAGAAACAATGGAACATGGTCACCATAGAGCTGAGCAAGCTGGCAATTGAAGAGAAGAAGGAGGCCAACAGATCCACCTCGAGCAAAAGCAGCAGTAGTGGCTCAAACCAGCGTGCCCAGGATAAGCCCCGGCAGAACATCCCCAAAGACTCAGTTCAGGCTTACGAAGTGGGAGAGGATATTTTTGACTGGTTTGAAGCACTCATGCTGGATTTTCAGCTAGAGGAGGTGGATGAGGTACTGTGGGGTGCAACCCTGATGAGTCGCTTACTAACCCCAGGGACTGATGCAAGGGTGAGGGAACCAGAAGGTTGGTGATTTTCCAGTGCCACAGAAAGCTCCTTTTGGATTTGGCTCACCAAATTCCTTTAGCGGGTCACTTCGGAGTGACTAAGACATTAGACCAGTTGTCTGTGCACTTTTACTGGCTGCAGTTTGGTGAAAAGGTTAAGTAATTTGTCCGGTCCTGCCCGACTTGTCAAGCTTCTGGCAAGTCAGGTGGTGCCACAAAGGCCCCCTTAATTCCACTACCTGTGGTTGGGCAGCCTTTCGAGAGTATACGCATCGATATTGTGGATCCTTTGAATCCTCAATCCAGCTCAGGGAACAGATACATATTGGTGGTGGTAGACCCTGAGGCTTTCCCTCTAAGGAGCATCAAAGCCCCTGTGGTTGTGAAGGCTCTGATTGGGATATTCTCCCATGTTGGGTTCCCCAAGGAAATCGTTTCTGACAGGATCAAACTGCATATCAGCGTATATGAAGGCTATGTGGGAAGAGTGTGGAGTCACCTACCAGTTCTCTACATCTTTCCATCCACAAACCAATGGGCATGTTGAGCCGTTCAAAAAGACCCTGAAAGGTATGATAGGTGGCTTGGAAAAACACCTGAGGAGAAAATGGGATATTCTCCTGACATCCCTTCTGTTCGCCTACAGGAAGGTGCCACAGAACAGAGTAGGGTTTACCCCCTTTGAGCTTCTGTTTGGACACCCTGTACGGGGATGAGGAGGTGATGCACAAAATTGTGCAACAGGGCAAGGTCATGCAGAAGATCGGCAGGGACATGCATCATCTGGCAGACAATATCATAACATCCAATGCCACGATGTGCACAGAGTTCCAACTATTCCGTGGGGAGGTCTCTGCCTTGAGGCAATACCTGCATGAGGAGATGAAAGCCTCAAGGGACCAGCGCAGGCAGGCGATGACAGACATGAGTGTACTCCTGCATGAGCAGTTGCAGACCTCAAGGAAGCATCACCGCTTGAGATGTCCTCCCTGAGTGACACTATCAACGTCCAGATGGATGCAACAAGGGCTGCCATGTTGCCAGACTGTTGCATGCTTCTGTGTCATGGGTGGCAGCTGCACAGGAGGACCAGGCATTGGATTTGCATGGCCAGAGCCCCCATTTATTTATTTATTTATTTATTTATGTATTCGCATTTGTTAAGCGCACATCAGACCGAAGGCATCGTGGCGCTGGTTACAGTGTTTCTTAAACTTAGTTACAAACAGACCCATCCCAGGATGATCCACAGGGTGGGTCTTAGCAAGGATTTACACAAGTGATGCTATTTTTGAGTTCCCTGCACTCCATTCTTATGCTGCTTCTCACCTTACCACGCCTCTTCCTCATGACCCCTGCTGACTATTGGCACAGTAATGCATTATTTCTTGTGTATTATGTTTTTGCTGTGCAAGGTGGACTCCTTTCCTTTGTTGCCAGACATTGCCATGATGCACCATGTGCAGTTGGTTCACTTCCAATGGGACTTTGCTAGTGAAAAGCAAGGTGGCATATTCATACTGACATGTTCAGTGAGGTTAACTGACATGCAGATTTACTGAGGGACATGATCGCGCATTAAGGTAAACATTATGTTGACCCATGATGTGCATTATATGTGGAGTATGTGTGACAGGGTACTTGCACTCTACTGAACATGTATCTGTTGTCATTTCAGGTCACTTTGCACAGTCAGCTCACGCCCACCCTGTGATTGCAAACAGATCCCTCTCCTTCTATCCAATTCCCCATTCCCTCTGCTGGACACTGACCCTCCTGACACAAATGAGGAGGCACAGTGTTAGGTGGAGGCGGCGAGGGTAGACAGCCCAACAGCAGTGACACGTGTTAATGGAGCATGTTTGTTTACCTATTCATTCCAGTCGTGTCCTGATGTGGCACAAGCAGAGTTGTGCGTGATGGTGTCAATCTGGTGATATGTAGGTGATTATCGCAGTCTGCGGACATGGGAGTGGTACAATTTCCATGATTGTGGACCTTGTTTTGACATCTGCAGCATGCTGGTCGCAGTCTGTCCACTGAAGGTGCTTATGTGCATGTGTTTCTGGTGCTGGGGCATACACTGTCCTCTTTGTTTGTTGCTGGATTATTAGCTGTCATGTCCTGTAAGCCTTGCATGCCATGTCCTGCCATGTTTTTGTCAAGTAACCACTTCATCATGTATGTGCATCCTGTACACTTGAGTCTCACCGTCCACATGAAGGGATGTTTTCGGTGACATGCTACAGCAGTATTTAGACTTTTCACATGTTTGCATGTTCATGATTTGTGAGTTATGCTGTATTTAAATGGATGGGTGCAGGGCAAAGTCCACCCTGTGTGTTAATTCACTGTCCCATTCCATGCTGAACGCCTACTGTGGTAATGCTCCCTGGCCCTGCAGCCCACAGCCCTGACAGGGGATTGCCCCTATCCCTGGCACTGTGGCCTCACGCCCCGGGTGCCCTATGAGCAGCCCCTGAGAGGGGGCCGTTGAGGCACCTGTGGTCACATGACCCTGCCAATGCAACCCCAGCCTACCCAGTGTGATGGGGAGCTGACCCACCCCCACCAGGCCACGTGCTGAGCATGCATTGTTGTGCTGGAGCAGCATTCATGCTAACCCAAGCCAGTCTTGGGCGGCTACTGACTGCAGCCTCCAGTTCACCCACTGCCCAGGCACCTCCCTGCCAGCACACGCCTGTGTCCCCTCCATCAGGGGAGGGGTCCACTTTTAATGGCATTTAAATGGTACATGCTTATTATCAGGTGTACAATCAGTCATTGCAATGTACTTATTGAGGGTTCATGCATCAATAATGGGTAATGGATGTGGGTCAATATGGGATGGAGTGCCATGCTCTTTGTTTGACAATGTTTGATGGGTCACGCTCATGTTACTTTCTTAGTTGATCTGTGTAGCCAAGTGACCCTGTTGTCTGTATTTGTATGCTTGTGTGAGTGACTTGGGGAATGCAATGTGTAATACTAAGGACATTGCCCATGTTTTCAGGTTTTTCTGTGTAGGATATAGATGGAGCATATGTGTGTTTTCTCGAGTATGAGGCACAAACCACATGTCCACCCTGGTCTGCCATTCTCAGGTAGTTGATTATGGCCCAACTATACTTGCCATGTTTCATCATCGAACATGCCGATAGGATTTTACATGACACAGCTAGTGCACACAACAGTACTCCACCTGATTGGTCCAGGCAGCGGAACCGTGATTTCAGCACTCCAAATGTGCGCTCGATTATGCCTCTGCTGGAAATGTGGGCTGCATTGTAGCGGGCCTCATGCAGTATGGTGGGATTTTGCATAGGCGTCATCAGGAATGGTGATAACAGGTCTGCAATGTCCCCTGTAAATGACAATAAAGAAAAGTTTTTATGATATGTGATGGTTTGGCGGTCAAATCCAATACAAACCACCAATCAGTGTGTTTTTGTGTATGTGCTGGCTGATGCTCACCAGTGAGCCACTTGTTGCTGAACGGTCCCGATGCCAGTTCCTGGTGGATGGGGAAATGGTGTAATATGTAGCTGTCGTGGGTGCATCCAGGGTAGTTTTCATTTACATGCATGATGTGACCCTTTGCATCACAGATGGCCTGCACATGCAGCAAATGTCCATTTTTGTCGGTTTCTATATAAATGTTCTGTGGCTCTTGGGGGTTGTAGTGCAACATGTGGGCAATCAATTGCCCCAGGTACCCGTGGTAACTAGGCAACTTCATAGAATGCTTGGCCCACTCTTTGCCTTGCTTGCACATTGCATGGCATGTCTATGTGGCTGTGCACACGTGATATGATGCAGCTTAGGACCTGTTAAAGGCAGCATGATTGCATAGGCTGTGAAATACTCCCTACAATGGCTGTGGTCTTTTGGAATGTGCCAGTCTCTAGGAAGTGAAGGGCCGTTAGGACTTTCACCAAGGGTGGTGTTGGCTGTGAGCACATGGCTGGGGACACCAGGTCATTCTCCCACTCCCGGACCAAATCAAAGATGACATTGGGGGGAGAGGTGTGTGCCATATACTTCCTCATCGGGCATGCCGAATATCGTTGTGTTTGTATGGTAGATTCTGGGCCTCCTCCACCTTCTCCTCCTTCCATGAAGCAGTAGGTATGCAAGCAATGCAGGAACGGGCATGGTGGTGACGTTTCACTATGATTTCATGGCGTTTTTTTAACCTCAGATTGCAGTGTGCAGTCTCACCTTGCGCGTGGTCATGGACGGCGGTAAAAATTATATCCTTTTTGGTTAGTGCATAGGCACAAGTGAATCTGTAAATTCGAGTTTGTTTGACTTCACAGGGCGTGTTTGTACAATTGCACAGTGCCTCCCTCCCATACCCGTGTTATCACTCTTTTCACTACTTAAATGAGGACGTTTGCATATTCCGCCCCCTTCTTGGTGTTTGCACCAGCCATTGCCTCAAGCCCCGCGAGGAGCGAGCAGACATGGCGCACGGAGGTGGGAACCTCGCAGAGGCTGATCTGTAAATCAGTGTAAATCATGTCTTCTTTCCTATTCCTGCAGCAACATGTGCTGGAAAATTTTGATGTTTTGACATGGGGGTGAGTACGGCTTTCGTGCTTCACTCAGTCTGGGAATATTTTACCCTATAGCAAAAATCAAAAGCTAGCACCCAAGAACATACGCACAGTAAGTGAACATATCTTAAACTGAAAGATGCACATTTATTTCACTTCACCTTTCCCCTTACAAGAATGCGCACTAGACACAAGAACACTGGCCTTTCAAAAAAATAAGTAATCAACAACAGAAAAATAACCTGAGAGAGGACGTTGTTTCATTAAAAATGCTGGCCAAGTATAAAAGGTGCTTTTAACCAAGCAACATGTAGTGAAATATTCCCTAGTAAACAAAATCCCAATACGAGCATGTGCTTTGATGATCATTTTATGTATCTTGTGGGTAAGTGTCTGCACTGGAAACATGACAACCTGGCTGAAATCCTGGTAGCCAAGTCCTTGAGAAAGCTTTCCCACCTCAAAAACACCCAAATGCCCTCTTTAAAAGGTACGCTTTCCACCCACATGCATTCTTTATTTGTGCCCTGAAAAGCAGCACATGGCCACAATCAGGGAAAAATAACTGCACCAGCCTCCACATCCTGGGCAAATATTCAGGACTTGCTTGCCCGCCTATCATTCACCCTCCTCATCCCCATGTCTGGCTTTCAGCAATACTCTGCGTTATAAAGATGACTACAAAAGTGCACATACCATAGTAAGGTACCCATTCAAATATATAAATCATTACAGCAGTATGTTACGCAAAAAGGGAGCAATTGTGGCATTCTTTCCCCTCTTGACTGGGAGACTACAAATACTAGAATGCAATTCAGTATCATGCAAAAAATTGCCTCTGGCTTTTAAAAATGTATTTTCAAGAAGTATAACAACATGTAATGTGTGAAAAGGTTATCTGTTTGGGTTTGACAAATGCAGGGTTCATATATGATATGATGAAAATATCACATTCTACCAAAAATGAACTTTTTGGTGCATTAAATATGAACATCTGAAAATGAAGTAGCTAATTTAAAACTGTTTTGTTTGATAAATTGTAATTGACCTGGAGGGGAGCTTAGATTTAGGCAGCTAACTAGTGCTTTGTGTGTGCTTTCAGAATGCAAATGCCTATTTGCATTTCTTAACACAGAAACATTATGAACATCCCCTTCAAAACAATGGTCTCTTAAATGGGCCATCATTTATAAACTGCCCCCACTTTAATGCACTGCTTGAAGAAAGAAGTGATAAGTAGTCATTAAGGGGCCTGCAGCGTCTGCTAGGCTGCTGGTAACGGGTGTCTCTCTCTAGAGAGCCACAGGAGGTTGGGAGACGACACCGTGGCCACGTGCGAGCTTTGTACTTGGAAACTGCACAGCAGTTGAGGCAGACACGGGTGCCTTGCATGGCCCCTCCGACAGCTTCTGACAGTGGAGCCCTGGGCCACCACACAGTCTGCCCATGCCTCGGGCCGGCTATGGGTGTAAGTACCTCTTTAGGAATCCAAGATGACTACATTGCGGTTGGCTGCATTTACTGTGGGCTGTAAATCCACTCAAGGTAAATCTTACTTTTTCCTGGAGGAGACAGGTATTTTCTCATATATGCCACCAAACTTGGAATATGGTGGTATCTAGTGAAATCTATGTCCACCACATTTTTCGTACTGAGGTCCATTGTGACAATGGGCAGTTCCACGGGATGGCAATATTAGCGAGAATGAGGGCACTAGATGGCATTGGTTCTATGTGGTTTTCATCGAATTTATTTTTTAATGGTTGATTTTGCTGTCAATATATCGGGGGGACTCTCAAATCCCCCTCTCCTTATCCCACTACATTTATAATTAACGTAAAGCACCCGCCACATACATTTTCTGCAAAATCCATTGGAAAAAACTTGAAATCTACTTTGATGAAAAATGCTGCGTCAAAATCTCCATTCCCGATGGCATCGCATCTAAGTCCTGAGGAAGCCAAGAAAGGATTGATGAGCTGCTGTGCTGAAAGATGCTGACGCGTGTGGACAGATCCCTATTGCTCATTTGGTTTTTAAGCTAGACGAAGAATGAAGGATTATTGGCAAACATAGCAAACTTTAGAAGGTATCTGAGATAGAATACTCAGGCGGGAACATGAGGCAACCCGATCATTGATTAGAGATTTATAATGCATTGAGAATCGATGCAATCATGAGAAAATGTAGGGTTCTCTCAAAATTAAGTGAGCCATATAAATAGACATTGCTGTCTAGTTTTCTTATCACCATATACCTTACTCAACTGAACTGCTTGGCTTGTGCATCGCTTCTTTCAATGTTATCTTTAAAAACAACAGAGTTTATTAAAAGATGGCATTTCTAGGTATGTTAGCATAATAAACACTCACAGGTTCGGTGGTAGCGCTTAAATGCTGCAGTACCGCTATCACCGCCACATTTAAGGGTACACCCAATGCAGAGTATGGCCACATTTACCTCCAGCTCAAAGCTGGAGGTCAATGCACCGGCGGAATGGGCATTTTCAGCACTATTGTACCAGCGCTAATAGCGCCCTCAGCCCCATTGGATCTGGCGGTATCCTGGCCGTATCACCGCCAGGATCCCACCAGACCCCTGATCAGTCCCTCTTTTTTTTTGGGATTAAAGCAGAGTTTTTTAGTGGACGCCCCCTATACATTTGGAACTGAAGTATTATATTTTTTGAGCGACAATTAGAGCCTGTAAATGATCTAATGAGGCAGATGACTACCAATTATGATGTCACAACTCATGTAAACATGTTTTTTAAAAACTTGGTTTTCTTCAGGTCAAACAAAAAGCAAAGACTTTCCTTTTGGAAAGTCTTGGGTTCTCCTTCTTTCTATGAGTATTCTTTCTCTCAGCTGATCCTCCTGTTGCCACTGGTTGCTATTTCTCACAGTTTCTGTTATTCTGTGTTCCTTGATTCTCTACACATCTTGGAAAGACTAATCTAGGGTGCTCCTCTATGGGTGGCATTGTCTCCGTCTCTCAGCTCTTCTTGCACCATGTTGGAGAGTGACAGGACTTCAACTCCCAAGAGACAGCTCATGGTTGTCTTCAGGCCTCTCAGCATCATGCACTTTGCCTTGTGAAGTGCGAGAGCCACAACTTCTGATAAACCATTTTCACTGGTTCAATGTCTTTCTGAGTGTCATGTTTATGTTCATGTTCAATCCACATCTTTATGTGGAAGGTGTGGCTAGGGTAGGGGCGGGACACAGGAAGGGAAAGGGATGTGACAGGAAGTGCGAAGGGGAGTTATAATAAAGGTGGAGTTGTGACCGGTTGACGCCATGTGGGCCTCCCTTCATTGCTGAGACTGTGGCGCGCTAGGAGTCATCATACCAGCACCGCAGAAGAGTGAACCCACTCTTGAACACTCAGCATGACTCCCGCTCGGGTACAGGGTGCCGTAATCACAGTTCTCTACCCGCTATTCCAATGGGCTTATTTTTAGCCAATCAGTTCTGCTTGTTCCCCGGTGCACTCTCAATGTTTCTCCCCCCATTGGACACTAGCTACCAACTGGTCCCTCTTTCTCTTATTGCCACCTGCGCCCTCGCCCCTCAGCCTCATGCGGATTCTCGACCGGATTCAGCTTCTGGCCAAGCTCTAGCCAAACAGTGATTGGCCTCAGGCAGGGTCTCATCAGTTCAGCAGCATAGCGGCGTCTCAAGTCATATACGGCTGCCTGGAGCTCAATGTTGTCTTTTGATTTATGTTCCACCTGTTTTTCTTCACTGAGGGCTGCATCAATAGCCCTCAGGGATTGTGACCACGATTGGTTCCATGGCAAGGCAGTATTAGCCAGAAACTGAGGAAGCCACACGTAGGAGGTGGAAAATTGTCAAAAAACCAAATATAGACTTATTTCCCCATTTTCAGGGTCTCCCAATTTCTTACACTTATCTAGATGACGAACTGGAGAGATCCGGCCAAGGTGACAGAACTTGCAGACAAACCTGTTTAAGACTTCTGGACGCCCTTCGCCACAAACAAAACAAAAAGCAGCCAATTCCTTCAAACTCTGGCTTTGTGTCGCCACCTAAGTAGTCAAGAAATGCCACTAAGCTTCCAACTGGAAACCAGATGTCTTCAACATCTGCAAATGGTTTGAGGTAATTTTACTGCACCACTAATATCGCTGTGCACGTCTACACCGGGTGGGCTTTCCGCCCCGCTCCCATCTCAACCGATTCCTTCCTTTTTCCATGGTGTAACTGCTAGAAGAGTCCAGTGCCCCTTTCACTGGCTTCACAGTCGCCATCTTGTCTCGCATATTTCCTGGTGTTTGCTGGTCAGTGCGTCCGTCTGCCATTCATGCACGCGGGCCCCTGTGTATGACAACGTCCATCGATGCTTGAGTATAAAATCTTTGCACAATGTTTCTCTTTTTCAGTCTTTTTTTTAGATGGTTCTTTAAAACCTAGTCATTTACTTCATTCTGAAATAAAGCCACCACCCATCAGGCAATCAAAAATTATTAATTTAAATAGAAATTCGTCAGATCAGCATTGTATAGGGGCGTCATTTTACAAAAATGCCAGGGGTAGCGGAAGTGACATCACACGACCCTTGACCGCTGATGACATCATAGGAAGTGATGTAATTTGGCCCGAGCGTGAAGTGTCATCACGGGAAGCAATGGAACACGACCTTTCACCCCTTGACAAAAAAGGAAATGAATCACATAGCATTGTTCCTAAGTACACTATGAAAAATATCGTTAATATCACCCAACCTGTGTTGGTACTCATTTTTCAACCTCAGCAGGATGAAAGGCTGAGTTGATCTTGCCGGGAGTCGAACCTGCAGATCACACACACATTGCTGCAGCGAGCTCTCAAACCACTGAGCTATTTTACCGGCTATAACTATCAGAAAACCAGCAACTCCAGAAACAAAGAGCCACATGCTGCTGGTCACAGCCCAGGAGCCTTAATTAAAAAAAAATGTGTTTTAAAATTTCTTTGTTTTGTGTTAGGGGTAGCAAGGGAAACCACAGGGGTTGCAAGGGAGACCTCAGGGGTTGCAATTGCGACCCCTGGCGACTCCTAATTGACGTCCCTGACATTGTACGCGTCAAACAATGCGAGGATGAACTCCAGTGTCATAATTTAACAGCGTGCAATAGGAAACAGACAATCAGTTTCTCACATAGGAGCTCCTTGATGCTAAGCACTGCATGTAAGAATTTATCTCTAGGCCATAAGGTTCTAAATTAATTTGCTATCATAAGATATCAATATGCCACCCCACACTGACTGTATGCAGAAAAGCTACCAAGGAGCGTTTATTCAACTCACTGTAATGCCCATAGGAGAATACATAATACATGCTGGTTTTCAGTGAAGTCTGCATTAAGTCAAGGGACTTTTTCCCGATCTTGATGTGTTATCCCCCATCAGCAGCTGCTGAAAGTTCAACTTTGTTACAAGACTTAATGGCTATGAGTTTGACATCATCTGCACATATATTTCCTGACCATTTACTGGCTTAAGTGGCATGCATTTCACAGCAGTGATGTCAGTGCTCCAGATAAGATTTGGAAGTGGGAGTATTTGAATGCCATTTTTTAAAGTTGGGAGTAAAATTATTTTTTAGTGATTAAAAACGTAAGTCCAATTCCCAAACAGGGTATTTTATAAGTGAGTACAAATAATTTTTATTTATTCATGCACATTGCAAGATGTATGTTTACTTCTTCATCAGGCAGTTAAAATAATAGTTTGTTCCTGTGATACTACGTGCACTACTGGTCCAAACATATCCATAGAGCTGCGGGAATGAGCGCAGGGGCACAAGATTCTGCATGTCTTTTTTCTATTTTTTGTTGTGAGTATTTTTACCCCCTATGTTTCTTTTTTGGTAGTATCTGCCAATTTTTAGGGAGTAAAAGGGCCCGATACACCCCTTATCTGTAGGGCTGAGTGACGTTCTTTAATTCAACTTGAGCAATTCCTTGATCACAAGTTGTAAAGCAATCTTCCTCGCTTAGCAATAGTGGGAATGAAATTCCTTTCTCAAGATAGTTAAGACATGGTATTTTCTTTGCGGACCATTGTTTTGAAACATTGTGAGAAAAAAACATGTTACATTTGGCTTCACAATTTGTCCAAAACCATGTTCATAAGTGTAAGGGATGCATTCTTATTGTGGCGCCTGTTATACTTAAACAAGACCCAAAGTGGAGTAAATTGACAGCATACTCCTGGCTTACTCCTTGTAGAACAGAACAGCGTAAATCTTTTCTTCTACTACTACTAAGAACTCAGCATTTGCATAGCCTCAGAAGCCACTGTCATACAAGCCCCTGTACCGGCCTCCACTTTGTAAATAAGGAAAACTGGGTCTACTCATCATCCCTGTGTTCAGATGAGGATTTTGCAATCCCCCATTTCCGTGACTTGTGGCATTCTCAGCGTGTGCTACTTCAGGTGGCTAGCCTAACCAGTCTGAGACTCGAACGCCTATCGAGTCATCTCATTTTGTACTTCTCGTACCTGCTCATCAGTGTGGAATTTCCAGCACTTAGTTTCTGTCCCACGTAGGAAGCCAAGATAATGACCTTGGATCGAATGCATTATACTCAGTTGACTCTTTTTTATCTAGGGTGTTTAATAACTCTGGGGGGTGTATCATGAGTACAGCATCATCAGAGTGCACTGTCTGCACGTGGGGAGATGTGACAGCAAATCATTGATGCATAGGCTAAATAAAAGGGGGGATAGAACTCAACCTTGGAGGCGGCCTGTTTTCGCTGCAAAGGTTCCTCACATTTTCTCATTTGAGACTGTTGCAGTAAAAATGGGCTGCAGCTGCGAGAGAAGGCTTAAATATGCAGCTTCCATACGCCGTTCACAATAGTGGTCAAAGGAAAGACAGATCGAACCCTTACGGACCACGATATAATTTCCTAGCATCAAGTTAAAATTTTGACAGCGCTGATCTGGCTCTAATCCTTGACGCAATCCATATTGGACGTCAGTTAGATCTTCTGCTAGCCTTATCAATTAAATTTACCCAATCGTTTTGTGGATCAGGTTATGAGGGATATTGGACTAAATGCATTGAGCTTGGCCCAGCCTCCTTTCTTACATAATCTCTACACAGGTAAATACTTTGATGCCGATTCTACAATAAGACGATTCCAGGCAGAGGAGTAGAACACCACCAGCAGCGGGGCATGAGCAGGTGCCTTATTAGCTCTAAAACAACAAATCTGCTGTGACTGCGCAGAAGGGATGGGCAACAAAATGGCACCTTTCCTTAGGCGGCCGTAATCATTGCACTGACCATGAATAAATTCAATCCAGCGCATTCTGGGACATTATATATGTCTATAAACAGAGGTGCATTCCTTTTGGAGCCGTGCTCGCCCCCTCAACAAATAGTAAAACAGGTTTTTAGGATGTTAAAAATTAGCATATGTTGCAATTCTGTAGAATGTATGTGCATATGTTGTTGGGTATTCCGAGTAACCAAATGGATTTTACTGCTGGTTGGAGTGGCATGTGCACCCCTAATTCCTACTAATCATTCACGGAACTACCTTGGAAAAGGGCATACTTGGATTTCCCGCTTGTACCTTGATTCTGGTAGGACAATCCCAGGTAGGGAACGTGCAAATGGTCACATGGAAGGTCTCTTGAAGTGAGTTCTGTGGTTGATGTTATGGGAAACAATTTGCTAGGTTGTCAGTTTGCACAGCTGTGCCCCTCAAATTCATACATGTATAAAGGAATAAATAAATGTATCGTTATTAGGCTGCCATACAGGCAAGGCCATAGCATACAAACCCATGGTATATCAATTTAAGAAGAAACTGTTTGGCCTCTATCCAAGTGTCCCAATACTCTCAAATACAAAGAATAACTGTTAATTATATTATATAGATGACATAGTGTTTAATCAAAGAACAGTGATCATTGTTAATTCACAATGTTTTCAACATGGTATAGTTTTCCAGTTTGTTTAATATACAATGTATCAGGTCAGTTGAATATTTACTCATTCCTAATGTACATTATATCTAGTTAGCCAGAACATTGATCATTGTTAGTTCACAATGTTTCCAACATGATATAAGATTACAATTTGTTGAATATTCAATGTATCCGGTTATTTGAATATGTACTCATTCTTAATGTACGTTGTATCTAGTAGCCGACATCATGGGCCGTTGGACTTTTTCAAGGTTACCACTTAAATTCACCATCCAAAATATATATTCAACATTTAGTCTATGCAGTATATTGTGTTATTATTTTTCTAATAGTGGACAGTTACTCTTAACAAGCGTTTTATCGACATCATGGCCATGAGCTGAGGTTGGTTATCACATCCTTCATTAATCTATCATACTTAATACTACGAGCCAGAGGTTTACTTAGATGGCACTACTAACAGACACTGTCCATGTTTCGGATACACACATACTGTAAAATTACAGAATGCAAGGAAGAACACAACCGAAGACATATGAAATATATGTTTGTTGCAACACATGGCCCACGTCGTCTTCCACATACACACAAAAACTATAAGATAAATAGTTCACAATAGCTCACCACCTAAAGATAGTCATCATCGGGTAAATTTGACTAGCTTTGTCCTAAACCAACGTAATGCACTTCAATTTATATGCTTTTTATTATGGGCACACAGTGATGTTTTTTGATGCATACAGATGTAGTTGTATCACATTAGTTAATCAAAGAACGGCTAATTTTTGGACTCAACTAGTTCATTGACACCAATCTAATCAAGTCCTGCCAACGTTGTTTTCTTTTTGTTATGTCTTTAAAATGATGAACTTAATTTGAGGCATTTAGTTAGTATGGAACTATCAGTTTATGATTTACTAACAAACTTTTGTTTCTCTGTTCATTATTCTCTTTTTTTTAATTTGTTCATGGTGATTAAAAAAAAATGTTAATGTCTCTCTCCGGTTGTGAATTGACAATTGGTTTGATTACTAACTCATGCATTTAATGAATACAATAACCCATGTTACTTTCACTTTCCGTTGGCCTTTTTGTTTTTGGGGTTTGGCACTGTACATCAAGAGTCCTGAAGAAGAGCATAGCTCAAAACACTTGTAGGCTCAGCAGAATTAGTTGTCAAGTGCATAAAAAATATATTTTCTGAGTAACACAGTTTTAAAAACAGTGTTCTGACTTAAAACAGTTGTTCAATCACCACTTCATTTTGCAATGAAAAAAGATGTCTTAACATAACTGTCAAGAGATCACAGTAGAGCAGTGTGTGTCTCAGTAAACCTTTACGGAAGGTGCTGTTAGAAACCAAGACAACTTTTGCATTTGCAGTTAGCTATTGTTTTTGGAGTTTCTGGGGTAAGGAAGAAGGGGCGCACCATTTCTTTTAGCATGAAAGAAACAGATCAGGCCATTTTCAAAAGAGGTGAAAATAACACAGATACATCAAACCTATGTAGAAATCATTATACTGCAAAACATAAAAGCACTGCACTTATGTCCTCCGATCAATTGACAGAATTAGAGGGTAAAGCATTCTCTTATTAATTGACCAGTCATAATAATAATTATAATTGTTCTTTATAACACACTTAAAACCCATTAGTGGTTTCTAAGCACAGGGTCAGGATTCGAACCTTTGTTGCACTGCACTGTCTTGCTTCCAAAACAAATGTGTTGCCCCTGAGCTATCCCTCCTCCCCAAGAACCTCTGGGGTGGATTTGTCCAGCAACCTGGATCTTGCCAGCTCTCCTACATGGTGTTTCTGGACTTGACATCCTCTTCTCAAAGACGATTAACAATTCCATCTGTCCCTCCCCCTGCCCCCTTGAGACAAAGACAACACGTTACGTGGCGCTTGAAGGCACGCCCCTGCACAATCACACCCGAAAAAATACAGCTCTCTAGGGAAAAAGGCCCAAGAAACTCTTGCAAGAATAACAAGTATTTATTTCTACAAAATAGAAGTGCATCAGCAAAGAAGTCTGCAGCCGCTGAACGTTCTGAGCTCCGTAGGCATGTGCAGCACGTTATAAGCACAATCAGCGTCACTGATGATGTAATTACATATTGTACAATTCTACAATACAGATTGGAGGAGCCCTATACATGTAGGGCCTTCTCCATATGGGATGCCAGGCCATTGGTCTGTCTTCATCTGTCCATCTTCGTCCACGTGGGCGTCACTGGGCTCGTCATCCGCAGTGAAGCTGGCCTAACAATTAATTAACTACTACGAAAACAATGTTATTTTATTGTTATGACAATGCACCTGGCAGATACAGGGATGGGCTTGGGGGAGAGCCGAGGTCACACTAACTCACATGCCCCACTCGCTCCCGGCCAGATCGGCAACTCCCAAGGTCCTCCACCTTAGCTTTAGGCTATAATTTTGATGGCACCCTGCACCTTGCTGCACAAATCACATGAGCCATTTCTGAAGGCGCGATAGCCTTGCCTTCTGATGTTAGCGATTGACCGAGAGGTGTAAACGTTTTATGGTCAGTGGTCTGGGTTTGGATGGTGCTGTGGCATGCAGGGGTCCTGGGATGAAAGCATGGCAAATCTGTATTTCATATGTGAGAATCGTTAGGGACAGGAGGGCCTTGCTATCTGTTCTATGGGATGGTACTGCCAAGAGGCGCTCTGCTCCCTTCTCATGACGTTGCAGGGCACATTCTTCCCAGGGCGCTAGAGGCTGTAACATTTTGGACAGTGAATGATTTTATGGATCTCTGAAACCTGGCCAGGGTGGGGGACGGTGTTTGTGCTAATGCAAGCGGTCTAGTACTAACACACAAAATGCTGCTTGCCACTCTTGGGGCTACCTTCTACAATGGCTGCTGTTTGCCAAGATGGTGTTCACACCCGCATCTACCATATAGCTTGCAATGCATGCACAAAGGTGATCACGCACCCACCTCTATGTGTACCTCCCTGCCCCCTGCTCCCTGGATGTGCTCTCTTAGCGTTTATTTCTCATTCAATATCGCCTGGGGGGGGGGGAGATCCTCTCTCCTTCCCAACACGCTTCACAGCTTTATCTGTCACATCATGGATTTTACTCACGGTAAATCTTCTGGACAAAAACAACTGTTCCCGAAAGAAACAGCAGTTTTCCAATAAGCACAAGAGGGCAGATGAGCCCCCTCTTTAAACAGTATGACCTGACCTTTATAGAAGAGGTCACTTGTTCTTAACCAATGTTTCAGCCCACATCGGAGGAGATAGTTCTAACCATAATTCTTGCATCTCTGACAAGGAGGAGCTGCTGCTCAGAGAACAGTCCGATGGTCCTCCAGGCCGCCTTACGCCTTAATCCATCCCAAGGTCGAAAGGTAAGTACCAACAATGTGGATAAGAATGGTGGTACTTAGTAATGCATGTTACAAACCTCTCACAAACTTCATTTTTCGTGTTTAAAGATTTTATTGGAGGAAATTAGGTATACAAGGCAAGTGATAAAATCATCATATATCAGGAATTGCAGCAAATGTAAAGACCAGACATAACGGATATGATAGAATATTAGTACTAATGTAAGCCACGTATCCTTATATCATATTGTGTCAGACAGCATTAAGAACTTTTGAATATAATGGGGGATGGTATTACAAACAACAAGACACCAACTGAACAAGACACATACAAGAGGAAGGAGGTAGGAGGGGCGGGGATAAAGGAGTGGGTACAAATATAACAGGCAATACTACAGGATATTAACTCGCAGGTTACTGATGAGAATCTGCAATGGATAAGTAGTCATTAACTGATACTTATTTAGTAAGTCAGGGGTAGATGCATTACAGCTTTCTAATCTATGAATATTACAAATAGAGTTCCACCAAAATTTGTAATGAATAGGACTTAGGTTTTTCCAATTAGTTGTGATATTTTGAATTGCCACCATTAAGCATAAATCAAACAGATATTTAGCATGTTTGTTGATGGAAATATTATCTAACAAGGAGCTTCCTAAAATAAGAAGATCATAACAGAAATCCAAAGAAAGGTTAAAAATATGATTGATGGTATTCAACACAGAGTTCCAAAATGACTTGACATATTGACATTCTATAAACATATGCTTGAAAGAACCTTGGACCTGTAGGCAACTCCAACAATCATCATTGGGCGAAAGACCACCTTTGAAAAGGGGTACAGGGGTAATAAAGGCTCTGTGATGAATAAAGAGTAAGGTTTGAATAAGGCTAGCAGAGGCGGTAATTTTAGAGATGTACTGCCATTTAGGGGGCCAGCAAAACTGATGATCCAACAGTAAACAATCTCCTCTCCACTCATTGTGAAGACAATCAATCCTCGGGGTAGGCAAAGTTGTTAATAGAATGTTATAGTAAATAGAGGCTGTGGTATTAGGGTTCAGCATATGAAGTAATCTTTGCGCATTAGGAATATTGGATCTATACATCTGTGTTTCAAAATGTTCTACTGTTGCAGCAATATTAGCAAGACATTTTTTCATGGAGGAAACAGGCATATGGAACTTGGTGGCAAATGCATCAAATGTAATGGGAATACCTTGTATAAAGAGTTAACTACAAAATGGGATGCCTTTAGAGAGCCATGGCTTCCAAAAAATAGATTTACCATTAATTTTAATCAGGGGATTATACCAAATGAATGCGGATATAAGTGAGGATAAGCCAACACCTCCTTAGGAACAGGATTTTTTAAGGTCATTAAGTGAAATTCTATGTTTCTTTTTCCCCCATAAGAATTTAGTAAAATAGGAATCTATAGATTTGAAAAAGGAAGAAGAGAGTGGGATAGGCAACATATAGAGAAGATAGAGTATAATGGGGGAGATCATAATCTTAATAGTTTCCAGTCGGCCCCACCAGGAGTGATAAAGGGGGGACCAAGAGGATACTAGCTCTTTGACTCTAGCTAACTTGCTATATGAGTTATGTTTACAAATACTATTGATAGAAGCATAAATGTGGATACCTAAATATTTAAATCTTAGGGGGCACCAGTTCATGCTTAAAGTGCTTGTGTGGTAAGGAGTGCAATGTATGTTAAGTGGGAGAATCTCTGATTTATCAACATTAAGTTTGTAGCCTGAAGCTTCTGAAAATCTAGATATTATATTTAGTACATATTGGGTGCTTTGTAGTGGGTTTTTTAAGAATAAAAGTAGGTCATCGGCATGCGCCGCTGTTTTAATATGTAGATGATCAAATGGAATTTCCAAGATATTATTATCTTGTCTTATGGCTTCTAGAAACGGTTATAACTCTTAAATAAAAAGAATCGGAGATACCAGACACCCCTGGAGTGTTCCTCTGGATAAATGGAAGAAGGGGGCAGTTGACCATTCACAAAGACTGCTGTTTTAGGATTAGAATATAGGACTTTAATCATAGAAAGAAAAGGGGGGCCAAAACCGTGCTACCTGAGCACTTCAAACATAAAATCCCATTCGACTATACAAAAGGTTTTTCTGCATCAAGGGCAATCGCAACATAGGGATCACTTGATTTGTATAAAATGTCAATGATGTCTAGAAAAAGTCTAATATGAGAGGAGAACACTCTACCTTTTACATATCCAACTTGGTCATGCTTAAGAGGATTGGGTAGGAAAGGGAGGAGTCTATTGGCTAAAATCTTAGCATAAATCTTACAATCTGTATTAATAAGGGAAAATGGACGGTAGTTTTGGGGGAGTATTGGATCTTTATTAGGTTTAGGGAATACTATTAGCATAGCTTCAAGAAAAGAGCCTTGGGCCATATCATTTGAAATGAAATGAGAATAAAGTTCACTGAGCTTAGGGACTAATAGATTGGAAAAATGGGCGACAAAATAAATGGGAAAGCCATCCGGTCCTGGGGCTTTACCTTTTTTAAGGTTCTTAATAGCTAAATGTATTTCATGGGGAGTGATTGGAGCATTGAGTGATGAGAGATTGATCTAAGGATAGAAGTTATGGGGTATATTATGTAGGAGGTCATTAATCAGGGCCATCTTAAGCACTTTCGGGCCCTGGGCACGGACAACTTTGGGGCCCCCCCTCCACCAAACCAAAGGAATTAAGGGATCGAGAATACTGGCCGCACCCCCCATGTCCCACCCATCGCGCTCACAACCTGTATAATAAGCACGTTTACTCCCTTGCCCTCTTCATTCTTGCTCTAATCAGAATGATAAACAAGTAGCATTTGAATACCAACATTAGCAGTCTACAAAGGGTTTACTGTTCTAGTACATACAGGATACTTTTTTTTATCAATAACATCCAGGAAGCTAGATGTAGTATTAATGCAGGACAGTATGTAAAAGGTACATGTAACCCATACTAGACAGAGAACTCACATTAGCTGCCTCACAGAATGCAAAGGTGCTCATGCATGGATAGAGACCACCAATTGGAAGGAAGGAGAACGCTACACATACCGTAGCAGGAATAGTGGAGGCAGATTAGAAGAAGCTACCAGGAAGGTGCCTTTATCCAAACAGACTGAGATTAGTAGTGGGATATGGTTTTCAAATAGTGTTGCCATTCGATATCAAAGGAACAAATGCCTGTGGTGTGCGATATACATATGCTCACTATTAATACCGTGAACCCATGAATAAGGCTTTTATGAAGATCCTACCATGAGAAGAAAATCACTCGGCAGGGCTGACAATTTTGAAAGGTTTAGGGACTGGCACTATTGAGTGGTTCGGCAGTACAAGATTAAATGATATACCCAGGATCACACATTGGTTAAGAGGTGAAGGGGTGAAGCTGGGAGTTGTGCCAACTCTGCAATCTCTGAATTTGAACACTTTCTTTTCCAGTTCTTACCATGAACTAAAATAATCTTATTTTTATTTTTAAAAAAACTGACTTGGTAAGTAGACAAATCACATTACCAAACATTACCATTTGTAAACAAAATATTATAGAAGGGTGTTATGCAAAATGGGAATTATTCTAGCTTCATTCTCTCCATCATCAAGGGAAGTATATAAGAACCAGCATACCAATCGATGTGATTTAACAAATTTAATCTGGGTTTGTCTTTTGTATTTTAAAGCTTTAAATACTTCCAGAACAATGGCTTATGACATTTTCATTTATAAACGTGCATAAAAACCCAAAAAGCAAACTGTTTTTTTGTCAAACAAGCAGACCTTAAAATATGTTTGCCTGAGGCCTGAAACATATGGTCTGCTCTTTTCTGTCTACCAACCCTTCCACCCAAATGGCCTACATAAGAAGAAAGATCAACTAATGGGCTAAACAATACCAACAGCATGCAAGAAGGCAAACCTCACTGAAGACGGCCCAGTAATGTAAGATATATTAGATGATTTGACGAGGATCACTATCTTCTGCTGGAAAATCCAGGATACAAACATGAACGTTTTCGTTCCATAGTCTTGAATTTGTATACTTATTCACCTCTTACGCTAACAGTTTCTGCCATCGTTGGAGGCGATTGCCTAGGTTTTACAACACCTCATCTGAACAAACCAATTTCTAGACCTTCACCATACAGGTGATATGTTAGTTTTAATAGCAACCCCTATCTGGTTCAGGTGCATTGCTGATAATAGCAGATGTTGTTCTGCAAAACCAAGTACATTTGCAGGCAGGTTTATAAACTTCAGACATAGGAACGGCTCAGCCAGCCTTGCTAGAATGTGATATTTTAATTTTGCATGTGAACACATATCTCTGCAATGGGTGCTTCACACACTGAGCTAAATTCTGAACCATTGTGGCACTCAATTTATCAATATGCATTTCACCATTGCCTATTGCACATGAGCAACATAATTCCCACAGGAAGAGAAGAATGCTACAGAGTTGTGCCATAAGGAACACACAAACTATGTATACCACAGTGAACACAGAAAGCAATACATGATGAATTGATCAATGCAGAATGCACTTGCCAAAACAGAAAGGCAATGGGTTTGGAGCCTCAGCAGCACCCCATAAAATATCCTGACGTGTGCTATTTAAGACTGGTGAACAATGGAATCTTACTTCTTCAGATCAGCTAGCCTTGTGGGGCCCCCTCCAAGGTGGGGGCCCTGGGCAAGTGGCCCTTTTGCCCTTCCATAAAAACATCTCTGTCATTAATAACGGGATTATTAGGAGGGGCTTCTGGGGTATATAGATTGGAATAGAATTTCTTAAAGGCGTGAACAATTTCCTTATCTGAAAATTTCCTGATCCCTAAGTGATCCTTAATGACAACAATTTTGGTTTTCTCCGTCTTAAGTTTAAGGTAAGAAGCCAGTGATTTACTAGGTTTTTTTGGAGAATTGGTGTATTTTAGCTTTATATTTAAACAGATTAGTACATGGTACATGAATATTGTGTAATCATTTTGTTATATTGAAATCTTAGTTTCAGAATTTCCTTAAGGACTAAGGAAATGTTAGTGCGGGCAAATTTAATTTCTAGGGGTTTAAGCCGTTTGAGAAAGTATTCAGATTCAAATTTAAGTTTTTTCCTTTTGTTAGCCACAAAAGAAATAATATGACCTGTAAGAACCGCTTTACAGCAGTCCCAATTATTGGTAATAGAAGTGTCCCGATCTTTCTTTTCCGAGAAAAAGTAATTATGTTGTGTGATAAACTGCGTCAATAATTCATCATTTAAAAGACTGGTATTAAATCTCCATCTGCTAGAGTTGTGAGAGTTTATTGGGGTAGCAATTTGAATGTGCACTGGAGCATGATCAGAGATTTTGATGGATTCTATCTGGCATCAAGTAGGAGGCTAACCATAGAATTGGGGATAAAAATATAATCAAGCCATGAAAAGGAGTTGTGAGGTGTAGAAACGGTAAATTCCGAGTCTGTTGGGTGTAGGATACGCCAAGCATCACTAAGGCCTGTTTCAGATATGAAGTCAATATATTGTGTGTGGGATGTGGTGTTAGTATACCGCTCATCGGATTTCCTGCCCAGAAAAGGGTCTATGACTTGGTTACAATCTCCACATACAATCAAATTTTGGGGGTTACAAAGAAGTACATGATTTCTGAGTTGTTTCCAAAAGGAGGGATCTACAGAGGTTGGTCCATATTTATTGAGAATTGTATAAGTTGTAGAATCTACTAATACCATAAGAATAACCCATCTCCCTGACTGGCTATATTCCGTAGAAAATACTTTACATTTAAGGGTTTTATTAATAAGTGTGATTTGTAGCACTAGAAAAAACCTGACCCACCCAGTGTCGCTTAAGTTTTACTACTTCATCATCAGAGAGATGTGATTCCTGTATGCAGGCTATTGAGGGCTTTAATCTGTTAAAGTGTGAGAGCACTTTTGGTATCTTAATAGGATTATGTAATCCTTTAACATTCCAAGATACTATATTGAGAGGCATCGATCAAGAGGAAGAATAAGCATATATTGACATAACCAGTGACTCAAATAAAGCAATATCATTAAAGCAGTAAATCCTGTTAGCATGTAAAAAAAAGTACCCAGCCAGACAAAAGACAACATGGAGGCAAAGAGACATAAGAAAGGGGGTAAGACAAACAATGAAGACATGAACATTGGTAAAAGAAAATTATATTTAAAAAAGTCAAAGGAACGGTGGCTAACAGGTACCAGCCACACCAATCCATGGCCAAAAAAGATGCAATGGGGGAGGAGAGCCGAAGGAAAAAAAAAAGAAAGACCCACCGTTCTCCGCTCCGGCGAAGGAAGTTAAAATTCAAAATGAAGAACGTACAAGGTTGTAGAATTCATTCAATTGATGGGGTTGGAAGTATCCATATCATTCCTTTTGTGAGATTAGATGTAATGTCTTAGATCTGTCGCATTTTGGAAGGTTGAGGTCTGCCCATTTCAGGTGACTTTCAGGATAGCAGGGTGGATGATGCCATATCTGGGATTTAATTGCATCAGAGAAGGTCGAAATGCCAGAAGAACAAGTTACTTCTTACCTTGTAACGTTCTTTCGACGGGATGTTCCTCCGACGTATTCCTCATCTTAGATATCTCCTTCCAGCTCTGCTGGCCACGGAAACATTTTTCTCTAGAGGGCGCTGCGCGTCGACGTCCTCCGAGTCGATGTCCTTCGACAGCCGCCGTATCGACGTCGACGTCATCCTGCCTATAAAGGCCGCGCGCAGCGTCCGTTGCTCAGTTCCGTTTTGTAGCCCACAATAATACTTTCTGGACTAACTAATCACCCTGAAGGAGCGTAAACTGCAACAACAAGGGAAGTAGAACTGCGGGGATGGATGGGAGGGTCGATGAGGAATACGTCGGAGGAACATCCCGTCGAAAGAACGTTACAAGGTAAGAAGTAACTTGTTCTTCGAAGGGATTGTGTCCTCCGACGTATTCCTCATCTTAGATAGGCTCCCATAGCAGTATTCTATTATTGGAGGAGGGAGTACTGACTTCACGCTGTCTTCTATTGATGAATCGAATGCAGTACAGCCCTTCCAAACCTAGTCTCTTGACTGGAGGAGGAATCCAGATTGTAAAAACGTGTAAAGGTATGGACAGACGACCATGTAGCGGCCGCACATATGTCTTTAACTGGCACGCCTCTTTTGAGGGCCGATGAAGCTGCAATACCTCTGGTCGAGTGAGCCCTAAGGTTTTGAGGGGGCTCCTTCCCTGCCAGTTTATAACATTCCAGAATGGCTAGAATGATCCATCTGGAAATGGTCTGCTTAGTTATTGGTAACCCCAGCTTGTGACCTGTGTAACCTACAAACAGCTGGTCTGCCTGTCTTATCCTGGCTAGTCTACTAATGTAAAAACTTAAAGCCCTCCTAGGGTCTAGCCTGTGTAACCTCTCTTCCTCTTTCCCCGGGTGAGGAGGAGGATAGAAAGATGGTAGGGTAATCTTCTGAGTGATATGGAATTCAGAAACCACCTTTGGGAGGAAATTAGGCTTCACTTGCAGGACAACTTTGTCTTTGTGAAATATAGTATGAGGGGGTTTACAAGAAAGAGCTTGTAATTCGCTCACCCTTCTAGCAGATGTAAGTGCTATTAATAAAACAGTTTTAAGGGTAAGGAATCTTAACGAACAAGAATGGAGAGGTTCGAAAGGTGTACCCATCAGGAAAGTTAGTACTAAGTTTAAATCCCATAGGGGAACTTGGAATGGTCTTGGGGGATAAACATTGGTTAACCCCTTTAGAAACTGTATTACCAAGGGTAATTTGAAATAGGATGGTTCTTCCGCAGTACGCTTAAAGATGGATAGCGCTGCGAGATAGCCCTTAATGGTGCCAACTTGAAGGCCTGAATTTGCCAAATATAGTAGGAAGGACAGAACAATTGGTGTACCACATGAAAAAGGGTCGATATTCTGTTCTCTACACCAGCTGCAAAATCTGTTCCAACGGCAGCGGTATAAAGACTTTGTTGCTGGCCTCCTTGCCGAAAGCAACACCTCCATAACATCATCAGGGAGGTCCCAATCCTTGTACCTCAGCCTTTCAGAAGCCAAGCGTGAAGGTTGAGGGTTTTGATGTCTGGATGGAGAACCTGACCTCCCTTCTGTGAGAGTAGGTTCTCTCTGAGTGGAAGTCGAATTGGAGGGCAGATGGACAAGTCTAGAAGGTCCGGGTACCACGTTCTCCTGGCCCAATCCGGGGCAATTAGGATCATGGTTCGCCGGAATCTTCTCAACCTCCTGATCATTTGAGGAATGACAGGGACCGATGGGAACGCGTACAGAAGCGGAAACTCCCAGTCCACTATGAACGCGTCTCCCAGAGCTCCTCTCGGGGGAAATTCCCTTGAGCAGAACAGGTCGCATTTCCTGTTTAGGCTGGTGGCGAATAGATCTACCTGAGGGGTTCCCCAAAGGGCGAAGATCTCTTGAAGGACTTCCTGAGCTAGCTCCCACTCGTGGGAGACTGTGTTCTGCCTGCTCAGAGCGTCCGCTGTCAAGTTCTTCTCTCCGGCTAGGTGAACTGCCGATAGAGAGATTCCTTCTTGGATTGCCCAAAACCAGAGCTGCATCGCCTCTCTGCACAGGGGTAGTGATCCTACGCCTCCTCTTCGGTTGAGGTAATGCATGGCCACCGTGTTGTCCATCATTATCAGGACGTTCTTCCCTTGTACAGCTGGCAGGAACGCCTTCAGCGCAAGTCTGATGGCTCTCAGCTCTAACAGGTTGATGTGTAGTCTTGACTCCGATGGAGACCAACGACCGCTGATGGTCAAGCCGTTGGCGTGGGCTCCCCACCCCGTGAGTGAGGCATCCGTGACTACTGTTATCTCCGGCCAGGGTTGCCAAAACTGTTCTTTCAGAATGTTCTCCTAACAGGCCCACCACTGAAGGTCTCGAGCCACCCTGCCGGGAACCTGAAGAAGATCTGTCATTGTCCCTGAGAATTGTGACCACTGAGTCCTCAGTGCCCACTGCAGGGATCTCATTCTCAGGCGAGCCTCTGGCACTAGGAAAATGCAGGATGCCATGAGGCCTAGCAACCTCAAAAAGTCGAAGGCTGGGAGACATTGGGCATGCTGGAACTTGGTAACCATCTGTAGAATATCTTGAGCCCTCACCTCTGGTGGCGAGGCTTTTCCCAGGGAAGTATCCAGGATCGCTCCTATGAACTGGAGTCTCTGCGATGGTATCATTTGTGACTTCTTTAAATTGAGGGAGAAGCCCAGTCTGTGAAGGAAGTGGCACACGTGATGTAGCTGGATCTGAGCTTGTTCCGGAGAAACAGCCCTGATCAACCAATCGTCCAGGTAGGGGTAGACGTGAATCCCTTCCCTCCTTAGACTTGTAGCCACTACCGACATTAACTTGGTGAAGACCCTCGGGGCGGAGGTCAGCCCAAATGGCAGCACTCGAAATTGATAGTGAGAGTTGCCAATTGCGAACCTCAGGTATTTCCTGTGTTTGAGATGGATAGGCACATGGAAATAAGCGTCCTGAAGGTCCAGAGATACCAACCAGTCCTGGAACTGAAGGGCCTGGAGGATCTGAGAAAGAGTGACCATCTTGAATTTGTCTTTCCTGAGGAATTTGTTCAATTCTCGCAAGTCCAAGATGGGTCTCATTCCTCCGTCTTTCTTTGGAATGAGAAAGTAAGGGGAGTACCAGCCCTTGTTCCTCTCCGCTACAGGAACCGGTTCTATGGCACCTTTCTCTAGCAGGTCCCAAATTTCCTGCAAGAGGAGCGGATCTGGAGCTTTCTGAGAGCTGACCCCCGGTGGATGACTCTGAGGTATATGTAGGAAAGGCAGGCAGTAACCTTGGGCAACTATTTCCAATGCCCAAGCATCTGACGTGATAGCCTGCCATACCGTCAGATGTTGAGTCAACCTGCCTCCTACAGGTGTCCTGTGAGGGAAGTCCTCAGAGTGGTTTTGGGGCGGCTGATGCAGATGCCGATGGTAAAGAGGTACCTGCTGTTGCTGCGGCTTTTGAATATCTACCCCGTCCACCTCGGGTAGTTCTTCTTTGACCCCTTTGAGCCGGTCGTCCTCTACCTCTTCCGAATGCGGAGTAGAAGCGAAAGGACTTGCCGCTCGCAGAGGTTCCTGTGGGACGAAAAGGAGTCTGACGGATTGCAGCTCCTAGGGATTTTGCTGCTGCTTTCGAAGTTTGCAGTTTCTCTAAACTGTCATCCGCCTTTTTCCCGAACAAAGAAGAGCCATCGAATGGCATGTTCAAGAGCCTGGCTTGCACATCTGGGGCAAAACCCGACTTTCTCAACCAAGCGAATCTCCTGGTTGATGTACTTGCCGCCATTGCTCTGCTGATACTGTCAGCCGAATCAATGCCCGTCTGGAGGGATTCGCACATAGCGTCTTTACCGTCCTGTATAATATTCAGGAAAGCATCCCTTTCTTCTCCCTCCGGGATGCAGTCAGCCGCTGTAGAAGCACACTCCCAAAGTGTATGGCTGAACCTAGCAAGGGTGCAAGTAGCATTAACAGATTTTAACGCCATGCTACATGCTGAAAAGACTTTCTTTGCCATAGCATCATATTTTTTATCGTCCCTGTCCTGTGGGACGGTAGGATAAGCCGTCTTGACATCGGTAGAGGATGCTGCCTGTACCACCAGACTTTCTGGGGATGGGTGTTTAGACAAAAACTCTGGGTCTGTAGAAGATACCCTGTACTTTGTAGACAGTTTTTTTATTTACTGCTGGTACTACATCTGGGGTTTCCCAGTTTGTCATGATCTTTCTCTGAAGAGCTTTATGAAAAGGCACCACAGGATCCTCCTGTGGGCCTTTGTCAAGAATATCCGTGAGGTCATCTTGTTGGAAAGATTGTGAAGGTGCAGACCACCCCATGAACTCTGTAATCCTGGCCATTAAGGCTCTGTAGGGGGTTTCAGCATGCTCCCCCGGGTCTGGCTTAGCAAACTCCACCTCAGGGGAAGTGTCTAACCCACTTGCCTCATGTAAAGAATCATGAAGATCCTTTAATCTGCGCTCTTCAGAGGAAAATTCCTCTCTAACTGGGGTTACAGGTCCCTGTAACTCAAATGTATCTTCCTGTTCAGACAAATCACCCTCTTCTAAAATTGAGGATATAGTTCTCGATTGTTCTGAACTCATAAAGGGAGTAAATCCCATTTCCAAGGCAGAGGGTGCCGAACTTGTCATTATTGGCCTCGAAAATGTTGATGTCGTCGACGCCGACGTCGAAGGCTTCGAGCGTGGCGTCGAAAACAGAGGCGGAGGCCTCGAAGACCTCGACAGAATTGGAATTCTACTCGACAATATCGAAGCCATCGACGTCGAGGGCCTGGGGATAGTCACTGGATGTGTGGTAACCGTGACTTTTCTTGGCGTCGACGCCGGTGTCGAAGCCGGCGTCGAGTCGACAGACCCGTGTGTCGAAGGTCCTTTCGACAATGGCGTCGAAGACATCGACCTCGACGTCGACGGAACCTTCGTCGACGGCGTCGACGGAACCTTCGAGGAAGGTTTGGAGGTCATAGTCCTGCTCGAGGGTTCGAGACGCGCTCGAGAGCTTTCTTTCGCCGGGTACTGCGACTCGCAGCGTTTTTGACCTTCGGGTCTTTCGACCAGAGCATCGCTCTCGGGAGTCTTCGAGGGGGTCGAGGCCGCGTTCTCGAAGACGCTCATCATATTTTTTCGGAATTCCTCCCATTCAGCCCGGGAACTATGTTTCGTGGGGCAAGGGATTCTTTTTGGCGAAACAGAGGAAGAGGAAGACGGAGAAGGGGATCTTCGACGTCTCCTCTTCGAGTGCTTCGATCTCGAGGAGTGATGAGACCCACTCCGAGACCTGGAGCGCAAATGGTGACGAGGAGACGAATGTCTCGACTTCGTTGACGAAGAAGAAGCTTTAAAAGTCTTACCTTTCTCCAGCTTCCCCCTACGCTCCTTCAGGGCCTTAGCTGTCATGGACATACAGTCCTCGCACTCCGAACAATGGTGTTCAGCTCCCAAACACCACAGACAAATTCTGTGAGGATCGGTCAACGACATCTTTTTCCCACAATCTCGACATTTCTTGAAGCCGGATCGAGGAGTTGTCGGTTCCGACGAGGAAGCCATCGAGTACGGATCGAATAACTCGAGGTAAATAGGATTAATCTGACTAAGAACTGAGCAACGGTATTCCGAGGCACTGAGTAAGCGCGGAAAAACGGAACTGAGCAACGGACGCTGCGCGCGGCCTTTATAGGCAGGATGACGTCGACGTCGATACGGCGGCTGTCGAAGGACATCGACTCGGAGGACGTCGACGCGCAGCGCCCTCTAGAGAAAAATTTTTCCGAGGCCAGCAGAGCTGGAAGGAGATATCTAAGATGAGGAATACGTCGGAGGACACAATCCCTTCGAAGTTATTTTCTTCTTGCTGCTGTAATCTTAGAGGCATCTTGTGTAATAAAGACGTTGTTTCCTTCCCATGTTAAATGTTTGCTATGTCAAACCTTTTGCATAATGAGGGTGACATGAGTGAAGTCTAGGAGAGCTACAATAAGAGTTCTGGGTGGACGGCCGGTGCTAGAAGATGAATTGCTGGGGACCAATTCGATGAGCTCTCTGGATGTTGAGTTGCGCAGAAGCCGGCAGGCTGAGAATTTGAGGAAAACACATATATAGGAAGGCAATACGATCATCTTTTTCAATTCCTTCCGGAAGGCCCACAATGAGCAGGTTATTTCTCCTATTTCTGTTTTCAAGGTTGTTATAAGGAGGCAAATTGAATTTCTAAGTTAGTAACCTTATTAGAGACATCTTCTGCGTTACTAACTCGCCTTTCAACTTCATTCATGCGAGATTCAAAAACAGACCATTTGTTGTCTAGTTGTTGCATTTTAGCATTTGTATCCTCCATGAAGGGCTTTAGAGCTCTGATTTATGATAAAATGGTCTGCATGACAGGGTCTACTGTGTCTTCTTTGGGTCACACAAGCTTCTTTTGTGTGTCCCTTTTTAGTAGCCATATTATATATATATATATATATATATATATATATATATATATATATATATATATATATATATATATATATATATATATATATATATATATTCAGTGAAAAAACTTTGTTAAAGGGACGTTATGGTTCAAAGTAAAACCGAAAACCCCCTGAAATTCGTCAGTTATGGTAAGATACGCAACCATAACTCGTGCCACCGTGGAAGATGTTGGCTACGAAAGCGCACTACGGAGGCCCCTCATATCCCCCCCACCCCAACAAGCAAACACAAACGTTTACAAATGGTTCTTTTTTTAATGCAGCCACGTGTCCAACGACGCCCGCATTTTCCTCTCTTGCATGTTAAGGCCTCTGAGGCAGTGGGCTGGAATGCCCGCTGCTCAACTTGCGAAATGTTGCTCCCTCTGCCCCCCTTCCAGCAGTGACTCCCAAAACGGCTCTCTTCCGACATTCACACATGTCGTAGGCGGCAGTTCCGAAATCTGGCGGGAACCCAAGCATCTCAGCAGCTTCCGGAAGCCACTCTGCCTAGAGGAAAACAACAACACCACTAGGGAAGGAAGCAACTCAAAACCTCTGGCATCCATTTCCATCGGAGAGAGATAACATTGCCTTGGAATATCTATGCACAATATGTAGACCCTGGCTCTAAACAGCAAAGTAAAGCAAGAATGCAAATGCCCAGAAGTTCTACTTTTGCAATCATTTAAAGCAATATAAAATAATAAACCATGTAATACAAATACAAACATGCACCCTAGAGGTGGACAATCAGAATGGATAAAATGTACCTTTTCTAGAATTCAAGGTTGGCGCCCGGACACACTGCATAAAGGTTTCACTGTAAATCTCGAAGACAGTTTTTTCAAAAATCCAAAACCAAGCTGTGGCATAGAAGGCTGGGCACCTTTTGAGTCCCGTCATGGGGTTAATGGATCATATATTAACACCCTTTTGTTTCCACTCCTGTTGCGCCTGTTACTCTCAGCCCTACGCTGTAAAAGGCACAACAGGGAGTGGAGACAAAAGGGTGTTAATGTTTGGGGGTGGGGGGGCACTGTGCGTTTCCTGAGCTGTGACTAACACAAGTGCCAGACAGCCACAGCTTCGCACAAACTAGTTTGAGCAAAGCTGTGACTGCCCTGCACTTGTCAGTCACAGCTGCCTGACTTGATGACGGCGGGCTCATCTCCCATCTCAGCCTCACTTTTTGGCCCACTTAAAGCACGGATAACGCACGGATAACGCCCAAGCAGGATAACGTCCTTGCAGTGCACACAGGTGGCGCGAGTTATGGTTGCTTAGCTTACCATAACTGGTGAATTTCGGGGGATTTTTGGTTTTTGTCATAGGTTTTTTCTGGTGCAACTTAACCATAACGTCGCTTTAACAACGTTTTTCGTTAGTGAAATTCATAGGTTTTTAGTAGGCACTGTAGCCAGAACGTTGCTGTTGTATAGTGTTTTGAGTAACGGCGAAAGTTTTTGAGTAGCGTACCTTGACCATAACGACCCTTTAACAACGTGTTTTCAGAGAGTACAAACTGGAAAGTACCAAACCACAAATACAAACATGCACCCTAGAGGTGGACAATCAGAATGGATAAAATGTACCTTTTCTAGAATTCAAGGTTGGCGCCCGGACACACTGCATAAAGGTTTCACTGTAAATCTCAAAGACAGTTTTTTCAAAAATCCAAAACCAAGCTGTGGCATAGAAGGCTGGGCACCTTTTGAGTCCCGTCATGGGGTTAATGGATCATATATTAACACCCTTTTGTTTCCACTCCTGTTGCGCCTGTTACTCTCAGCCCTACGCTGTAAAAGGCACAACAGGGAGTGGAGACAAAAGGGTGTTAATGTTTGGGGGTGGAGGGGCACTGTGCGTTTCCTGAGCTGTGACTAACACAAGTGCCAGACAGCCACAGCTTCGCACAAACTAGTTTGAGCAAAGCTGTGACTGCCCTGCACTTGTCAGTCACAGCTGCCTGACTTGATGACGGCGGGCTCATCTCCCATCTCAGCCTCACTTTTTGGCCCACTTAAAGCACGGATAACGCACGGATAACGCCCAAGCAGGATAACGTCCTTGCAGTGCACACAGGTGGCGCGAGTTATGGTTGCTTAGCTTACCATAACTGGTGAATTTCGGGGGATTTTTGGTTTTTGTCATAGGTTTTTTCTGGTGCAACTTAACCATAACGTCGCTTTAACAACGTTTTTCGTTAGTGAAATTCATAGGTTTTTAGTAGGCACTGTAACCAGAACGTTGCTGTTGTATAGTGTTTTGAGTAACGGCGAAAGTTTTTGAGTAGCGTACCTTAACCATAACGACCCTTTAACAACGTGTTTTCAGAGAGTACAAACTGGAAAGTACCAAACCAGAACATCACTACAGTGTAGTAAGCACACTGAAGTTTGTCTACTAACTGCATAGGTGCTCCAGTAAACAGTAAACAATAGTAGCAAAGCATAATGTCTCATTTATTACAGAGCAATGGCAAGCACCTTAGAGTGGCTGGAAGAAAATTCCCCTCATGACGCAATGACTTACACTACTAACCCCATTGGTACGCACAGTACTGTGAAGTGTACATTATGTAATATATATTGCTATATGCACACCAAACACATTTTCTTTTCTATGAGAGAACATATTGGAAAGGAAAGGAAGGCAGCACAAGCAGCAACCTTTCCACAACAGCATAGGGCCATAGCAAAGGAAGGAAACTCTGTGCATAGCAAAAAGGAGAGCTGGGAAGCCAAAGTGGAAAAATTGGTGAACAATTGTGCCGGCTGAAAGGTTGCGTACAACGGTGTATTATTGACAAAATGAAACAGCTCTAGCAGACCTGCACATGTACCCCGTCCCCATGTCAAAGGGTGCCATCCCCTCAAAATCTGTGTGATGGGAGACGTTAAGGTGATACCTCAATTTCTTCCTCCCTCACAACCATCTTGATGAAATCCCCAATTCCCCACAATAAGTATCCACTTATGCTACTCCTTCCCTTTCCTAATGGTGTCTATGAATGTGTACAAGTAAATGTTAAAAAGTGAAAGGTTGTTGAGTGTATATATGATATGGTTTTTTTGTTGAAATGTCGTTCACACTCAGCGGCACACAGTCCTCGTTGGAATGACCGCAATTAAGGAAAAGGTTGCCCGGCCTATCCACAATGACAATGGAGGTATCCATACGACGCCAGCACGCTCTGATTGTCCGCATGTTGTCCTCCACCTATTAAGACGTATGTGAGGGGACATTTGGTTGTTGTGCAAGTACACACATGTGTATCTGTTCCTCTGTGTCCTGGTAACACTGCCACTGTGCAGCATATGTGAACGAGCGTTAATTAGGTTGCGGCGCCCACCCACGGCCTACAGGTAGCTATACAGATAAACATCCCACCTGCTATACCCCATAAACAGCCAGTGTCTCCCAAAATGCTCGGCACACATATGGCGCCCTATTATTCAGTATAAAAGTGGCAACAATATGCACATGTGCACAACGTATTGCACCCAAAACACATCCTGTGGACAGCAGTTTGAAAGGAGAGCAGTGGCAACATCACCATGTGACTGCAGCCACGCTGCGCGTGGGTCCTTATTTCGGTGACACAATCCAGTCCCATGGACAGCAGCAAAGTACAGTGTTGAGGAACGTAGGGGGTGTTTTTCGGAAAGTACACGCTTACAAACACACCACAATGGGCTGTTGTACATTACGTAGGTTTTTTAACAATGTAGGCCTGTTTTACGGGTGCAAGTTCTCCACAGTAGCCCTACAAAAGGCCACACCCCAGAGCTGCTCCACAATCTGTTTGCAGCTTTTCAGAACACAGTAGCAGGCCACATAGGTTTGGCGTGTAAGTGATGTTGGACCAAGTGGCTGTGCTACATTGCGTTTGCAAGTAATTGCAACCATGTCAGTCCGGCTCAGTGTGCACAGTAATGTAGAAAATTAGGAACGGCCGTTCCTGTGACCCACACCTGCAGGTGCGATAGTCCCCACTGTCCTAATGTCATTGGTAGCAAGCTGAGACTGGGAATTTTTGCACGTGCATTTCCCCAAGAACGTCGAGGGCTGTGCCCCAATAAAGCAAAAACATTTCTTCTTCCCTTTCTACTGTCTTCTTTCCAGCACGCCGTCATTGCGTACTATTAAAAAGTTCCACACACATCCACCAATAACATTGAAGAGCTCCCCATGTAACAGTATCAGTTCTGTTCAACAGTCCTCTGCGTACACACCACGCCCAGAAATGTTATTGCGCACTCCCTCTGCCTCCACAGTCCCATTTCCATTACCGCCATCCTGTAAATCCCCGGATGTGGCTTTTGTGCTGTGTGCGGGTGTGGAGGTATAAATTGCAACCAGGGTAGGGGGAGTTCATTGTAATGGGCAGCTCTGAAAAGAGCTTTTTTTTGTAGATGCTTCTAGAGATACACCTTTTTGCAGTTTTTATATGATTTTGTGTTTTTTTGTGCTCACATTATTACAGTAAACTCTTCAGCGCATCCTGTAGACGAGCAAATAAAACTGCATTATCAATGGACAACAACAAAATGCCATTTGCTTGGAACAATTCCACATTTCCACAACTGATGGGGTCATTGTTGCAGAAGAACATCCCACGAACGGACAAAAAAAGTATACATGCTGCTGTTGATGAGACCCCTTCCGACCTCTAGCTGGCGACAGCAATCATTGGAATAGGTTGATAGTAATCTTGGCGGTATACATGAGAAAAGCACCTTGGGAGTGGGAAAAATATGCTGCACTACTTTCATCGCCTTCTTCAGTTGACGTTACAGACGGGAACAATGCATGGAACCCAAATGCAACACTCCATAGTGCATGATCACACTAGGTACAGTAGCTAAAGTGGCCACTCGTCGACATTCTGCAAGCACAGCACCGAAGCTGCACACATCGCCACAGTACCATGAAACCTCCACTCCCTCTAAATCGAAATTGCCATGAAAGCCTTTTTCGAGGGCATACTGGAACACATTTTCCACAAAGGCATCACCAACTATCAAGACAGTGCGTCTCTCCATCTCTGCCTGCTACCGTCAGTACACAGAGTAATGGGAAAATATATTGCCGCCCTTTCCTGTGACGCACACCCTGAGCACCTGATTGGACAATCCCCACAGTCCCATTTCCATTGGCCGGCATGGTGAGAAGCGCAGATTGTGGCACATGCACTTTCCCAAGTACCGCGAGGTCCGTGCCCCAGTAAAGCAGGAGGAGTGCTTCTTTCTATTGCTGCGCTTTCCTGTGACACACACCCTGAGCACCTGATAGGACAATCCCTACAGTCCCATTTCCATAGGCCAGCATGGGGAGAAGCGCAGAATGTGGCACATGCGCTTCCTCAAGTACCGCGAGGGCCGGGCCAGAGTGAAGCAGGAGTCCTTCTTCCTATTGCTGCACACCCTAATCACCTGATTGGACAATCACCACTGTCCCATTTCCATGGCCACCATGGATGTGGCTTTCGTGCTTGGGGCGGTTCGTGGTAAGGGGCGGCTCTTAAGAGAAACACCTTTTTTTGGTTTTTATTTGCTTTTGTGTTTTCCTGTTCTCACATTATTACAGTAAACTCTTCGTCACATCCTGTAGACGGGCAAACAAAACTGCCTTGCCAATGGGTGACAACAAAATGCAATTTTCTTGGAAAAACTCTGCATTTCCACAACTAATGAGGTAATTGTTGCAGAAGAACATTCCACGAGCGGACAAAAAAGTATACATGCTTCTGTTGAGGAGACACCTTCCTGCGTCTGGCTCGGAGCAACATCCATGAGCAGTGGCCCATACTCTTCGTGGTATTATGGATGAGAAAAGCACCTTGGCAGTGGGGAAAACCGTCTTCATGACATCCAACAATCTCTTCAGTCGACGGAACAAATCTAAGCAAGTCACGTAACCCATGTGCATGCTGCTGTAGTGGATGACGATAACATCGACAGTAGCAAAAGTGGCCTGGCCTTCGCAAAGTGCATGCCTATCTGAAAAATTTAACTCATACATAGCGTTCCACAATGCGTCCACTCCTTCCAAACCAAAATTGCTGTCAAAGTGTCTTTCCAGGGCATAGTTGTGCAGATCTATGACAAAAGGATCACCTACAGTCAACACAATGGGTTTCGCCATGTCAGCCACCCTCAGTGTGCACAGTATAATGTACAACAGTTGGACCGCTCCTTCCTGTGAACCACACCCAGAGCACCTGATTGGATAATCCCCACAGTGCCATGTCAATTGGGCAACATGGTGCAAAGGGCAGATTGTGGCATGTGCGCTTCCCAAAGTACCGCGAGGGGCACGGCCCTGTAAAGCTGGAGCAGTCCTTCTTCCCTTTGCACTATCTTCTCTGCAGCACTACCATATTGGGTTACGTGTAAATAGGCACACACGCATCCACCAATCGCATCGCAGCCACCATCATCCAAAACTGTCACTCCTGTACAACACTTGAAATGTACCGTTACACATTTACAGTACAAGTGTCGTGCCATTCCAAAGCACGTTTACTACAAAGTTCAGTAAAAGTATGCATGATTTCTCCATCCACATACATCCACATGGCAACCCAGGATGTGGCACGTATAATCCTGAAAGTACCGTGGAATCTGCTACATTTTCGTGATAGTGAGGGGGGGGTGGTGCAGGAAGCAATATTAAGCTTGGTAGGGGATTGTGTCTTCCATCGTAGATGTATAAAGGTTTTTTTCTTCTTTTTTTACATTCGTGCAAGCAACTTTTTTTGTTTTTTCTCTTTATATGTGTTTCTGTTTGCCTCTCCTCACATTTTTACCACATTCTGGTCAATGCTTCTTGCACAGTGTAAAAAGAAAACGGCATTGCCAATGACGCTCAAATGCCATTTCTACGGAACCACTGCATATGTTGTGACCTCATGATCTCATAGTGGGTGGAGAACATGCCAGCAGTCTGCATAAATTCACACATGCTTCTGTTTATAACACACCTCGTGACCTCTGGCTGGGGACAAATTACACCGGCATGGGCCCATACTCCTCTTGGTGTTATGCATGAGAAAATAACCTTGGCAGTAGGAAAGATCTGCATCACTGCGTTCAGCAACCTCTTCAAGTGACGGACTAAACATCCACACGACATGTAAACTAAATGTAGACTTCCATAGTGCACCACGACAAAGTCGAAGTTCATGACGGAGGCCACATATCTGCAAAGGCGAACCATCCCGCCGAAATGCAGTCACCCTGACAGCCCCAGAAAGCGTCCACTCCTTCCAACCCGAAATTACCAGCAACACCGCTTTGCACACAACACCTGTGCAGATGGCGCACAAAGGTATCACCGACGATAAGCACTGTGCGCCTCGCCATCTCGACCAACCTCATGAAACAGTATTAGGAGGAAATGGTAGCGCCCCGTCCTGTCAACCACACCCTAAACACCTAATTGCCTATTTCCCACAATTCCATTTCCATGGCCACCATGCTCATAATGGCAGGATGCGGCACATGCGCTTTCCCATCTACAGTGAGGGCCACTGCCCAGTAAAGCAGACACAATACTTCTTCCCTTTGCACTGGTATTTTTGCAGCACTCCCTCATTGGGTGCTGTCAAATGTTCAAACATGCATGCAGCAATCACATACAAAACCTCTACATTGCACACCATCATTTCTGTACACCACTCCATATTTACCGTTAAACACTCTCAGTACACTTTCTGTTTGATTCCAAAGCCCCTCCACCAAAAACTTCTGCTAAAAAATGCACAATTGCAGCATCCACAAAGATCCTGAGGCACACCCAGCACACCTTTGGCCATGCACACAGCAGTGCAGCCCTTGCCCACACCCACCATAACACTATGGATCCAGGCATGCGACCATGTGGGCAGCTAACATTATTCACAAACGTAACATACGTAGCAGCACTTCTACCTAACTCCCCCACACCATAAAACACCCATTCACGAAAATGTGCCACAATTAGTAGAATCCACAAACATACCACAGCCTGCACCACCCCTACCCACTGCCATTCACAAACTATTGTGTCACTGGCAACCTAAGCAGAACATCTTCACAACTGTGGGCCTACCTCAATAAATCTGCACACAGCAGAGTAACCAAGCACATATAAACTGCACTTCAACCATACCCTCATCCATACTCACAGTATAGAAACCCTGCACCCTGTGGTCACACTGCACAATTTCTCATGGCACCATCTCCTGCCGTACACCAAATACTGTAGCATGCTGCAACTAAACACCACAAGTATTGTACGCACAATTCACGCTTTTCAACTCACTTGTGCTGCTGTAGCACATCTACAATGTGCTCCACACCCATTCTCCAAAGATCACCATCCTGTGTCTGATGCACTGTCAACCCTTCATTGCTGCAGTGGGTGTGCTCCTTACACACATTCGCTGAACCGTAATGCAACCATGCATGTCAGCATGTCACCAACTATCATTGTGCACATACGCACAACTGGCACCAGCACTCCTACCCAACCTGCACACCGCAATGGAGCTATACAGCGTAAAGTGCAACAGTTACCATAATCTACAAACGTTACACTGTCTCCGGCACCCCTACGCCCTTTCATTCACATACTATGGTCTTACCCACTTCCACTCAGAAAGTAGTGTCACTGCCAACCTACCCACAAAATGTTCATAACATTGCCCCTACTCCAACCAATCTGAAAACAGCACATATAAGCTGCACTTCAACCATACCCTCTTCCATACTGACAGTATGCAAACAATGCACCCAGTGCCCACACTGCGTGACTTTCCACTGCACCATCTCCAACCACACATGAAAAACGTTACCATGTTCTAACAGTGACCTCACCTGCGAAACAAAACATACACGCATGGCAGCTCACTTCTGCTGCTCTATTGTGTCTCAAATGTGCTCCACAACCATTCTGTACAAGTCACCACCCTCTAACTGATGCAGAATCAAAAATGCATGTGGTGTGTATGTGGATTGTCGTAGTTAGTCACATGGTCACATGCATGGTGGCATTACTGCCGTGGGTGTGCTCAAGCCCTAGACTCTTGAGTGCATGGCCTACGGCCTACTGCCTTCGGTCATGGACTAAATAGTCTAGGCCTTCAACACACCCACCGAAATGTAATGCCACCATGCATGTGACCATGTCACCAACTACAACAATCCACATACACACCACTTCCCCCAACACCCCTACCCAACCTGTGCACCGCCATGGAGCTATGCAGCAAAGATTTGCAACAGTTACCATAATGTAGAAAGAAAACACTGTCTCCTGCACCCCTGTGCACTTTCATTCACATACTATGGGTGTACCCACTTCCATTCACAAAGTACTGTGTCAATGCCAACCTACCCACATACTGTTCGCAACATTGGCCCTACACCAACCAATCTGCACACACCACACCATGCAAGCCCCCCCCTCTACTGGATGCAGAGTCAGACATGCATTGCTGTGGTGGGTGTGCTGAAGCCCTAGGCTCTTGAGTGCATGCCCTACGGCCATGCACCCAGTAGTCTAATCCTTCAACAGACCCACCGCAAATTCATGCACCCATGCATGCCACCTTGTGCCCAACTACTGCAATCCATCCGCACAGCACAGCCACCCGCGCTCCCACCCAACCTATGTCATGTGCAATTCACTCCCCTTCTTAAATTCACCTGCCACCACTCACCACGGAAAGATGTCGCCGCAAACAGGTCGCGGCACAAGCTATCGGGCCGTTATGACAGCTGCCTCCAATCACCACACAAAGTAGTCAACTGTCTAGGTACCTGCGAATTGGCGCAACACGCACAAATACTGCAGGCACTCCTCTGTCTTCTTCCACCTATTTACATATGTCACATGAACCACTTCTCACTCCCCACCTTTTCCCTCCCTTCTTGCCGCCAATCAGGGGCGTTGCTAGGGTGGGGCTAAGGGGGCTATAGCCCCTGATCTTTTGGTTGTAGCCCCGGATAGAATCTCAGGAGCTACAGCCAAAAGGCTAGCTAGCCCCGAGTCCCAACAGTTCCGACATCAGCTTAGCCCCGGGTCTTTTCCAGACCTAGCAACTCCCCTGCCGCCAATACATGGTGTACGGTATATTTTTTAGACCCTTCCGTTGGCGCACTGTCCTCCGCTACCCCATGGTGGCATTTGCCAAAAAATGTTGACGTAGAGCACGCTTCCCTCCAGCTAATCACCAGACGCATCCAAAGTTCTCCGACAGCACCCCGTACCGCAAGTCAATGACACTTCTGTCCGCGGAGCAAACAGGGAAATGGGTCCATGGAGAGGACCAAGATATCACAAATTTTTAGAGACGTACATTTCAGTTGTTTGCAACAAAAGTACTCATTGGGTTCCCACCAAACATACAAAAGCACGCTTTCTGAACCAAGCCCCCACTCCTGCCACAAATTTGGTGCAAATCCGTCCAGCCGTTCGGGCTGTAGCCGTGCACAAATGTTTCCCCAGTCTATGGAGAAAAAAAAACGTGGGACCCCCCCTATAACTTTGCCCCCCCCTGCACAAAACCTCACCCAACTTGGTGAAAAATTCAGAGCCAGCCATATACTTTTTTTGCAAAGTTTGGTGACGATTCCTTCACGGGGAACGAAGTTATAAACTGCCGAAAAGGTGGTCTTCCTATGGGTTTAGCAACTTAACCATAACTACACAGCCGCTACCGCGGGCCGTATAATATGTATATATTTATAAATGCTATTTTTTTCCCGGGCTAGGGGCAGCCTACAGGGTTCATGGGACTCGAAAGGCGGGTCAGGCCAGAGCCCAGCTGGGACCGGCTGGCCCGAGCCCCGTCAGGCTCGCCCAGCTCTAAAGTCCACACACCTAGCATTAAACAGAGATTTTCTGTGGCCCAAGATATTGGAAATTAAGACACTGGCCTGCTTGCACACTGAGTGCCTGTTGATTTTCCTATTGTGGCTAATGCACGACCAAAGCCTTAAAAGACTTGCAAAGAGAAAATGTAACACTTTGCACTAAGGTGGCCAACTTAACAAAATAGTTTCGCAGGACACTTTAGATCCTGTGGTCTACCAGAAGCAGCTTGTGACGTGTGCGGTTCCATCATTTTGCCCCCTTTTTACATTTATGGTAACTTCAGTTGCAAAAGGCATCTTAACACAAACACAGAACAAAAAAAAGACTATGGGCCTGTTATCCATAAAGACGCTGATAGGGTAGATGTCTCTTCAAGGCCTGTCTTGGGATTTCCAAGACCTTATGCAACAAAAGACAGGCAGAGCCACTAATTTGGATCTGTATTGGCATCAGAAGTGACATCATGGAAAATAGCATATGAAGGAGTGTCAGGCTTCGATACTTCAGAGCGTCATTGGTAAAGACATTAATAGACGTTCCCATGTAGGTGCTTAGGGCTGCTCTAAGAGCAGCCCTAAGCATTCCAAAAAGGGAGCACATCTCCCAAGCCAGAATAGAAGCACACTGGCTACCTATAAAAGAACGCATACTATTTAAATCCATGGCCATCACACACAGATGCCTCTCTGCCAATGCCCCACCCTATCTTTCTGAAAGGATCACCCTCCATACCTCCACTAGACCTACCAGGTCACACCTGACCAATCAGACCTATGTACCCACTTTCAAAAGAAGCAAAGCCGGAGGGTCCAGCTTCCAACACCTAGCACCCAAAAATTGGAACGCACTCCCCACCGCCTTAAGAAGCGAAAAATCATACCATGCCTTCCGTAGACTACTCAAAACCACGCTGTTCCGCTAACCCCACCTCACCTGTATTCTCACCACTGTAATTATGGAAATAACAGCAAATGTATGAAAAAACGCATCTATGCTAATCTGTATATCTGTATATTCACCATGTATGCCTGTAACAAGTAAGACTTCTTAGCGCCACGATGCCCCCGGGCAGATGTGCGCTCTACAAATCCAAATAAATAAATAAAATAAATAAATGTATAAGCCAAGCGATTTATAACTTTGCACTATGCAAAATGGGAATGCTCACTATTCTTAATATGTAAACGCTCTAAAGCTTAGTAAACCATGAGAGTGGATCTTTTAATAGCAAAATCTGCACACTAAACTACTTATAGGGACTCCCACTGTTGGCAGTTCAGCCATAGTGGGATTAAATGATTTGCCCAGGATCATCACACACATTGTTGAAGTGGTGAAACCTGGAATATTTTATTTATTTATTTATTTATTCGCATTTGTTAAGCGCACAGAATCAGCCCTGAGGCATCGTGGCGCTGGTTACAGAATAGCGCTGGTTACAGGGAAAGCGCGTCTTAGTTACAGCATACAGAGGCATACATGCATACAGTTTGGGCAGTAGCAATAGTTAGCAGTGTGTGCCTGAATGGCAGTAGGTAGAGGAATTTTAGTTAAAGAGAGAGGTTTTGAGTTTTTTTCTAAACGCTGTGAGGGAGCCTTCTGCTCTTAGAGCGTGGGGGAGATTATTCCAAAGTTTTGGTGCTATGTAGGGGAAACCCAGCCCCCCGGCTGTAATCTTGTGGATGCGTGGTACAGTGAGTTGGTTAGTGTAGCAGAGTCTGGTAGGTCTGGATGAGGTCTGTCTGAGAATGGTGTCTGAGAGATATGATGGTGCAGTGTGGTGGATACATTTGTGGGTAGTAGTCAGTACCTTGAAGGTGATGCGTTCTTTGACAGGGAGCCAGTGAACTGATTGCCTTGCCAGTGAGATGTGGTCCCTTTTGGAGATGTTTAATGCTGCTCTTAGAGCGTTATTTTGGGTGACCTGGAGTTTGTTTAGGTTTTTTTCAGAGGTGCCGGCTAGAAGTGCATTGCAATAGTCAAGTTTAGCGCCTATGGTAGCTCTTGCTATTGAAAGGCAGTTTTCTTTGGAAAGGAATGGTTTAATGGCGTTGATGAGTTTAGTGCTTAGTGCAGATGCGGAGACAATGGCACTAACTTGTTTGTCCATGGACAGGGTTGCATCAATGTAGACCCCTAGCGTTTTCACAGAGGATAGGACTGGGATAGTGCAGTTGTCGATGTTGAAATTGGCATAGCAGCTGTCTAGCCTGGCCAGTGTGGATTTTTGGCCGAGGATAAGGATTTCAGTCTTATCCCCGTTAAGACATAGGCCGTTAGTGGCCATCCAGGCTTGAATGGTGGCATATATGAGTTTTAGAGCTAGGGCGTCTTTGTGGTATGAGCCTGATAGAGGGAGGAGCACTTGGGTGTCGTCGGCGTAGTTGGTGTAGGCAATCCCAAGTGCATCAAGTTTCTCGAATAGGGGCTTAGTGAATAGATTGTAAAGCGTAGGTGCTGTACAGGAGCCTTGAGGGACACCGCAGTGTATTATGGATGGTGTTGCGCTCGAAATGTTTGAAAAGACTTTCATGGCCCTCCCTTCAAGAAATGAGGTTATCCAGGAGGTGGCTTGGTCAGAGAAATGTGCGGAGTGGGAGAGGTGTGAGGTGAGGGTCTTGTGGTCCACTAGGTCGAATGCCGCAGAGAGGTCGAGGAGAAGTAAAAGGGCGGGTTTACCTTTGTCCAATATCTTGGTTATTTGGTTTTTTAGGTCAAGCAAAGCAGTCTCTGTTCCATGACCTTTGCGGAAGCCTGACTGTCTGGTGCCTAGGATGGAGTTAGATTCGAGGTATAGTTGGATTTGGCTGTGTGCCACTTTATCTAGAATCTTGAGAAGGAAGGGGACAGTTGTTATAGGTCTGTAATTGTTAGGCATCGTGGGGTCGAGAGTGGGCTTTTTTAGAAGTGGGCGCACCCAGGCTTCTTTAAGACTGTCTGGGACAGAGCAGGACTTGAATGAGGCATTAATGAATGCGGTAATGATTGGGGCAAGTGGTTCAGCGCAGTCCTTGATTAATTTAGGGGGGCATGTATCGGCTTTGCAAGTCGATGGTTTCAGATGTTTCAGTATGTCCAGGACTTCTAGTTCTGAAACTTCTTTAAAGGCAAATTTGGGAATGTTAGTGGTTTTGCTATGGGATTGGGAATCTAAGTGTCGACTCTGTTTTGGCAAGGTATTGTAGTGGTCGCGGATTTTGTTTTGTAAGAGGTCTATTTTGTTGAGCATGGCGGCTTGGATACTGTTGCACCAGCCTTCATCCTTGATGATCTCGTCAGAGGAAGTGGGAGGCACTGTGAGCTCTTTAAAGATAGAGAAGAGTTCTCTTGAGTGGCACTTTGAGTCTAGTATTCGACGGTTGTATGATTCAGATTTGGCATTGAAGATGGCGGTTTTGTATTTTTTTGCAGTGACTTTGAATAAGTCTTTGGTGATGTCGCATGGGTTGGCCTGCCAGTTTTTAAGTGCTTGGCGCTTTTTGTCACGCAGAGCTTGGAGGTCCTCTGTGAACCATGCGTTTGAGTGGAAGGATTTCTTTTCTTTTTTCTCTTCTAGAGGAGCGATGGAGTTTATAGCATTGGTGAGCGTATCCTTGAATATGTCTGCTAGGATGTTAGGATCTTGAGGGAAAGGAGGGGCGAGGCATGGGGTGTTGAGAAGGGGGAGTAGATTGTCTGCAGTTAACTTTTTGGAGCTTCTGGCTAGGGTGGCGGATTTATGTACTGGTGTTTTTCTGGTAGGTAACGTAGGGATAGAGAATTGTATGCAGCTGTGATCTGTCCAAGGGAGGAATGTGTTGGATGTGATAGAGGAGTTACAGTTATGGTCGGCCAGCCAGTCAAGAGTTCTGCCTTTGGAGTGGGTGGGTGTCAGGATTTTTTGTGTGAAGTCTAGGTTGGAGAGGTCCTTGAGGAAGGAGGTTGCTGTTTTGTCCTTTGGGTCATTATAGCCTAGGTTAAGATCACCTAGGAGTAAGGTTTTGGTGGATTTTTTTAGGTTTTCGCTGAGAATATGCGTAATTTGCCCTTGAAAATCGGTTGGGAGTCCTGGAGGCCGGTAGATGACGTGAATGTTAATGGTGTTGTTGTGAGAGAGGGATAGTTTGGCCGATAGTATGTCTGCATTCCCTTCCCATGTGTGGGGTGTGGGCCTGATATGGTGGATGTCTTTATAGATTATGGCAACCCCTCCCCCTGATTTTGTAGGTCTGTCTTGTCTAAGGATGGAGTAGCCTACTGGTACAGCTAGGGTAATGGCGGGGCCTGAGGCTTCATGCAGCCAATAGGGCCCAGTCTGCGATTTAAGTACTTAACCACATATCTTCACAGCTATAGTTCTTATAAGTATATTTTCTGGGTTGGCATTTAAGAGATGAAATAATAATTAGATGTACAGCAATGCCTTGAAAATAAAAAACAATCTCATTAACTACTAAACTATACATTTATTTTTCTTGTTATAGAAACATGTCCAGCAGAACGAAGGAGAGCAGCAGTTTTCCCATCCTGAATGCTGGATTATAGCAGCAGCCCCCAAAGGTATGCAAACATAAACAGATCTCATTGGGGTTCTAAACCTGTTCGCAGGGACATATAAATGCAGAGCAGTTTGCGGGAACTTGCTTCAAGCATAATTGCACACAACATGCGGGGGGGAGGGGCGTGCTCCCCTCCCATGTATCCCCCATCATTCGCACCTCATAAGGGAGCAGGCAACCCGGCCTGTGCGGGCCCATTAGCCCTTCCTCACGCTCTTGTAATGCTTTCCTAGAAAGCACCCCAGGGGCAGCAGACTGCGCTTCCCTGGCAAGCTGGCAAGGCGTGGCACAGCTAATACTGCTTCAGAGGAGAAATGGGTGGCTGTCACCAGTCTCGGGACAAAGCACCTGCAAACGCAAAATACGGGACGCTTGGCCACCAAACGTTGCACAATTGATTGATCACAGCAGAGCAGACTTTTGAGGACCAAGAATGAAATTTCAACAAAAAGCCCAGATTTTCAATGTGTTGCGAGACAACTTCCAAACCAGAACCATTGACGTCAAAAAAAAGAAAGATCAGAGAGGGGGACCGGAAGGAGCATGCAGTTATTACACAGAGAGGGGGACCGGAAGGAGCATGCAGTTATTACACAGAGAGGGAGACCGGAAGGAGCATGCAGTTATTACACAGAGAGGGGGACCGGAAGGAGCATGCAGTTATTACACAGAGAGGGGGACCGGAAGGAGCATGCAGTTATTACACAGAGGGGGACCAGAAGGAGCATGCAGTTATTACACAGAGAGGGGGACCGGAAGGAGCATGCAGTTATTACACAGAGAGGGGGACCAGAAGGAGCATGCAGTTATTACACAGAGAGGGGGACCGGAAGGAGCATGCACAGTTATTACACGGCCTTAGACGGCCCAACTGTGGCTAGCACATTAGGGTGGGCTTGCAGGTGTAATAAACCGCAACACTGCACCCCAACAGTAAAGTAACATTTCATATTCGTCAGTTTCGGTACACACCCTGTGCTTGTTCCAAAAAACCTCAAGAAGAAGAGAGCACGGGATGAGCAAGAGTTTGCAGCTATATAATAGGAGCATTACATCTTCATCACCAGTGAAGGGGCGCGCGCCCTATGAGGAACTTAAGATCCCTGGAGACTAGCTGGACTTTGCCAGGCAAAGGAACTTGAGGTTTATTCATTCCTTAGTTTGCTCTGCGACCACAGACGTCTGCTTGTAGTCATTTCTAGGCCCTTTTCAGCATTATTAATATTGACAAATTCGAAGACGGGCGGGTGGAGAGGGTTAGTGCAGCAGCTTCCGATTGTGGGGCAATTGGAATGAGGGCAAACAAATGGGGTAGAGGGGAAGAAGGAAAATGAGTTAGAATTGTCAGAGGAAAGGAAGCCGAGAGCACAGGGGATGTTCGGTCCGTTGGGTACTAGATGTGGTTATTGATTACTCTATGTGGTTATTGATTATTCTATCAGTTTCGACACGTGCGGATCACCATTTACTGGAATATGGCATTGCTCTTGTTTGTCTCTTTGGATCCCAAGGATGGATTGCAAGCATTCCAGAACTCAGGGACAAGAGATCAGAAAATGTTGATGCTGTGTATTTATCAATTGAAATTCTTTTGCCCAATGGACTGGCAGGTAGTATGTATCAATATATGGTCTGGGTTTTACATAGCACAAACCTATCTGTGCAGCAGTGGAGCACCGTGTAACAAGAGGTACATTTACACAATTGGAAGAATAGGAAGTTGAGGGTAAATTTGGAAAGGCATGGAGAGAGGTGATAAGGAGGGTTGCAATCAAGGGATACATGAGGGGAAGACAGACCCAGGCTTGACTAATTGTTTGGTGGAGTCTAATTCATCTTTATTGCTCAGCAAACACTAGCCATTGCATTTACACATTTTTTTTTATTTGATTTAGTTGAATATCAACTTTACAAATATATAAAGAGATCGTCATTGTCACAATATAATCAGTCATTTTACATCGTTCATGTTAAAGAAAGAGAAAGAGGGATGAAAAACACATAATAATAAAACTTATGAGTTAGTGGAAAGTATAACAATTATCTTACAAAGAACGTCAAATGTCATCATCAAAGATACATTTTTCATTATCACATGACAGTTGTGTTATTTTTTTTTAGTTTAGTTCAAATGGGATTGCAGCATCAAGTATGTTAATGGTTGCAATTCTGACCGAGATCTTTTTTGTGCTAAAAATTTCAGCCCAAATTTCATTTGCAGATCTTATATTGAGCTTATATTGCATGCATTTAGCCAGTTTGGTTCGATTTTTCACAAAGAACTCACATTCTGTGACAATATGACAAAGAGTTTCTATATGAGATATATTCTTACAGAATCTACAATAAATTAGATCTTTTTCCACTAACCCTCTTCTAAACAGAATCTCATTTACCGGCCATAGATTCAATCGGAATCTTAAAATGTTCTGTTTAAGGACAGAGGACGGGCATTTCACAAGATAATCAGCCATCATACGGAATCTCTTATGACCAAAGACATTCCTGTCAAAATCTTTCAGCTTCATGCATTTATCTTGGGTGAGTATCCAATCGAACTGATATAGTTTGCTCTTAGCTCTAGATGGATTTGTGAGCAATAATTCAATTGAGATTTCTGCATTGGCAAGCGCATTTAATACGTAATTTCGTCATTTGGATGGAAATAGCTGGTTTGAGGTCAATAAGTGGTTCGCTAAGATGGCTAGGCTATTTTGATTAGATATACCCAGCATACATTTTCTCAACAGTGTGCACATTTTCCAAGTAATTTGCGAGTGTATAGACAAAAGCCCTAGTTCAAACCTTAATAGCATAGTAGGAGTGCTTTTTGGAAGATTGAACACAGATTTCCAGAATTTCGCCTCTATTTGGTTCCAAAATAGTTGGGTTTTGGGCAGCATGGATTCCATTCCATAAGTAATCACAGGTATGACCTTTTGTTGGTAATAGGTCATAATTGGGTTACATGTAAACTTACAAAATTTCGCCAAGATTATTTTTGCTTGAGATGTTAGCATAGTGAGTTTTGTTGATATTGTTATTTCACACGATTTATCCGAATTTAAGCTGTTGAACATCATCCCCAAATATTTATACTCTGAGACTATCTGTAGCTTTGACCCAGAAATTGACCACTCATGCTTGTTTGAAAAGGAAGATTTTGGTTTGTTCAATATCATTATTTGTGTTTTGTCTTCATTCACCGTTAGATTATTGGCACATACATAGCGATCCAATGTATCAAGGAGAGTTTGTAGACCCGTGGGGTTTGTGAAATTAGAACCAGATCATCCGCGTATATGTTACACTTCAGGCTTCCCCGCAGGCCTCCTTGCAGAGTACGACTTCTTTAGAAGCTCCTCTATGGACCAGATACAGGCTACCATGGCGTCTGTACAAACTTCGACGGACTCCGGGTCAGATGACACATCTTGTACGTGGAAGACATACGGCAAGACACGCACCTCTTACGCCTATAAAACCACCATCTTCCAAGGGGCTCGTTGCTGCTAATTAGCGTTACAAGCTACACGCGGTTTCGTCTGTTTCCTCTTTGTGTCTTCCTACACGATTCCTCATCAGAACTCCTGGTTTTGACCTTTGCCTGACTACTGGATTCCCTCGTCTCCTCCTTCATTCCTGTCGTGCTCGTCTGGTTGTTTGACTCGGAACGTTACTGGATCCGGCTCCCTTCTGTCTCTTGCAGTACTTCATTCCTGGTTGCCGCTTCTGCACTCGGAACCAAATTGCTGTCTACTATCCAGATCTTTTCTACTGCTACTCGGGATACATGTGTGCTCAGGTACATACTTAATTGGCTATCCCCATCTCTGCTACTGTTTATCTCCACAACTTGTTTGGATATATGTCTTGTGTTGGATTCTGGGACATTGAGTGACTTTCCTGTGAGATTGTCCTTAAGTGCATATAAACGCTTTCCTGAAACTGCACCAACCCGGCACTAGTGCGACCCTCGTGCCGTCCGGGGCTACTTCCCTATACTAACCTCCCTGTTTGTTATTTTCTCCTGTCGTTGTCTTCTGTTTCCTGGATTCCTTTCCTCAATATATCCTTATTCAAGTTAGCTGTTATCAATTCTATATATATTTGGGACCGATATTGAATTAGACCATTTCCACTCATTTTGTGTTATTCCTTGTAGATCCACCCCGGGGAAGCTCCACTCGAATATCTATCTAGGTAGTTGCCCATTTAATTCAACTGTTCTAATCATTTGCATTAACCTCAACACTGTCTAATATCCTTGTATTCCTTTGCAGCATTGGTATTGGCGGTATCGGCCTATTTCGGAGTGGTGAGTAACAGTATAGCAGCCAAGATATGATTTGGTTTTCTATCTTTGGAGAGTCTGATGAGGCTAAGGCCAAATCAGCTGCAATGTCCAAACGAAAAAGATTAAACAATGTCGAAGCAAGAATACAGCCTTGTTTTAAGCCTCTGGCAGTGAAGATGGTAGTAGATAAGAGGCCTTCCATATTCAGCTTTATTTGTATGAACGTGTTTGTGTGCAGAAGATTCCCCAATTTTATCCATGACTCTGGGCATTTGTATTTCATCAATTCTTTAATGAGAAGATTTCTGTCAACAGAATCGAATGCCATGCGGAAGTCCACAAAGGCCATGTATAGGGGTTGTTTCCGTGTGGTGCATGAGGATTTGATAATGTTAAGTAATGTGAGGTTAATAGATTTACCTAAACCTGAAACGAAACCCGTTTGAAACGGGTCTCTGCAGTGATGCGCCATAGACCAAGCATTTAAATCACGGAGAATCAATCTGCAAAAAAAAATTCCTGGCACATTTAAGAGTGCAATAGGCCGATAGCTCAGGGGATTTTGTCGATCTCCCTTTTTGTATGATGGCACAATAATTGAGTGGGTCCAGGATTTAGGCAGCTCTTGGTTACATATGATCAGTTTGAATAAAGTGTGCAAGATTGATACCCATAGATCAACATTATTTTTCAATGTTACATTTGATAGACCATCGAGACCCGGGGCTCTAGACATGCTAGCCTTGTTAATATGATGACAACTGTCATCTTCGTCAAATTGTAGATCGAAAACGATTGGCATGAGGCTTACAACGTCCTGTTGTACAGGAGCAGCATAGATGGCCGAAAAGTGGTCTAACCAGTCATTTTCTTTTACTCCATTTAGCTCTGATGTTAATGGTGGAGCCTTGTTGGTTGCATTGAGCAGCTGCCAAATCTGAGCGGTGTTCTTATTTTAAATATGCATTAGCATGCTCTCACCCTCTTTTTGTTGTAAAAATCATCTATATTCAATCATCCAATTTTTATAGGCTGTTTTAATGGATTTCAAGGCTGTATCTCTATGCACCGCAGGTGCCGTGCAAGCTTGACGTTTCTGCTTCCTAAATAATGCTTTCCTAAGGCTGACAGTATTATCATTAACGCGAGGTGTTTTTGATTTGGCGTTCTGACATGTAGCATACAGCTGCATTAAATCATAGGGCGCTATATTGTCCACATCTGTGTCACCCATACCCGCCTGATCAAAACTTTTCAGGTGATCTCTATATTTAACAAGAGATTTTTCCGACCATTTTAATCGGTTCTGGGAGTTATTTGAGTTCACCACACCTTGAAACCATTGTCTTTGTGGACAAGGGTAAGATGACATGACCAGTTTGAAAGTTAGCTGTTTGTGATCGCTGTATTCAGATGATATTACTGCAAATTCTGAAGTGTGATCAAACAGGCTTCTAGTGACAAAAATGTAATCAATGATCGCGCTCTGGTTGCGACTGGCCCAAGTTGGATTGGGGGGAGAATCAGCCGCACTAGTTCCATTCAACATCACCAGATTCCACGCTTTGGCAAATATGTTCCATGATTTAGCTCGGTCCTGCTTTCTTGATACGTTCTTATTTACAAGATGGCTGTTCAAATCACCTGCAACAATGACATGAATAATGCCACTTTCCAACATGATATGCTCCATTGAAGATGTCAGATTTTTAAAAAACAGGTTAGTCGAGATGCCCACAGGATTCCAATATATGTTAATGCATGCTATTTTGATGTAATTAATAGCGAAATAGGAGCATTGTATAAAAGGATTAACAATAGGCAAGGAGTGCAGATGCATGTTAGTTGTAGAATTAGTGGCAGTAAGCAATCCTGACATTGGTCTACCCTTGGTTGCTCGTATGGCAGGTACCAGATAAATATCATAGTTAATCCAAACCGGCGAGCTGGTCAGCCAGGTTTCTTGGAGGAGAATAAGATCGTAGTTTCCCAGAATAGAACGAGGGTTATTAATAAGATGGCTAAAACCTCGGGTATTCCAACTGATTACTGTTGGCTCACTTTGTCATTTTCGGAGTCTAGTTACACTCTAGTGATGTGACTAAATTCTTTGTGTTCTGGTGCATTTTGTCTGGGAGTATAAGAGACAGGATTCCGAGGATTCTTGTGACAAGATTTTAGTGGACTTTTGCTATTATGATTAGATGTAACCAGGAATCCCAAGTTATACAGGGCAACCTCAGCAGCACAAATGTTGTTATGTATTATTAGAGACGAGTCCATATTAGAGCTGAACCCAGATTATTTTGGTTGGGGAATTCAATCTGATCTAGGTCCTCTGATCGAATTTCTTGTAGCTCAAAAGTATCAGAGAAAATTTTTAAGATACTCTGACGATTCAAGATGTACACAGGACAGACTTCAGGTCGACAAGATAGCAACATAGAGTATCTCGTTTCTGGCATGGAACTTGTCTTTTTACAGGGGGGTAAAGGGCGCTTTTGAGAAGACCCAGGCATAGTGACAGAATCTTGTCAATACATGGTTTGAGATTTTTGTGCTTTGCATTCTATAGGCGTTCCTGCTTGGGACATTGAGCCATGTCTCTCATTCAACTGCCATAAATGTGCAATTGAGTCTTTTATCTCCTGAAGTTTTTTTGAAAAGAGTGTGCATGATTAGTATTCTTAGCAGAGGTGCATTCTGTCGCCTGGTACTCCAGTTCTGCAAATGATACTTTTTTGGACAAGAGACTCTTTTTCTCATTGGGGATCACCAAAGGTGCAGTTGGAGTCGGGAGTACAGAAGTGCATTTAGCAGGTCCATTTGTAATAATGGGAATGACAGGGGGACCAAATATGTGCTGTTCTAAGTACAAATCAATTTCTCGCCTTAGTGCTGTTCTCACATCAGTGGAATTTTTAAGAGGATCATTTTGTACTTTAGAGGTACAACTGGCGTGAGCTGATTGGAGAGGACGTGATTGATTCTCATTGATGGTTGATTGAGATGTCTGCTGAGTTACTGCTAATTTAATCAACTCATCTAGTGGAGGATGGTCAACAATTTTTCTGGGAGAATCACTGGATTCAATTAACTTGGTTTTCTTTACGTTTACCAGCGCTGTATATTTTTTTGTTATGTTATTGGAAGCAGCAAGAGTTCTGCTATTTGCACGTGTTAAGTTGTTAATAAACTGTTTTGTTGCAGAGGTCGCAACTAGTTTCGCAGTTTTCACATTTTTCGTTTTCTTTTGAGCTGGGACTTTTTTGGGGTTTAAATTGTTTGGGACCGAGATGTTAGTAGACCTTACATCAAAAACCGGATATGGAGACTTCAAGTCATGAGAGCCACTCATAGGATTATTAGGGTGACTCGAATTTTGTGTGTCATGTGGAATAGGTAATGAATCATATGCTACATATTTTTCTATAATTATTCCTTTAACATAGGGCACTGGTGTTTTCAATATCGCAGATTTCACCATAGGCATGACATTTTCACAAGCAATAGACTCCGAAACAGTTATAACAGATTGGCATTCTGTAATTTTGATTGTTTGTGTGTCAACATCAGCATAAACTTTAGTAGCATTCGAAGGATCCTTCTGTTTCTCAACCAGCATCTGAGAACACTCTTTAGATGCTTTAATTGCACTGTCTAGTTTCTCGTTTAGACTATCTGTAAGTGGTCAAAGGCTGTAGTCATAGTTAATTGGTCATGTCTCATAATGTTGACATTTTCTGAGAGATCTTTCAGATTATTGTCAACAGATTCAAATAGCTTAGCAAGTGCCATTAGTGCAATGTTCATTACCTCTAAGGTCAGTTGTGAGGTCTTTGAGGGGTCGATATATTTTACCGATATTTGCGTGTCTCCATTGGATCTCTGAGGTGTGGGTGCTATGTAGGATGCGTCTATTCCTTATATGTTACAGCCAGATTGCCGGAACAAATCAGGAGATTGAGAAAGATTAGAATCCTCTAGGCTGGCTGAGAAACAGGAGTTTGTTGAATCCAATTCAATCACAGCTTCTTGGCTAGGATTGGATGTATTCAATATTGCATGAGCCGGAGCTCCTGAAAGTGCATTACGTAGGATCATGCTATCCGTGAGGGAAGTGTTAATCCATCAGGATTAGGCAGTACTTCCACCTGAGTACTGTCCTTGGAAGTTGCTGGGCCGTGGTTAGACGTTCCCGCGTTGAAGTTCGTATCACCTGAACCGTTATTTGGCACTGATAAAGGAGCTATTGAGGCATCTTTAGTAACCGGCAAAGTTACACCAACAATGCCAAAACCTATTTGCGAATGTCAATATTATCTTGCACTCCCCCTTTTTTCTTGTTGTTTGTTGTTTTACGTCGGGGAGTTCTCAAAATTGAAGTTGAGCAGGTGTTAGTGACTACCTTAATTGCTGGCTGCTCTTCATATATTTGTTGATATTCCGACATAATTCGCTGCCGAATGTTCACAGGCATCGCAGTTTTTAGACGATAGATGCTCTTTGAAGTCATAAGTCCAACAGATCGAATTCCCCTTGGTTCCAGACAAACAAACAATTTGCGCTAGTCACTCTAGCTATAGGAATTTTGTTTTGGATGCTATATATGAGGTAGCACACAAGAAAAGGAGCAATGAGTTAAAGCACCTCCGGTGCCCCAGGAGCCACGGGTGCCGCGGCGAAGCGGCAAAGCGGAACTCACCTGAACTCTTCGGGTGCGCGCGCGCAGTGCGCGCGCAGGTTCTGTTTTATACACACGCCCACTAGGTGTCACACAATGCCTATACAGGGGAAATAAAAAGCAAATGAGTACTCATAGTATGAGTAAGAGTGTCTATAGTACTATTTCTTTGCAGATTGTCACCTTGTGGGTAGAGTAGTCCTCAGAAGCAGTCCTTTGCTTTTAATAAACGCAGAGAAAAAGTCAAGACGTCCGGGAAAAGCGGGGCTCACCGGGACTCTTCGGGTGCGCGTGTGCGGTGCGCGCGCAGGTGCTGTTTTATACACACGCCCACTGGGTGTCATACAATGCCTATACAGGGGAAATAAAAAGTAAATGAGTACTCATACTATGAGTAAGAGTGTCTATAGTACTATTTCTTTGCAGATTGTCACCTTGTGGGTAGAGTAGTCCTCAGAAGCAGTCCTTTGCTTTTAATAAACGCAGGGAAAAAGTTGAGACGTCCGGGCAAAGCGGGACTCACCGGGACTACTCGGGTGCGCGCACGCGGTGCTCGCGCAGGTGCTGTTTTATACACACGCCCACTAGTTGTCACACAATGCCTTGTGGGTAGAGTAGTCCTCAGAAGCAGTCCTTTGCTTTTAATAAACGCAGGGAAAAAGTCGAGACGTCCGGGCAAAGCGGGACTCACCGGGACTCTTCGGGTGCACATATACACATACAATACATTAAGATCCCATAAAAACACCCCCAACCAGATAGATGAAAAACAGAAAGACACACATGTTAAGACCAATTAGTTCAATAAAAACAGTATGAATCAAGTTAAAATGGCGAAGGGCAGAGGGAGCAGAGTAGCTCCTCCCCACAGCAATCAGGAGAGGTTTGATCCACCTATTCCTCAAAACCATATGATGGGACAGAACATTAAGAAGTGGACCCTGGTTTCCAGCAATGTTCCATCACCTTCCATTTCATCATCTCCTGTCCAAGGATCCATGATGGAATTCAGCGGACAACTGCCCTGCCCTAGCTTGAGGTATAGACCCCTCGTCTCTGGCCTTGTCAGGAGATCTAAATTCATCTCAGATCACTCAGCTGATTCAAAATAATAGTAAACAATCAATTTGGGGTTTCAAAGAGTCATAGCCTGAGGCTCACTTTGGATTAACTCCATACACGTCCCCAGAATGCCCCTGCAATGTTACTGCTGGATCCGGCAAGGCAAGCCCCAAAGATAATGCCATCCCATCTTTACCAGTGAATCCCCGATGCAACTCAGAAAGGGAAAAGAATCACCCTCTGACAGGCCCCTAATCTCAGTCGGATGTCCCTTATATACTGAGGATGCTCCCGGACTCAAACCCTGGGTCACAAACTCAACGGCTTTTCCCTGGCCTGTAGGCCAACACTTCCAATCCCCAACTGCTCCCTCAGCTGTAAGTTGAGGATTGATATCATGGATTCAAAAAATATGTTAACCCACCCGCACTGTCCTAGATTGGAACAGTGCTAGAATGCAAAACCATATAATGCTATGGCCTGCTATGCAATAGGGGGGCAAGTAGAGCTTTATCTCACATTTTCCAAAAACTCTATGGATTCCGTCACAAGGTCTTCAGAGTTTTGGGTCACATGATTGACTAGAAACTAATAGCTGAGTCAATCAGGTTGTTATAAACTGGTTGTCAGCTTAGACTGGTTGGCTCTTAAAGAGGTTGACTTGCCAGTCTGAGCAACCCCTTTATGATGGGGGAATGGATGAGGATTCATTTGGGGGTGAGGTGGGGTCAGGTGGAGTTGTAGGATGGAATATGGAATGATGGAGTTGGGATTCTTTGACATATTGGGTGACAGGATAACGTTAGGTAAGGGAAATGCCAGGGGATGGTTGTTGCGGGTGGACATCTCTGACAAGAGACTGCAGAGAGAGGTGCTTTGTCACACTCAAATTCTAATAAAAAAGATCATACATCTTAAATTGATTTCCGGTTGAGCCGTTTGTTTGATCAGCCACCAGGTGCCAATCAAGTTCAATATTTATATTTTAATTTGCAGTACCCAGACACCTTAAAAGGATGACTAGGGTAAGTCTTTGAGGTTGACTAAAAGATAAAGAACTAATCATGGGTTTGACCCTGTCAAGGGGGGACAAGGACCTCAGAGGTGGCATGACAGAGCTGAGGGGGATCAAAGTTCCTAGCTCCCTGGTCTATTTGGAGCCGTGCATGTATATTGGTACCTGTTTCCCAGACCCAATGCCTTTCATCCTCTATCGCGGCCAGGTCTCGCTCTCATCTCCTTCTGGTGTTTCTCAAGAGCCTTCAATTACCAGCATGCACCAGACTCATCACCTCAGGCCCCTAGGATGGGTAATGGTTCCTGGGAGACAGTACTTTCAATGGCGATGAGCTGGACTAGCCCCCAGGGCTACTGCACTTTCCCTGCCTCAGCCCTTGCTCTCGGTTTTCCTGGAGGCCTGGGGCGCTCCAGTACTAAGGGGAGCACTGTTCACCGCAGCCACCCGGACTTGATTGTGAAGAGAGCTTCTGCCCACTACGCCACCCCATTGAATTTCCTGGAGGACTGCTGTGCTCCAGTGCCAAAGGGAGCACTGTTCACCGTAGCCACCCGGGTTCGATTGTGAAGTGGCCCGCTGCCCGCTACGCTGCACCGGCTGCCCTCACTTGTGGTGTGGAGTATGTCAGGTGCTCCAGCCTCCCATCAGCAGCAGTGATGGCCTACCCGCGTGTGAGGGGCTCACTGCCATTGAGTGCTGTGCAGGGCGCTCGGTTCTCAGCGGTGTCTTCCAGCGTGTAACAGCACATCCTTAGAGAAGGGGACCTCTGCATGCAACACTTTGCATTGCTGCCATAGCAATGAGCAGAGCAATGACACGATGCTAATGGGGACCAGCCCTGATATGGAATGGGACTGGGTGTGAGAGAAGAGGGGGACATGTGGTCTGTACACTGATCGGGGATGTGCAGTCTGTGAGCTGATCTGCTGGTGGATTTAAATATGAGAGGGCAGCAAACTGTCTGTAGGGGTGCATTTGTTTATGTTGCCTTTGTGTCCTGACTGGACTTTAAGATTGTTGGAAGAAGCCATAATACCACTGCCTACAAGCCATAATGGGTAGTCTGCTGGTACAACGTCCTACCATCGACAGACTTTTTTCTATGGATTTTTTCTGAAAAAGTTTCTATGAGAAAATGCATCGAAAAATATAGGTGGGGGTGTGAAAGTGCATATAAGGGGTTGGGGGTCGGGAATAGAGAAAAAACAATAAGGAAACCCCCCAAATAAAACAAATAAAATTCAATGAGTTTTATCATTGAAAAATATAAGTTAAAAAAACCATTGAAAAAAATCTGTCGCTGAAATGACATAGAACCAGTCTGCCACCCCCATTTCTGCCCAATCCAGGGGCACCCACCGTAAGGTGGGAAACAGGGAAGACTTCTAGGGCTATGTCGTAGCCATACATGGCCCCTCTTATCACATTGACCAACGTCGTGCACTCCTCATGCACTGCCTTGGGTTTGAAGGACGACAGATCCTAAAGAGCCTCCCTAAACCCACCCAGGATAGGGCAGCATTGCCCGGGGATGAAGGTGGAGGCGGGGAGTTCCTGTACCTATATGAGACTATGCTGCAAAAGCTAGATATTCACTTTGAGAAGAAGTCCAGCATGTCCTAGAAAGGTATTATTTCGGCGTATGAGAACAAACGATGGGGGAGTCAATAGAGTACTTCATCACAGAACTCAGAGAACTCGCAAAAAACGGAATTTTGGGGCATCGTACAACAAATGCTTGCAGGACCAATTCATGTTGAAAATGAGAGAACAACATTTGTGCGGTAATTTGGACTAGAGGTTCCAGACCTGGAAAAAAAATAGATCACATAATGGCATGCATAAGGGAAATGGACAAGAAGGGCTAGCGTTGGAGAATAAGTCTTGTGTGTGGGGGGAGCACAGCAAGATTATGATAAAAAAGAGCATTGTCTCACGAAATGAGGGAACTAAGAAGAAAGGCTCAGACAATGTTCAGGAGGGACACAAGGGAAAAGAGCCATGGGTCAAAGGTGTTTCAGATGCAAAAGCACGTTACACTTCGCAAGCAACACAGCATGTCCTGGACTCAAGGCACTCTGCCACAAGTGTGGAAAGCAAGGGCATTTTGCTAGATGATGTAAGAATTTTTCTAAAGGTGGGGTCAGATTGATTAACGTGGATTCTGAAAGTGAAGATAGATGGGATGAAGATCCTGAGGGAGTTGATGGTGTGAGTAGGTCAGATGTAAAACCATAAGAGAACTTTGCAAGAAAGGGTCCATTATGTCTGGTGTGAGAAATGTCAAAAGGAATTCCAGGATATAAAACGGGCAATTGCCAGTGCGCCCGCCCTGGCAAACTTTGGCACAGAATGCCAGATATTTATCATGACAGACGCCAGTAACAAGGGTTTGGACACTCTCCTCAAGGAGCGCCAATGTAGTGAGAAGAGAGTAATTGTCTTTGCTTTAGGGTTCTGAGAGGTGCAGAAACACGTTGCTTTGTGATTGAGAAAGAAGCCCTCAGTGTGGTTTGGGGATTATGAAATGTAAAGCCTTTCTCTGGGAGAGAGAGCTCATAGTTTGCGCAGGTCACAAGTTCCTGGTGGGAATATTCATGACTAAGGGTCTGGATGGAGTTTCTCGAAGAATCGTCAGGTGGGTAACCTCTCTTCAAGGACATGAGTTTGCAATAGAGCATGTGTTAGGAAAAGAAAATACTGTGGCAGATTATCTGTCCAGAGTCAGTCAGATAGATAATGAGACTGAACCTGGGGATTGTGATGGTGAAGTATCAGATCAGATCTTTGTGGTGTGCAAGGTTACTGTGGAGAGCCAGGAATGGATAGATGATGAGTTCAATCACGTCATGGAGTATGTTAGAACTGGTTGGGGTTGGACAGTTGGTGAAGGGTTGGGAGCCTTTCACATAGTCAGAGATGAGCTCAGTATTGAAGGAGTATTATTATCCACCTTCAGGAGTAAGCAGAAGACATATCGAGGCATAACATAAGGACATAAACGTCACTTATGTATGACTAAGACAAAATTAAGACTTCAAACTGATCATTGGTGGCCTGGGTTAGACGTGCAAGCTGAACAATTGATCAAGGAGTGTGCCTTATGCAGGGAGTCAGATAAGATATTGAGGAATTATGTTCAGCCTCTTGGGCCATTGGAGTTGCCTAGTATGCCTTGGGAATTTGCTGCCTTGGATATTCTGGGGCCCAACAAAGGTGAAAGGGGCAGGAGGAAATATGTCATTTTATCAATGGATCTCTACTCCAAGTGGGGTGAGGCAGAGATAGTCTTGGATGTAGACACACGAGCAGTCAAAGATTTCTTGGATAGCGCATTTCAGAGAGAGGAATATCCAAGGAAGATTCGAACTTACAATGGGGTGCAACTAACCTCTAGGATGGTGAGTTGTTTCTGCAAGGATGTGGGGGGTTGCATCACAAGACCTCTTTGTATCACACCGAGACCACCGGTGCAGTTGAGAGGTTCAATCGTACCCTCATGCAGGGCATTAGAATGGCTTTGGGTGTGGGGACTGGCAGGGAAATGTTAGAAAGAAGGAGGGTGTGCGCATACTGGTGGGCACCACATGCCACTACGAGGGAGGTTGATACCGTTTGAAGTGCTGAGGAGGAGGAAAGCACACACAGCAGTTTGTCCACTGTGGTTGGGCAGGTCTGGTTACATAGAGTGGGATCAGCAGAGGTTGAGGAAAGTTGTCGAGCACAAGGCTCAATGTATGAAGGAGAGATTTAATAACTTGACAAGAGTGAAAAGATTTGAGGTGTCAGAAGGAGAGAGGGTTCATGTGAAGAAACCGGGGATGGTTAAAAAATGTGAAACAGCTATTGGGGTCGGCAACAGTTCAGGAAAGTATTATTGATGCTATTGTGTCGGAGAATGTTAGAACATGGAACACATCTGGATTGCAAAAGGGAGTGTAAGATGATGAAGTTCACACATTGGCCAGGAAGAAAATGTAGTGGATTTGGGAGGGGTGGAGAGTGTTGTAGAGTACTCTGTTACTGAGGCTGTTTAATTATGGAATAGTTCCATAGATGGGGAAGATGTATCAAAGCATGTATGAAGTTAAATTGTGTTCTGTGTTCCAATAAAGAAGGTAGTCCAGTAAGAATTGCAGGGAGAATCAGTTGGAGAAGAGTGAGGAACACAGTGAAGCTGGGGGCTTGATTACCCACTACCGGTCTATCTTGATGAATAAAACATTCACAACAGCATCATAAGTGTGTGGTCTACCTTGTATCACAAGCACTTTGGCAGAGGGTACCAAATAAATTGCCCGAGCCAACCCATCCACACCCCTCCCATACCCACTTTCCTCAAAACCGCTCTCATGAAGGACCAGCTAACCCAATCAAATGCATTTTCAGTGTCTAAGGGGCCCTGAATTTTAGCATCCGGGGATCAAGAAGGTCCATTGTTTTCCTGAGATTATCTGCCCCTTGCGTATTCTGCACAAAGCCAGCCTGGTCCGGATGGACCAGTTTCAGAAGGACCACCTCCAGCCTTGACAACAGGACCTATGTGAAAATGTTGGCATCTATATTCAGGAGGGATTTTTGCATGTAGGCCGAGCAGTTGGTCAGATCTTTTCCATCTTCGGGATCACCAGTATAAGGGCGCTGGCGAAGGAGGGACCTGCATCTCCATCTGACTTAATACTATTGAATACCTTGACCAGAAGGGAGCCAGCAGATCCAAAAACAGTATTAAAAGCAGATGTGAACCCATTCTCACTTGGGGCCTTACCAGCCTATATTTTCAGAATGGCACTCTTCACCTCGCCCAAGGTGATATTAGCCTCCAAGGTATCCCTATCCTCAGACATCAGACATGGAAGAGGGATATCCCTCAAACATCTCTCAACTTCAGACTCGGATTCAGTTTCTTCACTGTTGTACAGGGCCTCATAAAATGCTGTGAAGCTCTGGAGAATCCTCTCTGGTTCCTTTATGACATTTCCCAACCCATCCCTTATCCGATCCACCCAGCTCTCGTCTCTAGCAGCCCACAGCTGTGATCCAGAATAGTCCCCACTCAGTACCTCTGCTTTGTAAAATTAATCATACTATTGACTGCCCCCCAAAGCAAGGAATGCAATTCCTGCCCTTTCTCCCTAATAGATTGCAGTATTGCTTCCACAACTCCCTGGTCCCCCTTAAGGCTGGCAGACAACTGAGCAATGTCCTCCTTTAATCTACTCTCTATTAGGCCCCTTTCCCGTTTTTTCCTAGGACTCTCTGCTTTAAGGAGTCCTCTAAGGGTGGCCTGCGCTTACTCCCAAACATGTCACTGTGAAATCTCCCCTGGGTCATTTGTCTCAAAAACAACCTAATTTCCTCATCCATGAGGTCCCGGAACACCGTATCAGGGAGAAGGGAGTCATTGCAACGGCACTTGAGGCTTCTGCGATTCGGACCGCTCATATTTAGTGTCATTAAAACCATGTCATGGCCAGACCAAGCTATCGTCCCCACCCCTACGGCTCTGATGGATCACAAGTTTTCTCTTGATAAAAGGAGAAGATCTATTCTTCCAAACGTATTGTGTGGCAGTATAAACCCCACCCGGCAGGCCATGTTGACATCGCATCACATCCAGCCAAAAGTGACCTGCAATAGGAAATGTGAACTCCCCATTCTCCCTGCCCCACTCCCTCTGGGCACCGGTCCTCCCTGATTTCCAGTCCAGCTAGGGGTCTTGAATCCTATTAAAATCCCCCCCCCCACTCTCGTTGGACCCTCTGACCACTGCTCAATGGAGGTGAAAGCTGACCTACTAAAGGGTACTTGGCCTGTATTGGGCGCATGAAAAGTGACCAGAGAAACCCCCAGCTCGCCCAGGTACCACTTGATCATGAGCAACCTCCCCTCAATTGCCCTCTTAACTTGTGCGTCTATTAGCACCAGAAATGTTGCCAGGAAAATGCCCACTCTCCCCCTTTTCCTTTGCCCTTCCAAAGCCCAGAAGGACTGTCCCACTGTCTTGCCACCCATACAGAACTCGTCCCCTTGCCTAAAATGCATCTGCTGAACAGACAAAACCCCCAATGGAGCTGCTTTAAATCCCACAGTGACAGGGAGAGCACTTGTGTGGCGATTTGAGCCACTTCACATTCAGCGTTCCAACCCTGAAGTCATCAATGATCCCCCAATACAGTGTCAAATTGTATCAACCCTGTGTCTCCGCAGCACTCTAAAGATTGCATTTCCATCAGTGTACCTATAATGATCAACCCCTCCCCTTTTGCCTACCACCACCAACCCCACCCTCGATTCCCCCAACTTGAAAACCAAAACAATCGTATGCACAACATAACCGAATAGAGTAGCAACTGACCAAAGAGACACCCAGATATCTGTGATGACTCCAATGGAGTCAATCGAGATTCCTCGGTGGGAACCTCCTCCCATCTGGGCAGGGGAAAGCAGCCGCTACCTGATCCTGACCCTGGGGGTGGTTATGTGAGGGACGATCACATGGGAGGAGACAACTACCGGGGAGATGTTATGACTTCATTGGAGCAGTCACAGTACCCCCTTTTTTCCCCCCTGTAGAGGAAGTCAAGAAACCTTTTCTCCTCATCATACTAGTCAGACCCCCTCTTTCCACTCAAAGACCCACAACTCACATACAACACCTTTGGTTCTTGATGTGACTTTATGTAAAGTCCAGTTGAAAAAACATTTAGGAGTTAAGAGTCCAAAGGTAACCATGATCTCTAATTGTGATGTACTTTTTTTGTGGAAATCGTGAGAAAAACCATCCAGGAGTTAAAAACCCTAATAAAGTTATGGACGTCAACTCCCACGAACAATCGACTGGGTGGTGCTGAGTACAAAGCGTGTAGGGCAAGTTCAAGGGCCCTGGCCGGGCAGCCTACATTCTTACGGGCTCTGCCTCCACAGGCACTATCATGGTCTCCTCGCTGGGGGCCACACCACTCCCGATAGACGTCCCCCCACCTCCAGTGGGCGGTCGTGGCCATTCAAGCTAGCCATGCTGGCACCTTCAGGCTGCAGCGGCTGTGGGGCTCGCAGTGCGATCACCAACATCCGAGCCCCCACTTCGGTCCAACACGTTCCGGCCCCCTCAACACCTCCATTCCTGGCCTCACCATCGTGGGTAGAGAGGGGAGTCCTGGGAGGGGTTCCTTCTATTTGATACTCATGGCTTTCTAGGTCACTCAGCTCCCCTCAAACAACCCAAACACCCACAGCGGGACTGCAGCTGAGCGACTTATAACATATAAGAGCGGGAAGCGACATGCTCAGGTGGCCATGTTTGTCCATGCCCCCTAGTGGTCTTGCCTTAGCCTTCTTTTAATGCCTTTGTGAAGTGCTCTTAAAAGATCAATCAGCCTGGCTCGGCCCCTTCTCTCCTCAGGGCTTCCCACAGGGGACCCCATCAACAGTATCAAAAGCAGCCCTTAAATCAACAAAGGCGAAATATGGCTGGGTCCTCTTCAGAGTAATGTACTTCATGCCCAAGGGGCTACTACCCTCAGACACTGCTCCATTGCGGCAGATCAACAGCTGTGCTCTCACGTAAGCTTTTTTTACCTCTGAGTTTCACACAATCTGACCTTCCTAACTGCTCTGTTGAGGCCCTGGGTCTGTATCAGCGATTCCCTTCCTTGCCTCCTTCTGCTTTGAGAGAGGAAGCAACCACCTAGTATACCCCAAAATCAAGACATTAAGCAATTCCTTCTTAATGCATCCTACCCTTTCTATGCCAGTGTATACTGGCTTTAAAAAACAACAGTGATTTAATGTTCCCATGTTTTTCTCCAGGATTCCACACTTCTTATTAATAGTTACTTATTTCAATGTTCCATAATTTGCAGTTGGGTATAATCAGTCAATCCACAATACAAACAAGCAATTACTGTACTGAGGAGTCAATGGGCCTCATTACGAGTATGGCAGTAAGTCAACAACGGCGCCGGTATCGCTAACGGCACAGTTGCTACCGTACCGCCATACTAGGGGTTCTGCTCGCTGGTGGCCGTGCCGGCACCCGTGAGCAGAACTTGATGGTAGCAACGGTACTGTTATTGACGGTATCGTTGCTACCACACTCCCCATTCCCATTGAGCCCTAGTGGCTCAATGGGAATGGGGAGTGTGGAATTCCCCATGCAAGGGGAATTACCGGGTCTGCCGAGGTCAGAATGACCCGGTGATTCCCCTTTCGCTGGTGCCGGACCGGATGCGAATTTGGAGGTAGCCTTGCCGGTAAAATCGGCAATGCTACCTTCAACCTCGTAATGAGGCCCAATGTCCAAGCTGTTCTACTAAAGTGTAGGCTGGATGGATGGGCACAACACCGAAGTAAGAACATTTGACAGGGGTGGCGACAATATGAAGATTTCTGGGGAGCCAGGTGAAGCACTGTTGGAGTTGCTTGCAAGGACATGTATGGTGGCAGGCCCTCACATCTCAGGATCGGCCTCAACCACATCAGTACAGGCCAGGCTGTTCTCTTTTCATGCAACAAATACAGCAGAATAAAACTGAAAATACAGGCAGTATTGCTAACTCCAGGCAGGTCTATAAACATGAGGAAATACCCACTCAATCAGGGCAGGCCTCACAGCTGTGCTACTGAGCAGGAAATACAGCTGATAATGGTTGGAAACACAGGCAATTCCTCAACACAGGCACGCCCCCAAACATGAGGACAGACCCCCAAGATCAGGGTATAAGCCTCAACAACATTATCACACGCTTCAGGGATTAGAAACATGGATTGACTCACTGGTGAGGCACAGAACTCACAGCTTTTGTAAAATTGCTCCTAAGGGAAATCATTTGAGTTCTTTAAACTCTGACTATTTCCTTCTGTTGCATCCATACAGAAACATGTCCATACATTTAAAAAGGACAAGAAGAATTAAAAAAAAATGTATATACATAGTTCTTCTTTATTTTACCCATCATTATAAATGCATTATTTCGATTTGTATTTCTTACTAGCAGTGTAACCTCAATATAATGCCACAACTGCCTCTTAGTCAATTCTACAACCTTATCACAAGCCTTTATATCACAAGCATGTCTATTCATACTTCCAACTCTCAATACTCAATACAATAGTAAAGAAAAACAACACAACACAGAAACACATTTGAAACTTCTATCTACTACCACAGTTTCAGCTACGGGCTATATATTGCACATGCCCCGCCTTCATCAGGATACATTTTCTTTATTCTTGTGTTCCTATCCAACATATTCCACACATATATTGAATGGATATTCTTTACATGGGTTCTTTTTGGAGTCCACTAATTTATGTTACAAAACAGTTAATTTAAATCATTTGTCTGAATGACGCAAAAACAGTAACTTATATATATTCTTTAGGCGAACATTAAATGATACACTCTGTACATTTTTTTATTATAGGCTGAAATGGAAGTAATTGGGCCTCATTACGAGGTTGGCGGTAAACCACTGGTACTACCAGCGGGTTGCCGCCAAACCTGTAAAACTGATTCTGCCGCCTGATATCCTGGTGCCACCGGGATACCACAAGTGGCGGCGGAACAGTAAATCCACATTCCCATGGAGTCCTAATGGGAACTCTGAAGCACCAGCACCATTGCTAACGGTGCCGGTGCCTCAGTGAGAGACATGCCGGTAGTGGCCTCATTTCCCGGCAGGTCATGCCTGCCGGGGGATCCGTGCCCGTACTGGCATTCTCGTAATAGGGCAGTTCGGAAAGGGTGCCGGTATGTTGCTACCGGCACCGTTATTTCAGGTCCGCCGTACTTGGAATGAGACCCATTGTCATTGTCTTTTTAGTTAATCATTAAGCGAGCAAGTCTCATTTGATTCCTGGAATGTGCTAACAGAGATAATAACGCAGTGATCTCAATTCATTCACACAGTTTGATTAATGTAATAGCATTGCCCTTCCTATGCCAGCATGACCTGCCACTGAGGTGTAATATGCAGTCTTAAATCATCCTACAAAAGGTATCATACCTTTAAATCCTGTGGGAACTAGTTTATAGTAGCGAGAAGGGCCGCATACAGACTAAATTGCCATCATTGGTGTCCTATCAATTTTATCACTTTACTATTTATCTCTAAAGATTTAAATGAGAAAAAATAAGAAATGTCCAGTCACTATATATAAAATAAAAAGACGAATTCATGAACAGGTCCTACCTGAATCTGAAATAACCTGGCTTGCCTATTGTAATTTGTTTCTTCTTAGATATGAGACACCAACTATCAATACGAGTACTGCTCTGCCATCTAAGCACATAATACAAATCAAAATTATTTTATTTCGGAATTATGAAATGTCCATGGTACTCATGTACAAGGTAAGTATAGAAATAAACATAAAACATTACATTGACTGCTCCATAATCCATAACATCATAGAATACATAGATAAAAGCATAATCTCAAATAAAAAAGTCATCATATGCACAATCATCAACCTAAATGTATTTTCCTTGCAGAAAATAGATATTTCTCAACAGAAAAACACATCAGGGGCACATTCATTAATAGTAAAAATGTAAGAGGAGGGTGGCATTGCCTACAACCGTATTTTCTCAATGTACGTCTTCTAATTTCGTTGTATTTTGGACAAAAGAGCATAAAACAAGGAAAGTCCTCAGGAGCTGCTACGGTGCAAATGCACATCACTATCTCTTTGCCAATCATTCCATATATTTTTCACTGCATTTACAGGTAGGATATTTAACCTAAATTCTGTTAAAAGTCATTGTGAGGACATGAATTTTACCCATTGCAGGTGTGGTTCGGGACCCTTTGTTGTTTTGAGTAGCTGATATCGCCTTATTGTGGTGTGATGAATCCAATTTTATCACGGATTGCCCAGAAGCGACCTCCTCCAATGTGGCCAGGAGATGGCAGCCGCTTCCTGATCTCGACCCTGGGGGCGATTATGTGAGGGAGGATGGGAGGAAACAACTACTGGGGAGATGTTTTGGCTCCATTGGTCAAGACTTTTTATTCCCCTCTTTCCCATGAATAAAACCCTCCGATACCTGAGATCCTAATGACCTATTGTCATTCTAGTCAGGCGTCCACCTTTGCACCTAACTCCCACAACTCACACACATCGCCTTCTGTTTCTAATATGCCTTATTGTAAACATCCTGAGAAAAAACATTTGCGAAATAGAAGCCAAATGACATCCATGGACTTCCAACGTCCATTATCACTCAGGTAGTGGGACGAAGAGGAGGATGAGAGAGTTTGTGCAAAGTGACAGGTACCCAAAGTACAATGTGCAGGCTGGTTGTTTTTCAAATGCTAATATATGCGGGACATTTAAAGATGGCGACCGCACTAAGAAAGCAATGCAGTACAGACGAGGATGGAAAACTCCAGGCGGAGGCTCACGAACAAGAGACACACAGAGAAGGTTACTGGGACAGAAAGAGGGATGCCACAGACGAGCAGGAAAAGCTGTGGCAACATGACCAGCTGCCCAAAAGCTCCTGGGTGTCTGGCCACTCATGAAAGCAGCGTTAGTCAGTCCAGACCAAAAGAGGAAACCAGCAGCGGGGAACCTCACTGTGTTCCAACAAGCGTGGCATCCCGCATTTGATAAATAAGAGATTGTTAACAATGAAAAGAGCATATGAAGAACATTTGAATGCAGTCAAGACAAAGTATTAACGCAAAACCCAACTAGAAGAATGTTTGTATGCATAAAAGACACAGTACCAAGCGAAACCCCAATGCAATACAAGTGTATGAGATGCCCGTGTGGGGAGAAAGTTTGAGCAAGTGCTACCAAAGGCAAATATACCAAGTACCTCACGGTATAGGTCATTATTGTATAACCAAGAAACTGTGAATAAATTAAGAGAGGTCCTGGCAGGCAAGTACACCAGACAGTTGTAGTTACATAAATACTTCTGGCAGCAGAGTATACCTGGGAATCTGAAAGAAACTAGAAAAGAAATCCTGGCAGGCGAGTATACCAGGTAATTGAGATTGATTGATTGAAGGAATTATAAAAGAAAGCCTGGCAGGCGAGTATACCAGGGAATTGAGATTGAATGAAGGAATTATAAAAGAAAGCCTGGCAGGCGAGTACACCAGGTGGATGAGATTGAGTGAAGATTCCTGCAAGCAGAGTACACCAGGCAATCTGCAGAATAAAAGGAAATCTTACAGAAAGACTGTCGCAAAACATATGATTTAAACAAGGACTTTGGGAGTCCAGTGAAGAAACAAAGGAAGTGTTAATTAAGATGGAACATTTTCCACCCTATTGAAAGAAACCAGGGGAAGGCAATTACCCTCTGGACATCAAGAAAAAAGATATTTGCTTGCACAATTTTATGTTTTGTTTTAATGTGATTGTAGGACGATTTGGACACAAGGACGGATTTTCAGTTACTGACTTCCTGACATAGACTGATCCTCAGATTTTATTTTTAGGTAGGGAAACTCCTCTTAGAATAGGACCAGTTAGGCAGTTTCCCAGCCGTTTTTGTTTCAATAAATGTCTTTACTTGAGAATATAAATACCTTGTATCTGACTCTCATTTCTGACCCCTCAAAGTGGTTTTTGTCAGAAAGAGATATTCCCTATCTGACTGTAGGAGGTAGAGGAGTTTGTCTCTAATTAATAGTTTATAGTTATGTGGAATAAAATGTGTGTTTGTGTATACCAAGTAGCTAAAACCATTGTAGAGAGGCCTTTCCTCATATAGGATAGCTAGGGTATACGGCCAACTACTCCACTTTCCATAATGTTCGCCATGATGTGTTTGGTTACAAGGGATACCAGATTCATCCAAATTGAACACCACAATATAAGTGGTTGACATTTCGCAGTCTTCAATGTATAACAGCCCAGGTTTTTGTAAATTAAATGACATAGTCAATTGAGGCACACTTATTCCGAATAAACGCGTGTTCCACTATAATGTGGTGCCCCAGATAACAGCGCCAAATGTTGCTCACCCAATTGACTTTGCCTGATAAGCCTTAATTACCAGCTAAATGGGAATCCTGCCCAAAGATATGGCAAAATTAAAAAGACCAGCATTCACTTGCTTGACATGAATGAGGCTCCTAGATAATTGTAGTCCTCAGCCCAATCCAGCCTTTCGCCTACACATAGAATCAATCTGTGTACGGTCTTTTTCGGTCTTAGAGCCATAACCTTGGACTTTGACTTAATAATTGACAGCCCCACATGCCCATAAACCTTGTGAATTAGTCTAACAGGGAGTTCAGGCTCCTGGTCATATCGGCTGCATTTAACAATACCGTGAATAATGACCGATCACCCAGGGTTGGATTATCTGGACTTATTTTTAGCTTGTCCTCAAAATCATTAGTATAAAAATTAAAGAGCAGAGCTGCTAAAAAACACCTCTGTCTTACTCCCATCTGGGAGGAAAAGGAGCAGGTTAATTCTCCTGAAGTCCTATAACAGATCCAGGCTTCCGGGTTTGAATGTAGGGATATCAGAATTTGTAGCATATGGTTCAGAATTCCATGACTCTGCAATAGTGCCCTTAGCATGGTTCTATTCACACAATGGAAAGCACTTGTGAGGTCCAGTGAGGTCCATGAATGCTCTGTGTAATGGGAGGCAATACCTATCATTATATTTGAATGTTGTCAATATAAAATGCAAGATCTGCTCTCATGCCTAACTCCCTCACTAAAACCGTACTGGATCTCGGACAAGGGATAGGAGATCAGATCAAGAGTATATTGTGAATAACTCTGCCAAGGAACTTGCCTGCTATGTCCAATAATGAGATGGGTCTGAATCATACAAAGTCAGCAATGGTCCCCTCTTTAAAAATCAATACTATCATCGCCTGCTTCCAGGAATTTGGGATTATGAGGGACCTACCTGTTGCGTTAAATAGGGCCTGTAGGATCCCACCACAAAATTGAGGACTTGATTTATAAATGTCAGTCGAGCATATCCTCTGATATTTAACTTTTAATTGCCCTACTTAACTCATTGAAATTGAAGTCCACTAGAATCCATTGAGGCAGGTGATCCCTACTTAAGACATTGCTGAATATGATTATGGCTTTCACCCCCGCTGTGGGTGGTGGCCATGGCCAGTAACGGCCCGCCAGCATGAGCCAACGTAAGCTTGAGGAAAGCGAGGGCCTATGCGAGGGCTGTGGGCCATTATCAGCCATGGCCACCCCCCAAAGAAGGGGTGAAAGCCATTGACACTCCTAGGCTTAAACGGGGTGTGAATGGCTTATTTGGTTTTCGTCCGGAGATTAACTCGGTGGGAAAAACCAAAACAAAAAAAAGATGGCCATTTCAATGCGGCAGTCAGAAGACGAGAGGAGTGCCGGGAACGGAGCACAAAACTCCAGGTCAGCAGGTAAGTGGGGAGGGAGCAAGGGGCTGGGGAAGGGGTTGGGTTTGTTTCGGGGGGTGGGGAGGTGGGGAGGCAACAGGGAGATGCAGCCTGTTGCCTCCCTACATTCGAGAAAGAAAATACATATATGATGCCACCTGTGGAAGGGCCTTGGGTGGCTGGAACAGCGGTCAGAGAATTTGTATTCTCCCCTGCTGTTCTAGCCACCAGATTGGCTGAGCGCTCTTCCCTGGGTGCAAATATATTATTGATGTCAGTAGAGTTACAGAGTGTGGAAATAATGGTCCACCCCCAGGGCTTTAGGGATGTTTGCATTTAAATCTCTATTTGCATGTTTTTCTCCATAGCCCTCTGAATCAGTACCAGCATGCTTGTGAGTCTCGTAGACCTACCACTTCTATTAAGTAGTCCAGTGTCTGTTCTTTTGGGGAAATGTTTGCTCTTCTAGTCTCTTGTTTATATTTAATTCTAGCACTAAGCACTTCTGAGCGGGTGGATAGGTCACTTTTTAATGCTGACGGGAGATTGCCTTAGCAGTTTTACAATCTGTATCTAAACACTGACTACCTGGAAATTGTCTTTGGTGGCCTCACATCGGTGGTGGCAATATTGGTCAATGTTCATCAGTAGAATTTAAAAATTCGCCATCATTTTAGCCTCTTGTGGCCCTCTTAATGTGTGTGGACAACTCACCCAGTGAGGACCCAGGCAAGTGACTTCGAAAAGCCTGAGGTGACCATCTAATGCTCCTCATGTATTAGACACCAGGTCATTCAGCACTCGGGTGTTCTGACATTGTGGCCTGGTACGACCCTTAAGGTTGTATTTCAGTTTGACAGGGTTATGGCTACTTTCTGTACACAGCACTACCTCTATCTCTAATACAGGGTCATAAAACTAAGTAAGAAAGCAAAGACCATTAGCATCTTTTCTATCGTTTAGTAATTTATTTGGTGGGAAAGTGAGTAGTGTAGGTGAGATCTTCCCTTAAATTAAAGAGATCTTAATTGCAATAGTAGCCAATTTTTCTATTAAAATCAACCCCCACAATTGGCCCAAGGTAAAGATCAGAACAACCATGCAGATGTTCATCCAGAAAATTGGTCATTTTTAGAAGAGACCACCAGTCAACACCACCCTGGGTAGCATTACCAAAGTTCACAATAAGAGATCTCTTTGACCACCGTCAGGAGACTAATAGCCAGTATTGTGTTGGAACTTCTAATTGCATTAACAGCCACTATATTTAGATCAATTTCAGAAGTCTTGCTTTCAATCTTCCCTTGCATGATTTGGTAGCTTTGACATAAAATAATAATAATCATAATAATAATTTAGCATTTATATAGCACTACGAACCCTCAGGCATCTGAGCGCTGCTTATTATTACCCACGGTGTGTGGTGCTCATTTACCGACCTTGGAAGGATGAAAGGCTGAGTTTGGCCCTGTCGGGATTCAAACCTCCGTCAGCAGGCTCTGCACAGATGTCAAAGCGAGCACTCTACTCGCTGTGCTATCGGACTGGCAACAAAAGCTCATGCAACCAATTATTCTGAGCTGTTTATCACACCAATGTTTCTGCAACATGAGGATATTAAACTTCTCTACAAATTATTTTAAATTCTCGCAGCCTATCAGCGAGTAATACCGGCTATGTGCCAGGAAACGTTTGAAACACAGTCCTCTATAAAGGAATTCCTTTGGGTCGTAGTAGTGCCAGCCTCTTTTCTTTTGCAACACAGACAATTTTGTGAGAGGAGTCAGTCAGGATTCTCAAGTGTGGCCAGGGGTTGGTATATATTGTTGGCCACGAGATTAAGGTGGCAGGCAGCTTTAAGATATATCCATTTTCTACTTGGATGAGCAGCTAGCATTTGGATCCCCTTATACTCTAAATGGCATATTCATATTTTTGAAACGATAGGGCAGATCTGGGGGACATGCCCCCAGCGGGGTCACTTTGATAGATTTCCCCGGGGATCATGGACACCCTAAAGCACTGAATATGCTGGCTGTTATCAATCAGCTATGGAATGATAAACCATCACCCTTTCTGGTTTTTGGGGTTTGTCCAATCCATGGTACCCTTCTTGCCATTAGTATGTCCTACAGGGTTACTAGATTGCCAGGGCAGTTTGTTTTTAGTGAATACAAGCTTTTTGTCAATAAGACTAACAGCGTCTTCCTTTATGATGTGCTGAATTCTGGGACATTACTCAAATTAGCATAGTTGGAGTGCACTGTGGTAGGAGGTCTAATGCTGTGTCTGGAGACCTTCTCATGCCAGGACGAGTATCCATGTGGAGTCTTTTATCTTCTGATATGTGCTTCTGAGTAGGATAAACTTGGGTGAAGATATTATGAGTTCCTTTTTTACGCTGCCATGTGGTGCCTTATTGATTCCCGGGAAATACCAGTTGAAATAGCAGTTGGCTTGTGAAATAGATTGCAACAACAGCTGCCCTCCCTTTCTGGCTCAGGCACTGATGGTGGGGATCCGAGTCTAGTTCTGTTTCTGTGCCCAACTCTTGCCCTTGCTCTCCCCCTGTCATACTCCCTGAGGGAAGGGGGGAGCATTTTTGCAGTTAGCCCTTACAACTTAACCTCAAGTCTTTCCATGCGTTCCTCTAGATTAATGACAATTCTTTTGATTACAGTAAGAAATGTATAAGTGATATTTTCTAACAAAATGCTCTTTGTCATGAACTCAAAGGTTACATCCTCCACCTGTTTGCTCCTTCCTGGATTGATAGAGCCATTTTTGCGCTAGGCCTCCTGGTCGGTTTTATCATTTTGATGTTTGGTGGAGGCACGGGTGGAGGTTTTCGATCTCAGTTTCTTGTTCCTGAGATTTGAATTGAGCTGTTTTATCCTTCTTACATAATACTATTGCATGTCCATGTAGCTTTTCTTCTCATGGGAATAATCAGAGAAACAGACTCACCAGCATCAGGGTGCATAGCACTGGCAGACATCAAAGGGAGTTTAAAACACCCTTCTTAACAATCACACGACTCTCATTGGCCTATCAGATCGAGTGCTGTAGGGAAATGTTCCCTGGTCACCACCAAATGTATAGCAATTGGAACATGGAAAGTACTGCTATTTCTGCAGTACTTCGTAGAGTTGAACACACTTGAAAACACAGAATCTGCTCCAAAAGTGATTTCGAGAAATAGTTAAAGGCACCTGGCTGTTGGTAAGGTTGCTTGGCTAGGAATGATAACTAAGAAAAATACAATTCATAAACAAAAGCTATTTATATTGTAAATAATTATGAAGACTTGCCACAACACCTCTCTTGTCAAGACCCAGGTAAAATAAAGTGATTATAAAAAATGTATTTAACTAGACTCTCGTAACCAGAGACATGGATCTTTAAGTCATTTATGAGCCCCCTTGCCACACTGAATCAGCTGGGTCAAGTGTTGGTGCCTCTTTTTGATCTACGTTTTATTTGACCAATATTGAGCAATGCAGTGTTGAGGGCCTGCCAGGAAAAGCACACAAGTACAGCATCATTTTGCCATTTTAGGTCCAATAGAGAAATAACTCTGTCTCTAGAATGAGGGCCCACGTAGGTGCTAACTAGGGAAGTTCTAGGCCTCCTCTCCAGTGGTGGCCCTCGCACTTCATATATTGTGTGATGTTACGCTCATGGGGAAACTGGTTCTCCTGGGACTAATACCAGGAAGTTCGATGCAACTGAATCTGTGTTGCCTATTTGCCATCCTTTCCCAAATTGACCCTGGGATCCAGGCCACTGTGATGTTCCTAGATGCAGAAAAAGCATTTGAATCATGGAATTGGGAATTCGTATTCACTGTATTGACACACATGCGGATAGTGAAGACTTTTATATCACTGACCAGACTGTTGTACTGCTGGCCATTAGCCAAAATTGTAATTAATGGTATCCTCTCACCTAGGGTTGAGTTACATCGGGACATGAGACAGGGCTGCCCTTTGTCACTCTTACTGTTCGCACTGGAGATAGAACCGTTAGCCTCTAAACTAAAGGCAAAGCACATTCACAGAGGATTAAAATTCGATAGTCAAAAGGTACTCCTGTCTCTAAATGCAGATGGCCTGCTCATTTATGTTCAGAACCCCAATAGTAATAGAAGTCCAATAATAGATACGGTTACGGAATTGCATAAATATTCAGAGTTGTTACCATTGACATCAGTGACCCTCAGACCCTCAGAGACTCACGAATGCAGATGGTGTCCGAATGGGGCAAAATACCTGAGAGTAATAGTAGCCTGTGATGTGCATACATTGTTTATGGCCAACTATGCCATCTTGATGATGATCACAGAGCATAAGTTCAATACATGGATAAGGCTTCCCATTTCCATCCTAGAAAGAATATCGCTTATCAAGATGGTAGTGCTCCCTAAGTTATTATATTTCTTTTTAAACATATCTCTTAGATTTCCTAGGAAATTATTGGATAAGCTAAAAATGTTGATGTTGAGATTGATATGGGCAGGTAAACAAGCGAATGTGGGAAATGCTAACGGTTTTAGTGGTAAAAGGTGGGTAGGCAGTGCTGGGCCTTCAGCTATACTACTTAGTGGCACAGATAAGCCACATCAAGTTATGGTTCGGACCGGTGCTTTATGCTTAGCACGTAGCTCTGGAAAGAGCCATGGCTGCTCCAGGCAAACTCACCTCGATGATGTGGGGTGCTGGAAGAGGGGCTGACAAGCACACACACAGAGTGAATGCCGTCCTGAATTCGCTCTGTCAAGAGTACAGCAAAGTTCAAATACCCCTTCCACTCCCCATGAATATATACTTTCAGAGGGTAGTAGGCATTCCAAGTTCTTTTGATAGGGATACCCGCAGGGAAGTGGCAAAACTAGGGATAGTGAGAATTGTGGATTGATTTAGAAATAACACTTTCCTAACTCGAGATGAATTCTCAGAGATAGGTTGGATCACGTTCAGGTACCTGCTTAAATCCCCACACCAGGAGCAGGTGATCGGAGCTGCAGGCCGCGACCCCCATTTTGGAGATGAAAACACTGTAAAAAGTGTTTGGATCCCCTTGTGTGCCCGGGCCACCATTTCCTGGCTTCTCCCCTCCAGCCCGCCTCCCATCCCGCCCCTGGGCAGTGATTGGCTGCCCAGTCAGCACCATCCAAGTCTAACGCGCTCGCCGCTGGCTCGCCGCTGCTACCTGCTTTAATCCCCGTACCAGGAGCAGGTGAGTGGAGCTGCAGGCCGCGACCCCCATTTTGGAGATGAAAACACTTTAAAAAGTGTTTGGATCCCCTCGTGTGCCCCGGCCACCATTTCCAGGCTTCTCCCCTCCAGCCCGCCTCCCATCCCTCCACCGGGCAGTGATTGGCTGCCCAGTCAGCACCATCCAAGGCTAACGCTCGCCACTGGCTCGCTGCTGCTACCTGCTTAAATCCCCACACCAGGAGCAGGTGAGCGGAGCTGCAGGCCGCGACCCCTATTTTGGAGATGAAAAGACTTTAAAAAGTGTTTGGATCCCCTTGTGTGCCCCGGCCACCATTTCCTGGCTTCTGGCAGTGATTGGCTGCCTCATTGACATACCTGGCCTCCACGGGGCAGCCCACTTCCCGGCAGCCCCCTTTGGCTAAGGGCCCCAAAGCAAAGGTCGGCTCCTACATTGGCGGCTCCAAGATGTGTCTGCAGGTGTGCGCAGGGGAAGCCAGTGAAGCCGGCAGTCAACAGACACCAACAAAAACTGTGAGTGTGGCATGGGCGGGGAGTAGAGCAATTACTCTACTCCAGAAAACCCCTGCCACTCTATCTTACCTTCCAATAACATAGACTGCCATAGACGCAGACCAGGCATACTTAGAAAGATTTGTGACCACCAGACTGAACCTATTCATGACAGAATTGTAGAAGTTGCCTTGCATTACATATTAACATACTTGTCAAGGTCAACAAGCGCCGCACTTAGATGAAACTTGAATGTTTACATGCCCGCACTTAGATAGAATTATGAACATTAGCCTGCATAGCATCTAGATAAGATTTTGAATGTTAGCATGCCGCACTTAGGTGAAACTTGAATGTTAGCATGTGCCACACTTAGATAGAATTGTGAACATTAGCCTGCGTCACATCTAGATAGGATTTTGAATGTTAGCATGCCCGCACTTAGGTGAAACTTGAATGTTAGCATGTGCCACACTTAGATAGAATTGTGAACATTAGCCTGCATCGCATCTAGATAGGATTTTGAATGAATATTAGCACGCCCACACTTAGGTGAAACTTGAATGTTAGCATGCTAAATGTCAGGTAACCCACTAACCGATATAAGCCCAAACTTTGCATACCTATCTCACTCAAAAAACTCACACAACCATCTCTCGCACAACAAGCCGCACGCACTTCACAACACTGCAACAACACATAAGCCACACCAATAGCACATGCGGACTGACACCGATCCAATACCCGCACCAAAGCTCAGCACCCGGTGTATACGAGTTGAAGCTGCCAACAGAACACCACTCCTCTCACTATCCTACTCCCTCTTCACCTTACTAACCCATCCCACCTTATCGTTTACAGATCCGCCAGAGCGCCTGGGGACCAATTCCATTGGTGACAGTGCACGGTACAAATACCTTTAACATTTAACATTTTAACATATACTATATACTAAAATACTTAAAGGGTTCAGGGATGCAGTCCCCACATTCCTGATCGTTCCGGAGGGTGACCCAGTCCTTACTCTTCTTACATCTGAGGGTGCACAGAGTAAATTGCTTTCACACTTGTATAATTTGGCTGGTGATTGGAGGGCTGACGAGTCCCAGGGTGCCAGGTGGGCACAGGAGGAAGACATCGCTGTAGAGATACATTATTTGGAGTGGGAGTAAATGTGCACTCAGACAAAAGAAATATGTCAATCAATTCAGGCATAGGCTACTCCACATCAAATGTGTACATAGAGTTTACCACACCCCGAGAAGAATCAGAGAATGTGATCCCTCAGCTCAGGGGGGCATGCACTAGATGTAGAATGGGCGGGCTGCCTTCATCCAGGTGGCATGGACTTGCAGGGAAGTTGCCAATTTTTGGGTTGAGGTGGTGTCTAAACTGTAATGTTAGAGGTTGTGATTTTGCGAGATATCAAAACGTGTTTGCTGATATTTGTCAAGGCTGGTGCCAGGAAATGCCATAGACTGGCGGGCATCGCACTAATGTTGGCAAAGCAACAAGTAGCACACGATTGGTGTCCGCCATCCCCTCAGAAAGTACAGAGATGGCTCTGGGATAAGGCTTGGTGCAATACTCAAGAGGAAGTCTACAGAATATACCTCCCTGCATAGTCGACCTCAAGACTACTGGGCCAAGGGGGTGCTTAGGCTACATCTACAGAGTGACACTGATGTTGCTCAGGACTCTGATCCATGAACTCCATTGCACAAGCCCACTGGTGGTCTGATTGTGGGGATACCACAGGTCCGAGTGATGCAGAATAGCAATATGGTATGCTGTCAGGACGCCCCTCATAGTAGCCTGGAAAGACAGCCTATATCCTATACGGTCAAACAAGTGACTGGCTCCGAGCTGGCCTTCACTGTGGTATATGTGCTATCAAAACCACCGCTGTTATGCTGTTTATACAGTCTTGATGAACAGATAGTGTTAAAACAACAGATTGTGTGATGTAACCAAACCCTAACATACCACAGCCCACCAGAACATTGGTGCAGTGAGAGTTTGGCATGCTCTGAGCAAAGGAATCCAAAATAACTCGCAGCACATGCTATAGGAGGTATCTTTGATGCGAATTGCTTAAATAGTCGGAACCTAAGAAAGGATTCGCCTACGAATGCCATGAACTCTGGAGCATCCTCCTCTTGAAATGAGACTAGAACCAAATCACCTCAAATTCTGGAAAGCTCTAGAAACATTCTAACTCTAAACTGTAACTAAGGAACTATGAATCTGGCACTTGGAATCAACACTCGGTTGAGTTTACCATCCGTTTACTCCTCTTTTCACCCTCTCCTTTCCTCAAATTTCCTTCCCTTTCCCAACCCTTTGAGCGACCCATCCTTTTTATTCTTGGTGCCCTAAAACCAACCTTCTGTGTGTTTTGGTTCTGTTTAGAAACCCCCAAAATGAATAAATAAATAACCCCATTTTCTCGGCAGGCTACAACAGTGCACCCCACAGCTCACCCCTGAGCCCAGCCCAGCTCACACTTTGCTGCACCCACGCTGGAGCAGGAGCTCCTCAGCGCCGTCGCTTTGTGCTGCAGGAGCAGCACACCCATCCAGGAAGCCTCTGAGGTAATTACCAGGCATTTTCTAAAATTGCCCTGTAGTCCCTCAGTGCCCCACTGATGTTCGTTCTGCACAGCCGCTGCGCCCAAAGAATTGCTGCAGAAGTGCTCGTCCATGAAACAATAGCAAATCATGCTATTTTATTGATGAAAATGCCTCTACTACAGAAAACCCCACAAGGCATACTACATTAAGATGGCCGCCGCCCTGAAACCAACTGCAGCCTGACTCTGTCCTGCAGTGCCCTCTGCTCTGTCGATTGGCTGCTCACCAATATTTACAGTCAGCCAACCAATCGCCGGCAGGCTTAGCCGGCCAACGAAGTAAGGCCAAGGAAAGAAGGCCATACCCTGACTGAGCTGACAGAGCGCTACAGGTGCTTAGGAGCCGTTATGCTGCCGGCGCCCGCACTTCCACTCGCCGGGAGCCAAGGGTGAGTCCCCCGCACGCCAATCCTTCAGACACAATTCCTGCACCAAGGAATACTCCACTTGCAAGCTCCACGCTAGCAAACTATTAGCTCCCCAGACCCTTTCACATTTTAGGCGTTGGTGTCTCACGCCACCTCTCCGGCTTTGCCCACGAACAACCGATTGAGCACCGGCCTGACTTCATCTGTTCTACAGCAGTCATTGATCATCTGTGTTACTGCTTGCCATTGATCACCTGTGATACTGCCTGTGATACTGCCTGCCCCCAGCAGCCATTGATTGTTGGTGTTACTGTCTGCCCCTAGTGGCCATTGATTATCTGTGTTACTGCATGCCCCTAGCGGCCATTGATTATACTTGCCATTACCAGCCTCTTACACTATACAACATAGCCTAAGGAATGCTCTGAATACTATGCTACTGAATCGGCCTAACTAGCTCTGCACTAGCACTTTACTACATCTGTTCTCTACAAATGCATCCCCCTGACACCTGCCCCACAGCGCCTACGCACCTTCTCTCCCCATCTACCATCTTCCTCATTTCCCTCTCCCTTCTGGCCATCTGCAGCATGCCGCCTGCTCACCCATGGCTTACACCACTACCTGACCTCTTGCACACCACATCATCCTCAGCATTCCAAACTACATTCAGCCATCGCACCACCAATCCGACTGGACATCACCCTCACCACCTCAGGCTCTGTAGACTAAGAACACGCACTAAACCCCTTTTATCTCTACACAACACACCACCCTCCACCTACCTTAGGAACAACAGACTTAGCTCTCGCACCCACACATCAGTCGCCCAGACTCACCTCTCTGACCATGAACACCACCTGATCTTCCATCATGCCGCATTTATCACACTCCAGCCGCCCTCACTCAAACACACACCTACCACCTCCCGTACCCCCAACACCAACATACATACTCCACCACCAGCCAACCTAGATTTAAGATGCGCACTCATCAATGCTCGCTCTGTCCATGCCCATTCTATTGAAATCAATGACCTTATCACCGCCCACAATCTAGACCTACTAGCCATATCCGAAACCTGGCTCCATGAAGCATCTAGCCCATCTATCCACCTTGCCCTCCCCCAAGATTATATCATCCTTAGACAGGACCACAAAAACTCTAAAGGTGGCGACGTTGCCCTCATCTTTAAAAACACCCTTGCCTTGAGAATGTGTAACCAACAGCGTGAAAACAACGCTGATCTTCTCACTGCCAAATTAGCCCTCTCCCCTAACTGCACCATAAACGTCTTTATCACCTACAGACCACCAGGATCACCCCAGACTACCAAAAGCAACTCCTCCAAAACATAGATAAATGCCTTAAAAGCACTACTAAAACCATCCTTCTAGGTGATATTAACCTTGTCCTATCTGACCCGAAGGACAAAGCAGCCGCAAACTTAGCCAAAGAACTCTCACACATGGGGTTCGAACACAAAATTACAACACCTACTCACAGAAAAGGCTGATCCATTGACTGGATTGCTGAGCACAACTACTCATCTGCCATCACCTCCATTTCTGCCCTCCCATGGACGGACCACTACTTCATTCGATTCCCTATTTCCACCACTCCCACCCATAAAACCCTAACTCATACCCCCCGCTAAAACAAGAAGCTCCAAAAAACTCACTGCCACCAACCTCGCTCCTCTCCTCGATATCCCTGAACTCAAACCTCCATTATTCCATGACCCCACCTCCCTCGCCAACATCTATACCAATGTTCTCACTCAAGCCATCAAAACTATTGCCCCTCTAGAAGATAAAAAAGAAAATAAATCTGTGCACTCCAACTCTTAGTTCAGCGAAGAACTATCTGCCCTTCTCACCAAGAAACGCAAAGCTCTATCCAGGTGGCAATCAGCACCTAACCAATCCTCTCTCAACGATTTCAAAGAGATCTCATTGACCTACAAAAAGCTATTTTCCAAGCTAAATCCGAATCCTATAAGCAGAGAATCACAAAAGCCAGTTCCAAATCAAGAGAAATATTCTCCATATTCAAAGAACTCACCACACCCGCTTCCAGCCGGATGAAATCATCAAGGATGAAGCATGGTGCACAGGCATCCAGACTGCCCTCCTCAATAAAGTCAAAACACTCCAAGACAAAATAGCCTCCCAACGTAAAGCTCTCAATACCCCCACCAGTCCTCCCTCATCTCCCACTCACAATACTCACTCGCAAACACCCCTCTTCGCTTTCAGAGAAGTCACAGAGACTGAAGTCTCAGACCTCCTCAAAAACATCAAACCATCCACTTGCATAGGGCATATCTGTCCACCCTCCATCATCAAAGAGTGCACAGAATCACTCACCCCCATCATCACAGCATTCATCAATCCTTCATTCTCCTCTGGAACCGTACCACAATGCCTAAAAGAAGCCTGGGTTCGCCCGCTCCTGAAAAAAACCCCTCTTGATCCTTCCTCCCCCAATAACTATCGACCCATCACCACCGTCCCCTTCCTTCTCAAAATCGTAGACAAAGCTGGCCATAACCAAATCCAACGCTAACTGGAAACCAACACCATTTTAGGCAGAAGACAATCGGGTTTCCGCAAAGGCCATGGGACTGAAACTGCCCTTCAAGATTTAAAGAATCAAATCACCAAAATAATGGACACAGGCAAACCTGCTCTCCTTCTACTGCTCGATCTCTCTGCAGCATTTGATCTGGGCGACCACAGCATCCTCACCTCTCACCTATTCAATGCTGCACACTTCTCTCACAAGGCATCCACATGGATCAGCTCCTTCCTAGAAGGTAGGGCCATGAAAGTGTACTCAGACCAGGCAAGCGCTCCCCCCACCACCATCAGTTGCAGAGTCCCACAAGGGTCATGCACTGCACCGACCCTCTACAACCTATTCACCAAACCCCTCTTTGACTTATTGGACTCCCTTGGCAGAACTTACACAAACTATCCCTACGACACACAAGTTCTCCTCCCCCTCTCTAGAGATTACGACCAAGACACAGAAGCTCTCCTTAAAATGTATACCACTATCCAAACCTGGATGGCTATCAATGGTCTCTGTTTAAACGGCGATAAAACTGAGATCATCATTTTAGCCCCCAGCAAAACATTAACCAAACTCAGCCCTGAATACTCACACATGACCATTGACAATATTAGCATACCTGTCTCCTCAGCCGTGAAGACCTTAGGAGTCTACCTAGACGCCACACTCTCCATGGCTAGACAAGACAGCGCCATCGCCTCCGCTTCTGCTCTGACCGCCAAACTAATTTATGCCATAAAACCCTACCTTACCACACCCAACTTCCACTCCATAGCCAGAGCTACTATAGGAGCCCGACTGGACTACTGCAACGCCCTTCTAGCAGGCACATCAACTAAAAACTTAAACAAGCTCCAAATAGTGAAAATAATGCCCTCCGCGCTGCACTACTCATCCCCAAATTTGATCATATATCACAGGCCAGAAGACTCGTACACTGGCTCCCAGTCAAGTAAAGAATCAATTTTAAAATACTCACTCTCACACACAAATGCATCAATCACACAGCACCCCCCTACTTATCAGAAACCATAACCAAGAATTCCTCCATCCGTCCTAAAAGAAGCCATCATGCTAATCAACTCTGAGTACCCACTGTAAGAAGAGCCAAAGCCAGCTGCATTAGCTTCCCCCACATAGCACCTAAGCTTTGGAATGCTCTCCCCAACTCACTGAGAGCAGAACCCTTGCTGTACTCCTTTCGCAAATCCCTCAAAACTACACTATTCAATTAACCATTACCTTTCTTTCACCTGCACCTGCTCTCATCCGTCCTGCTACGAAATGTGTCTGTAAATACCAGCATTTGCATATATTATCCTGTAATGAAAATTGCCTTGTAACCAGCTTCATGTCTTTTATCTGTAACAGTGCCACGATGCCCAGGGCTGATGTGTCTTTTAAAAAATTCGAATAAACAAAATAAATAATTCTTTACTGTGGAGGCATTTCTATGGTGGGCTTGTCCTGGCATCCATCTTCACTGACACCATGGAATGTTTGCGGGAGGATCTGGAGACTGGTGCTCTTCCCACTGCATGAACACAGTAGTCATCTGTCCTGCATCAGGTTCCCCCAGACGCCCCTCTCCCACCTCACGGTCCCCATATGGCAGTGTCATGCCCCCTGGATTCCTACGGCATTCTCATACCCCTAGGGGAAGCCCGTGGCGCTTGTCCTGGCGATTACATCAACGCCGGCGTTATCGCCGGTAAAAACTACATCTCCCAATGGGACTTGCGCTTGGCAGGAACCCTTGGAAAGCTTTTTCCTTTGCTTGCGTTCCACGCCTCCTTCGAATCCACTTCCTATATCTAGTCACGCCCCCAGAAAGCCGGTGCTCCTAAACCGCTGTGCTACGCGAGCAGCGCTTCTCGGAACCTATTTGTTGTGTACCTGGTTGCTGACTTCTGCCTACCCTTTGGAACCTGTTACCTGGTTTCTGATTCTGTTTCGGCGCTCGTCTGATCTGCCTTCCCCTGCTCGACCGCGGAACTCTTACCGGACTGTCTTTGGGATTCCGCTTCTCATGTCTGGCTCCCGGCTCCCTTTCTGAGTCCTAACCCCATATCCCTTAGCCGCTCCTGGCTATCCGCTCTTCGAAAGAAGAAGGAAATACCCTGCATTCAGGTGTTTGAGAAAGTAAACACCACGGGGTCGATTCATGGAGCAAACGTGTGCCGAAAATCCCAGCGCAAGCAGGCGCAAGGTGGCGCAAGCGTGAGAAACCCAGCGCATGCACACGCGTGCGATTCAAGCAAGACGCTGCGCGTGTTTTCCGCTGTCCGTGCGCCAAATCCTGCCATGGCGCACGCGGGCACACACGACATGCGCTACGCGCACAGAAAAAGCGCACATAGCGCGGCGCACACAACCAAAGTGGGCGGAACAGTGGGCGTAACACACGGAATGGGGAATAACGCGTGAAAAAGAAGGCGCAACTGGGGAAGTACTGCAGGGAACTACACAGAACGCCCACGCAAACAACCCGTATTCATGGATTGTAATACGGGAAACCCGCGCACGGCAAAAGACGCACACAGGTGTCAACGTGTCCGTCACACGAAGGCATGCGGAAGCGTCCCCGCGCACAGTATAAAAGTGTGCGCAAACAACAAACACGTATATACAGCTATGATGAATGCCCCATTTGTCGCAGCACTGATCGTGGGACACCGCAGGAGGAGAATAGCCAAGGCACGCATTTTCGCACCACGGACAAGCCTTTTTGGGATGCCTGACGACCAGGTCTACGGCAGGTATAGGTTTCCACCCCATATCATCCTAGACCTGGTCAGGGAGTGGGAAGATGACCTTACATCCCCACCCTTTGCTCCCAAGCATTGAGCCCCTTGGAGAAGGTGCTCAATGTCCTGCATTTCTTGGCCACTGGGTCATTTCAGCGGACTACTGCCATAGTGGGGGGGGGGGGTCTCACAGGCCACGCAGTCACGCTGCCTACACCAGGTACTGGCAATCATGACAGCGCGCCCCTCAGACCGCAGGCACATATACATGCCCAGAACACCCACAGAAATGCAGGCAGTTGTCCTGGATTTTTTCAGGGTGGCACTCTTCCCCAAAGTGCTCGGTGCCATAGATTGTACCCATTTGGCCCTACGTCCACCTAGGGCCACTGAGCACATCTACCGAAACCGCAAGCACTGGCATTACATCAATGTACAGGTGGTATGCGATGCAAAGGGAATCATCACCTCTGTCTATGCAAACTACCCTGGTTCCACCCATGACAGTTTCATATATAGAATGTCCGCCCTGAGCCGGGCCCTGGAAGCTGGGCAGCATGGCGACACCTGGCTCCTAGGTAAGTACAAATGCCCTTGCACATGCATGCATGTCACACACACACACACAAATACACAAACCCCAATAATCACAACCATTTACACCTCCCCAGGGGACAGTGCCTACCCTCTGAGCAACCACATGATGACGCCAATCCGGAACCCCACCACACCACCCCAGGTAAGATACAACGCCGCCCATATTGCAACCAGGGCCATAGTGGAGCGCACATTCGGAGTGCTCAAGTCACGTTTCCGCGCCCTTGACCGCTCTGGCGGGCAGCTACTCTATGCACCCCCAGTAGTGTGCAGGATCATTGTGGCAGCATGTGTCCTGCACAATGTTGCAACACGGCAGGGCGTACCGGTGGACATGGTGGTGCCCCCACATCCCCAACCACAGGCACAGGCGCTGCCCTTGGGAGGGGACAGGGCACGTGGCGAGGAAGCCCGGACCCAGCTTGTGGCCACATTTTTCACCTAAACTCCCACCCCTGCGGAGTGCACACAGGCCTGGCACATACCAGGTGACAATCGATGATGACAAAGAGACAGTCAACTGTCACAACCCTACCACCCTGAGATAGTTGCCATGGAAGTGCCACATTGTCTGCATCCCTAGCTACTTAAACACAAGCTATCCTGTGTGACCAAAAGGCACACATATGACATATGACATGACATGATATGGCATTTGTAACGTGCCTATACACAAGTGTTTCAAGGTGCGACGAGGCAGGGAGGGGGGAACAAGGGAAGACAGACAACGATATTACTAGGCCAGGTGTCATTTAGATTGCGCAAGTGCAGGGGTAGGGGGAAGGGAAAAGTGCAAGGGGAAGGGGAGGGGGGGAGTGCAGTACAGGGTAAGTAGAATAAAAAACAAATAAATAGGCCAGCTGGTGGCAACTGCAAAGGTAAGTGCAGACAAGTGCTGGGAAGGGGGGGCTGTAGGGATAGAGAGACAGTCCCGCAGTGCAGGGGTTGCCAGGGAGGCAGTGCAAGTGGAGAGTGGCTGGGCCAGGGACCGAGGTCGGTGAGAGTGGCCCAGTTGCAGATCCAGTGCAGTTCCAGTGAAGAATTTAGCAAGGGAGAGGGAGAGAGAAAGCAGAAGCAAAGAGGAAGGTCTTGAGGTGCTTCCGGAACCGGAGATGGTTCTCCTCAAGTTCCAGTGAGGCAGGAAGGCTGTTCCAGAGGGAGGCCCCTGCCGCGGAGAGAGATCTACCCCCAGCTAGTTGCTTTGAGAAGCAGCTGACCCTGACATGCAAGGTATGAATCACACACACCTGCAAAACAGGCCATGACCATCACTGTTATGTCACTCAAACCCTCCCAACCCACAACATGACATGGCAAGCAATAGCCATACACCAACACAGTACCAATAAGGTACACATTGCCATGTCAAAAATGTACAGTGGCATCAGACAATGATGCCTGACATGGAATCAGATGAAATGACTGACCAACAACCTCCCACCCAAAATAAGTCATTCCCAAATGCATTACAAAAGTTGTAGACGTAACATAACAATGAATGCCTGTCTACATGCACATTGTGCATTGCAAAATCAACACTGCAGCTTCTGTGTGCTGTGTCCAACTCCTGCAACACACTGCTCAGCGCACAGCACAGTGAACAGCTATTGTGTGTGATGCACACCCTGAGCATCACATCTAAGCGACAAACCACATCAAAAAGCAAATTATGCATGTACAGGATCCATAATTGGTCACAGAACATGTGCTGCAGGGACACAGTGGGCACCAGAAGGCAGACAGAGTGTACACGTGGATATCCAAGGGTGGTTGTACATGTAGTGCATCATAGTGCAAGTGTGTGGGTCAGTAAGGACATGCACTCAACATATGCAAACACAACACATGAACAGGCATTGATCAGCAGAACACAACATGTACATAGGATACCACAATTACAATGTCAGGGTTCCCATCACACTGCAGGGCAAGGCAACTATAAACAACAAAACACCCCCCCCCCTCACAAATGACCGTGACCCACTGAACAACTGCGCCTGGGTCATGGAGCCTTCAACCCTCAATTTCACCTGGCCACAGGATCACCCTTCCCCTTCGTCACCATCTCCCACCTTGTGTGTAAAAAGGTGCCTGCACCCTCAGAGCCCAGCCTCATTTGCAAAATCACAAAATCCAAGCCAGAAAAACAAACCAGAACACCCTCCAGTAGATGACTTGACGTAGCAGTACCTCACAAAGGCCAAGTACTACCACAATGATGTAACAACCAAGGTAGCACAGTAAAACAATGTCACAACAGGATGTGAACCATGTGTGGTACATAACATAGAATGATGCACCATGAACGGATGTGTACTGTCACAGGTTCCGTGTACAGGCGCAGGAGTAGCACGAAACAATCACCCCCACCGTGGCCCGGGTGCCTGCAAGGTCAAACTCACACAGGCCTCTGAGACCCTGGTGGGGAAGGAGGGTCAGGGATATGCAGTCGGGACAGGTGTTGGCACACTGGATAACTGGAATGAGTGGCAGGAGAGGGGAGGAGGAATGACACATGAAAGTAGGGAATGCACGAAAATGTACTATCTGCATGAACACATACACAATCCGAACAAACTTGGACATCATTGTCATGGCCTTCTGTAGTCCAGGCTTAGGAGTGGTATGAACCATCCGCCCACTCTAGGGTTTTGGCGCCTGCACGTTTGGGGCTTACACAGGCATCCGCAACCCCAGCGGGGAAAGAGGGTTAGGGAACGTTGCTTGGATAGGTACGGGAAGCAGGAACACCGGGTAGAGGGTACAGGGTTTAAAATTGGATAGGACTCCGGGTGATTAGGGGAAAACAAACATACCAAATTGAATTACACATTCATCCATGCATTAGTGCACCCCCCAGCAAGCCTATGCAGAGCAGTTTCAAAGAAAAACAACAAGACACTTAGCTCTGGTTTTGAGTGCTGGCCTCCTGCCTGCGCACTCTCAGGTCCGGTTACAGGAGCACTTCAATGCTGCAAAGAGAGCCACAGTTAATAATCTGTCCGTGCCCATAACACAAAAACACACCACCAAATATGCCCCATAGCCACAAACTACTCTACAAACAGACAATCTGGTGTAGATGCTTCGTACTCATATGTAACATTACCCCTGTGATGGGTCATACACAGTGAATGCAGTAAGTCAGCCGCCGGTGGGTGCGTGGCAAATGGAACACCAATGTGTCACAATTCACACAACATGCAATGTTCCCTGGGTAAGCAGACAGACCCATATAGCAAGGCATGACTTCAGAACAAGTCGTGTTCCACCATGACCAAAACAAAGTAGGCAGTGCATGTTTCAAAATGTACATGGAAATGAAATGCACTGCACCCGAGTATGTCCCTTGCTGTATGTCCCTGTGAGCTGCCCCTTTCCATGTCTCGGAAGGCTACATGGTTGATACAAGTGCCTCAATGGACCTTGGTGTACCGGGGGATATGTGCCACTGCCCCTGCAGGTGCCCCAGACAACCTTACAATCAACAGCCATCAGTCCACCAACACATCTGAGCTGTATTGTGAGCTTCAACACCAATATTCGTCCAAGCTCACCCTCAGTGCTGTTACTAAGCCTGCATGTGCAACTTGCCTGGTGCAAGCTTTGCTGTGTTGTGGCCCCCCTGTGCTGCTCACCTTGCCTGGAGTTCCTTGGAACACGTCAGCAGTTCTAGGATGTAGGTCTGCAATCCCTGTGCCTCTGCTTGTGCACACATGTGCATGTGGGCACCAACAAACGTGTCCAGAATTCAGACGTCCAATGGGCCATGTCTGCTGGCAAAGGTGGTCTGGAGGCTCATCCCCCTGCAGAAAGGGCATGAAACACATGATTAATGCTTTAAAGTCATCTGTGTGTGTCTCTTCAGGCATCTCATTACTGGACCATGTCAGAGACTTACATCAGAAATCACACCATCAGTCCGTCTTTCACATCCAAAGTGTGGAACACACTATCTACGGCATGAATTGCAACAAGCATGTGTACAGTAAAGATAAGAAACATACTACACAATGCATAGCAGTGAATGTACACATTAATCATGAAACACCCCATCTAGCAAAAGCTGAACAGTGGACAATAACACCGCAATCATCCCCACTAGGGGTGTCAACACAAGTTACACAGCACCAGACATGCCACAGATATGACAGTCCAAAGCCCTTGTGTAATAGGCTGTCACACCGAACCATCCTTGCAAGCCCATGGATAAGGGAGGCAGGAGTGGCATATGTGAGTCAAGGACCCCAAGCAGCAAACACATACACAAGACAAGCCTGAAGGGCCCAGCTGAAACAGACAGTGGATGCCTTCAAAAGCCACAAAGCACCGCACCGTCACATGAAAGCACAATAGACAAGCAATGTTAAACTATATTAACTAATTACACTAACTATGAAAAACCTACATTACCTAATTAAACTAACTATCAAACCGAAACTTAACTAACTAAACTAAAAGAAAAATCAAAAATGGCCACATACGACCCGGGGGAGGGGAGGCACCCAGGAGGGGGGAGGTACAGGGTGCTGCTCAACACCCACATGCGATGATGCTGAGCCAAAAAAAAACCTCCATGGGCTCAACGACTGCACAGCCCGACCTATGTGGGAGATAGATGGTCGTCCGAGTCTGGCTCATCCTGGAAAGGAGGACGTGGCACAGTAGCCTGGCCACGCCTAGCCGCAGCTTGCCCCCTCGTCGGCAGCAAGTCTGACGGACGGGTGAGCCTGGTTCTGTGTGGCGATGTGACGTAGGTCTGCATGCAGAACCTCACGTGATACACGTGCTTCCTCTTACAAGGTAGCACGTGTAACATGGAGTTCCTCCTGCAAGGCCTGGCTGGACAACCGCTGCACCTCCCGGCAAGCCTGTAGCTCAGCCGAGATGGTACGCTCAAGCTGTGCAAACCTCTCCTCTGCCCGCTGACTCTGGGACATCATAAGGACACCCAGAGTGGATTTGAGGGAAGCATACTCCTCCCTCAGGGCATCCATGTGCGCCTCTGCGTGAGCAGCAATTGCTTGACGCACAGACGACATTTAGCTTGGCCAGCCCTGTCTGAGGCCGCCATGCCCAGCCTGAGCGAGCGGGCCGTGGACCGTGCCGCCTGCTGCTGGAGAAGCACCTGCCTAGCAGGGGGGAGCACAGATACCCCCTGCTCCACACGCTCCATGCTCTCAGCGATGTTCTCCATTGCTGCCCCCTGCCTTTCTGCATTGGCAGTCATGTCTGCTCCCACTCAGTATACTGCGGTTGCGTGCGGCGACCGCGTTGCTGGGCTTGACCCCTGCGGGACCCAAGGACCGGGTGTCCTCGCTGTGTTGGCACCTCCCGCGGCTGCACCACTACATGCCCCCGTCGACGTGATGTCCCAGGCACATCAGTGACTGGTGTGGAGGGTGACCCTGCGTCCTGATCCACCACGGGCAGAGGAACCAAGACTGTCTGATCCCTCAGTGCAGGTGTCGCAGACAGAGGAGTGTCCACATCAGAATCACTCACCCCTGACACATGGACTTGATGCTCATCCAACTCGACATGGACGTCAGAGTCGTCATCAAGGCTGGACTCATAGGCAGCCAGAGACAAGATGGACTGTAGCACTTGGGGGTTTTCGTGGCCTACCACCCCACGACCCCCCCTTGTGCCGGGTTGTTGTAGTGGTAACAACCCTGTGCCTGGTATGACAACACCATCCTCCGCCCTCCATTGCGTCATCACCTGAAAAATAGAGAGAAAAAAGGTCACTACACATGTCAGAAGCACACAACAAACACACACACACTGACAACAAACGCATCAGGCAGACATGTGACACACAACATATAACCTGGCATGCATGCTGGGTCAATTTTGAATTGTTTCTGTGATCAGACCTGTTGAAAGGTGGCAGTTTCCATGGAAGTGGGTCTATGCAGTGCAGAAAATGTGTACGCCACTCACTACCTACATGTACAAGGACTCCATTGTGTGTGTCAGGAAATGTGAAGGCAGTGCAAGGTCAAATTCAGGCATCACGTGCATTGTGCATTCAATGTGTACCATATCTAGAAGCCAAGCACCCCTCCACCCAAGTACAAAAGCAGAGATGCCTAGCATGGTATCAAAATGCTGACCATAGACCTGTGTATTGACAGGCAGTGTTGACTGGCATCAACAGCTTAATGTGATTCAAGTGACAACACTGCAAATGATGATGGGACAGTAAGCAGGACACATGATGAAAACTCTGGAGGCCGCCCACGTGTGAAGAAGACACTACAACAGTTGGACAGAGTCATTGGCCATTAAACAGGCTGAGGCCTGTGAGCCACACAGATTGTCAGACCCTAAACATGTGTGCAACGCAGTACTGACCCACAGTTGACATGGGAAGGCTGATGAGATGCCATGCAATGTATGTCACCCAGGACTTGTATTACAGTGATCATCCAGTCAAGGACACATAGGGGCATGCGTGCAATGCACATGGAGCATGAATGGGCACTCATGTCCCTGCGGGACATCTGACCTATGCACAGTTCAAGTGAGATACCCTGCATGAAGTACTAAGGCTGTACCACACGGCATATGTCTGGCAGATTGTACGCTGGAAGTTAGCATCTACACAGGACGCATGAACAGGAAAGTACACATTGGCAAGATTGAAGCAGACCAGTGCAAAGGTGGAACTGGGGTGCAGAGTGGCGGAGGAGGGGCAAGGGAGCATGCCTACATGGAGTCCCCGCATGCAGGCAGAGGAGACATGCACTTCAGTCATGCAATGACATTGTGCCTGGGCTGAGAGGAAGGTCACCCCACGCCACATGCAGAAGGGCCAGTGAGCTGGAACATGGACCGGAGGGGCATACTTGTAACCAGCATGTCAGTAGGGTGCAATAGTGGTGATGCGGTCAGTCCCCATCTGCTCCACATGTCCACCATCCAGCAGAGCAGACATGCATCATGGAAGCATTGCATTACTTACACATCAGAAGCATGTACACGTCACATGTAGTCGCAATCATGCACAACACATCCCACAAGTGAAACACGCACGTCCTCAACAAACACGCATCAACACTCACTGGACTGGGCATCAAAGTCCAGCATCTCTCCCACTCCTTTGACCAATTCAGGTGGTATGAACTCCGCAACGAGTGCCTCATGCGGAGTGAGCTCTTCCTCCTCTGGTGCAGGCCCACCGCCAGTCACCAGAGTCAAGTTGTAATTAGAGGCACGCTTAGCCTTAGTGCTGCGTTTGATGTCATTCCAACGCTTTTTGCACTCTTGCACCGTGCGCACCTCATGGCCGAATGAACTGACATGTTCCGCAACATGCTTCCAGTGGGTGTCACGTTGGGCATCCGTAGTCTGACTATTGGCACCCACTAGCATGTCACGGCTGTGGCCCCGCACGTAGCCCACGAGGAAGTCCAGTTCCTGCTTGCAGAAAGGCTTCTTCCTCGACGTGCAGGAGGTTGTGGCTGTGTGTGGGGTCCCAGCCTGTGCTGCAGGTGCAACCTTCCTCCTCTTGGACTGTGGCGCAGACCCTGGCTGGCTAATGCCGCCCTGACCAGTATGGCCAGTGGGTTCGGTGGATTGAGCCAAGGGAGTGGCAGGTGGAGGGACGACCAAAGGCCTGACTTGTGTCAGTGGCATCTGGGTGCCCTCTAATGGACCCTGCGCAGCAACATCAGCTGTGGCAGGGTCATTGACCGCAACGGTCCTGGTTGGCAGACTCACAACCGGGGTGTTGTTGGGTGCATCTGCCCCTGCACTTGCCAACACCCGGCTGTTCGGGGCAGCAGATGACATTACTGCCCCAGGGACACGTGTCTTGGTCTGAGCAGCCCTGCCTGCCCCTATGGTTTCCCTCCTGGCCTGTTGGAAATCTAACAAGGGCTCCTCAAGTGCCAACGCAGCCTGCGCTGGCAGACCCTGAGCCTGGGTGGCGGTGTCCACAGCTGCACCTGCAGCTACCACTACCCCTGGGCCGATGGCAGTCTATGGAACGGACTGCCGGGTCACACGGGCGCCAGTGCCAGATGCAGAAGCTGCATCCCCCGGAACCACAGGAGGTGGTGGCATGACTGCACCGACACATGGCACAACATTGTGCTCAAGTGGCGCACCCCTGCCTCTTCCCCCTCTGTGGCCGCCCTGGACACCCTGGAGTCCCCCTACTCCCTGGTCACCACGGCCACGTCCACGACCACGCCCGCCACGAGGAGTACGCCCAGCTGAGGCGCCCCTCACCTTTGGTGTCCTCCCAACCACAGTGCCAATGGGAGGTGTACACCACAATTGACCTGGACAATTGGGGTGAAGGGGGTGGGAAGCAAGATGCTAACAGCCCCCCTGCACCTGCAAGACTGTATGTGACCCTGGTGATGTAGTGACGGGTTGCGCAACGCTCAGGCACCCCAAAACTGCAGTAAAACCGTGCACGCAACCCTGCAGCCTACATGCGTGGAATCAACCTCCCGCAGTACGCGGTGGCACCCAGTAACACGAATAACGCATACGCGGGGGACACGAGGCTACTATGACCTCGAAAATGGGTGCGATACACAGGGGCACCCGCAGTGGGAAAAATAGCGTGTGCGACTCACCGTCTGACTAGCGCGATGCAGAAAAACACGCGTAGCCAATACCCCCACCAAAAGAAGAGATACGTCCTTGATAGCTGTGAAGTTGTGTTGGCGCGCGAAACAACAGGAAGCAGCAACACACGTCGGTCTCCACGGAAGGCACGTACAGCGAACTGCTGCCCCCGCTCACCTTTAACCCATGCTGAGGGAAACGCCCGCGCGCGTCACGTCACTTACGCACATGGGCCCTTTCCTCGGATTACACGCATTCCCACGCGGACGTGCAGTTTTTCATGCACGCTGAAACGCCCATGCACGCCTGCGCGTGTCACGTCACAGAGGCGCTTGCGCTTGAAGGGCCTTCTGTCCAATGAAATCGCGTATGCGTGCAGACGCGCTTACGCGCTAAAGGCCTTTCCTCGAATTACATGCTGACGTGCAGGATTTTCACGTTCCAAATCACTCCATATCAAGCTGGCCACGCGTAAGCACACAGAAGATCACGCTCATGCCCAAAAGGCCGAATTACTGCCCCCCAGAGCCCCGAGCAGCCTCCCACGAGCCATCTGCTGCTGCCTGCCTGCCTGCCTGCCTGCCTGCTGCCACTGTGCCCTGCCATTTGGTGCCTGCACATCAGCCATCTGCAGGGGTCCAGTTGCTGTGTCCACCCCTGCTGGAACAGAAGACTCCCGACTGGGATACCATCGCTCCACAGCCCAGCTCCAGGACCCAGTTGCCCACCCACGCCTGCCTCAGGGGTTGCCATGTCGGGGCAAACACCATCCGAGACCACTGGCGACCCCCAGCCAGAGGGGCAGAGGGCCACCAGCTTCAGTCAGAAGGAAGTTGGTGTCCTGGTGGAGCATGTCCTGGGGCATTATGATGCCCTCTTCGGATCATCACGCGCCAACAAGGATGGACGGGACAGGATCTGGACGGACATCGTGACTGCCATCAACGCGGAGGGGGTGGCAGTCCGCGACTTCCAACATGTCAAGAAGCGCTGGGAGGACTTCAGGTCCAGGACCCTCAACAAGGCCCGGCACCTCTTGAAGGCAGCGGATGCTAATGGGCGCCGGGGTCACTTGTCGGAAGATCAGATGAGGGTCCTGGAACGCATATCCCCAGCGCTCCATGTCCAGGTCCTTGAGAGGCAGACCCATCTGGAGTCGAGCGGTAAGTGGCCAGGCATTGCTGTGTGAGACAGGGCATGTTGCAGTGTGCTGGTTGTCTGATACTTGCCTGTATGTGTGACATAGGCCACGTACGCGTGTGTGTGTGCAGGGACATCATGGTCATGCATGTGAGACCAGTAATGTGTGAAGCACACGGTTGGTGTATGTGTTTAAATGCTACATGGTGAGCACTATGCGGAATGGACACATGAGAGCATGCCAGTCTCTGTTCCTGGACATGGGTGGGGGTGAGGGATGGGTGATGATGCCATGTACATGTATGGTTTCCATGTCTGTGTGTCGGACCTGCGTGTCTGTGACTTGTGAATGCCATGGATGCATGACACATGTTTGTGTCAATGTTCAGATCCACTGATGCAGCCTAGCTATCCTTGCATCCACTGTGTCTGGGGTGTACGAGTCCAGAGGGATGAAAGTATGGTGAAGTGTGTGAATGTGATAGGCATGACCCATGATGCATGTGAGTTCAAAAACAACATTGTATGTTTCAAGAGTCCCTTGGCCATGTTTGCTTATGTCCATAGCATGCGCCATGCCTGTTACTGCATGTGTTTTGCCTACACTGACCCATGTGTTGTGGAGGGACATGATGGAAGTGATCTTTGACAGTGCCACTCATCTGCTATTGCTTCCTGTCTAGGGGACCATTGTACAGTACCCTGATGCTTGTGTTCTATGTCTCCCTCTACACAGCGCAAAGTGAAGAAGAGGGCGGAGATGGCGCTGTGGAGCAAAGTGGTGGGGATGCCCCCACGGCTGCAGCGGAAGGGGTGGGTGAGCCCCCACAGGGGCTTGCAAAGGCTGAAGACGGTGTGGAGCCATCCAGGTTGGTGGTTTCCACAGAGGAGGAGGAGGCCGCTACTGAGCCGCACATGGGGCCTGGTGGGGGCATCCCTGCTGTTGCAAGTGGTGCAGTCCAGGTGCAGGGGCAGGATTCAGCACAGGTTGCTGTGGAGGTGCCTGTGCATGTCACTGTCCCTGACACTGTGACTGCACCACCATGCACCAGCAGGGATGCCCCATCCCAGGCCCGTCCGCAGGTAGGGGGGATATCCATGTCATCTGACTCCCCTCCACCTGCGGACGAGGGGACCTCTGGCCGTATGGAGAAGGTCCTGTTTGGTGTTGTGTTGCGCACGGGTGTCATTCGTGATGAGGTGCGTGCTTCCCGGGGGGAGCACGCATGTCATCACGAAGAGCACCGTGCCAACGTGGCCCAGTTGGGAGCGGTCATGGTCGGGGGTCTCGTACATGTGTCGGGCACTTTGGCGACCCTCTCCTCCTCTGTGGAGGCTATGCGCCAGTCGTTCTCCATGCCGTCTTCCGGCCCAGATGCCACCAGGGCCCCCTGTGGACCTGCCCCGACCAATGCAGCCAACTCGGTGGGGATCCCATCCCTGCCACAGTCGGGAGTCAGAGGTCCAGCAGGGGTGGACACACCAGCAACTGGACCCCAGGAGATGGACGATGTGACAGCATCATGGGGCAGGGCACGTGCACGACAGCGTCGGTGGATTCCATCAGCCTGGATGCCGTCGTGCTGGCACAGGCAGTTGCGTCGGAGGCAGCGGCAGGCTCGACGTGGGAGGCATCATGGCTCGGGGCCATCAACATCAGGGGTGCAGGCATCGGCCGGAGGGCAGGAGAACCCTGGAATGGGAGTGGCTTCCGTGTGGGAGCGGTTGGGCCAGCAGATAGGTGCGGAGCGGCAGCAGGCAGAGGAGGAACGGCTCACAATGGTCAGGGCGGAGAACTCCATGCGGAGGGCGTTGAGGCGGGCTGAGTGCCTCGAGGGTCTTCGCAGGGAGTTGGAGCTGGACACTGCTTTATCCCTGCTAGACCTCGGGCCAGGGAACATGCCCGCCTCCAAGCCATTGAACAGGAGTTCGATGATGCCCTGGCCCATGACAACATCCAGTGAGCCTTTGGACTAGTCCGCGGCCCTTGTAAATAGTTATGTAGTTAGAATTAGGTTTCCTTTGCTTTTTTCTTGATTTTGGACCTTTTGGACAATGGCCAACATTTTTGTATATAGTTTTTTTTATTACGTAGTATTTTTAGATAGGTTTAATTTCTTCAGTTGGGATCATGAACCCTGGATTGTTTATCTGTATATAGTTGACTGTTGGATTATGTTTTTTTTTTGATTTACCTATGGAGCAATGGTTTTTGGTTTTGTTTTTCCCTTGGATGTACTTTTTTGAACTGTGACTTTGGACACCTTTCCTTTGGATTATGATTTGTGTTTTTTTATTTTACGGACATGCTGCTTTTTTGTTTTTAATTCCCATTGTCGTTTGTTTATTTTTAATCCCATTTATGTTGCTTTTAATACATTTTTTTCATCAAACTTCAATGTGTAGTATCATATCATTGGTTTCATGCATGTCATGATATGGGTTTTGACATTCACTTACACCCATTGTGTGTATGTGAGGGACATGTGTTCATTTACATACTTGCCATTGGGGTTGTATCATGTAATTGGCAATTCTGAGTGGGTGGATGCAATACTTGGGTGGGTGTTTGGCATGTGGAGGCTGCCCATAAGGGCCAGGGATCTAGATTGTGATGACATGTTGGCTGGGGGACATGTGTCAGGGACTGCTGGCAGGTGCCTCGCAATGCTGGGGAGTGGGGGTGCAGGGGGACATGAGTGGGGGCCTGCTGGCAGGTGCCTCGCAATGCTGGGGGGTAGGGGTGCAGGGGGACATGAGTGGGGGCCTGCTGGCAGGTGCCTCGCAATGCTGGGGTGTGGGGGTGCAGGGGGACATGAGTGGGACATGAGTGGGGGCCTGCTGGCAGGTGCCTCGCAATGCTGGGGGGTGGGAGTGCAGGGGGACATGAGTGGGACATGAGTGGGGGCCTGCTGGCAGGTGCCTCGCAATGCTGGGGGATGGGGGTGCTGGGAGACATGTGTGGGGGCCTGGTGGAGGGTGCCCTGCACTGCCGGGGGGTGGGGGTGCTGGGAGACATGTGTGGGGGCCTGGTGGAGGGTGCCCTGCACTGCTGGGGGTTGGGGTGCAGGGGGACATAAGTGGGACATGAGGGGGGGCCTGCTGGCAGGTGTCCCACAGAGCTGGGGGGTGAGGGTGCAGGGGGACATGAGTTGGACATGAGTGTGGGCCTGGTGGAGGGTGCCCCTGGATGCTGGGGTGGGGGCGCTGGGAGACATGTGTGGGGGCCTGCTGGAGGGTGCCCTGCACTGCTGGGGGGTGGGGGAGCAGGGAGACCTGTGTGGGGGCCTGGTGGACAGTGCCCATGACTGGTGGGGGGTGGGGGTGCTGGGAGACATGTGTGGGGGCCTGGTGGTGGGTGCCCCTGACTGGTGGGGTAGGGGTGCAGGGGGACATGAGTGGGGGCCTGCTGGCAGGTGTCCCACAGTTCTGGGGGGTGGGGGTGCAGGGGGACATGAGTTGGACATGAGTGGGGGCCTGGTGGAGGGTGCCCTGCACTGCTGGGGGGTGCTGGGAGACATGTGTGGGGGCCTGGTGGAGGGTGCCCTGCACTGCTGGGGGGTGGGGGTGCTGGGAGACATATGTGGGGGCCTGGTGGAGGGTGCCCTGCAATGCTGGGGGGTGGGGGTGCAGGGGGACATGAGTGGGACATGAGGGGGGGCCTGCTGGCAGGTGTCCCACAGTGCTGGGGGGTGAGGGTGCAGGGGGACATTAGTTGGACATGAGTCTGGGCCTGGTGGAGGGTGCCCCTGGATGCTGGGGGTGGGGGTGCTGGGAGACATGTGTAGGGGCCTGGTGGAGGGTGCCCTGCACTGCTGGGGGGTGGGAGTGCTGGGAGACATGAGTGTGGGCCTGGTGGAGGAGGCCCCTGACTGGTGGGGGGTGGGGGTGCAGGGAGACAGGAGTGGGTGCCTGGTTGAGGGTGCCCTCGACTGCTGGGGGGTGGGGGTGCTGGGAGACATGAGTGTGGGCCTGGTGGAGGGTGCCCCTGGATGCTGGGGAGTGGGGGTGCTGGGAGACATGCGTGGGGGCATGGTGGGGGGTACCCTGCACTGCTGGGGGGTGGGGGTGCTGGGAGACATGGGTGTGGGCCTGGTGGAGGGTGCCCCTGGATGCTGGGGGGTGGGGGTGCTGGGAGACATGTGTGGGGGCATGGTGGAGGGTGCCCTGCACTTCTGGGGGTGGGGGTGCTGGGAGACATGCATTGTTGATCAGTAGTGCAAGGTGACATGTGGCTTGGCTGGGGGGCATGCCCATGGTGGATGGGCTGCCTGCGGGACATGAGCAGGGGTGCAGGGTAGTCCCCTGTGGTGTGGGCTGCCTGCAGGGGCCGTGGAGGTTGTAGAGCGAACACCTGGGAGGTCCCACACGGCCAATTCATGTGTAGTACTCCCCGGAACCCCTGAAATACACATACCCTGCTGAAATTGCGTGTGAGACTTCCCGCGCACCCCGAAATACACGTACAAAGGACATTCGCGTGTGGAACTTCCGGCGCATCCTTGAAATACACGTACCCTGCTGAATTCGCTTTTGAAATTTCCCGCACACCCCAGGAATACACGTACCCAGCACATTCGCGTGTGGAACTTCCCGCGCACCCCTGAAATACACGTACCATGCTGAATTCGCGTGCGAAACTTCCCGCGCACCCCGAAATACACGTACACAGGACATTCCGCGTGTGAAACTTCCCGCACACCCCAGGAATACACGTACCCAGGACAATCGCGTGTGGAACTTCCCGCGCACCCCTGAAATACACGTACCCTGCTGAATTTGCGTGTGAAACTTCCCGCGCACCCCGAAATACACGTACACAGGACATTCGCATGTGGAACTTCCTACGCACCCCTGAAATACACGTACCCTGATGGAATTGCATGTGAAACTTCCCGCGCACCCCTGAAATACACGTACCCTGCTGAATTCGCGTGTGAAACTTCCAGCGCACCGCTGAAATACACGTACCCAGCTGAAATCGCGTGTGAACCTTCCCGCGCACCCCAGTAATACACGTACCCCGCTCGCACAGGGCCAATCGCGTGTGGAACGTCCCGCGCACCCCAGTAATACACGTACCCCGCTCGCACAGGGCCAATCGCGTGTGGAACTTCCCGCGCACCCCAGTAATCCACGTACCCCGCTCGCACAGGGCCACTGTTGTGTGAAACTTCCCATGCACCCCAGTAATACACGTACCCAGTTGAAATCGCGTGTGAAACTTCCCGCGCACCCCAGTAATACACGTACCCAGCTGAAATCACATGTGGAACTTCCCGCGCACCCCAGTAATACACGTACCCCGCTCGCACAGGGCCAATCGCGTGTGAAACTTCCCGTGCACCCCAGTAGTACACATACCCAGCTGAAATCGCGTGTGAAACTTCCCGCGCACCCCAGTAATACACGTACCCAGCTGAAATCGCGTGTGAAACTTCCCGCGCACCCCAGTAATACACGTACCCCGCTCGCACAGGGCCAATCGCGTGTGAAACTTCCCGCGAACCCCAGTAATACACGTACCCCACTCGCACAGGGCCAATCGCGTGTGAAACTTCCTGCGAACCCCAGTTATACATGTACCCAGCTGAAATCACGTGAGAAACTTCCCACGCACCCCAGTGATGCATGTACCCCGCTTGCCGTGCTGGTACAGGGTTAGCGCAGCCCTTTGCGCTGGATTGGGGATTTTGATGGCTTTTCCCTGCGCAAGGGGTGCAAGGGGCGTAACTGGCGCTGCTGCAGGGTCGCTGCGCCACTGTGCGCCACGGCTGGTTTGGGTGGCTGGAATCCATGAATACGCTGTGCGCGGAAATGTATTTTAGCGCACGCGGCTGGCGCAGGGATTCGCACGCGCACACTGTGCGCCAGCCGCGTGTGCCACTTGTGCGCTGAATTCTATGAATTACCCCCCACGTCTTTTCTTCCTGAAACCTGTTTTTCTGCACTTGGAAGAACGGTGCTGACTTCTTACACCTGGTGATATTTTGGCTTGGTTTGTTTTTGGATTTTGGGACGCTCTGCTGTTTGCATCACTCCTTGGATTTTGGAACACTCTGCTGTTTGCATCACTCATTGGATTTTTGGGACGCTCTGCTGTTTGCATCACTTATTGGATTTTTGTGACGCTCTGCTGTTTGCATCACTTATTGGATTTTGGGACGCTCTGCTGTTTGCATCACTCCTTGGATTTTGGGACGCTCTGCTGTTTACATCATTTATTGGGTTTTGGGACATCAGTGACACCATTCTTGGCACTCTCTTAAAGTCGCCATCTGACCTTCGCCCACATCCGGTCTTGTGTTCTATCACAAGTAGGTATTCCGCAGGAAAAAGGAATACACAGGTAAGCTTGTGGGTCTTGGAGGGTGTAGAGGGGTTGGTTTTTTGCCATCAACAAACGGTATGTAATATTTGCCTTGTTTGTTTCTTCCCTCTAGCTCCGCTGTGCGTTCTGCCTTTTTGCCTAAGCCCTTGGCCTGACAGGTTTTATTACCCTGCAAGCTGTGCTCTCAGGAAGGAAGTCTGAATTACTTCAGTGGCATCTAGTCCAAGTGGTCTTCCAGACTTACGGTGGAACTTACGGAGTACGACAGATTTAGGAGCCTAACATTGGTGCCCCTGCCTCTTCCCCCTCTGTGGCCGCCCTGGACACCCTGGAGTCCCCTTACTCCCTGGTCACCACGGCCACGACCACGCCCGCCACGAGGAGTACGCCCAGCTGAGGCGCCCCTCACCTTTGGTGTCCTCCCAACCATGGCACAGATGTAGTAGTGCCGGCACAGATGGAGTAGCGCCAATGGGAGGTGTACACCACAATTGACCTGGGCAATTGGGGTGAAGGGGGTGGGAAGCAAGATGTTAACAGACCCCCTGCACCTGCAAGACTGTATGTGACCCCGGTGATGTAGTGACGGGTCGCGCTACGCTCAGGCACCCCAAAACTGCAGTAAAACCGTGCACGCAACCCTGCAGCCTACATGCGTTGGATCAACCTCCCGCAGTACGCGGTGGCACCCAGTAACACGAATAACGCGTACGCGTGGGACATGAGGCGACTATGACCTCGAAAATGGGTGCGATACACAGGGGCACCCGCAGTGGGAAAAATAGCATGTGCGACTCACCGTCTGACTAGCGCGATGCAGAAAAACACGCGTAGCCAATACTCCCGCCAAAAGAAGAGATACGTCCTTGATAGCTGTGAAGTTGTGTTGGCGCGCGAAACAACAGGAAGCAGCAACACACGTCGGTCTCCACGAAAGGCACGTACAGCGAACTGCTGCCCCCGCTCACCTTTAACCCGTGCTGAGGGAAACGCCCGCGCGCGTCACGTCACTTACGCACATGGGCCCTTTCCTCGGATTACACGCATTCCCACGCGGACGTGCAGTTTTTCATGCACGCTGAAACACCCATGCACGCCTGCTCGTGTCACATCACAGAGGCGGTTGCTCTTGAAGGGCCTTCTGTCCCATGAAATCGCGTATGCGTGCAGACGCGCTTACGCGCTAAGGGCCTTTCCTCGAATTACACACTGACGTGCAGAATTTTCACGTGCCAAATCACTCCGTATCAAGCTGGCCACGCATAACCACACGGAAGATCACGCTCCTGCCCAAAAGGACGAATTACTGCCCCCCAGAGCCCTGAGCAGCCTCCCACGAGCCATCTGCTGCTGCCTGCCTGCCTGCCTGCTGCCACTGTGCCCTGCCATTTGGTGCCTGCACATCAGCCATCTGCAGGGGTCCAGTTGCTGTGTCCACCCCTGCTGGTACAGAAGACTCCCGACTGGGATACCATCGCTCCACAGCCCAGCCCCAGGACCCAGTTGCCCACCCACGCATGCCTCGGGGGTCGCCATGTCGGGGCAAACACCATCCGAGACCACTGGCGACCCCCAGCCAGAGGGGCAGAGGGCCACCAGCTTCAGTCAGAAGGAAGTTGGTGTCCTGGTGGAGCATGTCCTGGGGCATTATGATGCCCTCTTCGGATCATCACGCGCCAACAAGGATGGACGGGACAGGATCTGGACGGACATCGTGACTGCCATCAACGCGGAGGGGGTGGCAGTCCGCGACTTCCAACATGTCAAGAAGCGCTGGGAGGACTTCAGGTCCAGGACCCTCAACAAGGCCCAGCACCTCTTGAAGGCAGCGGATGCTAAGGGGCGCCGGGGCCACTTGTCGGAAGATCAGATGAGGGTCCTGGAACGCATATCCCCAGCGCTCCACGTCCAGGTTCTTGAGAGGCAGACCCATCTGGAGTCGAGCAGTAAGTGGCCAGGCATTGCTGTGTGAGACAGGGCATGTTGCAGTGTGCTGGTTGTCTGATACTTGCCTGTATGTGTGACATAGGCCATGTACGCGTGTGTGTGTGCAGGGACATCATGGTCATGCATGTGAGACCAGTAATGTGTGAAGCACACGGTTGGTGTATGTGTTTAAATGCTACATGGTGAGCCCTATGCGGAATGGACACATGAGAGCATGCCAGTCTCTGTTCCTGGACATGGGTGGGGGTGAGGGATGGGTGATGATGCCATGTACATGTATGGTTTCCATGTCTGTGTGTCTGACCTGCGTGTCTGTGACTTGTGAATGCCATGGATGCATGACACATGTCTGTGTCAATGTTCAGATCCACTGATGCAGCCTAGCTATCCTTGCATCCACTGTGTCTGGGGTGTACGAGTCCAGATGGATGAAAGTACGGTGAAGTGTGTGAATGTGATAGGCATGACCTATGATGCATGTGAGTTCAAAAACAACATTGTATGTTTCAAGAGTCCCTTGGACATGTTTGCTTATGTCCATAGCATGCGCCATGCCTGTTACTGCATGTGTTTTGCCTACACTGACCCATGTGTTGTGGAGGGTCATGATGGAAGTGATCTTTGACAGTGCCACTCATCTGCTATTGCTTCCTGTCTAGGGGACCATTGTACAGTACCCTGATGCTTGTGTTCTATGTCTCCCTCTACACAGCGCAAAGTGAAGAAGAGGGCGGAGACGGCGCTGTGGGGCAAAGTGGTGGGGATGCCCCCGCGGCTGCAGCGGAAGGGGTGGGTGAGCCCCCACAGGGGCTTGCAAAGGCTGAAGACGGTGTGGAGCCATCCAGGTTGGTGGTTTCCACAGAGGAGGAGGAGGAGGCCACTACTGAGCCGCACATGGGGCCTGGTGGGGGCATCCCTGCTGTTGCAAGTGGTGCAGTCCAGGGGCAGGGGCAGGGAGCAGCACAGGTCGCTTTAGAGGTGCCTGTGCATGTCACTGTCCCTGACACTGTGACTGCACCACCATGCACCAGCAGGGATGCCCCATCCCAGGCCCGTCCGCAGGTAGGGGGGATGTCCATGTCATCTGACTCCCCTCCACCTGCGGACGAGGGGACCCCTGGCCGTATGGAGAAGGTCCTGTTTGGTGTTGTGTTGCGCATGGGTGTCATTCGTGATGAGGTGCGTGCTTCCCGGGGGGAGCACGCATGTCATCACGAAGAGCACCGTGCCAACGTGGCCCAGTTGGGAGCGGTCGTGGTCGGGGGTCTCGTACACGTGTCAGGCACTTTGGCGACCCTCTCCTCCTCTGTGGAGGCTATGCGCCAGTCGTTCTCCATGCCGTCTTCTGGCCCAGATGCCACCAGGGCCCCCTGTGGACCTGCCCCGACCAATGCAGCCAACTCAGTGGGGATCCCATCCCTGCCACAGTCGGGAGTCGGAGGTCCAGCAGGGGTGGACACACCAGCAACTGGACCCCAGGAGATGGAGGATGTGACAGCATCATGGGGCAGGGCACGTGCACGACAGCGTCGGTGGATTCCATCAGCCTGGATGCCATCGTGCTGGCACAGGCAGTTGCGTCGGAGGCAGCGGCAGGCTCGACGTGGGAGGCATCATGGCTCGGGGACATCAACATCAGGGGTGCAGGCATCGGCCAGAGGGCAGGAGAACCCTGGAATGGGAGTGGCTTCCGTGTGGGAGCAGTTGGGCCAGCAGATAGGTGAGGAGCGGCAGCGGGCAGAGGAGGAACGGCTCACAATGGTCAGGGCGGAGAACTCCATGCGGAGGGCGCTGAGGCGGGCTGAGTGCCTCGAGGGTCTTCGCAGGGAGTTGGAGCTGGACACTGCTTTATCCCTGCTAGACCTCCGGGCCAGGGAACATGCCCGCCTCCAAGCCATTGAACAGGAGTTCGATGATGCCCTGGCCCATGACAACATCCAGTGAGCCGTTGGACTACCCCTTGGCCCTTGTAAATAGTTATGTAGTTAGTATTAGGTTTCCTTTGCTTTTTTCTTGATTTTGGACCTTTTGGACAATGGCCAACAATTTTTGTATATAGTTTTTTGATTACGTAGTATTTTTAGATAGGTTTAATTTCTTCAGTTGGGATCATGAACCCTGGATTGTTTATCTGTATATAGTTGACTGTTGGATTATGTTTTTTTTTTTATTTACCCATGGAGCAATGGTTTTTGGTTTTGTTTTTCCCTTGGATGTACTTTTTTGAACTGTGACTTTGGACACCTTTCCTTTGGATTATGATTTGTGTTTTTTTATTTTACGGACATGCTGCTTTTTTGTTTTTAATTCCCATTGTCGTTTGTTTATTTTTAATCCCATTTATGTTGCTTTTAATACATTTTTTTCATCAAACTTCAATGTGTAGTATCATATCATTGGTTTCATGCATGTCATGATATGGGTTTTGACATTCACTTACACCCATTGTGTGTATGTGAGGGACATGTGTTCATTTACATACTTGCCATTGGGGTTGTATCATGTAATTGGCAATTCTGAGTGGGTGGATGCAATACTTGGGTGGGTGTTTGGCATGTGGAGGCTGCCCATAAGGGCCAGGGATCTAGATTGTGATGACGTGTTGGCTGGGGGACATGTGTCAGGGACTGCTGGCAGGTGCCTCGCAATGCTGGGGAGTGGGGGTGCAGGGGGACATGAGTGGGGGCCTGCTGGCGGGTGCCTCGCAATGCTGGGGGGTGGGGGTGCAGGGGGACATGAGTGGGACATGAGTGGGGGCCTGCTGGCAGGTGCCTTGCAATGCTGGGGGGTGGGAGTGCAGGGGGACATGAGTGGGGGCCTGCTGGCAGGTGCCTCGCAATGCTGGGGGATGGGGGTGCTGGGAGACATGTGTGGGGGCCTGGTGGAGGGTGCCCTGCACTGCTGGGGGGTGGGGGTACTGGGAGACATGTGTGGGGGCCTGGTGGAGGGTGCCCTGCACTGCTGGGGGTGGGGGTGCAGGGGGACATAAGTGGGACATGAGGGGGGGCCTGCTGGCAGGTGTCCCACAGAGCTGGGGGCTGAGGGTGCAGGGGGACATGAGTTGGACATGAGTGTGGGCCTGGTGGAGGGTGCCCCTGGATGCTGGGGGTGGGGGTGCTGGGAGACATGTGTGGGGGCCTGGTGGAGGGTGCCCTGCACTGCTGGGGGGTGGGGGAGCAGGGAGACATGTGTGGGGGCCTGGTGGACAGTGCCCATGACTAGTGGGGGGTGGGGGTGCTGGGAGACATGTGTGGGGGCCTGGTGGAGGGTGCCCCTGACTGGTCGGGGTGGGGGTGCAGGGGGACATGAGTGGGGGCCTGCTGGCAGGTGTCCCACAGTGCTGGGGGGTGGGGGTGCAGGGGGACATGAGTTGGACATGAGTGGGGGCCTGGTGGAGGGTGCCCTGCACTGCTGGGGGGTGCTGGGAGACATGTGTGGGGGCCTGGTGGAGGGTGCCCTGCACTGCTGGGGGGTGGGGGTGCTGCGAGACATGTGTGGGGGCCTGGTGGAGGGTGCCCTGCAATGCTGGGGGTGGGGGTGCAGGGGGACATGAGTGGGACATGAGGGGGGGGCTGCTGGCAGGTGTCCCACAGTGCTGGGGGTGAGGGTGCAGGGGGACATGAGTTGGACATGAGTGTGGGCCTGGTGGAGGGTGCCCCTGGATGCTGGGGGTGGGGGTGCTGGAAGACATGTGTGGGGGCCTGGTGGAGGGTGCCCTGCACTGCTGGGGGGTGGGGGTGCTGGGAGACATGAGTGTGGGCCTGGTGGAGATTGCCCCTGACTGGTGGGGGGTGGGGGTGCAGGGAGACAGGAGTGGGTGCCTGGTTGAGGGTGCCCTGCACTGCTGGGGGGTGGGGGTGCTGGGAGACATGAGTGTGGGCCTGGTGGAGGGTGCCCCTGGATGCTGGGGGGTGGGGGTGCTGGGAGACATGTGTGGGGGCATGGTGGGGGGTGCCCTGCACTGCTGGGGAATGGGGGTGCTGGGAGACATGAGTGTGGGCCTGGTGGAGGGTGCCCCTGGATGCTGGGGGGTGGGGGTGCTGGGAGACATGTGTGGGGGCATGGTGGAGGGTGCCCTGCACTTCTGGGGGTGGGGGTGCTGGGAGACATGCGTTGTTGATCAGTAGTGCAAGGTGACATGTGGCTTGGCTGGGGGGCATGCCCATGGTGGATGGGCTGCCTGCGGGACATGAGCAGGGGTGCAGGGTAGTCCCCTGTGGTGTGGGCTGCCTGCAGGGGCCGTGGAGGTTGTAGAGCGAACACCTGGGAGGTCCCACACGGCCAATTCATGTGTAGTACTCCCCGGAACCCCTGAAATACACATACCCTGCTGAAATCGCGTGTGAGACTTCCCGCGCACCCCGAAATACACGTACCCAGGACATTCGCGTGTGGAACTTCCCGCGCATCCCTGAAATACACGTACCCTGCTGAATTCGCTTGTGAAATTTCCTGCACACCCCAGGAATACACGTACCCAGGACATTCGCATGTGGAACGTCCCGCGCACCCCTGAAATACACGTACCCTGCTGAATTCGCGTGCGAAACTTCCCGCGCACCCCGAAATACACGTACACAGGACATTCGCGTGTGGAACTTCCCGCGCACCCCTGAAATACACGTACCCTGATGGAATTGCGTGTGAAACTTCCCGCGCACCCCTGAAATACACGTACCCTGCTGAATTCGCGTGTGAAACTTCCCGCGCACCGCTGAAATACACGTACCCAGCTGAAATCGCGTGTGAACCTTCCCGCGCACCCCAGTAATACACATACCCCGCTCGCACAGGGCCAATCGCGTGTGGAACTTCCCGTGCACCCCACTAATACACGTACCCCGCTCGCACAGGGCCAATCACGTGTGGAACTTCCCGCGCACCCCAGTAATACACGTACCCAGCTGAAATCGCGTGTGAAACTTCCCGCGCACCCCAGTAATACACGTACCTAGCTGAAATCGCGTGTGGAACTTCCCGCGCACCCCAGTAATACACGTACCCCGCTCGCACAGGGCCAATCGCGTGTGAAACTTCCCGTGCACCCCAGTAATACACATACCCAGCTGAAATCGCGTGTGAAACTTCCCGCGCACCCCAGTAATACACGTACCCAGCTGAAATCGCGTGTGAAACTTCCCGCGCACCCCAGTAATACACGTACCCCGCTCGCACAGGGCCAATGGCGTGTGAAACTTCCCGCGAACCCCAGTAATACACGTACCCCGCTCGCACAGGGCCAATCGCGTGTGAAACTTCCTGCGAACCCCAGTTATACATGTACCCAGCTGAAATCACGTGAGAAACTTCCCACGCACCCCAGTGATACACGTACCCCGCTTGCCGTGCTGGTACAGGGTTAGCGCAGCCCTTTGCGCTGGATTGGGGATTTTGATGGCTTTTCCCTGCGCAAGGGGCGCAAGGGGCGTAACTGGCGCTGCTGCAGGGTCGCTGCGCCACTGTGCGCCACGGCTGGAATCCATGAATACGCTGTGCGCGGAAATGTATTTTAGCGCACGCGGCTGGCGCAGGGATTCGCACGCGCACACTGTGCGCCAGCCGCGTGTGCCACTTGTGCGCTGAATTCTATGGATTACCCCCCACGTCTTTTCTTCCTGAAACCTGTTTTTCTGCACTTGGAAGAACGGTGCTGACTTCTTACACCTGGTGATATTTTGGCTTGGTTTGTTTTTGGATTTTGGGACGCTCTGCTGTTTGCATCACTCCTTGGATTTTGGAACACTCTGCTGTTTGCATCACTCATTGGATTTTTGGGACGCTCTGCTGTTTGCATCACTTATTGGATTTTTGTGACGCTCTGCTGTTTGCATCACTTATTGGATTTTGAGACGCTCTGCTGTTTGCATCACTCCTTGGATTTTGGGACGCTCTGCTGTTTACATCATTTATTGGGTTTTGGGACACCAGTGACACCATTCTTGGCACTCTCTTAAAGTCGCCATCTGACCTTCGCCCACGTCAGGTCTTGTGTTCTATCACAAGTAGGTATTCCGCAGGAAAAAGGAATACACAGGTAAGCTTGTGGGTCTTGGAGGGTGTAGAGGGGTTGGGGGTTGGTTTTTTGCCATCAACAAACGGTATGTAATATTTGCCTTGTTTGTTTCTTCCCTCTAGCTCCGCTGTGCGTTCTGCCTTTTTGCCTAAGCCCTTGGCCTGACAGGTTTTATAACCCTGCAAGCTGTGCTCTCAGGAAGGAAGTCTGAATTACTTCAGTGGCATCTAGTCCAAGTGGTCTTCCAGACTTACGGTGGAACTTACGGAGTACGACAGATTTAGGAGCCTAACATTGGTGCCTGTCTGTCTGTGATGGGTCCTAATGCAGATCCTATGGCTGCTATGATGCAGGCCTTTACCACGCTCCACACAGACATGGCAGCAGCACACGCTTCCCTGCATCAACGAATGGATGTCATGCAAAGCTTTGTGCAGCCCTTGCCTGCGGACGAGGAGTTTGGGGATGCTCCCGCTCCTGTACCGCCACCCGTTCCTCCAACACCCCAAGCTGGTTTAGCTGCAGTGGTACTACCTGGTCCCTTTCCATTGGCCCCACCAGAACGCTTCACGGGAGACCCCAAAACGTATAGGACATTCATCAATCAATGTCGTCTACATTTTCTATGCCGTCCTTTTGCATTTCCCAATTCCACAACAAAAGCAGCTTTTGTGCTCTCTCATTTAGGGGGTATGGCTGCGGCCTGGGCGAATCCGTTACTGGAGTCTGATGACCCTGTTTTGTATGATTTTGACGCCCTACTAGTAGCCATGAACCTGGTTTTTGATTCCAGATATAAAGCTCAGGCTTCAGACCTGGAGTTTCTGGCACTGTCTCAGGGTAAACAACCCCTCTTGCCGTATTTAGCCCGGTTCAATCAGTTGCTGCAGAAGCCTCTTGGCCTGAACAGAAAAAGGCAGCAGTCTTCTATAGGGGTTTGTCAGATGAGCTGAAGGATGCATTATCTGTTGTCCCCTCTGTTCCTTCAGTATTCTCTGATTTGCTTGACTTGGTGTTGCAGGTAGATGCCCGTCTGCAACAGAGGCAGGGAGAATGCCAACATCCTGATCTACGCCCTGGTAAACCTGAACTGGTACCCTCCCCAGTCCATGGGGATGTAGAACCCATGCAGATTGGGGCAGTGAAAGGTCCCCTTTCAAAGGCAGAGAGAGAGAGAAGACTACAAAACAATCTATGTCTGTATTGTGGACAGACGGGACATTTCATTCGTGTATGTCCTAAATGCCCTGCTAAACGGGCGGGAAACACCACGACCCGTCCATAAATCGAGCCGATGTGACGGGTCAGGCTTCCAATGCTCACTCCTCTGTCCAGCTGCCACACACATATACTTGGATATGTCCTTTCTATTGCCCAACTCTCAAACCTTTTCTAGTCCAGTCATGATAGATTCCGGGGCAACAGGTAATTATATGGACGAACAAGTGGCAGTAACCTATGGTATCCCGGTAGACCCTAAAGATAAACCAGAAGCTATTTATGCAGTAGATGGCTCCTGTCTGGTTTCGGGTCATGTCACAAAACAAACACAACCTTTGCAAATGAGTACGGTGGAAGAGCATACTGAATACCTGTCTTTCGATCTTATCTCTGCACCTCAATTTGGGATTATTTTGGGCCTCCCTTGGTTGCAAAAACATAACCCAATCATTGATTGGGTGAAACAAACAGTACTCTTTTCCTCTCCCTTATGTAAGGGGGATTGCTTTCCTGTTCAGGGGATGCCTCTCCCCTCTCCATGCATGGCTCTAATATCAAGCACACACACTGTTAATGCAACCAATAAGGCGGCACCTGAAATACCTTCTGTATATCGGGATTTGGTTGATGTGTTTGACAAGGGTTTGTCTGAACAACTCCCGCCTCACCGGGAATATGATTGTCCGATTGATTTGGTACCCAATGCCATTCTCCCTCACGGTCGGATATATTCCTTGGCACGACCTCCAATTTTTTTTGTCCCAAAGAAGGAGAGGGATCTCCGCCGTTGTGTGGATTACCGTGCACTCAACGCGGTGACCATAAAAAATCAATATCCATTACCCCTCATTTCGGAATTATTGGATCGCCTCACTACCTCCAAAATCTTTACGAAATTGGATTTGAGGGGGGCCTACAATCTGGTGAGGGTGCGCGCAGGCGACGAGTGGAAGACGGCCTTTAAGTGCAAATACAGCCTCTTCGAATACCTAGTGATGCCGTTCGGCCTATGTAATGCCCCCGCAACATTCCAACACTTCGTCAACGACATCTTCCGAGACCTGTTGGATGTTTTTGTTGTGATATATCTGGACGACATATTAATATTCTCCGAAACATTATCGCAACATGAGGAGCAAGTACGGGCGGTATTACTCCGTCTTCGTGAACACGGTTCGTATGCGAAGGCTGAAAAATGTGTCTTTCACATTTCCTCTGTGGAATTTCTAGGTTTCGTGATATCATCTCAGGGCGTTCACATGCATGATGCAAAGATACGAGCAGTCCTTGACTGGCCTACTCCTACCTCGCTTAAGAGTTTGCAATCCTTCTTAGGATTTGCTAACTTTTATAGACGTTTTATTGCATCATTTTAGTCTATTGTAGCCCCGTTGACACGCCTTACCAGCCCCTCAGTTCCCTTTTGTTGGGACACTCAGGCCCAGGTCGCCTTCCAGACCCTTAAAGAGGCTTTTACTACGGCCCCAGTCCTGCTACACCCAGATCCCCTATTGCCATTCATCATTGAGGCTGATGCCTCTGCCATTGCCCTTGGGGCTATCTTGTCTCAGAAATGTCCCACAACTCGACAACTACACCCCGTAGCCTTCTTTTCCAGAAAATTGACTTCCCCGGAAAAGCATTATACCATAATGGAACGAGAGCTACTGGCTATACGAGCTGCTTTTAAGGAGTGGCGACACCACCTACTGGGGGGACGGCATCCTGTTACTGTTTATACGGACCACCGTAACCTTCAAGCCCTGTCTACGGTGAAATGTACCAACTCTAGACAAATCAGGTGGCATCTGTTTTTTGCACAGTTCAATTTCACCGTCTCCTATCGGCCAGGCCCCTTGCATGGCAAAGCCGATGCGCTTTCTCGCATCAGAGTTGATGCATCCCTTGGAAGAGGCAGTCCTTCCTGTTTTGCTAAAAAACACTGTTATGTGTGTTTGTGCTGCGACCAGTTCCTTACTAGAACGGATCCGTCATTGGGCAGCGGACCATGGAACGATTATTCAAGGGTTGCAAGCACGTTTGATATCAGGACTGCCATATGTACAGGAACGCCTGTATATCCCTGATGTCCAGACTCGGTTGCAGGCCCTAAGCTGGTCTCATGATATTTGTTTAGCCGCCCACCCAGGGCAAACCAAGACACTCGACCTACTCCTCCGATGGTGTTGGTGGCCCAATATGAAACGTGATGTGGCAGATTTTGTATCAAAATGTGCCGTATGCACACAATGTAAATCGGTACCTGGGAAACCTGTAGGGCTTCTCCAGAGAATGCCCATCCCGCCACGCCCATGGCTCACTGTGTCACTTGATTTCGTGGTAGAGCTTCCACCGGTCCAGGGGCTAACCACTATTTTGGTGGTCGTAGACACTTTCACCAGAATGGCTCGGTTTGTCCCTTATAAAAGCGTCCCCTCTGCTCCCGCATTGGCCAAGTTGTTCTTCGAACAGGTGGTTTGTCTGTTCGGTCTTCCTTTGGTTCTTATCTCAGACCGTGGATCCCAAATCACCTCACGCTTTTGGTTGGCTCTCACCCGATTTCTTGGCATCGACGTTCGCCTGTCATCATCATACCATCCTCAGACAGACAGACAGACAGAACGACTTAATGCCACCATGGAGCAGTACCTTCGATGTTTGTGTCTACAATACCAGTCGGACTGGCTGTCCGTATTGGGGGCTGCGGAATTCGCGTACAACAATGCTTGTCACGCGTCGGTTGGCTGTTCTCCCTTCTATGCCATGTATGGCCAATATCCGCAGGTTTTACCGTCCGCCTTTCCTTCGGTGGCACAGATGCCCGCAGCTCAAGCAACGGCCCAATCTTTGCTGTCTATCCACACCACTGTGCTTGAACATCTGCATCAAGCACAGGATCGCATGAAAAAAACATGCTGATAGGCACCGCCGGTCAGCTCCGGAGTATCGCCCAGGGGATAAGGTCTGGCTATCCACTGTGCATCTTCATATACCGGGCAAACGTAAACTAAACCCTCGTTACGTGGGTCCCTATCCCATCACGCAATGCATTAACGCAGCCGCCTATTGCTTGGGCATACCTTCAAATTGGAAAAACCACCCCGTGTTCCATGTCTCCCTATTGCGTCCTTACATTGTTGGTACGCGACTATTTGATCGTCCAGCTCCCATTACGATTCAGGGTGAAAAGGAATACGAGGTGCAGACCATATTAGATACACAAGTAGTCCGGGGTGTCCGCCATTATCTAGTAGACTGGAAAGGTTACAGTCCGGAAGACCGTACCTGGGAGCCTGCTTCCAACATTCATGCTCCGCGTCTTTTGCGGGCATTTCTCCGGTCTCGTGGATTGCGACCCAGGGGAAACCCATCTTTGAGGTGGGGTACTGTCATGACCCCCCGGATTCCTACGCATTCTCATACCCATGGGGGAAGCCCGTGGCGATTGTCCTGGCGATTACATCAACGCCGGCGTTATCTCCGGTAAAAACTACATCTTGCGCTTGGCAGGAACCCTTGGAACGCTTTTTCATTTGCTTGCGTTCCACGCCTCCTTCGAATCCACTTCCTATATCTAGTCACGCCCCAAGAAAGCCGGTGCTCCTAAACCGTTGTGTTACGCGAGCAGCGCTTCTCGGAAAAAGTTTGCCTATTTGTTGTGTACCTGGTTGCTGACTTCTGCCTACCATTTGGACACCCGTTACCTGGTTTCTGATTCTGTTTCGGCGCTCGTCTGATCTGCCTTCCCCTGCTCGACCACGGAACTCGTACCGGACTGTCTTTTGGATTCCGCTTCTCATGTCTGGCTCCCGGCTCCCTTTCTGAGTCCTAGCCCCGTATCACTTACCCGCTCCTGGCTACCCGCTCTTCGAAAGAAGAAGGAAATACCCTGCATTCAGGTGTTTGAGAGAGTAAACACCACGTCTTTTCTTCCTGAAACCTGTTTTTCTGCACTTGGAAGAACGGTGCTGACTGCTTACACCTGGTGATATTTTGGCTTGGTTTGTTTTTGGATTTTGGGACGCTCTGCTGTTTGCATCACTCCTTGGATTTTGGAACACTCTGCTCTTTGCATCACTCATTGGATTTTTGGGACGCTCTGCTGTTTGCATCACTTATTGTATTTTTGGGATGCTCTGCTGTTTGCATCACTCCTTGGATTTTGGGACGCTCTGCTGTTTACATCACTTATTGGGTTTTGGGACATCAGTGACACCATCCTTGGCACTCTCTTAAAGTCGCCATCTGACCTTCGCCCACATCCGGTCTTGTGTTCTATCACAAGTAGGTATTCCGCAGGAAAAAGGAATACACAGGTAAGCTTGTGGGTCTCGGAGGGTGTAGAGGGGTTGGTTTTTTGCCATCAACAAACGGTATGTAATATTTGCCTTGTTTGTTTCTTCCCTCTAGCTCCGCTGTGCGTTCTGCCTTTTTGGCTGAGCCCTTGGCCTGACAGGTTTTATTACCCTACAAGCTGTGCTCTCAGGAAGGAAGTCTGAATTTCTTCAGTGGCATCTAGTCCAAGTGGTCTTCCAGACTTACGGTGGAACTTACGGAGTACGACAGGCAGGGTGTAGGGGGCGGAAGTCTCCATTGGCAGCTGACTATGCAGCGGATCGTGTGATGCAGCAAAAAAAGTGGCATTCATCCCGCTCATCGTTGCCCCATGCAGAAGGTCAACATTTGCTGCTTGTAGGGTCAACCACGTTTCTCCATGCCTTTGTTAACCACCCTCAGGTGTGGCCACTGAGTATTCCTGCTTTAGCCCCAGGTGTTTTCAACGTGTATTATGACACTGGGACAGATAGAGTCGAGGCTACCCATCCATTAGACGCTCGGGTAATGTTGGTGCAGCATACATTATGCTAAGGGAAGTTTCCATTAGCAATGTATGATCACACTTGCAACAAAAACTGTTAAAACAAAGTTTATTCTAAAATAGCATAATAAAAATAAAATTAGACATCTGCATATGGCTGACTTAGTCAATTGCTATATAAGTACAGTACTAGATAAGTGAGGTTAGTACCATTGAGTGTTTATGTGCTATATACATACATATAGCCCATTTCAATTGGCGACACTGTTTAGTGTTTCTGGTTCGGAGACTCGACAGAACTCAATTGCTAGCTATCACAGTTTCACAGATACTCCGAACTTTCATCAGGACACTAGGTGCTTCAAAGCATTGGAGAATCATTAGCAGAGACGTGTTGAAAAGGATGTAGATGTCATCAAAAAAGTGAAGCGGTACAAAAATAATTGATGTGTATTGAGTAGACAAGGGTGTGATCAAAGGCCCTTAGGTATAAGGACCATAAAAGAACTGTAGGTGGCAACGTACCTACAACTTGTTTGCTGCGTCATGGGCTGAAAAGTAGGTCAGACTATCGATTGTATAGTCATGAAATTCTCTGAGCTTGTAATTAGCTGCAAGTAATTTAAAAAAACTGGGTTTAGCCTCTTAATGTTTAGGGCAGGAAACCAAAATGTATATATACAAACAGGTGTGTTACCTGATAGGCCAAAATCACAAGGAGCACGGACAGTGATTCCGCGGGAAAAGGGCACTTGAAAGAGATCAGTACTGGAGATGGTACTGCAAACACAGGGGAGAAGGTTCTGCAAAAACACAAACACAAGGGGAAGACAAGAGTTGCTTTATGCCCCACTGTTGATGTGTCTGCAAAGAATTACTGAGCCAGTCTGTGTTGGTCCATTCTCAGAGGCGGTTTGTGCCTAAAATTAATAAATACCTTAGACATGCACAAGGCTGCATCATTGAATTCGGTTCTGACTGATGCACATATGCTGTTCCTTAACACTGCAGGAGTCGCCCTCGTTCCACCTAGCTCCTAGCGAGTCCTTGTTCGCCCAAAAGGGCAAGTGCAGGCCTGTTGCATTGTTAACAGGAATCCGAGAGAGACCCGCACTGAGATGGGAGTCCACGGGATGTCCAGGGAATGTAAAGGAGCCGTACCCCTGCCGTCCTTCACTCTACGCGTGGGTTATTCCTTGTCTTGCACAAGGGCTGATTGTGGTGATGCAGCAGAAAAGGTTTAGGGTGGTGGGGTGGTGTAACTTCTCCCCTTGGTCTCTCCTCCCCCGCTCCACCCAGGGAGCATTTCTAGCTCTGGTCACTGCTGCGCAAAAAGGAACTCATGTTTACATTGCCTGTAACTCACAGCTGTCCATCGCGCTGCTCTGAGTCCCTGTGCCATGGGGGGGGGGCCTTAGGAGGGGAGGGGGTCCAAGACGTATAGCAGGAAGAGAGGATTTCTAGCTGGATTCAAAAGACTTGTGATAACTGCTGAACCCATATGCATGCATATTTATAAATTGCTGATCCCATACCCTCACCCAGAATAATTTGTCTCACACATTGTTTGTCAAGTGTTGGCAATAAAAAGCTGTAGGTTTTATTGTACAGATATGGTTATGCAAATAACAATAATCACATATCATAGATAATAACAATACTTTTGGGCACCGGGTCTTGGGGTTACCCCCTCTGGCCCGTGCCGCCACACGTGGGCAGGTTGACAGCTGACCGCGTTCCCCCAAAAGTATCTCCTATTGACAACCCCTGGAGCTAGAGTTGCTGTAATTTCTCAAAAGAAATGTTCCATGCCCTTGATTGATAGGTGGGTGCCGTCTTTGTGAAAAAGGTTCGGGTCACCCAGTGTAATGGCTGGGTGCTTTATGAAGCCCAGTCCTCTTGATGTACAAAATTTTTCTAGCCCCCTGTTGATTTTCTGTCTGGAAATGTCTACAGATTTGTAGCAGTTGGCCCCTTGCCATTTCTTTCTTGGTAGGATGGCCGAGAAGTATATTTCCGTTCCTTTCCAGTTATGTGAGATACCTGCAAGGGATGAGCACATGTCCTCAAGTAACTTTCTCCTCCCAAAGGATACTAGGTCATTGCCCCCTAGGTGTATGATCAGAAATTCTGGCGGGTCTCTGTATGCGACCAGTTCTGCTAATGTTTTGTGGATATCTGCCCATCGTAGGCCTCTGTAGCCCCACCATGAGGAAATGGTGTTCCTGAAAGGCGCAAAAAACAAAGAGGTGATGGCTGGAAGGTTTAGAATGAATCTTAACCACTGGCAATGCTCTGGGCAACCCTCCAGACCACCGTTCATCGCCTGCCAAGCCATTACAGGAGGGGAAAGACCATATGCAAATCAGTCTTGGCCCCACCCCAAAAGGGGCAGTCCAGCCCGAACTGCTAGGTCACATCCCTTCTGCACGAGACCACAAGCATCCCCAAACATGTTTCGGCCTTTTTGGGCCTCATCAGTGAGGAGTAGCTTAGGTCTCTAGGCCCAGCAGGCACGGGACCCATGTCTGGGCATACCCGTCCCACTCGGAGTGACATAGCAAAAACAAAGAGGTGATGGCTGGAAGGTTTATAATTAATCTTAACCACTGGCGTTGCTCTGGGCAACCCTCCAGACCATTGTTCTTCCCCTGCCAAGCCATTACAGAAGGGGAAAGACCATATGCAAATCAGACTTGGCCTCACCCCAAAAGGGGCAGTCCAGCCCAAACTGCTAGGTCACATCCCTTCTGCACGAGGCCTCTCTGACATGCTTCTCCTAAATCTGATGTCATATGCTAGCCAGGTCTTCTCTTTCTGTGCTACTTTCACCTCTCTTATTTTATCCATGTAGGCCCATATTTTTCTCCCATCATGAGGACATTTCTCCTCATATATTGTTGGCAAAATGGTGAAAGCTTGAAGCCAGTTGTCCCAGTTCTGGTCTACCTGGGCGTTTCTGGCTATGGCTTTCTCTTCTATCTTTTTTGGGTCCCTAAACGCATCTTTTCTTTTGCGTTGGGCTTCGATTAATGAAAAGACTTCTATGAATTCCTTGGCCCATATGGCTTCTTTGATTGTGACATCAAAATTCCATGCTAGGCAACTTTTATATCTATTCAGTATTTCAGTCTGGAAAGATTTCATTTTTAAATCTAATTGGGCATTGCAGATCATTGCTATGTCTGTTGGATTGCTGTTGCTCTGCCCAGTTTGTCCTACTGTAACTGTATTGGGAGTTGACCATGCCTTTAAAGCTCCTGATGGGTCTGCCGTGGTTGCCATTGGTGCAACTGTGGGGGCAGTTGTTGGTGCTGCTGGCACCAATCAATATAATAGGTTCTAAAGGTATGTTGTGGTTTGTCTGCCCTTGTTCCCCTGTTTGAGGTAATTGTTTCTCCCTCATTTCCCGCAATAACTGCTGCATTTCAGACATGTTCTCACACACTTTTGCCAGTTTTTTGTTACCTTTTTTGGGGCCATCCGTCACTTTCTGTCTCTTTGTTGGTGTAGTGACGTCATCTTGGATGAGTGGCATGGTTTTCCCATCCCTTGGTAGGCCGAACATATTCTCCCTCACCCAAGCCCAACCGTAATGCTCTGCTGCTTCTAAGGCTGCCAATGGGTGTGGGGACTTGGGTTTTTGTGCTGGTGCAGTGGCATCCCGTGATTTGCGTTTGGGACCCATGTTTTCTTTTTACCCGTTTCGGTTGTAGAGATAAGTCCCAATGAGTTTCCCCTGCTGTGTCAGCAATCTCTGCACAGTTGTCAAATATTGAGCTCTCTGCTCCTGTTTGCTTGTAACAGTTGTTATTTACATTTATACAGTTGAAATGCCCAAGGTGGCTGTTTCTCGTGCTGGGAAAGTGCCTAGTGTTGTCATATAGAAATTGTAACTTATTTTTCCCAACACGTTTAGAATGTTGGAGCTGGAGGATTGGTTCGAACCTCCAACCTTTGAGGTATGAGTCACAACACTTACTGACTGTGTCACAGAGCCTGGCTAATAAATTCGATTTAGTTCAGCAAAATAATGCATGTAGCTGTATATAAAATGCATGCTAGTCTGACAAATAAAAAGCCAACTCTGGGCCTGTTTCTGACGTTTCTTTAGCCGTAAAATTGTTGATTTCCCAGGCTGGGCTCTCCTCCTCGGTTCTTGTGCTTACTTTGTGAAAGATTAGCCGGGCAGCGCAGATGGGTGCTTACTTGCCGTGGGATTGTAGCACCAGCCTATAGCTAAAATGACATGAAATTAAAAACAATGCACACAACATATTTAAAACACTAAAGACCCAGCCCTGTAAAGGACCCCAGAGAATGCAGTAATCGAGAATAAGGGGCACTTTGGGTTAACAGGTAGGGCTGCCCAGAAAAACGATTTGAGCAGCCATGTTACCGTTCAAAGATATGTCTTTGAAAGGCAAGGAGGAGGGCTTACAAGTCAAAATACCGTCTTTAGTGCTCAATAGTGTCAAGCTGAGCTTCTGGGAACTTTTCTGCAGTGAAGCCGATGTCGAGAGGGTTGAGTCATATTGATTTAGTGGCTAGTCAGCATGGGGTCACCTTTTAGATGGGGATCTCTTTGGATTGTATATTTGTATTTGTTTATTTATATTGCGCACCTTGCCCTGGGGCATCTGGGCGCACATTTTACAAGTTAATGGTTACATACACGTTGTTTTCACAGGAGGGAGGCAAGTCTTGACAAAAGTGAAATATAGAGCAAGAATACATGTTACAGACAAAAAGAGTGCATCGTTACATTGGAAACTAGGTCATTACAAGTGGTCATGCAGTGAGTCAGTGCTTCAGAAGGTTCAAGTTGATGGGTCCCAACTGCTTACGTCGGCGATCGAGTCGGGCCAAAATGATGCGTCCACTGGGTCAAATCAGTGTTTGAGATGGGCGAGTCGATGGCTTCCAGCATGTGAGTCGGTTTTCAAGTCGTTATGTTATGCTTCCGTTGGATCGAGTAACTGCTTGGGATGCAGCAAATCGGGTGCTTCCACAGTGGTGAGCCGGCGATTGAGTCGCAGCGACGATGTGCCACATTAGGTCGAGTCAGTGTCAAAAACAGTTAGAAGAAGCAGGTAAGCAGTTCAAATTTCGTAGAGTGCCAAAATCATCATTGGGGGTCCTGTAGTGGCTGGAAGTGAGTCAAGCCAGCTCAAAGGTGTATTGAGGCAGTAAACAGGGTTCCAATCTGCTTCTGGGTTGTGGGCATGCCCAATCAGGGGTCTCCAGGGACAAGATGAGATCATCAATGACATTTGTGATGTCACCTTTGATGTCATGGGCGTTAGTGTTAGCAGTGCACGGTGGTGGCGTGAGGTATGGTTGCTTTTTGAGGTTTTTCAGTTTTACCTGTAACCATAACGTCCCTTTAACAACGTTTTTACATGTAATTTCATAGGTTTTTACTAGTGCAACTTAACCATAATGTCCCTTTAGCAATGTTTTTTTCACTGAATTTCATAAGTTTTTACCAGGATACCCTTAGTTTGTAAAGATGTACCATACAACATACTGAACCTGCTGGCACCATGTTAATGTGCACAGCAGTCGCAGATAATGCGTCTGGTCGTGGACATCGGGTGGCATCCAACCATCTCAGAAAGGCAGAGGTTCTCTTACATAGTTGTAGCATTCAGCAAACACAAAGAAACATATACTAACAGCACCATGTACGTGAATTGCAAGGGAAAATAGAGTAGGTCTGCAAACTGTGTACTTATGAAAGAAACAGAACAAAGGCATAGGGAGTACACCATAACGGAATGCACCAACAAGAGAAGTGACGTCTGGCTTCAACAATCTTACCACACTGCTGCTTTACATAGGAACAAAGAATGAATGGCTAGAGTAAGTACTGGAAAGCACAAGCGGCACCCCTTCCACAACAGCATACGAGTACAGGAAAGGAAAGAAACTCTGTAAATGGCAAAGTTGACAGCCTGGAAGCCAAAATGGAGGAATTGGTGAACAAGTTTGCCGCCTTAAAAGATTACGTACAAGGACATATTATGGACAAAATAAAATACCACTACCCGACCTGCACGTGTACCCCTTCCCCATTTCACAGGCCGCCATCTCCTCAAAATCTGTGTGATGAGAGACATTACGATAATACCTCAATTCCTTTCTTCCCACCTCAATTCCTTTCTTCCCGACCAACTTGTACAAATCCCCAATTCCCCACAATATTTATCCACTTCTGCTACTGCCTACCTTTCCTAACAGGATCTATGAATGTGTGGAAATAAAGGTTGATATGTAAATTGTTGCTGAGTGTATATGTGGCTTTTCCTTTGTTTTTAAAATCCTGTCATGACGCAGCGGCACACAGTACTGGTGGGAATGACCGCCATTAAGCAAAAGGGAGGTGTCCTACGGACACCGCACCTGCCCGGCCTATCTGCAATCACAATGGAGGCATCCGTACAACGCCAGTACGAGCCGCATGTCTGCATCTTGTGAACCACCTATAATTAGTTGTGGGAGCGGACGTTTGCGCACATTTCGCTCGGCTCACCCATCGAAACACGCCCCAACAACACATGGCCTACGGTCCCGCGTTCCCACAGGTGTCCCGATGAAATCGGTACCTCAAATGTGTGGGTGCACCTACCCGGCCGCCAAGGGGAAAGCCTAAAACACAAGTAACCCCAAGTCTGTTTTCAGACCGGAATTTGAGACGCTCTGCTGACCGGCACAACATACAGATATGGGCCTCATGTATCCAAGCCACCAGGGAAAACAGGGAACCCCATGCATTTCCGAAAAGAGGACACCCTTGGGAATCCGCAGAGGTATGATTTGCCCAAATCGCCCCAGAATTTATTACCCAGACACCCCCGCAAAGTCCGAAATGTGGGAAAAAAACGCATTTTCTGCACATTTCGCTCAGCTCAACCATCGAAACACGCCCCCAACAACACATGGCCTACCGTCCCGCGTACCCACAGGTGTCCCGATGAAGACGGTACCTCACATGTGTGGGTGCACCTACCTGGCCGCCAAGGGGAAAGCCTAAAACACAAGTAACCCCAAGTCTGTTTTCAGACCGGAATTTGAGACGCTCCTCCGACCGGCACAACTTACAGATATGGGCCTCAGGTGTCCAAGCCACCAAGGAAAACAGGGAAGCCCATGCATTTCCAAAAAGAGGACACCAGTGGGAATCCGCAGAGGTATGATTTGCCCAAATTGCCCCAGAATGTATTACCCAGACACCCCCGCAAAGTCCGAAAAAGTGGAGAAAAAAACGCACATTTCGCTCGGTTCACCCATCGAAACACGCGCCCAACAACACATGGCCTACCGTCCCGCGTTCCCACAGGTGTCCCAATGAAAACGGTACCTCACATGTGTGGGTGCACCTACCTGGCCGCCAAGGGGAAAGCGTAAAACACAAGTAACCCCAAGTCTGTTTTCAGACCGGAATTTGAGACGCTCTGCCGACTGGCACAACATCCAGATATGGGCCTCGGGTGTCCAAGCCAGCAGGGAAAACAGGGAACCCCATGCATTTCCGAAAAGAGGACACCCGTGGGAATCCGCAGAGGTATGATTTGCCCAAATCGCCCCAGAATGTATTACCCAGACACCCCCGCAAAGTCCGAAATGTGGGAAAAAAAAACACATTTTTCGCATATTTCCCTCAGCTCAACCATCGAAACACGTCCCCAACAACACATGGCCAACCGTCCCGCGTTCCCACAGGTGTCCCGATGAATATGGTACCTCACATGTGTGGGTGAACCTACCTGGCCGCCAAGGGGAAAGCCTAAAACACAAGTAACGCCAAGTCTGTTTTCAGACCGGAATTTGAGACGCTCTGCCGACGGGCACAACATACAGATATGGGCCTCGGGTGTCCAAGCCACCAGGGAAAACAGGGAACCCCATGCATTTCCGAAAAGAGGACACCCGTGGGAATCTGCAGAGGTATGATTTGCCCAAATCGCCCCAGAATTTATTATCCAGACACCCCAGCAAAGTCCAAAATGTGGGAAAAAAAATGCATTTTCCGCACATTTCGCTCGGCTCACCCATCGAAACATGCCCCCCAACAACACATGGCCTACCGTCCCGCGTTCCCACAGGTGTCTCGATAAAAGCGGTACCTCACATGTGTGGGTGCACCTACCTGGCCGCCAAGGAGAAAGTCTAAAACACAAGTAACCCCAAGTCTGTTTTCAGACCGGAATTTGAGACGCTCTGCCGACCGGCACAACATACAGATATGGGCCTCGGGTGTCCAAGCCACCAGAGAAAACAGGGAACCCCATGCATTTCCGAAAAGAGGACACCCTTGGGAATCCACAGAGGTATGATTTGCCCAAATCGCCCCAGAATGTATTACCCAGACACCCCCGCAAAGTCTGAAATGTGGGAAGAAAATAGCATTTTCCGCATATTTCGCTCGGCTCACCCATCGAAACACGCCCCCAACAACACATGGCCTACCGTCCCGCGTTCCCACAGGTGTCCCGATGAAAACGGTACCTCACATGTGTGGGTGCACCTACCCGGCCGCCAAGGGGAAAGCCTAAAACACAAGTAACCCCAAGTCTGTTTTCAGACCGGAATTTGAGACGCTCTGCTGACCGGCATAACATACAGATATGGGCCTTGGGTATCCAAGCCACCAGGGAAAACAGGGAACCCCATGCATTTCCGAAAAGAGGACACCCTTGGGAATCCGCAGAGGTGTGATTTGCCCAAATCGCCACAGAATGTATTACCCAGACACCCCCGCAAAGTCCGAAATGTGGGAAAATAAATGCATTTTCTGCACATTTCGCTCGGCGCAACCATCAAAACACGCCCCCAACAACACTTGGCCTACCGTCCCGTGTTCCCACAGGTGTCCCGATGAAGACGGTACCTCACATGTGTGGGTGCACCTACCTGGCCGCCAAGGGGAAAGCCTAAAACACAAGTAAGCCCAAGTCTGTTTTCAGACCGGAATTTGAGACGCTCCTCCGACAGGCACAACTTACAGATATGGGCCTCGGGTGTCCAAGCCACCAAGGAAAACAGGGAACCCCATGCATTTCCAAAAAGAGGACACCCGTGGGAATCCGCAGAGGTATGATTTGCCCAAATCGCCCCAGAATGTATTACCCAGACACCCCCGCAAAGTCCGAAACGTGGAGAAAAAAAACGCACATTTCGCTTGGCTCACCCATCGAAACACGCGCCCAACAACACATGGCCTACCGTCCCGCCTTCCCACAGGTGTCCCTAATGAAAACGGTACCTCACATGTGTGGGTGCACCTACCTGGCCGCCAAGGGGAAAGCCTAAAACACAAGTAACCCCAAGTCTGTTTTCAGACCGGAATTTGAGACGCTCCGTCGACCGGCACAACATCCAGATATGGGCCTCGGGTGTCCAAGCCAGCAGGGAAAACAGGGAACCCCATGCATTTCCGAAAAGAGGACACCCATGGGAATCCGCAGAGGTATGATTTGCCCAAATGGCCCCAGAATTTATTACCCAGACACCCCCGCAAAGTCCGAAATGTGGGGAAAAAAACGCATTTTCCACACATTGCGATTGGCTCACCCATCGAAACACACCCCCAACAAGACATGGCCTACCGTCCCGTGTTCCCACAGGTGTCCCGATGAAAACGGTACCTCACATGTGTGGGTGCACCTACCTGGCCGCCAAGGGGAAAGCCTAAAACACAAGTAACCCCAAGTCTGTTTTCAGACCGGAATTTGAGACGCTATGCCGACCAACACAACATACAGATATGGGCCTCGGGTGTCCAAGCCACCAGGGAAAACAGGGAACCCCATGCATTTCCGAAAAGAGGACACCCTTGGGAATCTGCAGTGGTATGATTTGCCCAGATCGCCCCAGAATTTATTACCCAGACACCCTCGCAAAGTCCGAAATGTGGGAAAAAAAACGCATTTTCCGCACATTTCGCTCGGCTCACCCATCGAAACACGCCCCCAACAACACATGGCCTACTGTCCCGCGTTCCCACTGGTGTCCCGATGAAAACAGTACCCCACATGTGTGGGTGTACCTACCTGGCCGCCAAGGGGAAAGCCTAAAACACAAGTAACCCCAAGTCTGTTTTCAGACCGGAATTTTAGACGCTCTGCCGACCAGCACAACATACAGATATGGGCCTCGGGTGTCCAAGCCACCAGGGAAAACAGGGAACCCCATGCATTTCCGAAAAGAGGACACCCGTGGGAATCCGCAGAGGTATGATTTGCCCAAATCGCCCCAGAATGTATTACCCAGACACCCCCGCAAAGTCTGAAATGTGGGAAAAAACCCACATTTTTCACTTTGTCGGGGGTTCTGGGTAAAACATTCTGGTCCGCTTCGCGCAAGTTAGACCTCTGTGGATTCCTACTGGTGCCCTCTTTTCAGAAATGCATGAGGTTCCCAGTTTTCCTTGGTGGCTTGGACAGCCTATGCCCAAATCTGCAGGTTAGCTCCCCAAACCCTTTTGTGGTTACGAGTGGGTTAGCCTTTTCCCTTTGCGGCTAGATTGGCGAACCCACACATGTGAGGTACCATTTTCTTTGGGACAACTGTGGGAATGCGGGAAGGTATGACATCTGTTGTTGGCGGCATGTTTCGGAGGTTGAGCAGAGTGAAATGTCTGGAAATTGTGTTTTTTACCCCCAAATTTGGACATTGCCGGGGGTTCTGGGTAGTAGATTCTGGGCCGCTTCGCGCAAGTCAGACCTCTGTGCATTCCCACGGGTGTCCTCTTTTGGGAAATGCATGGGGTTCCCTGGTTTCCTTGCTGGGTTCGACACTCTAGGCCCAAATCTGTAGGTTGCCCACATGAACAAATTGTGCTGTGGCGAAAGGCTTGGGGTTACCAGCGGGTTACCCTTTTCCTTTTGCGCCCCTGGTAGGTGCACCCACACATGTGAGGTACATTTTTCGTCGGGACACCTGTGGGAACGCGAGAAGGTATGACATCTGTTGTTGGCGACGTGTTTCGGTCAGTGGACACAGGGAAATGTCTCTGAAATTGGCTGGAAATGAAGACAATCCTCAGACATTTCGCTCTGGCCCCCCACCGAAACACAGCGCCAACAACACATGGCCTACCTTCCCGCGTCCCCACACGTGTCCCGATGAAAACGGTACCTCGCATGTGTGGGTGCACCTACCGGGGGCTCAAAAGGAAAAGGGTAACCCACTGGGAACCCCAAGCCTTTCGCCACTGCCCATTTTGTTCATGTGGGCAACCTACAGATTTGGGCCTAGGGTGTCGAAGCCAGCAAGGGAAACAGGGAACCCCATGCATTTACCAAAAGAGGACACCCGTGGGAATCCACAGAGGTCTGCCTTGCGCAAATTGCCCCAATTTTTAATAGCCACAATCCTCGACAAAGTGTGATATTTGGTGGGGAAAAACACACAATTTTCACTTTGTCTGGGGTTCTGGCTAATAAATTCTGGGCTGCTTCGTGCAAGTCAGACCTCTGTGCATTCCCACGGGTGTCCTCTTTTGGGAAATGCATGGGGTACCCTGTTTTCCTTGCTGGCTTGGACACCCTAGGCCCAAATCTGTAGGTTGGCCACATGAACAAATTGTGCTGTGGCGAAAGGCTTGGGGTTACCAGCGGGTTACCCTTTTACTTTTGCGCCCCCGGTAGGTGCACCCACACATGTGAGGTACCGTTTTGGTCGGGACATCTGTGAGAACGCAAGAAGGTATGACATTTGTTGTTGGCGACATGTTTCGGTGAGTGGACACAGGGAAATGTCTCTGAAATTGGCTGGAAATGAAGACAATTCTGAGACATTTCGCTCTGGCCACCCACCGAAACACACTGCCAACAACACATGCCTACCTTCCCGCGTCCGCACATGTGTCCCGATGAAAACGGTACCTCACATGTGTGGGTGCACCTACCGGGGGTGCAAAAGGAAAAGGGTAACCCACTGGGAACCCCAAGCCTTTCGTCACAGCACAATTTGTTCATGTGGGCAACCTACAGATTTGGGCCTAGGGTGTCGAAGCCAGCAAGGAAAACAGGGAACCCCATGCATTTCCCAAAAGAGGACACCGTGGGAATGCGCAGAGGTCTGACTTGCGCGAAACGGCCCAGAATTTATTACCCAGAACCCCAGACAAAGTGAACATTGTGTTTTTCCCCACCAAATATCACACTTTGTCGGGGATTGTGGCTAATAAAAACTGGGACAATTTGCGCAAGGCAGACCTCTGTGGATTACCACGGGAGGGAGGGCTACAAGGGGTGGCCCCCCTTTCCACTTGGTGTGGGAGGGCCACCACCCTTTCAAGTGTGGGCAAAAAAATCTGCTGTTCCCCCACCCCACCCCCCTGTTCGATTTTCATTTTTTATTTTTGTTTAATTCTTTTTTTGTATGCCCCCTCCCCTGAGGGCAGATGGTCTCCTGTCTGCCCCCACGGGTCGTTATATCTGTGCCCCCATGCTTTGGTGGCCGGGGGGGGCGAGGGCTGCTTACTGTAAGCAGCCCCCACCTCCCTGCCGCATTCAAAGACATCCCTGGTGTCTAGTGAGCATTGCTAGGCGCGGATCAAGTGCCCTGCGCCCGATCCGCACCCAGCAATGCTGTCACAAAAGGTATCGTTGGAAAGGGGAGGATCTCCCCTTTCCAACGATACCTCCCTCGATCTCCGGCTTGAAATACAGCCGGAGATTGAGGGGGAGAAAGGTGAAGACTCACCTTGTATTTTCACTGCAGCAGCCCGAAATGGCTGCTTCAGTGAAAAAAAATTTCGGTTTCACGCCGGCGTGCGTGACGCACGCCAATGTGAAACAGAAGGTAATCCAGCCCCCTGGCAGTGAGGGGCGCCCTCCCCCTCACATAGCCCGGGGGTTGGATTACAGTTTTGCTCGATCCCTGCTTTGCAGGGATCGAGCAAAACAGAGTGCCAGAACCGACGAGCTGGCTCGTCGGTGGCAACCTGGAGGGGTTTCAACTGACGACCCGGCTCATCGCTGGCACTTAAGGGGTTAAAGCATGTATTGAAAGGGCTCACACCAATTGTGTTTACAAATAATAGGGCTGGACAAAAATGCTGCACACAATCCTGCAAACAGTTACAGGGGTTGAGAAATAAGGCAGGAATTGGAGTACTGTGCTGCAATAGAAAATGTCAAATGGACGAGGAAATCCACAGGAAGTGGTAATGTACTTACTGCAGATATTGGAAAGAAAAAACATACCCATAAATGAAATTGTTCCGATTTCCTACATGTGGAGACATACAGGCACTGTCTGCAACATGTCATTCCGGAAGAAGTCCCTAATGAACGCTTTCTCTCTGTATCTATACCTAACTGTGAATCCATTCCATTTCAACAGGTGGTACAAAATGCAAACCATAGCATATTGTATAGGCCTTCCAATTCCGATAATCATTCCACCTTACATATACAATACCATAGGCAACACATAACATGAATGCTTTCCACGTACAATGCGGATGGAAAAAAAAGTAAGTGCAACCTTAATACCTTCACACACCTACACGTGTCCTGTGGCAACAAAATGTTCACACCAATAGCTGTAATGTAACACACAGGCAACACAACCAGGTCAGGTCACTACACTTCGTACATTAGCAAGCATGTACAATCTTTCAAACAGGTCTAAAGGAATTTGTTTCCTTTCATGAAGCACAGGCCCAAAAATCTCCTTCCCCAAAGGCACTAGAATCCATAAAATGGCCCTGACACCCACGTATGTGCACCCATTGCACACAGAGTCTGCCAACATACACTGTTCATTCGTATCTCACTGCACATATAAATAGTAGCTAGTGGCCATAAATGTACATGTATATATTGTGTCAGCTGTACATGCAGTGCACCATGTACAATGCACCAACATGTCTCCATGTTCGTAAAGAGAAGTTGTACATAAGTGAGTACTTAGCATTGGAAATGCACAATCAAATATGAAGACATTGCTGCATTAATTTTGTCTTTATAACTGCATGGTAGCCGGAAATGGAAACCTGTCATACCTCTCTATCAACAGGGGAAAAGCTCAGTGTAAAATAGGCTTAAGTGCTAAGCATGAAGTGTGCCAAATGTACAGGCTCTATACAATTCAAAAACAAAATCCATGCACCAGTATCACATTGTTGGCATGCATAGCTGCATAACATTGTGGTGGGTGTGGCCACGGCCTACCATCTTCGGTGCATGGCCTACGGCCTTTGCCCATGTACCCAAGAGCCTAGGCCTTGGGCACATCTACAGCAACGTTATGCAGCCATGCATGCAAACATTTGGCCAGGTACCAGAACCCACAAACGTAATGCAGCCACCGGAACTCCTACCCACTTCCACTGACATAGTATTTTTGTACTGCCAACCAAACCACTAAATCTTCAGACCATTGGCCCTGTGTGCAGCAGTCTATGAAGTACACACACCAAAACAGCATAGTACTGTGCAGTACTCTAATCTGCGGAATAGCCACAACCCAACCACATAAAATATGCACTGGAACCCTACGCACTTTTATAAACACAATATTCCAACACATTACCCAGTGCAATCTTTGCAGGACTGTGGACTCCATCATTTCCAGCCATGGACGCAAAACTGTAGGATGGAACAAAAATCACCACACCCATTCAACCAACAATATGTACAATGGTGACACACGACACATACAAAGCAACAATGTGAAACCTACTTGCAACTAGTGCCCGAGGAAGGTGTACATAACCTGCATACTTTGCAGCAGAAATGCACAATGTCATGGTAACAAGTTGGCGCCTGACTTTGTTTTTCTCGCCGCATGGTGGCAGGAAATGAAACCCTACAATACCTCTCTATGAACAGGGGTACAGCTCATTGTAAAGTAGGCTTCAGTTGAACGCATGATTTGCGCCAAATGTAGACCTTCTAGGCAATTCGAAAAGAAAATCCATATAGCAGTATCAGACTGTTGCCATGCTCTTGGGTGCATGGCCTACGGCCTACGGCCTTTGGCCATGCTGATCATGCACTCAAGAGCTTAGGCCTTGGCCACAGCCACCGCAACGTTATGCAGCCATTCATGTCAACTTGTGGCCAGGTACCAGCACCCACAAACGTTATACAACCACCAGTACTGCTACGGCCTACAGCCTCTAGCCATGCACCCAAGCACTTATGCCTTGGCCACATCCACGGCAACATTATGCAACCATGTATGTGAACATGTGGCCAGGTACTACAACCCACAAACATAAAACAGCCACCGGCACTGCTACCCAACCCCTGCACCATAATATTGCCATGCATCGAAATATGTAGGTAGTTAGCAAAATCGACAAACATAACACAGCCTCCAGCATCTCTACCCACTTCCACTCACATAGTATTTTTCTACTGTCAACCAAACCACAAAATCTTCAGAACATTGCCCCTGCTCCGAGCAGTCTATTAAGTACACAGCACCAATACATCATAGTACAATGCAGTAATCAGTAATATGCGCAATGGCCACAATATCGGAAATGCGCAATCACATGTTCAGCCATACATTGCAGGTGCTAGGTGCTTACCACACACAAGCCTGGTACACCCTATGCCAAAATGCTCATGTCATGTGCAATGCACTCCTTATCTTCAATTGAGGCAGCCAGCACCCACCACACAAACAGGTTGCCTCAGGACATATCGTGCCGTAAAGAAGGCTACCTGCAGTCACCATAAAAGCTAGTTGCCTGAGGAGGTCCCAGCAAATTGGCGCAGTACGCACGGATACAATCCCCCTCCCTTTCCATCCCATCTTCCCACCACAATATGCCGGAGCGCATGTTTTCCAGCCCCTTTCGGCACCGCATTATCCTCGACTACAACATAGCGACGTTACCCAAACTTATGATGCACATCACGCTTCCCTCCAGCCAACTAACGGGCAATCCAATGTCCGCCAACATCACGCCACACTCCAGCCCAATCAGACTTCTGACTGCAGAGGAAACAGGGAAATGAGACCGCAGAGCAGAGCCAGATAGCACTAATTTTATTACAGGTACATTTTACCTGCTTTTAAAAGAAGGACAGGACTAATTATCACCAAATTCACAAAAGCCCGCTTTCTGGACCAAGGCGTTCCTCGTGCTGCAAATTTGGTGAAAATCCGTCCAGCCGTTTGGACCTGTAGACCTGCGCAAAGTTTTTCTCCATTCAGTATATGGAAAAACAATGTTTGGGACCCATCCCTATAACTTTCGCCCCGATCCAGGAAACGTCACCCAACTTCCCCAAAAAATTCAGAGTGCGCCATAAAGTTTTTTCAAAGGTTTATACGAATTCGTCGAGGGAGAGCGAAGTTATAAGCCGCCCAAAAAGTGGTCTTCCTATGAGATTAGCAAGTTAACCATAACTATACGGCCGCTACCACGTGACATGTAATGTGGAGGAAATCACGTTTAAATTCCTCTGTCGGGCCCTTGTCCGCCTTCAACCCAGAAAGTAGTTCAGCCCTAAATAGCTGTACAGCTGTGAACACTAATGGAACTTCACAGTGCCAGAAATTTGACAGTTCGAGTACTGAAACAATGCACTTCTCTGCCAAAGCACCTCACCTAGCTGCTTCTGATCTGCAGAACCCCCTGCTAGGTCAGCGTCACATTTGAACTGGGCCATAAAATTGTCTCAGGCACCAATGAAAAAGTGGCCCACAGTTGCAAAGGCTATTCCATCTTTTTTGTGCCAGACTTTTTCAATTTCACGCAAGTGCCAGTTTTTGATAAAATGTGATGCAACTTGTGCAGTTTGCACAGTATTTACTCAAAAACAATGGGAAACTACTAGCTACATGGCTACCGAAAAATCTACCAACTTTTTTTGTATTGATTGCAAAGGAATTGAAAATACGGTAAGTTTCCAAACCACTTCTATACGCACAGTACTTCAACACTTTGCCCAGTGGACACACTGCAAGACTGTTCACTCCACCATCTCCAGCCATGTACCCAAAACTGGAGATCGTGCTAACAATCACCACACCCATGCAACCAACAATGTGTACAATGCTGACAAACCACACACCCAAGGCAACAATATGAAACATACTTGCAACCAATGGGCATACTTTTCAGTGCAAAGCCTGCAGCCATGCATCCAAGGCCTGCCGCCATGCATCCAATGCACTAGGAGCTTACCACACACAACAAAGCATACTACACCCTATGTAAAAATGCTCATGTCATGTGCTATGCACTCGCTATCTGCAATGGAGCATGCCAGTAGTAACAACAGAAAGAGTCACCTCAGCACCTATGCAGCCGTAATGAAGGCTACCCGCATTCACTACACAAGGTACTCGCCTAACGACGTACCAGCAAATTGCTGCATGCAGTACGCACTGATACCGCTGCCACACCACTGTCTTTTTTTTAAAGTACAGCACTGATTATTACAGAATATACAAAAGCACGCTTTCGGGACTAAGCCACCCCTCCTGCTGCATATTTCATGAAAATCTATCCAACGGCTTGACCTGTATGCGTGCGCAAAGTTTTTGTCCATTCAGTCTATGGAAAAAAATTATAATTTTGGACCCCCTATAACTTTGGGCCCCCTGGACGATATCTCACCAAACTTCTTTTTATAAGCCACCCAAAAAGTGCTCTTCCTATGAGTTCAGCATTTTTACCATAACTAAACGGCCGCTACAGCGTACCGTGTAATATATATATATATATATATAGCAAAAAGATACAGGTAGGCAGATAAACACCACCTCCAAATTAATACCAAACTTGCCCAAGCACTCACGACCATTTACTAAGTTTAAAAAAAATGTCTTTAATTAATCAAAAGTTGTGCAAAATGTTATAAAAAGCATACATGGCAATACCTGGTCAGACCAGGCACCAGGCACCACTCACCCCAACGGGTGGAAAGACGCCACGCGTTCCGCTCGACTCGCGAGCTTCCTCAGGCTTGTAGTATTGCCATGTATGCTTTTTATAACATTTTGCACAACTTTTGATTAATTAAAGACTTTTTTTTTAAAGTTAGTAAATGGTTGTGAGTGCTTGGGCAAGTTTGGTATTAAGTTGGAGGTGTTGTTTATCTGCCTACCTGTATCTTTTTGCTGACATTCTTCTGCACATTTTAGAGCCCTGTCCGCTCTAGTCCAATAGCACCAGCTCAATAATGAGGCAGAGCGCAGTTTAGGGGCAGACAAATGTTTTCCCATATATATATATATATATATATATATATATATATATATATATATATATATATATATATATCGAAAAGACAAAGAGGAAAAGGGAACCGCACTCTCCGCGGACAGAATAAAGGGGCCCAAGTGAACAAAAATTAGCGCAGCTCACAACGTAGGAATGGTCATAAATTTAATTTAATGGGTAATACAAAAATAGAATAAAAAACACGTCCGGAAAGGCAGCAGCAAAAACAGAGGCAGGACGCCTAGAGGCACGACCCGCACACAACGCATTTCACGCTCAACTGAGCGCTTGATCACGTGAGGGAAAGAAGGACCAGAGCACTCTCATAGCTGGAAGGTGCAGTCCTATTGCTATGTCAATGAAACTGTGAACGTACATGGAGGGATGGAAAGGGTGGCAGCCATGTTGGAATGGAGGGCAGCAGTGGCCGACAATGGGAACAGGGGTGGATCCCAATGAAAAGGGGACAATAGATTAAAGTGTCTTATGCAGTGCAAAGTGCACAAAAAGGACAAAATAACATTGGAATGGTAAAGGACCCAAAATAATAAGGTTGGTACCACAGGTCCGCGCCAGGCACACCCACAGTTCCACACACCCACAGTTCCACTATGAATCAAATTTAGTTTGCAAGTTCAACACGGAAAACCCCCATAGTCATAATATACATACAATTGGTAAAGTGAAAATACTGCATAGACTGCAAGAATAAAAAATACATAAATGACACTAGATAAAGACATAAGGCGACCATTTCCCAACCCCATATTGGAATAAAAGGAGCTCATGCATGTAACTAGTAGCTAGTCATCAATATGAAAGTGTGACACAGGCAATGGTTATGGTAAAGTGCAAGTGCAAACAAGAAATAGCAGCATAAACATGTGCAAATCAGCAGTAACATGATAGCAGCATCTATGTGTGCAAGATTGCAAAATACAGCACTAGCTTCGAAAGAGCATAGCAACATCAATATGTGCAAATATGCAAAAGCTGAAATAGCAGCATAAACATGTGCAAAGTTGCAAAGTACATTTAAAACCATCAAAGTCTTAAAAGTCATACACAGCAGCTAGAAATAACACTAGGCATGATACTGGCACAAGCTGGGGGAAGGTGGAATGCAAATGAAGAGAGAAATGGCTGCCTCTAAATGACCAAGTATGCAAAACAAAAAATGGCAGAACCAGAAAGCAGCAGGGGAGCAAACTAAGAGTAAGAGAGCAAAGGACTGCAGAGACATAATCAAAGAAAATGATTGTATAATGAGAGGATTGTTTCTATATATATATATATATACACAATGGGCACCACGCACCAGGGGTAATAATAAGCAGCGCTTGGATACATGAGGGTTCGTAACGCTAAATAAATGTTAAATTATTATTATTATTATTATTGTTATTATTATTAATTAAATTATTATTATTATTATATATATATCGTTCAAATGTACAAACGCTTTAATGTTAGGGTGAGTGTTGTGAAAAATGAAAAGAGCACCAATCCCAGTGTGAACTATGTACTACAGGCATTTAACCCTTTTCTCAGAGACATACTTGTCAAGAATAATGATCTGTGGGTATTCTTAAATTCCTAAAGCAGAAATGTGTGTGGTGAACGCTCACAACCTTCATTTTGTTAGGTAACTCTTATGGTTAAATCATTACTAATTTGGAATTTAAAGAAGGGTGCAAACCCGCTGGAAAAGGTGCCTCCGTGGAACGGCACACAACGAAAACAGGGGGTAAGGACCAAGACCGTTAAGCCAGCAGTGCGGGCTGGACTCCCATACACCACTCGTGGTGTATAGATTCAATGTGGTTCAAAGCACAAAATAATTAACTTCTGTCAGTTTACTGCAAAAAATGATTTTCGTCATCAATTTAAGTAATTGTACATCTTAGAAAAAGCAGATGTGCAGGGCGAGCTCAAACAATTGGCCAATACATTTCAGAACACTGTTCCTTCGTCAGGGCCAGCTCATTCACAAACTAATCAGATTCGAGTGCTAGAAAATTGAGCAAACAAATCTGTTGGATAACCCACAATATGTCAGCAACATTAATTAATTGAACATACAGTAATTATAAAGCAAATCCACAGGGATCATAACATAGCAAGAAAATAAAGTCATCAACGTATACATCATCATCATGATTTAGGAGTTTTTCAAGTATGCCGGGTGTGGATTCATTATGCCCAAAGTGGCTACATGGATGCACATGTTCAATGACAATAACCGCAATGAACAACACGATTTCAACACATACCAGGAGAAAGGTTACATGTAATAAAGAGTCCATACATGTCATGAACCATAAGATTACCAACGGATACCAATAGTAAAAAAGTAAAAATAATGTAAAAAATACATATGTGAAATCCCATTTTATGTGCGTGATGATAAACTGTGAGATTACAGCAAAGAAAGAAGAAAAGAAAAAGGTAGAAAAATGACCACCAAAATGCCATATATCGTTTTATCTAATAGGCATCAAGTAATGACGTGACTATTTCAACACTGACCTTGCCAAAGATACAGCATGGACTTGAATTTCACATCAACACTTCCAAAGTAAACGTGCTTGACTGGCGTTTCTATGCGTGTGCCGGCGTTTTACTTTGTGTGCAGACTCTTGTCTGGAAGAGACATGCAACGCGATTAGCAGTGTGTCAAAGTTACCATTTAACTAAAGACGCACGGACGCCTACGAGCATAGTCGCTCATAAGAGAGCCATGAAGCGCGGCACCCGGCGTGTCATTATTTCATCTTATAACAAAGGCTCTGAAGTTGACATGTAGCGCGAGACGCGCCGTGTCAGAGTTCCATTCCATTAGAAGGGTTCAGATGCCTAAGAGCACCATAACGCTCAATCTTGACTCTTACCTGACAGTAGAAAGAAGGCGAGCCATGCGAAGACGCCACTAGGACGCGTTTGTGGTAGCCATAGTGCTAAATGTTGTTCGTGTCACGTTGCCAAGCAACACATGGAGCCGCGAGTACTGAGAAATGCCGGCGGCCATGTTGGAAAGGCTACTGGTGTGTATCCCGAGTATTACATGTCTTGTAAGGTGAGCTCGTAGTAATAATGGTTGAGTTCACATTGCGAAATAAAATAGGAGCGTAATTACATAACATTTCTACATGGATGAAAATAATGTCAAAATAATAATATAGAATCATAAAAAAATCAAACTGGGAAATGTGAAACCAAGCATAATGAGGGAGAGAAAAATTAAAGAATAAAAAATAAATGAAATCAACACCATTTCTATAGTTAAAAATACGCCTACCTTGTCTTGAAACCTATCGCCACAGTGTGCACTGGCATAGGCGAGAGGAGTTTAAGCTCCCCTGTAAATATCCTTAGTTAGAGGTAAAAGAGGTAAAAAGAGAGTAAAGAGCAGATCAACGTTGCGAATGCCCCGGGTACTATATCTAAGATTATCATCAGGTGAAATAATCCTATGAAAGCAAGAAGGAAGAAAAGAAGGAATTTAAGACATAATTCTCCGACAGTATGGAGATGGTAGCCTGGATGAATCCAAAGCGAGTATACAGTACCTTATTGGTCATAAAGGTCATGTTGTATATCTTTAGAAATAAGTACATTCTTGACCACACCCCTGTTGGCATATCCTAAGTGAGCCTAGGATTGGCTCAATGTCATGGTAAATTCTGACATATCATACATTATCAACTACACAGTATATCATAATACAGTTACTCAAGCATCAAAGGAAATAACTGAGGTCCAGTTCCTCGTTCATTCCATTCGGTGACAGCGAGTCGAGTTTGTTGATCCAAAAAGCCTCCTTGTGCGCTCGCCACTGTTTGATGTCTCGAGATTGTCCTTTGGGAAACATAACTTCTAGCACGTGAAATCTCAATTGGCTCACCGTGTGCCCATTGTCATTGAAGTGTCTGGCTACAGCTGACATCCTATTGTTATTCCTGATGTTTGATTTATGCTTGTTTATCCTGATCCTGATTTTGCGTGAGGTCTCTCCCACGTAATACTTTCCACAGGGACACTTTATCGCGTAAATAACATTCTCAGAAAGGCATGTAGCATGTTGTCTTAGTGCGAACCTTTTGCCAGTTCTTGGATGTGTAACTGTGCTACCTTTGATGATGCTGTTACAATTCCCACAGCTCATGCAAGGATGAGTCCCAGGGAATTTGTCTGGTCTCTTGGCGGGTATTTTCTCTTTGGTTTGAACTAATAAGTTCTGCAGGTTACTGCTCTTCTGATACGCAAATGTTGGTGGAGTAGGAAACAGGTCAGCAGTCCGTTCGTCGCTTGTGAGAACATTCCATCTGTTGTGTATTATGGCCTTAATTTGCTTACTTTGTATTGAATATTTGGTAATGAAAACTAATTCAGGACTGTCTTTCACAGGTTTCTTCACCAACAGTTGCTGCCGTTCTTGTGCATCGGTTTTGTCATGGGCAATAGCTAAATCAGTCTCTGGATATCCTCTTGCTTGCAATTTCTCTTGTAGTTTCTGTAATTGCAAGCGGCAGTCCTCAGGGTCACTTACAATCCTTTTAACCCTTAACATCTGCCCATAAGGCAGATTCTGAAGAGTTTTGGGCGGGTGAAAGCTGAGCCGATGGAGCAGATTATTACGGTCTTTAGGCTTTGTGTACAGCGCAGTGGTAATTCTATGGGCTTGGATGACTGTTTGTACGTCAAGATAATGTACATTAGGATTACCTATCTCAATAGTAAACTGGATACGTTGGTCGATCCCATTAAGGAATATCAGAAACTCTTGAAGATCTTGTCTACTGCCTGACCAAATGCCAAAAATGTCATCTATGAATCTGACCCATGTCTTCAACTGGTGTTGCCATTCCTAAAGCAGCCAGGAACCCTCATCAGTGCTATTTTCCCTTTCAATTTCTAACAAGAGTATTTCAAAGAGTATAATATGAAAAAATGCTTATTGGTAAACACCCTTGGCTGTTTTTGTGCAGACATGCAATGGGCTTGATCTCAGCTTGAATGTTGAAAAATCTAAAGTGATGGTTTTCCATCCAAAAGGCGCAAAGCGAACCCCACTAAAAGTTAAAGTTGACGGTTCTCTGCTTGAACAAGTGGGATTTCGTGACTACGTGGGGTTAAGATTTGAGGAACAGGGTGGTTGGACTGCTCAGGTGTTAAAATCATCAACCACGCTAGAAAAGGTTGGTGGAGCTACTGTGGCCTTTGATGCCAAACATGGCAGGGGTACAATCTCCCCAGCGTTGTACCTAATCAATAAACAGGCTATTCCCTCAGCCCTGAACTGCGGGACTACAGTAATGTGTCGATGTTATGTACCACTGAACATAGGATTCTGAAGAAACGATTACTGTTACCAGTTAATGCTCCATCAGCATTGGCATTTCTGGAGGTGGGCTGCACCCCGGTGGGTGTTCAGATCCTTGCCAGGCCTGCCCTCTTTTGGGCCAGACTGTGGAGGCAGCACGGTCTTGAGAAATACTGGAATGCAGTACTCAGTCGTGTGGCTATGGCGGTAGGCAAAACGTTAGAGTGGGTTTCTCATGTGAAGTCTTTCCTTCAGGATATGGATTTACCTGGGATATGGCTGAACCCTACAAACATAATCCCAGCCCTTTGTGTGTCAATAAAAGAAAGGTCCAAACAGATGGGTAATGAAAATGTGTTGGTGGATGCTGCTGCCCTCAAATCGGGCCCCGATTACCTTGAACTAAGGCACACTGATTGTGTTTTCTCAGAGCCTGCCGCTCTGTATTTATAAGACCCAGGGGAACCCTGGGTCTTTGATATGTATAGTAGTGGAGGCTGTTATGTGTCAGCCCACGGCCGGATAGCCGACTATCTGGCCCCTCGGGGGGGGGGCAGGTCTTTGAACCTGATTGCTGCCTGCCTGTTGGTTTCCTTCGGTGCTTAGCACATAGTTGCATAAAGGAAAGGTGAGGTGATTGCTCACACCTCACCCTTCCTCAGCATTGTCCTGAACAGACTGTGTGTCTCTTCGACTAGACGGGGAGGAGAGGAGCATAGAGGGGGAGAGGTTGTGCTGCCCCTCTCCGGGCCTGCTGATCGTAACAGCAGTTACCCTGCCTCGCTTTGTGAGGCACTGCAGCATTGCCCAGAACTAAAGCACACTATGGGTTACAACCAATATTTGGACCTGAAATACCCAGCGTATGAAAAGGCACTGTATTTACACTTCTGATTAGGAAACTTCCCGTTGGCGTTAGTCATGCAAAAGTGGCTTACTGGCAATACAAGCATTTTTCCACTATGTAAAGAGGGTAAGGAGACACTTATGCTCTTTTTGCTATTTTGCAGCCCCTCAGAAAAATGTATCCGACCCCCTTACGGAGAGCGGTTAAAATTCGGCAAACAGCAAGTGCGGTGAAATGTGTCAGTGTCTGGACATTCATGTTGTTAGACCAACCACCCATTACATCTATAGGGTATGGATGTTAAGAGCCAAGTCCTTAACACAACAACCAGGTATATACAGCAGTGTAAGCGAGGCTGCGAGCTGTTGACTCTCCTCCAATTATGTTCTATTCGCTGGCATGACAACCGAACAATGATCTTTTAGTATTCACCTGCAAAATGTTATTGCTGTTTTAAGATCAATTACATGCACTTTATAGATATACTGTGATTAAATGGTTGATTTGCAGCTCATTTATTTTATTTTTATGAAATTTATTGTCCTATGTTTTATCCTAATTATATGTACCTTTATGGTTGACTAACCGAAATAAAGTTGATGATGGTGGACCTTATTATGACTAAAATGTAAAGTTTTGGTGTAACTTACTAGAAATGGGTGTGTCAGTTGGGTGTGACCCAGCTTTTGAGTGTGTGTCAGGGGTGTCTGGGGTGTGCATGGCAGATACACCCACAAGGCGTAAGCTTGCTGGAATTCACCTAACTTTTCAACAGCTGCAAAAACGTATCTCCTGCGTCGTGTTACACCTGCACACTCATGGTGCAAATGTGTTCTTTGAAGTGCTAAAGTTAACATGTGAGGGCAGGACTGAGTGGGATGGATGGAGCAGGTGTAGAGATGTATGGGGAATAATGTTTGTATAAGAAAAAATAATGGAGATTTTTAGTCCTGTAATTTGGCTCCTGCATTCACTTGCAAAGGTGTCATTTCCGCCTCTGGAAGTAAGACTGGCTATTTTGTAGTGTGAGTTTTCTTAGTGAATCAGGCGCAACTTGTACTGAATTTTGCACAAGGTTTAACTACCGCCAAATTGCAGTATCTGGCTTCGTGAATGCCGCATTGTGGCATAACTTACACTTTGCTTAGGCAAAACATGTTTGTTGTAAAGTTACGGAAAAAGAAGTGTAGTTAGTAAATCGTCACCATGTATGTAGAGAGAGAGAGAAAGATAGGGGGGCATACATAGAGGCGGAGATATAGAGATGGGGAGAGAGAGAGAGAAAGAAAAAGCGGGAGAGGCGCACTGAGAGAGCAAGAAGGAGAGCATGAGAGAGATAACGATAGAGTGAGTGACCGAGGGGAGTGACACAAACAGAGAGACAGGCAGAAATAAAGAGAGGAAGAAAGACGGCTGGACGGATGGAGGAGGGGAAGGAGGGTAAGAGAGCAGAGGGGAACATTAAACAAGGGGGGGGGGGGGCATAGGGTTGGAGAGCACAGCACCCTGCTCTCAGAGAACGTGTGCATGTGCACTGACACAGAGACATGGAGAACGGAGCCTACAAGTCCAGACAAACCGAGAAAGAGAGGGCGCACCAGGGAGCATTCACACAAGACAGTGAGGGAGACAGTGGGAGTATACCAGACCGAGCACCTGACAATGCGACTTTCGCAAAGAGAAAAAGAAAGGGAGAAAGAGAGAGAGAGAGAGAGAGAGAGAGAGAGAGAGAGAGAGGAGACAGCTGAGTGGGAGTGAGTGCAGACACGGGAAGACAGAGAGCGACAGCTAGATCAGTTTATGATACGAGTACAGCGAATTCTGTTATAAGACACCCGGCTCACTTAATATGACATGATTCCCCCATCTACAGACAAAACATGTACTTACAGAAACATCTGGCCTGGGCCAAGCGGGAAGATACTGCTCTCCGGGCCTTTACATATTGTGGCATTGCTTGATTTTGGCAGTTGATGCATCCCACCACCAGGGACCTCCACCCAGGGGCCTCAAACCGCCACACGGGCGACTGAAGGAGCAGAAGCCCCCCTCTGGTGTTCCATCCATGGGTGGTCTCCACAGTCGCTTTTCTCTGTTTAGGGTATGGTAAGTAGTTATCAGTGTCCACGCCTCACTCTGGCATTGCCAGCACCTGTGCAGACTCGGCGTGGAGAGACCAGAAAGGATGATGGGCCTGTTCCACACTGAACTCTCCAGAGGTATAGCACAGGTCTCCGGTGTCCAGGCTGATGGCGCAGTAGTGCGCAATAACATAGTCCCGAGGCACTGTTCAGCAACAGGGTCTACGTTCAGAGCAGACGGCGGGTGGAAAGACATGAGAGAATCCATCTAATGGGCCCCGACAGGCGCGTGCAGGAAGAAATTAAACCCTTAAAGGTATTAGGGGGATTTACAGGATCTGGTGGAACGAGACTGGGCGACAGCAACAGGGAACTCTCCCTGTAAGGTAAGCCGGCATCATTATGTGTACATAAAGCGGTGCGGGTAAAAAGAGCGGTAAAGTGGGAACCTGACACTTTACCACCACATTACCGCACCGCCATATAATGAGTTTTTATGGTAAAGCGGAAGACACATCTGAAACAAAAAGCTCTAGCTAAATCCTCTCCTTTACTAATAGCACTCCTGTGGTAATAACAGGATTGGGGGGAATAGTAATTGATTTTGGCAGTAATTCAACGGATTGACCACCGAATTACTGCCAGACATATCATGACTTCCAATATGTTCAGAGAACAGCATTGGTTATGTTTTAAGACTTTTTTTAAATGTACTCCCTATAACGCATCACAAACTCAACTGCAGTCTCTTGGTTACAGGATCCAGTGGTTACAGCAAAGTCATAGAGTGAGACAGTGACAGAGGAAGAGACAGTGGAGGAAGGGAAGGATAGAGCGTGGAGAGACATTGAAAGAGGCAAGGCGCGTGCGCACCCGAGAGAGACGACATTGAAAGAGGCCACGCCCGGGCGCACCCGAGGGAGACGACATTGAAAGAGGCCATGCGCGTGCACGCGTGAGAGGCGACATTGAAAGAGGCCACGCGCGCGCGCGCGAGAGACGTCATTGAAAGAGGCCGCGCACATGCGTGCAAGAGAGAGACGACATTGAAAGAGGCTACGCACGTGCGCGCGCAAGAGAGAATGCAAGATCGCTTATCCTACACCATGTGTACATAGCTCTCAACTCACACGCTTTTGGCGGGTGTCACCCGCCTTGTAAACAGCTGACTCACCCACCAAGCCTCCTTCACTCCCATTCATTTGAATGGGCCTCACCCACCCGCCAAAAATAAAATCGGGTGTTTTCACCAGCCTTTGCGACAGAAATGGTTGAGAGCTATGTGTGTAGCTAAAAGCTAGTTGTTTTATACAGCTCTAACGTGCTGCTTTCTGGCCCTTGCCACGTACATTGGGAGAGGAAAGCATGCTGTAACAAGGCAAGAAATCGGCGCGTTTCAGACAGCCACAGTAAAGGCCACCAGCATCAGTGCACAGTGGTCACTGTACTGTCTCTCTGGGCTCAAACCTTGTTGCATGGCACCCCTCCTGGGGGCATGGTAGCTCCCAGGATGTTGTAATGGGTCACGTGGCAGCAGCCACGTGACCAACTTAATAAAAGATACGAGCCGCTTCCGGCTCAGGAGTCACTCCAACACAGGACTCCGGTGTCGTTCTTTCTGCTGCACCATGCTGATGCCACACTGCGTGCTGTGGGCCCGAGGACGGGCCCAGCATGAGGACAGTGCCCCTGCTGGGAAACGCTGTCCCTGAAGGCTGCTAACGCCATGTGATCATGGCTACTGGTGCAACCCCGGCTTGGATGCCCCCAGAGCCGAGGCTTCAGTGTGCTGGGTGCCCCCAGCCACGTGGGTAGCTCTGGTGATCCGGAGAGGGTGGAGTGACCCCCACCCATGTATTCGCAGTGTGAGCGCCGCACTGAGGGACCACGTCGGGTGATCCCGATCTGTGAATGGGGCCTGCCCCCAACAGACCTATGGGACGGACCCTGCAAAGCCATGCCCTTCCTGAATGCCCTCCAGCACCTTGCAGGCAGGGTATGTAGGTGGACCGGAGCACACTCAAGTGAGGTTTCTCTTCAATGGCATACTTGGCTGCTCAACAAATATGATGAATGTCTAAATATCTGTATCTGCTGTCTCTACTTATTCACGTCTTCTGCACAAACGCTGTGATGCCTCCGGGCTTGGGCAGTACACAAAGGTTTATAGTCATAAAATCGAATGCAAAAATGTTGAAAGTCAAAAAATCGAAAAAATAATGTAAAAAAAAAAATTCGAATTTCTTTTTTAATGTTTTTTATTCGAAATGGGGGGTTACCCCCAAACCCCCTTTATTTTTATTTTTTTAACCTTTTTTTATATGTGGAACCCCAAAAAATATATAAATAAAAAAATAAAGAATTAGATTATTTTTTTTTCGACATTAAGTTTTCGAATTTATTGTAATTCGACATTTTTTTTCTCAATATTATGACTGACCACCGTACACAAATGCAATAAATACATGTGTTTCCAGCTCCGTCCACTATACTATGGGTGCTGCTTTACCAGCAGCTTTCCTTACACCGCCATTTTACCGTTCTGCTTCCCCCGATGTCAGTGGCAGGAACGTATGGAAGTGGGCTGCATATGCAGCAGTGAAGAATGCGTATGAAAGGTTGCCTAATAAAATGGCAGAGCAGACTAAAATAAATAGTCTGGATGGTTTCCAAAAGCAATGCCAGTGGTTGTGATTTATACACAATCTTCCAGCCATCACTACGTTTTGAATAAATCTGCAGCATTCAGCGCTCCTTCCCAAGCTTCCTCCCTGTGCTGGAGTTTCGTCCTTGGTGAAAAGGTGGAAGCAGTGAGCAGCCAGAGTTGTTGAGCAAAAGTAAGGTGAGGAGGCCAAGTGGAAGGGAAGAGAAAAGTAGAACTAGGGAAGCTGAAACTGCGAGGCTGATGGTGAAGAGTCTTTAGTCAACATGTGCAAGTATGTTTCTGGTCATTAAGCTCCCTTTGATGCACGCAGTGCAAATTAAGTGTATTATTTCTTAAGATTTAGCGGGTGACCCACTCTGCTATTTTACACAGTTTTCCTCTTGTGAGATGAAGTGCACTTTTGGTGAAATTTCCAATGAGCTAAATGAAAGGGTGATGGCTGGAAGGTTTTGAATTAATCATAACCACAACCACAGGCATTGCTCAGAGCAACCATCCAGAAAATGGTTTTTCTGCCTTCCGTGGTATTAAATATAGGGAAATACCATATACAAATCAGGTTGGCCCCTCCCCAAAAGCATCAGTCCAGCCCAAACTTCCAAGTCACATATTTGTTCGCACAAGACCACAAGAAACACAAAGCAGATTTCAACCTCACTGGGCATCATCGGTGAGGTGAAGTTGGGGTCTTAGGGCATAGCAGGCTCAGGACCTACACCTTGGCATACCTGTCCCACTCAGAGTGACATAAGCAAGTCTGAGAGTTGATTTCTGGAATGTTCTGAATTTATCATAACCACTGCCATTGTTCTGGGCAATCCTGCAGACCTACAGGACATTACAAAAGGTGAAAGACCATGTGCAAATCAAGCTTAGTTCCAGCCCAAAGAAGGGCAGCCCAGCCCAAACTACTAGGCCACATCACTTCTGCATGAGACCTGAAGCATACCTAGCCATGTTCCTGAAACTGCTGTGTCTAGGGACCTAAGCTAGACCTCACAGATGATGCCCAGTGACGCTGAAGCATGTCTAAGGTTCATGTGGCCAGGTACAGAAGGGATGTGACCTAGTAGTTCAGAAAAGACGGCCCCTTTTGGAGGTGGAAGCAAGCCTAATTTGCATATGGTCTCTCCCCTTCTGTTATGGCGTGGCAGGCTGAAAACAATGGTATCGGGTGGGGGTTGCCCAGAGCAATGCCAGAGGTTATGATTAATTCAAAATATAACACCCATCAGCCTTCTGTTTTGCTTATGTCCAATGAATCTTGAATATTCAGTGGCAATTGTTATGTGTGACCCACCTATGTGTATTGCCCTTTTAAGATGTGGGTCCTGTTAGAAATGTATCATTCAATATGTTTAAACAGTGGTCATGACAAGGAAAGAAACCTTAGAGTGTACTCACCGAAAGAGCTGAGGATTCGCACCCACTTGTGACCGGGATTCGGGAAAGACAAAGCTGGTGTGGATTCCACTGAACCCTCCCTCCTCTCCCGTGGCGAAGCCCTGGAGGCGGAGAGAGAATCCAGGGAACCCGTTGGGAGGAAGAAAACCCTGCATGTCAGTCGATCGTCTGCTTCTGGTGTCCTGTGGCAGTGGGGATTCCAGGTGAGGTTACCTCGTACTGTATACTACAAGGAAAGTGGACAATTCACAGTAAGTAACGGTGGCTGGTAGAGTAGGATCATATAAGAAGGAGAAGGTAAGGGTAAACACCTTGTTGCGGACCGGAAGAAAAGAGTACGGGACACCGGAGTCTCTGCCTCTGGGCAACCTCGGAAGACTGCACTGTCATAGAGAAATAGGTTTAATTAGGGCCGAGCAGGAGAGAGAGAGAGAGATTGAACAAGGAGTACCTGTGGTAGGAATGGTCTGACCGTTGAACTGTAGTTTAAATAGAAGTCCCGTTGTTTGGCAGAAGTGTAAGATTGACTGCGATAGAGGGAGAAACAACGTCAGGATAGTGCTACAGTGGAAGTGAGATAAGAAAAAGTCAGCCCCGGCTTCATACCTCGTATGAGATCGAAGAATGATCGTGATTGAGGTTCCGAGGCGACCCGAAGTTTCCCTTGGGAGAGAGAGGGTTTGAACGGCGAGTGGAAGCGCCACGGTAAGGGTGCTGCAGTTTGTGAAACCGCTGGGAAGTAACGGGAGCTGGAACGGGAGACAGACAGGAAGAGATGTTAGAAACACAGAACGTATGAAGGACAGATAGGAATAAACCCTAGATCCGAACTCACGTAGCGTTGGTAGGTAGGAGTAGCAACGTGTCTGCTTGTTGTGTAGTGAGGTTGATATGCTGTGCTTGGTCGAGAGGGTGGAGCCGAGTCGCCGTGTGGGAGCCAAGCAGCTAGAGTGTAGCGGGTGGTAGCAGCCGCCATCTTGGGTGTAAAAATGGACGCCGTATGTCTCCGAACCCAACAGTGCCATGAAGACCAGCGCTTTCTAAGACGCGTGACAGTATGCCCCCTCCGAAGGGCAGGGGAACCCGGCTTACCGGGATGAGAACGATAGAAGCGCCGAACCAAATCTGGGGCATGTACCGCAGAAGCGGGTTCCCAAGACCTGTCGGCGGGTGAATACCCACGCCAATCAATTAGAAACTGAAGACGACCCCGATGTATACGGGAGTCACAAATTCCAGCCACCTTATATTCAGGACCCAGTGGTGTAGAGACAGGAGGGGGGCGAAAACCCCGGTGTCTAGAAAAGCGATCCTTCACATCCTTCTTAAGCTGGGAGACATGGAACACTGGATGGATCCGGGACCATGTGGAAGGGAGTCGAAGCCGGAAGGCAGCAGACCCTACCTGTTGAAGAATAGGGAAAGGACCAAAGAACTTGGGTGACAGCTTGGAGGGCACCAGATGGCAGGGTAGGAAGCGAGAAGCCAACCAGACATCATCCCCTGGAGCAAGCTGCGGAGCCGCGGAGAGGTGTCTATCGGCAAAGTTCTTGACACGTTCCTGGGTAGCAAGAAGAGAGGATCGAGCCGCTCACTGACAATCCCGGATGCATAAGAGCAGACTGTCTACATCTGGAAACTTAGATGGAGAAGCTAAACCCACAGGAAAACAGATCGGATGAAATCCGTAAACGCATAGAAACGGGCTAGTCTTCAGAGCCGAATGTTTCGAGTTATTGTAAGCAAATTCAGCCAAGGGAAGAAGTTCGTGCCAATTGTCCTGAGAGGCTGAAATGTAGCAACGTAAGTAACCTTCCAGTGTCTGATTGAGACGCTCAGTCTGGCCGTTGGTTGGTGTATGGAATCCGGAACTCAGGGCCTTATTGATCTTCAGGTATTTACAGATCTGACTCCAGTATCGAGAGGTGTACTGCGGCCCACGATCCGAGACTATAGTTTCCGGAAGTCCGTGGAGGGAAAAGATCCGGGCGATGAAAATTCTTGCCATTTGAGCGGCCGTGGGTATCCGAGGAAGTGGGATAAAATGGGCCATCTTAGTAAAATAGTCCACTACTACCATTATCGCGGTGAATCCTTTAGAAACCGGTAGGTCAACCACAAAATCGGTCGATATGAATTGCCAGGGACGAACTGGAACAGGCATTCTGGAAAGGAGACCCTGGGGAGCTGTACGTAGTGTCTTGGTTTGCAAGCATATAGAACAGTCCGCAACATAATCATGGATATCCTTGACCCATTCAGGCCACCAAAAATGTCGCTGTACCAGTTCCATGGTGTTGGCTCTTCCACGGTGTCATGCCATTTGTGGGTCGTGGCATAATTGTAACACCATCCTTCTCAAATTTTCAGAGGGTAAAAATAGCCGTTTCTCTCAGTAGGCACATCCCTGGGATAACATCATCTTTAAGTCTTGTAATGCTGTAGGGTTATTTCTCAGAAACTGCGTTGTGGCCTCTGAGACGGATTGTAAGAAGGTAGTCACCACAAGTAGGAAGCGGCCCTGGGGAACAAAGGCTCTGACCGAAAGGGTTTGGAATAGGTGGAATCCTTTCTTGACAAGGCGTCAGCCTTGAGGTTGGTTCTGCCAGGTATGAATGTGAAAGTTATATCATAAGGGGAAAAGAAGTGTGCCCAACGGGCTTGTCTACTATTTCGCGTTTGGGCATACTGCAGGCCTCGAAGGTTGCTATGGTCTGTTCGAACTTCGATAGTATGCCGTGCACCAAGTACTAGATGGCACCACTCCTCGAAGGCGCATTTGATAGCCAGTAGTTCCTTTTCAAGGACTATGTAATTTCTTTCAGAAGGTGAGAGAGTCTTAGACATATAGGCCACCGGACACTCTATCCCCTGCTTGTTCTCTTGTAACAGGACGGCTCCCAAGGAATGGTGAGAGGCGTCTGATTCCACAATGAACCTTTTAGTTTGGTCTGGAGTAAGAAGTATAGGACCAGAGACAAAGCGCATTTGAAGTTTATCAAAGGCTAGTTGAGCCTCAATCGACCAAAGAAATTGCACTCCCTTCTTAAGAAGTGCAGTCATAGGCAGGATTTCTTCTGAGTAATTAGGAATGAAACGTCGGTAAAAGTTTGCGAATCCGAGGAATCTCTGAAGGTCCTTTACACTCCCTGGAGTCACCCAATCAGTATTTGCAGATACTTTCCGTGGATCCATCGATGTTCCCTGTGAAGAGAGAATGTAGCCCAGATACGCCACTCTGTCCTTGTGGAACTCACATTTATCCAATTTACAGTAGAAATGGTTATCGGAAAGTCTTTGGAGCACCACCATGACATGTTGAATATGTTGAGAGAGGGAAGGAGAGAAGATCAGTATGTCGTCCAAATAAACGACCACCGAATGAAGAAGAAGATCAGAGAAAATAGGGTCCATGAAGTGCTGGAAGACGGCAGGGGCACTGGAGAGACCAAAGGGCATGACCCGGTATTCAAAATGCCAGAAAGGTGTACGAAATGCCATCTTCCACTCGTCGCCAGCTCGAATCCGGATGAGGTGGTAAGCTCCACGGAGGTCTAATTTTGTAAAGACTGTGGCACCTTGAACGGCTTCAAGTATATCAAGGATCAGAGGCATTGGATACCTATCAGCGATTGTAATCTTGTTCAGACCGCGATAATCTATACATGGTCGAAGTTCTTTAGTCTCTTTTTTGGTACAAAAAATAAAGAAGTTCCTGCTGGAGATGTTGATTCTGCTATAAGACCATGATGTAAATTCTTTTGTAGATATTTCTTTAGAACTTCCTTTTCCTGTGAGGACAAAATGTACATACGCCCGAAGGGGATAGGAGCATCCGGAGTCAGTTCGATAGCGCAGTCGTCCCTCCGGTGAGGTGGGAGTTCTGCATATTCAGTTTCCGAGAAAACCATGTTATAGGGTTGATAGACGTCTGGAATGCCTGAAGATGGTTAAATATAGTAGAGCTTAGACAATGTTCTTGCAAAGAAGGCCCATGATGAAACCCTACAGCCTCGTTAGCCAGGCAGTACTTGATACAATGTTCCGACCCCATAAAAAGGGTTCCTGCCATCCAGTTGATATACGGATTATGGATCTTGAGCCAAGGTAATCCAAGTATGATTGGATTGTGAGCGGTTCGAATGAGATCCAACGTGATGGTTTCACTATGGGAAGCTATTCTCATATGTAGAGGTTGAGTTTGTTTAGTTCTAGGGCCTGAAACCAAAGGGCTTCCATCAACTGATTCGACTGGGATGGCTAGCATCTTAGAAGAGGAAGGCACCCCTGCTCGTTGAGCCCATCGAAGATCAATAAAATTTCCTGCAGCGCCACAATCGACCAAGACGGGTACATCCACGGGCTCAGCATTATTCCATTGAAGAGAAATGTTCAGAACGACCGTTTGAAGATTCGAAATTTCTGTGACTTAGGTGGGCATATGCAAAGGCGAGGAACCATTTCTCAATTCCCTATCCGCGGTTACCCTGACGGTAGAGAACGAGCGTTTCCCGATCTCCTTACTGGAATGATGGGATAGTTCTGAACAGTGTGATCTTTGGCCCCACAGTACATGCAAAGATTCTGCTGTCTTTGCCTGTTACGTTCTTCTGGGGTTAGACAACCCCGTGCCAAGCCAATCTGCATCGGTTCATCGGGTGGAACCCTGGTGGGAATAGGTGTGTTATCTGAAGTAGAACGTGAATTCCTGGGTCTACGACGTTCTCTATGTTTTTCCTGTATCCGGTAATCCATTTGCATTACCATGGAGATTAGTTCTGCAAGATTGGGGGGACGAGAGACTCGAGATACCTCATCCTTAAGCTCCTCATTTAGGCCTCTTCTAAAAAGAGTAATGAGAGCGTCATCAGCCCAGGAAGTACCGGCTGCCAACTGTTTAAACCTAGTGATATAGGTCAGTATGTCCTGAACCTTGCCTAAAGTCCAGGAGTTGTTCCTGAGCAGAGATAGTAATCTCTTGCCTACTAAACATAGTCCTAAGGCTATTTAAAAAAGCCAGAAACAAATCTAATAATGGATTATTATTAATGACCAATGATGTAGCCCAAGCTAAAGCGGGACCGGTTAAGTTCGAGATTATATGGCCAACCTTATCCCTATCGGTATGAAAGAAGACAGCCTTAAATGAAAATTGGACGGTACAGGCCTCAATGAATGCCTTCAGTTTATGGGGATCACCATCGAATAATCCTCCGGGAATCGGGCCAGGAGGTAGCTCCGAGCAACTAGGGGCTCTCCCCATCTGTTGGCGTAAGATAGCATTTCCTTTTTTGAGGGATTGAACCTCGGCGGTCAGAGACTGCACCGCTGCCAGCAATTGTTGCTGTTGGGCCGGATCCATGCTGGGGTATGCAACCGGAGAGTAACCCAAAGAATCAATCCGTGTCACAACCACTGATTATTTCTATTAATCTTTTTAGGCGTTGCTAACTGTTAGAAATGTACCATTCAATATGTTTAAACAGTGGTCATGACAAGGAAAGAACCCTTAGAGTGTACTCACCGAAAGAGCTGAGGATTCGCACCCACTTGTGATCGGTATTCGGGAAAGACAAAGCTGGTGTGGATTCCACTGAACCCTCCCTCCTCTCCCGTGGTGAAGCCCCAGAGCCGGAGAGAGAATCCAGGGAAACCCTCGGGGGGAAAAAAAACCTGCGTGTCAGTCGATCGTCTGCTTCTGGTGTCCTGTGGCAGTGGAGATTCCAGGTGAGGTTACCTCGTACTGTAGACTACAAGGAAAGTGGACAATTCACAGTAAGTAACGGTGGCTGGTAGAGTAGGATCACATAAGAAGGAGAAGGTAAGGGTAAACACCTTGTTGCAGACCGGAAGAAAAGAGTACGGGACACCGGAGTCTCTGCCTCTGGGAAACCTCAGAAGACTGCACTGTGATAGAGAAATAGGTTTAATTAGGGACAAGCAGGAGAGAGAGAGAGATAGGGATTGAACAAGGAGTACCTGTGATAGGAATGGTCTGACCATTGAACTGTAGTTTAAATGGAAGTCCCGTCGTTTGGCGGAAGTGTAAGATTGACTGCGATAAAGGGAGAAACAACGTCAGGATAGTGCTACAGTGCAAGTGAGATAACAAAAAGTCAGCCCCGGCTTCATACCTCGTATGAGATCGAAGAATGATCATGATTGAGGTTCCGAGGCGACCCGGAAGTTTCCCTTGGGAGAGAGAGGGTTCGAACGGCGAGTGGAAGCGCCACGGTAAGGGTGCTGCAGTTTGTGAAACCGCTGGGAAGTAACGGGATCTGGAACGGGAGACAGACTGGAAGAGATGTTAGAAACACAGAACGTATTAAGGACAGATAGGAATAAACCCTAGATCCGAACTCACGTAGCGTTGGTAGGTAGGAGTAGCAACGCGTCTGCTTGTTGTGAAGTGAGGTTGATATGCTGTGCTTGGTCGAGAGGGTGGAGCCGAGTCGCTGTGTGGGAGCCAAGCAGCCGCCACCTTGGGTGTAAAAATGGACGCCATATGTCTCCGAACCTGACAGTGCCATAAAGACCAGCGCTTTCTAAGAGGCGTGACAGGTCCCCCCAATGTGTAATGCCCATTTAAGATAGGCCATGACTGTAAGGGCCCGCCAGCCCATTTCTGGCCATGGCCGCCCCCCACTGCGGCGGTGAAAGCCATTCACACCCCAGGGTTTAACTGGGATGCAAATGTTTTTTTTCTCTCTCAGGAGATTCACTCCACTTGAACAAGCCAATCTCCTGAGGGAGAAAAAAATGAAGAAAGATGGCTGCCGCCATAGGGAAAAGGGACTAAGGCCCTTTTCCATTTCAATGGGGGCCAGAAGAATGGAGGAGCACTGGTACCGGAGCACAAAGCTCTGGTTCAGCAGGTAAGTGGGGAGGGTGGAGATGAGAAGAGGTTGGGGTTATGTGGGGGAGGTGGTGAGGCAATAGGGAGAGTCTTCCTGTTGCCTTCACACATTAAAACAAGACAAATGGCACCACGCGGGGAAGAGCCTTGGGAGGCTGGAACAGCAGGCGGACAATGTGGCAATAAGACCCTCGGCGGCGGGCCAATAACGCCCCAGGTAATGCCCAGGGCCGTAATGCTCGTTATGCTCAGGCCTTAACGAAGCCCCGGGCATTACCGTGGGCGGTATTGGCGCGCCGCTGAGGGTCTTATTGCCATTAGTACCCCGGCCCGTTAGACCGGGGTACTAATTGCTTTTTTTTTTTTTGTTCCAAACAGAAAAGAAAAAAAAACGACCAAGAAAATGGCCGCCGCCATGGAAAGCCTTTCCATGGCGGCCATCGGGAGCGGACGCGCTGGGAACACAAGTGTTCCCAGCGCGTCCGCTCCCGAAAAAGGATTTAAAAAAAGGTAAGTGGGGTTGGGAGGGCGGGAAAAAAAAAACGTACCTACGTCCCCGGCAGGGGACGAGGGAAGCCCCCAGCCGTGTGGAGGCGCAGAGCGGGGATGGCCCTGCTCCGAGTCTCCACACGGCTGGAGGCTTCCCTCGTCCCCCGTTGGGGACGCAGGAACAAGAAGGTAAGTTGGGGGGGATAAGGGGGGCGGTGGGAGGGAAGGGAATAAAAAAAAAGACTTACCCGAGTCCCCAGCGGGGAGCGAAGGCAGCCTCTCAGCCGCGGGGAGTCTCGGAGCAGGGATGGCCCCGTTTCGAGCCTCCTCATTTGCTGAGGGGCTGCCACACCCCTCGCCGGGAACAGAGTAGCCGGCACGCACGGCGTAACTGGGAATACCGTGTGGTATGGCTCGCAAATGAGCCAATCACCACACAGTATTTCCTTTGCGCCGCGCGTGCCGGGTACTAATGTGTATTCTCGCCCTCTGTTCCAGCCACCTGATTGGCTAAATTGGCTAAACTGCCTTCCCCAGGTGGGAATGGCACAACACTAAGGTGGATGCACTTACATACACGCTTGGCATCTGTCACTGTCTATAGCAATATTTAGCTACACTTGATACCACTAATGCCATGCCACTGTACGAAAACCTAGGAACGGTACAGGCTATATAATCTCGGCTTTTAGAAAATGGTTCACACTTTTTTCCTGTGTGTATGTTCGTCCGCAATAATAGGGCACACATACAAAATATGATGTCCTGTACTGCCATCTAGTGGGTGAATTTGGAAGTTTCTGCGTTTAGATGTGTTTGGATGAATTGGGCTACTTGAAGACAGGGCTGCAGCCGTGGGGCGGCCTGAGGGGCTCCCACAATAGCCCCGTTTGGACTCTCCCATGGTTGAAGGAATGTACCATAACGAAAGGGGGTATGCTGTGCTTTGCAGAAGCACTATCTGGATATGAAATACTTGAAAGAAGAACTGAACGTTCCTCTAAAGTATGATTGGCAAGCCTGCCTCCCATTTGCTTTCAGAGGTGATGATTTTGGCCCATTTCTAAGCTCAACCATCTCATTATGCAGGAAAAAGATGCGCGTGATTCTTTCTCTTTGGCAATATTATTTGATATTTCCTTGTGTGATCATAAATACATAATATTTCCACACCCATTGATATGTCTAAATGAAAAACGACACTTCTCACATGTCCCACTTCCTGAAATGTATAATCTCATTCGTGTGTATTTGTTATTGCCGAAATCAACACAATGTGTACAAAATATCATCAGATAGCATGCATTTTCCAAGGACACTGCAGTCCTCATCCCTGCTAGGAAGGGCTGGCAGCAGAGCTCCCCAGAATAAACCCTGGGCTCAGAAGAAAAAGTGCAACCTACAGCCAAGAGGCTTAACTCTTGACAGAACAGGCTCAGCCCTTCATCCTTCTGGGGTCAAGAAATTGAGTACCTTTAAGTTAGACAATAATACAGTGCTTACTTACATTATTACAGTGCTTAGGAGCCGAGGGATGGGTCCAACGTGAAGCACTGTATTAAAATGTGATCGTTTTATTGTTATTGCAGGTATGGCGATTTCGTTTTGCTTTTATGTAATGCTGGCTGATTATATGTTCATAAATGTATGTATTACTGTTAAATAGTCACATGTGTATAATTGTGTTGGACACTCAGCGCATTGGGGCTGGGACTAAGCCTGATTTGCATATGGTCTTTCCCCTTCTGTAATGACTTGGAAGACTGAATAACGATGGTCCGTAGGGATGCACAGAGGCGTGCCAGTGGTTATGATTAATTCAAAACCTTCCAGCCATCACCTTTTGGTTTTGCTTAAGACATTCAGCGCATTGCAGTCAAACCTAAAAATTGGCAGTTGTGTACACATTTTGTAATATTCATTGTATACTCTCTCTTTCTCAATCTCTCTCGCTCTCTCTCTCTTTCTCGATCTGTCTGTCTGGCACACATTTTTCCAATTTTACATTTGCAGTGGCAAAGAACATACAACCCTGATAAACATTGCACAGTAACCATGCTCAAATCAACATATAAAGCGAATGTGATTCAAAGCATATGTACAAGGAAAAAAGTAAAGTTGGTGTAGAAAGGTTGAAGACTTTCCTGTTGTCTTTGGGCAGCTGCCATAAATTATGGCGAAATTGGATATTTGTACAAAGGCAGCATAAATCGCAGCATTGGAGCAGTGTGTACTGGTGCAGTGTTTGGTACCTGTGCCATTACCTTTCTATGGGCCCAATTAGCAAAATATTTAGCGCGCACAAAGTCTCTTTGCACGTAAAAGTACACTTTGTGACGCGCTAAAACCTAATTTCTAATTCACAGATCAGACTTTGCTCTGGTCCTTCCTACTCTGCACTGTGCCAGAGTGCTTTGCACGACACAAAGCGCAAAGTTTGGGAAGGGCCAGAGCAAAGAAAACAATTTGGGGGCGTAACATGAAAGTCCCCATTCCATAGAGAAAATGAGGAAAAATGAGGAAGAACACGGGCATGGAGAGGAACACACCATGCAAACAACAAACACGCCCTATCAAGCATAAAGGAAGTCCTTTTCACATAAGCTGTCTCGCAACTGCCTAGAGTCCAAAGGAGAAGGCACATCTCATGATCGTACTGCTACCTGATACACATCGCACAGTAGAAAGCGCAATGAAAGCACAGGTATAAAAGAGCAATGCAGCCCTATTGAACATAGGACTTCCACAATGCGGGACCCTGACTTACTAGCACTGAACCTACTCCATGGAAAAAGGAGGAGGAGGATGAGGAGGAGGGCCAGAATCTTCCATAAACAAACCAAATTATTTGGGATACCATATGAGGTGTATTGAAGATACCGATTCCCACCCCATGTCATCCTAGACCTGGTCAGGGAGTGGGAGAATGACCTGGTATCACCCACCATGTGCTCGCACACACTGACACCCCTGGTGTACTATCAGCCTTACAGTTCCTGGCAACTGGATCATTCCAGCACACTACAGCCATTGTCTGGGGCATATCACAGCCCAGATTATTCATGTGCCTCGATCAGATTTTGTGCTGCATCCTAGCACGTGTGCATAGGCACATATACATGCCACTCACATTGAAGGCAAGGCAGAGAGTGTGCCAGGAATTCTACGCAATTGCACACATTCCACGGGTGCTGGGAGCCATTGACTGCACACATGTAGCACCACAGCCCCCGAGAGACTGAGCACATCTATTGCAACAGGAAACATTGGCATTCCATCAATGTGCAGGTGATCTGTGATCCCAAAGGACACATCATTCATGTCAATGCAAATTACCTGGGATGCACGCATGAGAGCTACATTTTACGCCATTCCCCCATATACCAGGCCCTTGTATCAGGAACCTTTGGAAACACCTGGCTGCTGGGTGAGTATCAACTATCATCCACATACAAGCAGTCACATGACACACAGAAAAACAAGCAATGACAATCAATGCTAACAACCATTTCCCCCTTTGCAGGGGACACTGCCTATCCGATCTCACCATTCCTGTTGACACCCATCAGGAAGACAGCCACCCCAGGCAAGCGACAATATAGCACGCATAGCCAATAGGGTCATAGTGAAGCGCACATTCTGGGTGCTCAAGTCACACTTCCGCTCCCTTGACCACTTAGGTACCGTATTGATATATGCACCCCCTGTAGTATGCAAGATCATCCTGTGTCCTGCACAATATTGCCATACTTTGTGGCATAGCAGTAGAGCTGCAGGGGGGGCACCACCCTCATCCACAGGCCCCGGTGCCCTTAGTAGGGCAAAGGGCACATGGGAAGGACACACGCAGTCAGGTTGTACGAACATACTTCACCTGAACTGCAACTCCTGTGGAGCAAACACAGTGAAGCCACATCCCTGATGCCCTTCAATGATGCAATAGCTTGCCGATTACAACACCATGTGAATGTGTATCTGTCAGAGACAAACTGTGTGTGCCCCATAACACAAAAACTACAATAACAACACATCCACATCTTTTAAATTTTTTTTTATTATTGCAACATTTGGTTTATTACAAACCTTTTTTGCACTTACAATTAATTCCAAGACAATTCAAAACTTCCACAAATTGCAATAAAATACAATTAATGTATACAGCAAACAAACAAACGATTCATAAAAAGCCTGAAAACAGCTAGATCATAATCCAAATGTACACATTACTTATCCCGAGTTTAATACAATTTCTAAAACAGTACCGTAGCTAAAACGAATAGAGTGTTTTTCCCACTCTATAAAAGCAACCACCAGTCCTCTGAAGCAAAAGTGTTTAGTGAATCCAGGAAATGTTTAAAATGGCACATTCTCAATGTGGTCAGAGCTGTGCAAAATAGCAAAATATGTTTTAAATTTCCTACGGACCTTGGTACTTTGCAGTACTTACATTCTACCACTCTTGGTCTGGTCTTCATTCTTACGGACAAGACTTCTTTTGTTGGCATTAAGTTTAAAATGATCCTCATAAAGTGGATTCTGAAATCGCTGTTAGGATGTTGAGCCAAAAGGCCTTGGTTCATGCCCCAACTGATGAAATAGTTCAAACTTATTTGTTTCCGCGGATGTAAGAATCCAGTCTGATCTCCATAGGTTTAAATTTACATTGTCTCCCTTCTGAGGTGCCCGCTGTATTAAGCAAATCTTTACATTTATTTTCCCATTGGGGCAGTATTCTGCCATGACCCATGTTTATTTTGTTCTTCATAATTACGAAAATCGTTGAAGCAATCTCTAGGATGCCTTTCCTATATAATGGCAATGAGCTCCACTCAATCTTAGCTTTCAACGGTATCATTGCCAGCTCTCTCCTGATTACTTCAATTGTCGTAGCCGTGGGTAGATTTAAAAACCTCTTCCAAACCATACCTTCTATCAATGGCCACAGAGAATCAGAAATAAAAAATAAGGATGTTGTGCCATATATTAATATGGCGGTAACCTTGAGTCTACAAAACTCTTATTTTTTATTTTATTTTTTATTGTGCATTTAGTTAAGTTACAAAACTTTAAGCACATATCTTTATCACATTAAAAAGAAAGAAAAGCAATATATTTTTTAAAGATGCATATATATATATATATATATATAACACATAACTTTCGTAACATAAGTAATAACAAAAATTACGCCATTTCATAAATATATAAAAATATATTGCCTTAATTTCATCATAAAACAAATTTAAAGGAAATGTATAATGTATCGCTATTGACCAAAGCAAATTTCTTTTTTGTGATGTTCCATATATGAAAAAGCAGCCGTGGTAATCACGACTGATTGGGCCTCGTAAAGTGTGGACCAAAATTGATCGCTACATATATTTTCTATTTGAGTAACGAAACCCCCATATCTGTGGCAGTAATACCGGTTCAATACTGGGCAGGCAGTAAGAATATGTCGACTTGTTTCAATATTGATTAAGCAAAGTCTACTGAGGCGTTCATGTGGTAAAAGTGGTATGTTTACCAGGAACTAATGTATTCTTTTGTCAGCAAAATATTGAGAGGAAGGTACATAATAAAATGCTTCAATTCAATGATACAAGCTTTGGTTAGGTAGGTACATATGTTATTCCCCGGGAAACTCTTGTTAGAAAACTGGCTATATCTTTTGCATTTATGGAGTTTTTCAATGTTTGAGGCAATGTCCCACTGTTGTGTTTTAAGTTTAATTACTTTTTCATAATCAGGTCTATCGTCAAAGATTCCAGGCTCAATATTCAAATTAAATAAATGGTTAATCGCAAAAGATTTTAGTTCCATAAAAAATTAATTGTTAGACTGATCGTCAAGTCTTGCGCCCAGAAGGTGTAAGAGAGTGTTCGAGCTGCGGTCAGGACTCTGCGTATGAACCATAATGTGTAGAGTGACAGAAGGCCGTATTCTAACCTTAGTGCCCGGACTGGGACAGCCTTAGGAAGATTAATTATGGAGCGTAATAGTTTTGCCAAGTTTCCCCAACCATCTTATTTACGCACTTTTGAGAACTTCCAATGCATATATGATAGTAGGAATAATGCTTAGTTTATATATCTATATAAAACTCTAATACTGAAATCAACGAAAAGTGGCACAATTTCTTACACAGGAGCCTTGCTTGATTTGCCAGCATTTTCACCTTGTCCCTAAGTACCTTCACTGTATTAGACTCCCTGGTACTTAGGTTAATGGAAACACCAATGTATTTAAACTCTGCCACCTCTTCAATCCGACTCATGCCTAACCACCACACGGGACGTACGTTTTTCCTGCACTGTGTTTTTTGGATGTTTATATGGAGCTCATTTTCCTCCACATATTCTTCTAGTGTTTTCAGCAATCTGTGCAGACCAATCACCGGTTGGTCCATTAGGACAAAGTCATCTGCATATAACAGCTACCTTTTTTGGGTGTTTCCAAATCTACGTGAGAAGCTCTTTGCCTCAGATAGTCTCTCACCAAGGTCTGAGACAAAATGGTTAAACAGTGCAGAAGCTAGAGGACAGTCCTGCTTTAGCCCCCTGGATGTTGGTATTTCCTCTGAGAGTTGCCCTACTGCATTCAACCTGACCGCATTGAAGTCCCTGTGTGGACAGCCTCAAGCTGATCGGCAGGGCAATTCCAAGATGCAAGTTTTCCCCATAACATGGCCCTGTTTTTGCTGTTGAAGGACGTAACCAGGTCTACAAAAGCAATATACGTTTTCGCCCTGTCTTCCAAAGCTCTCCCTTTCAGGATAGTGATCAGTGCAATATTTGGGCTAGTGCCCAGTCCCTAAACGAATCGTGTCTGAAGGCTATCACAGTGGTTCTCCCTAGGTGACCATGTGTTTAGTCAGGACAGCAACAGGGAACCAAACATATTTCCAATAACGTCCAGAAGGGCAATAGGTTGATAATTCTTTGGGTCATCCCTATTGGCCTTCTTAAAAATCGTAACCACTGTTGCTTTTTTCCATGAATCCAGTATGTTTCCCCGGGCCTCTATTTGCTTGAACAAAACACACAGGAAAGCTGCCCAGAAATCCGGTTCCTGCTTAAGAATAGAATTAGTTAAACCTTCTGGGCCCGGTGCTCTTGATGTGCTTGATCTAGCAATAAGAGTCCTAAAATGTTCTACATCAAAGGGAACCTGCCATTTTACTGGGGCTGTTTTTCCACTGTTCACTCCTTGTACCCCTCTGGCCGAATACAGATTTTAAAAATGGGCCACTCAAATAGCCTCAGAAACACTGTTTGTCTGCAAAACTGATTAGTGAGAGTCCTCATTTTTAATAAGGCTCCGAAATTCTCTTGAGTCTTTTTTTGCAGATTACTCTTAGCATTTTCTCTGTGTTTTGCTGGATTAACGTGGCCTTTGTGAAAAAGCAGTGGTTGTTTCACTGCCTAAATCATCCAGATCCTTTACTCAGGTGGCCTGGGCATGGCCATTGCAGTTGGGTCCGCATCCGAGGAGTGGACCAGAGAGGGAGGTGGAGTCCCAAGGTGAGACATGGTGTGCCCCTTTCCTTAACACCTCCCTACCCGACATTGCAAGGCATAAATTAGATGTTCAAAAATTGATTAGCAGAGTTTGCTAATGAACATATTTTTGATTAGCAAACAGACCCATTTGATTAGCAATGTTGTACAAATATCCTTAATGTCATCAGAAGTTACTTGTACCCAAGACATGAAATGAGCAACAATACAGCAGTTTAGCGTACCGCTGAAATAAGACATTAGTTAGAGGAGTCAGGCCTTGCAAATTCTTTAAAATTCAGCTAGACCTTCAGGTCGGGTAATTTAGGGGCCGATTCATGGAACAAACGTGCGCCGAAAATCCTGGTGCAAGCAGGTGCAAGCAGGCGCAAGCATGAAAAAACAGGCGCACGCGTGCGATTCATGGGCGTGTTTTCCTTGGGATGTGCGCCAAACCCGAGCGTGGCACACAAGGGCGCACACGTCATTGCAACAGCTCAAACGCTGTGCGCGACGCGCACAGGGAAAGTGCACAAAGTCGCGCACACACCAAAAAGGGGGCGGGACACGGGGCGTAACACGCGGAATGGGGAACAACGCGTGAAAAAGAAGGCGTAACTGGGAAAGTACTGCTGGGAAGAACACAGAAAGCCCACATGCACGCTAATCACACGTATTCATGGAATCGAATAGGGCAAACCCGCGCACGGGCAAAGACACGCACAGGCCTAAACGAAGGCAGGCGGTAGCGTCCCTGCGCATTACAAAAGTGTGCGCAAATAAAAAGCATTTATATACAGCTATGATGAATGTCCCATACTGTGGCCCCCTAGGATAAATGATGTGCAGGCAACACACAGGCACCCCATAAAAAGAAGAAAAAGAGACAAGCGCACCCCAGTAGCCCACGTGCATGCAAAAATGACACACGTAGTACGGTGTGGCAGCCAGGAGCCCAAAACAAACATACGCGATCAACAGGCAGGCCAGTATGGCCGTAAAAAAAAGGGGTACGCGACAAACACGACACCCACTGTGTGAAAAATAGCATGTGCGTGTATTTCGGGGGTGCACGGGAAGTTTTACACGCGAAAGGGCCCTGTGCGAGTGGGGTACGTGTATTACTGGGGTTCCCGGGTAGTTCACACGCGATTGGCCCTGTGCGAGTGCGGTACGTGTATTACTGGGGTTCACGGGAAGTTTTACACGTGAAAGGGCCCTGTGCGAGTGGCGTACGTGTATTCCTGGGGTTCGCGGGAAGTTTCACATGCGATTGGCCCCGTGCGAGCGGGATACCACTCACCTTCTGCCTTGTGTGTAGAAGAACGCGTAGCCAACACCCACCCCGCTGTGAAGTAATAACGTGTGAACCCCAACGACTGGAAAACACACGCCCGCACCGCACGAAAAGCACGTACAGAGCAATGGAAAGCCACTTGGGATCTTCAACCCGTGCCAGGGCAACGCCCGTGCGCGATACGTCACAGACGCGCTTAGGCGCTAAGGGCCTTTGGTGCAATGAAATCGCAAACGTGTGCTGACGCGATTACGCGCTAAGGGCCTTTCCTCGGATTTCACACTGACGTGCACTTTTTTCACGTGCCAATTCACTCCGTATCAAGCTGGCCATGCGTACACACACGGAAGACCACGCTCCTGCCCTGAAGGCCATTTGCCTGCCCCCCAGAGCCCCGAGCACGCTCCCACCTGCCATCTGCTGCTGCCTGACTGCCTGCTGCCCACATGCCCTGCTATTTAGTGCCTGCACGTCAACCAGGGTTCCAGTTGCTGTGTCCACCCCTGCTGGAACAGAAGACTCCCGACTGAGATACCATAGCTCCACAGCCCAGCCCCAGGACCCAGTTGCCCACCCACGCCTGCCTCGGGGGTCGCCATGTCGGGGCAAACACCATCTAAGACCACTGGCGACCCCCGCCAGAGAGGCAGAGGGCCACCAGCTTCAGTGTGAAGGAAGTTGGTGTCCTGGTGGAGCATGTCCTGGGGCATTATGATGCCCTCTTCGGAACATCTTGCGCCAACAAGGAAGGACGGGAGAGGATCTGGGACGACGTAGTGGTTGCCATCAACGCGGAGGGGGTGGCAACCCACGACATCAAGCACATCAAGAAGCGCTGGGAGGACTTCAGGTCCAGGACCCTCCACAAGGCCCGGCGCCTCGCGGAGGGGGGCTGGGTCAGCATGAGTGACATCCAGATGAGGGTCCTGGAACACGTATGCCCAGCGCTCCACGCCCAGATCCTTCAGAGGAAGACCCGTCTGGAGTTGAGTGGTAAGTGGCCAAGCATTGGTGTGCGAGACAGGGCATGTTGCAGTGTGCTGGTAGTCTGATACTTGCCTGTATGTGTGACATGGGCCATATATGGATGTGTGTGTGCAGGGACATCATGGTCATGCATGTGAGACCAGTAATGTGCACACCACATGGTTGGTGCATGAGTTCCAATGCTACATGGGGAGCTGTATGGCAAATGCACACATGAAAGCATGCCAGTGTCTGTTCTTGCACATGGTGGGGGTGTGAGGGATGGGTGCTGCTGTCATGTACATGTAGGGTACACATGTGTGTGTGTCTGAGAAGTGTGTCTGTGACTTCGATACGCCATGGATTCATGACACATGTCCGTGATGATGTGTAGATTCACTCATGCAGTGCGGTCACCATTGTATGCACTGTGTCTATCCACTGTGTCTGTGGTGTACAAGGCATGATGCATAACCCTCCCGTGATGTGTGTGCATGGGAGCAGTGTGAGCCAGGATGCATGTGAGTTTGAAGGCAACATTTTGATTAATAGAGGCCCTTGTACATGGATGCTGATGTTGATTACTGGCGCCATGCCTGTTTATGCATGTGTGTTGCGTGCATTCACCCATGTGTTGTGGAGGGACAGGATGGAAGTGACGTTAGACACTGCCACTCATGTGTTATTGCTTTCTGTCTAGGGGAATATTGTACTGTACCCTGATGCATGTGTTCTATGTCTCCCTCTACGCAGCGTCAAGTGAAGAAGAGGACGTAGACGGCGCTCTGGAGCCAAGCGGCGGGGATGCCTCCACTGGGCTGCGACGCAAGGCCCAGCCACCCTCCCAGGGCTTGCCATCATCCGGGAGCGAGTGGGCTGGTGCCGCGTCTGCCACTACGGCTGTGGCGGAAGGGCCGGGTGAGCCCCCACAGGGGCTTGCAATGGCGGAAGACGGTACGGAGACATCCAAGTTGGTGGTCTCCACAGAGGAGGAGGAGCCCGCTACTTAGCCGCACCTGGAGCCTGGTGGGGGTAGTACCACTGGTGCAAGTGGTGCAGTCCAGTGTCAGGAGGCAGCACAGGTCACTGCGGAGGGGCCTGTGCATGTCCCCGTCCTTGACCCTGTGACTGCACCACCATGCACCAGCAGGGAGGCCCCGTCCCAGGCCCGTCCGCAGGTAGGGGAGAGTGCCATGTCATCTGCCTCTCCACTACCTGCGGACGAGGGGTCCCATGAACGTATGGGCTCCGTCCTGATTGGTGTCGCGTTGCGCACGCGTGACATTCGTGATGACGTGCATTCTTCCTGGGCAGAGAACACACGCCATCACGAAGAGCAGCGTTGCGACGTGGCACTGTTGGAAGGGGCCCTGGTTGGTGGGTTCCTACATGTGACGCGCACTCTGGTGGACCTCTCCTCCTCTGTGGAGACTATGCGCCAGTCGTTCTCCCTGCCTTGTTCCGGCCCAGATTCCACCAGGGCCCCCTGTGGACCTGGCCTGACCAACACAGCCAGCTTGATGGAGATCCCATCCCTGCCACAGTCGGGAGTCGGCGGTCCTGCAGGGGTGGACACCACAACTGGAGACCAGCTGATGGAGGATGTGCAGGCATCATCAGACAGGGCACATGGACAGCAGCAGCAGCAGCAGGCTCTAGGTGGGAGCAATGATGGCTCGGGGCCATCGACATCAGGGGGGCAGGCATCGGCCAGAGGGCAGGAGGACCCTGGAATGGATGTGTCTTCCGTGTGGCTGCGGTTGGGCCAGAGCATAGATGCGGAGCGGCGGCAGGCGGAAGAGGCGCGGCTCACCCTGGTCAGGGCGGAGTTCTCCATGTGTCGGGCATTGAGGCCGGCAGAGTGCCTCGAGGCGACTCGCAGGGAGTTGGAACAGGCCATGAGTGCGAGACCTCGGGGCCAGGGCAGAGGCCCGCCTCTGGGACATCGACATGGAGTTCGATGATGCCCTGGCCTGGGACACCACAGAGTGAGCCGCAGGACTTGCCCGCCGCCATTGTATATAGTTAGATAGTGTTAGGTTTCCTTTCCTTTTTTTTTTATTTTGGTTGCGCTTGGACAATGCACCACGTTTTTGTATATAGTTTTTTATTAGGTAGTATTTTTGGTAGGTTTCATTTCATCTTTTGGGCTCATGGACCCTGGATTGTTCATTTGTACATAGTTCACCATTGGATTATTCTCATTTTTTTTATTTTCACCATGAAGCAATGGATTTCACTTTCTTTTTTCCCTTGGATTTGCTATGTTGGACTGTGACTTTGGACACCATTTCATTGGGATTTCTTTGGATTATGATTTCTTGTTTTTTATTCTTTTACGGACATGCAGCATTTCTTTAATTATTCCCATTGTTGTGTGTTTTCTTTTCATTACATTCATGTTGTGTTTAATACATTTTTTTCTTCATACTTCGATGTGTGGTATTATCTCATTAGTTTCATGCATGTCATGATATGGGTTTTCACATTCACTTGCACCCCTTGTGTGTGTGTGACGGACATGTGTTCATTTACATACTTGCCTTTGGGGTTGCAAAATGTAATTGCCTTTTCTATGTGGGTGGATGCAATACTTGGTTGGGTCTTTGGGCTGGGGAGGCTGGCCATAAGGGCCATGATTGAGGATCGTCATGACGTGGGGGCAGGGGGACATGAGTGGGGGCCTGCTGGCAGGTGCCCTGCACTGCTGGGGGGTGGGTGTGCAGGGGGACATGAGTGGGGGCCTGCTGGCAGGTGCCCTGCACTGCGAGGGGGTGAGGGTGCTGGGGGACATGAGTTGGTGATCAGTAGTGCAGGCTGACATGTGGCTTGGCTGGGGGTCATGCCCATGGTGGATGGGCTGCCTGCGGGACATGACCAGGGGTGCAGGGTAGTCCCCTGTGGTGTGGGCTGCCTGCAGGGGCCGTGGAGGGTGTAGAGGGAACACCTGGGAGGACCCACACTGTCAATTCATGTGTAGGACTCCCCGCCCACCCCCGAAATACACGCACCCTGCTCAAATCACGTGTGAGACTTCACGCAAACCCAAGTTATACACGTACCCCGCTCGCACAGGGCCAATCGCGTGTGAAACTTCCCGCACACCCCCCGAAATACACTACCCGGATCCAATCGCGTGTGAGACTTCACGCAAACCCCAGTTATAAACGTACCCCGCTCGCACAGGGCCAATCGCGTGTGAAACTTCCCGCACACCCCACGAAATACACGTACCCACCTCAAATCGCGTGTGAGACTTCACGCGAACCCCAGTTATACACGTACCCCGCTTGCACAGAGCCAATCGCGTGTGAAACTTCCCGCGCACCCCCCGAAATACACATACCCTGCTCAAATCGCGTGTGAGACTTCACGCAAACCCCAGTTATACATGTACCCCGCTCGCACAGGGCCAATCGCGTGTGAAACTTCCCGCGCACCCCAGTAATACACATACCCCACTCGCACAGGGCCAATCGCGTGTGAAACTTCCCGCGCACCCCCCGAAATACACATACCCTGCTCAAATCGCGTGTGAGACTTCACGCGAACCCCAGTTATACACGTACCCTGCTCGCACAGGGCCAATCGCGTGTGAAACTTCCTGCGCACCCCAGTAATACACGTACCCCACTCGCACAGGGCCAATCGCGTGTGAAACTTCCTGCGCACCCCCCAAAATACGCGTACCCTGCTCAAATCGCGTGTGAGACTTCACGCAAATCCCAGTAATACAAGTACCCCACTCGCACAGGCCCTTTCACACGTGAAACTTCCCGCGAACCCCAGTAATACACATACCCCACTTGCTGTGTGCTGTGTGGCGGCCATGTATACTGGTACAGGGTTAGCGCAGCCTTTTGCGCTGGATTGGGGATTTTGATGGCTTTTCCCTGCGCGAGAGGCGTTCTTGGGGGCGTAACTGGCACTGCTGCAGGGTCGCTGCGCCACTGTGCGCCACGGCTGGATTTGGTAGCTAAAATCCATGAATACGCTGTGCGCGGAAATGGATTTTAGCGCACGCGGCTGGCGCAGAGATTCGCACGCGCACACTGTGCGCCAGCCGCGTGCGCCACTTGTGCGCTGAATTCTATGAATTACCCCCTTAGTTTCCCTACTCAAGTTTCCCAAGCAATGTAGGACAACACATTTAAAATGGGATTTGTGTACAATGGTGCATGTCACTACAAACCCGCTTTGTTTGGCACACTGCTGCAGCAGAGGCCATCCATGCACAGTGAAACTTTTGTTTTACATTTACTGCAAAGTAAATGTTACATAAAAGTTTCAAACATCTCTTGCAAATGCTACTCGCCCTTCATAAAATGTACTCAACTATGCAAATGGGCGACAAGACTTTGCGAGTCACAACTGAGTGTCTGTAAAATGTAAAAGGTTAGCTGCATGAATAGACAAAAACAAATAGATATGATAAAAAGTCTATGAAACAGTTTGGACAGCTGTCTCGTGCAGTTGTTAATATATAATGCAATCATAATCATAAGGCAAAGCAAGCTCTGGAGGCTAACTACAGTGTTTGGTATTGCAATAGATCTGTATATGTACAGATTGGACGGAACTATTGTTTGTTTGTTTGTTTGTTTATTTGTTTATTTATATTGCGCTCCACACCTGTAGGTATCTGGGCGCGTTACAGGTTCTTTGTGAATTAGATGTTACATATAGGATCAAGCCCATAGTAGAATAGTTACAGGAGATTCTTACATTATTTACACAATGGGATTTAACAATATTGTACTATCAGGTAAATACAAAGCAAATTTTACATGATCACTACTTTGCGTGAGCATCTAGTTTGCTTTGTGTATTCATTATTGATATTGATATTTTATTTCTATCGCGCTCATACACAAGTGTTTCACAGCGCGACAAGGCAAGGGAAGGGGAACAGGGGAGAACAAAAACAACGATCTTACTAGGCCCAGTGACATTGAGAACATGCAAGTGCAGGGTAGAAGGGGAAGGGGGAGAAGTGCATGGAAGGGGGAACAAAAGGAAAGTGCGGAGCAAGAAGGAAAAAACTAAAATAATAATAAATAAAATAATAAATAAAAAGGCAACAAACAATGGGAGTGCAGCCAGAAAGTGGCAAGTGTGTAAGAGGAAAGAAAAACTAAGCATAGTGGATTGCACAGCAGGCAGGGAACTGGGCAAACTAGATGGAATATTGTAGTTTGCGGTCATCTCAATTTCAGGGTACCTGTTATAAAGCAACTGGGTGATAATATAGAATGTCAAGGAGTATGGGTTCGCTCATGGGTTGAGCACGAGTTACAAGATGTATGGTACCTGCAAGTTACAGAACTAGGTTTGACATCAAAAGCATTTGGATCAGGGGATCATGTACATTTTCAAAAGTGTTCACTCGTCAATATCATGAATCTTCCCCAACAAAATGAAATTTAGATACACTAACCTTAACTTTACTGTAAAGCATGGAGATGATGCAGTATTTACAGCATCAATACTCTAATATTGCATTATATAACAAGGTACATTTTAGGAATGGAATTGCAGGACTACTGTCTTTTAAAAAAAATAGAACGTTGACACATATTGGTCTTTGCCAGACAGGATATAGAAAGCTTAATAAAAGTAGCATCCTGATTATTTCTGGTTTGCAATTATTTGAGAAAGAAAAAGAAATTCTTGCCTAGCACTCACACACATGCCTTTGGCACTTAAGAATGGAGGAGATGATTACTGCTACACTTTCTCTCCATTAGGCCTTGAAGTGAACAAAGAAAAGAGGGGGAAGAGAGCACAGAGGGCAAGAGAGTAATGCAGAGCAAGCTGTGCTTTCATTGAAGAGGGCAACTTAAATAGCTATCTTTGCTACACAAGTGTCCATTTGATTAGCAAACTGACAGAATTGCATAGCAAATTGCTATGCGACACTGCTTATTTTATGCCTTGCATTCCCTCTTCTACCAAACACCATCTTGAATCCTATACCGTTGCCCCCTCCCCAATTCCAACAGGTACCAACACAAAGGGAGGCATAGGAGAACCAGGAAAAGGAGAATACATATATCATCCCACGTTTTACAGCACCAAGATTGTTCCCCTTCTCCTAACAGCATTTTTTATAATTTTCCTATCACCATTCGGAAACACTACAACTACCAAAATCCCTCTGTTTTTCCCCAAAACCACTGAGACGAAGAAGAGGCAAACTGGAGTTATGAAGAGTATTCATAGGAACCAATGTACCATGCATTCCTATGGGCAGTCTCCATCTTGTACCGTTAACCAGGTCAGACAGGGCTGGACAACCACCCACACCTGACTCCTGTTAATTCTCCCAGCCAGTATAAAAGGTGGAATTGTTCCCCTTCTCCTAACAGCATTTTTTATAATTTTCCTATCACCATTCGGAAACACTACAACTACCATAATTCCTCCCCACTGTTTTTCCCCAAAACCACTGAGACGAAGAAGAGGCAAACTGGAGTTATGAAGAGTACTCATAGGAACCAATGTACCATGCATTCCTATGGGCAGTCTCCATCTTGTACTGTTAACCAGGTCAGGCAGGGCTGGACAACCACCCACACCTGACTCCTGTTAATTCTCCCAGCCAGTATAAAAGGTGGAGCACACAGGCACACTTGTGAGCTTGGGATGAAGGAGGAAGCACAGAGGCCAAGAGGAAGAAACCTGGGCTGGAGAGACCACGGAAGGCCTGGAGCAAGGAGGACTGCCAAATTACTGGGCCTGAGACTACAGGGGAGGCTGCAGTATGCAAGGGAGCTCTGACTCCAGGGAGCGAAACCAGGGGCAGCTGGGGTTACCTGGCAGTGCCCAAACCAGAGCTCCTCTCCTGGGTGAAACAGTGCAGCGCAGGCCTTTGAGTGGCAGGTTGTGAGACCCTGACCTCAGAAAACATCCTATTTTCAAGTATACCAGCCACCCTCACGGATGATCGGCAGAGTTGGGGAGGTGCAGCAGCAGTTGTGGTATCAGCCTTGACTTCAGTATGAAAGCCGTGAAAGACGAAAATGAATGAACATTGCCAGTGAGTAGATAAAAGCAATGAAAGTCCGGTATGTGTTAAATGAAACTTGACGGCAACAGTATCCGACGAATGAAGGTTGCGCATGTGCCAATAAGACGCAAGAGAAAGCAAAGCATTGTAAAGAACTGTAAATTAAACATACAAAGTAACAGAGTGGACAGGCGAAAGAAGATCACCCAATCAAAAGTCTCTGTGAAATACCAGATGCCATAGAAGCGGGGGAAGAGAAAGAAAGTGAGATGCAAGATTTGAACTGGTGCTAGGTTTGATCCGGGCAGACGGAAACCTGGATGTGAGAGATGACTTTGAACTTTGAAGTAAGTGCTGTGCTTGAAACTACATTTACCAAGAGGCCTTGGTGTAGGAGAGGAAAAGTGACGTTTGAGGAAAGAAGGTTGAAGTGGTCATTTATTTATTTATTTATTCATATTTGGAGAGCGCCCAACAGCCTGTGGGCATCGTGGCGCTTGTTACAGAAAGTGAGCAGAGCTTAGTTACAGATGAGAGCATATATACATTTTTACATGGGGGGTAATGTTAGTGTGGAAGTATGCAATGGTGAGTGTTAGTTGAAGAGGGAGGTTTTCAGATTTCTACAAAAGGCAAGGAGCGAGGTCTCAGCTCTGAGGCCAGGAGGGAGCGCATTCCAGAGTTTAGGGGCTATGTACAGGAAGCCTATCCCTCCTGCTTTAGCCCTGTTGATGTGCGGGTAAGAGCAAAAGCCTTGCAGTTTCAAAAGTCTTTGACAGCGGAAGGAAAGTGAAAGGAGGCATGAGCCCGATGGAGCGAAGCCTATGAAGGTGTGAATGAAGCTTGGGGAAGGGAACCCCCACAAATTGTGATTGAAAGGTTTGAGCCCGGCGGAGGGAAACCTGTACTGAATTGTGGTAACCACAACGAAACAAACTTTTGTTGAACTGTATTATAAGCTAAAAGGTGACCTGGGTTGGAGTGAGAGAAAGCAAAGCGGTCTAGCGGATAAACTAGTGACTTTTTGTGAAAGGCCAAGCAGGCCTTGGTCCACGAAACTAACTGCATCCTTGTGTCCGAAAAGCCAGAGTGTGTCGCAAGGTCCAAGTGTGCCACCTTACCCCATGCTACAAAACGTGGGGAAGGGAGTTAGCCCAGCTATACTGACATTTCTTTTTTAACACTGATTTTCCTTTTTGCATTACACATTCCATTACACATGTATTGTATTAGAAAGAAGGCAGGCATTAGGTTTATTAGTATAGGCCATTTTACTTTGACTAAGGACTGACTAGGACTGTATTTTCTTTTTGTTTGATGGTCGTGAATACTCCCATCATAGTTATAGGGCAAGATAGAAGTTTTCCAACCACTTTTAAACCATCAATAAAGGTTTAGAAACGTGCAGCTCTTGTGTCAGTGTCTACTTATGATACCATGCGTCCCTTACACCTCATGCCAACAAACCCAGCCCTTGTAATCCTTTTTTAACTTAGTAACTTCTGGTTAGTCAGATTTAATTTCCCCATACTTTATTTTTGCTAATCTTCTCAGGGCTCTTCTTAACTCTCTTCTTTTTTCAACCAGTACTCTGCCGTAGGTGTGTCGGTACTGAAACCCATTACCACTTTGGGAAATTTTACCAACCATAAAATTCTGCAAAAATGGACTAAATCCACATACTCAATGCACTCTGACCTCTTATCTAAAAGCACCTTCCTTGTAAATTGAGAAGCAATACTCTCCATATTTCTTTTTGACATTTTGAGCCTGCTCCCCCCGTTAGCTACCTCCACTTCGACTCCCATCCTAACATTGTTCCTTTTGACTCCTCCCCCACCAAAGCAAGTTTAGTAGCCCATGGTCCCTCAGTTTAGTGGTCCTAACTACTAGGGCTTTGATGTCAGCATAAGGTTTTGAGATATGAAGACCTAGTTTAGAGTTGCTTTCTGGGGCCCTTGTGACCAAGTATAATTGTTAGGATTGTCCCCCTTAATGCTTTCATTCAGTAGATGTAAATCCCTTGAGTCTAGGGCGGTATTCCAAGAAAGCCCCCTCTTTTCTGATGGAGTTAAATACTGGGACTGAACCTGAATCCCATTCCCATCCCCTTTCAAGCAGGTGCAATTTAGGTCACCACTAATGATTATTGATCTCTTACCTTCTACACTTAATACCCCATCAATCAGATCTAACACATTCTCAATGACCACCTCCTTGCCGACTGCTGTTGGGTTCCAGTACAGATTCAAAATCACTAAAAATTCTCTTTCCCTTTTAGGTTTCTGTATTTTTTGCTAATTCCATTGCAGCACAACCATTTGCATATAGGGAATAGGGCTAGTCCTTGTTTCCATTTCCAGCCCTATGCCATTACGAATGGTCACAAGCAGCCCTGATTTAGGTCTGCCACTTGAACTGCCAATAGCAGGGATTAGGAAAATGGAAAAAACCATCCAGACTTGGCTTATTTCGTAGCCATGTCTCCTGAAGGCGGATCAGATCAAAAGCACCCAGGTTCACCTCCCCTTCACAAAGAGGTGAGTGTGACCCCGGCATTCCATGAGGCAATAGAGTATAATTTCCACCCCCCTCTGCCCTCAGCCAATATGAACTCTGCCCCATTAAAGCACCCCGCAGCCATGCCCAGGAATCCCTCTCACCAAATGCTGTATCTCTCCCCTCTGCTATTTCAACCTTCCTCCCAGACTCAGTGCCTCCTCTACAATCTATGGTTATGCTAAATGAATGTTTAGATGGCACCATTTTCTCACACTCAAAACCTGGGTGTCTGCCAGTGGGCCAGCTGCAGGACAAAAATCACCAATACCTTTGCTACCTGCTTGTTCTTTTCGATCAATGATTATTGGAGAGATATCTCCCTGCTGTCCCAAATCATCAGTCTTTCTTTTCCTCTACTTGTTGATCCCATACAGAGGTAATATCGAAACCCAATAGCCTTAGACTTGACCTTGCTTCTGTAAGCAAGTATTTCACAATTGGTGAATGGATGCGGAGGTAGACTGCGTCTAACCGGGCCTCATCTACAAATTCTATTAATGCAAAATCATCAGAGCGAATTTGCCTTAACTTTGGCACACACTGTAAAAGCTCCAAAACATTTAATCTATGTCAACCAACCTTTCCAATTTCAAACTCCTAGTGTCAGCCCTGTTAACAGCTTTGACCACACCCTCCCCCTTCTTTTACTGACCATGCTACCCATCAATCCCACCACAAATCGTCACTTCCTTTTTGTGTGGAAATTTCACTTCAACCTGAGACAAAAGATTCTCCCTCGAAGGTCGAGAATCCTCAATGAAACATTCTGGTTTATTTATTAATTAATATAAATTTTTGTAACGCGCCAACTCGCCCGAAGGCCTCAGGGCGCACAGAGAACGAACAAGACAGACAAACAGACAATGTATATCTTCTGTCAATTTCCTTTCTTTTTTCCGCTAATGTCTGAAATTTCATGTCTGCAATAGCCAAGTCATTTTTACAGGAGGGTACTTGAGGGGGTAAACCTCCAATTCCAATTCCAATTTTAGGGTTGGTAGACATAGGTTTGGCTCCATACTCATTATAAACACACGAGTAGACTGACAAATCCAACAGTGATGTAAAGGCCTGCAGGCTCTAATTCTACGCTCTGTTAGATCAATGTTTGGTCTACAAAAGCATGCTTTGGCTTCTTAATGGCTTTCATGTTGTTGTAGCTACTAAGTCCCTTCTTTACTGCTGGGTTTGTCAAGTTCCTGAGGAATTTTCTTGAATCATTAGATCTCACCAGTGACTGAAGTTTTTGTGTCTTTGACTTTGGCACTTGTGATGTTCTTCCTGGTGTTTTCCTCCTTCTGCGACCACCAAAGATAGGTTAAGGTCTGGAGAGTTGTGATAACACGTCACAGTTGGGCGACTTTTCACTCGTTGTATTTGTTTGACCTTGGATTGGTATATTTGGGTCTCCTTCCCGATTATCTACTACATCCGCTGGTTTTAATGCCAATCTTTCCACAGCTGTATTCCCAGGTACCCTTGATGGAGGCTCAATTTCCACCTCTCCAGTTATTATACAAATCACACCCTTCCATGTCAAGGTTTTCAACAGTATTGAACAGCGGAGGTTGCTCTACTGAGATGGCCTGGGGCACCCCTTTTCACCTGATGGGCCTGTTAGAAGAATAATTCACTAAACCATGGGCTTTAAGATTTGTTGTCTTACACTGCAAGTCCCTCTTTCCCATTTCCTTGGCGGCAGTTATATAACCCTCAATGAACAGTACTTTAATGTGCAGCATAGCTATTAAGGTGGCTTGGTCCTTAGTGATATCATTGATGGATTAATATCATTTCAAAAAAGGAGCAGTGCATAGTTAGCATGGACATCACACTTCGTAATTCTACCATTGTAAGCCCCTTCCTGATGGGGGGCCTTGTTTTAGGCCTCCGGGCCTCCTCCTTTCTTGTGTTACATAAGTCGAATGCGATGAGGCCACTAAAGAGTCAGGTACCAGCAGAGCCTCTTCCCCCTCCTCTTTCGCCCGTTCTTCCTGGTCCACCGGACTGGGAGCCCCAATGTTCTTTTTCAAGTTATTAAGGGTTTTTTCAAACAGACCCTGGCCATCGTTTCTACACAAAGGGTTCTCACCGCCCCAATCCCATCTTGACTTCCGGTGCATGGGCCCTCAAACTGGCCCTCGAAGTGCCACAGTCCACCAGTTTGATCATCTTCTCGATCATTGCGATGTCCATCCTCAATGAGGTCTCCAGGAGTAGAGTGTTTGTTTTACCCCGGCCAAACCTTTATTGCTTGAGCTACTGGTGTAAAAGGGTGGTTGTTTTCTACCACCCACCTCCAGTAAATTTTGGCCGTTTGATCTTGCTTGTGGTGGAAAAGTCACACCCCCATCTATCATGGAATTTCTGTGCGCCGGTTTATATGGAGAGTTTATACACGGGGAGTCCATATGGTCTCCCCAGTGGGGTTAGAGGTGTTGTTGCAATGGCCCCTACTAGCCTGTCAGCCAATAGTTCGCCATCTGTAAGATCTCCCGTCGTCTTTTAGTAACCGTCTGGTTTGGTTAGCTTTTTCAGAAACAGCGTGATTTTCCCTCTAGTTTTAGACTTTAGTCTAATTCCAGATTTAACAGGCAGAAATGTTTCAACTCCCCGGTTCACCGCCTGCCTTTTAGGGCTCTTCACAATTTCGTTTTGTTTTTGGGGCTAATCAATTCTAGGCCAGTCCGCTCCGGTCCATAACAGTTGTTCATTCATTTGCTCTGGCCGTAAAACACTGTGGCCCTCTTTTTCCTTCAGGGCCTCCGTGCTCGCCTTTTCCTTCTGCATCTGGGCAGGAATTAAACCTTCAGCCCCCACCACAAGCCGCCCCCCTCCATTGTAATGTTTAAAGCACCTGAGTCGTTAATTCTGCTGCCGAGCCGGGCCAATCTGTTTCCCTCAGTCAAGGAGCGGGCCCTTATCCTTGTCTTCTCACCAGGGCCCATGGCTGGGGCTAAGCTTGCATGTGAAGCATTAGCATTGCCCACATGTTTCACAAGAGATATAAAAGCAGTCAGGTCTGCAGTCCCGTGGCCTACCCCTGTAGGGCCCGGCGCGCTGAGCATGTTGAGCTTGTTCTCCTGCTCCCGCTCCGACACAGTTTTGTCGGTCCTGGCCTTTAGGTTGAATAAAGTAATGGACAGTTTGTTTATCTGCAACTTGCTTGAATTCTGCCCCTCATCCCTCTTGTTTTTTGTTAGTAGTCTCGGCTCTTGATGTCTTGCCGCCGGCCCCCCACAGACCATCTCCCGACCTACCTTAGCCGGCGTATCCTCGGCTTCCTCTATTGCACGCAAGGGGTTATTTTCGGTAACATTAAAAATGCCCACTTCGGTGGGTTTACAGGGAATAGGGAGCAGGTCATAGTCAGGCAGAACAATATCAGGTTCTAGTAGAGGTTCATATAGTGCAGTGATTAGGGCCCCAAAGGGGCCCCTCTCTATCAGCAGTGTTGCACACTTGTCATCTGTTGCTCTCGAGCCAGCGGTAGATGAAGAACCGTCAACCGCGGCTCGCCGCACACGTCCACTTCTGAGATTTTCTCCTTCCTCCGTCATATCACAGGGGAGTGGCACCTAGGCAGAGCTTTCACCGCTTCCCAGCGACTCCTGGCTGACTGGCGAGTGACTGGATTCACCTGCCGGACACCAGTGCTGGTGCTCCGCGCCTTCAGTGGCCTTTTGAAAGGATTATTAAAGGCACCAGATATTCTCTGGCAATTTTCTCCATGCTCCAACTGCAAATACACGGATCTCGCCGTATTCTTCAGCCTTTATGCGAGTGACTGGACTCGCCTGCCGAACTCCGGAGCTGGTGCTCTGTGCCTCCAGTGGCCTTTTGAAATGTTTGTTAAAGGCACAGGATATTCTCTGACCAATTTCACCATGCTCCAACTGCAAATACACACCCACATCCATCACATCAAGTGCACAAACCACCTACACAGTCATAGCAAATGGAAATAACAGTACCCTTGTCACAGCCAGCCACACAATCATAAACAGAGTGAAGACATCCCCAGGGACAATGTCACCATACCATGTGCTCCCCTGAATGGCATGCACCATCTGCAAGAAAGGGCTCACCTGACTGACATCTTCATGATGTCTCCCTCCACACCATTGCTGCTGGATCTGCTCACCTCCACACACCACTGCCATGTACATGCTCTTGAAATGGGGAAAATCAACAGCTGCCCACCCATCACCTCCACATGCATATCTCTGATACCATCAACGTGTACCCCCGTCCAACCATGAAGATGCTCTCCGGCAATACCAGAAAGCAAACTAGCCAACAACAGGATAGACAAACAGAAATAAAAAGGTACAGTAATACACCTCTCTCCCTCAACAGTCATTGGCCATATTAATGGGACCAAATCAGCAACATGACACATGAGAAGGACATACCGGCATCCGACACCTGCACCTCAAAAGCAATCGACCACACACTACACACATCACCCACATGTCACCTGGATCATCCACCTATCTTGAATGAGACAATCAGGTGTTTTGCATGCCCATGCAACATGTAGAGGGGTGGGCTGCGAACCAAAAGAGGCCATGGAAATAATACCAAAAGTCACCACATATCACACTTCAACTACAAGGCCAACCCGAATCCCATGAGAAAATGTGGAAACACCACACACATGAGACCCAGGGTGCAGAGGCCTACAATGAAATTCCCAGAGTACCCAATAGGCCAGTCCACCCCTGATCATGGAGTGGCTACTTGATATGACTCAAGGCAGGGGACGGCATGTAAGGCTGACATGACAAGAGTGCAAATGGAATTCTACACAAAAAGTGAAGCTACTGCACAGGTCCTCACCAAAAGCATTTGCACAGGAACATCTCAAGGAGACTGTCTTCAAGCAGCAAGTCGTAGATGTGCAACCAGAAACCCAAACCACATGCATGTATGATCACGGAGACATGCACACACACAGACATGTAGGTAAACTCACATCTTCAGCAACAGTGAGCATCACCCAAACATCACCAAATCACATCAACCATGCAAACCCTACATGTGCCACAGCACGCCACTATTGGGGTGCATACGTCACCAACCATGAACAAGATAGACAGTGCAAAACCTTACCTGCTGGTAAAGCTGTAGTGCTGTGAATCCCTCATCACAACCAAACACTGTGCCTCTGCATTGGTGCAAGGAGGGCCAGTGTCCAGCAGAAGGAATGGGGACTAGGGTGGACATAGGGTGCTGGGTGGTCCTCTCAGGGAGTGCGGGCACTGGCTGAGCCAAGATACGTGTAACATATTACATTGGTTTGGACCAGCTGAAGGAGTCAGTCACACGGACTGCATATATGAGAATCAATGCAGAGTGGGATGTGCACCTGTATGTGGGAGGCTGTGGAAGTCCACAACACTACGTCAGTTTACTCCATGGCCGCATCCAGTCTTCTGACTCAAAATGCCCTTGGGAGGGCAATGGCCTTGACATGCTTTTAAAAAAATAAGAAAAAAAAGAGTCCACCTAGAGTCCACTCTGGACCAAGACAAAAAAACAATTCCACCTTCAGCGGGGGCAACAATAAAAAAAAGAACACGAATAGTCCACCCTGGAGGGGGGAGTGCCTACAAATGTAAAAGAATCAAAAATCAATATGCATACCCCCTCCATGGGCTCATGGACACCAGAACACATGAAGAAGAGGTGGAGTGGGCAAGAAGATAGGGATGTGTGCGGACATGGCCAAGGTAAACACCTGAGAGCTTCAACTGGGACCGCCATCCTGTGGTGGATCTTCGGATGGTGCACTCGGACTACGCTGTGCCAAAGCCTGGGCGTTATTTGCTACGGCCATTCATGAGAGGAATGCGTGCATGAGGGTCCCAATCACTACAATGTCCTGTTGATTTACGCATGCTCACTCCTGACGTCTCCAACTGCATGTCGAGAGATTGTCTCAAGGAAGCCTCCCTGATGGCAAACATTTCATCATGCTGAGACTGCTTCAAGGTATCTGTGTCTTAATGGCGGGATTCCCTTGGTGCCAACATCTCAGCCTGCAGGCATTTGCTCTGGGCTTCCACGTCTCGTTGTAAGGATATTAGGAAGGCCATAAGGGATCACTGCAGGCCTGAGGAGGGCAGACGAGAGGCAAGGGCGAGTGTTGCAAAGCAATATAGAAGAGAAGTAACTAGGCTATTTGCCCTCTGTGTCTTGATCCCACATCCCACTCTTATCTCTTGACCGTTCTGCCTTTGTGCATGCCCTCTGCCTTCCATCCTTTCAGACAAGTCAGAGCAGACAGAGTGAAGCCTGAATTGGAGTTGGGAATTGGGGAGGCAACAGAGTGGGTCCCACACCCTTCCTTTTCATTTACCACTCAGACAAAGTCTAACAGTACTGGTAGGGAAAATTAAACCTAAAGGACAGCTTGGTGGTCCTACATGGCTTCTTCAGAATATATCCTTTTCAAATCTCCCATTGCAATAAGATTCTCGCACAACAGGGGTTGCAAAAAAGTTGTCATCGCACTCCCCGCCCCAATCCCCTTGGCTTCCCCCCACATTATTTCCATGGGACACCTCCGGAAGCACCACCCATTCTCTCCTCCCCTTATCTGAGAAATCTCCCTGGAAGCACCACCACTCACCCACTCCCCCTTACCCTCCTCGCTCCTGTTGTCCCCCCAAGTCCCCTGTCTGCTTGCCCCCCATTCCAACCACGATTTCCCACTTACCTCACGTCTGCTGCTCTATGGGCCTGGCCCATTGTGTCACCGGTCGCACTCCACGAATTATGCAGAGGATGTTTTGCACTGGATTACGTGTGAAACAACCTCTTTGCAATACATGGCTAGGCCGGTGGATAGACTGGAAGCGTGCAATGGATTGCCACATAGCAGATTGGAAGAGGACTGATGTGGGTTGTGGACAAGTTCGGACTGGCCTATAGGGCAATGCCCAAACCAAAAATGCAAACTGCTAGTGTGTGCCACTTTTTTTGGTCAAAGTGGACCACTTTGTTGGCCAATGTGGGCCAGTTCGATAGGTTACTTCACTATGGGGTGAGTAGTTTTGATCAGTGTTGCTGAAAACCTATTCTTTAAAATGCACAATTTGCATCAGAGTTTATCAAACAACTCCCCCGTGGGTACTATTCAAACAGTCTGTCACAAAAGGAATGAATTGCCATTTGTAACTGTGGGCCACTTTTTAATTGGTGCCCGAGATCATTTTATGCCCCAGTCTGTCCCTGGTTGTGGGGTTGGGGGCCAGAGGTGAACTGGGTGCTAGGAGGGGAGACAATTCAGAACAGAGTATTTATTACGTCTGAGAACTTAACGGGGCGCCAAAGAGTTTAAAGAACTTAGATATACAGTAGATGGATGCAAGGGACACTTAACACAGAAAACCAAGGCCACTCAGCTAAGTGCTAGCAGAGGTGCAGCACAGTATCATATATAACCTACATAGGGAACAGCTGAGTCACAACCAGAAATCAATGGCAGTTACTATAACTGCTCAAGTTAAGTTGTACATTAGGAATACTTTCTAGCCTCTGGAGGGAAGGAAGTGGCAAGGCATGACGTGAGACCCAGGGAGCTGATTTATGAATTTCCCGGGGGGTGCCCAAATATAGAGAAGTGACATCACTGGCAGTTATATGACCACATTTGCACGTAGTCGCCAACTTGGTGCATGGGGGTGGTGCAGAACAGTGGAAACATTGGCTAGCATGTACTGCATATACTAAAGTCAAGTACGAAGGAGATGCAAGCTTTCCAGTTGCATTGCAGTAAGCCATCACTGCGCCTACTCCACCCCTCTATAATCATCCAGGGTGGAGCAGCCCTCAAAAGGCAGAGCAACACGACTAGGATGGGAGAACGACGTGCTCGCTAAACAGAAGGTACAGTTGCAAGGTGGCGTACCACCACCAACAAAACGTTCCCAATTTAAGAAGTAAAGAAGTTTCCTGATTAAAAAGGACAACAGTGCTTTGTCACGATCTACATCATACCCTGCGTACCGCAGCATGATCTTCACCCCAAAGGTGGTCTACATGCCCACCTGAAACTATGGCAGGTTTTCCACTAGACTATATTGCTGTACAAGAAGAACCCTCTGGAAGTTGGGTCACTGCACCCTGGTGCAAGAGAAACTACTACCCCTGAGAACCGGGCAGACTTACTATTGGGCAGCAATATTGTATTGGGTCCACCTTCTGTATGAATATTTATTATTCTTTTTACCCATTTGTTATGTTTTTAATTAACATTAATAAAGTCACATGACAACATGCAAATCCTTATAGCAACATGTTAAGCCAAAAGAATATCATTGTGGCTTAAATTTTTACATCCCGAATGGTAAACTATAAGTCCCAGAATGCAAGATAATGTCAACCTGAAAAATCTATTTAGGCCCACTATACTTTCAGTGATTTTAAGACACATAATAAAAGAAGTTGTGTAATAAACAAACATAGATATGCACATTCTTTCTCACAAACCTCCGGCTCGTTGTTAATCATGATGTTGAAAACATTTTATTAGTGACATAAAGCAACTTTATTTTTTCGCATCCCAAGATAGCCTTTAAATGGATGCTTTGAGTTGCTTACTTTAACTATCACAGATTTGCAAGGTAACTGGTGCTTTGTGAGCTCTTTGAGTTGGAAACTGGAAACTTTCCATCATGCATATATATGAAAGGCAATGACTGCAAATAAAGAAATGTTTACAATTGCAACCTGAGCACCGTCGCGAGCTGCAGCATAGCCAGAGGAAATGGAAGAGAACCCACTGAACTTGTTGACTGTGATGGACCCAGGAGTGATCATACCACCTGCACAAGGGACAACAGCGTCAATGAAGCAAGCAGAAGGAGAAACGAGAGAGTAGAAAAGTTAGGAAAAAGATTAAAGAGCGAGGGAGAGAGGCAGAGAGGGAGCTCTGTGAAGGGGAACCCGGAAGGATACCTGAATGGAGCAGTGGTGGTAGTAACTGTCTGCAGTGGGAAGAATGTGGTATACTGATCTTGTGGGAGATTAAGTGAGATCAGGAAATGAGAGAAGGTGCATGGGGGCACTAACCTGCATTAAGACGGAGATGAAGACCCGTGCTCCGGACCAGAGAAGTCATGCTCCAAGCCATGGCAGAAACAACATACATACTGCATTTACACATTTACATACACACTGGGCGGAGTTGGCAGCTGAGTTGCTGCAGTCTGTGGCAGTCTACTCTCTCCTTCACTAAAGAGACCTGAGTCTCTCTTCAGTTCCAGTTCCAGTTATGTGGGAGGACCCATATAAACCCTTACTTTCCGTGGAGCGGCCGCGGAGTTGGCAGCTGAGTTGAGTTGCTGCAGTCTGTGGCAGTCTACTCTCTCCTTCACTACAGAGACCTGAGTCTCTCTTCAGTTCCAGTTCCAGTTTTTTGGGAGGAGCCATATAAACCCTTACTTTCCGCGAAGCGGCCGCAGAGTTGGCAGCTGAGTTGAGTTGCTGCAGTCTGTGGCAGTCCGTGGGCAGGACAGGCAGACCACCTCTTCATGGAGTCGTAAAAAGCTCAGGGTGGAGCTGACGAAGAGGGTCACTGGATGCGGAGTACCAGCTTAACCCGTAATAGGCCAGATTCTACCCGGGCCCCCTCGGCTCGTTCGTCCCCAGGACCTCGTGGCCGCCCACCATTGACATTGAATTTGCCCAAAGAACCAAAGGGAACTAGAAACGCTGAAAATGCTTTAACATCAGCCCCTCGTGCGGGACGATTACCCGCCCTTCTCCTAAATTCACCAGACTTGGCTGATTACTGCAAACTCTCCACCCCAATTGCAATGGCAATGGCAGCAGCATTGGAAGACCCGAGCCGAAGGGCGGTCTGCGAGGGACACGCCTGCCAGTATGAGTTGCACCGCCGGACTTGTTGAAAGTATCGAGCTTCAGCCCTCCTCTCCATCTACACTCGAACTTACCGGCATCGCGGCTCCAGAGACGGGTGACTGCAGTCCGCTGTCCAGGGACGCGAAGGGCCCTCGTGGAGTTCTGGTACTGTCTCCGCACCCTCGGCGCTGAGCGTCGCGGAGTTGGGGCGGAGGCCTTCCCCCATCCCCTGCACGTCATCAGAACAAACGCTAGTGGAGGCCTTGTTGCACGTGCCCAAGGGCGCGGGTTCGCGCCCAAATGGGGGCGCGGTCAAGAGGCTCCAGGAAGGTGACAGGTGGCAAACGTCAGAAGGGAGAGAGAGGAATTCTCGATCAGGCCGATGACTCAATAGAAGAAATGGTGGAAGCAAGTGAGTCCACCACCTCGTTCACTGTTACCCCACCACCAAAAAAGAAAAAGAAAACAAAAACTGGACCAAAAGCGTCCCATCTACCAACTTCAAAAAATAAAAAAATAAAAACTCACCAGACTCTTCAAAAGAAAAAAACACCTGCTTTAAAGGCTATGTCAAAAACCGTCATATGCAATTCCTTGAAGGAATATTTCGTGAGCCAAGGCAAAAGGAAATCTAATGTTCTAAAAGAACTCACAGATGCAGAAATATTGGAAGTCACCATAGAACAACCAGCAGGACCAAAATAAGTCAAACCGCCTTAGTCGCAACAAAGGACCAAAGCAAAACAAAGGGCACTCTTGGCAACGCCTTTGTAACTGCTGAAACTCAGAGGCCCAGTCGTCTAACTTCTTCCTCAATTTCGACCAACTTACCCTCTCCTTCCAACTCCAGTGGTGTCGCATTGAGTCAAGACCCTTTGCAAGCCAAAACCCCTCATTTACCATTCCATTCTTCGCTAGAACCAACCATAACAGAACTTGAGTTTTCGTGGCTTCTCCCCCCCAGCAAAACACCATTGGTGAGAGACCAGTGATCTCAATCTACGTCCGGGGATCATCCAGTTTCTCCTAATCAGACTGAACCAGTGGTAAACCACACAAGCCCTGCAATATGCCGTCCTGCACAACGACCAGCTTCATCTCCAATACCTAAGGCCCAAAGGCCAACAAAAAGCGCAACACAGGTCCCTGCCCCCCAGAACCAGTCCCCAGCCACACCAAGGAGTAAAAGTAAATCAGAAGAGCAGCAACAAGACGACGCGCAGAAAGATACTCCACCAAAAAGACGTGACCTAACAACCTTAATGTCTGCAATAACAATTGCCCTTGCGCCGTTCGGAAAACTGTACGAGGCAATAAGCGACTCACTCAAGGACCAAACAACCTTAATTGCAATGACTCACACGAAACTGACTTTCCTTGAAGGATACATCACAGCGAAAGCAAAATTGGACACTGAATTGTTCAATAAAATCCTGCTGGCCCCCCAAGAACTGGGCCTACTCTCGGGCTTCCACTCCAGAGTACCACAGTTATCAAGGATTCAATAGACCAAGCCACCCAAACTGAAATTAGTAAAACAAACGAACCACAGACGGTTCCTAAACCACAAGTGGCGGACAAAACGTCTCTGCCTGGAAACGGTCTGGTTCATCAAAATAAACAAAAAAAGAACCAGTTTCACCCTGGTCGCTCCGAATTACCCAACCTATTTTCAATCGGAGGCTGCAAACGGGGGGGCGCCAAGCCCTCCATACAATCTAAAGGACCTTCAATGAAGTTCCCAGACAATGTGAATCCTCCGGATACTCAGCCTGGCACACAGACTCCTGCAAAGCGGGTCGAGAAAGCAAAACTTTCACCACAGTCCGACAAAGCCTTAGTACAATCCAACCCAAATGATAGAAAAGAGCGGGCGCACCAAGTAGTACACGCGGTCAGGCCAAAAGAGAAAGAACTGAAGGAAAGGGAACTCTCGACGCCTACCTCGAAGAACACTCAGTCAGAGATAAGTCCCCACCAGGCCCCTCCACGCGAATCACCGATCACAGCAGAGGACTTTATGAGAGATGAACATTTCATGAGTTTAACCCTCCATCCTTCACCCGCGAGTGTCACCAACCCACAAAATTGGCACTTTGGCAAGCAAACTACATCTACAAATCTCCAAAAGATGGTCTCTCCAGTATCAAAAAAGCGTAGGCGTCAGAGAGGCCCCCGCACGGAAGAGCACCAAGTAAACAACCCCAGAACTCCGAGAGGTCTGTTATGGTTGAGAAACCTCTCATCATCCCCACAAAATCAACAGAATGGAGCGGATCTGCGGACCCGCGAGAAACAAAAGCCGAGAAATAGAAGTAGTCCGGCCAATCCTCGAAGAGGATTCAGTCTGAAAAAGCAAAGCAGTCCATACAGGCAAAAATACATCTCCCGACTTCACAGACCCCAGCGCTGTCGGTCTCCTTCTATCACCTTTAAGTTAGAACAGATCCCGCAAAACTCCGAAGCGATAACCCTGAACAGGGGTACAGTTCTAAAACTTTTGAAGCACGTCAGAGACTTTAAGCACCTGAAGACGGCTGACTTAACGTTTGTCGAGCCATACTACAAAGGACACAAGGCAAAGGCCTTTCTCCACGTTAAAGTGAACGCGGTGAGGCAGAGATCTAGAGAAGGGGAAGTCGACCTACTCAAACGTGGCTATATCATCAAAGAGTGGACATCCTCAACAGAGAAAGAAATCGAACCCACGTCGGACAAGTACCCCAAGTCAAAGTCGTCCATAACGGCAGCACAGGGGAACCCGCAGGAACATCCAAAACCAGAGAGCCATCGGACGGCTTCTCTCGCCGGCCTTGGTGCAGAGGTCAAACGTACATACAGGAAAGTCAACCAAAATCCTTCAAGTTGGGTAAGAAAAAGGAGATAACCAAGTCCAGAATCACACGGGACTCCTAAAACAACAATAAAAAAAATGAACAACAAGGCTAAAGAAGCGCAGAGTGAGAGGCCCCTTCCTCCACCTCCAAAGACCTCGTCTACATTCGCCCCAATCAAACAACTTCTAGCGTGGCTGCCCAAAGCCCCAACGCCCTAAACGAAGAAATAGCAATTAACATCAATGATTTTGCCAACGAGAGAAAAGACTCAATCACCTCCTTCAACGACCAGCCATAGCTTGAAGACTCAAGGAAGCTCAGACCTTAAAATGATGTCTTGGAACACTAGAGGATTCAGCCACCTAACAAGACCAGGTGAAGTCAACCTAGCGGATTACGACATCATAACGCTACAAGAAACATGGCCCGTCGACAAACCAGGAATCGAAGGTTTCTCCATAATGGTCTCACCAGCCAGCAAAGGGTGACTGGGTCGCCCGTCCTCTGGTCTCTTGGTAGCAGTCCGGCTTGGAGCCGGTCTGACAATTAAGAAACACCTAGCAGCAACCCAGAACCATCTCGCGGTATTGGTGGAGTGGGCGAGACCATCTGTTCCAGCCACTAAAATAATGACGATCAACTGGCTAGCTATAATTACAACGTACTGGAATCCGCAGTCTATCACAGACGAGAAATTCCTCAAAACCATTGAATCAGAGATCAACGGTATTTTGGCAGCACAGGAAGAGACACTAATCATAATAAGTGGCGACCTAAACGCCAAATGCCCGAAAAACGGCCAAAAAACCAATCACTCACGACCTAAAATACAGACAGAATCTCGTGGGCAGAAATGGCAATCACTCATGAAATCCAGAAACCTCCACAACATCGAGGAGGCCCTTCCCCCAGTATGCCATATCCCGACTTGGGAAAGAGGTGCTCAAAACGGAACCATTGACTATATCTTTACATCGGAAGGAATGCTTACTCGGATTACATCCTTTGAGGTCCTACTGACTGCCGACAGTGCCTACAACATCCTGAAAATCAGTTGGCCTTCGGAGTTCAGTACGAGGGAGTACTCGTCTGAAGTAACGGAACCAACATCCCAAGGAAATCATCTCAAAATAACGACTGAAAGGATCACAGAACTTACAAAAAACTATGCCAGGCAGCAGTATCGAGAGGCAGGCGTCCTAATATCCTCAGCAGACTACCAGCCTCTCCTACTCCCATACTACTCCCATACTACTCTAAAACACAGAAAAATGCTAGGAACTCCGTTCATCCCATCCACGAGTACAATAAGGAAGAAATTTGAGGAAACTGAAGAGGCAAGCGACTAACTTAAACACAAATGATGCTAAGAAAACCTTCCTGGAAGAACATGAGAGTTATAAGTCATGGCTAAGATTCCACAGATTTTCCCTCTACCAACAAGACACCGAAGAAATGTTGAGAAAACTGGCAGACAAAAACTCTGGAGCTTTCTGGCAACTAATAAGAAAAATCGACAATTCCACGACTCTCGCAGCAACAAACTGCGTCGCGGAGGACACCTGGATATCCCACTTCTCCACCACTTTCAAGCTCCCCACGCAGAAACCTGGCATCACTGAAGAAGCCCACAAACTCACCAACTGGGAAGACTTCTCAGACTTTGATGACATCGTGACTGCCATAAAAAGACTAAAACCCTCAAGAGCCCCTGGTCCCAATGGAATTACCAACATCGACCTGAAAAACCACCCGACAGAATGGGCCTCCTTCATCAGTCAAGTTTTCAAAAACTGTACCCTCTCTAGAACAATCCCCGGTTCTTGGACCACCTCGGTGGTCGTACCAATCTACAAGAAAGGAGACAGGGCGGTTCCGGGAAACTACAGGCCAATAGCTCTCCTAGACACGATCGGTAAGATCTACGGCTCGTTCCTGCAAAAGAGCTTTCAAACCTGGGCAAAATCTGCTCAGTGTAACGACCCTTTCCAAGCGGGTTTTATGAAGAACTGCGGAACAACTATGAATATCATGATTCTTAGCATCTTAAAGAATAAACTCATGGAAGGACCAGGAAAGGTTTTTCTCGCTTTCATTGACCTCACCCAGGCATTCGACCAAATTGACAGGGAGTTGCTATGGTCAAAATTGGCCTCCTGGAACTGCCCGAATACATTACTGGAGCCTGTCAAAGCCCTTCACACCGGAACCTCAATGAGAGTCACACTGACCCACAATGGTCTACTTTCCAAGGAAATACCAACATTCCGAAGAGTTAAGCAAGGATGTCCCCTTGCCCCAGCACTGTTTATCTCATTTCTAGGTGACCACAAAGAGTGCCAACCGAATAAGTTCTTTTCCGCCCAAAATTGGCCAAGCAGCCCTGGCTCGACTGCTATATGCTGATGACATTATCCTCCTCGACCAGACAGAAATCGGCCTCCAAAGACAACTGGACAATCTGGCCTTTTACATATCAGAAAACAACCTGGAGATAAATAAGGAGAAAACTAAAATCTTGATAATGGAAAAACCACCCAGAAATAAATAAAAAAAATCGAGCTGGCACATTAAAAACGCACCCTTGGAGGTAATCAAAAACTTCAAGTACCTGGGAGTGATGATAGACAGTTATAAAACTGAAGTATCAATGCAAAAACACCTGTGGGGAAAAAACATGAAAGCTAACAACACAGGCGTGTGTTATCGATAGAAAATATGGTCGATTCTCACTGCTACTGGTGCTAAAATTCTATAAAGGGAAAGTCGTGCCGTGCCTGGTCTACGGAGGAGAAGCAATGCCTGCGATTCCATCAACAATTTGGCAAAAACTGGAGGGGTACTTCTGGCGGAAAGTTCTCCAATTTCCGAACTCGACATCAATTGCAGCCATCAGAAGAGAATTGGGCCTTCTCTACCTGAAAGCAGTAAAAGAGGCAGGAGAAAAGACCCTTTTCAGGAAAGTGCTTATCTCTGAATCTCCACCACTATACAATCTGATAAAAACGGAAATGAACCATGAGAGCTGCAAGGCACTGACAGCATGGGCTGCCAAACAAAGAGCAAGCCTGGCTAACATTGCATGCACAGAAGAGATATTGATCCAGAATCCAACCAAAGTCAAAAAGAAAATGGACCAAGAAGACTGGATCGACACCCAAGCAACTGCAGAAAAAAACAAATTACTGGTACATCTTCCTGCCCAAGCAACAAAACTGCACTTCACGACTGAAATCGTTAAAAGGTTTCCGGACAGAGCGCTGCGCCTTACTTTCCTAAGGGCCAGGCTGAACTTACTGCCAACTAACGAAGTTCGGGCCGTCAGGGGGCTTTAATCAAACCACTCTGCTTGTTTGAAGAGGAAGTGTGGCAGTGCCGTCTAATGAGTGGTTCAAAGTCCTCCTGGTCCCTAGCAACGGCAAAAATATTAAGGGCCGCCTTGGACGAATGCGCTAAACAAGAGACAGACCAACCAACAGTGAGTTTGGCCGACTAGTCAAGTACAACGAAAAGCAACAGACTCTATACAGTGAAACTAATACAGAGTACCTAAAGACAAAGTAAGAGAAATAGAAGTAATAGAAGATTGAAGAGGAAAAAGAAATGAAGAAAACGCAAATAACTAAAGAAGATCATCAATACTAAACATGTTGGGAAATTGAGGGACCTGGCATATGTGCTTGCAAAAAGAAGGATTGCCATGGGCTGGAAGCAGTGCCACAGGCCACGGGTTGAGGTATGGTGGCGGGATTTGCAAAAATGGGCGGAGGCTGAAACGGTAGTATGGCAGGAGGCATGTAGCAAGTGCGGGGAAGAAGAAGTGGGTAACCTGATGGCATGGAGAGTGTTAATAACAGGACTGTTTGGCACAATAATGGATTCTGCAGCTTCGGAAGGAAGCGATACCCTGCCACACGCAGCAGATACAGAACGAGAAACGCAAACAAGCTCTTGAGGGGGGGGATTTGGAGAGCAGTAATGTGCATTAATTGATGATCACGAGTCTGTTGTAAATAATGCTGCAAGTTTGGTTTGTATTGTTTATTTGATTTCAAAATAATAAAAACTTTTAAAAAAAAACAAAAAAAAACAAAAAAAACTAAAGAAGATCATCAAAACATTTTGCAAAATCATAGAATTGATAAAGGCAAATAAATAAAAAAATAAAAAAATACTGCATTTAGCTTTTAAGCTACTTGCACTTTGTTGAAACAAGAATAAATAAGTACAAAAAGTACAAATCTGAAGATGTGACTCTTCATTTTTCATCCACTCAAGAACACCACAATGGCCTTCTCATACATGGCAGGAGTAAATGTGAAAGCTCCAGCTGCGAGTTGGGAGAGGCTGCACTCTGCCATGAAAGTACGACGAACGAACTACACTTTGTCAAAAGCACGGGCTGCAGCTGCGAGATTGTCTTGGCTACGAGGCTAAAGGCTAAAGGGCCGTTTTGGAAACGTTCCATCATGCATGTGATTGGGATAGGTAGGCCCTGGGCAATTGGACAATTGGCATGGAGGCGGATGATCCTGATGTGATTGGACAGTGTCAGTGGCAGGTTTTGCACGAGACCGAACAGCAGGAGAAGATATTCCCTGGTGCAATGAAGGGACAAGAGTTGCCCGGGGTCAGAATATAGGGGTAGCTAACTCCCTCTCTGGGTGGACAAAGTCTCCCTTGAGAGATACTATCACGGCAAGGATTTCCAGGGCAGATAGCCACTGCAGCAGATGTTCTCAGATGGAATATATTGGGCACAGGTATTCCCAGGGCAGATATCATGAGGACAGGTACTCCAGCTGCAAATATTACAGGGTACTGCACGAGGAGGAACCATACAAGCCTGTGTTCACCCCTGTGGCAAATGTGGGGCATGCTGCCCCTTGGCAGGTGCTGCAGGACATTGATGCGTTGAAATAAGAAACGTGATGGAAGAGGCGTGCACCCAGAGAAGTGAAAGGGACAGTGTTGAGAAAGTGAGAGACTGAAAACAAGATGGGGAATCTGGGTGTGAAAACAGCAAGCATGCACATTTAGCAAACAGAATATTGTGAGAAATTAAGATTGGGAGGTCTAATAAGACCACATTGGAAGAACAGCGAATATCAGACAATATTGAGATATGTAGGTCCGGCAATAAATGTGCTGATAAATGCACTGAAAATAGGCGAAAGCGTAGTATGAGCAATATGAATTATAGAAGGGCCAGGAATAAACACAGGAGTGAATGTAGACTATGCAGGATATAGATTACAAATGTATCATAACACATGTGTACCTAAGTGTGCAGATGGGAGTTGCACAGAATAACAATCAACATGCACTGGTGAGTGCACTGAAAATGATAGTTGGGCAAACTATTGAAAGAGAAAGGAATTCTAGCAAAGCTAAAACAAACGTTCACTGGGGAGTGCACGTGTAAATGGAATTAAATAGTGGAAAGGTGCATTATGAAAAGACTGGGCTCACCTGAGAAGGAAGAGAAACACGGGCTATCATAGGTGAGAGTGATTATAAATGTGTGCCCACAAACATGTGCTGAGGCTCTGACTGCCATAAAAGAAATGCGTTTGTATTGCAATTGTAAATGCAACCTGAGCACCTTCACGACCTGCAGCGTAGCCACCATGGACGCAAGAGTCTGTATGCAGGGGCGGAGCCAGCCTCAAAATTGAGGGTGGGCTGGAGGGCAGTTTTGAAAACTGTTAGTGAGATGGGACATTAAACCTATTGCCCTACTGATAACGCCCGATCCCCCCTGCTACCACCCCCCCCCACAAGGCCGAGTAGATATTACGCTTTCCTTTGGCCTATTACATCCATCTTTGGGGCCTGGAGCTAATGTAGTAGGAACCACACTAAGAAGGGCCCACGGAAGGAAGGGCACTTGTTCTGCCCCCAGCCAAATACACAGGAGTGACAGAGAGTAGTGAGGGAGGGCGAACCACTCAAGGGGGGGTTGTCCACTTGAGAAAAGTTTTCAAATAATAGGTTAAAATAGTGCATTTTTCAGTACTCTTTCTGTGATACATTAGGTAAAAAGCCACACCGTTTGCAATGGGTTTGGCAGGGTAAGAAATAAAATGTCCATTAGATGACATGCCACCAACAATGCACAGGAGCCTTTTCAAACACATTTTCATAATGCCTTTGCCCACTATATGCCAGTACTCTGCAAGTGTAAAAAAGCATTTTCACATCAATTGTGCTCACGCATGTCCATTCTGGTGCACCTATATATGCCACTATTCCCACATAGGAAAATACTCATGTTTGCTTTGTCGATAATGGCAGTAACTATACTATAATAAAGCCTATTTATGCTAGCTCTCCCAATACATGCCAGTATCCTCCTGTAAGAACATACATATGTTGCCTTTGCCTTAATGCCAGTGGAACAAAGCCGTGCCACAGTAAGAAAATGTATCCTTGCTGACTACACAAATCCCCCACTCCCCATATAAGAATGGTGTATTTGCTCCCTAACGGCAGTAAAAAATGTCATGCCACAGTAAAAAAAACATAGCCTTGCATGCTGCACGAATGCCCCCACCACAACGTAAATATACTTTTGTTGGCGTTGGCCTTAACACCAGTAATAAACTGCAATGCCATAGTAAGAAAACATGCTCTTGCTGGCTAGATGGTAAGATAGTTGTTGTAATCCTAGTGTGATTCGCAGGTTGAAATCCTGGCAAAGCCAACTCTGTCTTTCATACTTCAAAGTTACCTCCCTGATCTCTACCCTCCTCTATGGACCTTTTACTAGTATGTTGCTTTTGCACCTTGTTACCTCTCTCTTACTCTCTACTGTACTGTGTTTTCCCTGCTCACCAAGTTGTACTAGTACTGTGATACTTACAGGTTTAGGTACTGTCAATAAATGCAATAAACAAATAAATAAACTCATTAAATGAGTGCAAACTTTGGCTGGGTGATACATTTTTTGTAAATATGTTCTCTGTACAGCGCTTCGGCGAAAGCACTATATAAATAGCATATCATTTCACAAATCCCCCATATAAGAACATTTATGTTGCACTCATGTTATACTCCCTCGATGAAACAATATGTATGTTGCCTTTGACCTAAATACCAGTAAAATAAAAACCCAAGTCAAAATAAGGAAACATGTCCTCCCCATGTAAGACCACTCATCATGTTGCCTATGACCTTAATGCAAGTACAACATTCCATGCCACAGTAATACCCAGCCAGGCCAGCCCCACTGTGGTATTCCCTCCACCCCCACTCCAACCCCACCATCACATAAAAACACTCAAGTTGGCTTTCCTTTGCCCAAAAACGGCAGTAAAACATGCCATGCTTTTGTCAAAAAATGTTCATGCTCCAATGCCCTTCCCCAGGCCCCAGCGTGCATACACACAGATATGGACACATTCAGGCACATGTACCTACACACCTAATCTGTCAGTCACATGAGCACCCAGAACCTTTAGACTGTGCATTCATTAACACGTGCAGTCACACCCATGTACACCATTCACACTGAATTCATTCATAGGGGTACACTTGCAAACACATCCTAGCATACAAACATACAACCACTTACACACTCCCTTGCATGCACATATACATTCATACATGCATGTATACATACAATCTCTGCATGCACACAAATGCACTTTTTTAAAGTTAATGCTGCTAATTGGCACCTGGGGCCATGTAAAAGCTGAGCCAGCAGTTAAGCCTATAGCTGCAACATAGGGGGAGGGGGGACTACTGATATCCCCCATGGCAGTCTTTTATCTTCTGCCTTCACTTCAATGCCTGTTTTGTCACCTCGGAGAGCAGTGTATTTGCTTAAGTAATACACTGCTCTCCGAGGTGAAAATAGTGACAGGTTCTTGCTGGCCTAGTGCAGCTGGGCGTAACAGCAGACACTCCCAGTGCCCCGGACCAGGCCGGCGGAGAGGGAGACATGTGTCTTCTCTCCGTCCCAGCCCAGAGGGGGCTCAGCCCCGCACACATTCTCCCGGCGGGTGCTCGGGCCCGGAGCACCTGTGTACTCCACGCCCCTGGTGAGACCACATCACATGAATGCAGTCCTAATGATTAGATCTGTGTGGTCTAGTCAGGGGTCAAGTCCTAAAAATTAAAGTTGGGGGACTCATCAACAAACGAATGGTATGTGAGGTCACCAGAAATGATCATATGAAGGTGAAATATGCACATTTTATTAATTGGCTTTGCATAACCTCCCAAATTGCAGAAGACGAATGGCATTTGCCTTTCATAAAATCAACACACACACAAAACCAAGAGAGGATATTTTCTTCTAATATCGTTTTTGAAAACGTTAAATGGTGTGCATGTTTTAATCTACAAGAACCAATGCAAATGTTTTCCCTTGGACAAGCAGAACCAAAGAACAAGTTACTTACCAACTGTTAACGTTTTTTTTCGACTGGATGTTCCTCCAATGTATTCCACATCTTTGACATGTAGTGTCCACAGCTGTGCACTTCGGAAACTTTTTCAGCAGAGGGCGTCCTGTGTCGATGACGTCGGGTCGATGTCCCTCGAAGGCCTCCGTCGTGGGCGACGTCACCGGATGTTATAAATAGGACGCACGGTGCCCGCAGCCTCAGTTTGAGTTTTTTCCCTCAGAATGTGTGGCACCAGTCTCATGCCTGCTTGACTGCTCATAGCCTTGCGGAAACGTAAGCTGCAATCGCATAGGAAATTCTCCAGAGGGGCAGGCTGGGAGGGCGATGTGGAATACGTTGGAGGAACATCCAGTTGGTAAGTAACTTGTTCTTCGAATGGATTGTGTCCTCCAACGTATTCCACATCTTTGACAGACTCCCAAAGCAGTACCAGTAAATGGAGGAGGGAAAAGAATTTAGAGTACCCAATCAGATTGAGGAATAAAAACCCGCCTTCCCAAAGGCCATATCCTGACCATGGATTGTATCCAGGGAGTAATGTTTAACAAAGGTGTGGATTGAAGCCCATGTGGCTGCATCACAAATATTCCTAATAGGAACCCCCGTTGGAGGGCTGTGGAAGTAGCCACGCCCCTGGTGGAATGAGCTCACAACCCTTCAGGAGGGTCCTTAGCCGCCAATCGGTAACAATCCGTAATGGTGAGGATAATCCACCTGGACAAGGTCTGTTTGGTAACAGCCTGGCCCAATTGGTGTCCATCATATCCCACAAAGAGTTGATCGTCCACTCTGACCCTGGACATCCTAGAAATGTAAAAGCTCAGAGCTCTCCTAGGATCCAACTGATGGAGTCGCTCCTCTTCCTTACCAGGATGAGGAGTGGGGTAGAAAGATGGAAGAACCACCTTTTGACTCAAATGATATTCAGATACTACCTTAGATAGAAAGGAAGGCCGTACCCCCAGTACAACCCTGTCCTTTTGAAACACAGTAAAAGGTGGCTTAGATGAAAGTGCCTGCAATTCATTCACTCTGCGAGCAGAAGTAACCGCAAACAAGAACAGAGTCTTGAAGGACAGTAATCTCAGAGGACAGGAGTGCAAAGGTTCAAACGGAGCACCCATGAGAAATTTCAAAACCAAATTCAAGTCCCAAACTAGCACCTGGAAAGGGGACGGCGGGAATACATTAGTTAGTCCTTTAAGAAACTGAGAAGAATCTCAAAGTAAGAACATTCTTTAGACGAGCGCTTAAAGATAGACTGCGCCGCCAGGTAACCCTTAATGGTACCCACTTGAAATCCCCTGTGGGCCAAAGAAAGTAAGAAAGACAAAACCATAGGAATGGAGCACTGAAAAGGATCAACATTGTGACCTTTGCACCAGTCACAGAACTTACACCAACGGTACAGGGATTTTGTTGCAGGCCGCCTTGGCCAAAAGCAACGTCTCCATCACGTCATCCGGGAAGTCCCAATCTTTATACCTCAACCTTTCAGATACCAAGCGTGAAGGATGAGAGTCTTGACCTCTGGATGGAGAACCTGACTCCCCTCACGCGAGAAAAGATCCTCTCGGTAGGGAAGATGGCGGGGAGGGCATATGGACATTTCTAGAAGGTCCGGGTACCACGTTCACCTGGCGCAATCTGGAGCAATGAGGATCATGTGGGAACCGAACCTCCGTAACCTCTCCAACACATAAGGAATGACGGGGACTGGAGGAAACGCGCCCAGAAGTGGGAATGACCAATCCCCCACAAACGCATCTCCTAAGGCTCCTCTTGGCTGAAATTCCCCTGAGCAGAATCTCTCACACTTCCGGTTGACACTGGTGGCGAAGAGATCCACTTGCGGGGTTCCCACAAAGGCTGAAGATCTCCTGAAGGACTTCCTGAGCCAACTCCCACTTGTCAGAGATCGTGCTCTGCCTGCTCAGAGCGTCGGCCGCCACATTTTCGCCTCCGGCCAGATGAACTGCCGAGATCAAAATTCCCTGCTGGATGGCCCAGAACCAGAGCTGCATTGCCTCTCTGCACAACAGGAGTGAACCTACCCCACCTTTTTTGTTGAGTTAATGCATGGCCACTGTGTTGTCCGTCATGATCAGGACACTCTTCCCACATACAGAAGGCAGAAAAGCCTTCAGGGCTAGCCTGATGGCCCTCAGTTCTAACAGATTGATTTGGAGTTTGGACTCCGATGGAGACCAACGACCGCTGGCTGTCAAATCGTTGCCATGAGCGCCCCATCCTGTGAGGGAAGCATCCGTCAATACAGTCACCTCCGGCCATGGTTGCCAAAACGGTTCCCCACTCATCAGGTACCCTTCGTTGGCCCACCACAGAAGATCCTGGGAGACCGAGAGTGGAATCTGAACGGGATCCAACATCTTGCCAGAGAACTGTGAGCACTGCATCTTGAGGACCCATTGCAGGGACCACATCCGCAGCCTGGCCTCTGGCACCAGAAAAATGCAGGATGCCATGAGGCCGAGCAACCTTAAGAATTCGAAAGCCGGGTGACTCTGGGCATGTTGAAACTTGTCCACCATCTGCACAATGTGATGAGCCCTCATCTTGGGAGGTGAGCACTTCCCCAAGGATGTGTCTAACACAGCCCCAATGTACTGGAGCTGTTGGGAAGGTGTCAGTTGCGACTTTTTGAAATTCAGGGAGAAACCCAGCCTGTGGAGGGTGCGGCAGGTGAGACCGAGGTGATCCAACGCTTGCTCGGGAGAGCGCACCTGGATCAGCCAGTCGTCCAGGTAGGGGTAGACGTGAACCCCCCCTCGCCTGAGGTAGGCTGCCACCACCACCACCATTAGGTTGGTGAAGGCCCTCGGGGCGGAGGTCAATCCGAATGGCAGGACCCGAAACTGAAAGTGCGAGTCGCCAGCCGCAAACCGCAGGTACTTTCTGTGCTTGGAATGAATCGGCACATGAAAGTAAGCATCCTCTAGGTCCAAAGACACCAACCAATCTTGAAGTTGAAGGGCCTGGAGGACTTGAGAAAGAGTAACCATCTTGAGCTTGTCCTTCCTGAGAGGTTTTTTCAACCAACGCAAGTCCAAGATGGGTCTTAATCCCCCGTCTTTCTTCGGGATCAAAAAATAAGGGGAATAACATCTCTTGTTCCTCTCTGCTACAGGCACCAGTTCTATAGAGTCTTTCATTAGAAAGTTAGGATTTCCTGTGCAAGGAGCGGATCCGGAAGCTTCAAAGACAGTTTCCCCGGTGGATTGTCATGAGGCTGCTGAAGGAAGGGAAAACAGTAGCCGTGGGCTATGGTATCCAGAACCCCCGCATGTGAAGTAATGGCTCACCATTCTGCGAGATGCTGAGACAGTCTGCCCCAAGCGGCGAACCATGGCCTCATAACTGTTTGGAAGCGGCTGGGGCAGTGCCTGAAGGCAAAGAGGCAGCTGCCTAAGCAGCTTTTGCACCACGGTTTCCATGTCCACCACATGTAATTTTTCGCTGTCCCCTTTGACTGGTGGCCCCTCTCGTTCTACCAAAGGAGGAGTAGTAACAAAAAGAACCTCATCTCCACTACTGTCCCCTAGGACGAAAAGGCACAGGTTGACGCACAGCTGCGCTTAAAGATTTAGCCGCAGCTTTTGAGGTATGCAACCTCTCAAGGCTCTCGTCAGTCTTGCTGCCAAACAAATGTGCGCCATCAAGGGCATGTTGAGAAGACGGGCCTGCACATGCAGAGCAAAACCCGACTTACGCAACCACGCAAATCTGCATATAACGGTTCTCGCAGCTATGGATCGGCTAACACTGTCGGCCATATCCAAACCCGACTGAAGGGATTCGCACATGACACCCTTGCCGTCTTGCACGAGAGCAAGGACCCCATCCCTTTCTTCCCCCTCGGGAATATGCTGAGCCGCTAAAGAAACACAGTTCCACACAGTGTGTGAAAACCTTGCCAAGGCACAAGTGGAGTTGGCCGATTGCAAGGCCATGCTCCCAGCAGAAAATACCTTTCGGGCCCAATCATCGAAGCAGTGTCGTCCCTCTCTGGAGGGATGGTAGGGTACGCCGCCTGCCTTGAGGTGGCCATAGCCACCTGAAACACCAAACTCTCGGGAGTGGAGTGAGTAGATAAATAGCTGGGGTTGCTAACGGAATGGCGGTATTTCTTTGTCAAAGATTTATTAACAACCGGAAGAGATTCCGGGGACTGCCACGCAGCTGCCACCCTTTTCTGTAAGGTGAGATGAAATGGTAAAACTGGGTCAAAAGACAGACCTTGATCTAAGATGTCTGTTAGATCCTCCTGCACAAAGTCTTCAGGAGGACTGGACCAGCCCAGATACTCCGAGACCCTATCCATGAGCTTCCTGTATGAAGACTGCATGAGCCCCAGCCTCAGGCCTACCAAATTCCACTTACGGAGAAGTGTCCAACCCACTGGCATCATGGAGGGTCTGCCTCAACTCCTCCAACTGACTGTCTCCAGCAAACATCAGAGCCACATCAAGTTTACCAGGGTCCTCAAATTCAGACCTTTCTTCCTCTTCATATATGTTAGCCAGAGGGAGTTGAAACCCGGGCCTGATGACAGAAGAGGGCCTAGAGTCCAAAACTGGCCTCACAGACTTTGCCACAGCCTTCCTAGGAGGATCCACCACATCGGGGTACTCCATAGCTCTCAACTCACCCGCTTTTGGCGGGTGTCACCCGCCTTGAAAGCAGATGAATCACCCGCCAAGTCCTTCATACGCCCATTCACTTCTATGGGCCTCTCACCCGCCAAAAAGAAAATCGGGTGTTTTCACCTGCCTTGCTGACAAAAAAGGTTGAGAGCTATGGGTACTCCAAAGGCAAATTTCGGGCAAAAATCCCAGAAGGCGCCGATAGCGCTGAAGACTTTGATGCGAGAGCGTCAACAACATCGACGTCGAGAGCGCCGAAGGCTTCGGCGTCGACACAGGTACCGACGGTGCTGTGGGCTGATAAAATGGCAAAGCGTCGATGTCCAAGTCGGACGGATACGGTGCTGACCGAGTCGACGCCGGCATCGAGTCCTTAGGAGGTTGCAGCGGTCTCGCTGGGGACGAGGACTGAGACCTAGAAGCACGTCTCTTTCGACTCTCTAAAGCCTTGTCTGAGCGGGACCTCGAAGGTTGCCTATGCGAATCACGTCGTGGACCCGAGCCCGAAGGCGTGTGAGCCACAGTACGAGACCGATCCTGGCCGGTTTCGGTAGAAGGCGCGACCGGACCAGTGCCCTGTGATTGAAAAATCACTAACATTTGCTCCTTAAACTCAGCCCATTCCTCTGGAGTCGTGGAATTTGTCGGGCATGCCACTTTCCTCGTGGCTCCCTCCTCTGAGGACGGGGAATGCGACCGGTGACCTCGCTTCTGTGAATGCCGCGACAAAGGAGAAGAATGGCGGGAACCACTCCGGGACCGAGAATCCCGGGCCTCCACCCGACACTGAGAGTCGCCCCTCCAATCGTTGGTGGACACCCATTTGGACTTTGACTTGGATTTTCGTGACTTATTGGGCTTAGAACCCCTACCTACCTGGAGCTTCCCCTTCCGCAAGGCCTTGGCAGTCAGCGACTGGCATTTCGAACAGTCGTCGGTGTTGTGCGACTCGCCCAAACACCACAAACAAATGCGATGCAGGTCGGTGATTGACATTTTCGACTTGCAGTCCCATCAGGTCTTGAAGCCAGACCACGGAGTCATAGGGGTCGAAGAAAAAGACATCTCAACGATGAACACACAAGGCACGCCAAGTTTCACGAAGCAACACGTTTGCGGAAAAAACGTAACTGAGGCTGCGTGTGCCATGCGTCCTATTTATAAAATCCGGTGACGTCACCCTCGACGGAGGCCTTCGAGGGACATCGACCCGACGTCATGAACACAGAACGCCCTATGCTGAAAAAGTTTCCAAAGTGCACAGCTGTGGACATTACATGTCAAAGATGTGGAATACGTTGGAGGACACAATCCATTCAAAATGGGACATTTAACCTTCAGTTGTTTGTTAGTCTTCATCAGGTTATATAGTGCAGTGGTGAAGTGTCCGGCCTACATACCTGAGGACTGCGGTTTGATCCCCAAGGTTGGCTTAAATTCAAACAGGACTTTCAATGTTTCTCATTTTAGCTGGGGGGAACTGAGTCCACCCTCTGGATAAAGTGGGTGCCCCTCCCGCCCCCGCGTGTACCCTCGACTTGAGCCCTGCGGTCTAGTACTTCTAGGTGGGGCACAAGTGGGACAGCAATCAACAAGGCCAAAAAGAACAGAAAAAAACGAAGGCACAGATGTAACGAGGCAAATCTCTATGGTCATAAAGGTCACAGTGGTCTGGAGGAGTGAGAGGAAAAGGTGTAACATGATGAATTGATCAGAGAGGTGGCCACCGGTAGGTAAGGAAGGAAAGAACGTAATGGGCCTCTTAAGATGGCACTGGCATTCCACATATAGAATGTTAATGGTCTCAGGAGCAGAGTCAAGAAGTAAAAGATATTCATATGGCTACATAAGAAACCATAGAAGCACCGGGCCAACCATCCACTGACTCGGGGAGGCACCCAGCACCCACAATCACCTCCTCGGGGGCCCACAAAACCAGGCAGAGGACCCCTGCCACAGTTCATAAACAAATGTGCTTCTTTGAATTAAAGGAATGGTGCGGTCAGAAATATTATTGCCCTATGGTTCGGCCATGTGTTTTTAACCATACGTTGATCGATCATACAAACATTTCCTATGCACCTTACCGTAGTTTTCGTCTTTTGTACACAATCGAAATCAGGCAGCAGGGCACAGCCATCTTGTGATAATCTTATCAGTTGCTGCATCGCCCAGGGTGGACTGCCTTTGCGGCACTAAATCATATCCCCGCCCCTGAGCCTGACAACACCAAATCATTGATATTCTCTGCCTTTCTCCCTGATGTTACTGGGCAGCGTAGCCAAACACGCCCAGTTGTCACCTACGCGACTTGACGCAGAACCCGGAAAACAACACACATCGTCTCACAACACAGCGCGACACAATTTGGAATATGAAACTGTACTTCAAAAGGAAACAGCAAGACTGTACAATTGGTAAAGTACATTTATTTCACATTAAATGCTTCAAGAACATTCGGCGATTGACATATTCAATCAAAATTGAACTTTTTTTCTTTGCTCTCGATCTGCAAATGTTTATCGTGAGTCACGCGCTGTTCCTTTTGGGTACACAGGGTGTTCGTTTTGGGTAAAAGAAGTACTTTGGTCGCACAGTGAATTGCAAGGCTTGTCCATCAACTTGGCACTAGACCACCGTAAAGGTTGTTATGTTGCTCCTAATCGCTGGTACAGTGTAAGGGCTTATTGGCCCTTGGCGATCGTCCCAAAAAAAGAGTCAAATAAATCCAGTGATTGACATGTAGCCGCAGCTGGCGGTTGAAGAAACCATCGGTTGGGGTCTGGAATAGATGGCAATTGCAGAATGGCAGGATGTACTTGTTTGCAAAACATAAAAATGGAAATGTGTCTCAGTAGCCGATCTTTATTACAATTAATCATTTTACTTATTAGCACAGATGTGACACAATGTGAACAGAGAGAACACAACATGGAAAGTACTCCACTATTTGCTTCCGAGGATAGTGCAATGGAATATGTTCAGCTCTAAACGTAATGCGTAAGCTGAGGCAACAATTCGAGGTGCACAATGTAATGATTTATTAGCGTTGAACCAGGCGGAAACGAGTGGTGGTCTAAATGCGTGCGATGCTGGACTGCCCGTGTCCCCGGTAGAAAGACCAGCACACAAAGGTTGTACTTGCGTTTCATTGCAATATGCCACACAGAACAAACGAGTACAATGTAACCCAGCACAACGGTCAGCTATTGATATAGCTATTGATTTTGATGTTTGGACTAGTTCTGGTATAAAATCGTCTAAAGTGAAACTTACATTATATTCAACATTTCCATTCTCTTGGCGTAATGCAGACTGTAACGCAGACTCCGTTTGTGGCAACGATTTTTCATAAACTGAACTTACATGTAACTTAGTCCAGTTTTGGAATTGGACAACCTTATCATATCTTACGTTATTACACCCCTCCTCCAATCCCTTTCGGAATGGTCCCTGTCTCTCAAGGTCAAAAAACAATTGAACCTTATACTGTGTGTGCGACGCGTGGGCTTCCTCAGCTCGCAAGCAAAAATTCAAAGCTGGTGACCTTCACTCACAATGAACATACGTTCTTAGTTTGCAACATCTCGTGTCAACGCATCCATGAGAACTGGAATTGTGAAGCACGGGCCCTGGAGGAAAGATATGGGGGCTGTCACTGCTCTCTGTTCGTGGTGCTGCTGAGGGGTAGGGGAAACTTGGCAATGACAGAATGCGCCCTACACCAAAATTGTAGTCGAGGAAACACAAAAACTGAGTCAAAGTGTGTCTAGCAATACCCCCACCTCTGCTTATCTCACGCCCTCCTACCCCATGGCATGTTTTCACAGTCAGTACGTCTTGTGTGCCTAGTATCTTATGCAGCCTAGGTCTCATCCCTTTTGTGTGACAAGCAGTTATTCAGCGGCTTGGGGAACTGGATGGTAAGGCAACTGCCGAAACCCAAAGATTCTTACACACTGTTATCCATCTGGCCCGACCACGATAAATGAAGGTCCCACAGTAGCTCGACAAAACTGAAATGTAAAAGCACAGTGTTACATTATATGGCAATCATAAAAATTGTACTATTTTAAAAAGAAAAGGACAAAGAGGATAGATTTGAAAAGAGAAATTGCATACTTTATTTGAACACTTCATAAAAACATTTTTGTCAAAAATAAAAACAGATGGTAATCATTTGTACCGGGATTTTAACTGTTCAACAAGCTCTGTTTTGGGTGGACAAGGCATGTTGGCAATGTTTTGTGGCAATGTATGTGGGCTCTGAACAAAATTGCGCGCAATTCCATGAGTATGCATCTCTACGCCATTAATAATAAGATATTTAACAAAATCGAATTCCATTTCCTCATATACTGGTTTGACCACCCATTTTTTGCTTCTTTTCGTAAAGGCCATAGCATAGCGAAGCAACCCTAAGTTTCCTGCAGTCCTAGATTGTTCACGGCCTACATTCTAGTTAAGCGCCAATACCGCTAGTAATGTCCTATATTTCACCCCTCCGATGCCGAAATGCAATCCCTTTGGTCTGTACTTTAGGCACATATTGTGGAACACCTCCAAATCTCCTGCGTGACAGAATTCTGTGAGTCCCTTCAGATCTCTTGATAGAGTTTTATCAAACACAATCTTCTCAAGGACTTTGTGTGGAGGTGAAGATCGAATCAACCACTTCTTCTTCCATGACTGCTCCGGGGACAAAGGGCCATCTTCACATTGGTGGAAATGTTGTTTTTCTGTCCAGTGGTGAACGTTGGAACAGTGGTGCTTTAGTGACCGCCATTTTTCCAGTAGAATTTCCACAGACCCATCACATGTTTTGGAGCTCCACCAAAGATGGTTGCCTCCGCCCCTCCCCAACCCCCCGCCCCTCTCCCCAACATGGCTCAATAAATAATTTCCAGGGCAAAAAGGGCAATTTTAGGTATGGCTGGGCACCTGACAAACTATAATCAGCACAAGGTAATGTTGGACTGGCTGCGGGTGATGGAACAGAAGCAGGGGACACATTAACAGCTGGCCACACAGACAGTGGAGGAACTGAATAATATCCACAAGGGCAGGGTGAGGAGGAGATGCTGAAACACCAAACCAAACAAGGGGATTGTGGCTTACTGTGCTATTTTATACATGTACGGGGCAAAGAAATCTCATTATTATTGTTCTTCAAAGTGGTTTCCATCAGTTTTCACAGGCAGGTCCCTGAGGTTATCTTTCTTCTGTAATATGCCCAAGTATACTCTTTCTCATGTACTGCTTCTTCGTACTGCAAGAAAAGTCGAACAACATCATCCAGAATTACTTCAATCTTTAATTCCTGCCCACCCTTCTGATTTGTTGCTGCCTCTCTTATAGGTGGTTAGAACAAGGGTGTAACTGTATATGGTGCGCTCAACTTTCTTAAATCACGTCCGAATGCAGCATAAACTATACTTGAGGTTCCCCTTAGTGCCTCAAAAGGTAATGTATAGAGTATTTATGATGTATAGTTTAGTTGCGCAAAACAGTTTAGTAAATCATAGTATCCATTACTCTCTGAGTAGGATTCCAATCTCATAACAAATTCAAAATTCATAGAAGAAAAATGCCCAATATGTGAAGAGTGATTTTAATTCAAGTACAGCCGACATGTGTTACGACCATCAGGTCGTTCTCAAGGCTGTTGGTGACAAGGTTGCGATAGTTCAAACATCTACAAGTGATAATAAAACATATTTACATGTTGGCAGGTGAAGAGTCATACCCATCAAAACACAATTTAAGACACGAGTAATTGTACAAGTGCAATATTGCAAAATAATTTGGTACAAGTTTTCCAAACAAAATTACATAGGATATTAAGATTGGGTGTACATACCCATGATCAGGCGGGCACAATCATGAAATTATTTAGCACATGGTCGCTCTTCAATCTTACATTATATTGTTCATAATCTTGGTGTATTAGAGTGATATAAGACTCACCTCTAATATATGACAATATTGCTTATCAAACCATTAGATTCGTTTTTGTGAAAAATAGAGAAAGGACATTTACATGTATCTATGCTTTGTTGAGGCCCATTACCAATTATGTGTATACCTATTGGTGAAGGTTAGACATCATGCAAAAATAGACATGTTGATAACTCACCCAAGATGTTGCTGGCAGTTATTCCTAAATATTACCAAGGAAAAGTAGGATATATAACGTTTTAGAAAGAATCTACTTTAGAATGTGAGTTAATAGTTCATCAGAATAATATGAAGCAATGAGCACTGGGTTACCGATTGCTCATTGCTTTATTGGTAAGTTCTTATCCTAGAAGGTTTGACAAGATAACTTCATGGATGGAAATTCATTGTTGCAGTTCGTGAGACTTGTCTATTATAGTGGATCATTGGAGAAATGCCCACTTCAAGTATGGCTCAAATGCCTAGAAAAATGTGACATATATAGCAGTATGTTAATGCTATATTTGTACTAGTGGCTCACAGAACAGAAATAGATCTGGAACCGAATAATAGAGAGATGGGGCCGTTTTAGCCAGTTATCCTCACCTTTAAAAAGAATAAGGTGCTGCACGTTGGCCTGTTCTTCCAGAAAAAGGGGTCTTTCAGTGAAACAAGGTTCCAATACCTAAAATAGCAAAAGATGATGGGCTTTAGTATTCTATAGTGTGATCTGTTAGAGTCCTAGCCAGTGATTCCCACGAATTACGTGGGAAATCTGAAAACTAATTTGTGAAATGCACTCTTTCCTTGTAGTCTGGAAAGGGTTGGATCCCAAAAGGAGGCTGACAGGATAATGATCCTTGCTAATGGTGGCGAGTAATGTTAGCGGCTCGCCTAGCGTCTGACATCACGCGTAGAATGTGTGACGTCACGCGAATGCGCATCAATGCTCCGTGACGTCACGCGCATGCGCAAATGTATTATTGCCGCACAAATAACAAATGATGCTTGTATATAGAATGAATGCATAAAACCTAATGCAAGACCAAGATATGAAGTTATAAGAGGTATGAGGGTTGTTATTACTGTGAGTGGGTGAAAAATCAAGGCATTGGAGAACGGTGATCTAGGAATGCAGAAAACTGTAGCAAAGTACTAGAACAAGGTAACTGTAGCTTGAGACTAAAAGTAGATAATCTATAGCAAGGACTGGAATAAGGTAACTGAAGCAGGCTGTGAAACTGGACTGGAAACACACACGCAATATAAATATACAAACAGAAGCAAGAGAAAACAGTATGGCCAGACAGGGTAAAGCTGGAGACTATAAAGGCCTGCAATAGCAGGAGAAGGGCAGAGCAGAAAGCTGAGAATGAGACTGAAGGGGAGCAGTACAAATAACATAGGCTGGAAGCCAAAGGGATGCAGCCCAATAATCAGGAGCTGGAATATGCAGGGAATCAGCACTTTGAAAAGAGAGGACAGAGCCTGCAAAGCAGGGCTATGAAAAGCAGAACAAGGACACACAGCCTTGCACAAAGCATGGATAAATAACAGTCAAAGCACAAACCGAATGGTCGGCAAAGAAGAGAGATTCCAAATGGGTCCATGCTACATGAGGTTCGAAATAAAGGCACAAAGAGGAAACATTAGTGCGTGGCAACCTATCAGAAATGCTAAGTCATGGTGGAGCTGCATGTTCGGGTGGGGCACAGTCACATGTATGTTTAATGGAAATACCTGGCATGGAATGTGTGAGAGCAGCCAAGGCGGACAAACTGCAGAAGTGTTTGTATAGAAACAAAAGCACAGTAAATACTGTGTCATTTTGAGTGTTGTGGTCCACTAAAAAGCGCTTTCCTTCCTCTGTTCATGAAGGAACCTGTGTGTGCAGTTCTGAGTCAAAGAGGCGTTTCTGGATTAGGTTGTTGGGTTTTACAGGTATCTTGTGGGTGCATTATGGGAGCTGTGATCCATGTTTTGAAAATACAGATTTGTGCCAGGAGGTGTTGAATGACGATTTGAGGCCATATCTGTTCATGTTTGACTGCAGACAGTGCCACCCAGAAACAGAAATGCAGACTCGTGGTAAGGTGACCAGCAAGCTGCTGTTTGGATCCTCTGTCGCATAGCTCTCAACCATTTGAGTCGCAAAAGCGGGTGAAAACACCCGATTTTGTTTTTGGCGGGTGAGAGGCCCATTGAAATGAATGGGCCTGCAGGAGGCTTGGCGGGTGAGTCCACTCTTTACAAGGTGGGTGACACCCGCCAAAAGCGTGTGAGTTGAGAGCTATGCTGTCGTCTCCGGCACCCAAACCGCAGCAGGCCTCCCAGCCGCCATCATTGTTTCCACTGAGCACCCCCCGCCTCCCCCAACAGGTCAGCTCCCTCTTCGCCTGTTCCTTTACGTTTGCAGTGTTCTGTACTTATTCACAGAAAGTGCATGCTGAAGCAGTGCTAGGTGCCGGAATCAACATGGCAGCAGCTACTCTGGAAACACAGAGACTAGCCAGGATCTACGCCTACCCCTTCAGCTGCCACACATAGAGACTCCACTACCTCCAGCCCCCGTCATAGGTCTTCCATGTATGCCAGACTCCCAGTTAAACTATACATATCCAAGATATACGGGGTCTGTGATGATACTTTGTTGGGTAGGGTCACATTGGGGTTTTGGTCTTGGGGGCAGGGGAGGGTAGAGTTGAGCATGAGTGGAAGTGGTGTGTACAGTTGTGGTTAGTCAAGGGATGCGGTGTGCTGTCGTTTGAGGAGGGCGAGGTGTGTTTTGGAGTTTGCAGAATCAGAGGTGGGTATGACCATTTGTCAGTATAATAAATATCCTTGTCACAAACATTGGGGTCCATTGGTGTTATTTCACAATATGAGAGTCTATGTGGTCGAATTTAACACAATCTGACATATCGTCATGTGTTGGCATCGCTCCAGTAGTGATTAACATAATTGTTCATGTCATGAAACTCAATTGCATGCATCACATTGACCGGGATGGTCCTTGTCCTTATCCTGTTCACTTCTTGGCCCTGGTGTGCCATGCCAGGTATGGGCACCTAGCAGCTGATCAGTATGTTCTACAACATGTATTACAGGTTGACAACCTTGCCATGCTACTCAGCACTGTACTGCAGTGAACAGTATTGGGCAGGCCTTCAGGATCCCAAATGCTGCATAATGGGGCACAGGTGCCAATATGTTTCTTTGGGTCATGGAAAGGTTAAGCAGCGTCACCAATGGTGTTCCAATGTATATGATCAGGGTATAATACGCAGACATGTGCCTTGGGCATATAGTGACTGTGAATGCCTTATATCTTCCACCACTGCATCATTCTGGGAACTTCTAGGGGGGGGGGGCGACCAAGGAGGGTGGGTACCTCCCAAGCTAGTGGGTGATGGGCCTCGGGGCACTATGGGAAGAGCCCCAGGGTCACCCTGGCTTAGCCCCTGGCATAGGGCAGAGGACAGTCACAGAGAAGGCCACAATGATACTGGTATTTTAAGTCACTCCACAGAGGCACCTTGGCTTAGCAACCTACCTCTTTCCAGCAGCCCTGTAATTTCTGTGCACTGCACTCCCTCCCGTTTTACCAAAACGCCATCTTAGAGATGAATCACTTTGTGGATGTGGAAAACAACGGTCTGTATATCAACAACACAAAAAGTGAAATTCTGACGCTGCAAAACCTGCAAATGGGCCGCCATCGGAAAAACAACAAATTTAGTTGGCATCTAGGAAAAGAAAAATTAACCACGGTGGAAAGCACAAGATATCTCGGCATGCAAATTAACACAAACTCAAATGATAGCCCCTGGATGGAGACTGTGAAAACAAAATGCCGAAACTTTGCTTCTCAAGCCCTGATCCTAAACAAAAGATATGGGAAGTTTTTGCTTAAGCCAGTGATAACCTTTTATCAGCAGAAGGTTGTCCCAGCTCTCATATACGGAGCCGAAAATGCCTTTGGGTGTTCAGCGGAGCTCTGGTCAACCCTAGAACACATTTTCTGGGTGAAAACCTTACATTTACCAAACAGCACTTCAACAGTGTGCTTACGTTATGAGCTAGGCCTGATATCCATTGAGGCTCGGATCGCGTGGAACGCCCTGGCTCTATTTAGGAAAGTCACGCTGCCAGACGCCGCTCCACAATTTAAAATATTGAGCAAACCTGGAAACGCGAACCCAGACTGTTTGTTAGCCATATGGTCTAAAAAATGTGAAGAGCTCCTGACCATGTACGAGACTAACACCAAAATGCTGCAGGACAATCCGCTTTTGGTAAAGAAAAAGATCTGGGAATTAGACTGGATTCAAACCAGTAAAGACCGAAGGTCTTCGAAAGCAATGAGAGATGCCCCTACTGAAGCAAGAGCGCTTAACAAACTGCAAAATTACGTGGTCTTATTCCCAGATAACAGGAGGAGGGCCACTTTAATGAGATTTCGTCTAAATCTGTTTAGAACAAAAGAACGAACAAAGAATTGGGCTGGAAAGGACAAGTCAGACACAGTATGCCGGTTTTGTAAAGCCTGCAATGAAACCCTTAAACATCTTGTCCTATTCTGCCCTTTCCTTAGATCCCGAAGAACTAAGCACCTTGGCCAAATGCTAAATGAATACTCACTGAGGAATGCTGACGAATGGTGGCATTGGATGTTTATGGGTTCCAATACAAAACTGACAAACTGACAAGGGCGTTGACCCTGTTTCTGCATGAGATTGAAAGGAGCCTTGAGTTATCTGATGCCGAAGTATAAGGACTTTAGGGTAGTGCTTAACATTGCTTAACCTTCAGATGAAGCACATTGGGCACTCCCCGATAAGGCTCCTTTGGTACCAAAGGCTTGATCCCTGTCAAAAGGACGGAACTTTATCTCATGCCTATGCTTTGTTTTGTTCTGTTTTGTCTTGTCTTGCTTTGTATTGGCTATTGGGTTCTGACAAATTGGATGCATTTTAAAGGTTTGTATAAACCAATAAAAAATAAAAAAAAATAAAAAGATGAATCACTTTAAGAAATTGGGACTCTGAGCAGTCCAAACAAAATAAAAAGTACATTGTATGACAAATTCCTGTCCAATACAGGGGCCCTTTGTGAACCTTTAGTGACATCATTTGCAGGCTTGTGCAGGCATCAGGATTCCCTGTAAATCTCACACTCATCCTGTGGAGCAAGATTTTGTAGCTTAATAGATTACCCAGACACTTTCAGCAGCTATCACTGTGCGAGCGGAACAACTACAACGGAAGACGGGGAGCTTAAACAACTTACTCCACATTAACAAACATGTCCAAGCCTCAAAGGAGCACCATAAATCATTAATCCCAGCACACACCACCGCTGAGCAGATCCGGAAGAGATACGACAGCAATGCGGTTCCCTGAGATAAATCACACCTTGTTTGGGCAAGAGTCGCTCGCGGCATCTGAGAAGGGGAGATGTATTCTTTACCTACTGGTTCAAGTGGGGTAGGACCCTCACACCGAGCAGTGCCTCACTGGTCTCAAACAGCGAATTAACCTTTGAACACATCAATTTGTAACACGAAACATTGCAGGACCAATTATTGCATTGAATTGTGTATGATGGCTGTTAGGCAGAATTAAATGCAGTACCCTTTGGGAACACCACACACAATTAAGACTACAAGTGACAGTACAAACAGTGACAGTGCACCTTTGGTACAAGCTGTATTACACTGTTAAAGTGGTAGCAGTAGCGGAGCAGCCAGACTTATCTTAAGAGTAAGTGAGCAGTATCAAATAGTTACACAAAGGACAGCAATTACTATGATTCAGGCAAACACTGACTCAAGGTTTTCAAGTAAAAGAATATACATTTATTTCACTCTTCAGTTGTATAACATTACTCCATTATAAGCAGTTTCAAAATCACACTCTCAATACACCACACCACTTCCCTTAAATCCTAGACAAGTTAAGCTCACAAAATGAAGTGGGAGCAAAATGGCCCTCCAGCAATTTAAAAGGGAGGGAAAGACAAACGTTATTATAAATTAGATCAAACCAACAGGTAAGTACTCAGGGCAGTTGAACAAGAGGAACTTCAATGAGTAGATCAGATAGAACAGGCTTAGGGCCAAAATCAATGGGTCAAAAGTCTTTTGCTCAAGATCACACAGTTCAGGGTAGTTCGCAGTAAAGTTCGTGGCACTGTTTCCGTATGAGGTTGGTTGGTAGAAAAGTTAGTTTAAAAAGGAGAAGTACAAGCCCTCGGATTGGAGAAAGATTTCACACACTTTCCCCGTGGCTGAACGAAACGAGCAACCGGGTTTGCACAGTACCTTAAAACGGAGAGGAAGCTGTAGCTGAGGCAGATGTTCTTGGTAGTTCCTGCAGGCTCACAGTTCCTGAAGCGACTGTCGGACTGATCAGAAGTAGGAAGACTGGAGGGTCCTGTAGAGGTTCTGTACTACCCAGGGAAGAAACCAGCAGCAGAGCAAAGGAATGAATAAAAGGTGTGCTCCTTAAAACCCAGGCACGGTCCGACCTTCCTGGCTATCCGGCCCATTGTAGCTCTGTACAGCATATTCAACCAGAGGAGGGGTCCTGGCTTGCAGTTTGGGCGAACTGGTTGATCCCACCAGCTCAAGGGAAGAAGTTTCCTGGAGGATCTTCAGTGTCGTCGAATTCTGGCGATTCGGACCTGCAGCAGGGCTTCGCCGGGCGGTTCAGTCGTTGTAGGGGTCCTCTTCAGCCAGTTCCTCATTGGTTCTTTCGTTACAGTGGCGACTCTGTCTTTCCAGTCCCAGAGACCTGCTTTTTATGCAGTTTTCCCCCATTCATACATCCTGGCTGTCAATCACACAGCAGGGTGGCTGGCCTGGCAAGGCCAGTGCCCTTAGCCAATCAGACAAGAGTGCGACTTGAGTTACCAAGGGAACCCATGGCAGGGGTCCCCTCCCTCACATCCTGCCTACCCAGACTTTCAGGCGCCTTAAGGAGGGCTTCTGTGCAGAAGCCCGCGAAAAGACAGTGAACAAAGGAATCATCCCCGGTTTGGCACGCAGAGGAGAACACGAGAAAGACTTGAACAAAAAGAAATGGCGACTAAACCCAGCCGGAGCCAAAATAAAATGTATTTGGTCAAGCGGGTTTATGTTCGAGGCTAATATAATAGCCTAAAACAATACCATGGTTATATAATATAACCGCGGTAGGAAAGTTCGGGTAGGTACCACTGCCACCAGCCAAGTCTTAATGTAAAGGGAGCGAACCAGTGTTCCAAGAGACACCAACAAAAAGGGATAAGAATTAACCCTTTCCATTACTCCATATAAGATGGGGTGTACTGGGTCTGTAGTTTAAAGAGACTACATAAAGTTAATGGCAACTTTACATGTTTCTGGGAGACAGTAGTCAGTCCCAGAAAAATGGAGTCAGAGGGAAGTCTAAAAGACAACCCTGTATTACTGCACTGAGGGTGCTGTGTAACACACACAAAAAATGGTGCTCATGGAGTAGGTGAGGCTTCAGAGCCCAAGATCACACAAATGGTAAAAACACACACAGCAAAACACATGTAAGAGTGGGAAAAAAAGGCTCACACTCTTAACAGGTGAAAATATAGATCCTAGAAATCCAGCAAAGCTGCTGAGGGACTCAATAGGTAAGGGAAATTAGCCATTTATGAGAATTCTCCCTCACACTCCCTCCCACCCCCAGACTAAGGGACAGGAGGATTTAATCCACTCCTGGATGAATCTCTACCTCTAGTCGGTTAAAAACATCCTAGAGGAACCATCAGCATTTTGGTGGTGACAGCCTTTATTTGCAGACTATATGACCTACACACCTGTTGAGGTATATCACTCTTTTTTAATGTATAGGGGATCTGATCTAATAGTCCCTCAGAAGTTGTAACAACCTCTGAACCTACAATAGGCTTTTTCAAGGGGTCCTTAGAAATGAATCCCTCAGATCTAGAGGGGCCTCCAGGGTTCCTCAAAACCTCTCTCACAAGAGCAGGTTGGGTCTCGGGTGTCTTGGTTGGAGGGGATGTGGTCAAGCAAGGTACATGCTGCCACTTCCTCTGAGATCTGACCTTACCTATTTTAGAAGTTTCTCTCCTAACATTAGGATTTACATTGGAGTCTTCAGTAGAATAGCCAACAGTCTTAAGGTTTTTAGCCTTAGATCTACATTTCCTGGTTTTCCACCAGCTTCGAGAATTACCAGTTCTCACAGGCCTAGAGAGGGGCCCAATTTGTCTATCCACCTCTTCCTCAGAAGCAGGGGGAGTCAAAGACTTTACAATTGGGTGGACAATGATGGAGCTTGGTTGGGGCTCCCATTTCCCTACTGTAATAACCTCAGATTTGCCTGGGTTAGAGGTCAATTTACTAACACCAGGGCTTGCAGTGGGGGTCTCCGTAAAGGTTCCCACAGGCTCAGAGTGGTCTCTTAAGGTTGCCTCTCTAGCCAATTTGGTTTGGTTCTGTTTCCTCTCACTGGGAGGCCTGGGGGTACTGGATACGACTCCTAGAGTTTTTAGATCATTCCCCAACAGGACTCTCCCAGGCACCTTATTCTGGACACTGACAGGAATCCTCACTGTCATATTAATACACTGAATAAGAGCTGGCAGAATTTGAACCAACTTGACAGGGCCTCCAGAAAATATAGTGGGAACTGAGGATGCCTTAGCAACATCCTCAGGCTTGAAAAAGCTTTCATCCACTACTGTTCTGCTGGCCCCAGTGTCCCTCCTGGCAGGAGTATCCTGGCCATTGACAAGAACACTGTCCATATAATACCCTCTAGAGTTTTCTGGAATGGGGCTGTACACATCCATATTCTGATTCTTACCCAGACCCATGGACTCTAAGGACACAGTGACCTGACGACCCAAGGGTGCTTCAGCAAATAGTCCAAAGTGGGCACTAGCCATTTGTACTTCTTCCTCTGGGGAGAAGGCTAAGGAGGCAGTGCTGATCCCTGCATGTTTACCCTTGCACCTGGAATCTCATTTGATATGGTCAGTTGACCCACAGACATAGCATTTACCAAATGCTCTCTGGAATGGGGGTTTGTTCTGACCTCCCTCTAGGTGAGCACCAGAGGATTCACTAGCCCTATTTGGTTTCCCATGTGACTTACCCTGGTTATGTTGTTGTTTGTTGCCCTCTTTTGAATTGGAGTTATTAGAATTCTCTTGGTTATCTTTCTCTGGCTGTTTCCCCTCATTCTTTTTCTGAGTAGCCCCAGAATCCTTGTGAGTAGCCCTGTTGGCAACTGACAAGTCAGCAGCCTTAGCTAGCTTCTTTGGATCTATCCCCTTAGAATCATCCAAGTGCTGTATGAGCTCAGGAGAGCAGACATCAAAAATAGACTCCAACATTACAGGATTTATCATTCCTTCATAAGTGTTCACTCTGTAACCCTTAATACAACCATCTAAGTTTTTCAAACACTCACATACCCAGGCAGCCCAAGGGGTACCATCATGCTTTTTGAGGGTCCTAAACCTCTTAAGGTACTGGGAAGGGGTCTTCCCAAATCTAGCAATTAAAGCTAGCTTCACACACTCATAATCCATCCTATCCACCTCCCCCAACTCCATTACAACATCAGATGCAAAAGGGGGTAGCCTAGAGAAGAGCCAGGGAAGCAATTGATTCCCTGAGAGACCTTGAATCCCATGGTTATATTCAAATATTGCCAACCAATCCAAAATATCAAGCTTAATCTCATACATACCCACAATTTCTTTAGGCATACAGGGTCTCTTAGGACTGGAAGACCTAGAAGACTCTGGGAGAGAAGCATTTTCAAGAGACAATCTTTTCATTTGTAGTTCATGATTCAACTCCATTTCTCTGAGCTTAAGTTCTTGGTGCTTTTGTTCAGTTTGAGAATTTAAACATTTGAATTCCAGTTCAAGCCTCATTTTCTCTAGAGCAATGAATTCAGGACTGAGTATAGGACCTGTGGGGGTCCGAGTGGACAAGGGTTGAGGTTGCTGAGCAGGTAAGGGGGCAGAGAGGTTTACATTCATAGACACATCTACCTCTTCCAACTCATCATTGACAGACATATTATCATCCTGAATATGATGCAACTCCCTCTTTCTTTGCTGCTCACAGCAAGAGATAAGTACATTCATATTCAGCACTGTTTGAGTGTTAGATTATTTATATTTGATTGCAATTTTATTTAAAATACCATTATAATAGCATTGATTTGAACATATCCTAACATTTAGCTTATCTGCTTAGTGCCGCGTTACATCTGTGATACATTTTTCTTTGTTTGTTCTCCGACGCCAGCTGAGGGTGCGCATTCAAGCGTTCATGCTCGCGTAGCTTTTATAATCCTTTTGGCATTCAGCTTTCAGCTGATCTTTTCTCCGCACAAGCGGAGCCTTCACAGCATGTGTGCCGGCTTCCCCGACCCGACGTGTTCCTCACGGGGCTCGGGGAAGCCGCAGAAGCTGAGGCACTGACGCGGCACCGTCCACCATCCACCAGGGGGAGCTGCTGCTCTCCCTGGTCCTTTCTTCTGTTTCCTGGTGCTCGCGAGCGTATTTCCGTTCTTAATCACAACGGATTTGCGATCGCGAGCGCCGGAGACGGTTCTTTCATCTCAGTGACAGTGTTCATTAATATACACATAAAAAAAAAAGGGAGGATAATTGAGAAAGCATTCAATACAAGATCCAAGGAAAGATCAGCTCAACCTCTTTACCTTTCCTGCTGGGCTAGAGAGAAGGTGTCCAGTGAGCCCAGAAAAAGAAAAAAAAGAAAGAAAAAAGGTGTGTAAGGTGCTTTAAATTAATCATGGCAGCGCAGTATTCTCCTCAGTCGGATCAGGCTTGGTCTGAAAGTGAGGTACATAACTGCTACATTGATAACGTGGCAATGGCAAATAGCCTGCAAAAAGTGCTGGGATCTTCAGTCGAAACCAGCATTAAGAAAGCAGTGACTGACATGCTCCTACCTATTAAACACCGCTTGGATACCATGGAGGAGCATCTAAGAGAAACCTCTCCTCCTAGGAGGAAAAAGACCCAAAAATGGAAGCACCTTACTGAAGGGGGATGTATTCCGGCTTGCAAGAGCAGAAGCTCTCTGACCCCCCCAAGCCAGCCAGAACCTGCCACTGCTGCTGTATCGGGCGCCTTCTCCAGGCTAAAGAAAGCCTTTATGGATAGGAAGGTAACCCCTTCCCTTGATGGACCCGTTAACCCCAAGGAGGATAACAGGGGTGATAGACCCTCAAGCCCGCAGGGAGACATACAGGGCACGGAAGATGATCAAAGCAGAGGCGCGTACGACGCCCCTACTCCCACACCTCATCCCAAATTGGGAATTCAATTGGGAATTCAAAGCCCTCAAACTCGGGGATTGTGGCAGCCCCCATCCCTAGAGACAAGACTGGAAATAAATCTCCTTCAAAGGGGATGTTCATGCCGGAGGACCTTATACACCCCAGATCCACCGACTGGGAACCATCTTCCAGAACGGCCAACTACATGTAAGTCCAGACTGCGCAAACCCCTTGACAAGGAGGTCAGAGCCAGACCTCGGGCGGAATGATGCCCCCGCCCAGATATTGCAGACAAAGTACCTCTAACTCCAGAGCTAGACTCTAAAATTATCACCTTTTTGGGAATAAATGTGGAGGACCCTAGAAAAGGAATAGGCCGCGCCTGGAAGTCCTGTCAAGACAAGGTCCTGGACGTTGCAAGTCCACTAGCCAAGATCTTGGACCTAGCAGAAGCAGCCAGCGACACATCTAACCCCGTTGACCCAAGGATTTTATCAGGCTGGGTTCAGCGGGCCATTTGTCTACTTGGTAACTCCAGTTGTGCCATTTCAACAGAACGTCGCAAAGGAATACTATTTAAGATCGACGACAAGCTGAACGAATTAGCAGACACAGAATCTGGTCCTACAGCTCAAGGCCTGCTTTTTGGAGATCCTTTTATGAAGGAAATGTCTAAATTCGTCGGAACATTTACCGCATTGGACAAAGCCCAGGCCTCAATAAAAAGAGTCTTCGCTTCTGCAGGGCCCGACGTGGTAGGGGTCACTCCTCCGGCTGTTTTTTCTTCGATAAAAGACCTCAGCACTCCAGAGACCAGCATAACACCTGGCAAGAACGCACCAACACTTTCTTCCCTTCGAGAGGATGTGGAAGAGGGCTTGCCTGGAGAAGAGCGGCTAGACATCCAGCCCAACAACAATCCTCAGGTCAGTTCAGATATAACAGCACCTGCACCACAAATGCCTATGGGAGGGAGGTTAGCTATGTTTGCAAGAGCTTGGGATACCTTATCGGGAGATGCTAGGGTCAGGGACACGGCTCGAGGTCTACACCTACAGTTTTTTGGCCAGCCCATTCAAGTATGTCGTCCTACCCCTATAGTGATGTCCCAATCAGATCAATTAGCGCTAGACAGCGAAATACACAGCCTGCATCAGAAACAAGCGATTCGCCCATGCTGAAATCATGGAGGTTTCTTCAGCCCCATATTTCTGGTGCGCAGAAAACAAAAAGGGCGCCTAGTGATAAACTTAAAGGCTCTCAACGAGTTCATTATTTACCACCACTTCAAGATGGAAGGCAGTCACATGCTCAGGGACCTCCTGAGACCAAACGATTGGCTCATGCGCGTAGACCTACCTAAGATTCTCTTGGGAAAATCAAGACTGGGAGTTCACAAGTCTACTTTTCGGACTCTCCTTAGCACCTTGGGCATTTACCAAACTTCTGCGGCCAGTAGTGGCTCATCTAAGGGAACAATGTGTCCGACTTATAATTTATTTAGACAACATCATCCTTATGGCCCAATCACAAGAACTGGTTCAGAGGAAGACCAGACTAGCCATAGATTTACTACACAGTCTAGGCTTCCTTATAAACTGGGAACGGTCTATCCTCCATCCCTCCAGAAGTCTGGAATTTCTGGGGTTCGTGGTAGACAAGTGGAATTCTCAGCTTTGCCTTCCAACAGCCAAGATTCACTCCACAAAATGGGAGATATGCAGACTTCTACAGAAGAGTCTTTTCTCGCTTCGAGAGCTAGAAAGAGTAATAGGCTTGCTATCCTCCTCCATTCAGGCAATATTTCCCGGTCCCCTTCACTACAGGGAACTAAAGAGGTTGAAAGGCCAGCACTTAAGACACAACCTCTCTTACTCTCAAGGCCTGACACTGTCACCTCAAGCAAGAACAGAGCTCAACTGGTGGCTCACCCACATGGAGGCCTGGAACAGCAGTGCGATCTTTGGATCCACTCCAGATATCATCATTGACTCAGACGCCAGTCGCTCCGGTTGGGGAGCGAGATGCGGCTCTGTCGCCACAGGGGGAACTTGGTCACCTCAGGAGCTGGATCTACATATCAACTGCCTGGAGCTCCTCGCGGGCTCCTTCGCGGTATGTTCTTTTGCCAGAGGCAGAGGGAGTTGCTGTATCTTGCTGAAAATGGACAACATTTCAGCAGTAAGATACATCAATCATCTTGGTGGCACCAAATCGAGACCCCTGGCCAAATTAGCCAAAGACTTCTGGCATTTCTGCCTAGAACACCGGATTTCAGTCACAGCGGAGTACCTCCCGGGTCTCTCAAACATGGTAGCAGATTGGCATTCACGACCACCACACAGATTACAGCGACTGGAGGCTCAACATAGAAGTCTTTCTCCACCTGCAAAGAGTCTGGAGTCCCATGGCCATAGACCTCTTTGCATCCAGACTCAACACCAAACTACCAGTGTTTTACAGCTGGAGACCGGATCCAGCAGCAGCCGCCACAGACGCATTTCTGCAGCACTGGACCCAGGGACTCCGTTATGCCTTTCCTCCTTTCACCATGATAACGAGGACACTGGCGAAGTTCCGTCAGGAGCACTCAGATCTAGTCCTCATAGCACCGGTCTGGACATCTCGGTCCTGGTATCCAGTTCTTCTGGAACTTTCCTCGGATTCTCCAATCCTACTACCCCAATTTCCGGATTTCCTACTAGATCCATCAGGACAGTGTCATCCCCTTCTTCTCAGCGGGTCACTTATTCTAGCGGCCTGGAGGATTTCAGGTCAAGATGGAGAGGCCCCGGTATGTCACGCATGGTGGTCAGCCTTATCGAGGAAATCTGGGCTCCTGCTACCCTTAATAGGTATTCCAACTCTTGGGGTACCTCGAGCACCTGGTGCAGAAGGAAAGGATTACATCCAGTTTCGGCACGTATAGAGGAAATCCTGAATTTCCTAGCCTCCCTAGTAGAAAGAGGTCTCACCTACAGAACAGTGAATGCCTATCGTTCAGCCATTTCGGCCGGTCATGATCTCCTGCAAGGGGTCCCGGCAGGAGAACACCACCTTGTTTGCAGATTGCTCAAGGGTATCAGGCTCACAGTCCCTCCTCCGTCCTGCTTAGACAAGCTTTGGGACGTTAATAAGGTACTGAATCTTTTTCTGTCATGGCCGCATAACAAAGAGCTATCTTGTACGGCCCTATCTGGCAAATTTACTACCCTTCTTTGTCTGGTCTCCCTCCTGCAGGAGAGTCTCTGACGTCTGAGCCCTTGATCTGGCGGGCAGGACCTTTTCCCCTGACGGCATTGTATTTCATTTACATAGAAGGACAAAATGCAATTTCAGGATGATTTCTTACCCCGCTTTTAGAGAACAGCCCAAGCTTTGCCTGGTTAAATGTTTGAAAGTTTACAAAGAAATGACAGCCCCGCTTAGGACCTCTCCTAATGGGCAGCTACTGATAGCTCTACGCAAACCACACAAAGCAGTTTCCGCTCCAACTGTAGCACGCTGGGTGCGTTGGACCCTAACTCAAGCAGGGATAGATACCCTGCACTTCGGAGCCCACTCTGTGAGAGGAGCTATGGCCGCCAAGGCATTCCAAACAGGAGTTTGCCTAGAGGACATCATGAGGATGGTAGACTGGTCAAGCAAATTGATATTTAAGCAATTCTACCTGAAACCGGTAGAACAGCCAGCATCTACTGTGGTAAGTAAGCTTTAAACAAGCATAATGTGAGCCTCCGGTCTTGACATAGAATAAAGATTTTCCATAATAACTTACTAGAAAGTCTTAATTCTATTAAAGACACAGAGGCGAGCATTATCGCACCCGGCGAGAGAAAGAGATAGTTGCGCGTGACACGCTTAATAGTAAATCTGGGACATTGCTATGATTTATTGATGATTGAAATTTGTTACGTTTTCTAAATAACACAATGATTTTCTCCCCCCCCTACAAAGAGAACTAGGGTTGTCAAACACATAGGGTTTAAAAAGTGGAAATGTGTTGGGATACAGGACATGGGAGTAAATTGTGACGGTGGGATTGAAAGAAAAAAAAAAAAGAGGGGGAGGGACAGGTAGCGAATACTTGGTAGAACATTTCAGTAGTACCAACTTAAAGTGCCAGCAGTTCACCGCGGGGCTCACCCAGAGAGTTGTGAGAGGAGCCATAGAAGAAAGATCTAAAAACCCTGCGATTCTCATAATTCAGGAACCTGATCCTCTTAATTAAAACACACAGCTACTTTATCTGACAGATTTACCACCTTAATGATTCCCTGTTTAGCTTGACAGTGCCTAATGCCCCCGGGTCAAAGGCGCGCACTATAAACAGCTTCAAGTAAAGTACAGTAAATACAAAGGGCCTCATTACACGGTAGGCGGTAACCAAGGCGCTATTAGCGCCATGGTTGCTGCCGGTACCGTACCGAGTCCGCCATGGTGAATGGCGGAATTACCGCCCTATTCCAAGGTGTGTGGGGGCGGTAATTCCCCATTCACCATGGCACTTCCCCATTCCCATTTGAGCCCCCAGAGGGCTCAATGGGAATGGGGAAGGCGGCAATTACGGTACCGAAAATTGCCGTACCGTAATTGCCTCCAAGGTCCCTTTGCGGGCCCGTTCCTTAATGGCTGGTAAAACCAGCCGTTGAGATCGGGTCCCTGCGAAGGGACGTCGTAGTAAGGCGGTAAGGGTTTACCGGTACCCTTATCGGTAACGGTAAGCCCTTACCGCATTCCATGTAATGAGGCCCATAGACTCAAAGGCCCATTTGTACACCACCACTTAAATTACGTGTATATGATCCAAGTGTGTCATGAATATCTTCACTTAAATTAAGAGCAGATGATCCAGATGTGTTAAGGATACAGCTACAGGACAGTGGTTGTCTAGCCAGTTTCCAGGTAAATTTCGAATTGTGCAACAAGTTATGGTCCGACCGCCATTGAACGCCCACCAGGTGGTGACAGGACGGTGCATACATTTACCCTTGGCTCCTCCCACTAGGACACTGAATAGTGTGAGAGCAGTGTAGAGCGGTTAGGTCAAGAAATTGAAGGATATGTCAATTCTCAGGTCTCAAGCGCTTCTTTTTCATTTCTCGACAGATACAAACGACCCAGGGCAGGCCTGAAGGCAACGGACAACTAAATTCCAATGATTAGGGACTAGAGACTGAAAAAACTGTAATGCAAGTGGGACATTTTGCCCTCCTGACAGACTTTGTTAGATGTTTAAGGCGTCAAGCCCTACAAAGCGGTGGCCACGCTGGCAACGAGGGAGCAACGATCAACAGGGCCAACGCAACAGATTTCATGAACTGCAAGACAGCAAGAACACTTTTGAGTTAGGGAAACATGGCCATCCTATGGTCCAACGCACACAAGCAACTAGAATAGGGACCGACACACCCGTGTGCAAAGTTTAAATGAGTTTCAAATTATATTGTGTGCACCTGACAGCTGAAACACTGTTTTGTTCTCTCTCTTTTCCTCCCACATGCAGGTTGTTGCGTATGTATGCTGTTACAATTGTGTAGGAAATTTCCTTGATGCTACCTCCCATTCATCACCCTGAGGCCTACTCATTCAACCATTCTGAAGCCTTTCCCACTCAATTTGCCCACTCTATCAGAAAACCCAGACCCCTTAGAGCACGTTTCCCTGAAGTATATTTCCTTGCTTTCATTGAATACCTAGCCCAAACATTTCCCCAACTTGAATACAGTGCATATAGTGTCCGACCCACATTGAGAAACCCTCAACAAGAAATGTCCGGGGGCAGGTTTCATTTTTGTCCTCAGTGATTGTTCAGTTCGCGGAGCTTGAGGTTACTAACAAGTACTAACGTATTAACGCCTTTCTTGCGATTTTCAGGCGGGCAACTTTATCATCTCATCAGCTGCAAGGACCCAGCAGCGTAAGTGGTTATAGGCAATTCAATAAGGACTCTTATCCTCATGATGGGACTGTTAACGATGAACGGAAGAATCGGGGGTGGTCATTTAAAAATCATATGGAATAGTGAGCATTACCGCTGTACCCCATACTAACATTCCCTAACCCAAGCAGGAAGACCTACGGTGTCAGAGGGTGAGGCAAAGACTGCTGCCAAAGTAAGGAGAGGTAAGCGCAGTGTAACTGCAGACACAAAGGGAATAAAACATACACCTCACACACATAGCAGAAGTAACCAACAACATGCACACATGTACAAAATTGGTAGGGACACCACTGGGGAGAGCTGTCCTGTCTGCTCTTTAATCCCCTATACCATGAGTGCCGTGAAAGAATTGATTGCAACAGAAATACCTACAGCAAAGCATGACGCCCATGTATCTCAAAGTCTTCCAAACGTGAAGAAGATTGCAAGGGAAGACAGCAACATTGAGATTGATGTAAAAAGAGGCAATCTCCTATGAAAGAAGATTACATCAAGACACTATCCATGATGAACAACTATTGCCAGCTCATTGAAGAACAACTGTATGTAGCAAAGGGGCCAGAGAGAGAAGGAACAACTAGCAAATGCACCAGTGAGCAAGCTGCAAGAGAAAAAAAAAATGAACAAAAAATGACAACTGCCTAACTGAGTGGGACAAGAGTGTGAAGTTCGTGACTTGGCTGGAGAATGAAGAAGGACCTATGCCAATAAATACTGTGAAGGCATCAGCCTTATGTTACCAGCACAACAGTGAAAAGAAGTGGACGAACATGCTGGATGGAAGAAGGTTGAGACAAGTAGGGAGATGAGAGCAGGAACAGCAGTTTTTGTGGACTACTATTGAGCATATGGATCTAAAGCTCAAGAGAAACTGCCAGAGAATTAGGGAGGTGACTGTTCATTGGTGCACATCAGCGTGCCCTTGTTGGTGATGCCCAAGGAAGACGTGAGGCCAGACGACTTCCCCAAGATGGAAAACAACCAAAGGAAAAAGAGATAACTGAACAAAGCACCAAAGGCCCAAACAACGGAAGAATAGAAACAGACTAAGGAGTGAAAAGAGGGGGGAACTACTTCTCGAGCGAATAAGAAGCAACATTGGATGAAGTACAAGCACACAAAAGACTGTTCAGCATTAAAACACATGTGAACAGAGAAAGACAAGAACTGGCTAGCGTTTCCATGGTCATGAACAGAGAAAGACAAGAACTGGCTAGCGCTTTCATGGTTTTGGATGCCATCATGAGTGGCTGGTGGATTGAAGATGATAACTGAAGCACTAGTACTGAGCGCAGCATCATTATGCAAGATCAAGATATATTGCATGATGTGAGAGAACAGCAGAAGAAGCGATCGGAATGCAAATAAAAGAAATGGTAAAAGGAAGAACCGTACTAAGGGAGAAGATAGCGGTGCGCGACATGGTTCCAGCAGTAATAAAGGTGGACACTCCCTGTGATCCGAGGAAGTACGAAGGGAAGTGAGTGTGGTGGAACGCCGAAGGAGAATACTTCCATATGTACTGGTCCTTCACAATCATGTGAACATATATGGACACATCAGAGAATTGACAAAGATATGCTTACCGGAAGAAGGTGAATGTTGCTTGGTGGTGTGGTCGACAAGTCGACCAGAGGGGGGACTGAAGAGGGAAAATCGAGATCAAACTCCTGCCCCCTCACCCCAGGCACATCAACAGACAGGACAGCAGGAAGAATAAGGAGCGCACTCATCATTTTGCACCAGGCCCCAGTGCACCCATGGGTGACAAATATGCTAAAAGACACCCACTTCACCAACACTGCAACCTACATGCTACATTAGCCTCAATGCAGCAATACCAGAATCTACAAAACACAACAATTCCTGTTTAAAGGCTTGCAGATGCTCATATGAATTAACCTAATCAAATGGCACAGTGTAAAGCCATGCTTCAGGAAAATTACAGCCAAGTACACTTGTCTCACTGAACACCAGCCGCTGTGGGGATTCGTGCTGACTTCAGCAATGCGCCTCGCAAACCCAGGAGCAACTCAAGGCCTTGCAGTAAGATAAGATTCCTTTCTTTGAACGACAGTGAACTCTGGCAGACAAGCATTTTTAATTCTTCACAAATACAAGTAATTCAGAGTAGAACCCCCAGGGCCCAGTGTTTTTTCTCTGGGAACGAAAGACATTTTCGCAAGATCCAGACATCATTTGAAACATAATTGTAACAAGAATGGCTCAGCTCTGGCCAATGAACGCTGAGGGCCCAGGGGCAAAAAGCCTGTTCAGCTAAAACCAATGAGAAGAAATTCACAATGCAGCAATTTTAGAATTAGGTAATGAGGGAGGAGCAGCCAAGCCAGCCCACTGACACAAAGGTCCAAATGTCCAATGATCAGGCTTCCCATAAGGGCACTATAGGTCACCCATCATTTAGCAGCCAATCTCAGGATGAGATAGGTTTCTGGGAGCTGGTCCAATGTTGTGATGTCAGCCTGCAGTGTGTTACAAAGCTGGCTTGCAAGCCAGCCCCGGGGGAGACGGTGCCTGGATTTTCACTGTGCACAAAGCCCTGCGTGTTTTTTCTTTGCTGCCCAGAAATATAACAGTTTGGAACATGCTGCTTCTTCCTTGGACTCTGCTGCATTTCCTTCTTGGGCAAAATGGGAGGTGTTTTGGCCTCCCATACCCCGGGACCCCCAGAAGCCCTGGTGGGGATCCAACCTCTTCCCAACAATCATCAATACTTTCCACATTTGCTAGGGGGTCAGGCATTTCAGACCCACCCCCTAGACTTGGATTCTTTAACAACTTTTCAATCAATTCAGTCTTTTTGCCTTTGGCAGAGAGTTTCCTTTCTTTACACATGGTTCTTAAATAATCCGCAGTGTAACTCAGGAGGGTCTCCTGACTGTGGCTTTCCATATTAGACATGATTAATATTGCTTTTGGTGATGTTAGCCTTGTGGTTAGTTGATCCAAGGTAATAGCAGCACTATACTTTGATCCCACCGCTGCCATCAGTGTTAGGCAGAATTATATGCAGTACCCTTTGGGAATACCACACACAATTAAGACAAGTGACAGTACAAATTCACCTTTAGTGCAAGCCTGTACTACGCTGTTAAAGTGGCAATACAAATTCACCTTTGGTACAAGCTGTATTACACTGTTAAAATGGTAGCAGTAGCGGAGCAGCCAGACTTATCTCAAGAGTAAGTGAGCAGTATCAAATAGTTACACAAAGGACAGCAATTACTATGATTCAGGCAAACACTGACTCAAGGTGTTCAAGTAAAAGAATATACCTTTATTTCACTCTTCAGTTGTATAACATTACACCATTATAAGCAGTTTAAAAATCACACTCTCAATACACCACACCACTTCCTTTAAATCCCAGACAAGTTAAGCACACAAAAAGAAGTGGGAGCAAAATGGCACTCCAGCAATTTAAAAGGGAGGGAAAGACAAAAATATATTAGAAATTAGATCAAACCAACAGGTAAGTACTCAGGGCAGTTGAACAAGAGGAACTTCAGTGAGGAGATCAGATAGAAAAGGCTTAGGGCCAAAGTCAATGGGTCAAAAGTCTTTTGCTCAAGATCACACAGTTCAGGGTAGTTCACAGTAATGTTCGTGGCACGGTTTATGGACGAGGTTGGTTGATAGAAAAGTTAGTTTAAAAAGAAGAGAAGGACAAGCCCTCGGATTGGAGAAGGATTTCACACACTTTCCCCGCGGCTGAACGAAACGAGCAACTGGGTTTGCACAGTACCTTAAAACGGAGAGGAAGCTGTAGCTGAGGCAGACATTCCTGGTAGTTCCTGCAGGCTCACGGTTCCTGAAGCGACTGTCGGACTGATCAGAAGTAGGAAGACTGGAGGGTCCTGCACTACCCAGGGAAGAAACCAGCAGCAGAGTAAAGCAACAAATAAAAGGTGCGCTTCTTAAAACCCAAGCAGGGCCTGACCTTCCTGGCTATCCGGCCCACTGTAGCTCTGTACAGCGAATTCGACCAGAGGAGGGGTCCTGGCTTGCAGTTTGGGCGAACTGGTTGGTCCCACATGCTCAAGGGAAGATGTTTCCTGGAGGATCTTCTCTGTCGTCGCATTCTGGAGATTCAGACCTGCAGCAGGGCTTCATCGGGCGGTTCAGCCGTTGTGGTGGTCCTCTTCAGCCAGTTCCTCATTGGTTCTTTCGTTTCAGTGGCGACTCTGTCTTTCCAGTCCCCGAGACCTGCTTTTTATGCAGTTATCCCCCATTCATACAGCCTGGCTGTCAATCACACAGCAGGGTGGCTGGCCTGGCAAGGCCAGTCCCCTTAGCCAATCATACAAGAGTGCGACTTGGGTTACCAAGGGAAATGGCAGGGGTCCGAAGTCCCCTCCCTCACATCCTTCCTACCCAGACTTTCAAGTGCCTTAAGGAGGGCTTCTGTGCAGAAGCCTGCGAAAAGACAGCGAACAAAGGAATCATCCCCGGTTTGGCGCGCAGAGAAGAACACGAGAAAGACTTTAACAAAAAGAAATGGCGACTAAACCCAGCCGGAGCCAAAATAAAATGTATTTGGGCAAGCGGGTTTATGTTCGAGGCTAATATAATAGGCTAAAACAATACCAAGATTATATAATATAACCGCGGTAGAAAAGTTCGGGTAGTTAACACGGCCACCAGGCAAGTCTTAATGTAAAGGGAGCGAAACAATGTTCCAAGAGACACAGACAAAAAGGGATAAGAATTAACCCTTTCCAATACTCCATGTAAGATGGGGTGTACTGGGTCTGTAGTTTAAAGAGACTACATAAAGTTAATGCCAACTTTACATGTTTCTGGGAGACAGTAGTCAGTCCCAGAAAAACTAAGTCAGAGGGAAGTCTAAAAGACAACCCTGTGTTACTGCACTGAGGGTGCTGTGTAACACACACACAAATGGTGCTCATGGAGTAGGTGAGGCTCCAGAGCCCAAGATCACACAAATGGTAAAAACACACACAGCAAAACACATGCAAGAATGGGAAAAAAGGTTCACACTCTTACCAGGTGAAAAAATAAATCCTAGAAATCCAGCAAAGCTGCTGAGGGACTCAATAGGTAAGGGAAATTAGCCATTTATGAGAATTCTCCCTAACAATGGCCCTGATGAAGGCAGAGGTTTCAATGAAATAAAATTGACCAAGCCGAAACACGAGTTGGCCAAGCTTTTTGCTTTTTTCGGATTGGTGCTTTACATGTTGGACTTCAGTTCCCATTCGATGCATTGTTCATTTGGGGCATTTATTCATTGAGCCTTTAGCTACAAGAAAAGAAAGCAAATGCCAGCCAGGATTCATCACTGTGCGATTTATATTTTGGACAATTAATGATTTTTGAATTTTTCAATGTTTAGTATATTTATTGTGTGAGTATGTGATTGAAGAGAGGGTGAGGTATGCAAGGGCTTGTTGTTAGAGTGTGAATTGGGTGTATGAAGCGTTTACATTTATGTATATGTATTCATGGTTTTGATTTCTCCCATTGTTTCATTCTTATATTTTGTGTTAGAATTGATGGGTAGAAGACTTTGCACAAGCTGTCTTCATTTAGTGTACATTTATTATTATGTTGTCTCAAAATGGAATACATTATTTTACTGATTAAATAGAGAAATGTTTTTTCAAGGGTCATTGTTTTTTTGTTGTTGACAGCCTCAATGGAGCAGCATTCCACAGCTCCCACTGCTCCCGGCAGTCCCCGACAATAGCACATATTGTCACTACTAGAGACCGTTCTTACCAGGGACTTCGGGCAACATCTTGAGGTGAAGAGGTACGGCCTATCCCTGTAATAGACAAGCCTGCCACCTGTTATAAAACAAGGTAGTTGAAGCACCCCCGACAGGTGTTAGATCCAAGAATGGAGGAAAGCCTCTGGAGAAGAAAACCCCCAATGAAGATATGGGCAACTTCTAGAATGGTCTGGGTTGGGACTGGGATCAATGGTCCTTCCAAAGAGATCGTAGGTTCCAGGCTGACTCAGGGAATAACAGAAAATTTGAGGAGCTGGGAAGAGGAGGTCACGCACAAAGACTGAGGTAGGTAGGACTAGGCGAGATGAAGGAAGTATGAGGCACGACGGGAGGAATGAAGCCAGAGGGAGAGGGACGAAGAAGAGGGTCGGTAACTATAAAAGGACTTACTGCCCCTCACCAATTTGTCAAGATAAAGAAATACACTCCAAAAAAGTGTAGCCCAGGGTGGGGCCAAAGGACTTCTCTAAGCCTAGATTCTCATGCAAACTGTGTCAGTGCTTGGCGATGGTTCTGGCAGGCGGTTGATGCGAGTCAGTGATATTGGATGAAGTAGTAGCAGAATTTGTTTTCGGATCGTGGGGGAGAGGAGGGATAGGAGGTGACCAGCAGAGATATGGAGTAGGTTGGTGAAGATTAGATGGTGGAAGGAGAAGCAAGTGAGAAGGATGGAACATCAGGAGGAGGGGGCAGAGCATCATGGGGAGGTGGCAGGAGTAATTAAGGAGGAGTTTGGAAAATATCAGGAGGAGATGACAGGAGAAGATATGGAGGAAGTGGGCGAGCATGATAGGAAGTGGTAGAGGAAGGCCATCAGGAGGTTGGAGAAGAACAGAAGGAGGAAGCAGACAGACAGTATTGGAAGGTGTGAGCAGACCAGTTGGGCAGGACATAGGGGAAAAACCCCAATTTGAAGCACCCAGTTCTGGTGGGAGAAGAACTGCCCTTCAGCCTTGCCGAGATGTTTGCCATTATTTTATTAGTGAATTAGTTTAAAATTAAACCTTACACAATATTTATAATAAAAACACAATATTACAACCATTAAAATAAAAACACATATTGATCAAACATCAATATTAATCTAAACATATTAGAAAGATACAATACAAATGTAATACTTCCAATCCTGCACCATGCATAAGCATAAAACATTAACATCTAAGAATGAGTAGGTTCATTCTGTATAAAAAGGTGATGATTGAAAGGGCTTTTAATTCCAGACAGCATGAGGAGACAATATTGATCCTCAAAGAGCCAATCCTTTTGGTCAACAAATCTTAAAAACAGAAAACTTCTCAAGTTATTTAAAATAGGACATTTCATAAATAGATGACACAACCTTTCGATTTCATCGGCTTTTTACAATATTAACAGATTCAAATGAAGAGGTTGTTTTGTAACAAAAACTATGAATTTCTCTAGTTGGTATTAGGTTCAATTTGAATGGTAACAGTGGTGAGCGCCAGTAGGCATTTGTAAAGTGCTGTAAAGTTATCACAGTATAGTACCAAAATCTTCTCACCCAAAGTACACTTTTTAAAGAGATTGTAATCTCTAGCAGTTTCAATGGCTGTCACCAACTTCTTTTTCATTTCTAAATCATTTGATATTAGCTATGTGAACAGTAAATGGAGGCTAGACAAAAGACCTTTGCAAGTAAATTTAAAATAGGATAGTGCAACATTCGGTTCTTCACACATTATTTTTTAAAGATCAGAGAAAAGTGTATGATGGGGGGGCTGGAAAACCCTTATAAAATAGTACCCAGCCATTTAATGATATTAAGCCCAACTCATATCGGATTATGGAAATTGGGACGACCTTAGGCAAGGCTAATGTCTTCTTCGAAAAGTATTGTTCTATTTTGATCAAAACAAGCTCCTCAACCATATTCGAAATTTCTAATTTCGTACATTACTGAAGGATTTACTTTAGATTTATAGGAGTTCACCAATGGCATCATCCAAAACCTTCTGTACTTATGATGTACACTCTTATGCTCTTCATTTGGAACAATAGTTGATATTTCCCTAATCCCCTTCCACCAACTTGTCTGTTCTTTCCACGCTTCAACCAATTCCCGGGGTTTCTGGTTTCCTTGTGTTGCTTCCTGCTCACTCGGTTGGTACTTACCCTGTAAGTCTAATGGGGTCCCCTAACCCATTACTCTATTGTGTTCAACAGTGTTCGTGTGACCCTTCTAGGTTTCTCACTCTCTCTGGTTCTCTTGGGTCCCTGTGACCCTCCGGGGTGGTGAACCATTCAGGTTTCTCAGGCTCTCACCACCCCTTGTCTGCTTGGGCTCTCTCTCGCTCTTTGTTCCTCTGTGGCCCTCTGTTGATGTTAGGGTCTTGTTCTGCACTTGTTTCTTTCACTCCCCCATCCAACCTACGTACCTGTGGTGTGCCGGTCCTTGCTCCAGAAAGGGTCCATCTCTGGAGTGGCAGTGGCAGCATCCTGCTTGGCTCGCTGGTCGCAGCTCCTCGCTATTAAAAGTGGTTGGTCTTCCCCTTCTACGGATCTCGCCTCGCTCCTGATCCTCTCTAGCTCTTGACTTGAGAGCAGAAGATCTCGTGCTCCAGTCGACTCGGGACTCAACGCCTCTTAACAGGCTCCAGACCCACCATGTCCAATACGTGGTTGCGCCTCCCAGTGTCTTCTGCTCCGTGGGGCCTCACTTCTCCCAGCCTTGCGTGTCTCTACCAGGGACATATTGTGTCTCCTCTGCAGTTCTCTTGCTTCAGAAGAGTCACCGGCACAGCTGCTCTGCACGGTTCCTCCCCCTGGTACATACTCTCACGTCAGGGAACCATCTTCACTCATGGATTCTCCTCCTTCATTTCAGGGTCCTTAGCCCTTTATTCATGCTCCATCCCTCTGAAGGGGTGTGTGCTTCACGACAGGTGATACAACTGGTACGGCATTCAGTATTGCCTTGTGACAAGCACTTCGAGGTTTTGTCCTCTCTATTGACTCTGCCATAGGTGAAAAGTGCATGTTGTACAGGTAGTTCCCCATGGGAATGGGAGTCCTTGTCACCTACAGGGGAATCACTCCTGGCAAGGACCTGCTTTCTGAAACCCATAGGGAGGGTTTTGCTTGCGTGCTCACCTCCCTAGCCTCAAAGGGGGTGGCTCCCCCTAAGGACGAAGAGACAAATTACTCAAATTCGTCACACTCATTTAATTATTTTGGTCTTCTTTGCATTAATTACCAGATCGTTATCAAGCCTACATTGATGGAAGGCATTAACCAGATGTTGCAGGTCAAGTTGGGTGTGGTCCATTAATACAATGCAATCTGCATATACAAGCAGGCAGATCTTAAGTGTATGCAAACAGGGATAAACAAAGGCAGCATGTTATAATGAGGCACCAAGATCAGAAATGTTAAGATTAAACAGGCAGGGGGCCATGACACACCCCTGTCACAATCCCCAATGTGCAGAGAAATCTTTGGTCTCAGAACCCTGCTAATTTAACTTGACCTGGATTTGTGTGTCCGAACATAAATAAATCAAGATGGCAAGTAGATCATATGAGATTTGCCAGTCATTTAACTTTTTCCAAATAAGTGGCTGATTGACAATATTGAATGCCAGGGAGAGATCGATTCTAGTTATAAATATTGGAAGCACACTTTTCTGCTGCCTTATACTGCAACTTCTAGGAGAAACCCTGCAACATCCTTGGTAGCTATCTGAGGGAGAGATTAACCACAGAGCAGAAGGTTGCAATTAACCCTTAAACTTGATATCAAGTGGAGAGATCTGTCTAAATGACAGAAGACGGGCGAGGAAGCCCCCTGAGCCCGATACTGTGAAGAGAGATGTGAAGGACATGACAAAGCAGATTGCGGTAAACCCTTAAACCATAAACGGATTAGACATTGTGAGTCAAGGGAAAACTGCTTGGGGTGGTTTGAAGAGGTTTGTTGTAAATAAAAATCTGTTGAGAAACAATTCTGGTTACTGTTCCTTTGTGTCTCCCACTCGGCTATATGATAGAGGACATCAAAGCAGAATGGTGAGAAAGGAATCCCAGATTAGGGGCCTATTTTGGGATTTCAGATAAGGGGCCCTCACCACCTAATGTGGGGAAGTCCCTGGGTGCAGCCTGGGCCCGACACCTCTAATGCACCATTTTGCGGATCACAGAGAAAGACAGCTGAGCTATTTATTTTTTTCATAGCAGGAGACTGAGCCCTCTGGAGTCATGTTGTCACTTTGAAATTTCAAAAGACATGTCCTGACATGATCGACCAACCACGTGGAAAAAATAGGGTGTCAGGGATAGCTTTTGGAGTAAAAACCTAACGAAATAACCCCAGATTTAGAAGTAGTGTTCTTCTGATCCAAGGACAAGCTCACTCCCTGTTGGTAATATTTTCTTTGTGAAATATTGAAACCGGAAGACACAATATCATAAAAAGAAAAAGGTTGGTAGCAATGAAGTGAATTATTGCCTTGCAGGGATGTGGAAATGTGAGTTTTACTTATAAATTACACGTAGTCGTTCCTCCTTGGACTACTCAAATATAACATTTGACTACACAAAAACAAAGCTGGTGACTGAGCATGAAGATACATAATGTTATGGCCACAATGTAAAGTAAGACCACCTAAGGCCGTCATGGAGAAAAACAGAGGTCTCTGACAGTCTGGCCGGGACACAACATCCGCCTGCAGCAGCCCATGCAAGGACCCAACTAAGGGATCACCCCCCCCCCCCCCAGCACAACCATGCCAGAATACAGCCATTCGTATCAGGAAAAGATAGCCACCGCTTTCTCAAGCATCACCGCACAGCCTGCAAGCTGATTCACCGAGACATGCACCTATCCGGCACTCTGGGCCGAGCCGGAAGGCAATGCCGGCCACCCCACAAGGCCACCATCTAAAGCCGTCGTGGAGAGAAACAGATGTCTATGCCGGTCTCCACCGCGGCCCGCCCACCAACCCATCCAGTGTTGCAACCTGCAGTGTTATCTCAGGCTCCCAAAATATGCTACCCCCAGCAAGGCAAAGCTAAACCTTTTAATACTAATGAGCCCTATCATAGCATTGCGATGCCGCATGATGCTCCCTCATGCACTGTGACCCTGAGCTGCGCGAAGCATATCCCGTTGCCGCCCCTCACCTACAGTCTGAAATCTGCATTAATAAACGCACATATCCCGGCTCTCCAGCCCCACCAGCTTGCATACAACCCTGCACCAAACAACTAGACGCCATAATGCCCGCACTCACTAAGCCCACCTATGTAGAACGTCTCACGCCGACAAGGCTAGCTCCTCCCTACCCCAGCCCAGCATCAAATTTCACCACCACCAGCAGGAAGAATGCACAAACACCCCTCCAACCAGCCTCTAACCCAAATGTCGCCACTGGCAGTAACCTAAAACTCAGATCCAGGACTCACAGCCCACTGACCCAACTGGGCACAAACCCCAGACCTAATACAAATGGGTACCTAAGAGCCCACACGAACACCCTCAACAAAACAAAACCAGTACATCAGAGCCCAGAGTCTGAGTGCACATCCAGGAACCCACCAGCCTCACCACATAGTGCTGAGCTCCCTGCTCAATTGGAAGCTCATGCATCCCACAGCCCTATGCAGCCCAACACTCCCCCTCCCAGCAGCATACCAACCAGACACACATCCACACTCCCAGGAGCCCTCATCAATGCAAGATCCCTACCAGCGCACGCCCTGGAGATAAATTAACTGTTATGCACCCTTAAACAAGACCTGCTGGCCATCACAGAGACGTGGCGGAAAGCAGCCTCCGACCCAGCCCTATCGCAGGGCTATACCATATATTGGAAGGGGGGGTGACGCCCTTCTCGCAAAAAAATCACTATCCCTCAGACCCTACTCTTCTCCTTTTGAAGACAATTGTGACCTGCTCACTACCAAAATCTCCATCTCGCACACAGAAACACTCAACACTCAACCTACATATTATCTATCGTCCACCCGGACCCATCCTCTCTTTTGAGGAAAACCTCCTACACACTTTAACCGCCAACATCAAACCCACATCGAGAACCATGCTCCTAGGAGATCTGAACCTGAGCCTAAATTACCCCTCTGATCCCCATGCCTGCTCAATAGCCAACTCGCTAAGCGCTCTCAGCTTTATTCAGCGTGTCCACAAGCCAACACACAACAAAGGTTGCACTCTGGACTGGGTGACAGACGTCAACTGCCAAACCAATATCTGCACCCAACACCCCTTGCCCCTGGTCCGACCACCACATTTTAGCCTTCAACATCACTAACTCAACCAACCCCATACTAACAACCACCATCCTACCCCCACACTAACCCGCAGCTCCAGCAAACTCACCTCTGACGCCATTGCCCCTTTACTGGTGCCATTGCTGCAGCAAAACTTCTGCATCAATGACCCTGACATACTCGCCGAACTATACACCAACACACTCTCTACCGCTGTTGACACCATTGCCGCCTGGCAGCACGCAAAGCCGAACAAGCCAAACACATCATCATCTGGTTTACCTCTGATCTACGCAAGCTCTGTGCTTTGAAGCGCACTGCTGAAACAAACTGGAGAAACAACCCCTTGAGCACACTAAAGACCCTATTCTCCAAGATGGCCAGATCTTACAAAAAAGGCATTATCTCGACTAAGGTCTCTGCATATAACTTTAGAATAGCCAATGCCAACTCCAAAACAAGCAAGCTCTTCAATATTTTGAAGGAGCTAGAAACTCCTGCAACCCCTCCACCTGTCACTACCAAAGATTAAGCCTGGTGCTCAGCAATACAAAATGCCATGCTGAACAAAATTAACCTATTACAGAAAGAAATCAGCCACAAACTCACCTCACTCAATAATCCTCCGGCGCCCCCTCTACCTTCATCCTGCACACCCCCCGCCTCAACCACTATCTCTGAACAATGCCTCATATTCAATTTCAGTCCTATCACAGAAGAGGATACTGCCTCCATCATTAAAAGCATCCAACTCAGTTGGGGGCGCTGTTGCACACGTCTAATATGGCCGCCTAGGTGGAGAGCTCCGGCTCATTAGAAATCCTTACATCAAATATATTCTGCCAGTTCCAACTTGGTTGACAGATAACCACAGAATACTGCGGCAGAGGGTCTACGGAATAGATCCTGAAAAAAGAAGACAACGAAGATATCCTTTGGGGAAGCTGCAGCGACCAAAGGGCTGCGACGTGGCCGCCCAAGGGCTCCACGCAACATCTACGTGAGCCCGGAGCTTGATACTGAAATAGATGCAGCTGGCCACCACAGCATTAAAGAGGTGAGGGGCACCCTACGGGTCAGCGGCTAAATTGTATACCCTCTGGCCCCAATCAACGCACACTTGAGGGCAGGGGGAACTCAACTACAGCAGCCCAGAAGAAAGGAGAATACACCCGAGGCGAGGCAGGACCCAGCCCCTCATCTGTACTGCAACACACCCTGAACTGGGAGACAGGTCAGAGGCTGCAATACCCCCCTCCCTTATAACTATTGAACTCCTCTACTGGACATCAAGGCATCAGGCATATGTATGTCGGGAGCCCTGAGGCACTGTTTGGCGCGCAATTGAGCAAGGACACGGCTGATGGGCTGCAATTGCGTGAAAACTGAGTTCCTGGACCCCAGTGAGAGTGGGGAGAAGCGAGACAACACAGCCGGTGCGACCCGGGTATAGATGCAACTGGCCACCACAGCATTAAAGAGATGAAGGGTACCACATAGGAAGCGTATAAATAATATATCCTTTGGCCCCAATCAACGTTCACTTGAGGGCCATGGGGGCTCAAAAACAACAGTCCAGAAGAAAGGAGTGTACACCTGAGGCAAGACAGGACCCAGCCCCCCATCTGTACTGCAGCACACCCTGAGCTGGGAGACAGGGCAGAGGCTGCAACACCACTCTCCCCTATAACTACTGAAATCCTATACTGGACACCAGGGCATCAGTTATATATACGTGAGAGTGCACAATCCACCCCAAAGTGGTAGTTGTAACTCATGGGCCGCACTGAGAAGAAGGTTGCAGGAGGAAAAAAGACCGGCCCAATGGACTCCTTTGCCAGCTCCCTGCCGCAGGCGGCAACAGGAGGAACAGCACAAACATCCGACAGCCAAGATACAGACCCCATAGATCGCCTGGCAACAATTGTGCAGAATGGATTCCTGGCTGTCAACGTCGAGTTGGATGACATAGTGGCGACGATTGGATCCCTGAAAGCACGAGTGGAAAAGGAAAGTACGCGCATTAAGGAAGCAGAGAACAGGATAAGCACAAACGAAGACGTGATCTCACAGCATGGCCGTGACATAGCCCTACTCCAAACCGAATTACGCAAAACCCAGAACAAGTGTGAGGATCTTGAATATAGGTCTCGTAGAAATAACATTCGCATAGTCGGGGTTTTGGAGACGTTCGGCAAGGGCCCCATGGAAAGACAGGTGGAAAATCTGCTGAAGTCTGTTTTGGGGCAGAATCCCTTTCAGACCACTTCCTCGTCGAAAGAGCTCACCGCACTCTTGCACCACCTCCTAAACCAGGTGCTCCACCCCGCACCATAATAGCACGGCTCCTAAACTATAGAGATAGGGACACAATACTCTGACTGTCCAGTGAAAAAGGAAAAGTGCAATACGAAGAAAATAGAATTCATATCTATCCAGATTTCTCTGCGAACATACAAACACAAAGAAGGTCCTATGAGATAGTCAAGAAACAGCTACGGCTCCGTAATGTTCCCTATGCTCTAATTTTCCCTGCGAAAATGAGAATTCAACACGGAGGAAGAGCCCACTTCTTTGAGAACCCTGCTGAAGCCATGGCATATGTAGAGACCTCCATTCCACTGCCGCCCAGAGACCGAAGGGGGGATCAAAATGCAAGACCTAAACCTGGCGAAGAAAGAAGAGATGCGACAGACGGATGAAGTTACACCATCCCCGCAATGTGACTGTTTGATAAATATTAAACAATTGGACTGGACCAAATTCCATTGTTTACTGAGCCGTGAAGCCTCCGACGTGGACGGCCAGGTGGCAACAATAGCTGTCCCTCTGGAAAGGTCCACTAGCTCAGTAGAAAAGCCCACTGGGCAAGTTATGAGTGTTAATGGGCAGCATTGTCAAGTTTGGGGAGATGATACGGGTGGGGGGCCAGGACGTAAGGTAACAGTTAGCTATGTTGAGCTATGGGTGAAATGGGGGAGGGGGGAAAGTTGCTCTTATGGCTGGTAAAGACACACATAGGAGCATGTCACAGGGGGGTTGAGAATACCACTTTTGTCCTGGAATGTAAGGGGACTAAACAACTTGATGAAGGCCAGGAAGGTTGGCAATTACTTTTCTAGACATTGCCCTCAGATTGTGATGCTACAAGAAACTCATGCAATGGGTGCAGTGAATGTGAATATAATGCCCAAATGGGGGGAAGGCACGATATTATACGAACTACTCGTCCCAGTCCAGGGGGGTTATCATTCTCATACATCCCTCACTGGGGTTCCAGGCAGCGGGACACAAGGTAGACGGCTGGGAAGATATGTTCTGGTATGGGGGGAAATAGCTGGTAAACAAATAACATTGGTGAATACATATGGCCCCAACATTGATGACCCAGACTTTTACTTAAATATATATGAAACCCTCAATAAACTCGATGCATCGTCCATAATATTTGGGGGTGGGGGGGACTTCAACATGGTCCTGGACCCGGTGACAGATAGATCCAGCACGAAAATGAGGACACCAACCAGAATGGCACTAACATTGGGACAACTACTTACACAAATTTCACTGATAGATGCATGACGCACATTACACCCAGATGCTAGACGATACACCTACTACTCATCCGTCCACGACAGTGAATCACAAATAGACTATTTCTTTGTGTCGCAGGGCCTATCAGAGACACTGCTCAGCTGCGAAATCCTGCCCTGTACACTGTCTGATCACTCCCCTGTTATACTGGAGCTTCGGCTAAGAGAGGCTCCCAGGCCTGTTAGGAGATGGAGAATGCCGGGTGGGATACTTGGTGACCCAAGCGTAGTGGGGTCCCTACGGGAGGAAATAACAGTTTTTTACTAACAATATTGGGACGGTGGTACTGGTCTCCACGGTATGGGAAACCTTCAAGGTCTGGGCTAGGGGGGCAATTATCTTTAAATCCACTGGCCTCCTGAGGGGAGTGAGAAGGGACCTGGAAGGGGTAGAAAATGCCTTAAACAGCCTTGAGGAAACTTATAGCCGCACACATGATAGGGCCACTCTGGCCGAGATTCACAAATTCATTAAAAACTTTAACGATCTAGCCGCCAGAGAAATACAATATATGGCAGCCCCTGCCAGAGCACTTAGATATGGTGAGGGCAATAAGGCGGGTAGAACATTGGCTAACCTGATTAAACATGAGAGCCAGCCCCACTCAATTACTAGCATACAAGCTGCGACAGGAAGGGTAATGACAAGCGAAGAGGGTATAAATGGGGAATTTGCCAAATTTTATCAATCACTATATTCAAACAGAGATAGGAAAACGACCACTGAGATTAAGGCATACTTGGCGACACTGGGGCTCCCAAACTGAGAATAAAATGGCTCTAGATCAACCGATCACTGAGGAAGAAGTGAGTGAAGCGATCATGGGGCTAGTGTCGGGTAAAGCACCGGGCTCCGACTGGCTAGGGGCTAAATTCTACAAGGAGTTCCGTACGGAACTAATTCCCATAATGCTGGAGACCTGGGAGGAAGCCCTAGAAGGAGGCATAATACCCCCAACAGTGAGAGAAGCCATCATAACTGTGCTACCCAAGCCCCGACGCCCGCCTAATGACATGTCATCATACAGGCCCTTATCTCTTATCAATGTTGACGCTAAGATATTTGCTAAGGTGCTGGCGAACCGAATGTTACCCTTGGTCTCCACATTGGTTCACCCTGATCAGAATGGTTTTATTCCCCTGAGATCTACCGCGTTGAACCTCCGTAGACTATTTGGTATAATGGCGCAAATAGATCCAGGCAGGAGCGCAGTTGCTGTGGCCTTTGACGCCGAAAAGGTGTTCGACTCTGTGTCATGGGTCTATCTCCTTACTGTGTTGGGGTGGGACCTTCCTTCATTAGATATGTGCGGATGTTCTACGCCGCTCCAGGAGCCAGAGTGTGGAAAAACAGAACCATCTCCGAGTTGTTCCAATTAGGTAGGAACACACAGCAGGGATGTCCCTTCTCGCTCATCTTGTTTACCTTAACCATTGAGCCAATGGCAGCGGCTGTTTGACGAAGACTTGGGGACAAAGGAATAAACATGAAAGGCTCCATCCAGCTAATTTCACTTTATGCGGATGACACGCTCCTATACATCCGCGAACCAGAGAAAAACATAGCGCCCATTATGACTGATATACATGAGTTTGTGGACTACTCGGGATATGTCATCAACACAGCCAAATCGGAAATATTCCCGCTCACCCCTTCCACTAAATGCCCAGCGGCTACCTGCGGACTCAAATGGTTGGAACAACACATCAGATACCTTGGGGTGTTCGTATCTAGAACCAGACACACTCTTTACGCGGACAACCATGAAAAGGCACTGCAAACACTGAGAACCAAGCTACAGATTTGGGGACACCTCCCCATATCCCTATATGGCAGAATAGCACTACTCAAAATGATAGCCCTCCCAAAGTTACTGTATTTCTTTGTTAATATGCCCATATGGCCGGGCAGAGACTTCGTTTCCAGATTACGGTCATTAGCAGTTACCTTTCTATGGAACGGGAAAACGGCAAGAATCGGGTGGGAGAAAATGACAGAGCCCTATAACACTGGGGTATAGCGGCCCCAGACTTTGGCCTCTACTATCTGGTCGCCTAGTCACAGTTTGTGAACTACTGGTACGAAGAATCTAAAGGAAAACCACACACCTAGGTAGAAACACAAACTATATCTCCAGCAGACATTGAGTCAGTCATATTTAATCCACGACACAAAGACACAAGCGAGTATGACCCGGTCAGCTGCACGGCCCAGGCCTGGGGTGAATTATTTAAGAGATTGAAGCTTGAGACACCATACAACCCAGAGGTCCCCTTGTGGAACTTTCCGGGTATCCCCCCTACGTCCGACGCGAGTATTCAGGAGGCCTGGGACCCTCACATGGAAATGAAGGTAGGCTATATGTTCATAGATGATAAATTTGCAACTAAGGAAGACTTCACGAGAGCAATGGGGGGTGGGCCACTCAAAACACTACAGTACCACAGAGTAAGGGCCGCATTTCAGAAAAGGTGGCCGATGTTTCCCGATGAACCCCCACAACACCCCTGTACACAACTCATTACCATGAAGGCGGGGCTGGGTATCTCTAAATTATATGTGGCAGTACAAACCCACCCCCCCACAATGAACCGGGTCAAAGACAAATGGGAGACGGACCTGCAAATGCCCATCCCGGAAGATAAATGGAACAGGTACTGTGCACTCACAAAAAAGGTTTCATTAAATACGGGATTACGCCTGATCCAATTTAAACTCCTAAATAGATTGCACTACACGCCAGCTAAAATGGCAAAATTTGTGGCAGAGCACGGGGGGGCTGCCCCAAGTGTGGGGCCCAGTGCGTGGGCTCCTTTCATATGTATTGGGAGTGTCCCGCACTCTTGAGATTCTGGGGAAAGGTGGCCGAGATGTTGGCTGAAATCACACAGATACCCCCACAGCTAACGCCTCAAAAATACTTATTCGGAGACATTGGCAAGTGCTCGGAGAAAACCAGGAGTTTATTCAATATTTCATGCGCGGTGGCGAAGAAATGTATCCTACAAGCCTGGAAAATGCCTATACCACCAAAAATGACTACTTTCCTCCGTGAACTGACATATATCAATGAATGTGAGGAACAATATGTTTTGACTCTGCCTGGGGCAAGCCGACCAAAAGACATATGGGGCCCCTTCCGCATGTATCTGTGTGAAATGCTCTCAGATGATGAAACGTCCATGTAACGCTAAATGTAACTGTTTTGCCTGTTTGTTGACTTGTATGTATTGATGGGATGAGGTTGCTGTAACTGTTGAGACCACCGTTGAACAATAAAAAGAGTTTTTTTTAAAAAAAGCATCAGACCCACAAGGTGCAAAGGCAATGCTTGCCCAGCCACTATCATAAAGGATGCGCTGACACTCTAGTACCGTTTATTACCAGATTCATCAACGGATCCTTCACCTCCAGCGTAGTAAAGATGGGTACTGCTCCTGATCAAACAAGCTTCACTCGACCCCTCCATCCCCAATAATTGCAGGGCGATCACAACTGTCCCATTCTTCCTGAAAATCTTAGACAGAGCCGCCTATGTCCAAATTCAGCAATTCCTTGAGACACACCATATCCTCGGTACAAGCCAATCAGGCTTCCGTCCTGGTCATAGTACGGAATCTGCCCTCATCGACCTCAAGAACCAGCTGGATAACTAAAGAGACACTGGGAAACATGCCCTCCTACTTCTCCTCGCTCTCTCAGTGGCGTTGGACCTGGTTGACCATCAAATTCTCTGCAACCACCACACCACTGCCGCCCACTTCTCCGCAGGAGCCACAGCCTGTGTTGCCTCATTCCTCAAAGACAGATCCATAAGAGTTTTTGCAGATAAATCCAGTGCACCCCCTTCTTCCATCTCGTGCGGTGTACCCCGAGGCTCCTGTGTGTCACCCACCCTCTATAACATATTCACAAAACCTCATTTTGACCTTCTAGATGCAATCAACATATACACGAACTATGAGGATGACACCCAGATTCTCCTCCCCTATCAGGCAACTACGCTGATGACACAACTGCACTAAACAAAGTCTACTCCACAATCCAAGCTTGGATGACCACGCATGGCTTTTGTCTTAATGATAAGACTGAGATCCTGGTGGTAGGATCCCCAACAACCTTAAAGAAGCTTGACCCTCAATACGGCTCTTTCAACATCGATGGTACTCTAATCCTGGCCTCCGCCTCAGTAAAGACCCTAGGAGTGCACCTAGACTCTACCCTCTCACTCTCACAATAGGTGAGCGCCATTGCCTCATCCGCTGTGCATATGACAAAAGTGATCAATGCCGCCAGAGCATTCCTATCCCAAGACAGCTGCCTCACCATCACACGTGCCATCATCGGTGCAAGGTTAGGCTACTGCAATGCTCTCTTTGCAGGCACCTTGAAACATAACCTTGACAGCTGATCCAGAACAATGCCATCAGAGCTGCCCTCAACATTCCCAAAAGAGACCACATCTCTGGTGCTAGGAGAAGCATTCATTGGCTGCCGATCTGTGAAAGAATCATCTTCAAGACCCTTTCAATCACGCACAAATGCCTCTCGAACGCATCCCCTCCATATCTCTCGCAGAAGTTCTCCATAACCCACGCCCTGCCTCAGACTGCTAAGATCCGCCTACACCAACAGACTACGGCTGCCTAAATTCAACCGATCCAAAGCCAGAGGTGCCAGCTTTCCAACCTTCACCACGGGACAATGGAACTCACTGCCACCAGCCTTAAGAGCGGAGCAATCACACTGGGTTTCAGTTAAGAGCGGAACAATCACACTGGGTTTCAGGAGATCACTGAAAACTTGGCTCTTTGCCTAATCCGGAACTCAAGTACTTGTTTCTCCTCCCTGACATCTCCCCCCTTCCCCAAGAAATTGCCTAACTGGTTGGAACAGCACCTCGATACCCCTGGTTTTAGCACGCTTTATAAATGAATTAAGTAAATAAATAAATAAAACGTATGCAATGAAGTTTGAGAAGTTATTTACAGTAAAATGTATTGCACACCAATGTTAATGAGCAGTGCTCAGCTGCAATTATTTAAAAAGTTATTGGCTCGCAGATAAGAAAGGGGTTGCAGATAGAGCATGTCATGAGTGAGCACATTATTATTAGTAAGCCACCCTACTATTGCCACCGAGAAAGCTTGGCTCAGTAAATTACTGAATTACAATGACGAAAAGGCTTCCAAAATGGCGTATGAATCGCCCCCATATCAATGTTAAATTATCGGAAAAATCACCTTAAAATGCATTTAGGGATCTCCTTATAATGTCCACAGAATCAGCAATAAATGCCCCAAAATTAAAGTTCTCAATAACCCAGTCTCAAGGAAATGCCCACAAGCAGAGGTTAAGCGTGCCATTTTGCATGCAATACAAATACTATTGGCCATTCGTCCTCACAAATTACTATCAAGTGCACAGAAATATTGTCTATAGGTGGGAAAGTATTTTAGAAGGTTACACAATCTTACCATCAATGCCACAGGATGCATTCAGTATTTGATTGTTGCGTTGCCTGGTGCATTACTCAAGCCTGACACTATCAGAGCCCTAGCTGTACAGCTACTACAAAATATAAGTTATGTTGAATAAATGCATAAGTAGCTGCCGGAGGATAGCAGAGCTAACTGAGGATACCAGAGTTCTGTAGGTAAATTAGGTTGAGTGGGAATCAGCCTTGATGAAGGACTTGCAGGGGTCTTTTTCCAGTCTTGTAGAGAACAGACTTTGACCACTGATAATGTCTCATGGTGCTATAAAAAAAACAAATACAACTGTACATGGTCAGGTGTGGCCTAGGTTGAGAACAAGTGGGTGCCTGTGTCCCCTAAACGAAGTATACTTCTCTAGGGAGTGGGCGTTCATTGGCAGTGGGTTCCCCATGTAGGTACCTGGACAGAAAAGGAACGAACTTCGTATTCGTTTTTCTTGGATCCGTGAATATCCATTCGTAAATCGCATGCAGAGTGTCATACTCAGCCTGGAATATAATGGATCAGACTGGGGCATAACATTGACATAGGGAAGAGGTGCTGCAAAGTGTACCTTTAAAAAAAATGGTGTTACATAACACTGGTCAAAACTACTAGCTGATCAGTGAAGTAACTCATGAGTCTGGCCGACTGTGGCCAAAAACGGACACACTTTGACCCAAAACATGGACCACACTAGCATGCTGGCACTGCACATCGGCAATACCCTATTGCCTTACAGGCCAGCCCGAGCCAGATGAACTTCTTTAATGAAAAGCTCAGACCCTGGTTCTGATAGGCTCTGTGTTCTGAATCTGCCCAGTCAAAAGAGCCGACATGCCGCAGTAGTCTGAACCTTCTCCAGCATTCGAAGGAGGCCATCTGGCAGGACTAGGAAGGTGCTCTTTGCTGATGATACTGGCCACTTGAGGAGTCAATGAGACCTGTCATCAAGGAGTACCAGAACAGTAAGGGACTCGGACAGGCTCTGAGCTGTTTTGGCCAGAGGTCTGAAAGCGAGCAGGCTAAAGGAGCCCTCCCTCCCCCAGTAGGACCTCAGTGCACGTGGGATTCATTTTCAAATTGTTGTGCCCCATCCATTGATTGTTGGGCAACAGTCACTCCTGAATCTGCAATGTGCTACGGTATCATCAGTTGTCATTGTTAAGATTGGTCGCTTGTTATCAGCATAAAACATCAATCAATCTAATCAGGGGGGTAAAGTAGATGTTAAATAAAAGAGGTGACAGCTCCTCCATGCCGTACTGCACACTTGAGCTGCCATGTCTGCGATTCATATGGAAAGGGGGACTTTGTTGTCTCTCACATAAGAATGATTTAATCGAGAGTAGGACGATATCCTAGACACCAACACTATATTGGCACATCACCAACAGTATATTGGCACATCAGTAAAGTGAAATGGTCCACCATGTCGAATGTCGCCAAGAGATGAAGAAGGTTCATTCAAGTCCTCGGCATCAGCTCTAGCTAAGGGGATGGGGAGATCCTCCAGAATGCTAGGGACAACTGCCTCAGTGTCATGTCCAGGACAGGAACCCAACTGCAAAGGGTCCAGTTGATAGCAGCGCCTGCAGCTGAGTGGGCAACTGATCTCTGAAGCACCACCCTGAATATTAGTATATTTGAGATGGGCTTAATGTTGGAAAGGTCAAGAATCAGAATCAGGATCAAGATCAAGGAGTAATGTATGCCGCCTTGAAGTCCAGAGGAACACAGCGAGTGTTTAACAAAGAGTTCAAGGCTGTTCTGAACTTATTTTCTCTCTCTCTGGCAAAAACACACGGTTTTTTAACCTAATCGTATTGAAAGGAGCTGCTCCATTCAAGGCGAGGAGTAACCAACCTGACAGATGTTCGTGGCATGTTACCGGCAGATTAGGGTCTTTAAGTGGCAGGTTGTACAACAGGATCTCTAGAGAGAAAAGCTACCACTGCGGTGGACGCCGTTTTAGAGAACTTATGAGTTATGGGTAATGAGTTCTAATCTTTTATGCAAAGTTAAATAAGGGTGCATTATGGGCCAGATTCATGGAATATTTTGCACGGTTCAAAGTGAATTTGCACTGCTAAAAAGTGACTTTGCACTGCCGATACAAACCCTGATTCATGGAACCGTAGAAAGTGTATTTTTGCCATAAAAAAACCAAGCAAAGTCATTGCATATAGTCATTTTTGCAGTACAAAATGACTTTGCGCGGACTTTTTTCGTCAAAAATACACTTTGCACGGTTCCATGAATCAGGGTTTGTGTCGGCAGTGCAAATTCACTTTGAACAGGGCAAATATTCCATGAATCGGGCCCTATGTGTTTTGTTTCCATTTGTGCCATGGGATACTGCCAGGCAATACAGTATTGTAATCAGTGCTGCATGGCAATAGCATGCCTTACAGTAATGCCATTTGTGCTGAGGGATTACCATGCCACACAGCACTGTTGTGAGTGCTGTGGGGGATGGTGAGTCCTGACAGCAGTGTTATGATGCAGCACTGTGCCTTACATTATTGCTACCGGTTTTGCAGGGTAGTGGCTTTCTTTACAGTGTTTTCATCAGTGTTGTACTGAATGGGTACGCCAAATACGGGGCCATACACCAGCATTCTGCAACTGGCGGCGTTTAGACTACTACTCGCATGACCCCTCACCATGGCGTATGATGACTAGGGCTGATGGGGGGTCCAGTTCAAAACATCTGGAGAGCCAAAGGTTGCAGACCCCTGCATATCAATCTATGTGCTATTACCCTGCCATAGACAGAGCATTGCCGTTAGTGCTCCGGGGGAATTATCATATACAGAAAATAGCACATGATGGAAAAATGAACAACACAAGGGGCCACAAAGAATCTATAACGCACGTAGAATAGCACAAATAGTAAAAAAGGACGATAGACTAACAAGAAAATAGCATATGGAAAGGAAACAAGAAAATAGGTTACAAAAATGGCCGGCCCGAGCATGGGCTGTTTGTGCGCGGGACAAGGACCCCGCCGTTGGGGGCCCGCACCGGCAGTGCCTGCCTCGGCCCTTAAGGACTGCTTATCAGTGACTTTCTTCTAGCAAAAGATTTAAAGGGTGGAGCGATTTACATGCGGTCAGCAGGGGAAGCCAGAAGTCAACAGACACCAACAAAACTGTAAGTGTGACACGGGTGGTGTGTAGAGCAACTACTCTACTCCAAAAAGCCCCTGCCACTCTATCTTACCTTTCAATTTTGTGGATTGCCATAACCTCACACCATGCATACTTACAGAGATTTATGACCACCAGCCTAAATCTACTCAAGGCTGACCGGACTGTAAATGTTGCCTGCATTACATACTAACCTAACGACTTGCCAATGTAAGCATATACCACACTTAGATGGAATTTTTGACCTTAGTCTGCTCCGCATCTAGACAGGATTATGAATGCTAGCATGAACCACACTTAGATGGAATTTTTGATTTTGGTCCGCGCCGCATCTAGACAGGATTGTTAATGTGAGCATGTACCACACTTAGATGGAATTCTTGACCTTAGTCTGCTCCGCATCTAGACAGGATTGTTAATGTTAGCATGTACCACACTTAGATGGAATTCTTGACTCTAGTTTGCTTCGCATCTAGACAGGATTATGAATGCTAGCATGTACCACACTTAGATGGAATTCTTGACCTTAGTCTGCTCCGCATCTAGACAGGATTGTTAATGTTAGCATGTACCACACTTAGATGGAATTATTGACCTTAGTCTGCTCCGCATCTAGACAGGATTGTTAATGTTAGCATGTACCACACTTAGATGGAATTCTTGACTCTAGTCTGCTTCGCATCTAGACAGAATTATGAATGCTAGCATGTACCACACTTAGATGGAATTCTTGACCTTAGTCTGCTCCGCATCTAGACAGGATTGTTAATGTTAGCTTGTACCACACTTAGATGGAATTCTTGACCTTAGTCTGCTCCACATCTAGATAGGATTGTTAATGTTAGCATGTACCACACTTAGATGGAATTCTTGACTCTAGTCTGCACCGCATCTATGCAGGATTGTTAATGTTAGCACGTACCACACTTAGATGGAATTCTTGACCTTAGTCTGCTCCGCATCTAGATAGGATTGTTAATGTTAGCATGTACCACACTTAGATGGAATTCTTGACTCTAGTCTGCTTCGCATCTAGACAGGATTATGAATGCTAGCATGTACCACACTTAGTTGGAATTCTTGACTTTAGTCTGCACCGCATCTAGACAGGATTGTTAATGTTAGCATGTACCACACTTAGATGGGATTCTTGACCTTAGTGTGCTCCGCATCTAGACAGGATTGTTAACGTTAGCATGTACCACACTTAGATGGAATTCTTGACTTTAGTCTGCCCCGCATCTAGACAGGAATTTTAATGTTAGCATGTACCACACTTAGATGGAATTCTTGACTCTAGTCTGCTTCGCATCTAGACAGGATTATGAATGCAGCATGTACCACACTTAGTTGGATTCTTGACTCTAGTCTGCTTCGCATCTAGACAGGATTATGAATGCTAGCATGTACCACACTTAGTTGGAATTCTCGACTTTAGTCTGCCCCGCATCTAGACAGGAATTTTAATGTTAGCATGTACCACACTTAGATGGGATTCTTGACCTTAGTCTGCTCCGCATCTAGACGGGATTGTTAACGTTAGCATGTACCACACTTAGATGGAATTCTTGACTTTAGTCTGCCCCGCATCTAGACAGGAATTTTAATGTTAGCATGTACCACACTTAGATGGAATTCTTGACTCTAGTCTGCTTCGCATCTAGACAGGATTATGAATGCTAGCATGTACCACACTTAGTTGGATTCTTGACTCTAGTCTGCTTCGCATCTAGACAGGATTATGAATGTTAGCATGTACCACACTTAGATGGCCTTTCTGACTGAGAGTCCTCGCATATGGAGGGTGTTCAGTAGTGCTCATGCCTTGAGGGAACCTTTCCCTGGGTGCCAGCGTATCACGGGTGAAGGGCTCTCGGCGTTAGTGTATACCGATCTTGATTCCCGAGAGGGGCTTGCCATCGACATGCCGTCGACATCGCCATCGACATCCCCTGTCACTCTACCTTACCTTCCATAGCGTAGACTGCCATAGACTTTAATAATACATATTTAGGAGGACTTGTGAGCACAGTAAATGGATTGTAAATGTTGCTTTGTTATGCATATGCTAGTGCCACACATGTAGGGAACTAAACTTTAGCTTGCATCGCATCTAGATAGAAATGTGATTGTTAGCATGTACCACACTCAGGATTCTTAACTTTAGCTTGAGTCGCATCTAGATAGAAATGTTATTCTTAGCATGCACCACACTTAGAATTCTATTCTGAACCCTAGCTTGCGTTGCATCCAGATGGAAGTGTGACTGTTAGCATGTGCCACACTCGTATGGAATTCTGAACTTTAGCTCGCGTCGCATCTAGATAGAAATGTTATTCTTAAAATGCACCACACTTAGAATTTTAAACTTTAGCTCGCGTTGCATTTGGATAGAAATGTAAATGTCAGCATGTACCGCGCCTAGATGGAATCCCATAATTGCAAGGACAGCAATGCCAACTAACCAACCGACAATTGCATCCCTCTGCATAAACCTCTCAAACGCTAACCAAACACAACCACAAGCCTAAAACGCAGCAATCCACACAAACTCCACAACAATGCAACAACAAAACAAACCACAGATAGACTTGCACAACAGCACACGACGACTACGGACCGTAAAACACCCCAAGCCCAGCCAACGGACCCACCGGGCTGAGGCTGCCAACAGCACATCACTGCTCTCTTGCACTTTTCCAGCTTATCCCCACTAACCCACCCCCTCTCCTCCCCTTTTTCAGAGCTGCCAGAGTACCAGGGGACCACTTCTGTGGTGGTAGTGCGCGGTACAAATGTCCTTTAACATTAACATTAACGTTTAAGAGACCATTCTTTTGGAAAAGACGTTTTTCACTTTTTCCGGTGTTAAGAACTGTAAAGGGGCATTTTTATTTTGGTAACAGACACAAAATACCAGTTAGCTACATCACATGTATGCCCTCCCCTAGGACAATTACATATATCACATAAAACAGTTTTAAACTATCTGTCTTATTTTCACAAGTTCATAATTATCGCACCAAAAACAATGTTTTTTAGAATGTAACATTTTTCTCACATTTATTTATTTTATTTATTTTTACATTTTTGGCAATGCCCAGAGTCAAGGGCATCACCGTGTTAGTACAGCATAAAGATGAGAGAGCAAGTACATGATGGTGAATACAGGAAATACATAGGACCAATTATTATTCATATTTGTCAAACACCCAGGTCTTAACTCGTTTTTAAAGGCGGTGAACGATTGTTCATTGCAAATGTGAGCCGGTTGTGCATTCCAGAGTTTTGGAGCCGTGACACAGAAGCTTACTCCACCAGCCCTTTATCTCTTGAAGCGTGGGGTAAACCGTGAAATGCTTGAATTAGATTGAAGCGTGCGTGCCCGGCAATTAAGGTGATGCAATTGTTGAGGTACGGGGGCATCCTTGTGCATACAGTGGTGCGTGATGGACAGTGTTTTAAATTCTACACAAACTTTGATGGGGAGCCAATGAGATTCACGTCTGGCAGCAGAGATGTGGTCCAATCGTTTGAGACCGAGAGCAGAGTGAAGTGCTTTGTTTTGGAGTAGTTGAAGTTGACATGTTAGCATTTGAGGTGCCCATAAGAAACACATTGCAGTATTTGAGTTTGGAAAGGATTAACGCTTGTGCTAGTGTGATGCAGTTACTCAAAGAGAGGAACTGCCTACTCAGGGAAATGAGTCTGACTGTTTAGGCAGTGGAGGATGCTAGGGCATTGATCTGTCTGGTCATAGTTAGGTCTGCTTTGAGGTAAACTCCCAGGGTTTTTATTTGCTTCGAAACCAGGATGGATGTGCCGTCAATGCAGAATGATGAAAAAGTGGAGTCGAGGTGTCGAATCCAGTGTGTGAAGTCGACGACGAAGAGCTCTGTTTTTTCGTCATTCAAGCATAGATTATTAGTGGCCATCCAGTTTTGGCTGCATTCATTTTGGTGTTAAAGCCAGATGAGAATCTGAATATCGTCTGCAAAGTTGGTGTAGATGATTCCTCTGGAATGAAGGAGGTCAAAAAGGGGTTTAGTATAGGTGTTATAGAGGGTGGACGAAAGACAGGATCCTTGCGGTGCTCCATGTGGGGCTGGGATGGCATCAGCAGCTGATTTCCCTATGAACACACGTGTGGTCTGGCCACTGAGGAAGGATTTGATCCACAAAGTAGCTTCTAGCGAGAAGTGGAAGTGCTGGTTTAGGTGTTGGCATAGGATATTATGATCAGGCAAATACAAAAGCCGCAGAGAGTTCGAGTAAAAGAAGTATTGCTAGATTGCTAGGTTGCCAGTGTCCCAGATGGAATCCATTTGTATTTTTAAGTCCAGGAGGGCTGTTTCTGTGCTGTACTTAGGGCGGAAGCCAGATTGCCTTTTGCCAAGCAAGTGGTTGATTTCTAAGAATTGCTGGACTTGAGCGCAGGCTACACGGTCCAGAATTTTTATGGGACAGTAGTGATGGGACATTAGTTGGTTGGGATGGAGGTGTCCAGGGAACGCTTTTTAACAGAGGTGAAACCCAGGCACATTTGATCGTGGAAGGCACTATGCTTGTTCCAAAGGATGTGTTGGCAAAATCAGTGAAGATGGGCGTAAGCGTGGGAGCATAGACCTTCACGATATGGGCTGGGCAAGAGTCGCCTTTGCAGTTAGACGGTTTGAGTGAACTAATAGTAGCAGCTACTTGCTAAGTGTAACTTGACTAAATACAAAAGGGGGCGTGTTCGTTGTACATGCCCCAATAGGGGGGATAACCGGTTCAAGCACCTTTTGTTTGATGGCAAGCAGGGCCTTTTTGGCATTGATCTTAGAGAGTAATGACTCACTTTTGTGGGTGAGGGCATCTTGTATTGTAGTACACTAAGCTTTGTCAGCATGTATGCTAACAATAGTTGGAAAGGGTGTTTACAGCTCCCGAAGGATTGCAAATAATTCTTTACTATTGGAGCTAGCATTGGCAATTCTGTCATTGTAGCAGTCGGATTAGCAAGTGAAAACTTATTTCTTATAGTTGAAGGCCAGAGTGGCGAGGGCCTGACACTTCTTGGGAGACGGTTTTCTGTTTGCAAAGGTGTTCAAGGGATCTTTTAAGTCATATGTTAATTATTACTTTGCATCCTGAGCAGAACAATTACTTTGGTTTATGAGCTTGTGTTTTGAGAGAGAGAGAGAGAGAGAGAGAGAGGGACAGAGAGAGAGAGAGAGAGAGAGAGAGAGAGAGAGAGAGAGAGAGAGAGAGAGAGAGAGAGAGAGATATTTGCATTACCAAGAAGGATATTGTGGAAAACTACTGGTTTTGATTTTGAAACAAGTGTTTGTGAAAGAGACATTTGCTTTATCAAGTGGAAGGATGCAGTGGATGGAAAATATTTGTTGTTGTGTTATAATGAGCACAACGTTATTGAATCACAACTTTACCAGTGGTATTCCTGAATTGATCCAGGGGAAGAGAGTCCAACACTGGTCACAAGGAGCACTTTCTAAAACCTATAAATTTGAACTGTTATATTGTTTTGTTGTACTGAAGACAGCCAACTATTCCTTTTTTGTTGTTGTATGCATTAGCGTGAGGGTCAGAGACTTTTTCTTTAGTTTGCTAGGCAGGGACATCCTTATTCGGATAAGCAAAGATAAGCATTTATTTCGCCCCTTTTCATTTAATAAATGGCAAACTTTGAGAACACTATACCTTTGTGTCCGTCTCGCATTTCTGACCCCTCACAATTCCCCCAATGTCCAGATGACCTGTGACGCAGTCCTGACCATCACGCACTGCTGTCAAACATGGAAATACACACAGGTAAACTTTTCACACATAACCTTTAATTATGAGTCTTTACGGCTTGAAAGTACATTTTCAAAAACCACAGGCAATTTGTTTTTCGGTCTGCTGAATTGCAATCTGGTATTTGTAGTCTTCCATTGAAGGTGGGGGAGCAATGACACAATTGTACACTTTTTGCCTAGCATATTTCTGTAAGGATTTATTTATTTGTGTGTGTACTTTACTATGGTCTGTGTACTTTTCAACTCATTTTCATAAACCATAGTATTGTTGAAAGTTAAATTGGATGTGAGAGGGTGAAAGGATGAGAGGGCAAGTGAGTCATGAATATTTTCCCCGGATGTAGCAAAAGAGGTTGCAGTCCTGGAGACTGGAGGTGTTATTTTCCCTGGCTCTGGCCCTGTGCTGATTTTTAGGCCACAAGCCGAGGATACATGTGGGTGTACAGCGTATGCCCACTTTTTTCAGAGGGTGGACGAAACCTCCACTGGGTGTTTTTGAGGCTGACATTCAAAACAAAGGTGTGTTTGCTCAAGTGTTCAGCTACTAGGATTTCACCCCAGGTTGTCATGTTCCCAGTGCAGATGCTTAACCACAAGAAAACATAAAAGTGTGATCAAAGCACACGTCTCTTAATTGAATATTGTTTTCAAGGGTATATTTCATTAAATATTTCATACTTCATCATAAATTGTTGGGTTTAATAGGTGGGCTTTTATACTTTGCCTGCACAGTTGTTATAAAATCTCTTCTCTCTGGTGTTTTTTCTGGTGTTGATTCATTTTTTTGAAAGGCAAATGCTCATTTGTCTTGTGCACTTTCTTCTAAGCGGATTGGTCAATTGAGCTCAATTTCAATATTTGACCTTCAGATATGTTCCCTTATTGTGAATTACAGTTTTTGATTTTTGCTGCGGGGGGCAGAAATTCTGACACTAACTGAAGGCGAGGGAACTGTACCCATTCACAGGTCGAAACACATTTTACAGCAGGAATAGAAACAAAGCCATATAATTTACAGGAAGTTCTAACCATATAAAATCTCAGCAACAGTTGCCTAACCTGCTGAGTTGTCTTTGAGGTATTCTACCATAGGATCCCCTGCTTCTCCCTGCTACTCTTGTGCCTGCAAAATAGATTTGGCTTGCCCACCCCCACCAAACAAGGCTCAGCAGACGCATTGATGATTCCCCCTTCCCATTTTGAAGTGAACAGCACTTGCTAATTTTGGAAGATGCACCAAGCCTAAACCCAGTAGCCTCTGCCACCAAGTACTCAGCACCTATAATATGATAGGATATGATATGATATGATATGGCATTTATAACGCGCCTATACACAAGTGTTTCAAGGCGCGACGAGGCAAAGGGGGGTGGAACAGAGGGAAGACAGGCAAAGATCCTAACAGGCCAGGTGTCATTCAGATCGAGCAAGCGCATGGGAGGGGGGAAGTGGGAAAGTGCGGGGGAGGGGACAGTGCAGTACATGGGATAATAGAATAAATAACAATAAGTAAAGTACGGCCAGAAGGTGGCAACTGCAAGGGTAAGTGCAGACATCAGGTGTCAAGTGCTGGTAGTGTACATGCATATATTATTAAGGCCTCCCCCCACTTTTTAACAGGACTTGAGCCCTGTTAATTTTGTTAACATTTGAAGACCTGCAAAATTGCTTATTTCACTGCCTCAAGACCTCCCACGAAAATAGGCTGTATCACTCTAGTAGACACAACCTGCCCTGGCTTCCTGAAGGCCAATCCCTGCCCTAACATAACATCATTGGTACCTGCTTGGAGTTTATTTCTTTTGTCAGCCAAAGTAATAGTTAGCTGTAGCTTCTGAAATAAAAACGCATTGCTAGATGGGACAGTATGGTCAAATATATACACAATAAAAATGAAAAGATCTGTGAAACTGCTGCAAAAACAGTGGTTACCTTTACTTGCAAAACACAATTATCATAAGCTTCAATGCCTTAAAGAAAAGTTTCAAAAAGAACTTTCGAAAACAATATTTCTACCAATTGCACCTGGGAAGAGATGTGATGAAGTGCATGATATGATATGATATGGCATTTATAACGCGCCTATAAACAAGTGTTTCAAGGCGCGAATGAACTGAAGATTGGTCTAAAATCTAGGCTTCTCCACATAACCAAAGTGTGTGCTCCTGGGCAAATCCTGTTTATCTCACTATGCTCCATCTGCCAACATTAGTAGCCTATACAACGTATTCAACCTGTACTGTCTGATATGTCAGTAAAGACTCTATTGCCACACAGATAAATATGAGCAGCGACATGTCATATACTGTACTTCACAATTTTTAACGCAACTTCACATGTTACTTTTGCATGTTAAAGGCTCATTCTGTCATGTCATTTTCGGAAATAGCACTGATGTCATTATGCAAATAACTGAGCCCACACATCATTTGCCGGCTAGGACCCCACACATCCTAGGACCGGCCCTGGTTACAAAAAATAACACTCACTATAAACAAAACAGACGACTGGGAATAGGTCCGTCGTCTGTTTTGTTTATCGTGTGTGTTATTCTTTGTAACCTATATTGTTGTTTGCTTTCTATATGCTAGTAACACACACTACAATTAATAACTCACATGTTACTTCATGGTGACAGAAATATATGCAAGAAAACGCACAACACAAACATGAGGTACATTGCAGGTAAAACAGAATCTAGACAACCACACACGGGATACAGTGACTAGCACATGCGTTGCATGGACAGGGCAGAACGTACGGCACACGGTATACAGCGAAGAATTCGTCGAATACACAATATAGCGCGCCTGCTACAAGTAATGGCGAGGGAGTGTCCCTACATTGCGGGCTCAGGTGAGCAAAGATGTCGCTTTATAAATATTAAACAGGACACATGTTGCATGTATCCTCTTCCTGCGAGTTTTCCCGGCCGGGCGCTGGCAGAGTCAGTTAGGGTCTGAATAACAAGTGGGCGTTTTACATTTGGACAGAGTTCTGTATTATGCACCCTGTCACGTCCCACATTCCGAGTCCTATGGCAGCGCAGATAGGCGAAGCCCCAGGAGCAGACGCCCTACTCCCGGTAGCAGCGAGAAGAGGCAGCGAGAAGGCCTTACCTGCGGGAGGGAGGGGCAGCCGCGGACAGCATGAAGGTGACCGGCCCAAGCACAGGCCCCTCACGGCAGCTCTCTGTATTGGTGACGTCCTGCTCCTCCAGTGTTTCTATAGCGAACTGAAGCCCGGGCCTGAAACCTAATAGGGCGCCCGGCTGTGGGAAGGTGCATTCACGGACAAGCCTGGAGCTGATACAGTTTCACTCCCAGGCTTCAAACTGAAAGAACAGGGCTGGTATCCCCCTGTCTCAGGTCCCTGCTCTTTCTGAGAAGTGCTGGTAGTGTCCGATTAAAACAATGCAGCACTATACAAAATAAGTAATACAGTGCCGCCTTCTTAAAACAATTGCAAACCACCTCCTAATAAGCCCATTGATATTATATTAAATGCCCACTACATTCTTGAGGCCTGGAGTTGGACAATCTGGGTAGGGTACATTTGCATTCATGTGTGTAGGCTCTGCTAAGCACCTGTACTGTCGGATTAAATGTACTGCATTGCCAATGCCCTATTAAACATATTTAAGTCCCAAGGAAACCGTGGATACTGTTCCATGAATGATGCAGTCACACACAGGAGAAGTGTGGGTGCTGTACCATCAATGATGCTGCAGCCCAACTGAGAAGTGCTGATGGGTTACCAGTCATTTGGTCGAAAAAAATTGGTCGACTGGACAAATGGTCGAACCAATTTGGTCGAAAACCAAATGGTCGAATTTCTTTTTTTTTTTATTTTTATTGAGTCCTCAGAACACCCCCCATTCAGTTTATTTAGAACATTTCAGAACCCCCTTTTTTTTCTAAAAAAACCCTTTTTTTTAAAAAACGAAAACCCGAAAAATAAATATATAATTAAAAAGAAAAATTCGACCATTTGGTTTTCGACCAAATTGCGTCGACCAAATGTCTTTCGACCAGTTTTCAGTCGACCAAATGTCTGGACACCATGCTGATGCTGTCCCTTTAATGGCACTGCACTCCAACAGAGAAGTGCTGATATCGTCCCATTAAAAGATACTGCTGCCCAACTGAAGAGTGCTGATGCTTGGCCAATTGAAGGTATTGCAACCCAATTGAGAAGGGCAGATACTGCACCATTAATTATACTTCATCCCACATGAGAAGTGCTGATATTTTCCCGCTAAAGACACTGCAGCAAAACTGTTTACCAGTGTAACACATGGGCACGTTTGGTATTCATCAACGTTATACTTCAACTTAAATCAGGTATTACATGTTTTTGGATACACACCAGAAACCCTTGTAAAGAAGCAGATGTACACGTCATCTCTAGTGCCTGCCCCCTCACCCCCGTCATACTGGAAGAACAGCAAGAAAGCACTGTGCGTGACACCAAGTATCATCCCAATTCCGCATCAAAGATATGAGAGACGTTACTGTTAGGGAGAATTCTCCTTTTATGGCTAATTTCCCTTATCTATACAGACCTTCCAGGATTTTGCGGCATGAAATGGCAAATTTCGCGGCATGAAATGGCAAATTTCGCGGCACAAACCTTTATTTATTGCGGCATTTTTGCGGGACATTTTGTATTAACTGGAGGGTGTAAGATTGCCACATTGCAGGAAATAGGCAGAGTGCAAGGCTACAAGAGAGCCAGGGTATCATTATTATGTATCTTTTGTATTAATTTAATAGGAAGAGTCCCAGATGTCTCTGGCTTGGAAGAACAGCGTTTGATTTGGCTACATTTCTGGTTTAATGTTCATGCCTATTTAATAGTATTAACTAAATTGATCATCTGTTGTAATGCTGAAAATATTCACCTTCTGTGTTCTCCAATCCCCCAAACACCCACACACCTCTCTCACCAACACACATCTCACCAACTCTCCATCACAACTTACATTCCTTAACCTCTCACTCCGTCATACAAATACTCACGTGCTATGTCAAACTGTCAAGTCACAATTTGCAGTGCCCAGCCCCTGCCACACTCCAAATCATACTCCCAACTCACACCTTACACTCTACAATTCCTCCCGCAATATACAGTCCTTCATTCTTTTGTGCTGCTTCTGCACCTTGCATCCTTTCTCCCATTCTATCGCACTCTTCCCTCATCCTTTTTCCCAATCTGCAGCTCACTGCCTCTTTCTGGCCAACCGCTTCCTCTCTGCTTTCTGGCTCACTGACTACACGCTCGCTCTACTTTCTGTACCTCTGCTCGCTCTCAGATTTCTGGCCCACCGCATCACTGCTTCCTCTGCTTTCTTGTGCAGCGCTTCCTCCCCTGACCCACTGCTCTCCCTCTGCTTTCTTGCCTATCACTTCACATCTCACCCATCTCTCTCCCTCTCTCTCATAGTGTAACCACTTTTTTATTTTTTTTAAATGTAGATTTTAACCCAGTTCCTCAAATAATGGGGCATTTAAAAAATAGAACGGAGGATATGCTATTTTTAGACAACCCATTTTTGGAAATGAGCAGGTCACCTTATTCTCAAAGGGGATCGGCGCATTTCCACAGGCTTGAGCTGTAGCGCAAATTGTGCCCTGGCCAGCGGCCTTGAATGGTGTTCTGGGTTGTTTGTCCTAAGTGTAATTATTTGCGGCGGAATTGACCGTAGTCAATTTCGCTGCAAATTGATTTGCACTTCAGCCAAACAACCCAAAATGTACCTTTCACCACCACCCCACCACCTCCCCTACTTAACTGCTTGGTCGCTGCCGCTTCCCCTGCAACCCCACGGTGCCAGATCCGTCCCCACGGTGGGTCGGATCCGACTCCGCAGGGTCCCTTTTTCATTATTTTCTTTTTTTTCTGTCCCTGCCTCCAATTTTGAGGAAAAAGGGGAAAACACTTCTGCAACCACCCTAGACCAAAAATACTGAACATGGGGAGCGGGTGACACCCCCGCAACACATGTTCAGTATTTATAAAAATCGATCGAATAGTACTGGACGAAATAGGTCAAATTGTAACATTCGATAGATTTTTGTCATCAAAATGGGCTGTACTTTGAATAGAATCGCTCTCCCGACAGTGTTCTGCAAGCTCCCAGCACCTTTCACAGGGACAGGCCCTCCAGGTGCCTGCCGCTCTAAAATGCGACCCAAAAAATGAATTTTTATCCTGTTTGAGGAACAGAAATGCAAGCGACACAGCAACGGTTCATACCTTAAAAGAAATGCATGACAGGGTCAGGAAAGACCCTGTCATGCAGTGGCAGCCCCACATCCCGTGCGCATAGGGTTGCCTACAATTTCTGCACATTTAAAAGTGCATCTTGCTTGGAAATGAGGGATGCGCTTTTAAATTGACAGAAACGCCACTTTATTTGATCAACGAGGTGAAAAAGGCCATTTGAATGGGCGCGCATATAAAATGTGCCCATTCATGTGTCCCTTGTGGGTTGGGCTGCACTTTTTTGGGGCGCAAGTGATGAGATGTGTTAGCGCATTTCATTTCTTGTGTAAAAAAAAGTTGAGAACCTGGCACCCTGAGTATTATCTTTTTTAAAACAAAAAGTGTCTAAACTTGAAGACACTCCCGTCCCCTGCATACCTTACATACTGAAATAAATCAGTCTATTTTCAGAACATTAAACTTTTATATACAGAAATATCAGGTTAAAACGTAAATAACAGCATATATTCGCTAGAATCAAGAAAAACAGATATCATATGGCTTCACATATGGCCAGCATGGAAAACAGAACAACACAGATAAAGAAATGTACTCCTAACTTTAGAATACAGCTTCAAGCTCTACGCGTTTCGGGGAATAACCCCTTCTTCAGGAGCAGAAGATCTGCAAATACAGATATATACAGAGTTAACACTCCTCTCATGATTCACTCAAAATTTCACCTGCCTTAACAAATTCTACAAAAGCTGTTCATTAAATGTCATGTCTACACACATATCCAAAGAAGTTATACATGTTCATGTGGATGTTTAATCACAGTAATGCTACTGGTCTGACTCCAAAAGTAAACCTCAAAAAGAATATGCCCAAGTACAAGTAAAAAAAACATTATTATGTACCTGTATAGAAAGTATTGCCAAAGAATGTTCAATGTACGTCTGTGCAAAACATGCACAGAAACCAGGATCCCTGCGGAGACTCCTGCAGTCGTCAGCAAAATGGTATGATTGAAGAACTCTAAAATGCCAAAACACATATTTGAACACCAACTAAACAAACTAAACTGGAACAACTTAAAAACTAAATTAAATATTCAAGAGCACCTAAATTAAGCCAGCAGCCCATCCGTGCACCACCAAAATCACCAAAATCAAAATGAACCTTTTGCCACCACCTCTGCTCAGAACTACAAATTAAAATTGAAATAAAATACCCAACCTCAGTGAAGACCAAACTTGTGAATCTAACCAAACCTCCACAGTGATATATTTACCTCAAGCATATTCCTGCCAACCTATCACAGTGCACTGACTTCAGATAATTTCAGAACATGGAAAGTCTGCATCTAGCGTAAGGCATCCTGCCTTTTGTGGAATCGTACTGTGAAACTAATAAAATAAACACATAATGGCCCTTTAAAGCAATACAACTCTCCAATGAGAAAACACCGCCCAAAGGGATAGATCTTACCTTATGAGACTCCCCGCTTCACATTTAAGTAGGACGAATCCTCTCCCATTCACACGCATCGCTTCCAAACCGCGAATGCAATTCCTAACGTTATTTATGCTAGTTCCGGGTGGTCACATGACGAAGTCACATGACACTCGGATACTAAGCAATGATAGCGAGCGATGCCGACTACGTGTAATTCTATATGCACACAGGAAATGAAGCCTGCCAGCAAAAAGAAGCTAAAGTCTTCTGCTACATGCTATTGGAAAGTTAAAATCACTTAAGGAAAACAAAGTCAAACAACAACAACATATTGCGTAGCCCGTCATACACGCACATGTAAATGAGACAATAAAAAGAAAATAACCGAATAATAATTTACAACAAAGTGCCAATAACACTCGAAAAAGTAACTCCTCACCTAAATAGCGCCAAGACACAAAAAAGGAAAGGGGGGAGAAAAAAAGAACAAGTCTCCAATAAAAGACAAACATAGAAGAAATACTCACTAAAAAAATATTAATATAAACTAATGAATCAACAATGAATAATACATAACTACTAATAATACATAACTACTAATAATAAATAAAATCCCTAGAAGAAAACACAATACGTAACGGAATTCATAGTGACTACAATATACCAATATATACCCAGACAAGGAAATTAAAGCATAGGAGCAAAACTCCTAAAAACTTGTGCTAATCTTGAACAACCAAACCACCAACTCATACATTCACCACAAAAGAATCACCCAGTCTGCAACTCTGGGAGGAAACAAACCACTGCATGAGACCTAGATCTCATCTATATGTGCATATTTAAAGTCATGAACCCTTTTCCAACCATACCAATTCTCCTAGATAAAACAATTCAAGGAAAACTCCTCATTGAGACCTATTGGAGCTAAAGTATCCAAGAAGTCAATCCAAAACATCTCTCTCTGAGCCAATATTCTCATGAAGTCAGCCCCTCTAAGGGGTTTCTTCACCACCTCCAAAACATTGAACCTTAATAGCGCAATAGTGTGTCCGGACATGTTAAAATGTCTAGCCACTGAAGATTTTACATTCTTACATCGGATGTAAGACTTATGCTCAGTCCATCTTTCACGAGCCGATCTGGCTGTCTGTCCAATATACATTAACCCCACGGGCACTTAATGCTATATATCACCTCTGTAGATCTACATGTAGCAAAATCTCTAAGCTTAATTTTTTTACCCGTATGTGGGTGAAGAATATATTCTCCTTTAGCCACATTATTGCATTGACTGCATGTCAAGCAAGGGAATGTACCCTTTTTTTGGTAGCCAATGTCATTTGGGTTTCCTTCGGGCCTCTTTCGCTCTCACAACTCTATCTCTAATATTTCTACCTCTTCTATAAACCATCATTGGTGGGCTTGGGAACAATTCCAGAAGTAGAGGATTGTGATGGAGAATCGACCAATGTTTGTGTATAATTCTTTTAACATGCCAACTTTGTCTGGAAAATTTAGAGATGTGCAGTATTGCAGCTGGCTCCTTCTTGGCCTTAGGGGTGAGCAATTGCTCCCTTGTGATCGGGAGCGCCCTATTCTGGGCTTCATTCAGAAGTTGTACTGGATACCCTCTTGCTGAGAATTTTTGTGAAAGTGTCTCACATTCAGTTTTAAACTCATCAGTGTCAGTAATGATTCTCTTAATACGTAAAATCTGACTGTATGGAGACTAGCCATCATTGGTTTTGGATGAAAACTCGCATAGTGTAATAGGTTGTTAACATCTGTCGGTTTGTGAAAGAGAGATGTTTTGACCTGACTGTTGACAATTTCTAACTGAACATCCAAAAAGTGCAATTTGGGATCACCAATTTCCAAAGTAAATTTGATATGTGGATGTACTCTGTTTAAATAATCAAAAAACTCTTCGAGTTCCCTTTTGGAGCCACACCACACACCGAAAATGTCATCGATGTACCTTTTCCAAACGATGATCCTACTCGACCATTCAACTTTATCTAGAACAAACTGCTTTTCAAACCAGTACATGTAAATATTGGCATACGCTGGGGCCATCGCTGACCCCATGTATGTTCCAGAAACTTGTGCAAAGAAAGAGTCTTGATACCTAAAGTAACTGTTGTGCAAAATGATTGTGATGAATTCAACCACCAACTGTGGATCACATTCTACATTCACAGACTGTAATAGTAACCACTCTTCTGCCTCAATTCCTTCCTGATGATGTGGAATTGAGGTGTACAGGCTACACACATCCATTGGGAACAAAATACATTCTGAAGATAAACAAACAATTTCATTGACATTCAATAGAAAATCAGTTGTATCTCTTAAATAGGTCGGTATCAACTTCACTAAAGGTTGTAAAATCTTATCTACATATTTAGACAATGAATCCAGAATGCTGTCCGTGCCTGCAACAATGGTTCTCAATGGAGGATGTGATGTGTTTTTATGGATCTTTGGAAGACCATACAGTACTGGAATAATCAGATGTTTTTTTAAGAAGGAAAGACCTGGTTTTGATAGAGATCCAATCATTATCAAAAGCTTTATTCACACAATCTTCAATTAGAGACCTAATCTGTAAGGTTGGATCTCTGTCCAACCGTAGATAGGTCGTATTATCATTGAGCATCGCCCGACATTGGGTATGGTAAAAAGCAGAGTCCATAACTACTACTGCCCCACCCTTGTCTGCTGGTTTAATCGTTAAGTCCAAATCTTTAGCCAAAGCCTCAATGTCTTTAAGCTGTGACTCTTTAAGGTTAACCGGAATTTTTGAATTAAACTTGATTTTCTTCAAGTCATTTTCCACTTTAAATTTAAACATATTAACCACTGGATTTTCAATTGGTGGATCAAACAAACTCTTAGGTTTCATTTCCAATCCTTCCTCAATTTCTTCAACCGCTGTATCAAAGGTTTGCGTAGCAAAAAACAGTTTGAGTTTGATTTTCCGTAATAACAAATGTAAATTGATTTTCTCTTCAAACAAAGTAGAGTTACTTGCTGGAACAAATGAAAGTCCCTTATTCAGAATGTCAAGCTGATTATCAGTTAGGGTTTTACTAGAAATGTTAACTACTATGGATTCTCTCACTTGTTTTTCTTTTTGGACCTTGTTCCCACGTCAGGTCTTTTTTCTAAAAAAGGAACCCTCAGTGGTGAACGTGCCACTGTAGGTACGCTTAAAGACGCTTCACCTGTATGTCCACTGACAACAGGAGTGCGAATTGGTAAATTAGTACCTGGTATGGGATCACCAATACTTCCCTCACTAGTGCTATCCGAGCCTGATGACTTTGGTCCAGGTTTAGGAAATCTATTCCTATTTCTTTGTGCATAAAATTCTTGCCACGAATATACAATATCGTTATGGTAATCAAATGTATCTCTCCTGAATTTATGTAATTTGCGTTGTTCAATGTCTTGGTTTGTATGAAGCAAGCTTCAAATTGATGTCATCCAAAATGCACTTAAGGTCCTGCTCAGTTTTCAACTTAGAAATTTGAGTAGTCAAATCAGTAATTTCTTTCTGAATAGTGTCTAAGGAATTAGAGAGTTCTTGAATGAAAAGAGAATAAGGTCCAGTGAACATTTATTCAATATCTGGTCCCATTTAATGATGAACTCCTTATTTTCCTTACATAAAGTTGACCTTAAATAGACTCTCAGACCCCTAGGAATTCGTTGGCATGTATAGTATTCGACAAGGGTCGAAGCATGAAGCTTTTGAGAAATCTCACGTCTAATGACAAGTTCAAGACTAGAGATCAAACGATCAGGGTTATCTTGTCTATCTGTAAGTTTTTCAGTTTGGCCAATTAAAGCCAGAATCTGTTTAGCTTCATCACTTGTAAATGCCAAAGTGGTGGCATGTTTATCCGTGATCTCATTAATTTTCGAAAAGGACATAATATTTAATGTGGGTGCTACCAATGATTAGTGTCACACGAAAAGGGCAAATACCTAAATGCCGAAAGTAATATCAATCGGAGCACACCTATTTCACAAAAGATAGATACACAGTTTTAGAAATAAATTTAAACAATTATGGGTGCTGGGGAGGAATACAAGCCCTGACACTGGAGCCTTTGTTCAACATGGTGGTGCACGGATGGGCTGCTGGCTTAATTTAGGTGCACTTGAATATGGTTTTAATTTAGTTTTTCAGTTGTTTCAGTTTAGTTCATTTAGTTGGTGTTCAAATATGTGCTTTGGCATTTTAGAGTTCTTCAATCATACCATTTTGCTGACGACTGCAGGAGTCTCCACAGGGATCCTGGTTTCTGTGCATGTTTTGCACAGACGTACATTGAACATTCTTTGGCAATACTTTCTATACAAGTACATAATAATGTTTTTTTTACTTGTACTTGGGCATATTCATTTTGAGGTTTACTTTTGGAGTCACACCAGTTGCATTACTGTGATTAAACATCCACATGAACATGTATAACTTCTTTGGATATGTGTGTAGACATGACATTTAATGAACAGCTTTTGTAGAATTTGTTTAGGCAGGTGAAATTTTGAGTGAATCATGAGATGAGTGTTAACTCTGTATATATCTGTATTTGCAGATCTTCTGCTCCTGAAGAAGGGGTTATTCCCCGAAACGCGTAGAGCTTGAAGCTGTATTCTAAAGTTGGGAGTACATTTCTTTATCTGTGTTGTTCTGTTTTCCATGGTGGCCATATGTGAAGCCATATGATATCTGTTTTTCTTGATTCTAGCGAATATATGCTGTTATTTACGTTTTAACCTGATATTTCTGTATATAAAAGTTTAATGTTCTGAAAATAGACTGATTTATTTCAGTATGTAAGGTGTGCAGGGGACGGGAGTGTCTTCAAGTTTAGACACTTTTTGTTTTATGTTTAACACAGTCTCCAGTGTCAGGGCGTGTATTCCTCCCCAGCACCCATAATTGTTTACATTTATTTCTAAAACTGTGTATCTATCTTTTGTGAAATAGGTGTGCTCCGATTGATATTACTTTCTATTCTTTTTTTTAAAACAGTAATTTTTGCAGATTACTTAAAAAAAAAAAATATTTTTTTTAAAGATGCTGTTTTTGCACAAAATGGCCGTTTTTACGGCATTTTGCACAAAATGGCCGTTTTTACGGCATTTTGCGCAAAACGGCCGTTTTTGCAGCATTTTGCGGGATCGCAAAATTGCTATAAACTGGAGGGTCTGCCTATAGAGTCCCCCAGCAGCTTTGCTGGATTTGAAGGGTTTGTTTCTTTTTACCTGCTAAGAGTGAGACTCTTTTTCCCACTCTTAGGCATTTTTGCTATGTGTGTTGTAGGCTATTTTTGTGTTTAATGCCTATGGGATTTTCTCTCACCCATAGGAACCATCTTTATTCACATGTGTTACACCGCACCCTTCGTGCAGTGACACAGGGGTGTCGTAGCGACCCCCAAACATAGGGCCTGATCACGACTTGGCCATTACCCCCAGCGGTATTACCGCCAGCGGTAATAGCCCTACCGCCGAACTCCCCGGCGCTAATAGCGCCAGATCACGAGTTCGGCGGTAAAGTAATTCCCCATTCCCCATTGAGCCCATTCGGGAATGCCCCATTCACCATTGGTCTCAATGGGGAATTTTCGCGCTCTTACCGCCGGCGGATTTCCCGCCAGCGGTAATAGCGCAAATTTTCTGCGGATTTCCCCCCAGCTCAGAGCTGGGGCGAAATCCGCCGAAGCCCTGATTCGGCGGACCCTTAAATCCGGCGGTATTAGCGCTACTACCGGATTTAAGGGTTACTGCCGAAGTCGTGATCAGGCCCATAGACTCCATACCCTGGGACTGACTACTGTCTCCCAGGGCATGTAAAGTCCCCATTGACTTTACTAGTCAAATCTTATGAACTTAACCAGTCCAACCCATGTTACTATGGAGGTACTGGAAAGGGTTAATAGTTTTTCCCTTAGGTTCATTTTCGAGGGGGTACCTTAAAGTCCTGCTCTATAAAGTTTCTGGCTGGTGGCAGTGGTTACTACCATAAATATTCAACTGCAAATATTTTCCTACGGGATTGTCCCATTGTTCGAGGCTAACCCTTTTACTGACAGCCTCTGACATACCGCCGGTTTATTTTATTATTAACTTTACTCCGGCAGGTTTTATTTGCCAGAACTTTAATATAAATTCTTTTTCATGCCTTACTCTAAACTCCTAACCCAGGTCGGGGATCCTTTGTTTGCTCTTTTGGCGGGCTTCTGCCAAGAAGCCCTCCTTTTAGCGCCTCTGAGTCTGGGGTGGGTCTGTTGTTTGGGAGGGGGAGTTGAACCCCTGGACAGAGTTGCTGCAGCAACTCAGGTCGCACTCTAACCTGATAGGCTGGAGGGTCTGCCGCCAAGAAGACCACTCCACTGTGTGAGTGACAGCTAGGCTGTATGAATGGGTCTCTTTCTGCATAAAAGCAGGATCCTGAGGACTGGAAGAGCAAGACGTTGCCACTGGAACTACAGAACCGAAGGGGAGAGAAGCCATAGATATCTTAGCATCTACACCACCGGTGAAGCCCTGCCGGATCGTCTCACCACTTTTCTTCCACACGACGAGAGGAGATCTTCATCGAAAGAGCCTTCTTCCCTTGAGCTGGTGGGAACAACCAGTTCACCCATCGCTTCCCCTGACCTGCCTTGGTCGAATCGACAGTGCCCAGCACTTGGAGACCGGATAGCCAGGCAGCTATCGACCCAGACCGCGATTAAAAGGAGCGTACCTTTTAAACTTCGTTTGGCAGCACCGCGGCTGGTTTCATCCCTGTGTAGTGCAGTGTCTCGAACCTTCCTCCACGACGAGAGCCTCTCTTCCTCTGCTGGACCCCTCGACCTGTAGGAACTACCAGGAACAACCGCCCCCGCAGGAGCCACTTCTTCACGTTTAAGGTACATTGTTCCGCCAGGCCTCCCTTTCCCCGTGGTAGCCCTAAAGGTGTTTTAAATCCTTTATCTACTTATGGGTTGGCCGCCCTCTCTCTTAACATTGTCTTTCACCTCGCATCTACCTTTTCAATATTCGTTTACCAAAGACTTGACTGCAGCTACAAGAACATTTTTGTTCCTAAACTCTTGGTCCTGTACCACTGACTCTTGCTCAGGCCTATTGACTCTGGCTGATTTGTTAGATCTGCTCTCACTAGATTGATTTTCAATGAGAAATGTGTTGATGCACCTGAATCTTCTAAACCCCTCTTCCTTCCTACTGTTTTAACTTGTGGAGTGCTATTTTGCTCAGTTTTCATTCACTTATCTTTCTGCTAAAGTGTTACTGTGCATTACCTGTTCACAAATCTCCAGGGAAGTGTTGCTAGGGGGTGTCTGAAGATCTTTTGGTTTAACTTGTGCTTTCCCTTCCTTTTGTTAAATTGATAGAGTGCCATTTGTAGTTGGTTTCCACTGTGCCGTTTTGCTCAGTTTTCACTCTACCGCAAACTTGTCTACAATTGGATAGGGAGTTGTATATACTTTTCCTTGACTGAACTTAACTTGCTTTATTAACTGTGATTCATGTGTTGAACTTGACGTGTATAAAATAAATATATATTCTCTTTTTGATACAAAGCTTTGGTCAGTGTTTCCTTGTTCCATAGTACTGTGATACTTATTGTGTAAACCCTGAATACTGCTCATCTCCCTCTTGAGATAGGTCTGACTGCTTAGCCACAGCTACCAACTAAATCTTTGTGTTACAGACTGATACCAAAGGGGATTTATTGCTCTCACCTGTAGTCCTAATCCTGGGTAGTGTTCCCTGAGGGAACTGCACGGGAGTCTGCCTAACACTGGTGTACAGCGGTGAGGATAAAAGTATTGGATTTACATTTTAGTGTGCTACTAGTACCTTGGTTCAATTAACCACAAGGTTAACAATCACAAAAAGTTTATTTTAACAAAGTCAAGTATGGAAAGTTATAGTCAGGAGACCCTCCTTGCAAAAACTGCTGATTATCTTAAAGATTTGTGCAGACAGAAAGGTCTTCCTGTCAAAGGCAAGAAAACAGAAATGATTGATAGACTGTTAGAGAAACAAAGTCTGGATAGTGGTGCTGTAGGCCCTACTACTCCAGCAAATGTGGCAAACAGTAATGAGGATAATGTTGAAAATGTTATTGTTGCGTCAGATGAGGAAGAGGAGGATAACAATGTCACCCCCTCTGGTCCTCTGCCTGCTCAAGGGCCTCAACCTGTAGCTACTGGACCCTTACCAGGTCCCACATTAAGTCCTGAATTTATATCTCTAGAAAAAATGAGACGAACTTGAATTCAAACAAATTAGTGCCCAAACTGAACAGAGACATCAGGAACTAAGGCTCAAAAAAATGGAGCTCAACCATGAGCTTGATATGATGAAATTGTCTTTGGAAAATGCTTCTCTGCCCGAATCCTCTAGATCATGGGTGCACAACATACGGGCCGCGGGCCAAGTGCGGCCCGTGATGCTGCTGGATGCAGCCCGGCAGGGTTGAAGACTTTCCTAAGGGAAGGCGGCCCGCAAGCAGCAACGGTTGCCCTCCATTAGAAAGTCTTTGTTTTCTTCCTTGCCGGGCCGTGAAAAAGACTGCCCCTCCTTGGCTCAGTCAGCACACACTACGTGACTCCTGCGAGTCACGTAGTGAGTGTATGCTGCACCAATGGGGGGCCAGCAGTGCGGCTGACATGGCCATTAAGGCTTGATGCCGGAAGGCATTTCAGCCTTGCCACGCCAGCCGCACAAGAAGTCATCCCCCCTGCCTGCCTGCCTGCACACACGCCTTCTCTCTGCCCTGCAGCTCGCCCGCCCGCCCGGTGAGTTCATAAAAACATGCTTTGTGAACAACAGCTGGGTGGGCGGGCAGCACCATGACAGGCTTTACCGAGCCCCCAGCTTCACCGAGGGAAGCTGGGGCTCGGTGACCTAATCTTCCCTGGCAGGGGCGCCGAGTACTGGGGGGCTGGGAGGCCCGGGCCCCCCCGCAGACCAAAGTCAGGGCTTAGCCCCCCAGGCCAGAGAGAAGAGACGCAGTATGGATGGCCCTTTGTTCCATCCATACTGTGTGTCTCTCTGGCGGCCCGGGTAAAAGCGGGGGAAAAACGATGTTTAGAAATTGTGGGACAGATGCAAAGCAAGAGGCGCTTGCTTTGCATCTGTCCCTCAATTTCTAAAAATCGTTTTGGGTTGGGTATACTTCTACATCTGTGCACCGGGGTGCACAGATGTAGAGATACACCCAACCCAAAACGATTTTTTGAAATGGAGGCACAGATGCAAAACAAGTCTGTCCCTCAATTTCTAAAAATCGTTTTGGGTTTGGTGTATTTGTACATCTGTGCACCCCTGTTGGCAAGAGGGGTGCACAGATGTAGAGGTACACCCAACGCAAAACAAGTCTGTCCCTCAATTTCTAAAAATCGTTTTGGGTTGGGTGTATTTGTATATCTGTGCACCCCTGTTGTCAAGAGGGGTGCACAGATGTAGAGGTACACCCAACTTTTGATGGGACAACATCAGCACCTCTCAGTTCAGCTGCTACACTCTTATTGACAAGGCCCCAGCACTTCTCAACAGATGTATTTCTTTTTATTTTAATTGGTTATTTATAATGCGTGTACTACCCAGAGGTTTCTAAGTGCGGACTGAGGGAGCGAACCTGTGTTGCGCAGTCCGAGGGAGCGAACCTGTGTTTCGCGGACCGAGGGAGCGAACTTGTGTTGCGCGGACCGAGGAATCGAACCTTTGTTGCTTAATGATACAGAACCAGAACTATCGAGCAAGTCTGTCATCAGAATAACTCAACACTGTCGTGGTTATACAAGAGCTCATATATTTAAAGGGATGAAATTACTCAGAATGTAGCAGCACTATTCACTACTCCATTAATATACATGGGGTCACTGAGATGACCAAGAGTGAAATTGTACATTCAGTTGTGAGATTACCAGCAACGGTTGATACTATGCTCGAAGGAGTGAGGTGCCCACTCAATATATCACACTGTTTAAAGGCTCGAGACCCATCCTGAATGCTTGCCCAAAGAGCCTTGGCCAGAGTTTCACACCGAAGAAGTGAGCATGTGATCTGGGGATTTGCAGTCCTATAACTGCCAGTGATGTCACTTCCTGTATTTGGGCCCCCCCGGGAAATTCATAAGCCGGCTCCCCTGTGCCCTTTCCCCAAACAGCCACGTGTATCATTCTTCTGTCCTTAAAGGGCGGGGGGGCCATCACTGCTGAAAACAGGCATTCCGCAATGCTGGGCACACTAAGACTGGGCTATAAATAACAATAAACGCTTGGTTGTCATTGGATTCCTTCAGTCAGTATGATAGCTCAGTGAGTTAAGCGCCTGTCTCTGGCATCGGTGTGCAGCCTTCCGTTTGGCTCGCTTAGTGAGATGAGCCCTTGCCTTTGATGGCTGTGTGAACATTTGATTTTCACTACAGAGGCAGAGATACCCCCCACCTCTGCCTGATTATAAGCAAGCGAGCAGCCCAACCCATGCCCTGGCTAAACATATTTTATAGCACTATTCATAAGGAATTGCAAAAAGTCATACGATTAACAGGAACTTCATTTTAGCAACAGTCTGTTAACCTGCTGAGCTACTCTGATAGCCTTCTACTTTAGAGCCTTCTACTTGGGGCATAGTGTTTGCTTGAGGGGTGGGTGTCTTGGGGCATAGTGTTTGCTTGAGGGGTGGGTGCCTTGGGGCATAGTGTTTGCATGAGGGGTGGGTGTCATGGGGCATAGTGTTTGGTTGACGGTTGGGGGCCATGGGGCATAGTGTTTGCTTGAGGGGTGGGTGTCTTGGGGCATAGTGTTTGCTTGAGGGGTGGGTGTCTTGGGGCATAGTGTTTGCTTGAGGGGTGGGTGCCTTGGGGCATATTATTTGGTTGAGGGGTGGGTGTCTTGGGGCATAGTGTTTGCTTGAGGGGTGGGTGTCTTGGGGCATAGTGTTTGGTTGAGGGGTGGGAGCCATGGGGCATAGGGTTTTGTTGAGGGGTGGGGGCTATGGGGCATAGTGTCACACTCCAAGGGTGACCCAAAAATAAAACTAAAACAGGCACAGTTAGGAGATGTACATCCTTTGCTTTTTGTGGAAACCTGACTCAACGAAGGCCATACCCCTCTTGGGCAATCCAAACAGCAAAGTATAGCAGTCCAAAATAATGGAATGTCCAATCAAGTGTCAATAAAAGATATCATTTAATTAAACAGACGATATGCAATAACTAAATAGAAATAAAATAACAATGGAAAATGTGTAGTACAAAATATAAGTTTGAAATACAAATAAAAATCATTACACCTCAAAAACATTCTTTTTCCATGTGTTTTAATAAGAATTGGAGGTTGAAAAAGCCTCCTGCGATGCCACGCCCCACCATGCCTAACGCCCTACCCACATTTACTTTTCGGCCCATTATAGCCATTATGTAAGGTACTTTCAGCCCTTTGTCAAAATCAGTTGTGCACCCCTGCTCTAGATCTTCCAGTCCAAAAAGACCCCGGATCCCTAAAGAGATTGGCTTGCTATGTTTGAATATAATCATGGGCTCCAGGTTATCACAGGGAATCAGTTGATCCCCTGGTTATTCTCTAGGCTTCCCCCTGTTGCATCTGATAGGGTAATGGAGTTGGGGGAAGTGGATAGGATGGACTATGAATGTGTAAAGCTAGCTTTAATAGCTAGATTTGGGATGACTCCGTCCTAGTACCTTAAGAGGTTTAGGACACGTCAAAAAGCATGATAGTACCCCTTGGGCTACTTGGGTGAATGAATGTTTGAAGAACTTAGAGGGATGGATTAAGGGTTACAGAGTTAACACTTATGAAGGAATGAGAAATCTTGTTATAATGGAGTCTATCTATAATGCCTGCTCTCCTGAGCTCAGACAACACTTGGTTGATTCAAAAGAATTAGATTCTAAGAAGCTAGCCAGGGCTGCTGACTTGTGGGTTGCCAACATGGCTACTCACAAGGATTCAGGGGTAACTCAGAAAAAGGATGAGGGGAAGCAGCCTAAGAAAGACACCAAAGAGAATTCAAATAATTCCAATTCCAAAGAGGACCCCAAACAAAATTCTAAGGGTAAGCCACAAGGGAAACCAAATCAGGCTAGTGTACCTTCTGGTCCCAGACCAGAAGGAGGTCAGAACAAGCCCCCATTCATAAAGACACTTAGGAAATGTTATGGTTGTGGCTCTACTGATCATGTGAAAGGGGATCCCAGATGTAAGGGTAAACCTTCAGGGGTCCACACTGTCTCCTTAGCCTTCGCCCCAGAGGAGGAAGTACATATGGTCAGTGGAAACTTTCAACTACTGGCTGAAGATCCCATTGGAGTCTCAGCCAGTGTATCTTTAGTATCTCTTGGGTTGTGGGAACAACAGAATTTAGATGTGTATAATTCTATCCCTCCTAATACTAAAGAGTATTATAAAGACAGTGTCCTAGTCAATGGTCAGGAGACCCCTGCCATTAGAGACACTGGGGCCAGCATAACTGTGGTGGACAAATCTTTTTTCAAGGTGGAGGATGTTGCTAAGGCACCCAAACGCCTCACCAAGTTAGCTGGAGGGCCTGTGCAGATGCTTCCCCAATTACCAGCTCTCATCCAGTGCAATGAAATGACTGTCAGGATACCTGTAAGTGTACAATCTGAAGTACCAGGAAGGGCGCTGTTGGGCAATGATCTGAAAGACCTGGGAGTAGTGTCAAGTACTCCCAGACCTCCTAGTAAGAGATTACAGGAGCTTACCAGACCTGCAAGGGAGAGGACCTTGAGAGGCTCTCCTCAGGAGATGATAGAAAAATAAATCACAACTACCCCACTGGAGTTACTAACTGCTATTTCTAAGCAACCAGAAGCAAAGGGGAAACCCAAGTTTCAAGAAAGAAGACAGCAGAAAGCACTCCAGTGCTGCCAACCAGGAAATCTCCTAGGTTAGCCAAAGTCACATCTGTGATTCCTCCTCCAGCAGAGACTGAGAGTGAGGTACCACCCTGTGTGGTTGAACTAGAGCCTGAGGACTCAGATCTAGTAGGAGGCCAGGAACACATTGGAGATCTTGACCCTGTGGTCCATCCTGAGCTGCAGTCTTTACTGGCAGAAGGTGGACCCTAAAGGGCAGACTTCAGTAAGGGACAAAGAGAATGTCCAACTCTGGAAGATCTTTGCCGCCAGGCAGCTTCTCAGCTTTAAGGGCAAGAGCCTGGGAAGTATAGGTTACACTGGGAAGACAGCCTCTTCTATAGTGAACCGACAGAGTCAACCCCTGGAGACTACAAGAGACTTGTAGTGCCCCAAGCAAACATACTCCTATTCTTGCAACTAGCCCATGAGATACCTTTGGCTGGTCACTTGAGCTTCAGGAAGACCAAGGAAAGACTCTCTATCTACTTTTATTGGCCTAAAATGGGGGCTGAGGTAGAAAAGTATTGCAAGAGTTGCCACACTTGCCAAACCTCTGGTAAAAGTGGCTCCAAGAACGTGGCACCCTTAGTGCCTCTCCCTGTGGTGAGAGTACCATTTTAGAGGGTAGGAATCGACATTGTTGGTCCCCTTGATCCTCCAACTTCTTCAGGTAACAGGTTTATACTTGTTGTAGTAGACCATGCTACTAGGTTCCCTGAAGCAATTCCTATGAGGACTGTTACAGCTCCGGCTGTGGCTGAGGCCCTCCTTGGTATTTTTACCAGGGTTGGGTTTCCTAAGGAGGTAATATCCGACAGGGGGTCAAATTTTATGTCCCACTACATGAAAGCCATGTGGAAAAACTGTGGAGTTACCTACAAGTTCTCAACAGCATACCACCCTCATACAAATGGGTTGGTAGAATGGTTCAACAGAACCACAAAGAGCATGATAGGTGCCTTAGAAGACCCCCTTAAGAAAAAGTGGGATCTTCTACTACCATGCCTTCTCTTTGCATATACAGAAGTCCCTCAGGAGGGAGTGGGTTACAGTCCCTTTGAGCTTCTCTATGGCCATCCGGTTAGAGGTCCATTGGCCCTGAGCAAGGAGGGGTTGGAGAGTTCTCCTTCCCCCACACCAGTCAGAGTCACTGACTATGTGATAGGACTCCGGAGGAGAATGTCACACATGATGGCTGAGGCAAGTGATAACTTGAAAGCAGGTCAGGCTCTGGTCAAGCATTGGAATGACCAGAAGGCCAACATGGTTGAGTTCGCTCAAGACCAGCTAGTTCTTGTTATGGTCCCCACACGGCAGAGGGCCTTGCAGGACAAATGGATGGGACCCTTCAAGGTTGTGGGAAAACTTGAAGAGGTGAACTATTTGGTGGACTTAGGCAATCCTAAGGAGGCTCCTAGAGTCTTTCACATCAACCGTCTAAAAGCTTATGTCTCGAGACCAGAACTGGGAGATTTGCTTCTAGCTTCAGCTCAAGAGGAGGAGGAGAGCAAACCTCTACCTGACCTCCTCAGAGGCAAACCTTTAGATGAGAAAATAGAAGGAGTCAATCCCTCTTCTAATCTGACACCTGAGCAACAGGAGGAGTGCAACGTTTTTGTTAAATCAATTTGCCCCTCTGTTCTCTCTGACACCAGGTTTGACCCCTTGGGGTCAACATGATAATCAAACTGGTGCAAGTTTACCTGTCAAAAGCAGGGGCTACAGGATGTCAGAAAAAGTAAGAACCCACATCAAAGTAGAGGTCAACAAGATGCTTGATCTCGGGGTAATAGAGCCCTCTACTAGTCCATGGTCTAGCCCAGTTGTGTTAGTACCAAAGGCAGGATCCAAAGAGTTGAGATTCTGTGTGGACTATAGAGCTCTAAATGCAGTCACTAAGACTGATGCCCATCCTTTGCCAAGGACAGATGAGCTGGTGGATATACTTGGTTCAGCCAAGTTCCTCAGCACATTTGATCTCACGTCAGGCTATTGGCAAATAGCCCTGACTGACCATGCCAAGGATAAAACTGCATTCTCCACCCCAGTTGGCTTATACCAATTTAAGGTGATGCCTTTTGGACTAAAGAATGCACCTGCTACATTCCAAAGGATGGTTAATCTGGTTCTGAATGGGATGGAGGACTTCTGCATGGCATACTTTGTATGACATTGCAGTGTTCAGCCCTACTTGGAAAGAACATGTTGACCACCTACGATATGTATTGCAGGCTCTTGAACAGGCCATATGACCATAAAGGCAAGCAAATGTCAAATTGGGCAGAGTAAAGTGGTCGACCTTGGGCATGAGGTAAGAGGTGGTGAAATAAGGCCTTTGCTCAGCAAGATTGAAGCTGTGCAAAATTAGACAACCCCTTCTACTCAAACCCAGGTGAGAGCCTTCCTAGGCCTCACTGGGTATTACAGGAATTTCATTGAGAACTATGGGTCCATAGCTTCTCCACTGAATGTAATCTCCTCTCCAAAGTTCCCTAAAAAGATCAAATGGAATGGGGAGTGCAATCAGGCCTTTGAAAGCCTGAAGAAAGCCCTTTGTCAAGCTCCAGTTCTCAGAGCTCCTGACTACCACCAACCCTTCATTGTACAAACAGATGCTTCCAATATAGGTATAGGTGCAGTACTCCGTCAACTGGATGAGAAAGGTAGGGAGCACCCCATTTGCTTCATCAGTAGAAAACTGAAGGAACCTGAGACAAGGTGGGAAACTATTGAGAGAGAATGTTTTGCCATTGTGTGGGCTTTGAAGAAGTTTAGACCATACTTGTATAGATCTACTTTCATCATTCAAACAGACCACCAACCCTTGAGATGGTTGATGCAAATGAAAGGGGAAAACCCAAAACTGCTGAGATGGTCAATCTGCCTCCAAGGGTTTGATTTCACTATTGAGCACAGATCAGGATGTCACCACCAAAATGCTGATGGTCTCTCTAGGATGTTTACAACCGACTAGAGGTATGAGACTCATCCAGGAGTGGATTAGATCCTCCTGTCGCTTAGTCTGGAGGGGGCGAGTATTAGGGAGAATTCTCATTTTATGGCTAATTTCCCTTACCTATAGAGTCCTCCAGCAGCTTTGCTGGATTTGAAGTGTTTGTTTCTTTTTACCTGCTAAGAGTGAGACTCTTTTTCCCACTCTCAGGCATTTTTGCTATGTGTGTTCTAGGCTATTTTTGTGTCTAATGTCTATGGGATTTTCTCTCACCCATAGGAACCATCTTTATTCCCCTGTGTTACACCGCACCCTCCGTGCAGTGACACAGGGGTGTCGTAGCGACCCCCAAACATAGACTCCATACCCTGGGACTGACTACTGTCTCCCTGGGCATGTAAAGTCCCTATTGACTTTACTAGTCAAATCTTATGAACTTAACCAGTCCAATCCATCTTACTATGGCGGTACTGGAAAGGGTTAATAGTGTTTCCCTTACGTTCATTTTCGAGGGGGTACCTTAAAGTCCTGCTCTATAAAGTTTCTGGCTGGTGGCAGTGGTTACTACCATAAATATTCAACCGCGAATATTTTCCTATGGGATTGTCCCATTGTTCGAGGCTAACACTTTTACTGACAGCCTCTGACATACCGCCGGTTTATTTTATCATTAACTTTACTCCGGTCGGTTTTATTTGCCAGAACTTTAATATAAATACTTTCTCGTGTCTTACGCTAAACTCCTAACCCAGGTCGGGGATCCTTTGTTTGCTCTTTTGGCGGGCTTCTGCCAAGAAGCCCTCCATTCGGCGCCTCTGAGTCTGGGGTGGGTCTGTTGTTTGGGAGGGGGAGTAGAACCCTGGACAGAGTTACCGCAGCAACTCAGGTCGCACTCTAACCTGATAGGCTGGTGGGTCTCCTGCCAAGAAGACCACTCCACTGTGTGAGTGACAGCTAGGCTGTATGAATGGGTCTCTTTCTGCATAAAAGCAGGGTCCTGAGGACTGGAAGAGCAAGACGTTGCCACTGGAACTACGGAACCGAAGGGGAGAGAAGCCACAGACATCTTCAGCATCTACACCACCGGTGAAGCCCTGCCAGATCGTCTCACCACTTTTCTTCCACACCACTAGAGGAGATCTTCATCGAAAGAGCATTCTTCCCTTGAGCTGGTGGGAACAACCAGTTCACCCATCGCTTCCCCGGACCTGCCTTGGTCGAATCGACAGTGCCCAGCACTTGGAGACCGGATAGCCAGGCAGCTATCGACCCGGACCGCGATTAAAAGGAGCGTACCTTTGGTAGCAGCACTGCGGCTGGTTTCATCCCTGGGTAGTGCAGTGTCTTGAATTTTCCTCCACAACGAGAGCCTCTCTTCCTCTGCTGGACCCCTCAACCTGTAGGAACTACCAGAAACAACCGCCACCGCAGGAGCCACGTCTTCACGTTTAAGGTACATTGTTCCGCCAGGCCTCCCTTTCCCCGTGGTAGCCCTAAAGGTGTTTTAAATCCTTTATCTACTTGTTGGGTTGGCCGCTCTATCTCTTAACATTGTCTTTCACCTCGCATCTACCTTTTCAATATTCGTTTACCAAAGACTTGACTGCAGCTACAAGAACATTTTTTGCTCCTAAGCTCTTGGTCCTGTACCACTGACTCTGGCTCAGGCCTATTGACTCTGGCTGATTTGTTAGATCTGCTCTCACTAGATTGATTTTCAATGAGAAATGTGTTGATGCACCTGAATCTTCTAAACCCCGCTTCCTTCCTACTGTTTTAACTTGTGGAGTGCCATTTTGCTCAGTTTTCATTCACTTATCTTTCTGCTAAAGTGTTTCTGTGCATTACTTGTTCACAAAACTTCAGGGAAGTGTTGCTAGGGGGTGTCTGAAGATAGTTTGGTTTAACTTGTGCTTTCCCTCCCTTTCGTTAAATTGATAGAGTGCCATTTGTAGTTGGTTTCCACTGTGCCGTTTTGCTCAGTTTTCACTCTACCGCAAACTTGTCTACAATTGAATAGGGAGTTGTATATACTTTTCCTTGACTGAATTTAACTTGCTTTATTAACTGTGATTCATGTGTTGAACTAGACATGTATAAAATAAATATATATTCTCTTTTGGATACAAAGCTTTGGTCAGTCTTTCCTTGTTCCATTGTACTGTGATACCTATTGTGTAAACCCTGAATACTGCTCATCTCCCTCTTGAGATAAGTCTGACTGCTTAGCCACAACTACCAACTAAATCTTTGTGGTACAGACTGATACCAAAGGGGATTTATTGCTCTTACCTGTAGTCCTAATCCTTGGTAGTGTCCCCTGCACTTAGACAACCGTATCGAATGTACACTCGCACTGAAGAGGTGGAAGGATGTCTAAACACACCACTGAACATAGAAGAGTTATGAGTGAAATCCAGAGTAAAGTGACGTCATAAAGAGAAGATACTAGGATGCAATGAAACGACATGCAAATGCTTAAAAATGAAGATGTAACTGAAGTAACAAGAGAAACATGTATGCAAATACGAAGAAATCATGTACACTAAGAAGATATGTAAGAAGAGAATTAGCAAATATATATATGCAGAAATGCAAGGTAGATGAGACATATAGAAGCTTTCTACAGGAGCAAATATAGCGCGAGAAAAGTGGCCTTGATGGAAAGATGGACGTCGGTTTTGTATAAAAGTGAGCTAAAAAGCCTTGTAGGGAGAGACCAGAACTGCAGAACTGAAAGGTTCTTGAAAACAGTTTGGTGCGAGTTACAAAGAATATCTGTTTGGCTTGGGATCAAGGATGCCACATCAACAGGCAACTGCAAGGCACAAGGATAGTCAAAGATGATTAGCTACATACGCAGGACATATTTCTCTTGGATTAAGGAAAGGAAAAAACATTTGCAAAGGCCAAGTATGGGACAATTAAAGATGATATGATAGGTTATTTATAACGTGCTTAATACCCAGAGGTTTCTAAGCGCGGACCCGAGTATCGAACCTGTGTTGCTCTGTGTCGTTGTGCTTCCAAGGCGAGCACGCTGCCCCTGAGCTATCCTCCCGAGTCTAAAATGCAGAAAGCATGTGTAAGGCAGAGCACCCAAGTCTCCAGAGGCCAAGAGGAGTAATAGAACCCAGCTTAATCGAACTAAATAGCACTAAATAAAAGGTCGAAATGGACATAATCGTGGTCTCCTCACATGTGGTGCAAGACGCAAAAACAAAGCCTATTCATTAAGCTCCAACTGAAGATAGCAATGTACCTACATTCCCTTAAAAGTCCCACGGAAGAGAACAGTGTTGGGAAATTTCCTGGATAGGTCCGGGGGCTACTAGGAGTTCACAGACTGAGGCACATTGAAAGGCCCAACACCTTCCCCCAAAAGGAACGTAGGCCCAGACAGACAGCAAGATCAACTGCGGTTTATTGCAGCCAAAACCAAGAGGGATCAGTACAAGGAAAACTCCTGGAACATCTCAGTGAGCTCTGGTTCACAGGCCAATTTTGATGACATCTTGCGTTACTCGGACATCCACTCTGTGCCCCTCTCCAGAAAAACTATTGCCACTCCAGATTGGGTGTTGAGTAGTAGTGTCCCTATAGCAGACCCTATACATGTTAGTTCACTGGCTTGCAGGGCAGTTTTGATGACATCTTGCGTTACTCGCACGTCACACTCTGGGCCCCTCTCCAGAAAACCTATCGCCACTCCGGATTGGGTGTTGAGTAGTAGTATCAACATAGCAGACCATATACATGTTAGTTCATTGGCTCTCCCATGTCAGATGTCAGGCCTGGCCCATCCCAATATCCCAATATCACTGTTACTAAACATTGGGCCTGATTACAAGTAGAAAATTGGAAATACTGGCATGCCTGTGCTACCGTGTCCGTGTGGCACAGCTGCCGGAATCAACAGTTGATTCCATGTCAGCGTGCACACGTATTCTGGCATATCGGAAACAGTAGCACCGTAATGCCGGTAACACCACCAAACGGCCCCTGCCGCTGACTCTGATTCCGGCTCTGCACTCCCGGCCTACCGGCACTATTGTTACCGGTACCGGTATTACCATGACCGGAAATAACATGATCGCCGGAACAGGAAATGTACCGGTCGGCCATTAATAAAACACAATCCATTCCAATCCTCAGTGCACATAAGTCAGAGCCATATCCAAAGCACTAACAAAGTACCCCAGACATGTCCTCAAGGCAACCAGCTTCACAGAGGCGCAAACCACGTTTCAGCGAGGATGAATTTAACATGCTGGCAGACACGCTAGTGGAGAACGTCGAAGAAGTCTTCAGCAGTGATCTACGCAGGCAAACCAAATTGCGGAAAAAGGCCATCTGGGAGGAGGTGGCACGGAAGGTGTCAGCAGTCGGGACAACCACAGAACAGTCATGGAGTGCCACAAGAAGTGGGACAATCTACATCTCCGGGTGCGGAACCTCCAGGACATGGCCCCAGCAGGCGACCTGCATCACCTATCAAACTCCAGGCCTGGGAAGAAACATGCAGCAGCATCATGCACCTGGAAGCTGTCGAGGGAGTTGGAGATGCAGAGGCTGGAGGCATCACATCTGATGAGGCTGGTGAGTCCCCGTAAGCCCAATGTCAGATCACACACCTTGTAACCTCCATGAAAATGAGTAGGCCAACATGTCAAGTATGTCGTACCCAACGCCAGTACAGCACTTCTGGCATTAAACAAACTTTTCGAATTCACCCCCGTCACTACGCTAGAAGTCGAATCCATCATCAGAAGTCTCAAGCCATCCAAGTGCCAAGGAGACATATGCCCAGCCTCCATCATAAAAGAATGTGCCAAAGAATTTGCCCAGTTCATCACCTCCTTTATAAATGCATCGTTCGCCTCCTACTCAGTTCCCAAAAACCTCAAAGATTCCTGGGTCATGCCCCTCATCAAAAAACCAAACCTCAACCCTAGCATTCCAACCAATTTCAGGCCAATCACCACTGTGCCTTTCCTCTTAAAAATCTTAGATGAGGCCGCATATGTCCAGATTCAAAACTATCTCGAGACCAACAATCTCTTAGGCCTCAGACAATCCGTTTTCAGACCAAGACATGGGACTGAAACAAACCTCCTGGATTTGAAAATCCAAATGGATGAGGCAAGGGACAACAGTAAGCCGGCCCTACTCCTCCTTCTCAACCTGTCGGCAGCGTTCGATTTAGTCGACCATAACATCCTAACTAACCATCTGACCACAGCTGCCTCCTTCTCCAGCAAAGCTGCAGCCTGGGTCAACTCCTTCCTGGCAGACAGATCCATGAGGGTCTTCTCCCCCACTGTTTCAGCTGATCCCTCCCCCATCACATGTGGAGTCCCTTAAGGCTCCTGCACCTCCCCCACCCTCTACAATTATTCACCAAGCTCCAGTTCGACCATCTAGATGCACTAGGCATATCATACACAAACTACGCTGATAATACGCAAATACTCATCACGCTATCAGACGATTACGAAAAACAGACTCTATACTCCTCAACGAAATCTACAGTCAAATCCAGGCATGGATGGCCAAACATGGCCTTTGTCTCAACAACGACAAAACTGAGCTCTTACTAATTGGATCCAAGCTTAGACTCAGTAAGCTAGGACCCAAATACTCCACCTTCAATTTTGATGGCAACCAAATCAAAGTCGACAAGGAAGTTAAAACCCTAGGATTCTACCTAGATTCTGCCTTATCTCTTCAAAGACAAATCAATGCCACATCATCCTCAACGGCCTACACTTCAAAACTAATCAATGCCTGTAGACCATTCTTGTTCACCAATAGCTGTATCTCTCTTGCTAGAGCCCTTATACTGTCCAAACTGGACTATTGTAATACTCTCTACCTGGCTACCAGCCAGAGGAAACTTCACAAGCTATCTAAGGTATGGCTTGCCATCTGGCTGCCCTAGCCCAATGCAATCCTGCCACAAGATATGCTATGAACCTGTACTCCTGTAGTATTTTGTACTACTGCATATATTTTCACTGTATAATTATTGTAACCATGTACCTAAGAAAAGCGCACAGATACCTTTGGGTTCGGTGCGCTATAGAAGCAAATAAAACAAACAAAACAAACACCTTCAACCTGTTTGCACACATCCACATAGAACTTGCCCTCTACCCACATCCATACACCACTCACGTATCACACAGGTCCCCTGTACCACCCTCACAAGATGCATCTGCAGGCATTCAACACATCCCCCTGTTGTCACCGCCGTGCTACCACATGCCCAAAGTCACATCAGTGTCAAGCACCTCCGCCACCAGCAAATGACAAGATGCACACATCAAGTGATACATGTGGCCCACATGTCGCATCCACCATGTCACATCCAGCTAAATCATCATCAACACAGCAACTGCCATAGGCAGCAGACACATGCATAACACATCTGTGTCACAATCAGACACAACACCGTGTCATACAGCTTGTGTGGCACACCCATAACACCCAAACCAGAAACACCAGTACCCTAGGCAACAGCCACTGCACACAACATGTCCGCACACCACACATGCACCCACGCAGCATCTGTGACAAATGAATGCGTGCACCATGCCATGGCCACCACCATGTCCATGACAATGCACATACATTGGAAAGTAGTAGCACTTATGTCTGTCTGATGAATCCACACCTGCCACTGATGCCCTGTCTTTCTAACCCACAAAGGCACATCATCTGCCAATGAGGCCGAATAGCCGACCACATCCAGGAACACCAGGCCACGCCGCCGCCGGACAACCACCACCTCCACCCTGGATACAAATGCATCCACCAGCAGATGTGAGCGGTCAACTACTCCTGCCGCCAAGCCACCACCCAACCAGGTGGCACCTGTGGCACATCCACCACCCTACCAGGCGGCACCTGTGGCACATCCATCACCCCAGCAGGAGGCACCTGTGGCACATCCACCACCCCAGCTGGAGGAACCTGCACCCCTTCCGCAAGGGGGTCTACCCAACAACATTGGGGATGACGGTGGAGTCAAAATTCTATATAGCGACCAGAGCTACGCGGAGGCAGAGGGGTTCCGTCCTGTGGGCCCAATGAGCCCCCAACCCACACAAGTGAAGGTGTGGGGGGAGGGATAGTTGGTTAGGGGTTGCGGGGAGGGATAGTTGGGTGGGATGGTAGAGGGAGTTAAGGCCTTTTCAATTGTAAATATTTCAAATCACAATATATTTGGTGTTGGCAAAAGAAAGCATGACTGGACATTGATCTTTCAGTCTGAGTGCATTTATTCATGTACAATGCCCAGTGCCAAGTGTGCTCAATGTCCATCCCGATACTGGCAGATGCATGCAGGAATAGGGACAATCTTGCGGCGGCAGAGCGATGGGAGGGCTGGGGTGTCTCCACTTGGGGTGACGTTCGGAAACAGGTAACTTTAAAGAACTAGATGCCATAACCGAGCAGACCAGGTTGCCCAGTAGGCTATTATTGCAATATCTTGAGAATAGTGGCAGTGGCTGGGTGGCCTAAAGAACTGGAAGAGACTCCGCTACTCACTTTAATGTGTTCTCTGGGGAATGGCTGGCACCCAGTGTCCAGATTGTATGGGAGTCTAGCTAATAGACTCAACCCTCAAAGCTCCAAATTGAAGTTGCATTGGGAGACAGACCTTGGGGTGGATATTGGGCAGTGGGAGTGGGAACACATACTTAGTTTCCCCAGCAAAAAGTGTCTAGGAACCCTCCCTTCAAACTGATCCAACTAAATGTACTGCACCGCACCTACGTGACACCTAGCAAAGTGGCCAAGTTTAACAGAGGCAAACAGCCGACATGTCCCTGGTGTGGTGGCGACGGTGCTGATTTGGGTCATACGTTTTGGAGCTGCACAAAAGATCAGGGCTTCTGGGCCAGAGTCGAGCAAGCAAGTAGAAAGGCCGGGGTTACGAGATACACCTGGAATCCAAACGTGTGGTTGCCGGGGGCATACCCAAAGAATAGCAAGCATTAGCATGTTATTAAGTTTATGGACATGGCATGCATCCTCACTAAACAGTGTATTGTCATGTTCTGGAAGTCAGCTAGGGGGCCGCAATACGTACGCTAGCACAGGGGTTTTGAGACCTTGGCTGAGTTGGAGACCAGGGTATGGTTTAGGTAAATGCAGAACCTGGAGCATATGAGTCTTGGAAAATGCTAATCTGAGACATGTTTCACTCCTCGGATGATAAACCACTATGAGCACTCTGCTACTGAGTACTGTGTCACACTGTTTCACTGAACTAACTGCTCTCCTTGCACCCCCATCTCCAATGCCCTTGGACTAAATACAAGCGTGGGCTCCGTGCCAGACAAGAGAAGCTGGCCCCTCGATGGTCCTAATACTCATGACATGACCACAGCACTGCATACGACTAGGACCTAGTTCACATGCATGGAGAACGTGTTTTGTTGTTAAACTCTGTTATTTGTTAAGTGTGTTGGCGGATGGCTTGTACTGTAAGTTAATATGCTTGGAACTATTGCATAAAGGTTTACCTGTCTGTACCTATTTTATTTCTAAATGCCAATAAACAAATTTGAAAATAAACTGAACTTGATCCTTGCCGCCACAAGGAGCCAGTGAAGAGATTTCAGAGCTGGAGAGATAAGATCCCTGGGCTTGAGGTCAAGGACAAGTCTCCCAGTCCTGTTCTGGATAAGTTGTATTGGTCGAAGAGTGGAGGCAGGCAGATTGAGAAAGAGGCTGTTGCAATAGTTCAGACTAGAGAGGACCAGGGCTCTAGAGACAGTGAGCTTCTGTGGGAAAGTGATGAAAGGCAGAATACTTCTGAAGAGGTGCAGCTGATAGTGTGACTTCTTAGAGACGTTGGAGATGTGAGGAGAGAAGGAGAGTGGAGTTGAAGATGACACCAAGGTTCTTTGCCTCACAGTAAGGAGTAGGAAGAGGGCCCAGGGTGGGCGGCCAGAGAGAGATAGGAAAGGAGGGAGCAAGTGTCCCAATGAGGAGGAGCTCAGTCTTACTGGCATTAAGGCAGAGATCATTGGCAGCACACCATTCCTGAATTGTGGCCAGACAGTCTGGTATGAGAGAAGGAGCAGAGGAGGTTGAGGGGAGCCTGATGGAGAGCTGGGTGTCATCCGCATAACACTGAAAGTTAGAGAAGAATGTAGCGATGCGGTGGGCAAGAGGTGCCAGGTAGTGGTTGAAAAGCCAGGGAGAAAGGTTAGACCCCTGGGGAACACCACAAAAAGAGAGATGGAAGAGAGGAAAGACCCCAGTTGGACCTGGCAGGGTCGGTCGGTGAGAAAGGAGGTCAACCAGGCCAGGGCCTGATCAGTGAGGAAACATACCAATACTGCGACTCTAAAATGCTGACTGTGCTTTTACTGCGCTGTCGGCATTTTAGCGTATGCCAACTCCCATTACTGCGCCCAAGTGGAGCAGGGGTTGCAGGGGGTGTCCCCGCTTAGCATTACAGTAGGCGGGGGACAGGAAAAAGTAAAAATAAAGAATAAAAAAGGACCCTGCGGTGTCAGCACCGGCCCACGTAAGTGGGAGGAACTGACGTTGCAGGGGTACAAGGGAGTCGGCGGCGCACACCAAAGTGCGCCGCGGTAAAGGTAAGTGGGGTTGGGGGGTTAGAGTATTGCAGGGGGAAAGTGATCTATCTGGTCACTGCGCCATGCCATAATTGGCATCGACATTTTCATCAGCGCAGTTACGGGTGGTGCAGTGATGATATAGATTCATTAATGATACCCAGTTTGTCATGGAGGCGATTGAGCAGGATGGTATGGTTGACCAAGTGAAAAGCAGAGGAAAAATGGAGGAGAATGAGGACAGAAGAAAGGTGATAGTCTGGAGAGCAAGTCTTCATGGGTGTTTAGGAGAGCAGTTTCCTTGCTTCAAGCAGCTCTGAAGCCAGACTGGTGGTCGTGGAGATAACCAACAGATTCAGTATGCAAATTAAGCTGGGAGATGGCCAGCTTTTCCAAGAGTTTGCCCAGGAAAGGAGTGATGAAGAAGGGGTGATAGCAGGAAGGGAAGGATCAGCAGAGGGCTTCAGGAGTGGGTGCACAAGGGAGTGCTTAAGCAGGGAGGGAAAGGTTCCAGTGGCAAAGGAGTGATTGCAGAAATCAGCCACGACTGGAGCAAGGGTGTTGATGTGGTCCTTGATGGTTCTGGATGAGCAGTGGAGAACCTGCTTTGACAAGACTTTCATAGATCAGACTTGTCTAGAAACCTCATCAGGGATGGACAGGGGAAAGGAGGAGATAGGAGGAGAATCGGCCGCAGACAGGCAAGGGGTGGCAGAGGAGGAGGAAAAGGAGGTAGAAGAAGAGAGAGTGGACATGAAGTTCCTGAGTTTTAGAGGTGAAATGAGAAGCAAGGGCCGTGCAGAGGGTCTGGGGTGGAATAGGAGAGGTAGACACTGCAGCAGGATTGGCCAGCTCCTTGCAGATTTTGAAATGTTCGGCCGAGTTGTTAGATGCCGCAGAGACATGGGCTTCGATGTAGGCTCTCTTCTTAGAGAGGACAGAGAGTCCTTTGGAGCAGGCGGCAGGCCAGTTTGCCAGAGGGTGCGCCTGATGCCCTCCACTTCTTCTCAGCCACCCTTTACTTGCGTTTAAGGCTTGCGAGGTTGGAATTGTACCAAGAATTGCACTTGGTTGTGGGCTTCAAACAGATCCTCATGCCAGGGGCAAGGACGTCCAGAGTGTTAGAGATAGAAAGATGAAGATTAGAGAGGACTGTGTCAGAGTGTGAGTCAGCCAAAGGTGTAGGAGGAGGAGAGAAGGTGGTGGCGAAAGCCTCAACTGACACACGCTTCATGGGCCGGATGATCAAGAAGGTGGGTGGCAGTGCTGGGGTGGGCTTGGCCTGCGGGGCAAAGAGAAAGAGGTGGGAGAAAAGGAGAAAGTGGTCACTACAAGAGAGAGGAGTGGTGAGAGGGTTGGAAAGGGGGACGTCTGAGGAGATCAGAACATCCAGGGTGTGCCCTGAAAAGTCAGTCAGGCCAGAGGGAAGAATAGAGAGAAAGAGGGAGTTGCAGAGGTTGCGAAAGAGCCCTGCCGAGGGGTTAGTAGCATCCAGGTGGATGTTCAGGTCTCCGAGGAGGAGTGGTTGAGAGGTAGATGCAAGGAGGGAGTAGGAGAGGTCAGCCCAGTCAGAGAGGAAGAGGGCAACCTGTCCAGGTGGCCTATAGATAGTGGCCACAGTGAGAGAGAGGCCATGAGAGAGAGCCTGCAGACCAGGCATTCAAAGGAGGAGTAGACCTGCTTTGGAATAACAGAAGCAGAGATCCACTTCTGGAAGATCAAGGCAGAATCATACCAAGATGTCAATTCCAGAACTGCGGCCCCGCAGTTACTGCACCTTTAGGCGTTCACAAAATCCTGACTCCCATTACAGAGCCCAAGCAGCGCGAGGGTTGCAGGGGCGTCCCTGCTCCTCTTGGGCTCAGTAACGAGAGTTGGGGCTTACGGGGACGTCGGTATCAACCCCAGCAAGTGGGAGGAACTGACGCCACAGGGTAGGTAGAGAGACGGCGGCACACTTCACTGTGTGCCGCCGAAAAGGTAAGTGGATAAGGGGGCAGGTATGGGGATGCTGGGCACATTGATCTATGTGATTACTGCGCCGCGCATAATGGGAGTCAGCAATTTAATAGTCGACACTATGGGCAGCGCAGTGATCACATAGATTCAATCAAGGCTACACCCCCGTCGGGCGGTTGTTTCTGGGTGCGGCGAGGATCTTGTAGCCATCGGGAAAGAAAGTGTCAAAACTCATGACAGAGCTGGCCATGAACCAAGTCTCTGTGAGACCGAGTACATCCAAATCAAGCTCTTCCAGGAGACGGCATATGTCAGAGGAGTGTTCAACAGCGGAGCGATGTGAAACAGGCTGCAACCTTTGAAAGACTTCCGTGGAGGGGTAAAGGCAAGAAGTACGCCCTGCAGAAGTGTTGGAATTGCCCGAGGTTGGGCAGGGGAGGAAGAGATATCTGGGTAGTCACAGAGGAAGAAGAGAGTGCCAGAGAGGTGGCTGAGGAAGGTGGAGGAAGGCAGCGGCAGAGCGGCCAAAGAAGCAGCGGAGGGTGCCAGAGGAAGAAGGTGGCAGAGGAACCAGAGAGGGGTAGGTAGGAGTAGCAGGAGAAGAAGGGAAGTTGATAAGGTGCCAGAAGCGTCCATCAAAAAGCAGGAGATTGGCTTGAGGGCCCTGGACCAAGACGGTGCCATTTAAGTAGATATTAATGAAGGTCTCAGAGGATTGGAAGGGGGCCAGGAGGGCCTCCGACCGGGTGCCATCATTAATGGGAGAAGAGGAAATAGGCGAGGGAACAGAGAACATATGGTGGGGTCCATAGGCCTGGAGTGGGAACGACAAAGAGGAGAAGATGTCGGTAAGGGTTTGTCTGGAGGAAGCACTGGTGTAGGTATCAGCAATAGGGAGGCCTGGGTTGGAGACAGGGATGTCCCTTTTGCACTTGGGTAGCGCAGGGGGCAGACAGGCAGCATGCAAGGAGGAGGGAACACACAGTGAGGGTGCACAACACAGAGCACGAAACACTGGATCTGTGAAAATAGTTGACTGGAGAAACCTTAAAGCACGAAATCAGATGCAATACAGAACCATCAACAAAGCATAGTAAACAACAAGGAACCTAGAAGTAGGGAATGCAGGCATGCAATGCAAAACCGTGGGGAAAAAACCTAATGCTCCCTCGCAACCCAAAGTTGCGAGGGAGCGCACGCGGGTAGGGGGGGCAAGCGTGTGGGGGCTGGCAGGAGCGAGGACCGGTAGCAGGGGAAACGGGTGTGCAGAGGGAGTGGGGCACAAGGTCAAAGGGGGTGCATGGAGTCTAGCAGTGCTAACACTCCCGCACCTTCTTACCTTGTAGCCGCAGTGAGGTGGGTGAGGTTGTCCTCGCTCACAAACTGCACTGCTAACCCATCACTGCCAACACCTGCGTCACTCAACACCACGGCCCTGTCCTATGAGGGCTTTGCCGCAGAGGGTCCGAACCTCGGTTCTTAAAGTCTCAGAAGCGTGGACGTAACGAAGTGTGCTGTTGTCCCTTTTTGTTGCAACTGGCAGCCAACATCAACTTATCTGTAACACACACTCTGCATAGGCTTCACTCAGTCGGGCTTAAGCCTTGTTTCTCAGTTCTTTCTCACTTCAGCCTCCATGGGCTTCTCACAATTATTCACAAGTTGTTAGCTCGCTCACGTTTCCATTTTCACGTGCCCTTTCACTTTACTTTGCACTTTCATTCACCACACAGAGTCTTTCAAAAATGTGAGCGCACCTCGCAGGACCACTCTATTGATATTCACTTCAAACAGTCTTTAAGAAAAGTTTGTTTTTATTACTTCAGACTTCTAAGCAATCATGCATCCTTCAACGTGTGCAATGGACACCCTGGCTTCTCTCATCACTCACCGGTTGTGTAGTCGAAGTCTTCCCCGTAGTGATGCCTCCTCCACTCTTGTGAAGACCGTCACCTGTGGAATCCGAAATACTCCCTCGCTTGGTTCTCGCCTTGGGGAGGGGAGCGTGCTGTTTCCCGCAGAACCTGGCAGGCGCCAACCTCTTCTCTTGTTCACTGACCGCTTGAATGCTCAGCGGTCCTGGGGCAATACGAGCATCCATGTGATCTCCTTACAACTCAGCATTCCCTGCTTCAGTGGCTGCAGAGAAAGTACTCTGCAGAAAGTACTCTGCCTGGACCCCAGCTTTGCTCTGGAAGAACTGCTCCTTCTCGTGCATCGCCTTGCTCAGAGTGTGTCTCAGTGTTCCACCTTTTAACCATGTGGGGAGAGCTAATATGTACCAGGTGTTTGTAATTAAGATCAAGTGCCTGACCTTGCCTGATCTTATTAGTGGAACATGTCCAATGTATTGAATGGGCAGTACTCCTTTCAGCCTCAGATCTCCTCTTCCTCGTCTCAGTGTTTGTGTAGAAAAGGGGGGAACTGGGAAGTTGGAATAGCCTATTAAATAAGATGGGACAGGGGTGTTTTGGAAGGGGGATACCATGTCTCACGATCGGGTGCTCCTCCCTCAGTCACAGAGGATCCCTCACCCAGGTGATGCTCCCACACTTGTCCACCCCCAGGGTCTGGATGCAAAGGCGATGGCTGTGCCCTGGCCACCTGAACAAGGGATCCCTGGGGTCTGGGCAGTAAAACACCATCTGGTTTTTCACAGGGTGGAGAAGCGAGGGAGGATCACCTGGGAGGAGGGTCCTCAGGGATTTTGAGTGGGGTGCCTGCAGGCAAGACATGGTATCCCCCTTTCCCTATTGAAGATCAACCTAGCCCTCCCCGGCCTTTATAGGCTATTGTATAGCCATAGCCCTCTCCTGCCTTTTTTCCCCACCTTTTACCTATGACGGTACTAGGACGAAGAAGAGGCAACTAGGAGTGATGAACACTAAAACCTAATTTCACCACTCTAGTACTGGGACGAAGAAGATGTATGTAAAGTGCTTTAAAGATCAGGCATGTCCCTTTAATTGTGGCCAGACAAGCCCAATTGAAGACTCACACCTGCAACCTGTCAAGGGGTTGCAGGTGTATAAAAGGAGAGCCAAAAGTAGCAAAGTGACCAACAGGGAGGTCTGGGTGGCAGAGACCAGCAGGGGACCCATGTCATGAGGATGCAGCCATGGTGGGACCTGGGAGGAAACGAGAATGGCAGTCGATGTCCCAGAGACCTGTGGAAGCGAGCAGAAGCTGGGCTGTTAAGCCGTTACAGGTGTGGGAGCTTCCATTTTGGAGAGAGAGAACAGCTGAAGCTGCGATCGAAAAGAGAAGATGAAAGGACGCAGCCCATCTCCATGCCAGATCAGCAGAGCCGCTGGCGTGTGGAGGACCACCTCCGGGAGACGAGCGGGGCTCACTGAGGCCGGCCCACTGACATGAGAAACAGAGGAGGACAAGCAGAGTCCCAGAGAGGAACGCGATGGCCGATGAGTGTCAGGGAAAGTCAATCAGGACCGGGGCGCTCCTAGCGGGCTGTGCATAAGCAATCAAGTGATGTATGCAGTTATTGAATACCGAACTGAATGAAACTTTGAAACAAAACTGAATTACGTTTATTGAATACCGAACTGAATGCATCTTTGAAACCAAGCTGAATTACATATAATGAATATTGATGTGATGGCAAACGTTGAAAGAGAGTTAAAGTCAGCTCATTGTATGCAGAATTGAATACAACTTTATGGTCAAAGCTAATAATAGATGAAAGCAAGAGGGAAAGTGCCCATTTCCCAACCACTTACGAAAAGAGCACAAGCGTGAAGGAAGTGCAATCGAAAGGTGGGGAGAGAGAAAGACCACCACAAAGTGAATTTTATGAATGAATATGGTGCGGCAAGCTCAAAGACTGACAGAAAGTGTGTCACACGTGGTGGCAAAGCCAAGGGGCTAACCAGGAGAAACCAGCAGGGTTTGAAAGTGTTCACAGATCAAGTGGCCAACAAAGAGAAACACGTGAGAGTTCATGATTGCATGACCTGTGATGGGTGGACCGTGTAGTCTGACAGCTGTGCCTAGACCAGTGAGCCCTAAATGGTAAAAGTCAAAGACATTGTGAAATAAACCAAGAAGAAGCACTGTGAGTGAACTGGTAAAGCAAACCAGAAGGAGGGTCAAGTGGACCCAGATTTGTGTTTAACTTTTGAAAGACTGACCCCGTAATACAAGTTGCTACACTGAAAGCTTGGGTAAGGGAATTCTGAGAGTTAATGAACTACAAAATCTGTCTTGAGGACGGAGCCTCAAGAGCCCTTTGTTTAGAACTGTGTTCCATTGAACTTGGGGTAGGGAAACCCCTGTATTGCCTTGAACTCGGAAAAGGTATTCTTGAGACTTTTTAATGGAACTTTCTTGAACTTGGGCAAGGGGTGCTGAAGAAGAAGCTAAAAGCTGGAAGAAGCTCAGAACTTTATGTTGATCACCATTTCTTTCATTATTGACATCCTTACACATTGTTTAGCATTAGTTGTGAGGGCGAGGTTTGAACACAGACAGACTTTTAAGTTGAACTCTTTGACTCAGACTTTCCTTAGTTTCGTTCAGGTAGGGAAATACCACTTTAGCATAGGGCAAGATAAGCCATCTACCATCTTGACATTGAATATAATACATTATTTATGTTTGAACTTTGAATCTGTTCTCTGTGTCTTGTTTCATAATGCCTTTATACAGCGTAAGTCTTCATGTTTTGTTTCTTGGAGGCATCCCTGGCTAGAAGAGTGTTAATGTCCTTATCTGGAGGACTCGCAATGTGAGGAAGTCTCGTCCTCACCTTTCTCCCAAACAGCAGTTCAGAGGGACATTTCCCTGTCGTTCCATGGGGTGAATTCCTACAGTCGTGAAGTATGTTAGACACCGCCTGATTCAGTGACATTAAGCGCAACACGTTTTGTGGAAGCACCTTCTTCAGACTGCCTATGAACTTCGCCATCATGCCTTTGGCCTGACGCCATAAGGGTTCGTTTTTTTGTGTTCCCATATACTGCATGAACCGAGCAAATTCCAGACTGCTGAATGGTGGTCCGGTGTTTGCTTTTAGTACCTCTTGAATGCCCCATGCCGAGAAAATCTTGTCCAGCTCAAGAATCACTGTGCTAGCTGCCATGGTTATTAGCCTTGGATGTACTATGAAACAGATGACATGCTTTCATCGTGTTTTCCACCATTGCATCTATTCCAAGGAACCACATGGTGTCTCTGATTTGACGCTTGGCGGCCACCATTCCTTGATGACCTTCATGGGCCAGGTGCACGACCTGTTGTCTTAGATCAACGGGTATGATGATTTGGTTGCCTCCCATGATGAGGCCTTCCGCAGTCCCTGACTTGCTTTAAAACGCACAGTTCTTATGTGATATCTTCTGTATTTCTAGTCTCTTTGAGACTTACTTCTCTCCATCTCCTGGATTCAATTACTTCTCAAATTTTCCTTAGCGTGTTGCCCTTCATGCTGTGTTCTTTGACTATTTTTGTTGTGAGTGGCTTCGGAGGCCCTCGCTGGGTGAGAAAGTTTACATATTCTACTGCCATGGACATTTTGGTTGAAAAATCTGGGAAAGAGTGTTGCGATATGAAATCCACCGGATTATATTCTTTTCCTGGTTTATGGATGATTGTGAAATTGAAATCCTGCAGTCTCTGGCCTTATCGCTCAATCCTTGCCAGAATCTTGCACTGAGAGTTTCCCTATATAGTCACTAGGGCCTGATGGTCAGTTACTATACTGAATGGATTTCCTAAGAGGAACATCTGAAAATACTCACAGGCCCATACATCTGCAAGCCCTGACTTGTTGGTTGAGAGTACCTTCTCTCCACATCTGACAAGCTTTTGCTGGCATATGCATTTACCGTTCTGGGAGCTTCTCGCCCTGGACAGTGTTGAGCTAATATAGCCCACCGGACTGGCCTCAACCATCAGTTCTGTGCATTTTGTCGAGTCGAAATATGCCATATGTTCCGTTAACGCAATGTCGGTCTTATTCTGCGTGAGCGCCTCTTTGCACTTGGGAGACCACTAGAAATTCAACGCCCTGCTTGGTGACTTCCCTAAACGGGACACTGGTGGTGGCAAATTCCCTGAGGTATTGACTGCAATAGCTTACCATTCCTAGAAATGACCTGACTTCACTGGCGTCCTGTGGGGACGAAATCCCTGAGATGGCAGCCACTTTCCCTGGGTCAGGGCTCATCCCTCTGTGTAAGAAAATGTCTCCAAAGAACTTGAGGTGTGGTTTGTGAAAAGCACATTTCACAAAGTTTACAGTCACCCACGCCTATGTCCGTGTGGTGAATACTTGTTGCAGAGCTTGATTGTGTTTTTCAGTAGTGGCCATGAAGATCAGATTGTTGTCACTATAGTGGAAAAAGTTCCCTATGTGACGAATTACCTTCCTGATGCTCTCTTGAAAAATCTCAGTGGCTGAAGATATGTCAAAACAGAGCATCTTATATCTGAATAGACTGATGTGCGTGGCAAAGGTGCTGAGGATTTGGACTTTTCTTCTAATTTAATCTGATGGTACCCCTTGTTTAAGTCGAGCTTCAAGAATATCTTGGCTCCGTTTAGTAGGCTGATCATATAATCGAGTTGCATTCCCGGATGATTTGCATGCTCAATCGCTCTGTTGGCTTGCCACATGTCCACGCAGATGCATAATTTACTTTATTTATTTCTATTGTGCTCCAAAAGACCCAGAGGCTTAAGGGTGCAACGAATAAACACAGACAAACATGAGAACAGACAGAGAACACAGGCCGGAGAACTACATACTTTAATGCGACCCCTTATTTAGGTAATGTTTTCATTCTATAGATTTCGCTAGAGTTCCTCGTTAATACGAGTGGACCGGCGAAGCCAGACTGTGGACGTACTTACTCTAATACACAGTTTTTCTGTTCCTCACTTTACATAGTGTTATACGTACGGCGCCTCAGATTCCAACCCGGACATCAACGCTAACGGGTTTACTCTTGATCATCGCACAAAGCCGCCCTTTTCTTAGCAACCAGCAGTTGTCGATTTGCACATAATTACACGAGGTAATGCCGCCGGCAATGGCGTTGATCTATTCTACTTACGTATGAACCTTAATCAGCCACCCTGACTGCAAAAGGTATAAGGAAGTGATAGTTTTCTACTTTTTGTTCTCCAGATTATTTTCCTTGGGAACAAGACAAGCAGCTAAGGTGGAGTTTTTTGCTTCACCGTGATTCATACTACGATCAACAAGAATCCGCTACTGATGACCCAAACACAGCTCAGTGACTGAGACAACGACGATGGGTAAACCGTGTACTATACAGTTGCTTTTAGCCTATACGTCGCATGTCGGGAGTAATCTACTTACAGGTTTTTGCGACTCGATTATGACATTATCTAGACTGGTCAGTTTTTAACCATGCAATTTAGATTTTCCCGCCAGAGCATAGCACATGCTCATATGTCCGAATTTTAGCTCAGTGACTGTTGTGATGGTGCAAACCTGAGAAGTTATATCTCAAGCAAATTTGTGTTCCATCCTGACCAATATAGATGGTTCTGCGACTTAATATAAAAGTCAGCATTAGACACATGGACATTTACACCATTGTCTGTTCTATTGCAGGAGAGGCCCCCAACTGCTGGTACATAAGAGAAGATTGATGGGTCCTGTGAAGTACTACTTCAACAGGATACTTGGTGCCCATTTGTAGCGGCATGCTTAATGAGGAGTTGATTAGATGCTCCCCCACGCGTACATTTGTTTTTTAATTGGTTATCAGTGCATTCTGCTGTTTTCAGACAGCCCCTGAAGGCTTTCCTATACACTTTGTTTACATTTGTATGGAAAGAAAAAATGTCGGGATGGTTTTTGATGTAGTAAGAATGAGTATGAGTGAGAGATGAGTAGCACAAATGGAGTGTTTGATGTGGTAGACTGCTTTAATTTGCACAGCACAATACACTTTTCTCTATGACAAAAAAAGGGGTACAAATCAAATGCCCTGAATATGATTAAACTGTCTGTTACTGCCAGCACTGTATAGATGGCCAACTATTGAATCACGGTCATTTGCTAACCCATGCATTTTGATTGTGTTTTTAAGATTGTATTAATTCTAAATAAAATGTGTTATATTTTTTGACAACTGCCTCGTTTGGAGGAGGTATCAGTTTCTCTTAACCAGTGTTTGGTTGGCATTCACCTCTAAGCAATAGAGTTGCTCGCCCCTAGATCTGTTTTGTTTGTTGGTAAAGGTTCCTCAACCTATTTGAGGGATCGCTAGTTGTGGGCTTAATTTCCCTTGCACCACTTTCTTGTTCTGTTGGTTCTTCGGTAGTGGCCTTGAAGATCAGAATGTTATCACCATAATGGAAACAGTTCCCTATGTGACGAATGACCTTCCTGATGCTCTCTTGAAAAATCTCAGCGGCTGAAGATATGCCAAAACAGAGCCTCTTATATCTGAATAGACTGATGTGCGTGGCAAAGGTGCGGAGGATCTGGACTGTTCTTCTAATTTAATCTGATGGTACCCCTTGTTTAAATCGAGCTTTGTGAATATCTTGGCTCCATTTAGTAGGCTGATCATATAATCGAGGTGTATTCCCAGATGTTTTTCATGCCCACTCGCTCCGCTGGCTTGCCACATGTCCACACAGATGCATAATTTACTTTATTTATATTGCGCTCCACAGGACCCGGAGGCTTAAGGGTGCAACAAATAAACACAGACAAACATGACAACAGACAGAGAACACAGGCCGGAGAACTACAATAATGAGAAAGGCAGGAATAGAGAAGAGTGTGGAAAATTCCATATTTGAATAAAAGTGTTTAAATCCTTTTCCTGAAAGTTGCAATAGATTTAGTATCCCTGAGATCAGGGGGGGTGGCATTCCAGGCCTTAGGCGCAGCCACATAGAATTTGCCCCTCATTACCTGAGTAAGATTTCACTTTGGAGTTTTTAGCTGATTAGAATTATTAGACTGAAGGGTCCTGGTCTTAGACGTATTAGTCAGTGCCTCAACTAAATAGCCGGGGCTGGTGCCCTTAACACATCTGTGAGTAATCACCAACAAACGAAAGTGGATCCTGGCTTCAATTGGCAGGCAATGTAGGCTGCGTCTAGTGTCTGATACATGATCTCTCTTCTTCAGCCTCACAATAATCCTGACCATACTATTTTGTAGCATTTGTAACCGTGCAATATCAGCGTTGGCAATTCCTACCAAGAGACTACAACAATAGTCAATTTCTGACCCTACAATTGCCCTGGCCACAGTTTCACAATTAGTCAGAGATATGTAAGGCCGCAGTTGTTTAAGCAATTTGATATGATATGCGGTAGAAGACACCAAGCTATTAATCTGACCTTTCACATTCAGACTCTGATCTAAAACAACACCCAAGGTCTTCACCTTCTTAGTTTCGATATAACACCCTTCCACTAAGAAATGTCTGTACACTGATCCTTTCCATGTTAAGCGCCAGCCCATTATTCATCATCCATAACTGGATGATTTCATAGACCTCATTGATGGTTTTTACATCATCCTCATGCACTCCTGACAGCTAGATAACACATTCAGTGTCATCCGCATAGTTTGTGAAATCTATGTGATTCTCTTCCAGTAACTAAAAAAAAGGAACAGTAAAAATATTATATAAGGAGGGGGATAAGCAACCTCCTTGAGGCACACCCTAATTCAGTGGTGCTAGGGGGAGGCTTCAGCCAGCTCACTTCAAACTCTACAGGAACAATAGCTTAAAAAGAACGCATCGTCCGAAAAGAGTGATACCTTCTTTAACCTGGTGACCAACTTAGTGTGGTCTACCAGGTCAAAGGCGGCTGATAGATCTAACAGCATCAACATCACTGGTAGCCCCTTATCCATGAACTGTAAATACCTAGATTTCAAATGCTGCAATTCTGTCTCTGTTACATACCCCTGCCTGAAACCAGATTGCCATGTGTTCAAGATGTTGTATTCATTGAGATATACGGAAATTTGCAAATACGCCACCCAGTCCAGAATCTTCAGAAGAAACAGGCTATTGGTGATTGGATGGTAATTTGCCAGAGTTGCTGGGCACAAACCAGGCTTCTTAAGCAAGGTGGTGATCCAGGCGTTCTTATGTTCCAAGGGGACATGATTCCCCTACGAATTAAACATTCACAAATGTACAAAGTGTGCCCATCAATAGAGGGGCACATTCCATAATTTTCAAGGCTGGACATGGATCTCCTTTACAATTGGTAGGTTTTAAGCTAGCAATGATCAAGGCAAGTTCATTTTCCGAAATAGATCTAAAGTTGAATTGATGCACTTGTGTATCGGACGGCCGATTCTGATTCTCTACAGGACTCGCTTTCACAGTGCTGGCTTTCCTGTTACTCTCGATGTTCCTTTTTATATTATCTAGCTTCCCTAGCATGGCTACTTGGATCATAGTACACCATGCAGCATTCTTAACAATGGTGTCTGATTTACCCTTACAAGTGGATTCCAATTCCTTTATGTTTTAAATAGTTCTTTAGAATTGGAATGTGCACTCCTGATCCTAACATTGTAGGTAGTATTTTTGGCTGCAATAACTGTCAGTTTAAAATCTTTTACTGCACCCCTATAGATATCTTTGTCAAGGGATCACTGTGAAGCTCTCCATGCATAAAAACATTTATTTTTCTTGGCTTTCAATTTTTGTAGATCTAACGAGAATCATAAGTATTTTTCTTCTCTGTAACCAACTTGGTTTTTAATGGGGCTAGCAAGTCAGTGGCTTCCTGGATATACTACCTTTATATGCTCTGGCAATATCATTCGCTGTTACAAGTCCTGCCGCTGTCTGTGTCAAGAGTGTTAGCCACAGCACCAAGGCCTCTACTGTAAGTTTTTTTAAATTCCTAGCTAATATACTTTTCTTTTCCTCTGCTTTAGTAATAATAGACTTTTCTAAAATTACCCAGCAGTGTATACAAAAAGTGATCTGACCATGGACATGGTAGAACCTGTAGGCCTTCAATCTTGGTATTATGTGAGGCTATCCAATCTAAAGCATTCCCCTTTTCATGTGTTGAGGTAAACATGTTGCTTAAAGCCTAAATTGTTCAGGGAATCTTCCAACCTCTTGGCTATGATGCCATTGTTATTGTCCAACCATGAATAGCCAAGGACTATTGCTCTGGTATTGGGTTTCAAGATGGGCATCAGGATAATACTTAGGTTTGCTCGCAAAATCAGACATGGACGTGGGGGATCGATACAGTAATATCATAAATAAAGCACTTTTGGCATTAGTCTGGATCTTAATATGTTTACTTTCATTTCCGTCAATCGTTGGTGTCTCCACTTCCCATATGTGTAGATTTGATTTATAAATAAATGCCACCCCTCCTTTCCTTCCTTTAGCTCTATCTTGGTGTACCAAATTGTAGCCTTCCGGAATGGCAAGGGCCAAGGTGGGTCCTTCTGCATCATAGCTCCAAGTTTCTGTTAAGGCACATATATCTACATGTTCACTCTCAAAATAGGATGCAACTTCTATCTTGATGATTGTTCCTTTCTTGGGTACCGCTACATGTGATACCTATGGTGTTGAACCACTGGCTGGTTCAATTCTGTCATCATCTAGTAGGCATTTTATCTCCTCTTTGACCTGTGGCTGGAGGGGAATGGGGATCCTCCTCGGGAGTTGTGCGATCAGCACTCTGGACTCATTGATATGAAGAGTGACTGGATCTCCCTATAGGCATTCTAGGCCCTTGAATAATTCTGGGCAAATATGCGTGATTGATGCGTCATGCTGCAGGGCATATGTCACCGCTACACACTTCATCTAAATGGCTGTGGGGCAACCTAGTAGGTTGCTTCTGGGGATCTCTCCTTGTAGTACATGTAGTTCGGCAAAGGCACTTCTTCCTTTATATCTGAGTGTTGTGGAGAATGTCCTGTGATTTTGTACCGGACTTGTAAGGAACTCATGGTGGGAACAGTAAAGACAGACACAATTGATCACAGTTCAAGGGTGTTTATTAAACTGTATGCAGGTTGAAAAAATGCCTAATCACCTAATCTAAACCTAAATCTAAGATGGGAGCAAGCGTCGACCATCAAATGAAAATAAGGCAGTTCTAGTGGCATTGTGTCAAATAAAAAGGGCTATACTAAGAAACCTATTGCCAAACCTTACAACTAATACAAAAAGGGTGTGGGGTGGTTTTCAAGAAAAAAAAGAAGTGTTCACAAATAATATGTCAGGATGCGGTAGCTTGGGCCTCCCTTCCCCACGTTTTGAGCACAGGGTAAAGTGGGATCTTGGAGCACAGTACACACTTGAGCTTTTCCAGCACGAGTCGAAAGTACTGTTGCAGTTTATCAGGAGCCTCGATGGCCAAGTCCCTTCCACTCCCATAGTCTCTTGCCTTCGAGGTCTGACGTGTTCAACAAACAAATAAACCACAATGTTCTATCACACAGTACACGTTGGATGAGAATTCGTCACCCCTGGGCCCCCCTCTTCCAGGCACTGACCCCTCTTTACTTTCAGCCTCCCTCCTGCGGGCTCACTATGGCTTTTCCTTCACTCACAAATCTTAATGTCTTTTCAAAAAGTTCCAGTGGACATCCCTAAGCCAGGTTCACCTTTGTCAACAGAATGGCCCTCATTACAAGTTTGCCGGTCCGGAAACAACAGTGCCGGTAAGCTTGTCAGGTAAACAGAGCTGGTGTTAGTCCTTTCGCTGGTGAGTCGTGCAAAATTGTTCTTATCGGAAAGGGGGCAGGGGGATCAATGTTTTTGAATGTCCTACGTGGTAGGATGGGTTACTGTGTCTCACCAATCTGTGTCCCACTCCCACTCCCCGATGACCCCCTATCCAGGTGATCCTCCTTCATTGGTCCACCCCAGGAACTGGATCCAATAGCGATGGCCATGTCCTAGCCACCTGCATGACAGATCCCCGGGGACTAGCTAGGGAGATACCTTCAGGTTTCTCACATGCCCTTCACCATGCGATGTAGCCACATTTGTTTCACAGGGGAACCGGGAAAGAAAATCCAAGTTTCTCTGGTCTTTTCCCTTCCAGTGTTCCACTGTGAAACAACCGGGTTGTAGATCTAGAAACCATCGCATGACCCGAGGGTTGGACTCTTTACGTTGGCTAATCCAAACTAAGTGGCAATGGTCTGTAACCAGTGTAAACCTTCATTCCCAATAGGTAATATCTAAGATGTAAAATGGCCCACTTGATGGTTAGGGCCTCTAGTTACACCACAGCGTCGTTTTTTTCACGTGGGAACAACTTGCGACTGGTGTGTAGTATGGGATGTTCTAGTTCATTGTAAATTTGGGAAATGACAACTCCCTACCCTGTAAGAGGGGCGTACTTCTGAAGCACAGACTCTTCAAGTAATCAACTACCTTTAGCATTGGGTTTTGGCATAATGTCTGCTTTACGATGTTATAGCATATCTCGTCGTCATCGTTTCAATGAAGTTTCTGGGGTTCAGCATTTTTAAGTTTATCTGTTAGTCGGGCTGTTTTGTCCAGAAGGTTAGGGATAAACCGACGTTAATATCCTATTGAACCAAGGAAAGACCTAAAATCTCTTTTATTCTTGGGAGTTGGAGTATACAAGGAGGCATTCACCTTTTCATGTTGGGGCTGTACATTCCCATTCCCTATGAAAAAGCCTTGGTATTTCACGGCTGATTAGGCCAATCTGCATTTAGCTGGATTAGCAGTTAGGCCAGCATTCCTGAGGACTTTCATGATGGTATAAAGATGGAAGAGATGTTCTTCCCAGGTTTTACTATAAATAACAATATTGTCAATGTAAGATCCTCAGAAATCAGAATAGGGTTGTAGTATGTTATCCATAAGTTGTTGGAACATAGCTGGTGCACCGTATAGGCCGAAAGGAAGGACTTTAAACTGGAATAATCCTAGGGGCGGTTGAAAACGCAATTCGTTCCTTATCTGGCCCATATACGTGGACTTGCCAGTACCTCTTTGTTAAATCTAGGGTGGATAGAAGGTAAAGCTTTACAGTTACTTTAACATATAATCCATGCGCCCACGTTTTCCAATGCAAATGTTAGGAAATGTGTTTCTTTATTTTTAATATTTTAATGTTTCTGTTTTTTTCTTTTTGGAAATAGCAGTGCCCTTTGTGATAACATGTTTTTCAACGGTATCTCCGTCTTTCTCAAATCAGGGCTTGTTATTTTACGAATTCACAAAATCATAAATATATACTATTCACATTTTATGGTGTGTACAGTTGGTCTTAAACAAGTGCCATTAGGCCCAAGGGGCGGAGACCAGGAAAAGAAACTCAGACAAGAAGAAGCAAAATTGATATGCAAATTTCGTTCAGTAGAGAGGGGACTGAACTCCGATAACGAAATGGCTTCTTTTTTGTAATATGAAACCAATAATGATGTAAATATGTAAACATGTAAAAATGGCAATGTATGGTATTAGGAGATAAGAGACCCAACAAAGGGCAATATTTTCCTAACACAAATGTTCAGAACCAACTGCATTCTTTACGAATAGACTGTCTGACTAAAGTTTAAACAGGTACCCCACTTACTCCGCTTCATCAAAGCAAAAATAGTAGGCACAATTAATTTCAAAAATAAAATCACAAAGGGCACTGCTATTTCCAAAAAGAAAAAAAACAGAAACATTAAAATATTAAAAATAAAGAAACAAATTTCCTAAAATTTGCATTGGAAAACTGAGAAAGGGGTCATGCGTCTTTTTTCTCAGAAAAACGTGGGCGCATGGATTATATGTTAAAGTAACTGCAAAGTTTTTCTTTTTGTCTAAACGGAGTTGAGGAACCAAGTACTCCGTTGTTACTATTCCATGCGACCGGGAATAAGGAAACTCATATAAAAATACATTTAAGGGCGCTGCGGTCCGACCAAAGGAATACTCACCTTAAAGGTTCCTCACTTTTTGTCAAGCGTGGATAGAAAGGTGGCTGTTCCGAGTTTATCAATTAGGTCATCGATGCGTGGCATGGGATAGGCATCCAAGTCTGATATGGCATTAACTTGACAGAAGTCTATGCAGAATCTCCAGGACTGGTTAGGTTTAGTGACTAACACGATAGGAGAGGACCATGGACTTGAGGAGGACTCAATGATATTAGCCTTCAACATTTTGTTAATTTCCTCGATCACTATCTGTTTACGTTCCTTTGATAGACAATAGGCTTTTAAATTAACTACTTTGCCTTGAGGGGTTCAAATATAATGGTATGTACCTTTTACTCTTCATGGTTTTTCTGAGAATACATCGGGGAATGAGACCACTATGTCTTTTAGATCTTTTCGTTGTTGGATAGATAACTTGGAAGGAATTAAGTCAAGGTTATCTATATGTTTGGGAACCGGGCAGGCTTCTACTTTGGCATGGGTGGCTGACAGGTTCCCCTTCTACTCTTTTAAGAGGTCGATGTGATATAAGAGGACTTTCTGTTTTTGGTCTGGTTGGGCTATTTTATATGTGCACGTTCCTGTTTGTTCTATTACCTCGTACGTTCTGTGCCACTTGGAAATCAGTTTGTTTTGTGAGGTGGTTAAAAGGACTACTACTTTCTGTCCAATAGAAAAAGATTTTAAATTTACTTTTTTATCATAATTGGCCTTGGGCCTTTCCTATATGAGCAAGCCAAGTCCCGAGCCAACTTCATGTGTTCTTGCATTCTAGTGGCGGTTTGTGATATTGGAATGGGAGCTTCCTCTCTTTCTTCTCAGGTTTCCCAGAGCATGTCCAGGACATCTCTGGGTTCCCTTCCACAGAGTAACTCAAAGGGAGAGAAACTAGTGGAAGCTTGTTCTTTTTTTCTTTCTGCAAATAATGCCATGGGATCATCTGATCCCAGTCTTTCCCGTCGTTGTCTATCAATTTCCTTAGAATTAGTTTCAGAGTGTTATTGAACCTTTCTACTACACCATCGGTTTGAGGTTGGTACACAGAAGTTCTCATGGTGGTATGTGTGTTAGGCAGACTCACATGCAGTACCCTTTGGGAACACCACATGCAATTAAGTCTACAAGTGTCAGTACAATTTCACCTTTGGTACAAGCCTGTACTACACAGTAATGTGGTAGCAGTGGCCGAGCAGCCAGACTTATCTCAAGGGTAAAGTGAACAGTAGAACAAGTTACACAAAGGTCCAACAAATACAGTTATTTTGTTCAAATAATAATTGTTTTATCATGCCCGATATGGAAAGCTACAAACAGGAGACCCTAGTCAATTTAACAGTTGATCAATTGAGAGATATGTGTAAAGCTAGGAATATCACTGAAAAAGGCAAAAAGGTTGAATTGATAGAAAAGTTGTTGGAATACCAAAGTCTGAGGAGTGGGTCTGAAACACCTACCCCTGCAGCAAATGTGGAAAATATTGATGAGGATGCTAATGTTTCAGAGCCCAGCTCAAATGTTAAGGATGAGTTAGATGAGGCAGAAGAGTCTCACAATGTAGGCCCTGTTTTACCTCAACCTGCTCATGGGCCTCAACCTTTGACCATAGGTCCAACACTAAGTCCTGAATGTGTCTCTTTAGAAAGAATGAGACTTGAGTTAGAATTTAAAAGAATCCAAGCCCAAACTGAAAGCAAACATCAAGAACTTAAACTCAGAGAAATTAAGTTGAATCATACACTTCAAATGAAAAGGTTGTCTCTTGAAACTGGTTCTCTCCCAGAGTCTTCTAGGTCTTCCAATCCTAAGAGGACTTGCATGCCCAAAGATGCAGTAAGTATGTATGAGGTTAAAATTGATATTTTGCATTGGTTGGCTGCTTTTGAGTATAACCATGGTATTCAAGACATTACAGGGAATCCGCTGATTCCTTGGCTTTTTTCTAGTCTATCCCTGTTGCAAATGATGTGGTAATGGAGTGGGGGGATATAGACAGAAAGGAGTATGAAACTGTGAAACTAGCTTTGATAGCTAGGTTTGGGAAGACCCCTTCCCAGTATCTTAAGAGGTTTAGAACCCTCAAAATGCATGGTTTTGCCCCTTGGGCTACCTGGGTGACTGAATGTTTAAAAACGTAGATGGATGGGTTAAGGGTTACAGAGTTAACACTTATGAAGGTATGAAAAATCTGTTTATGTTGGAATCTATTTATGATGCCTGCTCTCCTGAGCTGAGACAGCACTTGGCTGACTCTAAGGAAATTGATCCAAAGAAGTTAGCAAGGGCTGCTGACTTGTAGGTTGCCAACATGGCTACTCACAAGGATTCTGGGGCAACTCAGAAGAAGGAGCAGGGAAAGAAGCACAAGAAAGATAAAAAAAAGAGAATTCCAACACCTCCACTCCAAAAGAGGGCCCCAAACATAACAAAGGTAAGCCACAAAGTAACCGAATCAGGCTAGTGTACCTCCTGGTGCCAAACAAGAAGGAGGTCAGAACAAACCCCCATTCATAAAGACATTTGGAAAATGTTATGCTTGTGGGTCAACTGACCATGTGAAAGGGGATCCCAGATGTAAGGGTAAACCTTCAGGGATCCACACTGTCTCCTTAGCCTTCTCCCCGAGGATGAAGTACCAATGGCAAGTGGAGACTTTCACTTACTGGCTACGGAACCCATGAAAGTCTCAGCCAGTGTTTCTTTAGTATCCGTGGGTCTGTGGGAACAGTAGAATTTAGATGTTTACAATTCCATTCCAGACAATACTAAAGAGTATTACAAAGACAGTGTTCTTGTGGATGGTCAGGAGACCCCTGCAATCAGAGACACTGGGGCCAGCATAACTGTAGTTGATGAATCATTTTCCAAGGTAGAGGATGTTGCTAAGGCACCTAAATACCTAACTAAGCTTGCTGGAGGCCCTGTCCAAATGCTTCCACAGTTACCAGCTCTCATCCAATGCAATGACATGACTGTCAAGATACCTGTAAGCGTGCAGAGTGAAGTACCTGGGAGAGTCCTGTTGGGGAATGACTTAAAAACTCTTGGAGTTGTATCAAGCACCCCCAGGCCTCCCAGCGAAGGGAAACAGGAGCAGACAAGGAAGGCCAGAGAGAGTACCTTAAGGGGCTCTCAAGAGGAGATTATAGAGGAAACTATAACTCCCAGTCCACAAGACTTACTGACTGCAATTTCCAGGAAGAAGGAGGAAAAGGGGAAACCTAAAACCTCCAGGAAGACACCAGCCAGCACTCCTGTGCTACCAACAAGGACATCCTCCAGAGGACTGTCCAGGATCACACCTGTGACCCCTCCACCAGCTGTGGCTGGGTGTGTGGCACAACCTTGTGTGATTGAATCAGCTGCTGACGAATCAGAGCTGGAAGAGGACCTTGCTCCTGTTGGAGATCTGGATCCTGCAGACCATCCTAAGCTGCAGTCTTTACTGGCAGAAGGTGGACCCTGTAGGGCAGACTTCAGCAGAGGTCAAAGAGAGTGTCCTACTCTTGAAGGACTTCGCCAACAGGCAGCTTCCCAGCTGGATGGGCAAGAGCCAGGGAAGCATAGGTTGTACTGGGAAGATGGCCTCTTCTACAGTGAACCAACTGAGTCTATCCCAGGGGACTACAGAAGATGTGCAGTGGCTCTTGAAAGCAGACTCCAGTTCCTACAGTTAGCCCATGAGATACCTTTGGCTGGTCACTTAAGTTTTAAGAAGACCAAGGAAAGGCTCTCTTTATATTTCTACTGGCCTAAGTTGGGGTCTGATGTAGATAGGTTCTGTAGGAGCTGTCACACTTGCCAAACCTCTGGCAAGAGTGGAGCCAAGAATGTGGCACACTTGGTACCTCTCCCAGTGGTGGGAGCCCCTTTTGAGAGGGTAGGAATCGACATTGTTGGTCCCTTAGACCCTCCAACATCTTCAGGAAACAGGTTTATCCTGGTTGTAGTAGACCATGCTACTAGGTATCCTGAAGCAATAGCTATGAGGACTGTTACAGCTCAGGCTGTTGCTAAGGCCCTACTTGATATTTTTACCAGGGTAGGTTTTCCTAAGGAAGTTATCTCTGAAAGGGGATCCAATTGTATGTCCCACTACATGCATGCCATGTGGAAAAACTGTGGAGTAACTTACAAGTTCTCAACTGCCTACCATCCTCAGACAAATGGATTGGTAGAGAGGTTCAATCGTACAATGAAGAGCATGATAGGTGCTTTAGAGGAACCCCTTAGAAGAAAGTGAGACCTTCTACAGCCATGCCTTCTATTTGCTTATAGAGAAGTCCCTCAGGAGGGAGTTGGATTTAGTCCCTTTGAACTTCTCTATGGTCATCCAGTTAGAGGCCCCTTGGCCCTGATTAAGGAGAGGTTGGAGAGTGCTCCTTCCCCCAAGCCAGTGAAAGTCACTGACTATGTGATAGGTCTCCGGAGGAGAATGTCACACATGATGGCAGAAGCATCAGATAACTTGAAAACAGGTCAGGCTCTGGTGAAGCATTGGCATGACCAGAGTGCCAACATGGTTGAGTTTACTCAAGACCAGCTAGTTATAGTTATGGTACCTACAAGGCAGAGGGCCTTACAGACAAATGTATAGGACCCTTCAAGGTTGTGGGAGTTAATCTCTCTTCTAATTTGACACCTGAACAACAGGAGGAGTGCAAGTTTCTGTTAAATCAGTTTGTCTCCCTGTTTTCACTACCACCAGGCTTGACCCCTTGGGGCCAGCATGATATTCTCACTGGTGACTGTTTACCTGTTTTAAAAGCAGATGTTACAGGATGTCAGACCATGTAAGATCCCACATAAAGGAGGAGGCCAACAAGATGCGTGATCTCTGGGTAATAGAGCCCTCTACCAGTCCATGGTCTAGTCCAGTTGTTCTAGTACCAAAGGCAGGATCCAAGGAGTTGAGAGTTTGTGTGGACTATAGAGCTCTTAATGCAGTCAACAAGACTAATGCCCACCCTTTACCCAGGACAGATGAACTGGTGGATAAACTTGGTTCAGCCAAGTACCTCAGTACATTTGATCTCACGCCAGGCTATTGGCAAATAGCACTGACTTACCATGCCAAAAAGAAAACCGCATTCTCAACCCCAGCAGCCCTCTACCAGTTTAAGGTAATTCCTTTTGGACTAAAGAATGCACCTGCTGCATTCCAAAGGATGGTTAACCAGGTTCTGAATCGGATGGAGGACTTCTGCATGGCATACTTGGATGACATTGCAGTGTTCAGCCCTTCCTGGAAAGAACATGTTGACCATTTAGGATATGTTTTGCAGGCTCTTAAGCAGGCCCATCTGACCATAGAGGCAAGTAAGTGTCACATTGGTCAGAGTAAAGTGGTCTACCTTGCACATGAGGTAAAATGAGGTGAAATCAGGCCATTGCCTAGCAAAGTACAAGCTGTACAACACTTGCCACCCCTACTACTCAAACCCAAGTGAGAGCCTTCCTAGGCCTCACTGGTTACTATCGGAACTTCATAGGGAACTATGGAACCATAGCTTCTCCCTTGAATGTGGTCTCCTCTGCCAAATTCCCAAAAAAAGGTCATGTGGAATGAGGAGTGCACTCAAGCATTGAAGGCCTAAAGAAAGCCCTTTGTCGAGCTCCAGTCTTAAGAGCTCCTGACTACAACCAAACCTTCATTGTGTAGACAGATGCTTCAAATACAGGTATATGTGCAGTTCTGAGTCAGCTGGATGAGAAAGGTAGGGAGCACCCCATTTGCTTTATCAGCAGGAAGCTGAAGGAACCTGTGATAAGGTAGGCACCCATTAAAAGAGAATGTTTTGCTATTGTGTGGTCACTGAAGAAGTTTAGACCATACTTGTATGGATCTACTGTTGTGATTCAGACTGACCACCAACCCTTGAGATGGTTTATGCAAATGAAAGGTGAAAACCCTAAACTACTGAAATGGTCAATCAGCCAGCAAAGGTTTGATTTTACCATTGAACACAGATCTGGTTGTCACCACCAAAATGCTGATGGTCTCTCCCGGATGTTTGACCGACTGGAGTAAGGAGATTCATCCAGGAGTGGATTAAATCCTCCTGTCCCTTAGTCTGGTGGGGGGGGCGAGTGTTAGGGAGAATACTCAAGAATATGCTAATTTCCCTTGCCTTTTGAGACCCCCAGCAACTTTGCTGGATTTCTAGGATTTGATTTTTTTTACCTGGGAAGAGTGTGAGCCTTTTTTCCCCACTCTGTCAAGGAGTTCCCCCCTTCTCACCTGAGTTCGATCTTGCTGGATTTCTTGATCGATGCCTTCTTGCGGACGGATCGAGTCTTGAATAAGGCTGCACAAGTCTCTTCCGACTCCAGCGTGCGTTCAAAGTTGCAGGATGCAAAGATCCAGGAATCCGGGAAATGTACAGAGTGTGCTTCTAGCACACGAGTCCAGGAATCAAGAAAGGAAGGAAAGGGACTAGGAATGGGGTTGGCTGGAAAGAAGCAAGGAAAACAATACCGTGAGCTATGGAGCACACGTCTGGTCACTACTTCGCAATAGCATTGAGACGCGCGGAGCCGCGGGAGGCGTGGTCTATTAATAGAACACGCTACGTCCAAGGTGTAGAGCGAGGAAGGTGTTTCACAGTGGACGGCCATGTTGGGAGTACAAGGGAGTGTAAGCCCCGTTGAGACAAGGACCAGGAAGTCCAAAAGGGGCGTGTTCTGTAGTTCATGACAGCATGCCTCCTCCGAAGACCCGTTCCTCCGGGTTTGCCCGGGTGTATAAGGTGAAATCTTCTGAGCAGTCGAGGGGCCTTGAGATTAGAAAGTGGTTTCCCAGGTTCTTTCACTAGGAGGATATCCTTTCCATTCAACCAGGTATTGAAGCTGACCCCGTTTATACCTGGAGTCACATATTCGGGATACTTCATATTCCAATTGGTTGTCGACCAGCAGAGGAGGAGGTCGGCAGGATTGCCGGGAGGATTGGGTGTAGGGTTTTAATAAGGATGTGTGAAATACTGGGTGAATTTTCTTCCAGGAGTCTGGTAGTCTGAAACTGGATTGATGGGAAATGGACCATAGTACCGAGGGGCCAACTTGTTTGGCCATAGATGTCGGGGTAGTAATTTCGAGGACAACCAGACTTGATCACCAATTGCATAAGAAGGACCTGGTCTTCTTTTGGAATCTGCATACCTCTTAGTCTGTTTTCTGGCCCTCTCTAAGTTTTCTTTGGCCTCCTGGTGTACGTTGATGAGGGTTTCTATCCAGGAGTCGACAGTAGGTACTGGTGTAGGATGAGGGAGAACAAAGGGTAGAACCGATGGATGGAAACCTTGGCTACAATACAAGGGACTGGTCTTAAGTGCTGAATGATCGGAATTGTTGTAGGCGAATTCAGCCACGGGTATCAGGAGCGACCAGTCATCCTGAACCTTGGTGGTGAAACATCGAAGATACTGCTCCAGGGTCTGATTAGCATGTTCTGTGGCTCCGTTGGTTTGGGGATGATAACCAGATGAGAGGGCGCATTGGATTCCCAAAATGTGACAGAGATGTTTCCAGAATTGAGAGACGTATTGAGGTCCTCGATCAGATATGATCTTGGAAGGAAGTCCATGTAAACAGAATATGTGTTCCAGGAAGATTCCAGCAAGCTCGGACGAGGATGGTAGCTTACACAGGGGTGTATAATGAGCCATATGAGTGAACAAGTCTATGGTAACCATGATGGTCGTGTATCCTCGGGAAGGTGGTAATTCCACAATGAAGGGCCTCATTACGACCCAGGCGGTAAGTTACCGCCTGGGTCGTACCTTTACCACCATGGCGTAAACTACGTTTACGCCATGGTGGTTGGTGGATTTACCGCCCCATTCCGAGGTTGGCGGGGCGGTAAGTCCCCAATCCCCATTTACCCTTCCCCATTCCCATTTTTGCCCCATAGGGCATAATGGGAGTGGGGAAGGCGTTAATTACGCCACCGTAAATTACGGTGGCGTAATTAACATCAAAGTCCCTTAGCGCCATGGATTTTACCACCTGCTAAAAGCAGGTGTTAAAACCTCCATGGCACTAAGGGACCTCGGAATCAGGCGGTAAGGGTCGGCGCTGTTTACGCCGCCGTAAACCCCTTACCGCCTGAGTCGTAATGAGGTTTGAAGTCTGTAGCAATGAATTCCCATGGCCTTGTTGGCAGTGTAGGTTGCAGTAGAAGAGCCGCCGGTCTCTTGTTATCATGTTTATTTTGACTGCAGATAGTAAAAGCTTTGATGTACTGCTGTACGTTGGTGTTCATTCCAGGCCACCAAAACTGTCTTTGTATGAGACGGAGGGTGTTCGTTATGCCACAATGTCCGGAGTGAAGGGTATCATGACAGAGGTTTATTATTCTTTGTTGTAATTTCTGTGTAGGAATGACCAGTGCATTGTCCTTCAATAAGTATCCTTCCTTAACTCTTAGGTTCCATGGATTCTTCCTTGAAATATCCTTCCAGAGGTCAGAGAATTGGGTTTGCACTCGAATTTCTTCCAGGAGGTTGACTGCTTGAGCTACAAAGATCGTGTGGGGAAACATCTTAGGATAGGCCCTGTCTTCAGTAGTTAAATAGTCAGGACGTCGAGATAAGGCGTCAGCAATCAGGTTTTGTGATCCGGAAACATGAGTGATTTGGAATTGCTACTGGGCAAAGAAGTAGGCTCAACGCGCCTGACAACTGTTCCTGCACTCCAACGACTGTAGAATTTGAAGATTCCGATGGTCCGTGCGGACCTGAACTGGATATCTAGCACCCAGAAGTAGATGTCGCCATTCAGTGAAGGCTTGGCGGATGGCTAACAGTTCCTTTTCCAGGACGGAGTAATGTGTCTCACTGGGAGTCAGGGTTCGTGAGAGGTAAGCAATGGGGTGTTCCAGTTTATCCTGAAGTTCCTGCTTCAAGACCGCTCCTATGGCGTAGCTAGAGGCATCCGTTTCCACTAGGAATGGCCGATTTATGTCGGGTTGGGCCAAGATGGGGGCTTGCGTGAACTCTGTCTTTAAACGTTGGAATGCCTTATTTTGCGGTGTAGACCAGATAAAGGGGGTGTCTTTCTTCAAGAGGGCAACAATCGGCTGAACAATCTCAGAAAAGGTAGAAATGAACTTCCGGTAGAAGTTGGCAAGGCCCAGGAAGGACTGAACTTGTTTCACGGACGTGGGAGCGGGCCATGCCAGTATGGCCTTTACCTTTGAAGTGTCCATACCAATTCCTTCTGGGCTAAGGATGAATCCTAGGTAGTGAACAGAAGTAACGTGAAACAAGCATTTTTCGGGTTTGGCTAAAAGTTTGTGTTCACGGAGTCGTTGTAATAGTGCCTTTACATGTTCTTCATGCTTTAGAGGATCCTTGGAAAAGACCAATATGTCATCCAGATAGACAATGACGAAGAGGAATAACATGTCAGAAAACACCCTATCCATAAAACGTTGAAAAACTGCGGTGGCATTAACTAGTCCAAAGGGCATGACTAGATATTCATAGTGACCAAAGGGTGTTCTAAAGGCTGTTTTCCATTCGTCTCCTTCCCGGACACGGATCAAATGATAGGCACCCCGGAGATCCAACTTCGTGAATATTACAGCACCTCTCACAGCTTCCAGGATATCCGAGATCAGGGGCAGTGGGTACCGATCTTTGAGGGTGCATTGATTTAAGCTACGATAGTCGAGGCAAGGTCTGAGTTCCTTGGTGTCCTTCTTGGGAACAAACAACAACGAAGCACCCGCTGGTGATTTTGAGGGTCTTATGGTGCCGTTTTCAAGGTTGGTATCCAGGTATTCTCGGAGGGCCTTTTTCTCTGGTTCGGAAAGAATGAACATTCTGCCAAAGGGAATCACTGCTGAGGGATCTGTATCTATGGCACAGTCTTCAGGTCTGTGAGGGGGTAAGGCCTGGACTATGGCAGTTGAAAATACATCAGCATATCCCTGATAGGCCTCTGGGACTTGTATGATATTGGAAACTATGAGTGGTGTTTGCTGGTCTCTTAGTGGTTCTTTAGGGGGTGTCGAGGAGGGATCCAGGAATAGACAGTGGGACATACAAAACTCTGAGCCTAGGAATAGTGATCCTGCTGTCCAATTGATATACGGATTGTGCTTCTGTACCCAGGGCATACCCAATACCATGGGGTAATGAGCTGACTTAATGATGTTGAATGTAATCCGCTCTTGGTGATGGTTTATGGAAAGCTGGATCTCTTTTGTCTGCAGGCTTATGGGTCCTGAAGTGAGGGGTCTTCCGTCGATTGCTTCCACCGGCTGCATGGTCCTTCGTGTCTCGTACGGAATATGATGACTAACAACCCAGTCTTGATCAATGAAAATTCCCATAGCTCTGCAGTCTACCAAGGCCAGAATGGGCTAGGTCTTATTCTTGGAGGGCGACAGGAAGGCCTGTAGTATCACCAAATTGTTTTGTCCAGGAGAATTCAAGGATGGAATTGATGTGGAGCAAACATCTCTCTCCCGAAGCTCTGCTCCATCTAGGATCGGAAGCGGGTGTTTCCCGAACGCCAAGGAGGGGCTAGAGGACACTCTCTAACCAAGTGTTTGTCTGAGGCACAATACATGCAGAACCCTGTATGAATCCTTCTCATCCTTTCTTGCGGGGATATAGGTACACGGAATGCTCCTATCTGCATAGGTTCTGGTTCAGAGACTGAGCCTGGGTTTGTGTCCGTTTTGGCAGTACTCTCAAAGGACAGCTTCGGAGGATTACCTCTGGATTTCTTCTTCTCTGCCTTCCTTTCCTGGATACAGAAATCTATTTGCATGGCAAGGTCCATTAGTGCCTGGAATGAGTTTGGGCGAGCCACTCTAGCCAACTCATCCTTAATCTCCCCATTCAGTCCTCTCCAGAAAAGGGTAGAACTTGCCTCAGGGGACCAATCAGCTTCCTTGACTAATTGGTTGAATCGCGTAACATAGGTGAGCATATCCTGGGATCCTTGCTGAAAGTCTAACAGGCGTTCCTGGGCACTATAGACCTGCTCTGGTCGGTCAAACATGGTGTTAAGGGCTTGTATGAAGTCATCATAGTCATCTAGGAGAGCATCGCCAGAATTAACGAGGGGCGTAACCCAGGTTAATGCGTTTCCTAAAAGGTGGGAAATTATGAACCCCACCTTAGCCCTGGGAGTTGAAAAGTAGTAAGGCTTAAAAGTAAAGTGGACCAAATATGAATCCAGGAATCCGCAAAGGGTTTTTGCCGACCCATCGTATTTGTCCATTATGCCGCCTAGCAACACACTTTCTTTTTTAGCAGAATCACGGGATAGAACTAATTGTTTGAGAGCGGCGTTTTCCGCCTTTAGATTCTGCACCTCGGTTGATAGCTCTTGCATGCCACGCATCAGGTCCTGGACGGCCGCTTCCATGTCCATATCGAATTCGGTCGGGTGGCGTCTCAAACTGTCAAGGAGTTCCCCCCTTCTCACCTGAGTTCAATCTTTGCTGGATTTCTTGATCAATGCCTTCTTGCGGACGGATTGAGTCTTGAATAAGGCTGCACGAGTCTCTTCCAACTCCAGCGTGCTTTCAAAGTTCCGGGATGCAAAGATCCAGGAATCCGGGAAATTTACAGAGTGCGCTACTAGCACACGAGTCCAGGAATCAAGAAAGGAAGGAAAGGGACTAGGAATGGGGTTGGCTGGAAAGAAGCAAGGAAAACAATACCGCGAGCTAAGGAGCACAGGTCTGGTCTCTACTTCACAATAGCATTGAGACGCGAAGAGCCGCGGGAGGCGTGGTCTATTAATAGAACACGCTACGTCCAAGGTGAAGAGCGAGGAAGGTGTTTCACAGTGGACGGCCATGTTGGGAGTACAAGGGAGTGTTAGCCCCGTTGAGACAAGGACCAGGAAGTCCAAAAGGGGCGTGTTCTGTAGTTCATGACACACTCTTCCATGTATTTTGATGTGTGTTTTACTTTTGTATTCTTTGGTTATGGAGTTTTAAAACAACTCCATCGGCATCATCTTTTTCTGTGTGTCAAGATACGAGTCTACCTCCCCTTTCTCCTCACCTGACTCCCCTGAGGTAGATCCTTGAAGGTCAGTCTCGGTCTTCGGGGGTTTCTTCTTCGTCCTTGAACCCTTGCCTTTAGGTGCTCGAACCTTCTTTTCGTGTAGGTAAGGTCTGGCCCCTCCGGAGGCCACCTTGGCAGAGGTTGAGACCTGCCCTAGGGGAACACCAGGGGGCCAGCCTCTGATCTAGGGAAAAAGCTCAAAGGCAGAAAAAACCCTAGTCCATAGATGGGTTCAGATGATGAGTTAAAGAGATGGCACAGATCTTCAGGTACAATGTCCAGGATACCAGTAACGTGGAAAACACAATCCGAAGCAGAACTGAAGAGAGGATACTAATAATAATAATAGGTACTGAGAAAGAAGAGAGAGCAGGGATGAACAACAAAGGTTAGAAAGAAGGAATAACAAAGAAAGATGTGGAAAATAAAGAATGAAGAAAATAGCGGAGAGCAGAATACAAGGAGGAGATAAGTTAACAGAAAATACTCACAAGAGGAGAAGCAAAAGAAAGGCAACATCTTATTAAGCTACGCAGAACGTGGCGCAGAGAAGCGACACCGTGGCCGCCAGCAAGAAGGCCGACTAAATGGCTGAGGCAGGATGCCGAGCGGACAGGGAGGTAAGCAAGGAGTACGGAAGGTTCCGTGAGAGAGGAGCCGGCGCCGACTACACAGGGCGGTTGGCGAGCTCGTGTAGCCTGAAGGAAAGGGTGAAAACCAACAGCCGGGAATTAAGGAAGGCGGAATAATAGAAATACGGAAACAAGGAGGATAGATAGAAAGAGAGGAATTCTAACGTAGTACAGGCTACTACTGGAGGGCTATAGAGGAAGCAACAACACGGGAAGGAAGAACGAGTACACAGGACTCAGAGCGTTGAACGAAACAATAACAGATACAACACGCCGAGTAGTAGGCGGGGCCTGAATTTAAAGGCACCGGCGCCATGTTGGGTGAGGACTAGAAAGTTCATCGAAGTCGGAACTTCCAGCGACTCCAGCATTTCCAGTCCTGGTTCCTGACAGTATGCCCCCTTCCTCTCGGGGGGCTCCAAGGCTTGCCCGGGTGGAGATGATGGAACCTTCTTAGAAGTCTGGGGGCATGAATGTGGCTTACCGGTTCCCAGGATCTTTCTTCCACTGGATAGCCTTTCCAGTGAACCAGGTATTGGAGTCGACCCTTGCGGTATCTGGAATCCACCAGGTATGCTACTTCATATTCTTTCGGAATCGGTCTTACCTGGGCACGACCCTTGTGAATGGGTCTAAGGAACGGATCTTCCTTATATTCCTTGAGCAAGGAGACATGAAAAACCTGATGAACTCTCTTGAGGTAGTCCGGAAGTTTCAGCTTATAAGCAACAGGGTTTATTTATTGTAGAATGGGAAATGGTCCAAGAAACTGAGGGGAACACTTTCCAGCATGAACCCATCTAGGTAGAAATCTGGTAGATAACCAGACTAATTGTCCTAATCCCCAGTTGGGATTAGATCCCCTGTTCTTATCTGCCTATCTCTTCTGAGTTTGTTGACTGACCTGGTGTGCCTTCTTGGCGAGTTCATGTACTTCATGTATTTCCTGCAAGATACCATCCAAGGCAGGGATCTTCATGGTTGGAGAGCTGAGCCCAGGTAAATGTTGGGGATGAAACCCATAGGTGCACAAAAAAGGACTCATTTGGATTGAGGTATGGAGTGAATTATTGTAAGCAAACTCTGCTTGCGAAAGGAAATGGTGCCACTTCTCTTGTTCTGGACTGCAGAAACACCTCAAGTATTGCTCCAGGCTAGGATTTAGCCTTTCCGTCTGCCCATTACTCTGAGGGTGGTAACCCGAGGAAAGGGCTCGGTGAATCCCCAAAGTCTGACAAAGCGAAGCCCAGAATTTAGACATGAACTGAGGTCCCCGATCGGATACTATAGTGCGGGTCAACCGATGCAGATGGACTATGTCTCAGAGAAAGACATCTGCAGTCTCTGAAGCGGAAGGTATTTGTTTGAAGGCAGAAAAGTGGGCCAGTTTACTGAAAGAGTCTATTGTGACCATGATTACCGTCATGTCGTCAGAAGGTGAGAGATCGACAATGAAGTCTGTAGAAATATGTTCCCATGGTCGTGACGGTAAGGAATGTTGCTGCAAGAGACCGAGCGGCTTACCCGTTCGGTATTTATTAGAGGCACAAATCGAGCATGAAGTAACATACTGGTACACATCCGTTCTTAAATTTGGCCACCAGAAACCTCTTTGTAGTAGTTCATAGGTCTTTCTAATGCCAGGATGTCCCGTCAAGTGAGAATCATGACACCAGGATAGGATGAGTTTCTGGAGACTCTTGGTGGGAATGAATAGGGCGTCCTCATGGTAATATAATCCATCACTACCTTGGCTGACCGTAGAAGGGAGCTCTGTGCAAGTCTGATATTGAGGTATCAGATCTTGGAGGAAGGAAGCAGTGGATGCTAAAACCTTGAGATTGGGGAAAATACGGTCATGTCCTTCTTAATTCCCTAAGCTGTTCCCAATGCTTCGTGACAAGGCATCCGCCTTCTTATTTTCAGAGCCGGGAATGTATGTTATTACAAAATCGAACTGCAAAAAAAAATAAGCCCACCGAGCATGACGGGCATTGGTACATTCCATCTGTTGGAGAACCCGGAGGTTACGATGATCAGTTCTGATCACAAAGCAATGGGTTGCGCCCTGTAGGAGATGTCGCCACTCTTGGCAAGCTAATTTGATGGCCAAAAGCTCTCATTCCAGGACTGAGTAATTGCGTTCGCTACTGATAAGGGTCTTTGAGAAATATGCCACCGGGTGTTCGTAGTTATCAGCCGCCTTCTGCAATAGGATAGCACCTATTGGTCCTATTGACGCATCAGTTTCTAAAATATAAGGTTTAGTCTGATCCGGCTGTACCAAAATGGGAGCAGAGGAGAAACACTCCTTAAGGGTTTGAATAGCCCTTTGTTGTTCCTCTCCAAAGGCGAACTTGACACCCTTTTTTAGCAGGGAAGTAAGAGGAAGTACTAAGTTGGAGAAATTGGGAATGAACCTCCTATAAAAGTTGGCTAATCCTAAGAAGCTTTGTAGCTCCTTGACAGTGCTGGGTTCTCTCCATTCCCTGGTAGCCTTAACCTTTATGGGATCCATCTCTATGCCCTTACCGGACAGAATGAATCCTAGGTAGGATACCGAAGTGGTTTCGAATTGGCATTTCTTGGGTTTAACCAAAAGCTTGTGATCCTGAAGTCGCTGTAGTACCCTCTTAACCAGTAACCTATGCTCAGGTAACGTCTGGGTGAATACCAGCATATCATCCAGATACACCACAACCGATACGAACAACATATCAGCAAATACCTTGTCCATGTACCTCTGAAAAATGGCGGGGGCGTTGACAAGGCCAAATGGCATCACCCTGTATTCGAATAGTCCAAAAGGGGTGCAGAATGCCGTCTTCCATTCATCCCCTTGTCTTATTCTTAAGAGGTGGTACGCGCACCTTCAGTCCAGCTTGGTGAAGTAAATAGCCCCATGTACCGCCTCCAGGATGTCTCGGATCAATGGCATGGGATACCTGTCCCTAATCGTCACCTTATTTAGCCCTCTATAGTCGATGCACGGGCGTAATTCAGCACTATCTTTCTTCGGAATGAAGAACAATGAGGCTCCACTAACGGATCTTGACTCCTGGACGAGCCCATTTCGTAGATTGGAGTCCAGGTAGTTTCGCAGGACCTTCCTTTCAGGGAGAGACAAATGGTACATCCGCCCGAATGGAACCACAGCATCAGGAACAAGGTCAATACCACAGTCTTCTGCCCTGTGGGGAGGCAATTCTCGGGGTTGAATGTCTAAAAACACCTCGGAAAACTCCTGATATTGTGTTGGAATTGAGGCGATGAAAGCCGGACCTAGGGCTGGACCCGACCTCTCTTCTTGGTATGTGGAGAATACAGACTGGTCCATACAGGTCGACTTACAAAAGAGTGAATTAAAACTCAATTTATTGGCCTTCCAGTCGATGTGAGGATTGTGTTTTCTTAACCAAGGGATTCCAATGACCAAAGGAAAGTGTGCAGCTCTGATCTGATTGAACACCAAATATTCTGAATGATGACTCAGCTCCATCTTTAAGGGTATCGTCTCTCTGGTAATTGGTCCGGAGGACAAAGGCCTGCCATCCACACCTTCCACCGGAATGGGAGTAACCTTTGGTTTAGTGGATACTTGATGTTCCCGTGCCCAGTTGGAGTCCATAAAGTTACCGGCTGCTCTGCAGTCTAACATAGCAAGTACCTCGGTGGGACCGGAGTCGGATAGCCAAAATCTGACTCGGAACACCATCAGACTGTTCTCCTCAGGGTTGTTCATGGTTCTTGAGTGGTTGCAAGGGTACTTGGCACTTCCCCCGAAACTTCGCTTGCAGTAGATCGGGGGCTGAAGTTTTCCTTCCACCTAGGAGGCACTTCCGGACAGTTTCTTAATAAGTGTTTAGAGGAACCGCAATACATACACAATCCGGCTTCCCTTCTTCGTTTGCGTTCCTCAGGAGTGAGAGGCCCTCGGGTGGCCCCTATTTGCATGGGTTCTTCAGGAGTGAAATTTGTCCTGGTTGTGGGAGAAGGAGTAGGTAGACTGACAGATTGAGGGGTACCTCTGATTCGTCTTCTTTCTTGTCGCCGTTCCGTCAAACGGAATTCTATCTGTAGAGACAAGGTCATCAATTCTTGGCAGGACACTGGTCGGGCTACACGAGCTAACTCATCTTTGATTTCATCGCGAAGTCCCCTTCTGAATATGGTTTGTTGGGCAGAGTCCGGCCAGTGTGCCTTAGCCGCCAATCTCTGGAAGCGGGATATGTACGTTTGGATGTCTGTGTTCCCTTGTATGACATCCAAAATGGCTTCTAGGGAAGAGTAAAATACTTCGGGTCTGTCAAATTCTTCCTTGAAGCCTTCTACAAAACGATCATAGTAATTCAAGGAGAGGTCGTTTCTGGCGACCAGGGGGGTGGCCCAGGCTAGTGCGTTACCTGTGAGATTGGCAATAATAAATCCAACTCTAGATTCCGCTGACTCATAGGCATGGGTTCGAAAGGCAAAATAAACATTACAGGCGTCCAGGAAGTCCTTCAATCCTCCCGGATGACCATCATACTTGCCGAAAGAAAGGGGCATAGCTGGTAGATCGCTGTCGTCATCTCTATGTAAGACCACCTGCTGTCGGAGAGCGATATTCTCTGTTCTTAGCGCCTGGACTTCGGCAGTAAGATTCTGCATAGCTGCCACTAATTCTTGGTATTGTTCCAAGGAGGCCATGGTAGGGGTTGGGCGTTGTATGCTGTCAAGATCCGAGTCTACCTCCCCTTTCTCCTCACCTGACTCCCCTGAGGTAGATCCTTGAAGGTCAGTCTCGGTCTTCTGGGGTTTCTTCTTCGTCCTTGAACCCTTGCCTTTAAGTGCTCGAACCTTCTTTTCGTGTAGGTAAGGTCTGGCCCCTCCGGAGGCCACCTTGGCAGAGGTTGAGACCTGCCCTAGGGGAACGCCGGGGGGCCAGCCTCTGATCTAGGGAAAAAGCTTGAAGGCAGAAAAACCCTAGTCCATAGATGGGTTCAGATGATGAGTTAAAGAGATGGCACAGATCTTCAGGTACAATGTCCAAGATACCAGCAACGTGGAAAACACAATCCGAAGCAGAACTGAAGAGCGGATACTAATAATAATAGGTACTGAGAGAAGAGAGAGCAGGGATGAACAACAAAGGTTAGAAAGAAGTAATAACAAAGAAAGATGTGGAAAATAAAGAATGAAGAAAATAGCGGAGAGCAGAATACAAGGAGGAGGTAAGTTAATGGAAAATACTCACAAGAGGAGAAGCAAAAGAAAGGCAACACCTTATTAAGCTCCGCGGAACCCGGCGCAGAGAAGCGACACCGTGGCCGCCAGCAAGAAGGCCGACTAAACGGCTGAGGCAGGATGCCGAGCGGACAGGGAGGTAAGAAAGGAGTACAGAAGGTTCCCTGAGAGAGGAGCCGGCGCCGACTACACAGGGCGGTTGGCGAGCTCGTGTAGCCTGAAGGAAAGTGTGAAAACCAACAGCCGGGAATTAAGGAAGGCGGAATAATAGAAATACGAAAACAAGGATGATAGATAGAAAGAGAGGAATTGTAACGTAGTACAGGCTACTACTGGAGGGCTATAGAGGAAGCAGCAACACGGGAAGGAAGAACGAGTACACAGGACTCGGAGCGTTGAACGAAACAATAACAGATACAACGCGCCGAGTAGTGGGCGGGCCTGAATTAAAGGCACCGGCACCATGTTGGGTGAGGACTAGAAAGTTCATCGAAGTCGGAACTTCCAGAGAGTCCAGCATTTCCAGTCCTGGTTCCTGACACTGTGTGTCAAACAGCACCTTCAGTGCAGTGGCACAGGGGTGTCTTTCAGACTCCCCAAGGTTTAAATACCTTCTCTGGAACTGACTACTGTCTCCCAGAGCATGTAAAGTTAAATTGACTTTACTAGTCTTTTTAAATTTACAGACCCAGCACACACTATCTTCAAATAGAGTCCTGAAGGGTTTGCCAGCATCCCCTGAGTCAAAACACTCATGTAACAGTCAAATGTTACCTTTCCTACTTGAAATGACTGGTGGCAGTGGTTTAGGTCAAACCACCATGATTCTTCCCGACCGCAAACAACGTTAGCTAAAAATCAGGTCAGCCATGTTTTTCAATATGGCGCCCAAGACCTATCTGTAAAAACAGACTCCGTTCAACTTTTTTCACCATTTCATTTTGGAAAGGTCCTTCTTGTGTTTGTCTCTGTGCGCCAAACCAGGTTTGGTCCCTTTGTTTGTTGGCCTTTGGCGGGCTTCAGTGCTGAAGCCCTCCTCTGGCACCTGAGTGTTGGGCGTGGACAGGATGTGAGGGAGGTGCCCAAAACTCCCTGTGCTTAGTCTCCTAGGAGACCTGAATGCACTCTGGCGTGATTGGCCGGCTGGCTGTCCGGCAAGGACAGTCACCCTGCTGTGTGAGTGACAACCAGGCTGGAATGAATGGGGGGAAAACTGTTTAAAAGCAGGTCTCTGGGACTTGGAAAGGAGAGTCGACCACTGGAACGAAAGAACCGAAGACGAGCTGAAGGAAGACTGCTGCAACTCCTGGACAACCGGTGAAGCCCTGCTGCAGGTCCGAATTGCCTGAAACTCCATCGACAGAGAAGCCCTTCAAGGTTTTCTTCCCTTGAGCTTGGTGGGAACAACCAACTCGCAAGCCACCTGGACACCGTCCCCATCCTGGTCGAATTTTCTTCCGAGTGCTGTTGAAAACCGGATAGCCAGTGGGAACGAAAACAGTTAGTGGACTTTAAGGCACTCACACCGTAAACCAATGTTTTTGCCAAGCATGTGGCCTCTTCCCTGGCCAGTGCAGGAACCTCCTGACATCCTCCTTCTTGTCTCCACGACTGAAGCTCAGGAACAGCGAGATCTGCTCGAACTGCCAGGAACAACTGCCTCAGCTACAGCTCTTGTTCACTTTAAAGGTACTGTGCAAACGCAGTCCGGAAATCTTCGGCCACAGAGAAAGTTTGTGGAACTTTACGGACTTCGAAGGCTTGTCCTTCCCTAAACATTCATCTAACTTTTCGTCTGACCAAATTCTTCTAAGATCCGTGGCAAAGACTTAACCGTTTACTACCAGAACTTTGCTATCCTATACAAAGACTCTGAACCATTGACTTTGGCCCAGGCCTATGAACGGAATTGCTGGTTGTAGTTAACTGAAACCCTTTGCCCTGCCTATGAAAGTATTTGTGCTGTTGATTCTTATAACCTTGTCTTTTTACCCCTTTTTAAAGTAACTGAAGTACCATTTTGCTCCTACTTCAGGGGAGCTGAACTTGTTCAGTAGCTTATTGGTTGTGTATTTGAAGTATATTAGTATATTATATTGAGCTGCTCTTGCTAGTGTAATCTTTTCAAACTGACTGTGTAAATAAATGTATATTCTTTTACCAAGAAACCTTGAGTAAGTGTTTGTTTGAATCACTGTATTTGTTGGTCCTTTGTGTAACTTGTTCTACTGCTCACTTTACTCTTGAGATAAGTCTGGCTGCTCAGCCACTGCTACCACATTACTGTGTAGTGCATGCTTGTACCAAAGGTGATATTGTACTGACACTTGTGGTCTTAATTGCATGTAGTGTTCCCAAAGGGTACTGCATGTGATTCTGCCTAACAATGTGGAGTAGCTCTTTGACTTCCGCTATAACCTTACTCATAAAATTCAAAACTTGCTGGTTAGTATTTCTTTGGGAAAACCGACCCTAGAGAAATATAGTAGAATATGTTTTAGGATCTGCAGAGTGGTATTAATTTTCATTGGGAATGCCTCAGGATATCGGGATGCAAAATCCACGATTACCAGGACATATTTGTTACCCAATTTAGATGTTTCTAGAGGCCCTATTATGTCCATACCAATTCTAGAAAAAAGGACTTCTATGATCGGCAACGGGTTCAGAGGGGCAGGTACTGGGATGTGGGGGCTGTTTTTTTGGCATATTTTGCAGGTTTGTATGAACGTTTTTATATCGGCGTGAATACCTGGCCAGTAAAACATTCCACTAATATGCGCCTGGGTTTTAACATGTCCCAAATGCCCTCCTGTGAGATGGGAATGTGCGATCTCTAGCACGACCTATCGGTGGCTTTTAGGTATTGCCATCTGAGTTTTTATAAAACCTTCTGGGGAGGCTTCTCTTCTGTAAAGTAGCCCAAATTATAAGCAGAAAAAGGGACTTCCCTTCTCTATGCCTTCCTCTTTTGGGCTGGATCATTTTGCGGGGCAAAGGCTAGGTCGGGATAGATGGTTGGTTCTTCGCCTTTCTTGTCTTCGATGTTAAGAGATTTATCAGCTTCCCCAAAGCCTAAGTTACCTCTTTCTATTTTATCTGGTTTGCTTTCTTTGAATTGAGGGAACAGAGCCCTTTCCCGAATTCCCTGCGTATTTGGTCTCCCCGGCATACCTCAAAAGGGACTTTGCCTTGATTCTGTAAGAGGACCTTCACGTATCCCCGGATGGCGGGGTCAATACGCCTGCTAAGACATCTATCCCGAACTTCCATGCTAAGCCAGATTTTGGGGCTAATCGTATGTAGCACCCCAGAGGGGGTATCAACACCAAGTCTGTAGTAATCATTCCTCTTTTCCCAGGGGGGAATAATAGCCTCCCTACTGATAGAGATATCAAACCATATTGATTCCTTAGTGGTGATGGAAGGGTTAGAGCCTCTCCTCTCTGACTATGTTAATGAAATTGTAGGGTCCCCCAATTTGTTTCAATTGAGTGACATCTCACTTCTGACACCACATTTAAGGAACTCATGGTGGCAACAGTTGTCACAGTACTGGTCACTAATACACAATGACAACTGGAATGGCTTACCAAGAGGTGATGAAGTCTTGATGAACACTGAGGCCTTTCTCTACCTTGAAACTTTTGAAGAGTAAAGACTTTCCAAATGATGTACCTCACTAGCTAATATTAATCGAAAGCTAGAGGACTGAATCACTGGAAAGGGCGCAGCACCCAGCAATGTATCGGAGCTGACCAGGCGGAGAACGATGGATCCAGAACCCAGTGTCGACTGCTGGTTAATTCTTTGTCTTCAGTATGGAGGTCTAACCCAACAAAACCCACCCCTTCCAATTTCCTTTAGACATTAGAATCCGATGTTCCTTACCATCTGGTAGAGCGAGGAAGTTCCAGATGCCAAGAAGTGGTTCAAGAAAGTACAAAAAACAGGGAAGGAAGGGTTCTATACCCGTACGGCACGAGGGTCGCACTACACTCGGGTTGTTGCACTTAGGTATTATTCCCCGGAGAGCGTCCCAATGTCCAGTGCACTGGATAGAAGCAAGATACAGAAAAGAGCCAAAGTTCACAATGGTGGATCTTTGTAGCCAGAAAAAGGAAAGAAATCCAAAAACAACCTGACTGCTAAATTGGAACCCTGGAGCAAGACAATAACAGGATACTCACTTTATTAGGTTGATTCCTTGCAGCAGGGAGCAGCCATGGAAAGGCGCTACAGACAAGGACCGGAACAGGTAATTCCTTAATCTGAGTGCAGGCGGAATGCCGAAAAAAAGGGATAACAGTCCCTTTAACCAGCTGTGGGCAATATGCTGGAATAATCAGTATTAGGAAGGTAATGCCTTGACAACAGGAACAGTTCCTTAACACAAACTGTGATCGATTTGCCGGGCGATCAGTATCCAGAACCTAATGCTGTGGAAACACGAGACAGTCCTTGAAACAAACAGTGGTTGATATGCTGGGAAATCAGTAAGTGAAAGGTAATGCCGTGGAAACAGGCAACAGTCCTTGAAACAAACAGTGGTCGATATGCCGGGTAATCAGTAAGCGAAACGTAATGTTGTGGAAACAGTCCTTCAATCAGGCAATGGTTGGGGTACCAGGTAAATAAATTGCAGAATGGTTGTCGGCGGTCCAGGAAGGAATGCTGGAAGCCAGCCGGGGAATGATCCGAAGAGACACAGAACAATGTGTGCTGACAAAGCGTCAAGGAAACGAAGTAACGCTAATTCTTTGTTTAAATAAAGTCCTGAGACGCATTCCGGTCACGTGATCTTGTGGATAACGTGACGGCCCTTGACAACTGTAGCTGTACGGGGAGTGCGGCATCTAGGATTCGTAGCACGTCTCCATGGAAACATTCATGTTAGTCTCGAACAGGAATAGAATGGTCTTGCTGCTGTTTTACAGGCAAACTGCTGTTTTTTGTAACGCAAGCCCGAGGGTGGTCTCATCTTGGTGTTGACAGATGTATAGATGGAGGCAGCAGCAGGGGCAGACATCACAGTACCATCCCCCAAAGGCCCTGCTACCCGCATGGAAGCATGGAACCGGTGGTGCAACGCTGGAGCATGTATGCAGGACAACGGCTCCCAGGTTCTGTCCTCTGGGCTATAGCCCTTCCAGTCAACAAGGTAATACAGCTTTTGGGCTTGTAGACACATGTCTAGGATTGCATTGACCTCATACTCGTCTGAACCATGAACAGAGACTGAGAGAGGACGAACAGGTAAGCGAGTCGAGGGCAAACATGGTTTCACCAGTGATACATGGAATACCGGGTGAACCAGCCAGCGAACTGGTAGCTGTAAGCGCACTGTCACCGGATTGATGTGCTCCGAGACAATATATGGACCAATGAACCGAGGCAGCAGGGACTTCTTCCCTGGGATCCTTAGATTCTTGTGGACAACCAAACTTTCATGCCTACTTGATAAACAGGCTTGGGAGTTCTATGAGCGTCAGCGTATCGTTTAGCTTGATCCCATGTCCTCTTCAACTGAGACTTGATCTTGGAGTGAAGAGAGACAAGGACAAGGTCTCTAGCAGTGGACTTCGCTGCAGGATTGATCAACGTCAACAATGGGTCCCAGAGGAATAGACCTGGGATGCTGACCGTACAACCCAAAGAATGGAGATGTACTGATGGAGGGACGGAGGGAATTATTGTAGGCAAATTCCGCCGAGGGCAGGACCGATAGCCAGGTAGACTGATGCTGTAGACATAGGCATCGGAGGTATTGTTCCATCATGCTGTTTGTTCATTCCGTTTGACCATGGATCTGTGGATGGTAAGCGCTAGAGAGCCGATCATCAATGAGCAAAGCAGAGCTAAGCGCTCTCCAGAATTGGGATGTGAAATGCGAACCCCTGTCTGTGATCACAATGGAGGGTAGCCCAAAGCCCAAAAAACAGGAATAGATGCCACAGGAACATGTTAGCAAGCACCAGTGCTGTGGGAATCCCGGTACACAGCACAAACAGGGCCATCTTGGATAAGTAATCTACGATAACCCAGATAGTATTACAACTGTGGTCCATAGGTAGTCTACCACAAAATCCATAGAGACCATGTGCCATGGTTTGTGTGGTAAGGGTAGTGGGTGCAGTAGTCACATAGGCTTACCCGGAGTAGTTTTACACTGGGCACATATGGAGCAGGATAAAACATAGTCCACCACCTGCGAAGCAGCTCAAGGGTTTTTCTGTGACCCGGGTGTACTGCAACTAAAGAATCATGACCCCATCGTAGAGCCCCATGCCGGATCTCCTCTGTCGGAAGTAACAGAACACCCTGGATGAAAAGCAACCCATTGTTCAGGTCAGGATGGTACTCCTGGATTTTGGCTACCCAGTTTTGTAGTGCCTTCTTGAGCTAGGGACGTGCCAAACAGCTGAAAACGACATGGTCTGCTAGAACATTGATTTGTTCCGACCGTACAAGAGGAGCACCAGAGTCTAGGCGAGACAAAGCAAAAGGCTTTAGCAAAATGGTGCGTAGGCCTGTATGTGATCTGGAAATTGAACTGTGTGAAAAACGCATGCCACCGAGCCTGCCAAGCCATCAAACACTTCATTATTTTGAATTACTGTAAATTGCGATGGTCTGAGTACACGGTCACTGGATGTTTGGCCCCCAAAAGATGATGTTGCCATTCAGTAAATGCGTCTTTGATAGCTAAGAGCTCTCTCTCAGTGACAGTGTAATTCCGCTCATACGGAGTCAGTTTATGTGAGAAGTAAGCCACTGGATGCACCTCCTTGGTGTCCAGGCATTCTTGAGAAAGAATAGCTCCGATTGCTATACTGGAAGCATCTGCTTCCACCAAAAACGGAAGATCAGAATCCGGATGTTGAAGGATAGGTGCAGTAGTGAAGGATTTCTTCAAAAAAAGCAAAAGCAGACTGGGCGGCCTTATTCCACACAAAAGGAACCTTAGAACTAGTCAAAGCGGTGATGGGTGCCACCACAGAGGAAAAAGAACGGATGAACAGCCTATAAAAATTTGCAAAACCCAAGAATGATTGAAGTGCTTTGGTGGTCGTGGGTGTTGGCCAGTCCAAGATAGCCTTCACCTTGGAGCGGTTCATCCGTACCCCTAGATTGGTGATGTCATAACCTAGGAATTCTACCTCTTGAGTATGAAAAAAACACTTTTCTGCTTTCACATAAAGGTGATGTTCACGTAACCTCTGCAGGACTCTAGACACATGAATGACATGTTGATGGTATGTGGGAGAATAGATCAGAATATCGTCTAAATAGATTATTACGTATTGATCCAGAATGTCACTGAAAATGTCATTCATGAAGAATTGAAAAGTTGCAGGAGCATTATAAAGGCCGAACGACATTACTAGATATTCAAACAGGCCATACCTGGTCTTGAAGACCATCTTCCATTTTTAGCCTTTTCAAATGCAAACCAGATTATAGGCACCCTGGAGGTCCAGTTTGGTAAAAACTGCTGACGAGCCCAACTGATCCAAAAGGACCGAAATCAATGGTAATGGGCACTGGTTTATCACTGTTATTGCGGTAAGAGCCCTGTAATCAATACAAGGGCGCAGGTCCCCCTCTTTCTTAGGGACGAAGAACAATGGTGACACTGCTGGAGAGCCAGATGGACGGATGAACCCCAGTTGCAAGCCTTTGTCGATGTTTTGTTTTAGGACCAGGTCCTCTTGTTGTGTCAAGGAATAGACCTGACCCGTTGGTATTTTGGATCCTGGGACAAGCTCAATGGGGCAGTCATATGGCCTGTGCGGAGGGAGTTTTTCTGCCATGCCCTTGTCAAAAACATCAGAAAACGATGTGTATTCAGCAGGAACTAAAGTTTCCTTACTCGAAACGGACCCAACAACAGAGGCCAGATCAATGAAAGCCAGGCTTGGAGACCTCTGAGAAACCTCATGGTGTTGAAAGCAATGGTCGTTGCAGTAGGCCGAAGGGAACTGCACATTACGGTTCACCCAGTCAACCGAGGGATTGTGTAGGGTTAACCAATGCAAGTCCCAGGATCACCTTGTACTGAGGAGCGGCAATGATATCAAAAAACACCTCCTCTGTGTGTCCATCTTGTGTAACCATCAATAAGGGAACGGTCTCTTCCATAACCATACCTGAGGTTAGCACAGTGCCGTCCACTGCATTCACAGTTTCGGGAATTTTCTCGGGGAGCAAAGGAATCATGGTTGTCTTAACATAACCAATGTCCATGTAGTTGTTAGTGGCACCAGAATCAATGACGGCCTTGAGCTGAACGGTTGTACCCTTGAAATGTAATTATATGGACATCACAATGGGCAAAAGAATGCGGAAGGACTGGAGTCTGAACCCAAACCCGGCAACGGAACCCCTTCTATTGCCGTGCCCTGGCGTTTCCCGACCACTTTGTGGGTTTCTTTGGACATGTACTCAATAAATGCTCTGAGGAGCCACAGTACATACATGAATTGTTTTTCCTCCGGTTCTCTCTCTCAGCTGTTGAGAGACGACCCCTTACGGCCCGATCTGCATGGGTTCCGGGTCAGATGGTGCAGTAAAAGGAGTATCGGATCGTGTGATGGACTGAGGTACAGATTTCTTTTTACCATTCCTGGCAGACCTGCGTGGGTCTATCTGAAGAACCAGATCCACCAAATCAGAAAAACCAGTTGGGACGACCTGGACGGTGGATAGGGTGTTTTCAACTCCTCCAAGAGACCCTTATAAAACACTGCAGACTTCTTGTCTTCTGACCAATCAGTCTCAGCAGCTAATTGGTTAAACCGGGTGAAGTAAGACAGTAGGGACAGGCTGCCTTAATGCAGATTGAGCAATTCAAGATCGGTTGCCTGCGTTTTATACCTCATATCAAAAACCCTGCTCATAGCTGTGAGGAGTTCATCACAGTCATAAAGAAGAATACTGTTGGTTTCAAGCAACGGATTTGCCCATGCGGCTGCAGTCCCACCTAAGTAAGAGAGCACAGAAGCAGCCCTAGAAGTGGAATCAGGGAAAAAGGCCGGGCGGCAGAGAAAATGCAACCTGCACTGATTCACAAAGATTCTGTACGCCTTAGGGTCCTTGGTGAATCTCTCCGGGGGTGCCAGAGGAAATTGTATGGACATAAGGACCGGTGCCGGGTCCTGCCGAGGGAGCTGGTACCTTGATGTTGAAGCCGTGGCGCCGGAAAGCGTGTCTGCCTGAAAGGTGACCGGACGGCATCCTGCAGCATATGGATGCGATGATGCAACGAATCATGAGCTGAAGTCATGTCATTCCTGAGATCAGTGACCGACCGCATTAAAGAAGCTAATATGTCCTCAGCCTCCATTCCTTTGGCTTCTGATTCTCTCACAATACTGGTCACTAATACACAATGACACCTGGAATGGCTTACCAAGAGGTGATAAAGTCTTGATGAACAATGAGGGCTTTCTCTACCTTGAAACCTTTGAAGAGTAAAGACCTTCCAAACGATGTACCTCACTAGCTGATATTAATCGAAAGCTAGAGGAGAGAATCACTGGAAAGGGCGCAGCATCCAGCATGTATGGGAGCTGATCAGGCGGAGAACGATGGATACAGAACCCAGTCTCGACTGCTGGTTAATTATTTGTCTTCTCCTAGGAAGGCAAGAACATCATATTCACTATGGAAGCCTAACCCAACCAAAACCACCCCTTCCAATTTCCTTTAGACATTAGAATCCAATGTTCCTTACCGTCTGGTGAAGCAAGGCAGTTCCAGATGCCAAGAAGTGGTCCAAGAAAGTACAGAAAACAGGGAAGGTAGGGTTAGTAGGGTTCTATACCCGTACGGCACGAGGGTCGCACTAGAGTCTGTTTGATGCACTTAGGTATCCCCCTGCACAGCGTCCCAATGTCCAGTGCACTGGATAGAAGCAAGATACAGAAAAGAGCCAAAGTTCACAATGGTGTATTTCGTAGCCAGAAAACTGAAAGGAATCCAAAAACAACCTGACTCCTAAATTGGACCTCTGGAGCAGGACAATAACAGGATACTCGCTTTATTAGGTTGATTCCTTGCAGCAGGGAGCAGCCTTGGAAAGGCGCTACAGACAAGGACCAAAATAGGTAATTCCTTATTCTGAGTGCAGGCGGAATGCAGAGAAAAAAAAGAAAAGGGGATAACAGTTCCTTTAACAAGCTGTGGGCAATATGCTGGAACAGTCAGTATTAGGAACGCAATGCCTTGACAACAGGAACAGTTCCATAACACAAGCTTTGATCGATTTGCGGGGCGATCAGTATCCGGAACGTAATGCCGTGGAAACAGGAGACAGTCTGTTGCCAAGCACTCAGGGGTTAAGGAGTGCTGCCCCCACCGTTGTGGGGGCGGAGCGATGACACGGCGGGAGGAGGAAGGGAGAACGGGGTTTATGGGAAAAGGCGCGCTGAAAGCCAGTGAGAGTTTACGCTCAGATAATAAAGGAAGCAGGTTCACAAATCTCCGTGTGTGCGCGTCCTCCTTTACAAGGCCTCTACGAGGCAACACTGGCGACGAGGTTTATCCCCGTGCGCCCACGGAGTCCTCTGTGGCAATCCGCCGCTCCTCCTTTGGCTTTCCGCCACTCGCCGCGCCGCAAGCGCGTACAAGGCATCAGCATTGGCAGTCCGCCAATTTTTCTCGCCCTGAATGCCCGGGCCTCCTCCTCCTACATCCTGACGTCCCACACGAGCGGGAGCCCTCTTCCTCCTCACAGTACTTTCCTCAGCACGCCCTGAATGCCCCCAGGCCTCCTCCTCTTGCATCCGGACATCCTCCTTCCTCAACACCTCCAGAAGGTCGTCGGTGGGTCATAGGAGCCTGCGTGACCACCACACGCCCCTGGCACAGCACAGCACAGCGCAGGAAAGCGTTTGGACATCTGCTGCGACACCCCACACGTCGGAGGCCGGTGAGTCTGCCCGAGCCAAGCTCCGCTAGCCTACCCAAATCAGGCATATTTGACCGGCATCATGAGCACGCCAGCCTCTGTGTCAGGGTCCAACCCAGGGTCGCCTACGCCGGCTCACGTGGTGCAACCGATTCAACTGCGGTTACCACCCCCTTTCACCATGACCCCACAAGCCACGAAAGGACCCAGATGGACCGATTGGATGGAAGACTTCCAGCATTACGTCAGGGGATCAGGGGATGGAAATTGCCCCAACATCAGAGACATTTTCCTTAATCTGGTGGGGGGCGAGATAAAGACTGTGGTCAAGACTATTCCTGCAGCTGAACAGAACACTTTCAAGGACTTAATAAAGGCCCTAGACAAACTCCTCATCATAGAAGTCAATCGCGACTATGAACGCTACCTTTTCAACAAGGGCACTCAAATGCCACAGGAAACAGTTGATGAATTCATAACCCGCCTGAGAGTAAAAGGTGCAAATTGCCAATTCGACGCATTTTCTCTGGAAGAAGCCATAAGATTAAGGGTCATTGAAGGTTGCTTATCCCCTGCCCTCAAGAAACAGCTCTTGAAGAAACCCCTCTCCATCCAGGAAGTGAGCGAGCTCGCTCGCATACATGAGAGGGTCGATGCCCAAGCTACATCCATGGCCAGTCCAAGCAACCCCAAACACGACGCAGCGGAACTAATAGCAACCATACAACCATCTCGTCCAGGCGACAGGGGGCCACAGCCATACAGAACTCAAAACATCCAAACACCCCGCCTACAGAGACAATGCTATCGCTGTGGGATGTCTTTTCCGCACGCAGGATCTTGCCCCGCTCTATCTCAACGATGCACAAACTGCGGAAGAGAAGGCCATTTCCACTCGGTGTGCAGGGAAGGCGTACCATTTCCTCCCGCGAGACCCCAAACGCCAGTCAGGACATTTGTCCGTCCGCCACCTCCTAGACACTTTCAACCCCGATACTACCAACAAAGCCAAGGACAGAGACGGTACGTCAGAGCCATTGACGAATACCACACGCCGGGATACCCACCACAGCCAGAGCAGTCTGATCGGACCAGATACTTCACCGATGAATATGACCATCCACCAGAAGAATATGGGCCTGAAACTCTCTACCAGGAGGTGCAGGGAGCTGCATATGACATACCATATGACTCATACGACCAAGATGAGTTTGTCAACCTCATACTCGACACTGAAGAGGCCAGAGAAGCCCCGAAAATCCCCATCAAAATGGGAAATAGACAATTCCAATTCATGGTTGACTCAGGCGCTACTGTTAACATTATGGGCGAACAGGACTATGCCATGCTACCGAACCCACCTGCTCTTCAACAGTCCTGCTCAAGGATATTTCAGTGGGGCGCCACCACCCCCCTACCGACAGTAGGATGCTTCACACAACGCCTTCTCCTGAATGGCCGGAAAGTAGACACAACAATACACATCATCCGGTCACTTGCTAGAAGCCGATGCCTGCTCAGTTATCACACAGCGTCCCGTTTGGGTTTAATCGAAATACACGTGAAGGCGGGAGACTCCATCACAGCAACCTCCGAGAGCATGAACGCGAGAGATACAGTTGGCGCCATCGCATGCTACCAGATGCAGAACCTGGTCACACAGGCTGACATCACAAGAGACTTCCCCAACCTCTGCAAGGGGCTGGGAAAACTCAAGGCCCCTCCCATCCGACTACACATTGACACATCGGTGAGGCCGGTACCGCAACATCCCCGGAGAGTGGGTTTCCACCTGCAAGTGGCAGTATCAGACGCACTCCAACAGCTGTTGTCTGATGGTATCATTGAACCAGCCACAGGGCCGACACCATGGGTTTCCCCACTCGTGGTTGTACCAAAAGAGGGAGGAAAGATCCGTTTGTGTGTGGACATGAGGGTGGCAAACACTGCCATTCAGCGTGAGAGGCATCCGGGCCCTTGCATCGAGGATATGATCGTGCAACTGAACAACGCCCAGATGTTCTCCAAACTTGACCTCAACCAAGGATACCATCAGCTGGAGCTGCATCCGGAATCCAGACCCATCACGACGTTCGCGACCCATGACGGTCTATACAGATATCGGCGCCTGAACTTCGGCATCTCATCAGCCGCAGAAATCTTCCAAGAGGCCATCAGGCAGGTGATCAGACCCATCAAAGGCACACTGAATTACAGTGACGACATCCTCGTCTTTGGATCATCGAAAGAGGCTCACGACAAGGCTCTGCTCGCTACATGCGCAGCACTCCAAGAAGCAGGCCTCACCCTCAATGTTGCAAAATGCCGTTTCAGCAAGACCAAGCTAAAATTTTTTGGACACATCTTTTCCAGCGAGGGTATGTTGCCGGATCTTGATAAGGTTGACACTATCACCAACCTGGAGGAACCGCGACAGGTTGCTGACGTCCGCTCGTTTCTCGGCATGGCTGGCTACTGTGCGCGGTATACACCGCACTACGCGTCCCTCACCGACCCCCTACGGAAACTCCTCCAGAAAGAAACAGTGTTTGAGTGGACCCCCGCATGCCTCCAGGCTTTCTCCGACATCAAGCGGGCCCTGATGGAAGCACACCGCCTGGCATACTTCAATCCCGCATGGCACACTGAAATCGTGGTGGACGCGAGCCCGGTGGGCCTTGGTGCCATCCTAGCCCAAACCAGCGGGGCGGATGTCCACCCGAGACACGTGGTCGCATATGCGAGTAGGGCCCTGTCCACCCCAGAACTGGCCTACTCCCAGGCGGAAAAAGAGAGCTTAGCTGCCGTCTGGGCGTGCGAACATTTCCATGACTTCATCATTGGAAAAAAGTTTACTTTAATAACGGACCACCAAGCCCTGCTATCACTTTTTGGCAACCCGCACACCAAGATGCCTCCGAGAATCGAGCGGTGGGGAATCCGTTTACAGGAATATGACTATGACATTGTGCATCGTCCCTTAGGGCGACCTTAACCCCGCTGACTACCTGTCACGTCACCCAGTTGGGGCCCCACTGACCCGTGAGGGAGACATCGCCTATGTACAGTACATAGCGTCGAACTCGCTACCACCGGCGTTGTCCCTGGAGAGAGTTGCTGCCGCATCAGCTGCTGACCCCACCATGGCACTCACCATCAGCCTCACATTGTCCAGCAAATAGAGAGATCACCATAGAGCAACGCTGGCACACCCAGGAGCGTGCAAACAAGAAATTGAAAGGTTGGCCAGGGTACACAGCGAATTGGCCGTCAAGGACAACGACATCCTCCTCAGAGGGTGCAAAATCGTCATCCCCGCCACGCTCAGGAATGAAGTGGTAAGCACGGCCCATGAGGGTCATAGAGGAGCAGAAAACACCAAGAGGCAGCTGAGACGCCATGTCTGGTTCCCGTTTCTGGACGAGGCAGTAGAAGAATGGGTGAAGAACTGCCACGCCTGCCAGTGCACAGCCCCTGCGGAACATCCACCCCCGCTCCAACACACACAGATACCCGAACGACCATGGGAACGTGTAGCCATGGACTTCTATGGACCCACGGAAGAGGGTGACTACCTCTTGCTCATAATAGATGAACACTCACGTTTCCCAATAGTCAAAACGGTCACCACCACTGCATTCCCCCAAGTAGCAGCGACAATAGAAGAAGTGTTCAGCGAGTGGGGGATCCCCAAGATAGTCAAATCCGACAATGGGCCCCCGTTCAGTGGACATGAATTTGGAACACTAGCAGAACATCTAGGGTTTGTACATACGAAGATAACTCCTCGCCACCCTCAAGCGAATGGGATGGCTGAACGATTCATGGCATCAATCAAAAAAAACGAGACAAAGAGCCAGAGTAGAAGCGGTCGACCCACACCAGGCGCTGTGCCGACTCCTACGGGACTACAGAAACACTCCTCACGAAGCCACCAACAAGACACCTGCCAAGCTCATGTTTCGCTACAAAGTACGAACCCGCATACCGTACAACCCATCTGATGAGGAGCCGCTTGACATGGACGTGCTCCGAAGGGATGCAGAAGCCAAGGAGAGAGCGAGACGAGAGACAGACGCCCGCCGTCATGCAGTGATGCAAGACTTCCACATTGGCGACGAAGTACTCGTCCAGCAACCAACGCCCAGAAAGACAGATCCGCGGTTCGCTCCAAGTCCCATGAGAGTAACCGCAGTGAAAGGCACGATGGTGACAGCCGAGGATCAAAGTAGAGCTGTCACCAGGAACTATCAACAATTCAGACACTACTCCAGACGAGAAGGAACAGAGCCGCTATATCGATCGGCCTCTCCAGAGCCGCGAGAGCCGCGGGACGACTTGTGGGTCCCACCAGGAGGAGACCCAGGAGGGACAAGCAGAGAAGTGAGGACCACGGAACTGCAAGAGGCAGATGACCAAGAGGAGAGGCCACGGAGAACTGTAAGAAAACCTATGAGACTTGTTGAAGAATGTTGATCTCGATGTTTGAATATATTGTTCGGGGGTGATGTTGCCAAGCACTCAGGGGTTAAGGAGTGCTGCCCCCACCGTTGTGGGGGCAGAGCGATGACACGGCAGGAGGAGGAAGGGAGAACGGGGTTTATGGGAAAAGGCGCGCTGAGCGCCAGTGAGAGTTTACGCTCAGATAATAAAGGAAGCAGGTTCACAAATCTCCGTGTGTGCGCGTCCTCCTTTACAAGGCCTCTACGAGGCAACACAGTCCTTGAAACAAACAGTGGTCGATATGCCGGGTAATCAGTAAGCGAAACGTAATGCTGTGGAAACAAGAGACAGTCCTTCAATCAGGCAATGGTCGGGGTAGAATGCAGAATGGTTGCCGTCAGTCCAGAAAGGAATGCTGGAGGCCAGCCGGGGAATTATCTGAAGAGACATGGAACAATGCGTTCTGACCCGAGCTTCAAGGAAATGAGGTAACGCTAATCAGAAGCACCGGCTTCTCGCCAATTCTTTGTTTAAATAAAGTCCTGAGACGCATTCCAGTCACGTGATGTTGTGGATAACGTGGCAGACCTTGACAGCTCTATCCGTACGGGGAGTGCAGTGTGTAGGATACGTAGCACGTCTCCATGGAAACATTCCTGTTAGTCACCAACAGGAATAGAACAGTCTTGCTCCAGTTCTACAGGCGAACTGCTGTTTTTTGTAACGCAAGCCCTTAGGTGGCATCATCTTGGTGTTGACAGATGTGTAGATGGAGACAGGAGCAGGGGCAGACGTGACAACAGTAAAGAAAGACACAAGTGATCACAGTTCAAGGATGTTTATTAAACGACACGCAGGTTGGAAAAACACCTAATCTAAACCTAAATATAAAATGGAATCAAGTGACGACCATCAAATTAAAATAAGGCAGTCCTAGTAGTGCTGCGTCAAATAATAAGGGCCTATACTAAGAAACCTATTGCCAAACCTTACAACTAATGCAAAAAGGGTGTGGGATGGTTTTCAAGAAAAGAATGAACTGTTCACAAATAATATGTCAGGATGCGGTAGCTTGGGCCTCCCTTCCCCATGTTTTGAGCTCCAGTTTTTCAGGAGCCTCGATGGCCAAGTCTCTTCCACTCTCATAGTCTCTTGCCTTCGAGGGCTGACATGTTCAACAAACAAATAAACCAAAAAGTTCTATCACACAGTTCATGTTGGGTGAGAATCCTTCATCTCTGGATCCCCCTCTTCCGGGCACTGACCACTCTTTACTTTCAGCCTCCCTCCTCTGGGCTCACTATGGCTTTTCCTTTGCTCACAAATCTTAATGTCTTTCTAAACAGTTCCAATGGACATCCCCCGGCCGGGTTCACCTTTGACAACACACTGTTTCTTGGGACATTAGACTTGCCCCCTTCTCATCAGCATCCCTCGTCCGAGTTCACTCTTGCCAACTTCACATTTGGATTTTCTTTTTATGTTTACAGGATTCACTTTCCTTGCTTTCTTTACAGTTCTTAGGTGAAAGGCTTTCAACTGTAAAGGGATTTTGCTTAACCTCCTGTATGAATGCTTTGACCTAACTTGGCAGCTCTCCTATGGCCTTCTGGTATCTGCAGTTTCATTCAGATGGGGATCGACCAGTCTCCCGAGTCAACACCCACGTGGCGCCGCCTCCCTCTGCAGCTGGTCTACCCTTAACACTTTTACAGTTCTTTGAACGTAATTCAACTTACCACTTTGTGGCTTTCGTTCACCACACCCCGGCTCTTATTAGTTCTCACTTCGACTCACTGGCTGTGATGAACCGCTTGGCTTTCCTTGTAGCTGGAGTCAAGGCCGGTACCACGGTAGCAGGAGTCTCCCTCGCTCTGGTTTATCAACGTCACTATGCTGTGTGTGCAGTTGACATCTGTTGAAGCACACTTGGGCTATTGTCCTCGGTCTTACAATTTCGTCTGCAGAGGTTTAGCTGGGTTTTGTCGAAAAGGGAAAGGTTGTGTCCCTTCTCGTCAGTCTCTCGGTGTTTGCTGTCTTTCTCCTCCTCTTGAACTGCCGAGTCTGGATAGCTGTCTCGTTGTGCGGCCTGCCTTGCTCTTACTGTGCTCTCTTGCTCCACCTTTTATCCCTGTGGGGAAGGGAAAGGGCCGTCAGGTGTGTGTGATTCTGATCAATTGACTGACTTTGCCTGACTCTTGTACTGGAACATGTCAGGTAAACGGCTCTGGTGTTAGTCCGCTCTCTGGTGTGTCGCACAAAAGTGTTTCTGTCGGAAAAGGGGGGGCAGTGTTTTTGAATGTCCTACGTGGTAGGATGGGGAAAAGGAGTTGAAAGAAGAGGGATACCCCGTCTCACCCATCGGTGTCCCACTCCCACTCCCCGTGGACCCCCCCCATCCAGATGATCCTCTCTCACTGGTCCACCCCCAGGAACTGGATCCAATAGTGATGGCCGTGTCCTGGCCACCTGGATGCCAAATCCCCGGGGACTAGCTAGGGAGACACTGTCAGGTTTCTCACAGACTTTTCATGGCCCATTGAAAGACTTTCAGTTCTGATGGCTCTAATGTGGGTGTATGTGTCATTTTGCGGAATTCCGACACACACATAATGTTCAAAGTCGCACCTGTGTTGATGACAAATTTGGCCTGGTGTTCACCTATATGTATGTAAACATCACTTTCAGGCGCTGTTGTCATATCTTGCATCATATATGTGTAGTCATTTTGACTTCTTTCTCTGGATGGTGGAGGTGAGGGAGATTGTCCTGTAATTTGTCTCATGTGGCTTACAAGATCTCTTCTTGACGTTGTGTCTTTTCTCTGAGCTGACCCACACATGTTATTTTCTTGTCTGGCAGATGTGAAGTTGTTTGCTTGTGTTCTGTTGGTTAAAGAGTTGCATACAGTCGCCATGTGATTCTCTCTGCCACAGTTGGCACACTTGTGTCCAAATGCAGGGTATCTTGAACCTTCTTCACGAGGGAACGGTAGGCCACACCTGTAGCATCTTCCTGTTGATCAATATCTTCCTAAGGGATTGCTGGAGTGGTATCTGCCTTTTCCTTTTTGAGTTATGTGGTATGCTTGATGCTTCACAAGCCCTTGGTTTCAATATGCGATGCTTAGGATTCTGCTCAGGCTTCTGTTCTGGCACTTTGTAGTATGGTTGCCAGAGGGAGCGGTTCACAAAGTTGTTTCTTTCGAAATGAAGACAACAAACAGCCTCCGATGATTCTCAGCCTGATTGCCTCTTCATTCGTAAAACTTCTGAAAGTCACAATGGGCCACCAACTTACAAAGTCAGGGCGTGAACGTGTCCATAGATTCACCCACTGTCTGGCACGCAGTATTGAAAGTGTGACGCTCGTGATCCACATTTCGTTGGCAGTCGAAATAGGTGCTTAGCGCTTCCTTGAGTCCAACATACATCTCTAATTCATCTGGAGGGACAGTGGGTATTAGATCTACTAAGTTCACCAGCAGTCTTCTGACAAATTTGTGGGGTGCATGCTCATAATAAGCTGCCAAGTAGTTCTCAAATCTCGTAAACTAGCGCTCCCATCGGGAACCAAGGGCCTGCTGGTCACGCATATCAAAGGGTGCTGGCCTGTGGAAAGCAGCTGCACTGGGCGCATTGCCCCTGCCGGGTCAAAGTCTGACATTTGCTGGCGTGGCAATGTATATGTGTCTGAATGTCGGTAGGATATTTGACACCAGTAAATGGTATCTGATTATATCACACTCTGACCTGGTTGCACCTTCAGGAGAGGGTTTGTGGGACGGATAATCCCACCTTCATCGCCATTTTCGTGTCCCTGGATTTCAACTGAGGTAAGGGAATGTACAGCGTGCTGAATGAGCGGTGGGAGAAAAGGGTGCAGGAAAGAAAGTCGAGGAAACAGTGTAATCTGCAGTCTTCTTTAATGCCTTGCACCGGTGAACTGCCATGCGTGGTACAGGTTAATGCGAGCCTGCGCTGCTCCTCATTGGCAGCATGTCTGTATAACAAGCTGGGTCTGTCATTTCTATTAACTGTGTCCTTCCCAGGTTACAACACCATGCCCTGCCCTCCCGCCAGCATTAAACCGTGCAGCACCTTTTCAGGCATGCCAAAATTCTGGAGCCCCAGAGCTGGAGATTTCACCACAGAAATCGGGAGAATTTAATGTTTCCATAGGATTGCATTGGTGTAATAATTATTTTAGGCGGGAGACAGTAAAAAATAGCACTATCTCCCACCTAATCAGGAGGGTTGGCATGTACGTCTTCTCATAGCTCTCAACCTTTTGTGTCGTCAGGGCAGGTGAAAACACACGATTTTTTGGGGGCGGGTTAGAGCCAATTGAAGTGTATGAGCGTGTAGGGAGCTTAGTGGGTGATTCAGCTGATTACAAACCAGTGTTATGAGGTCACTGCCGGGCTGCAGAGCTTGTGCAGTGTCACATGGTATCAGTCACATGCGTGAGCATGTGACCAATGTTAATAACGGTGCTGAGCGGTCTTCCGCTTGGCAGTTGCAACCAGATTGGTGTATGAGTGGTCATTGCAGCCTGGGACTGCCACCTGCATAATGGCCCTGATGGGCCGCCCGGCCTCACAGGGCACCTCACCATGTGGGGGGCAGAGATGCCAGACCCCTAACAACTGGCAGCAAGTGGTCCAATGACCCGCGTGCTGCTTCCGACCTCCCCATACAGCCCACGTAATCCACCCGGCAAAGGGGGGGCGAAGAGGATGCGCGTGGCTCTGGCCGCATCCGTATCAAGGAAAAAGTGACCCGTCCGCCGGAGGAAGAGAAACGGTGCTGGGAGGGTTAGGACCGATTTTCTATACTCTGGCCTGTTGGAAAGATGTATAGAAGCCAACCTATTATTGTGAAAGGGACAACTCTGGGAGCTGTAGCCAAACCGGTAACAAGGCGAGTAACAAGGCAATGGGCCTCATTACACGGACGGCGGTAAGGGTTAACGGTCACCGTTAATGGCAACGGTGACCGTTAACCCTTACCGCCGTACTACGAGGTCCCTTTGCGGGTTGGAGGAATTAACGCCTGCTTCTTGCAGGCGTTAAAATCCAACCCGCTAAGGGACCTCGGAGCTAATTACGGCACCGCAAAATTGCGGTGCCGTAATTAGCGCCTTCCCCATTTCCATAGAGCCCTATGGGGCAGAAATGGGAATGGGGAAGGGCAATGGCGGAAAGGGGATTTACCGCCCCTCCAACCTTGGAATGGGGCGGTAAATCCCCTTTCCGCCAAGGCGGTGCCGGTATTTTACCGGCATGAGCCATGGCGCTAATAGCGCCATGGCTCACCGCCTACCGTGTAATGAGGCCCAATGTCTCAAGAGGTGTAAGGTGTCCACAATGAGCACACACTGTGAAACAGTCAAGGGACATACTTAGACAAACAGGTATAAAAAGACTCCTTTACTTATGGCCAAATAACACAGTAAAAAATGACTAATAACAAGTAACATTATCACACAACACTAAACATATGATACACATACACAATCACTAGAGTAGGGCAAAGTACATATCAAACCACTGAAAAGGAAAGTACAGATTAGTATTAGCACTACAGGTTGTTATGATGTTATACACATACAGAATGTTAATCTGTGTCCCTATGGAACGCCTATGCGCTCCTACGTTCTCAACTGAGAACGTACATGGTCACTCGAGCACTTGCGGTTCCAACCTCCGGGGGCCTTACATAAAGCTCTCGTAAAAAATACTTTGGTGTCGTGCCTCTTTATTACAATTGGCGACGAGGCACCCCTGTGGCCCCCGGAGTACATCCTATGTATCACCGGCCGGCCTGCAGCCCGCAGCTGCACAGCAGCCGCTCACTCACGCGTGCACTTGACGCCGCTGTCTGCCTCCTCCTCCCGTGCTGATCGCCCCCCCCTGCGACACGGGAGAGCAGCCCTGGTCCATGAAAGCAGCCCAGCGGTGAGCGCCGGATCTATCAGGTATCCCTTTTATCCATTCCTAAGGGTTTGCGAGGGACCCGGCCACAGAACAATAAGCGCATCTTACGAATCACCCTCCAACGGTGATTCGAGGAAAGGACCTTCGAACGTAAGATCGCACAAGGCCATTTTGTATGTTTGCCCTTGGTTTCCATGGTAACGAGACGCTATGGAGTTCACTTTCGGCTACCGAGTGCCATCCCACACGTAAGCCGGCGCGCCTCACCAAGTAAACCTACAGGACCACGAACATTGCACACCTCGTGCACACTAGTTCTACACTGCACGATTGGGTGGTTCCCTCACCTCACGCTCCTCCGCGAGCCTACGTTTTACTGAAAAGAAGACTCAACGCAGTGTGCCTCTCCTCCAATTACAGGAATAATTTTCTTTTTTTTTTTTAATTCCAAGAGAAAAGGGCTCTGCTTGCATGAAAAAGTACCTGTGTCACTGCAAACCAGTTTCTACGTAACACACATTTGCCTTGACTCTGAAGGCTCCTCACCAAAGCAGTGGCTTTTCTTCCTGATTCCAGTGACTGCTGCTGCTCACAAACGTGCCGGCCACACGCCCCTCTGCCCCTGCATGTGAACATATGCTCAGCCTGGCAACTGTTGAACTGTGGTCTGAGAACCTCAAGGCTTGGACAGTTTACGCATTACCCCGCAAAACACCCTATCTCTCCACACACGTATTGCCAAGCATGCAGAACACTCCACATCCTGCGAAGTTCCTCCCCTGCCCTGGTACTCCGGTGTGCCCGTGGGAGCAATGGCTCGATGGTTTCCAGGTCTACCTGAGAGTCATTGGGGGCAATAAATTCAACGATGACGTCAAGGAAGCAACGCTTTTAAATTGCATAGGAGCAGAGGCTCTGAGATTGTTTAGGGCACTCCCAGAACCTGATGATGTGGATGGGGGTGGCAACCGCAAGTTTGACACTGCCTTAGCCAAGCTCACCAAACACTTCGGCAATAAAACAAATGTAGTACTAGAAAGATACAAGTTTTTCTCCAGAAAGCAATTGAAGGGCGAATCGGTTGATTCGTACTTAGCATCCCTTAGGGTGCTCATGTCCACCTGTGATTTCACTGGTGTCTGCGATGAATATTTGAGAGACCAGCTCATACTCAATGTGGCCGACCCTCGCATACAGCAGAGACTATGGCAGACAAGGAATCCCTCATTAGACCAAGCCACCGAAATAGTGAGGAGTATGGAATTCGGAGATCACTGCATGAAAGAGAGACTGGTCCAGAGAGAGAATATTGAAGTGAAATCTGTAGAAGTCAGCCCCAAAGACAACTCTGGAGAAACCCTGGTGGCAGCTGTGAGGAAAGCCCCACAAACTTCAAGATTCAACTCCGGAAGAGGCAGGGTGTCAATGTATCACAGTCAAAATCCTACACGCTGTCAAAGGTGCGGATGATAATAACAACACGGTGCTGCCAAGACATGCCCCGCAGCGAATATTGAGTGTTACAAATGTGGCCAGCTTGGGCATTTTGCCAAGGTCTTTAGGAACACCCGAGGGAGATTGGGCAGATTTGGTAATATTACCACAAGTACAAATCCTCACTGTCACCTCTCCACAAGAGTGCAATGGTCCCTGGGTCAACATGTACATGAATGACATACCTCTACAGGTGATGGTGAATACAGGTTCCCCCTACACCCTGGTAGACGTCGAGACGTTCCTGAAGCTGCTGTCCGGCAAAATCCATCACTTACGGAACTCCCCGTTGAGAGCCACGGGTTATGGGAAGACCCCCATCTACATCATTGGGTACACTTGGATTAAGCTCAGATTTCACAACCGGGAAACATAATGTAAACTGTTCGTAGCCAGGAATGGATCTTTAGTAATAGGATGGGAAGAACAAGCTGCCCTCCAAGTGAAAATCCACCCTGGAAAAGAAGTCCCCGTATTGAGTGTTCTTAAAAGCGACACCAACATTAAATCTGCTCTGGCCAAACAGTTCCCTAGGGTATTCTGTAATAAAATCGGACTCCTCAAAGGCTTTCAACAAAAAATTGTATTGAAGAGGGGTGCCATTCCTGTAGCCCATCGAGTCCGTGGAGTTCCTTTCGGAACTAAAGAAGCGTTAAGGAATGAACTCACACGTCTGTGCAATGAGAACATCATCCAGCCCATAGAAAGCTCTGAATGGCTCGCCCCGATCGTCTCAGTAAGAAAACCTGACAACTCCATAAGTATGTGCGTCGATCTGAGGGACCTGAACAAAAACATATGGATCGACAGGCACCCTCTTCCCAATATACCTGAACTTCTCTCGACCATGAAGCCAGCAAAATACTTTAGCACCCTGGACCTCTCCTTGGCATATCACCAAATCGCCTTAGAGGAGAGCTCGAAGACCCACACGTCCTTTGTCACACCGTTGGGAGCATTCATGTTCAACAGAATGCCTTTTGGACTCACTTCGGCAGCGGCGGTGTTCCAGAGATTAATGTCACACTTATTTGGAGGCCTTGATGGAGTACAATGCTTTAAGGACGACATTCTCATATCAGCCAGAACGGAAGAGGAGCATGATGCTAAACTTATGGGTGGGTGTCCTACAGGTGATCCAAAAAAGTGGGCTCACTCTAAAGCTGGAGAAATGAAACATAAAATGCAATCAAGTTTCCTACCTCGGCCATTCCATTGACGCTAGGGGCATCAGTCCCAAGAAGAAACTCATAGGGCCTCATCATGAGTTGGGCTGTATTCCCGGCTGTAATACCGCCAACTGTAATAGCCCTAGCACCGACCGGTCCGGCTGTATTACCGCCGGATCACGAGTTGGGTGTTAACGGTAAATTCCCATTCCCCATTGGGTCCATTGGATTCAATGGGGTATTTTCAGCGCTAATTATGTAGGCTAATACAGCCGGCGGTAATACAGCCAAAAACAGGGGATTTTCACCTCCAGAGAAAGGCTGGAGGTAAAACAGCCCATTTAGCACCCAACTCGTGATAGGGCCAGCCCTTAAATGCGGCTGTAATACCGTTACCACCGCATTTAAGGGCTACAGCCCAACTCGTGATGAGGCCCATAGACACCATATTGAACCTTGCTGAAACTGAAAATAAAGATCAGTTGAGAAGTTTCCTTGGCATGACGGAGTATTACTCCAAATTTATAAGTAATTATGCTAACAAAACACAAAACATGAGGAACCTCATGACAAAGGCAACCAAGTTTGACTGGTCCACTAAATGTAAAAACGAATTTGAAGAACTCAAATCCGACATCAATCAAGCTCCAGCTTTAAGCATGTTTGACTATAAAACCAAGACAATTGTGTCAGTAGATACCAGTAAGATCAGGCTTGGTGGAGTCCTGGAACAACAACAGAATAGAAACACTGTGACCATTGCCTTCGCATCAAGGGTGCTAAGAGGTGCGGAATTGAACTATTCCACCATTGAGAGGGAGGCCCTAGCTGTCAAATGGATTCTACAGCACTTCAGGAACCTGATCTGGGCTCTGCCCATTCTACTCAAAACAGATCACAAACCTTTGGTAAATGTTCTTCAATCCAAAACACCTCACCTTATATCTCCAAGGATCAGACGTTGGTTCCTTGACATCATGCAATACAATCTTCAGGTATGTTACACCTCTGGTCCACAAAACCAAGTGGCCGATTGCCTTTCTAGGTTACCGACCAACCAAGCCAACCAAGACATCGAGACTGATTGTTCTGATGAGGACATCATAACCGCCATCAATCCCGCCATTCCCAGAGATGAATGGAAAAACATCACCAACATTGACCTAGAACAACAAGAAATCAGGAGAGCTATAACCAATGACTGGGTAGGAGTTGGACAAACTCTAGCGGATTTCACACCTTTCAAGGAAGAAATATCCATGGACGAAGAACATATTTATAGGGGTAACAGAGTAATTCCAGCAGTGGCACTTAGGAAGAAACTACTTGATTTGGCACACGAGGGACACCTAGGGAGGAGTTTGACAAAAAATAGAGTGAGGAACAACTATTGGTGGCCAAACATGTGCAAAGAAGCAGAAGAAGTAGTCAAAAATTGCTCCGCCTGCGCCACCAGTGACAAATCAAAAGTGTTAAGGAAGACTCCCCTACAACCTATAGAACCCCCAAGAAACGTGTGGTCAAAACTTGCAATAGACATCATGGGCCCTTTCGAAAACCTAGAGGCAGTGAGAATATTCATTATTGTGATCATAGATTATACCTCCAAATGGACAGAATGGGGGTTTGTGGAAATAAATGTAACCACAAAAAAAAGTCACAGATTTCCTAACTGAAATCTTCAATAGAGAGGGAGACCCCAAGGATCTGGTCTCAGACAACGGGTCCCAGTTTACATCATCAGAATTTCAAGAGTTCCTCAGGAACAGATCCATCAACCACATCACAAAGTCCCTATACCACCCGATCTCCAACGGACTGGTGGAAAGAATGAATAGACTAGTGAAAAGTGTAGTCCAACTAGCCACAGCAAATGCCCTTCCATGGAGGGAAACTCTCAAGAATCCATACAGAACAACCCCACATACCACCACCAACAAGGCACCCTTTACTATGAAGCGGGGCAGAGTTGCAACCAACCAACTGAGGCCAGCGTGGATCTTCATGGATACCGGTGAGGCAAGAGTAGACATAGACCAAATTCGGAGAACGGTGAAGGTGAAGCAGGAAAAATACAAAACATATTATGATTCAAGGAACGGAGTAAAAGAAATGTTCATTCAGGAAGGAGACTGGGTTCGTGTCAAAGAACCAAAGAAAACACTCGAGGGTGAATCCAACTTCAGGTCTCCACAAAGAGTCACAAGTTGTCGAGGAAAATCTGTCATATTGGACGATGGAAAGAGATGGTCTGGGGATGATCTTGTGAAAATAACAAATGACATCTGCAGACCCAGCACCTCCAGAGACATTAATTGTGGCACACTATCAAGAAAAGACCTCATTCCGGAGGGAACATCATACCACAGGCACATGGAAGATGATGAGCTCCATCCCGGCAACGATGAAGCCTCTGTTGGGAGATTGTCGAAAAGAAATCGGAAGACCATCCCAAATTTCAACAGCGACTACATCTACTATTAACCAGCATCTGCTTAAAAAAAATGTTTCATATTTACCCCTTAGTTTCAGTCCTCCCTTGCCCTGTGCCACCCCTCCCTTCTCCCCCCCTTTTTCCGTCCCTTTTCGTTCACATAGGTAAGGAGATGTTATGATGTTATACACATGCAGAATTTTAATCTGTGTCCCTATGGAACGCCTACGCGCTCCTACGTTCTCACCTGAGAACGTACATGGTCACTCGAGCACTGGCGGTTCCAACCTCCGGGGGCCTTACATAAAGCTCACGTAAAAGCTACTTTGGTGTCGTGCCTCTTTATTACACAGGTCCACAGAGATTCAATCCTAAATTCAGAAGTCCATCCCTAAAATAGAAGGGGCCTTGTGCCCAAATGTTCAGCAAAGCTCCATACAGTTTTGTGAAGCTGAAAAAATGAAAGTAGGGGCTCTGGGGTCCAGTGAACAGTTCCAATGGTCAGTGTGAGAAACCAAAGAGTGTCTCACCGACCAGTCCCTTGGGTTTATAGGCATTGCATCGAATGCAATAGCATTGAATGCCATACTATAGAAACAAAAGCATCGAAAAGAAGCATCAAATGCATTTTTTTCCATTTTGTATTTAATGGCCGGGTCGCCCCAAGTACCCTTTTTTAACCTTTAAAACCCATTTTAATTCAACTAAACCTTTACCTTTAAAAAAAATGCATTCAATGCTTTCTTTTCTATGGTATGGCATTTGATGCTATTGCATTCGATGCAATGACCAGGTACCGTCCCTTGGGGTCTGTCATCCAGGTGGCCGGGGCACAGCCATGGCTATTGGATCCAGACCCCGGGGACCAGTGGAGGAGGATCACCTTAATGAGGGGTCCCTGGGGAGTGGGGCACCCAGAGGAGAGATGCGGTATCCCTGTCCCCATTTTCCTGTAGAACACCCTCATTCCATGTACTATCTAGGAACTTTACCCCCCCTTTCCTACACACACTCTGCTACACGGACAAAGCGCTTCAGGTAAAGACAGACTCACACCAGCCAGTCCGTTTGACATGTTCCAACATCAGGGTCAGGCAGAATCAGGCACTTAACCTTAAGGATTTGCACATGAATCCTGTTACCTTTCTCCTCTGGGATAAAAGGCAGAGCATGAGAGCACCTATAGAGCAAGGTGAGAAGAGCAACCAAAGCGAGCAAGACCAGCAGAACGGAAGGACAGGAAATCCTGGGAATACAACGTGACCATGGAAGCGGAGCAGACAGGACCAGGAGGCGAATGAAAGGCTGTAGTCCTACCAGCTATGAGGGGAAGGTTGCTACAGAATCCCAAAGGAGCAACTCCCTGCGACTGCAGAAGGTCACAGCAGTACCTCCTTCATGTGCAATGTGAGGAATTGAAAGGAGGCTAGCCACGCTGGGCCAAAAGCCTTGACTACTCAGGTCTTGATAAACTGTATCAGCCGCTGCTGGTGAGTGAAATTGCAGACCGGCTTGTGTTAATAAATTAAAAAGGACATTAACGTTTGAAGTGCTTGTTGGGTTGTTGAGAAACTGCGAGCGAAAGCACATTGTAGCAAGAATGAAGAATGCTGAGATTGCACGTTTGAGAGAAGCTGCAAAAGAAACAGAGAAAGGAGGTGAATAGTCAAAGTGGTCATACGAGCGTAAAGTCAAAGGTATAAGCCCCCTAGTACAGGAGAAAGACTTTGACAAAAAGATGAAACAAAGTATAAAGCTAACCTATGGAATGATTAGCACTCTGATGCTAACTAAGAACTGCAGATACCAGAAGGCCTCGGCAGAGGAGGCTGGTACAAACCTTTGAACTGTATGCAGTATTGTGAGTTGTGCATAGGACAGCAGCCGTGAGAAAGAGAAGCCTGATTGTTGAAAGTAACCGCACTCGCTACAATATAACAGAGAGATCCGGCGAGACGCAATCGCCAATCGCAAGTCTCTATATTGAACTGGCAAGTACTTTGAAGTGAAAGTGTGAAAGATTGCAAAGTAACAAGTCTGATTCTAGGGGTTTGAAGGCTCACGCCTGATCGAGGGAAGCCAGAACTGCCTACAGAGGAAGGTCTGAGAACGGAGTAGGGGGACCTGAGTGAATTGGTGAAAATGAACCGAATATGTGTTTTAAAAGACAATAAGGGCTCCTGAGTGTTATAAGCTCGTAGAACTGGTAAAGTTAACTGAACTGTGATTTAAAGGCTTTAAGTGAACCCGACAAAGGGATGCCAAGTGAAAGCAACGGAAAGTGAATCCCACATTTTGATAAAGTGACTGAACAGTGGCATTAAGACGAAGGTGAACCCAATGAAGGGGTACCACAAAAAAAGCTGGGGAAGAGGGATTCCCCCATGGTGAGAGCTTGGGAAAAGTCTTGTGAAGCCAAGCCAAATCCATTTATTCGAGGGATGCTTCCTGATGCCTATAGACTCAAGGGATGCTCACAGTCCTGCCACTGTACCGCCTTGTCCCATGATGTAACATGGGGAAGGGAGTGCATTAGTTCAGCAGTCCTCAACCACCAAAACCCTTTTCGACATTTCAGTTTGCACTACACTCTTTTGTTATACATATCATTGTCCCACACCCTTTTGTTACATAGAGTAAGGATTTGGCAGTAGGTTTATTAATATAGGACATTTTATTTTGACACACCACTAGGACAGCATTTTCTCTACTTTGATGGTCGTAGTTTGCTCCCATCTTTGATTTAGGTTTAGACAGCCAGGGTACCCAGCGTTGCCCATGTCCTGATTCAGTGGTGTCTCATGTGCCCTAGTGATGTTGCGCTTGTCCTCATGTTAGCAAGTCTTGCTTCATTTTGCTCTGGCATCTCATTTAACCTGGAGAAAGTTGCTCTTGTCCTCTGATCGGCAAGTCGTGCTGCTGTTTGTTGTTGTGTTTCAGAAGCTCTTGTTATTGATTTTCACTTTGCATCAGATAGAGCTTTTCCAAGTGATGCTGGTTTTTTGTGCGGCATGTTTCAGTCACTTAATGGCTTCAGCACATTTGAGAAAATGTCCAAGAAAGATTGATTGATTGTGCTCTCTTCTCGTGAATGAACTTAAGTAAACTGTAACCTTGCCATTTCCCATATTTGGAGTGGCGTGATAAAAAAATGTAAATTCTTTTTGTTTTATTCCCTTTAAAAATGCTTTAATAAACAGTTTAGAACTGTATACAGTAGTAATACATTTTAAAGGAATAACCAACCTATCGAACATTTTGCATCAGACACTTTTCTAAATGTTGCCTCCTTCTAGTACCTACTATAGTGAATCAGGGTGAGCATCAGTAAATGGAAGTGTCTACTAAGTACATTTTATAGTTTACAATCGTGCCCCAGACAAATGAGGAATGCATGCAAAATTTGGTAGCAGTGGGTTCAACGGTGTGGATTTGTATAGCCGGACAAACATACAGAAACATACAAAAAACGTTTTGCATATAGATTTTTGCATCCAAACACAGACTACAATCTTACCCCAGACAAAAGAGGAATCCATGCAAAATTTGGTAGACGTAGGTTCAACCATGTGGATTTGTATAGCCGGACAAACATACGCACACATATACATACATTCAACTTTATATATAAGGATTAGGCATTTTTCTCACCCATATACTGTTCAATAAACACCCTTGGATTGCACTCCTTGTGTCTGGCGTACTTCTGATAACCATGCCTTTCTTACATTAGGGAGCAAGTTAATCTGACTAACCAGCGTGTTCCCATCTTTTTTAGCGCTTGTGTGAACAAGCAATGGCAAAGCCAAAGTAATACAAACATTTCTAAAAGTTACCAAACATTTAAAAGGGAGTTAGGGGTGCAGGTAAGTATTGCTACAAGTCAGGACCGTACTCCAATTCTTCACAGGATTTGGCATGTCGGTTGAAGAGGGTCCAAGGTCGATTTTCCCGCCATCAGCCTCAGCCCCTGATCCCCAGGGGTTGCAGGTTTGAGCAGTTCTCCAGTCGGTGTTTAATACTGGTGCAAAGTATTCCAGTTGAAGAATGCAGTAGAACTCGATGCAGGGCCTCTCTCAGGACAGGACTGGACACAGGTAAGAAGTCTCAGATGACGGCCTCTGATGCACGGCAGCGTGAAGGGATTCACTTGCCTCGGTCAGACTTTCTCTCTTATCTGGGGTCCCCTTGATGCTAGCACCATGTTATTTTGCAGAGGTAGGTCTTGTTGTACAAGCTGAAAATCCCCCAAGTTCCAGGCCTCAACTCAGAACGGTGACGTCTGCAGCACGGTAGCCCAAACTTAGAGTTGGCTAGCCACTGAGAGGTCCAGGGGAATTTCCAAAGGCTCTTCTTCGTAGGACTCCAAGCTGACTTTGTGAATCCATGGTCCCTCCACTCCTTCGCAGGACTGATGAAGATCACCTCCAAGACAGGGCTCTCCTAGGACAGTAGCAGAAGTTGGTCGCCAGGCCTTTTTCCAACAGGTCTCCAGTCTCCTTGTGGGTCTTGCAGCTGGACAGGAGTCTTGGTTCCTTCAGTTACTTCCAGAATATCTCTAGAGTGGATGTAGGGGTCCTCTTCTTATCCTAAAAGCCAGGTAAGAGCAGAAACTCTGACTAGCCAATGATGGATCTGACACACACACACACACACACAGCCCAGCAGGACCACTGGCGGTAGAACTCATGCATACCGTTCAGACACACTGGTACCAGTTTGTGGATTGGGGCCAGACAGTCCCAGCCCACTTCCTGGCAGCAAACACACACAGCCCTTGCGGGGGCGCTGCTGCACAGATAGGAAATGGCTGCCTGAGTGTGAGACTCTGTCTCAGGCCACATCCTAAACAAGAAAATATCCTTATTGGTGCTACCCTGTGGCGAGTAAATGAAAAAAGTCAGCAGCAGAAGGCTTGGGGCAGGAGCTTTGCTGCTCTTAGCTTTTTTAGATCTGCAGCGACCGAGAAATTTAAGTCGGCATTCTCTCGGCAGGAACAGAGATCCAAGCCCAAATCGGGCTCCCATAGGGCGGGGCGCCTTGCTGAGAGCTAGAGGGCCGTTCCGAAGGCCTAGGAGTGGGCAGAGTTAACTGCGAAGCATAACGGCGTATCCGGGAATCACCTGCATTGTTACTATAACGCTGGGGCTGCTGGCACCCACGAAGATCTGAGAAGACGGGGGAGAAGACCAGCCCCTTCTCCAATAAAGTCACACACATCACCTCCCCTCCCAGTGGGACAGCGACCGGCCACTGTGCGAGTGCCCCCGCTACCCTCACTGGGACAGCATCGCACATAGAGGACTGCGCAGCCCCTGCGGTACGACTTGGGTGACAGGGCCTGCGTTAGTCGTGGGAATATACCACCAGCAGCGGAGAAGAGCAAAGAGGAACACTGTCACTGCCGCCCGCTGTTGGGGACACATATCTCATCCGTGCATCGGGCTGCAGCTTCGGATTGAGACCGTTGCTGCTCCGTGACTCCTGCAAGATCCGGTATAAGCCCCCAACACCCTTGGAGGCCCGATCGGGGCAGGGTGCCTGCAAATTTTGAAACAGCGGCAATCACTGGAGGTATGTGATATCCCTATAGGCATTTGACCAAGAGAGCACAGGAACCAGCTGGCCCACCCTGCATAACTGTGAAGGGGAAGGCAAATCCTTATCACCTGCTGACTGCACGACCCCTGAGTGCATGTACCCGCCCTATATTGAAGTTGTCTGAGGGGCCCCGCCACAAACTATTTTCCACTGTGTAATAAACGGGTGGGGTGACAACGAAGTCCGGAACAGCGGCAATCACTGGAGGTGCATTGCACCCCTATAGACTTTCGACCATGAGAGTAAATAACCCAGCTGGCCCGCCCTACATAACTGTGAAGGTGAAGGCAAATCCCTACCACCCATTGAACGCACGATCCCCGAGTGCTGCCCCCCCCCATGTTGGAGGTATCTCTGAGGCTGGCCCCGCCGTAAATCATCAGTCACTGAGTAATCAACAGTCTGAGCCGTGAGGTGGCATACTCTGAGCCCTTTAGCCGGGGATGCTGACAACAATACTAAGGGGGCCAGGAGAGGTAAATGAACATACGTGTGGCTCCTAGTACACAGAGCTAAGCTCTGAATACGTGGGAAGCAACAGTCCATCCTACTGTGCAACATATTGGACACAAGCGAATGGTAGCTGCGCAGGACTACTGCACGGGCTGAAACTGCAGTGGTGTGCCAATATATTATTAACATACCCTTATCCGATCAACAGGCCTCACCCTCATTAAAAAAACAGGCAAAGAAAATACACAGCTGTATACATCCATTGGGAGCGGTGTACTTTTTATTAACAGCCCCCAAGTTCCTAACAATGCGTTAAACCCAAGCGGGTTACACTGCACTGAACAATTTGGTTACGTGGTGCAGGCCCTCTGAGGTAGAGGGACTACGATTTAGCCTGAAATTCACAGTGTAAACCGCAAAAGAGACGCACAATGAACACTAGATCCAGGGTGCAGGGTACCATTACACAGACAACATCCTTTAGCCCTGAGGCTTTGTTCAACAGCCAGCGAGGTATTGCCCTAAGTGTAAGACGAGACAGTCAAATCCTTATCCGACTGCAGAGTCTTGAACTTCAGACGGAGTAACAATACGAGCAAAAGCTGGAACACTATCACTAACGGGCCAGGAAGGGTGTCGTCCAGTATCAATACTTGAAAGGCCTTCCTTTACGGACTGTATCCTTTATGGAACTGCCGGGAGGATCTGATTTGTCATAGTAGGTCATCCTCTTGACAACCCATTGACAATGACAAAAGGTGCAGGCGACAAGAGGAAAGGCCCTATGGATTCTTTCACCAACTCCAAGACTCCGGTGGCGAAATTGGCGGTGTTGTGGCTGACATGGTTGCTGCAACATGCGCACCTCGAGAAAGTTCCGAGAGTTATGGGGGGGGTTCATCATCTAGTTGGGGTTTATGGTGCAGGTGGCAGGATGGGTCCAGACATTACCCAGTCTACCCTTATGCCTGAATCAAAGGTGGTCTGAACTGAAATGTTCATCAGGGACTGTGGCGTTAACAGCTACCCCAGGGAAGCTGTTGATACGTTTTGGGGCTGGAAAGGAAGGGAGGGAAAGACAGGGTGGCGTATAAGGGTGACATTTTTTAAAAATAATGGTCATATTGCAAAGAAAGTATGAAAAATAAGTGTGCACATACAACGCTGGTTAGAAGAGCTTATCGTAAATGGCATCTAGGGATCCCATAGGCAGAGGGCTGCAAATTAAGCTCATGACTTGGAATGTTCCGGGGCCTTAACAGCCCGGGTAAGGCAAGGAAAGTCAATGCATATGTGTTAAAACACAGCCCACAAATCCTGGTGTTGCAGGAGAACCATGCTCTACATAAAGTGAACACCTCCTTTGCCCACAATTGGGGCCCTTTGAGACACTACACAGAATACTCCACACAGGCTAGTGGCGTCCTTACTCTTATCCATCCCTCAGTGGGTTTCCGATACACCAGGAGCAAGGTTGACCCTATGGGACGATATGTACTTGTTTGGGGGGAGATTGCTGGACATGCAACTGTATTAGTCAATACTTATGGACCTAATCTGGACGACCCGGAATTTTACCAGACAATCGTGGACATGCTTATCCCATTAAATGAGACCTGGGTAATTTGGGGGGGGGGGGATTTAAATACCATTCTTGACACAACACTGGACCAGTCCTCTGATGCCCCAAGGGTACTTACTAAAGCAGCTAACACATTACATCACATTCTTTTGCAGCTACCCCTCACAGATGTGTGGAGAACACTCCATCCACATAATAAGGAGTTCACATACTATTCTACAGTTCATGATTTGGAGTCCCATATAGATTATTGGTTATTAACCACCTTGATTGCCAATATGGTACAGAGTTGCAATATCCTACCACATACACTGTCTGACTACTCCCCGGTCTCTCTGTTCCTTGAACTGCACGACTCACCACCACAAGCGTCATAATGGAGGATGCCTACTGTAATCCTCAGAGACCCCAATGTGTCCGAGGCCTTACATGTTGAAATTGTGTATTTTTTTAACATTAATGTTTGGTCCGTTCGCACCCATGGTGTGCTCTGGGAGACTTTCAAAGTTTGGGTCAGGGGTATTACTATGGCCAAGACCTCCGGATCACTTAAAAGTATCAGAAGAGAATTAAGCCAAATTGAATCCCATATCAGGGAACACAAGAATAAATATGGTACAACACATAAGGAAGAGGGAAGAGACCCTAGCACAGATCCAGACGTTATTACGGGAATTCCACAAACTAGCTGTTAAGACGGATTTCTAAACTCTGTCCTGGAGGCGCAGAGGTTCAGAAGGCCAGCCTAGTTTCTTGGAACAGGAAAACCTCTGGACAAGCCAGACCAATCAAGGTAGCGATCGCGGCGGTCAAGACTAGGTCTCAAGAGGGGTGAGTGTGACTGAAAGCCCGCAATGAGCACACAAAGCAAGGACACTTACAAATTACTCCAAACAGGTGTTACATTAAAAATATATACACATTTATTACAAGGCCTTTGTAACATTGACCGTAGCGGGAAATCACAATAAAACTCAAGTAAACCAACACATACCAAACCAATACAATATATAAACAAATACAAACGAGTCTAACGAGTTAGACGCATGAAATGTGTAGACCACCTAGATGGGGAGGAAAACAGGCAGTGCGAATAATAATTAGAGCCAGTCCGCCTTCAGTGGCACCTAACTAAAAGGAAGTCCAAGCCCTACGAAGAGTGGAGCCTTGTGCTCAAAAGTACCTGCACACGCTGGTGCCAATGGGCAAAAAGGGGAGTCTCTTCGAGGGAATCAGGCAGTTTAGTTCGGTGAACAAATGAAGATGAACAGAGCTCCGCGACTCAAGCGCAGCCTCCACTGTGGGCAGAAGCAGAGCGCGAGTACGGAAAGGCGTGCTGTTTGACACAGCGGGGAAAAGCTATGGGCTCCTGCAGGAGGGCGACCAGTTCCTATCTATGCTACTCACCGGTCCCCGATGCAAGCAGACCCAGGCTTCTCCGCGTCAGTTTCAGTGCTGGCAGGTGCAGATAGGAGCAGGGGACGTCTCGTCGTCGTGTAGATTCCGCAGCAGCAGAAGTTGAGTTGGGGACATCCCAAACGCAGTGAACCCGCACAGTTTGTTACCACAGCAGGGCAACGGAGCGGCCGTGTGTATTTCAGCCCAATGTACATTACTCACTTCAGACCTGGGAATGCCAAGTGTACGAATCGTGTGAGAGTGACAAGGACTCGTAATACAACACAACCTGACGGCGGTTACAGAGCAAGACTCCTGGGTAGGCTGGTCAGTCTGCTGGATGGCCCAGAGACACTTCCGAAGGCTTACGTGCAGGAGATGGTGAAGATTCCGAGAATAGTTATTCCCACTATTCCAAGGGTCGAAGTACCAGTACAGGCCTTCTCGTTCGATCCAAGGTAGAAAGGGTTTCACAAAGCGACAGCAGTGCAGAAGAGCAGTCCTTCAGCGGGTCACCAGCGATTCCTCGGTTCAGCCTCGTGGTTGCAGGATACTTGGCTCCTGTATTCCTTTGTTCGTGAGAACTCAGGAGATCGACATGGTAGTGGCGTTTACAGCCCCCTCTTATCCACGGTTCCCTTCGCGCCAAAACGGAGGGGTCCAATGGGAGATCCGCTCATAAAACACTCACACCATCTGTGGACCTTATCACGGACCACGGGGGTCCCAGGCATTCACACCATCCTAGTCTCTCTGGCGCCCAGGATGTGTATTGGGACCAGACATCCCAGCCCCCATCCTGGAGGCACACACAAGGCCTGTAGAAGCCCGCGAAAGCATCTGTGTTTTGCGGGAAAGTACATGCCCAAATAAGGAAGGCCCCGGGCCGGCTCGACCTGGGGGAGGTAAAGGGGGCAAGACGGTCAGCGGACAGGACAAAGAGCCTCGTGGTCTGGCCATTTTGGGAGCCAGGCCACCATTTTGGGCTAAGCGCGAGAAACGCGTTTAAAATGCCAAAAGGAGGTCAAAAACACAAGAAACGATCGCTGCCACCAATCCCGTCCGTGATTCACTTGCACCGTTCATCTACAATCCAAAGAGAGTATCTAGGGCCTGTAGAAGACTAGAGACCCAAGAGAGCAGTAACTTAGCTTACAGTGCCCTCTTGTGTCATGTTGCGCGAAAGCTGCAACATGATAAAGAAACTACGGAAAACAGCATTTCCCGGTACTGACTGTCTTAAGGGCTTGTCAGTTTCCCAGTAAGAATGGAGCGAAAGCCCAGAGGAGTGCGGCAGAAGGCTGCACTTCTCTGGCAAAGTCTAGATCATGGTGAAAACAACAGCAAAACGTTTAGGGGTTGCCACATGGAAGGAAAATTACCCACAATCAAGAAATCTTTCCTAACACTTGCCCCTCCCAGACTACGGACAGGGGGAACTAATCCACCCCTGGATGAGTCTCGTGTTCAGGTCGGTTAAACATTCTGGACAACCCATCAGCATTGCTATGTTGGACACCTGGCCTATGCTCAATAGTGAAGTCGAAGCCTTGTAGACTTATGGACCACCTAAGCAACTTTGGATTCTCTCCCTTCATGTTCATTAGCCACTTTAAGGGCTTATGGTCAGTTTTCACAGTGAAGTGGGTCCCATAGAGGTAGGGCCTCAGCTTCCGTAGGGCCCACACAACAGAGAAACATTCTTTCTCCACTGTGGACCATCTGAGCTCTCTGTCCTTAAGCTGGCGACTAATTAAACCAATAGGGTGTTCCTTACCCTTCTCATCTACTTGCGATAGTACAGCTCCTATCCCAGTGTCAGAGGCGTCCGTCTGCACAATAAAAGGTCTTTGATAATCAGGGGCCCTGAGGACAGGGGCCTGGCACAAGGAGTCTTTTAAGCCATTGAAGGCCTTCTCACACTCGTCGGTCCAAGTTACCTTCTTGGGTTTCTTCAGAGTGGTGAGGGCAGTCAGAGGGGCAGCTATGGTGCCATAGTCTGCCATGAAGTTGCGGTAATACCCCATGAGTCCTAAGAAGGCTCTCACTTGGGTCTGTGTAGTGGGGGTAGGCCAGTCTTGTACTGCTTGTACTTTACTGGGAAGAGGCTGTATCCTCCCTCCACCTACTTCTTGTCCAAGGTAAACCACTGAGCCTTGTCCAATCTGGCATTTACTAGCCTTTATGGTCAAGTGTGCTTTCTGAAGAGCCTGGAGCACAATCCCGAGGTGTTTCACATGGTCTTCCCAGGTGGCACTGAAAACTGCTATATCGTCCAGATATGCAAGACAGAATTCGTCCAATCCATTCAACACATGATTCACAAGCCTCTGGAAAGTGGCAGGTGCATTTTTCAACCCGAACGGCATTACCCTGAATTGGTAAAGGCCGTCTGGAGTAGAAAACGCTGTCTTCTCCTTGGCATGTTCTGCTAAAGCTATTTGCCAATAGCCAGCAGTGAGGTCAAACGTGCTGAGGTACTTGGAGGCACCCAAAGTATCCACCAGCTCATCTGTTCGAGGCAAGGGGTGTGCATCTGTCTTGGTGACAACATTCAGAGCCCTGTAATCCACGCAGAACCTCAATTCAGAAGTGCCTGCCTTTGGAACCAAAATCACAGGGCTGGACCAAGGACTACTAGAGGGTTCAATCACTCCAAGGTCTAACATCTTGTTGACCTCGGTCTTAATGTAAGACTGTACTTTGTCTGACATCCTGTATCCCCTACCTTTGGTAGGTACACTGTCTCCTGTGTCTGTGTTATGTTTGCACCAAGGTGTCAAACCAGGCGACTGTGAAAACAGAGGGGAAAACTGCCTAAGCAAACTTTTCACCTCACCCTGCTGATTAGAAGTCAGGTGAGGGGCCACTCGGACACCCTCAAAGGAGCTATCTGAAGGACCGCTTTGGAACAGGTCGGGGAGAGGTTCAGACTCCTCTTCCTCAACATCGGAAGCCAGTAGCAGTGCTGCGATTTCGACTCTTGGGACGAAAGCCTGCAGCCTATTTACGTGGAACACTTTTGGAGCCTATCCAGGCCTTCCAAGGTCCACTAAATAGTTAACCTCACCCAGGGGCTCCACCACTGTGTAAGGGCCTGACCATTTGTCATGTAAAGCTCGCGGCCTTATGGGATTCATGATCAGGACTTGCTGACCAGGTGTAAAGTTGATGAAGGAAGCTTTCTAGTCGTACCAATGTTTCACCAGCCCTTGTCCTGCCTTCAATTTATCACTAGCCAAACCCATCAGAAGTACCATCCGTTTTCTGAGCCCCAGCACATAATCTACTACGTTGGTAGTAACAGGGGGAGTGGGCATCTCCCATCCCTCTTTGACTATGGCTAAGGGTCCCCGTATAGGATGACCGAACAGAAGTTCGAAGGGGCTGAAGCCAACACCCTCCTGTGGTACCTCTCGGTAGGCAAACAGTAAGCATGGTAAAAGAAGATCCCATTTTCTTCTCTGAGGTTCTTCCAGAGCCCCAATCATGCTCTTTAACGTTCTGTTGAAACGTTCCACCAGACCATTGGTCTGGGGGTGGTATGCAGAAGAGAACTTGTAGGTGACCCCACATTCTTTCCACATAGCCTGCATATACTTTGACATAAAGTTGCTGCCTCTGTCAGACACAACCTCTTTAGGGAAGCCAACCCTAGTAAAGATGCCAAGTAACGCTTTTGCAACTGACTTGGCAGTTACAGTTTTCAATGGGATGGCCTCTGGATATCTGGTAGCATAGTCGAATAGCACCAAGATAAACCTATTGCCTGAGGATGTCTGCGGGTCAAGGGGACCAACGATGTCGATCCCTACCCTTTCGAATGGTATTCCCACTACTGGGAGTAGTACCAATGGAGCTTGGATTGTTGAGCCACTCTTACCAGATAACTGGCAGGAGGCACAACTCCTGCAGTGACTTTCTACTTGCACCCCCATCTTGGGCCAGTAGAAGTGCATGGATAACCTTTTCTTGGTCCTCTTAATACCAAGGTGACCAGCAAGGGGTACTTCATGCGCCAACTGCAGGAGGAAGGGTCTTACAGCAAGGGGAACCACCAACCTCCTATGGTCTCCTTCCGTAGACTCTGTGGGCTCACTATATAGGAGTCCACCTTCCCAATAAATCCGATGCGTCCCAGGAGGTTCACCCTCAAGCTGGGAGCAGGCCTGTCTCCTTAGGCCTTCCAGAGATGGGCACTCACGTTGGCCTTTACTGAATTCTTCCCTGTCAGGACCACCTTCTACTAACAAGTCTTTTACTTCCGGGTGGTCGTTGGGGTCAAATACTTCAGGCATCGCCACCTCCTCGTCAGGCCCGGCCGATTGACCAACTTCCTCCACTGCAGTGGTAGGCGAGCTCGGGGGAATATTCTCTTTCCCTCGCCTTGACTTGCTTACTCCTTTCGCCTTGGGTTTCCCCTTCGGCTGGGGCGGCGTATTGGTCTTGGCCAATGCTGCCCGTGTTTGAGACCGTGTTCAGGGTCTGTCGGCGGTGTCTCCTACAAGCCCTAAAGCTCTGAGATCATTGCCTAACAAGACCTTTCCTGGGACGTTTCTCTGAATGCTCACTGGAATCCTGACTGCTGTACCATTTAAAGTACGATTTAAAGGTATTACTGGGAACATGCGAGGTGGGCCGTCAGCCAACTTAGTGGGCATCAGAGTAGCTCTGGCAACTTCCTCTGAGTCTACCAAGGTAGAATCCACTACAGTTCGACTGCACCCACTATCCATAAGAGCTGGAGTATCCACTCAATTGATCAGCACACTGTCTTTAAAGTAGTGCTTGGTATTACCTGGAATCCTAGCATAAGCCTTTGCGACTTTAGGCTCCCAGGAACCCAGGGAAACTAAAACTACCTCAGCTTCTATCCCGCTGGGGAAGGAGTCTGAGGAGAAAGATGCTCCTGTAATCTCTTCTTCCTCATAGGAGGAGAAGGCCAGATTAGCGGCGTGGACCCCCAAAGGTTTAACCTTACACCGGGGGTCCCCCTTCACGTAGTCAGTTGCTCCACAAGCAAAACAAGATCCATTGGGTCTGTTTACATAGGGAGGCTTACTGTAACCAGAGTTCTGTTTAGGAGGCTGACCTCCACTACCCTGTGAGTTCTCTTGTGTCTTACCCATATTTTTCTTTTTGTGGCCCTTTTGAGAGGAAGATTTATCAGATTCTCCACCCTCCTTATCTTTGGACTTTTTCCCTTCCTCCTGCTTACCAGGATGAGTTTTGTCCTTATGGGACACTCGATGTGACACCGATAAATCTGCGGCAATGGCCAGCTTCTTAGGCTCTATCTCCTTCGAATCGGCCAAATGCTGCTTAAGCTCCGGGGAAGAAGATGCAAAAATATGTTCCAGCATGACAAGACTTATCATGCCTTCAAAGGTAAAAACCTTATAACCTTTGACAGTGCTAGTCAAGTTTTTTAAGGATTTGGTTACATAAGATACCCAAGTACCACCTTCTTTTTTCTTATGCTCTCGGAATCGTTTTAAATATTGGGCAGGAGTCTTTCCAAACTTTAAAATGAGAGTTTGCTTTAACATTGCGAAATCCGCTCGCTCTGCCTTCGACATTTCCATAATGGCACAACAGCCAGAATGGGGCAGTCTGCTGAGTAACCAGGCAATCTTATCAGCATTGTCAACTTGTTGAACTTCACATGCATACTCAAACGTATTCAGCCAGTCCATAATGTCATTCTTTTCCTCATACACACTGAGCAGATCTTTTGGAAACCGTGGATGAGAGGAGGCCCCGGACCCATGTCCAGGACCCTTGGATCCATTTGCAACCTGAAGCTTGGCCAGTTCCAACTGGTGATCCCTGTCTTTCTGTTTTTCGGCCTGCTCGATTCTTAGTTTGGTTATGTTGAACTCAAGCTCCTTCTGCCTAAACTGCAGCTCTTGCTTCTTGAATTCAAGCATGGCCTCCCCATCGACACTGGCAGAGGAAATATTAGACATCTCATCCTCCCTTTCCTCGTGGTCGCGGTGGATCAGTGCAGTGGCAGAACCGTCAGTTCTACCAGTGAGAGCAGCCCCACCTCCTTCCGCACTGTCCTCAGAAGTTATAGCGTCAAGCTGCGCTTCTTGCCACGCCACGATTCTTTGTATCATATCCAATTTGGTGCCTTGAGAGGAGACACCTCTCTCCGCACACATATTTTTCAATGTTTCGGATTTAGATGCATTTAAAGTTAACAAGGTATTTGCTTCCATACTGTTAGATAAGACTATGGCCTTTTAAAAGTTATACTACGACAATTCACTATGTGTCCTGGTAGGAATAACTTGAAATGCCTTCGCTCGTGCGCAACACCGGAAACCTTCAGTCGTATCCCACCGCTGTACACCAATTTGTTAAAACGGATTTCTGAACTCTGTCCTGGAGGCACAGAGGTTCAGAAGGCCAGCCTAGTTTCTTGGAACAGGGTAACCTCTGGACAAGCCAGACCAATCAAGGTAGCGATCGCGGCGGTCAAGACTAGGTCTCAAGAGGGGTGAGGGTGACTGAAAGCGCGCAATGAGCACACAAAGCAAGGACACTTACAAATTACTCCAAACAGGTGTTACATTAAAAATATATACACATTTATTACAAGGCCTTTGTAACATTTACCGTAGCGAGAAATCACAATAAAACTCAAGTAAACCAATACATACCAAACCAATACAATATATATACAAATACAAACGAGTCTAATGAGTTAGACGCACGAAATGTGTAGACCACCAAATGGGGAGGAAAACAGGCAGTGCGAATAATAATTATACCCAGTCCGCCTTCAGAGGCACCTAACTAAAAGGAAGTCCAAGCCCTACGAAGAGTGGAGCCTTGTGCTCAAAAGTACCTGCACACGCTGGTGCCAACGGGCAAAAAGGGGAGTCTCTTCGAAGGAATCAGGCAGTTTAGTTCAGTGAACAAATGAAGATGAACAGAGCTTCGCGACTCACGTGCAGCCTCCACTGTGGACAGAAGCAGAGCGCGAGTACGGAAAGGCGTGCTGTTTGACACAGCGGGGAAAAACTATGGGCTCCTGCAGGAGGGCGACCAGTTCCTAGCTATGCTACTCACCGGTCCCCGATGCAAGCAGACCCAGGCTTCTCCGCGTCAGTTTCAGTGCTGGCAGGTGCAGATAGGAGCAGGGGACGTCTTGTCGTCATGTAGATTCCGCAGCAGTAGAAGTTGAGTTGAGGACGTCCCAAACGCAGTGAACCCGCACAGTTTGTTACCACAGCAGGGCAACGGAGCGGCCGTGTGAATTTCAGCCCAATGTACACTACTCACTTCAGACCTGGGAATGCCAAGTGTACGAACCGTGTGAGAGTGACAAGGACTCGTAATACAACACAACCTGACGGCGGTTACAGAGCAAGACTCATGGGTAGGCTGGTCAGTCTGCTGGATGGCCCAGAGACACTTCCGAAGGCTTACGTGCAGGAGATGGTGAAGATGCCGAGAATAGTTGTTCCCACTATTCCAAGGGTCGAAGTACCAGTGCAGGCCTTCTCGTTCGATCCGAGGTAGAAAGGGTTTCACAAAGCGACAGCAGTGCAGAGGAGCAGTCCTTCAGCGGGTCACCAGCGATTCCTCGGTTCAGCCTCGTGGTTGCAGGATACTTGGCTCCTGTATTCCTTTGTTTGTGAGAACTCAGGAGATCAACATGGTAGTGGCGTTTCCAGGCCCCTCTTATCCACGGTTCCCTTCGCGCCAAAACGGAGGGGGCCCAATGGGAGATCCGCTCATAAAACACTCACACCATCTGTGGACCTCATCACGGACCACAGGGTCCCAGGCATTCACACCACCCTAGACTCTCTGGCGCCCAGGATGTGTATTGGGACCAGACATCCCAGCCCCCATCCTGGAGGCACACACAAGGCCTGTAGAAGCCCGCGAAAGCATCTGTGTTTCGCGGGAAAGTACATGCCCAAATAAGGAAGGCCCTGGGCCAGCTCGACCTGGGGAGGTGAAGGGGGCAAGACGGTCAGCGGACAGGACAAAGAGCCTCGTGGGCTGGCCATTTTGGGAGCCAGGCCACCATTTTGGGCTAAGCGCGAGAAACACGCTTAAAACGCCAAAAGGAGCTCAAAACAAGAAACGATCGCTGCCACCAATCCCGTCCGTGTTTCACTTGCACCGTTCATTTACAATCCAAAGAGAGTATCTAGGGCCTGTAGAAGACTAGAGACCCAAGAGAGCAGTAACTTAGCTTATAGTGCCCTCTTGTGCCATGTTGCGCGAAAGCTGCAACATGATAAAGAAACTACGGAAAACAGCGTTTCCCGGTACTGACTGTCTTAAGGGCTTTCAGTTTCCCCGTAAGAATGGAGCGAAAGCCCAGAGGAGTGCGGCAAAAGGCTGCACTTCTCTGGCAAAGTCTAGATCATGGTGAAAACAACAGCAAAAGGTTTAGGGGTTGCCACATGGAAGGAAAATTACCCACAATTAAGAAATCTTTCCTAACACTAGCAGATAGGGAGTTATTGTATGTGGCCACACCAGTGAGAGCTTGCAGATATGGAGAAGGAGATAAAGCTGGTAGAACACTTGCTAACCTGTTAAAAGCCGAGAATTATCGCAACCCCATTGCAGGAATTCAAACAGCAGACGGCTCAATCATAACCCACGACAAAGACATTAATGACGCATTTACACATTTGTATTCCACGCTATATTCAATCGGGATGAGGTCACAGAAGATGAACTAACCAGATACCTGGCAGCAATGGAACTCCCCACAATCTCGGCCGAGGCCAAACTTACTCTGGATCAATCCATAACACAAGACGAAACAGTTAGTACCATTAAGTCGCTGGCATCAGGGAAAGCGCTGAGGGTCGGATGGCCTAGGGATAGAATTATATAAGAAATTCCACCAGGAGTTGGCACTTATCCTACTGGGGATGTGGGAGGAATCTATGGAACAGGGAGCACTTCCGCAATCGATGCGTGAAGCTATTACCGTGTTACTTAAACCTCACAGACTCCCACACGATATGGTCTCATATAGGCCTCTGTCATTGATCAATACGAATGTGAAAATATTTGTGAAAATCCTGGCTTCCAGGCTTCTCCCAAGTATGCCCCTCTTAGTGCATCCAGACCAATCAGGCTTTATTCCCACAAGGGTGACTTCATTGAATCTCTGTCGCTTGTTTGGGGTGATGGTGCAGGTGAGTTCTGGTAGGACAGCCATAGTGGCCCCTGCGGAAAAGGCATTTGACTCTGTGTCGTGGAGATACTTGTTTATGGTGCTGCGCTGTTTTGGGATCAGCCCTTACTTTCTGAGCTGTGCACGACTCCTGTATACCAGACCGGGCACCAAAGTCCTAACAAACCGAACACTGTGGGCATTATTTTCCCTCGGGAGGAGCACCAGTACTCTTTGCCCTTACCATCAAACCCAAGGACGCTTTTGTTAGGCAAGTGCATGGACACATCTGGATTAGGATAAGCGGGTCTCCACAGATAATATCTCTGTATGCCGATGATACCCTCCTATATGTCAGAGATCCCGAACACAACCTCGAACCCATAATGAAAGACATCCATACTTTTTCTCGATACTCTGGCAATAGAATAAATTATTCCAAATCAGAATTGTTCCCGATCATACGCATCACCACGCAACCACCCAGCATAGGGGGGTTTAAATGGGCACCGATTCGGTTCTGGTACTTGGGCATCATGGTATCGTGCAAACCAACATTTATTGTACACAGACAATTATGATACATACTTGCAGCTACATACTTGAGATCTACAAAGTTACGATTATGGGCAAAACTACCAATTTCACTTTATGGGCGGGTGGCGCTTTTGAAAATGGTGGTCCTCCCGAAATTGTTATATTTCTTTTGTAATATCCACTTAAGGCCAGGCAGACCCTTCTTCATCAAACTTAAAGCACTAGCTACTGCATTTGTCTCGGGGCCCGGTGTGGCATGGATAAACTGGCATAAACTAGCTGAACCTTACAGAAGTGGTGGACTAGCAGCAGCCGACTTTGAACTCTATTATTGGTGTAACCCTGAAGACACAGCTTCACACAAACCATTGGAAAGATATGCTGCATCTCCCACTAACCTTAGTTCAGTTATATTTAGTGTAAAAACACAGGGGCCTCATTACGAGTCCGGCGGTAGCCGTGCCGGAAAAACCGGCAGGCTGCCGCCGGACCTGAAATAACATTCCACCTCCGTGATTGCCGGAATCACTGAGGCATTACAACCCCAGTGCCCCTTTCATTCCAGAGGCAGAATTCCGTAAATCCCCATTCCCATGGAGTCCTATGGGGCTCCATGGGGATGGGGACAATGGAACACTGGTTCCGTCTATGACAGAGCCAGTGTTTCCATTTCCGCCTGCAGGCGGGTGGCGTTACTTCCGGCAGGACAGACCTGGCGGGAGTGACACCTCCCGCCTGCAGAAATCGGAATCAGCCATTCCGGAAACAACAGTGGCGGCGGATTTACCGCCACTGTTGTTTCCAGACCGGGAAAGGGTCATAATGAGGCCCAGGGACTCCACCCCGTTAGTACCACTGTCAGTGCATGGTCAAAACTTGTTGTGAACACTGATGTCAAGACGCCCTATGACTAAGAAGCCCCACTGTGGTGCTTCCTGGGAATCTCTCCCACCTTCGACGACATGCTACAAAGAACTTTGGATCCCACCAAGCAACTGAAATAGGCGATATGTACCCTGAGGCGGAGTATGCCACTCAAAGACATTTTGTGAATACTATTGGGGGCAGGCAGTTGAAACTGCTACAATACCACCGAATGAGAACTGCATTCCGAAAGAACCAGATTCACACAAATGCATAAGAGCCATCATGTCTACTGATGGAATGCAAACCTGAGTGTCTAGATTATATTGGTTAATACAATCACATATTCCCATGCAAAACTCCATTAAAACAACATTGGAGGCTAGTGTGGGTACCCTGATTGGGGATGATAAATAGCGCAAATTGTTACGCTCACCTGGTATCCACAGGGATGCCACCCAGCTGGGTTACTCGCTGGTATGCTTCTCAGCTTTGCCCTGATGTGGTCTGCGGGGAAGGTTCTGCCTTGTGGTAGAATTAGGCATGCTCTCCGTCCTGCCTTCTTTGCAGGGGCGCGTTGTCTTTCATGGGCGAGTGCAGTCCAGTTACTTCACTGACATCGGCCCATTTGATATTGTCAGGCAGGTTTTATTGCTGTTCTTTAGTTTTGTTGCTATTCTGCATGCCTTTCTTTGTTTAAAATGTCTCTTTTTTTCTCCCTTAGGTATGCGGAGCTTCAGCGCGGCGAATTGGCTTGGTTTAGCCCTGCTGGTAAATGATGGCGCATTAAGAGCGCTATGATGCGGTAAGTAAGCGCTATGCGCAGCGCTGCGAAGTCTTGCCTTTGCTAACCTGTGTTTTCCTTCCTTCTAGGACGCTGTATTCTTCAGCGAGATTGGAATGTCCGGAGTGGTGCCAGCTGAAAGGCGACCAGCCAGGTAAGCCTTTTGAGCAGTTCTTAATTTGTAAATGTCTCTTGCCTCCATCTTCCTCTTTCAGGTAGTTCTGTCCGGGAGGCGTGCAAATTCGAGGAAGCTGTTCTCAGTAGCTGCGAGTGTTTAAAGATGAAGACTGCAGGTAAGATGCTGCTGCTAATGATGTTCCTTTTGTCTCCTTGCAGGTTCTGCTTCTCCGAGGTTCGAGGGAATAGCTGGACACGGTGAGCGTCACGTTGCAAGCTGCAAAGTAACACGAAACATGTTCTGCAGTCAGGGTGTGGTTTATATAGCCCAGGTAAAGTAGTACCAGGGAAAGTAGTTCGAGGCCTGCCACACCCAAAACACTAGACCGCATAGCTTGGTTCTTATAAGCTATGTGGATGCCTCCATGTTGGCTGACAATACAATAAAGTAGTTCCCAAGCACATTGTGGTTCATGGTGTATGAGCCTGGCGCCATAGGCGCCAGGTCTGGCTCCATGAGGGCTTTTGAAGAGGATGCCAGGCTCGAGAGGCCCGAGTCCTGACTCCACCTGGCCAATGGATTTGCCAGAGGGGGTTTTGTGGATGCCCCAAGAAGTGGATGCCTCCATGTTGGCTGACAATACAATAAAGTAGTTCCCAAGCACATTGTTGTTCATGGTGTATGAGCCTGGCGCCATAGGCGCCAGGACTGGCCCCATGAGGGCTTTTGAAGAGGATGCCAGGCTCTAGAGGCCCGAGTCCTGACTCCACCTGGCCAATGGGTTTGCCAGAGGGGGTTTTGGGCGAGGGTCGTGACAGCACTCCCCCCTAAGGCCCCTCCCATGGTGTTGCTTCTGTCTGGCCCAGGTTTGGTTGGGAAGTTCCGATGGAATTTCCTGATTAGACATGGTGCGTGGATATTCTCACTGGGCTCCCAGGATCTATCTTGTGGTCCAAATCCTTTCCAATCGATGAGATAATATAGCTTGGTCCTAGAGTATTTAGAGTCCAAGATATCTTTGACTTCGAATTCTGGTTCTCCGTCAACAAGTATGGGCTTAGGTGGTGTCCCAATCCGTGTGCCGGGTTGCATTGGTTGCATTGGTTTCAGGAGGGACAAAGGGAATACCGGGTGGATGTGTAGATTAGGTGGTAAATCCAGTTTCACGGCTGCTGGGTTGATAATTGCCTTAATGGTATAGGGTCCTAAGAATCTGGGATGAAAGGACCGGGTTCCCTTGATGGGTACGAATTTAGCGGCTAACCAAACTTTGTCTCCTACTTGATAATCAGGGGCCTTTTCCGGTGTTGGTCAGCAAAACTCTTTTGTTTTTCTTTGGCATGAATAAGGTGTTCCTTTGCCCTTTTGAAAGCCTGAGTAATGGTTGTGTGTAGAGTCTTTACCGCTGGCATTTCCAAGCGGGCTGGAAGTTCTAGTTCAGAGGTACGTGGATGTCTGCCATGAAGGGTATAGAAGGGCGTTTGTCCCGTGCGTGAATGCAAATAATTATTATATGCATATTCGGCTATCCATAGTAGGTCTTTCAAATTCCTTTGTTTGTGGTGCAGCATGCACCGTAAATATTGCTTGAGTGTCTGATTGGTTCTCTCTGTTTGGCTGTCTGTTTGGGGATGGTGACTGGTAGATAGCCGAACCTCGATCTGCGCCATTGCACAGCATTTTTTCCAGAAGTTTGAAACAAACTGGCTGCCTCGATCAGAGACCAGAACCGAAGGGAAGCCATGTAGCTTAACCACGCCCTCCAGGCACACTTTTGCTAAAGTGGCTGCGTGTGCGAGGCCTTTGAGAGGAATAAAATGGGCCATCTTCGAGAATAAGTCCACAACTACAATGGTATTGAACCCTTGGCTTGGAGGTAGATCAGTGATGAGGTCAAGGAAAAGAGTGTGCTATGAACTGGAGGAATGGCCAATGGTTGTAGGAGACCAGATGGTTTTTGTTTCTGTGATTTATTTTGTGCGCAGACACCGCAGGACTGAATATACTGAATGATGTCCTTACGCCAGGTAGGCCATCAAAAGTTCTCTTTCACCTTAGCTAGGGTTTTGGCGATCCCAGGATGCCCTTCGATCAGTGAATCGTGATAGTTTGAAATAATATGCTGTTGTAATTCCTTCTTGGCTACATATAGGCGATCCCTAAAAAAGGGTAGGTGGTCCTTGATGGTATTTTGTTCTCCTTGAGTTTGCCATGCGAGGTAGGCATCAGGATTCATTGTCCGTTGGATTTCTTTTCGTAGTTCTGCTTGTGTTAAGGCTGTCGTGATACCCAAGAGTTTGTCTTCAGGTATAATAGGTACTGGGTCTGGAGTTGTATATACTATTTCATCTATGCCCATGCGAGATAAGGCATCCGCCTTTCCGTTTCTTACTCCTGGTCGAAATGTGATTACATAATCATATTCGGTGAAGAAAAGGGCCCACTGTAATTGGCGCGAGGACTGGGCCGTGGCTGTTTTGAGATATTGCAGGTTTTGGTGGTCTGTGAGGACTGTAATGGTGTGTCTGGCCCCCAGAAGGTAGTGCCTACAGGCTTTAAAGGCGGATTTGATAGCCAGGAGTTCCTTGTCCGTGATGGCATAATTAATCTCTGGAGGTGAGAACTTTTTCGACCAGAAGGCCACAGGATGTAGCTGGCCGGTTTCCGGGTCTCTCTGTGAAAGGACGGCCCTCATTGCGAGACTGGACGCATCAGTTTCAACAATATAAGGGAGGTCTGGACGAGGATGTCGCAGGATTGGAGCGGAGGTAAACCTTTGTTTAAGTTCCTAAAAGGCTTCTTCTGCTTCTTCGGTCAAAGCAAACTTTTTATTGTTTTTTCATAATAGTACTGTGATTCGGTGCACAACCTGAGAGAAGTCGGGGATGAACCGGCGGTAGAAGTTTGCAAAGCCCAGCATGCTTTGTACCCCTTTCAGAGACGTCGGTGAAGGCCATTTCAGAATGGCATCTACCTTGTGCACGTCCATTCTGATGCCTCCTGGAGTAAGGATAAAACCAAGAAATTCTACTTCGGTGGCGTGAAAAAAGCATTTTTCAATCTTTGCAAACAAGCGATGTTGACTGAGCTTGGTGAGGACTGAACGACATGATCTTGTTCCGAGACTGAGTATACTAAGATGTTGTCTATGTACACTAAGGCCCACACATCAATTAACTCCCTTAAGACGTCATTCATGAAATATTGGAATGCCGCAGGAGCGTTGCATAACCCAAAGGGCATGACTTGATATTCAAACAAGCCGCACTTAGTGCGGAAGGCGTTTTCCATGCATCTCCTTTTCTGACTCGGACCAGGTGGTACGCTCCTCGAAGGTCCAGTTTGGTATAAATCTGGGCATCTTTAACTTGGTCTAGCATCTCAGGGATAAGTGGCAAGGGGTAGCGGTTCTTCACGGTGATCTGTTTCAATGCGCAGTAGTCAAGTCTCCTTCCTTTTTCGGTACGAAGAACAAAGGACTGGCTGCGGGGGACTTCGAAGGACGGATAAATCCGTTTGCAAGGTACTGGTCTAAATAGGATTTCAAATTAAGGTTTTCTGGTTCTGTGAGAGCGTAGATCCTGCCGCAAGGGATTTGTGCACCAGGAACAAGGGTGATCTGACAGTCATAGGGCCTGTGCGGCGGCAATGTATTGGCTTGGTCCTTTCGGAAAACATCCTGGAAATCATGTTATTCACTTGGCAAGGTATTAGTTGCTCCCAGGGATGATACTGTCTCTCCGGGAGTCATGGGGATACAGACGTCGGGTTTCTCCTTTTGGTAATAGCAGACAGGGGAGCAGTCACCGGGGGAAGGTTAATTTTCATGCCCGCCAGTCTATCAAGGGGTTGTGAGCAACCAACCATGGCATCCCTAGGATTAGCCTGAACTGAGGTGCCTTGATGAGATCGAATGAAATAGACTCCCGATGTCCATCCTGACACAGCAAGGTTACCCTGGCTGTGCACTGGGATACTGGTCCGGAAGCTATTTCTGTCCCATCCACGGTGGTTACCTTGTCCATAGTTGGCTTAGAAAACACAAAGGAAGCCCCATCTCTGCTGCCAGTTCTTGATCAATATAATTTCCAACTGCTCCGCTGTCAATGTATGCTTCAACGGCATGCATTCTTGACGACTGTTGGTGGTTAATTAAGATAACTGGTATTGCAAAGTGCGAGGTCAGCAACTCTTTCTTCTCACTCGACAAAATGACCTCTACGTTTGTCGAGCTTGGTAGTTTCCCGATTCCTTAGCTTCATCCTTCTCTGTGGCCCCGACTGTTCTTCTTGGGGGTTTTACTGGACAGTCCTTCAGGAAATGTCCTGGTTTCCCACAATACAAACAAAGCTGTTGTTGTCTTCTTTTGTCCCGGTCTTGTTTTGTTAATGGAGGCCGAATCCCTCCAATCTGCATGGGTTCTACAGCATTTTCAGGTACACAGGGTGTGTTTTCCCTTGGTCGAACATACACGGTCCGAGGGACCGGTCTGCCTTTCGGTCCTGCAACCGGTGGTCTAGCTGCATGACCAGATTTATGAATTCTGCACAGTCTCTGGGTGGATCAACCACCTCGGATAAAACGTCCTTTAATTCGCCTCGTAAGCCTCGATGGAATAACGTGGTTCTTTTGTTTTCTGGCCACCTAGTTTCGGCAACCAGTCTGTTGAAGGTAGCAATGTACGTTAACAAGTCCTGATTCCCCTGTCGGAGGGACAAGAGTTCATTGTCTAATGCTTGTTCCTGGGTATGGCAAGCAAAACGTTTTTCCATTTCTCTCTGGAACTCCCCAAAGTCATGTAATAGAGGATTGTCATGGGTTACCAATGGCACCGACCAATCTGCTGCACTACCACTCAGGTATGATAAGACAAAAGCTACCCGAGCTTAGTCGTTTGGAAATGCTCCAGGCCTACAAAGAAAATTAAGACGGCACTGATTGATGAATGCAGCATACTTCCCTGGGTCGCCTGAGAACCTTTCTGGTGGTGCCAGGGGCATTGTTCCATGTAACGTGATCTGTACCGGAGTGGGTGGTATGGCGGGGTTTTGCATCGTTGGATTGCTTCCAGGTAGAGGCGTCTGTCCTGCCTGTGATTGCAAGTATTGCCTGCTAATCTCTTCAGTGCATTCTTTGGTCACTATTAGGTCTCTCCGGAGGGCATTAGTCTCTTGTCGGGCAGAATGAACCTCAGCACGAAGCTCTCCTAGTAATTGGGCCAATTGGTCCATTTCTGACGTCTCCATGCCGCCCAGGTGGATTTGTTATGGTAGGCTTTGTGTTCTGTTACGCTCACCTGGTATCCACGGGGACGCCACCCAGCTGGGTTACTCGCTGGTATGCTTCTCAGCTTTGCCTTGATGTGGTCTGCGGGGAAGGTTCTGCCTTGTGGTAGAATTAGGCATGCTCTCCGTCCTGCCTTCTTTGCAGGGGCGCGTTGTCTTTCATGGGTGAGTGCGGTCCAGTTACTTCACTGACGTCGGCCAGTTTGACATTGTTCAGGTAGGTCTTATTGCTGTTCTTTAGTTTTGTTGCTATTCTGCATGCCTTTATTTGTTTTTTCTCCCATAGGTATGCGGAGCTTCAGTGCGCGAATTGGCTTGGTTTAGCCCCGCTGGTAAATGATGCCGCATTAAGAGCGCTATGATGCGGTAAGTAAGCGCTATGCGCAGCGCTGCAAAGTCTTGCCTTTGCTAACCTGTGTTTTCCTTCCTTGTAGGTCGCTGGGTTCTTCAGCGCGAGTGGAATGTCCGGAGTGGTGCCAGCCGAGAGGCGACCAGCCAGGTAAGCCTTTTGAGCAGTTCGTAATTTGTAAATGTCTCTTGCCTCTATCTTCCTCTTTCAGGTTGTTCTGTCCGGGAGGCGTGCAGATTCGAGGAAGCTGTTCTCAGTAGCTGCGAGTGTTTAAAGATGAAGACTGCAGGTAAGATGCTACTGCTAATGATGTTCCTTTTTTTCTCCTTGCAGGTTCTGCTTCACCGAGGTTCGAGGGAATAGCTGGACACGGTGAGCGTCACGTTGCAAACTGCAAAGTAACACAAAGCATGTTCTGTAGTCAGGGTGTGGTTTATATAGCCCAGGTAAAGTAGTACCAGGGAAAGTAGTTCCAGGCCTGCCACACCCAAAACACTAGACCGCATAGCTTGGTTCTTAGGAACCAAGCTATGTGAATGCCTCCATGTTGGCTATCAATACAATAAAGTAGTTCCCAAGCACATTGTTGTTCATGGTGTATGAGCCTGGCGCCATAGCCATAGGCGCCAGGACTGGCCCCATGAGGGCTTTAGAAGAGGATGCCAGGCTCTAGAGGCCCGAGTCCTGACTCCACCTGGCCAATGGGTTTGCCAGAGGGGGTTTTGGGTGAGGGTTGTGACACAAATACTGTCAATTAACTAAATCTATATCCTTGAATGCAGGGTTACGTCTGATTCAGTTCAAGATCCTGAAACAATTGCACAATACCCCTGCTAGAATGACTACATTTATGACAAACTGTACTGGTGAATGTTTAAAATGCAGAAGTCCACAGGCGGACGCCTTCCATATGTATTGGTCATGTCCCCCGATTGCTTTATTCTGGGGAAGAGTAGCTGAGGCCATAGAAGACATAGTCCACATTCCATCCTCTCTGGCTCCTCTCATGTAACTGTTTGGCGACATTGGCAAATCCCCTGAGACTACGAGAAGGCTATTTAATGTTGCATGTGCTGTGGCAAAGAAATGCATATCGAAGTGTTGGAAGTCTAAAAATGCACCCGAACCTGGATGATTGGCTTTGAGAGCTAACGTATGTTAACGAACGCGAAGAGCAATGTGTTCTTTCTATACCTTCGACATGTCATCCTAAGGACATTTGGGGCCCCATCAGAATATATTTGTGTATGTGGAACTCTGACAGTGACAGCTCTTGAACCAAACCTGACAAACGTTTGTAAATCTTTCAAGTGCGAGAGATGAAAACAAAAATATGTTGCACACTGTATGTATATAAGGCTGTATTATGTTGCTTGTAACAGGACCACTGAATAAATAAAGTTTGAAAAATAAACACACACATAGCCCTCTAGTAGCCCACCAAAGGCCTCTGCATTCCCGGGCACTGGAAGTGCATATTAGGACTTTTCTGGCCTCACAGGCCATGAAGAAGGCTAAAAGACAAGATGGCCAAAGAACAAGCGAAAATCCTTGTGGCATGGCCACAGTTAGTAGCCAAACGTGATAAACGCTGTAAGGCAAAAACAAAATCCACCAAAAAATATAAAAAGTCACTGCTGCCACTATCTTGTCCATTTAGCACACCTAGAGTAACCACAAATCCTCTGAGTGTTAGTCTAGGGCAAAACAAAAAGTGTACCCCATTGTTCTGCATTGTAAAATGCATTGCACAAAGATAAAAATGACCACAGGTGGTAACAAGTTACTAAAACGTAGTATCAAAAACACAAGACTAGGGGAAACAATGTTTCCCAGTACTGACAGCCTGAAGGACATGTCCGTTTCCCCATGACAGATGAGCAAAAGCCAGTGCAGTGAAGGTGAATCCTTCACTGCACTGTAAAAAGAGCAGGTCAGATACAAAAAATAAAAGCAAAAGGTGTGGGGGTCGATAGAAATGGAAGGATAGGTGTAGTAAAGAGGAATCTTTCCTAACAGCGAGGACCACCACCACAATAACGGGCAGTGATCTCCCAGCTGGGGGTAGAGCGGTGGCTCTGTCTCCACAGGCGCGCAAGGGATGGAAAAAACAAAAACAAATTGAAACTCATGCTCCCGCCCTGGGAGGGAGAGTAGTGGTGCGGCCTCCTGCATAATAAGAAAAGTAATTGACGTTTGAATCTCCTACCCAGGAGAAAAGCAGCACAGTCTCTGCCATGTGGAAAACAATTAAATTAATGAATTTCCTGTGTTTGGATGGGGGAGAAGCGCTGAGGACCACTGCGCTTGGAGCCATTTGAATCTCCCACCTGGGGAGAGAGGGCAGCGTAGCCTCAGCCGATTCCACAGAAGGAGGAGGAAAAATAATAATAAGTGGTTGAAAATGCAACTCCTGCCTGGGATGAGTCTGGAGCGGCGAGGGCACTCGCAAGAACAGAAATTAATCTCTCAAATGGGTGCGAGGAAGCGGGGTGGCCGCTGCCGTTTGCACAATGTGAAAACAAGCACATGGAAGGAAATAGCGAAGTGGCGCACTGCTGCAGTTATGAATGAGACTCCTGCCTGGGGAGAAGCACGCCCCATGCCGCCACATTTCTCTTGATGCTCCTGTCTGGGGGAGAAGAGCGGCCTATACCACTACAGTAAGTGTAAATGCTCCTAGATGGGGCCGAAGAGAGGCCTATGCCGCTGCAGTACATATACATGCTCCTGCCTGGGGAGAGCAGGGCCCTATGCTGCTAGAGTAGGTTTGAATGCACCTGCCTAGGGGAGAAGGAGCGGTGCAGCCCCTGCTGCCCCCGCAAGTTGCGAGAATAAGTGAATGATGACAAGGGAAACAAAAGTGAATCTCTTGACTGGGGCAGAAGAGAAGTGGCGCACAGCCACTTGAATGGACAAAGGCGGGGTGGCAAGGAGTGCCGTCACAGAAGTAGAAAGCGCCTGCCTGGGGGAAAATAGAGAGGGGCATTTTGCCCCTTGTGTAATAAAAGATGCACCTGCAGGTGGTGCGGGCTGTGAGCCTCCACCGCACGGTTTGGAGATGGCGTGACCTGGGCCGCTGCCTCTCCGAGCCCCGACACCACAAATCGCTCCTGCCAGGAGGTGAGCCCGCACATAGTGCAAACTGGATTGCAGCCACAGTGACCTCCCACCAGAGGCAAAGACAACGAACGCGCAGCCTTTGCTGCCGGCACAGGAGTGGGACCTTCTCTCGCTTGAGGGCAGAGACGCCCTGACCTGGACTGCTGCCTTTCCGAGCCCCCAACACCACAAATCGCCCCTGCCTTGAGGAGCCCACAGATGATGCAACCTGGACCGCAGCCACAACAAACTCCCACCTGGGGTAGGGGACAAGGATGCACCAGCCTTAGCCTGACCACAGCTTTACTGTGAGAAAGTGATTGTGCGGTCAGGCAGAAGGTGAGCTAGGAAAGACAGCACAGCCCAAGTATGCCGCCATCAACTCCTGCCTGGGGGAGCCTGGCCATGGCGCAGCCGTTGCCCCTGCCACCGCCCTATCAATGTGAGTTGTGACTGGCAAAAAGAGAGAAGACATGGCGGGCCCTGATCGCTGCCACAATGCGTGGGGCTGGCCTCCCGCCTGAGGGTACCTGGGCCCTGCGCTGCCCTGACTGCTGCCATTATAGCGCCTGCCTCAGGCAGCCTCAACATGGTGGGGCTACCACGGTATCTAAAAAGACCTCCCGCACGGGGGAACCTTGGCATGTCCCTCTCCACGGCAGTCAGCTTTTCCCCACCTGATGGGGGACTCAAGGAGAGGGTCCTCCCTCTTAACCCCATACCCATGGGGAAGAGAAGGCCCAACGGACTGCAGACAGTCTGCCACAAGGAGTAAGAAGCACCCAGGCCCCGCCAGACGGAATATCCTGCATCATTGGGAGAATGGCCGGGGCTGCAAATACCCTTCACCGGCTCCTTAAAGGCAGCCTGCACGCTCATCCGAGACGGAGCAGTGACTTGCTGGCGAGACGACAGCCGATGTG